>NC_086104.1:17203235-18545735 GCF_963921235.1 Mobula hypostoma | reverse complement strand
AGCCGCGTATGGCAGTGGATCTGGTGTTTGTTCCTATTCCGAGCCAGAGGCTCCTGGGGAGGCCGGGACGGAGTACCTACAACACCTCAGGGAACCTGCTGGCTGTTCGCGACGTGGCTCGGCAAAACCAAAGCGCAGCCAGCAGCCGCCAAAGATAGGCTTATGATACCCGCATCTGGGGGACGACTTTACTTGGGGGGGGGTAGGGGGAGGAGCCGAATTTGGGTCTACTGCTCTTGCCAGAAGAAGGGAGTATTCCCCTGGCTGGGAAGCCACTGGAAAGGGGCAGGAGAGGAGCTCGACCACATCTCCGATGTGATATAATGGGTGTGGTTGCCTGAGCAGCAGAGGGCAGTAATGACGAGTCGTATCGGCCTGCACCGTATTGGCCCTTGGCCACCACTGACCCAGTGAGGTTGAAGGAAAGAAAAGTGCCCTGCCTCTTTCCTCACCAAACAGTACTTCCCCTGGGGCGGTGGGGGTGGGGCGGGTGCTACAGGCATGAGCCAGCACCCTGGACCACCACCAGGAGTCATGGACTTTGTCCTGAACTCTGGGGTTGCCAGGGACGGCTGTCTCCTCAGATGGGGGCAGAGTGGCACTCCAGGTGGTGGGGGGGGGCGCGAGTGGTCAACAGATCCCCCCAGCATTCCTGGCTGGGTCCAGAGTGGCGCTCCAGGTGGTGGGGGGGGGGCGCGAGTGGTCAACAGATCCCCCCAGCATTCCTGGCTGCCAGAGCTATTTGTTGTTCTTGTTTAAAATATGTTTGTGAGATATTCATTGTTAGTTCAAAGTTCAAAGTAAAATTTATTATCAGAGAACATACATGTCACCATAGACAATCTTGAGATTGTTTTTTCTGTGGGCATACTTAGCAACTCTATAGAACAGTAAGCGTAATCTGTAAACATCAGGAACTGGAAACTGTAAACAAATCATGCAAATACAGATATAAATAAATAGCAATAAATAATGAGCACGAAATAACAATATAACAGAGTCCTTAAATGAGTGTGGCTATCTCCTTTTGTTCAAGAGCCTGATAGTTGAGGGGTAGTAACTGCTTTTGAACCTGGTGGTGCACGTCCAGAGGCACCTGTAACTTCTCCCTGATGGCAGCAGTGAGAAGAGAGCATTGCATGGATGGTGAGGATCTTCTACAGCAACGTTTCATGTAAATGTGCTCAATGGTTGGGAAGAGTTGGCCCGTGATATACTGGGCCAAATCCACTAACTTTTGTAGGATTTTCCGCTCAAATACATTGGTGTCCCATACCAGGCTGTAACGCAGCCAGTCTGCACACTTTCCTCCACACATTTGTAGAAGTTTGCCAAGGTTTTCGATGACATACCAAACCTCTGCAACTCCTGAGGATCTACAGGTGCTGTTGTGCTTTCTTCGCAATAATATTTATATGATGGATCCAGGTCAGATCCTCTGAGATAGTGTCACCCAGGAAATTAAAGTTACTGACCCTCTCCTCCTATGATCCTCTGATGATTACTGGCTCATGCACCTCTGGTTTCCCTCTCTTGAAGTCTACAATCAGTTCCTTGGTCTTCTTGACATTAAATGAGAGGCTGTTGTTATCACACCATTCAGTCAAGGTTTCAATTTCCCTCCTGTATGCTGAGTTATCACCCCCTATGGTACAGTGGTGTCGTCATCAAACTTGTATATAGTGTGGGAACTGTACTTAGCCATGCAGTCATAGGTCTAAAGCGAGTAGAGCAGGGGGCTATATGCACGTCCCTGCAGTGCTCCTGTGCTGATGGAGATTGTGGAGGAGATATTTTTGCCAATCAGAACTGTCTGAGGTTTGCAAGTGAGGAAATCCAGGATCCAATTGCACAAGGCAGTAGTGAGGCCCAGGTCTTGGAGTTTATTGATTAGGTTTGAGGAGATGATGGTGTTAAATGTTGAGCTGAAATCGATAAAGGGATCCTGATTTATGCATCTTTGCTGTCCAGATGTTCGAGGGTTGTGTGAAGAGCCAATGAGATGGCATCTGCTGTCGATCTGTTGCTTCGGTAGGCAAATTGGAGCGGATCCAAGTCACCACTCTGACAGGAGCTGCTGTGTTTCAACACCAGCCTCCCAAAACTCTCCATCACTGGGGATGTAAGTGCCCCTGGTCATTTAGACAGGTCACCTCTCTCTTCTTGGGCACTGGTATGACTGAAGGCTGCTGGAAGCAGGTGGGTACCGCACACTGCCGGAGTGAGAGGTTGAAGATGTCTGTGAACACACCAGCCAGGTGGTTGCCACAGCTCTTCAATACTCGGCCGGATTGGATGCTTTCCTTGGATTCACTCTCTTGAAGGCAGCCCACACTCATACTGTTACATTTTAGCTTGGGTTATACAGTTGTGTGGTTGTAGGTCACCCTGACCATAACTGGGGCGTGTAACAATCACCTCCCCCGTCTGCATGTGACTGAGTGGGTTCCCTCCCTGGGTCATAACATCCAGTCTGTTTTTGTGCTTGTCGCAATAAAAGCAGCAGCTGAACTAAACAAACTTTTCTAATCTATTATCATGGACTGAATGCTCACCACAGTATACAGCACAACTGGAGACTCGCGCCATGGTTTTCCCTCAGCCAAGTACAACCTGCAGTGCATCGACAAGACATTATCAATTAAATACACTGGCATCATTACGTCATCACCACTGGTTCTAAATCCAGGAACTTCCCGCCCAGCAGATGATCTCCACTCTCTTCAGGGCACTTAGGGATGGATAACCAATACTGTCTTTTTCCAGAAAAACAAACAGCCTTGTCGTTTGTTAGTTCACAATGCCCAACTTGCATAGGAGACCATTCAGTATTTCCTACCATTCCCTATCAGCCGCACTCCCATGTGACCCTGTAATTTCATTACTTTCTGGTACCCGTTCCCTCTCTAAAGTCAACCGAGTTCGCATCCACCGCTCTGTCAGGCAATGCATTCGTGACCAGCACACACAAAATGCTCCAGGAACTCAGCAGGTCAGGCAGCATCTACGGAAATGAATAAACAGCCAATGTTTTGGGGCGAGACTCTTCTTCAGGACTGGAAATGAACGGGGAAGATCCCAGAATGAAAAGGTGGGGGAGGGGAAGAAGGACAGCCAGAAGGTGGTAAGTGAAGCCGGGTGGGTAGGAAAGGTAAAGGGGAAGGAATCTGACAGGCGAGGAGAAAGGACCATAGGAGAAAGGGAAGGAGCAGGGGACGCGGAGGAGATGATAGGAGAAGATGTAAGAGGCCAGGATGGGAACATAGAAGAGAAGAGGGAGGGGGAAGGAAAATTATTTTACTAGAAGGAGAAATTAATATTCAGCCATCAGGTTGGAGGCTACCCAAATGGAATATAATGTGTTGCCCCTCCATCCTGAGGGTGGTCTCATCTTGGCACAGCAGGAACCAATGGAATAACATTGCAGAACAGGAACGGGAATCAGAATTAAAATGTTTGGCCACGAAGTTCAAATCCCGCTGGGTCCCCCCAGCACAATTTCCATCCATGCGGGGTTAAGAGCTGGTGATCTCTTTGAAAAAAAAACTCACCCGGCAGAAGGCAATGGCAAACCACTGCTGTAACTTGCCTCGTACGCGAATTCCAACTACATCAGAAGGGCAAGGAAGGAAGGCGTCCGCTACCCGGAAAAATTCCTGATGCAACCTACATTTATCTTTGAAAGGATATGTTGAAACTAGAGAGGGTTCAAAGGAGGTTAACAAAAATTATTTCAGGATCAAACAGCTATGAAGGATATGAAGACTGCTTGATGTCTCTGGACCTGTATTCACTGGAATTTAGAAGAATGAGGGGTGACCTCACCGAAACCTATCAAATTGTCAAAGGCCTTGATAGAGTGGATGTAGAGAGTGTGTTTCGTATGTTTGGAGTGTCTTAGACAATCAAAAGTCAGAAGAAAACTGGATCAGCCATGATGAAATGGCAGAACAAACTCGATGGGCCAAATGTCCTAATTCTGCTCCTATATCTTATGGTCTTATGGTCTTACTGCTCATTTTATTATTATTATTATTATTATTATTATTTGCACGATTTATCCTCTTTTGCTCATTGGATGTTTGTCGGTCTTTTTATGTGTACTTTATTGTGGATGTTTTTGTATTTCTTTGTTTTCTGTGGGTGTCTGCAAGAAAATAAAATCTCAAGTTTGTGTAGGCAACCTTGGTTTTCAAGAGATCTTGAGGCCCTCATTAAAAAAGAAGAGGTGCGTAGCAGGTAAGAGCAAATGAAGTGTTTGTTGCCCTGAGGCAAATTCGGGTAGATAAATCCCCAAAGACTGACAGTGTGCTCCCTCGGACCCTGTGGGAGGCAAGAATAGAAATCGCAGGAACCCTAGCAGAAATAGTTAAATCATCTTTAGCGACAGGGGAGGTTCCAGAGGATTGGAGGGTAACTGATCTTGTTCCGCTATACAAGAGAAGCTCTAAAAATAAACAAGGAAATTATAGATGGTGAGCCTTATATAATCAGTAGTGGGAAAGTTATAGAAAGATATTCTAAAGGACTGGATATATGAGTAGTTGTATAGACATGGAGTGGATGTGATGAGGAAGCTTGGGCGTGTTTAAGACCGGAGAACATAGCCTCAGAATGGAGGGACGTCCTTTTAGAATGGAGATGAGGAGGAATTTCTTTAGTCAGAGAGTGGTGAATCTGTGGAATTCATTGCCATGGAAAGCTGTGGAGACCAAGTCTTTATGTATATTTAAGGCAGAGGTTGATAGATTTTTGATTGGTCAGGGCATGACGGGATACGGGGAGTAGGCAGGAGATTGGGTCTGAGAGGGAAATTGATTAGTCATAATGAAATGGTGAAGAAAATTTGATGGGCCAACTGGCCTAACACTGCTCCTATACCTTATGGTCTTGAGGTCTGTTGTTGCTTGTCATCTATATCAATGTCCTGGATGATGATGTAGTTAACCGGAGCAGCAAATTTGCAGGTGACACCAGGATTGGGGGTGTAGCAGGCAGTGAGGAAGACTATCAAAGCTTTCTTCGGGATCTTGACCAGCTGGAAAAATTGGTTGAAAAATGGCAGATGGAATTTAATGCAAACAAATACTAGGTGTTGCACGTTGGTAGGACCAACCAATGTAGGTTGGGCTCTGAGGAGTGTGGTGGAACAGAGTGATCTGGGAATACAGGTCGATAATTAATTGAAAGTGACATCACAGGTAGACAGGGTCGTAAAGAAAGCTTTAGGCACATTGGCCTCCATAAATCAAAGTATCGAGTACAGGAGATGGGATGTTATGTTGAAATTGATTGAGATGTTGGAGAGGCCTATTTTGGAGCTTTGTGTGCAGTTTTGGTCACCTCCCTACAGAAAAGATGTAAACAAGGTTGAAAGAGTACAGAGAAAATTTGCAAGGACGTTGCCAAGACTGGAGGACCTGACTTATAAGGAAAGTTTGAGTAGGTTAGGACTTTATTCCTTGGAACATAGAAGACTGAAGGTAGATTTGATAGAGATGTACAAAATAATGAAGGATATAGATAAGGTAAATGCAAGCAGGCTTTTTCCACTGAGGTTGGGTGAAACTACAACCAGAGGTCATGGGTTAAGGGTGAAAGGTGAAAAGTTTAAGGGGAGCATAAGGGGAAACATTTTCACTCAGAGGGTCATGCAAGTGTGGAATGAGCTGCCAGCACAAGTGGTGCATGCGAGCTCGATTTCAATGTTTAATAGAAGCTTGGATAGGTACATGGATGGTATGGATATTGAGATCTATGGTCCCAGTGCAGGGTGATGGGACTAGGGAGTTTAAATGGTTCAGCATGGACTAGATGGACCAAAGGGCCTGTTTCTGTCCTGTATTTTTCTGTGACTCTATGACTAAATTTTTGTATACACTAATAATAAATTTACTTTGTACTTTGCAATTACTATCACACTGATACTTCCTGAGTGCCCATGTTGATATTAAACACTTCACTCTCTCATGAGCTTTTCAGCACAGTCATAGAAAATAGAACATACAGAACAGAACAGTCCCTTCAGCCCACAATGTTGTGCTAGCCTTTTAACCTGCTGGAAAATCAATCTAACGGTTTCCTCTCAGACAGCCCTCCATTTTTCTTTCATCTATGTGTCTGTCTAAGAGTTGCTTAAATTTCCCAAATGCATGTGCTTCTACCACCATCCCTGGCAGTACGTTCTATGCACCCCCCAAACCTACTCTATATATAATAAAACCCACCTCTGAAAAGCTCCACTATTCTTTCCTCCTATCATCTTAAAATAATGCACTGTTGTACGAGCAATTTCCTCCCTGGGAAAAAGGCATTGGTTCTCCACACTATGTTTTTATCATCTCATTCACCTCTGTCACGTCATCTCTCATCCTTATTTGCTCCAAAGAGAAAAGCCTTTGCGCGCTCAACCTCTCTGAATAAGATTTGCTCTCTAATTCAGGCAGTATTCTGGTAAATCGCCTCCGCATTCTCTCTAAAACTTCAACCTCCTTCCTGTAATGAAGTGACCAGATCTGAACAAAATATTCCAAGTGTTGTCTAACCAAAGTTTTATAGAGCCGTGACATTATCTTGCAGCTTTTGAATTCAATCCCGTGACTAATGGAGGCCAACACTCTTTTCTTAACAACCCTATCAGCACACATGGCAACTATAAAAGATCTATGCATGTAGACCCCGTATCCTTCTGTTCCTCCACACTACTAAGAATCTTGCCATTAACCCTGTATTCTGCCTCCAGGTTTGACCTTCCTAGATGCTTTATACTTTCTTGGATTGATCTCCATCTGCTACTTCTCAGAGCAGATCTTTGCCCTGTCAATCACTCTTTGTAACCTGCAACAACCTTCCACACTTTCCACAACACAACTAATCTTTGTGTCATTTGCAAACATACTAACCCACCCTTCCACTTCCTTGTACAAGTCATTTATAATGATCACAATGAGCCCAGAATAGACCCTTGCAGAACACCAGCCTCCGGGCCGTATGTAATCCATCTAAAAACACCCTCTGCCTTCTATGGGCAAACCAGTTCTGAATCCACGCAGCCAAGTTTCCCTGAATCCCATGCCTCCTGACTTTCTGAATGAGTCTACCAGAAGGAACTTTACTGAATGCCTTACTAAAATCCATATACACTACATCCATGACTCTATCTTCATCAATTTGTTTTGTTATTTCCTTGAAGAATTCAATCAAGCTCGTGAGATATGACATACCACTCACAAAGCTATGCTGCCTTATAATTCTCAAGAGATCCTTGCTTCCTACTCCTTAAGTTTGCTTCCTTCTTCCTCTTGACTAGATGTCCCATATCTCTTGTCCACCACAGTTCCTTCACTCTACCATCCTTTCTCGGCATCAATGGAAGAACCCTATCTAAAACTCTATACTGTACAAGTTCTCCCTAACCAACATCTTCAGCTATTTTGACTTTTTGAGGCACAAGATATTACAGATGCTGAAATCGAGGGCAACTCACAAAATCCTGCAGGAACTCAGTGGGTCAGACAGCTCCTATGGATGGACAGTCAATGTTTTAGGTCACGGTCCTTCAACAAGACAGAAGGGTAGAGAGGAAACAATCAATATGAAAATGGAAGGAAGGGGTGTGCAAGAGCTGGCAGCTGAAAGGGAGATGGAGAGAGGAGTGTGGAAATAGTGTCACAAGTTGGGAGTTGATATGCAGAATTAATAAAGGACTGGGGATGATGGAATATGATAGGAAATGAAAGTGGAGCAGGGAATAAAGAGAGGGAGATAGGGAGATAGAGGGAAACCAATGGATAATAGACAGAGGAAGTGAGTGGGGAAGGGAAAGAAATAAGATGTGGGGCCAGGTAGATCAGGAGGAGAGAGAAAATGAAAAAAAGCAAGTAGTTTATCAGAAGTTGGAGAACTCAGTGGGTTGTTGGATATGAAGTGTTCTTCTTCCATCTTGTGTTTAGCCTCACTCTGGTAATGGAGGAGGCCTCATTGAGGAAAAAGAAACACAGCCAGCAAGGTGCTTTGACAGGAGAGTGATAATAAGTAGGTTTTAATTTGCAAAGAGGATGGGGTGGTATGGATATGACAAAGGGAATAAATACCACAGATAGGTGAAGACAGTGTTGCCATGGGATAAATTGTAAATAAGGTCATCTTGTCTAGGGATTAATGGTGATGGTTAGAACTGGTGAATGTGGGTTAATAGTGATTGTTAGAAACAGTGAATGTGGGTTAATAGTTATAGTTAGCAATGGTGAATTGGGTTAATAGTGATAGTTAGAAATGGTGAATGTGGGTTAATGGGGAGGTAGAACTGGTGAATGTGGGTTAATGGTTATAGTTAGCAATGGTGAATTGGGTTAATAGTCATAGTTAGAAATGGTGAATGAGGGTTAATGGGAAGTTAGAAATGGAAAATGTGGATTAATAGGGATAATTAGAAATGGTGAACGTGAGTTAGTGGTGATAATTAGAAATGGTGAATGTGGGTTAATATTGATAGTTAGAAACAGTGAATGTGGGTTGGCGTGGATAGTTAGAAATGGTGATCACTGGTTAGTGGGGAGAGTTAGAAATGGTGAACATGGGTTAGTGAGGAGAGTTAGAAACAATGAATGAGGGTT
Source organism: Mobula hypostoma (assembly GCF_963921235.1). Lineage (NCBI taxonomy): Eukaryota > Metazoa > Chordata > Chondrichthyes > Myliobatiformes > Myliobatidae > Mobula > Mobula hypostoma. Next base: position 18,537,120 of record NC_086104.1, on the reverse strand, counting down.
AATGGTGAGAATTAGAAATGGTGAGCGTGGGTTCATGGGGAGAGTTAGAAATGGTGAACATAAAAGCTAAAAAATAAAAGCAGTTAGAAACAAGACATAAAACTAGACAAAAACTCAGCAGATCAGGCTGTGGGTAAAGCAGAGAGGAAAATGTAGCCAACATCACTGATGGAAAGTCCATTAGGCCAGCAGACATAAGAGCATAATTAGGCTACACAGCCCATCGATCTGCCCCACCAAAGTTCATCATGGCTGATGTATTGTCCCCATCACCCCCATCATTCTGCCTTCTTCCCATAACTTTTGATGACCTGATTTTTCTAGAACCTACCAACTTCTGCTTTAAATATACACAAGAACTTGACCTCCACAGCTGTCAGAAGCAATGAATTCCACAAATTCACTACCCTTTGGCTAAAGAAATTCCTCCTCAACTGTGTTCTAAATGGATGTCCCTCTAGTCTGAGGCTAGACATTCTCTCCAATTCCACTCTGACTAGGCCTTTCAATACTTGATAGGTTCCAACAAGATCCCCCTTCATTCTTCTAAACTTCAGTGAGTACAGGACAAGAGCCATCAAATGCTCTTCATACGTTAACCCTTTCATACTTGGAATTATTCTTGTGAACCTCTTCTGGACCCTCTCCAATGTTATCAAATCTTTTCTTAGAAAATTGGCCCAAAATTGCTCACAATGCTTCAAGTGCGGGCTGACCAATGCTTTATAAAGCTTCAGCGCTGCATTCTTGCTCTTATATTCTAGTCCTCTCGAAATGAATGCCAACATTGCATTTGCCTTCCTTACCACTGACCCAACCTGCAATTTAACCTTAAGAGAATTCTGCACAAGGACTCCCAAGTCCATTTGCCCATCTGATTTTTGAATTTTCTCCCTGCTTAGAAAGTAGTCCATGCTTTTAATCTTTCTACCAAAGTTCATGGTTATACACTATCCTACACTATATTCCATCTGCCACTTCTTTTCTCATTCTCCTAATATGTCTAAATCCTTCTGTAGACTCCCTGCTTCCTCAACACTACCTACCCCTCCACCTATCTTCATATTGGGGGGAATGTTGACTCAGACCATGAGAGGCCTGCGTCGGGCATTTTCATGCCTTACAAGGCACAGATTGGAAGTCTGTGTGGGGCGCCACTCCTCACACAGACTAGAACCATGTGTGATTAAGTGCCTTGCTCAAGGACACAAACACGCCGCCACAGCTGAGACTCGAACTAGCAACCTTGAGATAACTAAACAAACACCTTAACCACTTGGCCATGTGCCCAACACAAATGGGCACAACAGAAATGGTTCATATCAACCATTTCTGAAAGAGACACGGAAGAGATTTACCGAAATGTATAAAATCCCAGCGGAGTTTGGAAGGCTACAACATGGCCAGACAAGAGATGCATTGTGTTTCTTTACTTCAGTGTAGGAGGACACAGGCAGATGAGTGGAAGTTAGATGGAGAATTCCTGAATTCCCCTGGACCATGAGTGAGAAAGTGTTTCCTGCCATCCCACCACCGCTGACCTGGCTGGACCAGATCCTCTCTAGACCATCTCCAGGCCAAATATTGTCATCAGAAAATTGGCCCTGGTTCTTCTAGGTACTATTTCCTATTAACGTGACCAACATTAGCCTGACATCAGTACGTGGTGAATGAAGCCAGTTTACGTCCAGCAATCGTTTCCTTGACAACCAGTCTAAATTGGTACACTCAGGTTCAATCTACAATTTCATTAAAAACAGGAGCAAATCATAAACACAAGAGATTCCACAGGTGTTGGAAATCTTGAGCAACACCCACAAAATAGAAAACATAGAAACATGAAAACCTACAGCACAATTGTCATGGTCCAGTCCGTGGAGTCCGCATTCCGGTTCACGGTCTGGTCTGTGGACTCAGGACTCCAGGTCTTCCAACTGTCCCTTGTTTTGATTGAGTTAATCATAGGCACCTGATTCCCATCTTGGGGCTTGGAATATAAGTAGCCTTGGGGGTGATTGTGGGCTGCTGGTTTATCTTGTCAAGATCCCCTGGGAGCAACCTGCTGGTGGAAGGCTAGAGCAGCCAATTGCCATCTTTAGGCTGTGTTGGAGAACCATCCCCTCATGGAGTCTTGCTGTCAGTAGTTGGAGCTGTCTTTGCTGTATGGATTTGGCTGTTTCCTGGGCCAGCTGAGTGGCTACCAGCCACTCTGAGCTAGGTAGGGATCTGGCTGTTTCTGTAGCCAGCTGAGGTTGCTAGCTGTAACTGCTACTTGGAGCTACCCTGGAGCAGAGATGGAACTGTCTGTCATTCTTTGGTGTTTGTCTCTTGTCCTTGCCTCCATGGGGTAAGTCAGGCTGTTTTGCTGTTGCCCTGTGGGGGGACCTGTCTTGTCTTTGCCTCTGGGTAAGTCTGGCAATGAATTATCACCATGTCACAAACTTCAGTATGAGTTGTTAGAGCTGTGCCTCCCAGTGGTGTGAACATGCCCAGCATGCAGGACAGGTTCAGACTGCAGGCTGGTGGTACATATTCCCCTTCCCTCCTGTCTTTTCCCTAACCTCTGTGACAGACTTTTATTAGCTGGCCTGTGGCTGATATGGAAAGGGTTTCTTCAAAGTCTGACCACTTTCCTCCAGCCTACTGCTCTGCCCACATTTCGTAAGAGCCCTGATTTTAGCACACAAATCCAGGAGTAAATCACCATAATGTTTCCTCTGACATATTTTTGATCAATTTCACAAATACTCTGGGGAGATCTGAGTGAGTATGGTGGAGACTGCAGCTGCTGGTGGAGATACCTGCCTCACATCCCCATGGGCCCAGGCTCAGTCCTGACCTCCAGTGGTGTTTGTGCAAAGTCTGCACACCCTCCCTGTGGCGACGTGGGTCTCCTCTAGATACTTTAGTTTCATCCCACATTCCAAAGAATTAGTAGATTGACAGGCCACTAAATTGTCCCTGTTGTGTAGGCAAGTGGCAGAATCTGCAGAGAGCCGATGAGAGTGTGAGGTGGCACGGTACCACACTGGTTAGCTCAGCCATTTTTCAATAAACCCCAGTCAGGGTTTGATTCCCGCTGCTGCCTGTAAGAAGTTTGCACGTTCTCTCTCTGACAATGTGGGTGTCTGGTGCCCTCCTTCATACCAAAGGCATATGGGTTAGGGTTAGTGAGTGGTGGGCCTACCAAGATGGTGCCAGAATCTTGCTGGCAGTGCAGGTTGTCCCTGGAACAGCCCTTGTTAACTTGATTTGATGCAAATGGCACATTTATAATATGTTTCAATGTACACACATATAACAAATGAAGCTAATCTCTTGTTTAAAAAAAAACCTTTAAAATAATTTATAAACAACAGAATTAATGTAACATTGGTCAGCCTACACTATGGGCTGAAGGGTCAGTTTCCATTCTATATGCCTCCATGGTTCCACTGTGTTCAGGTTTTACACAGCAAATGAGAGACAACTTTCTCATCAGAGGAGTAACCAGCCCATGAGTGAATATCAGCCAAAAAAAATTCTAGTGATCTCAGTGAAAAAAGGAAATATCAAGCTAAGAATGTAATTCACCAAGAAAAATGCGGATGAAAATTTTGTACCTACAGTCTACTGTGTCTGCCCAAGGGCATTTAATCAGTCCTTGGCTAAATGGTGCTGGGTACTATTTAATAATCACTTCTCATTACCTCTTTAATTCCATTAGTAAGGGCATTCAGCCTTATCAGTCTAGTTTGTTCGCTGGTTCTGCTTTAGCTAACTTGTAATCAGTGTTGATAAAAAATCTCCTTCTGTCTCCAGTGGCACGGCACGGACTGAGTGGACACTTTATTTTTTTGCTTTGCAAGATTAATTTCTTTATGTAATATTGAAGCTAATAAGAGGTACACCCCTTTAAGGTGGCTGTAATTTGTTTTGGTTTTGGGCGCTGAGACTATCTGAGAGAGATGTTGTTAGTTTTTGCAATTACACTGCCCAACTAGTCTATATCCATGTTCATGTTCCACACAGTCCCTTATTTCCCACTACCCTCCACCCACTTCTTTTTCTGTCCTGTCAACCAAATCTCTCGTGCCTTTCTCCTTTGTATGTTTATCTAATTGCCCTTTAAATAATCCACAACTCCTACTGTAGAAAATTCCATTTTCTAACCATTCTCTTGGTTGAGAACATTCTCCTAAATTTTCTGTAGAATGTATTTGTGGATATCTAACGTCAATGGCCTTGTTGTGGCCTTCTGGACCTCATCTCGACACCTATTTAGTAAGTCCTTTAATCCTGAAGATTTCCATCAGTTTACCCTTAGTCTTATGGTCAGTTAGGGGCTTCAATGAATGCAGACTTTCATGAGAGACAACAGCTCTCAGATACTCATTTCATTCATATCGTCAGCAGGATCTCTGCCATTTATGATAAGGAGATGAGTTCTCACCATAATCACTGTGCAATCTAACTGAAGTTTTAGCTTAGTTTTACATAACTTCTCAGCTCTGAAACTTTACCTGAAAATCTGTCATAGAGCCTTCCTGCCTGTCAATATATGGGACCACCAAGTATACAATCCTCACCCTTTCTCCAGAGCATTCAAGTTATTCTTTCCAAAAATGCTGGGGGAATTCAGGCAGCATCCATTGTCCTAGGTATTTCTATTAGCTTACCCTTGTCCTTATGGTCAACAAGATTGCACAATGATACTGCCTGGCCTGCTGAATTCCTCCAGCAGTTTGTGTATGGGTGCTCTAGATTTCCAGCATCTGCAGAATCTCTTGCTTTAGTTATTCTTTCCCAATTGTTTGTTCAATTTCCTTTAACTTCACTTTTTGAATTTGATTTTTCTGCTGTACAGACAGTAGTCCCACATCATACCTACACTTTGTATAACAAAATTAATTCTTACCCTCTCCTTGAAATTCTGAACTGTCCCCTGATGGAATAATAGTCCCTCAATTTTCCCTCTCTGAGCCAAACAGTATCATGTACACCTCTGTCAAAGTTCCTCCTAACTTTCCTTGCCTCAGCGTTTGCCATTGCATTAATGGCTTCATTGATTTCTGTCCCTGATTTTAAAATAATATCAAAGGACTGCTGAAATAAAGCTAGAAAATACTAGAAACAACTATCAGGCCAGGCAGGCTCCATGGTCCAGATGGTTCAATTTAATCTCAGAAAATGTACACAGTATACAACCTGAGATTCTGACTCTTCACAAAGACATCCATCGAACAAGAAACCCCAAGGAATGAAAGATAGTAACATCAGATCCCCTAAAGAGGGCGGCCTTTAGTGATGATGGCACTAAATGGCGACTCCTTTGCTTGCTTGCTTCAGAAACAGCTCTGTTTCTATCATTGATATCTACTTTTATCCCTTTCAGGGTTCTTTTGAAGACTCTGACCTGGAGTTACACTCTGACTTCGGTTCCTTGCAAGAATGGGACCCGCAGTCAGGGCCACACGACCGGCCCCTTTTTGATATCCCAAGGACACCGCCTGGAAGACTAGCGCACCTTCAGGGTTCTGGATTTTCGTGGCTCTGCAGACGCGCTGATTCAAGGCTGGTGTCACCGCCTGATGTGTCGCGGGAGAACATGGAAGGTCAGAAGCAGCGGCCTTTCTGCTGGCTGTGTGCCCAGAGACCTGAGCCTTTCTGGGGCTGACTGTCCAGGCGCAGAGCTCAAAAAGTGACGCAAGAGACTTTTAACATCATCAATTAGCGAGTTGTTTATGTCTCCCCTCTCGCTATGAAAAGGGGACATCTCCTTTTCCTCTGTGTGTGTGTGTGTGTGTGTGTGTGTGTGTGTGTGTGTGTGTGTGTGTGTGTGATCAAATTACCGGGCGATCGAGAAATCTTTGGGGTGCTGCAAGTCTGTTGATGCTTTGCTGCAAGTTTGAGTGCTCAGTGGAGGGTGCTGAAGCTTCTTTGCTGGAGGGGGAGGGAGGATCATTGCTTACGCATGGGAGAGGAGAGCTGGGGTGGGGGAGCTTTGGGGTTCTAACATTTAACTGCCATTCAATCTTTGGGGCACTCTGTTTTTGTGGGTGGTTGCGAAGAAAAAGAATTTCAGGATTTATATTGTATATATTTCTCTGTTATTAAATGTCCCTTTGAAACATTTCTCTGACATTAAATGTACCTATTGAAACCTAAGTCCCCCCTTTGCCCTCCCCATGCACAAGCAGCAGCAGATGCATCGACCTACCCCCTCCCCTCACACACACCAGAAGAAGCACCAGCCAACCCCCCACCCACCATGCAAACAATAGCAAAAGCCCCCAAAGACACCTTCATCTAGAGCCACACAGAACTACAACCTATCCTGGCACTTTGGTATCTCAGAGAGGCTCTCTCTCACCAGCGATGGAGTAGAAACATAGAAAACCTACAGCACAGTACAGGCCCTTCAGCCCACAAAGCTCTGCCGATCATGTTCCTACCTTAGAACTACCTAGGCTTTACCCATAGCCCTCTATTTTTCTAAGCTCCATGTAGCCATCCAGGAGTATCTTAAAAGACCCGATCGTTTCCGCCTCCACCACCGTCACCGGCAGCCCATTCCATGCACTCACCACTCTGTGTTAAAAAAAAAACAAACAAACAAACTTACCCTGACATCTCCTCTTCCAAGCACCTTAAAACTGTGCCCTCTCGTGTTAGCCATTACAGTCCTGGGGAAAAGCCTCTGACTATCCACACGATCAATGCCTCCTATTATCTTGTACGCCTGCACAAGTAGGTACAGATCGCTCCTGCACAACGAGAGTGGAAGAATAGCAACACGTTGTTCCGATGTTACAATCTTCTGCTTCGCTTCTCCGAGCCCCCAACTCCGGGACCAACAGGCTCTCACCCTCCATCAAGAGAGATTGAAACAGGCAGAGAGAGGTTGCTCGATGCAAAAGCCTTTTTTCAACAGCAGTGCACACCACCTGCTGTCTCGACGCTTCTGTCCCCCACGATGCTTCAGTCTGCAAAATTGGTGAGCAATCAAATCGTCTATGGGGCCACCTCCCAAAGGCTCATGTCTTCCAGGCCACACCTGGAGAAATATAGCAGGAAGGGAAACAAAGCTAATATTCCCAGCCAATTGCACTTCATCAACAATCTCTAGAATTGTTTCAGTAATTTCAACGAGTGGACAGGAAAAATCATTGCAGACACCATGTGCTCAGCAAACTGCCTTTTCTAACGTCTCCCTTCAGGAAAGCACTAGTGACCTATTAAAACAAAAACTACGTATCTTCAAAGTTACTTCCCCCAGGCATTTAATCTGATCAACCATTCGTGTTAGGGCCCTCCCCTCCTCTCTCTACTATGTCAGGCACTACACTGCACTGTGAATACTTAGAACTTCTTATATTGCTGATTATATTGTAAATATTAGTCCACCTTTGGTCCCCACCTGGCACTCAGCTCTCACCTGTGGCTCCCCGTAGCTGTTTGCATGCAACAGCGGCCACACCCCGGGCAACAAGCCGGCTAAACCAGGTGAGGGTAGCCGACGGGTCTTAAACCCTCGGTGAGATAGGGAGTTGTCTATCCCAGCATGTGAAGACAGGCTCCGGCAGACTGAGCGGACGAGACCAATGGAAGGTCCAACGGTCAAGAAGGCGGTCTCTGCAAGCGTCGTGGAACGTGTAGAGCAGGACAAGACACAGAAGACGTCCTGGTCATCCACTGCGCCTAGTCCCATCTCCAGCCGTCTCGACTCTGTCTTGCCACTAGATCCAGATGGGAATTGGGAAGAGAGAGTGAGGCTGACGCTGCGCAACCCTCCCTCACTTAAATCCAAATCACGTGCTAGTCTCGACACCATCATTATGGTGTCGAGGTCCTCATCGACGTTAATGATGGATGAACAACAGCAATATTGTAAATACATGCTGGTATTTATGTATTTATGCACATATTATTCTATCTGTACTTTAATTACTGTTATTTTTATACAATTCTTTATTATTTTTCATTGTTGAATGCTGTTTTTTTTTGTTGAACATTACACCAATGCACCACGGCAAATTCCTAACACATAATGGCAACTAAATTTGATCCTTCATACTTGAGTTATTTCATTATAAGGCTAAGAGACAGATGTTGATTGGCCAGCAGAAATATAGCAGTAGTCCTCCAGACAAACCAGACTTAATCTATTGTTTCACTTTATGTTTTTATTGTATTCACCAAGTACAACACCAGCAAGAAATTAACAAGGGGCAAAATAAATTAGCTCCACAGGCAAGGCATCTTTTAAAAAAAAATTTTATTCCTGAAGTCGCCTTTTAACAAGTCATCACATTACTGTGGTCCAGCACTAATAAATCTGTCATGTCCTCATATCAAGCTTTTGACCTTTGCTATTGTCATCCTAGATTAAAGGTGGAAAAAGATTTACAGCTGTTGCTGTGCTGTAAAACTTCTAGATGTTTGTAATTTTTTTTGTGGTAAGTTCCTTGGAGTTTCTGTAATTTGTGAATCAATATCACACGGGTAACTGCAAAATGCCTGGATGCCAAAATCCATTGGAGTAGTCAGCTCTGATTTACTAATGTGAATATCTCTCAAGGGCCTGAAGTAGCTCAGACACTAATAGGTATGGAAAGATGTGCTTATTTGCTTCTTCCTTCCTTCATTACTTTCTTGTTACACTAAAAAGTACAAGCTAAAAATAAGATACAAAGAAATTCATTTTTATCAGCTTTTGTCATTTCATTTTGAAAAAAAAAATGATTACAAAAAGGAGTCCAGAGACATAATGCAACAAACGACATGGTCACAATAGAACAAGGGAGGATAGTGTTGATATCAGAGTGGGGATACTTAGTCAGAAAAAGTTTTTCACTTAAAATGGGAAACTCCCTTGCTCAGTTTCCTAACTTCAAAACATTAAACTAGTTCAGCGGAAGACATAGAAAACCTACAGCACAATACAGGCCCTTCGGCCCACAAAGCTTTCCCGAACATGTCCTTACCTTAGAACTACCTAGGCTTACCCATAGCCCTCTATTTTTCTAAGCTCCATGTACCTCTTCAAGAGTCTCTTAAAAGACCCTATTGTTTCTGCCTCCATTGCCGCCGCCAGCTGCCCATTCCACACACTCACCACTCTCTACGTAAAAAACTTACCCCTGACATCTCCTTTGTACCTATTTCCAAGCACCTTAAAACTATGCCCTCTCGTGCTAGCCATTTCAGTCCCGGGAAAAAGCCTCTGACTATCCACACGATTAATGCCTCTCATTACCTTGTATACCTCTATCAGCTCACCTCTCATCCTCTGTCGCTCCAAGGAGAAAAGGCCAAGTTCACTCAACCTATTCTCATAAGGCATGCTCCCCAATTCAGGCAACATCCTTGTAAATCTCCTCTGCACCCTTTCCATAGTTTCCACATCCTTCCTGTGGTGATGTGACTAAAAATGAGCAAGGAGTAACGTGCACAGCACGCTGGAAGAACTCAGCAAGTCAGGCAGCATCTATGGAAATGAATAAACAGATGATGTTTCAGGCCGAAACGCTTCATCAGCACTGGAACGGAAGGGAGTAGATGCCGTACTATAAACGTGGGGAGAATGGAAGGAGGATGGCTAGATGGTGATAGGTGAAGCCAGCTAGGTGAGAAAGGTAAAGGGCTGGAGAAGAAAGAATTTAATAGGAGAGGAGAGAGGACCATAGGAGAAAGGGAAGGAGGAGGGGACCCAGGAAGAGGTGAGAAGAGGTTAAGAGGCAAGAGTGTGGAATGGAAGAAGAGGGGAGGGCAAGTGAAACATTCTTTAACCGGAAGGAGAAATCAATATTCATGCCATCAGGTTGGAAGCTAAGCATACCAAATACAAGATGTTGAACTTTCACCTTGAAGATGGCCTTATCTCGGCACAAGAGGAGGTCATGGACCAACGTGCTGGAGTGGGAATGGGAATCAGAATTAAAAAGTTTGGCTACAGGGAAGTCCTGCATTTGGTGGATGAAGGATAATGCTCTAATGTGAACACACACCAGTGTATAAGTTTTCAAATTCATGTTCTTGTCATGACATACATACTCAGAGCATAAATGCTATGAAAATTTTCTTTTCACTGCAGCGGTAACACAGAATAACATAAGCTTGACAAATTTAAATTCATCATTATTATTATTATGTAATGTGTCACATGACGTGGATGATCATGGTTCCATGACCATGATTGTTCTTGGCAAATTTTTCTACAGAAGTGGTTTGCCATTGCCTTCTTCTGGGCAGTGTCTTTACAAGATGGGTGACCCCAGTCATTATCAATACTGTTCAGAGGTTGTCTGCCTGATGTCAGTGGTCACATAACCAGGATTTGTGATATGCACCAGCTAGTCATACGACCATCCACCACCTGCTCCCATGGTTTCCCGTGATCCTGATGAGGGGATTGGAGGGGAGAGGAGCTAAGCAGATACTACACCTTGTCCAAGAGTGACCTGCAGGCTGGTAGAGGGAAGGAGAGCCTTCTACCTTCTTTGGTAGAGACATATCTCCACCCCGACACCCAAAAACATAAATTACATATATTAAAATGAACAGAATTTAGACACAACTTCCATTCTGCAATAAACAAGAACAACATAATAATGTTAGTGCATGTTGAGGGAAATATAGTCAAAGGTAAAAATACAGTTTTTCTGATCAGTTTATGAACCTGATGGTAGCGAGAGGAAGCTGTAGTTGAACCTTGAAGAGTTAGTCTTCAGGTTCCTGAACCTCCTGCCTGATATCTGTACTAAGAGGGATAGGTCAGATGGTGGGGTTCCTATCTAACTGAGAGCTCTATGGATAATAACACCAATAAAATGTATACTAGATAATACTGAACAGCATTTACCATGATTAAAATAAACACTACGGCAAGTTGATAGGGTTGTTGAGAAGCCATATGATCTGATTGCCTTCAGTATTCAGGGGGTATTGATCTCAAGAGCTGCGAGGTAATGTTGCAGCTCTATAAAGCCCTGGTTATGCCACACTTGGAATATTGTTTTCAGTGTTGATCACCACAGCACCAGGATTTACCAGGATGCTGCCTGGACTAGAGGGCATTTCTTATGAAGAGAGGTTAATAATAATAATAATAACAATAATCTTGCTTTAAAATGCAAACTCATAAAAGACACCACACTTTACTATAAATACAAGCCTAATCCAATTTTAATCAGAGTCCCACACAGATTATATTATGACCAATCTGTTACCACAGATAGGACCATCAATAATAACCATCTGGATATAATACTACAGGATAAATAAGCAAGAACAAGTAACTTAATCGATATAGCCATTCCAACCACACTTAACTTACAGCAGTCAATTAGTGAAAAACACCAGAAATATGCTGAATTCAAAGAGGAAGTTAAAAGACTTTGGAACATGAACAGAGTATACATTGTCCAATGCAATATCTACAACTGGTATCATCCCACAGGCACCTCACAATAGCATCAAACAATTCAGGCTGCACTGTAATATCTATGTAAATCTTCAGAAACACCAATGGAAGAGCCCAAGATCCCACTGGCTGTTGCTGGAGTGGCAGCATTTTTATAGGTGCTCCTACTCTTTTTAATTTACTGCTTCCAACTTGTTTTGAAAACTTACTTTTAAACGCAATATTGCTTTTGATGAGTCGTGCTAAAGCTACTAAAAAAGAAGAGAGTCCTCCGTTAACTTTGGGATCTATTATGGTGACACTTCGTAAACATAAAATATACTTTCAGAGGAGTTACAGCAACTCAGTGCTGAATTTAAATGGATGGATGAAAAATTGGATTCTATTCAAAAAACTTTAAGTGAACACGATAAACGGATAAAAGAGAACAAATTCATTTTGATGACATTCGACACGAAAATTGATGACCTGGAACAGATCTGTGATAAACAGTTAAAGGCTAATGAAACATTAAGACAGAAGATTATCAATTTAGAAAATAAAACAGAAGTAATAATCTATGTATTCTGGGTTTTAAAGAGTCATATGAAGGCAATCAGCGTACGGAATTTTTTGCAAACCTTTTGACTAATTTACTTCCAAATATTTTAAAATCTCCACCTAAAATAGACCAAACTCACAGATCACCTGTACCAAGACCTCCTCCGGGAGGACAACCCCACTCAGTGATAATTTGTCTTCATGACCTTCAAACAAAGGAACCTTTAATTTGTGAATCTTGTCGGAAAGGTATGATTGATTATGAAGACCAGAAGTTAAGAATTGTGGAAAATTTTTCACCCGAGGTGTTGAATGAACGCTTCAAGTTTAAAAAAGTCATGTCTGAGCAGTATAATAAAGGTTTTAAGCCCTCTCTTTGTTACCTCGCTTGTCTTAGAATCATTTTGAAAAATGGATCTCAGAGATGGTTCTATTTGACCGAAGAGGTGCAGGATTTCTTGAGTGCCGAATCAATTTCAGAAGTTTAACTGTTCAATAACTCTTCACACAAATTTATGTTGCGTCTTTCTGATTGATCCTTTTTTTAGAATCAGCAGTCTAACTGTTTATTACTTTCTTTTATACACAACTGTTTTTTTTAATTTTTGGTATACTTTGGTGTCTAATTTTTTTTGTACTTTTATTTCCTTGTTTAGAAAATTAAGAATTTAATAATAATAAGTTTTCTTTGACTTAATACTTTCTAAGTTAATATGTTTTGAACTTTCATATTTCTTTCTAATATTTTTATACAATAATTTTTTATGAGGTTTTTTTTAAATATGTTTAATTTTGCTCTTTTTTTGTTGTGTCTTGTTGGAACGCAGTTTTGACTTGAAAATTTTTTTTTGGAGCTCAGCCCCTAGATTGTTTTGGGAGGGATGATAGGTTTAGTTGTCGACTGCCCTTTGGTCGATTTTCTCTCTTTGGGCAGGGGGTAGGGGGGTGTTTTTCTTTTTTTCTATCTGCTGTTTGATTCTCTTAGCTTCATTTGTTGCTTGGTTACTTTTTTTAAGGCTCATTGTTTGGATTTAATATATATTCCAGTGGTTTTTATTCAAACATCTCCTTTAAGTAATATTTAAAATAGACCATATTTTTAATTAAACCATCCTATGAAACATAAAAAGATATTTAAATATATTAAGAAACTAAATGTCTCAATTATTTTTTTACAAGAAACGCATGTTCATAAATGTGATCATTTACGTCTTTTCAGCCGTGGGAAGGGTTTATCTTTCCATTCTTCCTTTCAGGCTAAGGCAAGAGGAGTTTCGGTTCTTATAGACAATTCAGTTTCTTTCGTTCAACATAATGGAGTGTCTGATGCCACTGGGTGTTTTGTCATAGTCTCAGGGAAATTAGATAATAAATTAATGGTTTTTGCTTATTTGTATGCCCTGAATATAGATGATCCAGGCTATTTTGAATCTTTTTTTCACTTTTACCAGATATAAGTTTATATTCTTTGGTTTTAGGAGGAGACTTTAACTGTTGTTTAGATCCTGTTTTAGATCATTCTTCTTCTAAATGATTGACTTGTAGTGGATCTGCCTCCTTTATCCAATCTTTTCTAACGAAATGTGATATGGTTGATGTTTGGCGTTTTTTTGCATCCAACAGATAAAGAGTACTCATTTTTTCTCATGTTCATCATATGTATTCCAGGATTGATTTTTTTTTTGTTGATAGCCAATTGATTCCAGTACTTTGACCCTGTAAATATAAAGAAATTACTGTTTCAGATCATGCTCCTGTGTTTTTATCTTTAAATCTTCCAGGTATCTCCCAAATAAACAGATTCTGGCATTTTAATCCATTTTTGTTATCAGATAAAGATTTTTTTTAATTTTTGGAGAGACAAATTATTCTTTTTTTTTGAAGAAAATATGCTAGAAGAGACTTCTAGTCTTATTTTATGGGATGCTTTTAAGGCTTCTATTGGAGGTCAAGTTATTTCTTTTACTGCAAGTGTTAAGAGAAAAACTAATAAAGAGAGAATTGAATTAGCCAGTCAATTGAAACAATCAGACAAAAATATGCTTTTGCTTCAGATCCTGTTTTATATAAAAGGCGTGTTGAAATTAAAACTAAATACGATCTGCTCTTAACTTATTCAATTGAAATGCAACTTTTAAAAGATAAAAGTCAGTTTTATGTTCCTGGAGATAAAACGGGTAAACTATTAGCTAACCAGTTAAAGACCTTTATAGTTAAACGTCAAATTAAAGAAGTTTGTAAAGCTAATGGTGATAAAACATCTGATCATTTAGAATTAAACGATGCTTTTAGAGAATTCTGCTCTAAACTTTATAGTTCTGATCCTCCTAAAGATAATACTCTAAGGAATAATTTTTTAGATCGATTAAACATTCCTACACTTTCTGATGATATTCGAAAATTGTTAGATCAACCTATTTCCTATGAGGAAATTGCCGAGGTTGTTCACTCTTTGCAGTTGGGGAAGGCTCCGGGTCCGGATGGATTTCCTGGAGAGATTTATAAGGCTTTTTCCTCTTTGCTTATACCTCACTTATATTCAGTCCTTTCCGACTCTTTTAATTAGGTAAGTTGTAACAATCTTTTAATGAAGCCTCTGTTTCACTCATTCTTAAAAAGAATAAGGACCTAATTGAATGCTCTTCTTATAGACCTATTTTCTTACTTAATGTTGATACTAAAATTATATCTAAACTTTTGGCTCGTAGGATTGAAGATATTCTGCCATTTATTATCTCTGATGATCAAACTGGATTTATCAAAAATCGATACTCCCACTTTAATATTCATCATTTATTGAATGTTATTTATTCTCCTTCTAAAGAGATTTTGGAATGTGTGATATCCTTAGATGCTGAGAAAGTTTTTGGTCGGGTTGAATGGTATTATTTATTTAAAACTTTAGAAACATTTAACTTTGGGCCCGATTTTATTCAATGGATTAAATTACTTTACTTATCTCCCTCCACTCAGGTTCTTACTAACTCTCAGTACTCTAAACCATTTAAACTTTATCATGGATCTAGACAAGGTTGTCCTTTGAGTCCTTTGCTTTTTGATTTGGTCTTAGAACCTTTACCTACTGCTTTCCGGGAATCTAATGATGTCACTGGTATTTTAAGGAGGGGCATTACCCACAAAGTTTCACTTTATGCTGATGACCTTTTGCTCTACATTTCTAATGTGGAGTCTTCTTTATCTTCTCTACTTTCTTTACTTTCCTGCTTTAGTCAGTTTTCTGGATATAAAATTAACTTTCATAAGAGTGAACTTTTTCCTTTGAATAATTTGGTATTAGTTAATACTAACCTTCCTTTTAAAATTGTAAGAGATCAATTTACTTATTTGGGCGTAACAATTACTAGGAATTATAAATTCCTTTTTAAAGAATTTTTTTTTACACTTCTGAATTATGTTAAGAAGGCATTTTCAAATTGGTCACCCCTCTCTTTATCGTTGATTGGCCGAATCAGTTCTATTAAAATGAATATTTTGACTAAATTTTTATATTTATTTCAGGGCATACCTGTTTTTATTCACAAATCCTTTTTTGATTCTTTGGATTCTATTATGTCTTCTAATATATGGAAAAGTAAAGCTTCTCGATTAAATAAAGTTCATCTTCAAAAAGCTAAAAAGAATGGAGGTTTAGCCTTACCCAATTTTAGGTTTTATTACTGGGCAGTCAGTATACGGAATCTTATGTTTTGGTTATATTATATTAATCGAGAGGACTGTCCGGTCTGGGTTCTTTTGAAGCTAACTCTGTTAGTAAATTCTGTATCATCTCGGATCCACAATTCCTTTATCTTTAAGTTAAAGGAATCGGGAGGGTGTAAACTAATTTGCAAGGGGGATGGGACCGGAGCGATAGAGCAGTGAAAGAAGTGCATGGAGTAAAGCCAGATCTAACATACAGAGAGGCTTTGAGGAAAGAGATGCAGAATAAAGGGTGTAAAGGTAGTAAGGTAGAAGGGCTAAAGTGTGTGTACCTCAATGCAAGAAGCACCAGGAACAAAGGTGATGAACTGAGAGCTTGGATACATACATGGAATTATGATGTAGTGGCCATTACGAGACTTGTCTGGCACCAGGGCAGGAATGGATTCTCAATATTCCTGGATTTCAGTGCTTTAAAAGGGATAGAGAGGGGAATAAAGGGGAGGAGTGGTGGCATTACTGGTCAGGGATACTATTACAGCTACAGAAAGGGTGGGTAATGTCGCAGGATCCTCTTTTGAGTCAGTATGGGTGGAAGTCAGGAACAGGAAGGGAGCAGTTACTCTACTGGGGGTATTCTATAGGCCCCCTGGTAGCAGCAGAGATACAGAGGAGCAGATTGGGAGGCAGATTTTGGTAAGGTGCAAAAATAACAGGTTTGTTATCATGGGTGACTTTAACTTCCCTAATATTGATTGGCACCTGATTAGTTCCAAGAGTTTAGATGGGGCAACGTTTGTTAAGTGGGTCCAGGACGGATTCCTGTCACAGTATGTGGACAGGCCAACTAGGGGAATGCCATACTAGATCTAGTACCAGGTAACGAACCGGGTCAGGTCACAAATCTCTCAGTGGGTGAGCATCTGGGGGACAGTGACAACCGCTCCCTGGCCTTTAGCATTATTTATCATGGAAAAGGAAAGAATCAGAGAGGAGAGGAAAATTTTTAATTGGGCAAGGGCAAATTATGAGGCTATAAGGCTAGAACTTGCAGGTGTGAATTGGGATGATGTTTTTGCAGGGAAATGTACTATGGACATGCGGTCGATGTTTAGAGATCTCTTTCAGGATGTTAGGGATAAATTTGTCCCAGTGAGGAAGATAAAGAATGGTAGGGTGAAGGAACCATGGGTGACAAGTGAGGTGGAAAATCTAGTCAGGTGGAAGAAGGCAGCATACATGAGGAAGCAAGGATCAGATGGGTCTATTGAGGAATTTAGGGTAGCAAGAAAGGAGCTTAAGAAGGGGCTGAGAAGAGCAAGAAGGGGGCATGAGAAGGCCTTGGCGAGTAGGGTAAAGGAAAACCCCATGGCATTCTTCAATTATGTGAAAAACAAAAGGATGACAGGAGTGAAGGTAGGACAGATTACGACAAAGATGGGAAGATGTGCCTGGAGGCTGTAGAAGTGAGCGAGGTCCTCAATGACTACTTCTCTTCGGTATTCACCAATGAGAGGGAACTTGATGACGGTGAGGACAATATGAGTGAGGTTGATGTTCTGGAGCATGTTGATATTAAGGGACAGGAGGTGTTGGAATTCTTAAAATACATTAGGACGGATAAGTCCCCGGGGCCTGATAGAATATTCCCCAGGCTGCTCCACGAGACAAGGGAAGAGATTGCTGAGCCTCTGGCTAGGATCCTTATGTCCTCGTTGTCCACGGGAATGGTACCGGAGGACTGGTGGGAGGCAGATATTGTCTCCTTGTTCAAAAAAGGTAGTAGGGATAGTCCGGGTAATTATAGACCAGTGAGCCTTACATCTGTGGTGGGAAAGCTCTTGGAAAAGATTCTTAGAGATAGGATCTATAGGCATTTAGAGAATCATAGTCTGATCAGGGACAGTCAGCATGGCTTTGTGAAGGGCAGATCGTGTCTAACAAGCCTGATAGAGTTTTTTGAGGAGGTGACCAGGCATATAGATGAGGGTAGTGCAGTGGATGTGATCTACATGGAATTTAGTAAGGCACTTGACAAGGTTCCACACGGTAGTCTTATTCAGAAAGTCAGAAAGCATGGGATCCAGGGAGGTTTGGCCAGGTGGATTCAGAATTGGCTTGCCTGCAGAAGACAGAGGGTCATGGTGGAGGGAGTACATTCAGATTGGAGGGTTGTGACTAGTGGTGTCCCACAAGGATCTGTTCTGGGACCTCTACTTTTCGTGATTTTTATTAACGACATGGATGTCGGGGTAGAATGGTCGGTTGGCAAGTTTTCAGATGATACAAAGGTTAGTGGTGTTGTATGTAGTGTAGAGGATTGTTGAAGATTGCAGAGAGACATTGATAGGATGCAGAAGTGGGCTGAGAAGTGGTAGATGGAGTTCAACCCAGAGAAGTGTGAGGTGGTACACTTTGGGAGGACAAATTCCAAGGCAGAGTACAAAGTAAATGGCAGGATACTTGGTAGTGTGGAAGAGCAGAGGGATCTGGGGCTACATGTCCACAGATCCCTGAAAGTTGCCTCACAGGTAGATAGGGTAGTTAAGAAAGCTTATGGGGTGTTAACTTTCATAAGTCGAGGGATAGAGTTTAAGAGTTGTGATGTAATGATGCAGCTCTATAAAACTCTGGTTAGGCCACACTTGGAGTTCTGTGTCCAGTTCTGGTCGCCTCACTATAGGAAGGATGTGGAAGCGTTGGAAAGGGTACAGAGGAGGTCTACCAGGATGCTGCCTGGTTTAGAGAGTATGGATTATGATCAGAGATTAAGGGAGCTAGGGCTTTACTCTTTGGAGAGAAGGAGGATGAGAGGAGACATGATAGAGGTGCACAAGATATTAAGAGGAATAGATAGAGTGGATAGCCAGCGCCTCTTCCCCAGGGCACCACTGCTCAATGCAAGAGGACATGGCTTTAAGGTAGGGGGTGGGAAGTTCAAGGGGGATATTAGAGGAAAGTTTTTTACTCAGAGAGTGGATGGTGCGTGGAATGCACTGTCTGAGTCAGTGGTGGAGGCAGATACACTAGTGAAGTTTAAGAGACTACTGGACAGGTATATGGAGGAATTTAAGGTGGGGGGTTATATGGGAGGCAGGGTTTGAGGTTCGGCACAACATTGTGGGCCAAAGAGCCTGTAATGTGCTGTACTATTCTATGTTCTATATTCTATGTTTAAGTAACTTAACTGATAATTTTGTAGTTAAGCACACTTTGAGGATTTGGGTACAATTTAGAAAATATTTTGGTTTATTGACTTTTTCACTTTCCAGTCCCATTTTATCTAACTGTTTTTTAAACCTTCTATGTCTGATGTAGTTTTTAAAGAGTGGAATAGATTGGGTATTAAATGTTTTCATGAGTTGTTTGGAGGTTGTCTCTCTTCATTTGAACAACTGCCAGTTAAGTATAGCCTGCCAAGAACTCACTTTTTTCGATATTTACAAATTAGATACTTTTTGCGTTCTCAAGTACATACATTTCTTAAAAGTCAGATAAAAATTTACTTGATATAATTTTTAATTTGAAACCCTTCCATAATGCATCTATATCTAATATCTATGGTATGTTGTTGGGAATGGGAAATATTCCTTCAGATAAAATTAAAAATCTCTGGGAACAAGATTTACAGATTTCAGTTTCTGACGACACTTGGAATGAAGTTTTTAAATTGGTTAATACCTCATCGTTATGCGTCCATCATTCCCTTCTACAGTTTTAAATGGTTCATAGGGCCCATATGTCTAAAGATAAGCTGTCTCGTTTTTATTTGGATATATCTCCCTTTTGTGATAAATGTAATAATGGAGAAGCTTCATTAATCCATACGTTTTGGACTTGTCCGAGTCTTGTGGAAGGAAGTATTTCAAACTTTTTCGGTGCTTTTTAAAGTAAATTTTAAACCTAATCCTTTGACGCCTTATTTGGTATTGTTGGAGGAAATTATATTGTTTTGGAGACACATGATTTGCATATTTTGGCCTTTATTTCTCTCATAGTTAGGAGGGCATTGTTGCTTAAGTGGAAGGATACCACTGCGCCTACTCATACTCATTGATTATTGGTTATATTTTCGCTGTTTAATTTCTGAACCTGGACAAGATTTTTTAACATTGTGGGGACCTTTTTTGAATTACTTTCAAAATCTTTGATTTGCTATTAAGCACAGATGTTGGCTAGTAATATGTTTTACTATACGTTAAGGATTTCTTCCTTTTCTTTTTTTTTAACCTAACAGCTGTTCTTTTTCTGGTAGTGGGTTTAGATTTTTTGTATAATAAAATTATCTGTTTTCAATATTATATTTAAATTTAATTTTATATGGATATGGGGTAATTACACTTTATCTGTCATTTCAATATATTGTAGTTGATATATATTATATATCCTACTGTGTATTCTTTTATGTAAGACATTAATAAAAATATCGAAAAAGGGAAAAAGGAAGAGTCCAAAAGCTCCTAGCAATTGACAAATAACTATGCTTGGCTATGCCCGTACCTCAAGTTTTACCAGCGTGAGCTGAGAAAAAATAAAAATGCAACAATAGGAGTAACTTTATTTAGATAGCATCTTTCATACATTAGGATATGAGCTCAAAGTGCTTTGCATAGATTGTAAAGATAAATCAATATACTGTAGTCATAAATATGAGACTAAATTAAAAATCGTAAGTAAACACGAACATTATATAGAAACAAGTCTATTCAACCATACCAAATTATATAAGTATAATCATTATAAACAGGTATTAAGCATCCTATAAGTATGCCAAATTAATAAGCAAGTTTTTCAAAGTGTTTTGAAATGTTCCACAGTACTAGTCTGGCACATCTCAGTCAGTAAAGTGTGCCAGATTTTTGGTGCATTAGAGCAAAAGGCCGCGTCACCAGTTCTTATACACTTGGCTGTAAGAACACTAATCAAACCAGTATCCATAGATCTAAGATTGTGATTAGGGATGTAAGGGGAAAGACACTCCAAAATATATGGAGGAGCTGCATTAATCAGGGCCTCATGTACAATTAAGAGTATTTTAAAATTGATCCTAAAGGACACAGGCAGCCAGTATAATGATGCCAAAGCCAGTAAAATGAGCTCAGCGTTTCTTTTTTCTTGCTGCTGAATTTTGAACAAGCTGCAGCCGATTTACTGAATATATATCTTTTTTAGGCAGTCATGAAAAGAGTACATTACAGTAGTCTAATTGGCTAAAAGCAGAAGTGTGTATCAATTTTTTCTGCATCTTAAGATGCTATAAGAAATCTAACTCATGCGATGTTCCTTAAATGAAAGAACAAAGTCTTAATAACACGATTAATATGTGATTTGAAGTTTAGCTCTGAGTCAATAATAATGCCCAAATTCTTATTTCTAGCTTGATTTGTAAGGCCAGATGATCAAATTTATTTCTAAGATTCTCACATTTTTTATTGCTACCAATAACCAAAATTTCTGAATTTTCCTGATTTAGAATAAGAAAATCCAAACTCATCAATTCTATAATGCTAGTAAGACACCAGACCAAAGGGTTTAAAGCCTCAGAGTCATCTGGCATAATAGACAAATATAGTTGTGTGTCGTCTGTTTGGCTGTAGTAGTTCACCCTGAGTTTTGAAATATTCTGACCTAATGGGAGCCTATAGCGTGAAAACAACCATGGGCCACGAATTTATCCTTGTGGCACATCAAACATAATATCATGGATTTTGGATGCCTAATCATCACAGCTGAAAAGAATTTTCTTCTTGTTATATAAGATTGAACCCAGCTTAAAGGCAGTAGCAGGAAGATTGACCCATTGACTAAGGTGGTTTATAAGAATGCTGTGACCAAATTTAAAAGAACAAGAACTGATATGTTACCTGTATTGGTATTAAGCCATAAGTCGTTAGCTACTTTAAGCAATGCAGATTTTCTACTGTGATTTGATCTAAAACTTGACTGATACTTGTCAAGAATAGAATCTTTGTTGAAGTAATCACTTAATTGGTGGATAACTACTTTTTCTAAAATTTTACTTAGAAAAGGCAGGTTGGAAATAGGTCCAAAATTTGTCCAAAATTTGTCCAAAATGGAGCAGTCTCAATTAATTTTCTTAAGCAGGGGTTTACCTACTGCAGACTGCAGTTTTTACAGAATCCAGAGAAGTGCCAGAAATTGGTGAGCAATCAATTATGTTAAGTACACTGTTGATTAGCATGACAGAAACTTCTTTTAAAAAAAAGCTTGTGGGATAGGATCAAGGAAACAAATAGATTGTTTTAGCTGAGTAATTATTTCTCAAAATTCAGGAGTTTGGTTCACAGTGTGGATTCTTGAGGTTCAGCAAGGATTATTCTTGAGGTCTGCATTATGTTTTATCTTATATTATTTACCTTTTCTATAAAAAATGTAGCAAAACTCACACTTTTAGCCTCAGATGCTTTCAGCAACCTTTCTATCAATGGATCTGTGTTTAATAGACGATCGATAGTTGTAAACAATGCTCTTGGATTACGCGCACTGCCATTAATAATTTTAGAAAACTATGAGTCTCTCAAGACAAACTGCTGTGTTGTATTTAGTTACATGAGCCCAGAAGATTTCATAGTGAACTGTTAGTTTAGTCCTCCTCCAATCATGCTCAGCCTTACAACACTCTCCTCACAGTTTACAGACGGCTTGAGTTTTCTGTGCATTATAACAGTACATGATTTCTTAACATGTTTTTCAGGTGCTACTATGTTAACCCCGGCCCTCAGTTTAGCACTAAATTTTTCTACCTTATTATTTACAAGGTAAACTGTATTAGAGTAAAACTTAAATCCAGACTGACAGTTGAACAATATTAGAAAACTTAGAAGCAGTTGTGGTATATAAAAAAAAGTCTCTTAACACCACAATCCCCTCTAGTTCTAGGAACAGATATTGTTACATTAAAGAAAATCCAGTAATGATCTGAAATGCCAATGTCTAGGTTCTGAGTCACGTTTATGTTAAGTCCTTTTGATATGAGTAAATCTAACGTGTGGCCTCCCTTATGTGCTGGCTGAGAGACACGCTGACAAACATCCAAAGACTGGAGAAGGTTCATGAATTCTCTTGTTCTGGAGTCACACTGATAATCAACACAAAAACTGAATTTGCCTACTATTACTAGATTAAATGATCTGGGACTTTTCTCTTCGGAGTGAAGGAGATGAGAAGTGACTTGATAGAGGTGTACAAGATGATAAGAGGTATAGATCAAGTGGATAGCCAAAGGCATTTTCCAAGGGCAGAAATGTCTAATACAAGAGGCACCATTTCACGGTGATTGGAGGGAAGTATGAGGGGGCTATCAGAGGTAAGTTCTTTACACCGAGAGTGGTGGGTGCATAGAACCTTGAGGTGTGGGTCTTCCAGGGGTGGTTGTAGAGGCAGCTACATTAGGAGAATTTGAGAAACTCTCTGAAAGACTCATGGATGATAGAAAAATTTAGGGTGATGCAGGAGGGAAGTGCTAAACTGACCTTGAAATATGTTAAATGCAGAACATCGTGGGCCAAAGGGCCTGTACTCTGCTCTAATGTTCTATGTCCTATGTTCTAAAGTGAAACTAGGACCATAGCATGAGTTGGCAAATTCAAAGATTCAAAGTACATTTATTATCAAAGTATGTATGCAGTATACAACCCTGAGATTCATCTTTCCACAGACAGCCATGAAACGAAGAAAATCATGGAACCGCTTCAAAGAAAGATATCAAGCACCACCCCCCTCCAAAGGTCGATTAATCTTTGTAAAATGGATTTACCGCACAGCACTTAACCTCGTCTTATGCTAGCATAACATTCCCTACTTGCCAGCTTCAGTTACATATGGAATAGTGCAAAAACACGTTAATTACAAAAGTTAGCTTTGTGTGCTAACTTTATACATTTGGCACAGACTCGATGGATTGAATAGTCTTCCCTGTGCTGTAATAATTCTATTATTCTATCCCATGTTTTCCAATAAAATGGACTGAGGAGTAAGAGCGGTCAGAATTTTCTGATTTGATCGACTTGGGCATGTTGTCTATAAGACAAAGGAGCAGTAGTAGGCCATTTGGCCCATCACGTCTGCTCCACAATTTTATCATGTGCTGATCCATTCTCCCATTTAGTCCCACTTCCCCGCCTTCACACCATAACCTTTGATGCCCTGGCTACTCAGATACCTATCGATCTCTGCCTTAAATACGCCCAATGACTTGGCCTCCACTGCTGCCTGTGGCAACAAATTCCATAGATTCGCCACCCTCCGACTAAAAAAAAAACTACTTGGTAAATTGTTTTATTATTGTCATATGTACCAATGTTTAGTGGAAATTTTGATTTGCATGCAGATCATTTCATCACACCAGTACATTAAGATAGTAGAGTTCAAAGTAAATTTTATTATCAAAGCTTTCTGTGGGCCTACTCAGCAAATCAATAGAATCTGGACTATAACAGGAACAATGCAAGTTCAACCCGAGTGAAGAAGACAACAAACTGCGCAAATGCAAAAATATAATTAAAAAAAACAATAAATAAGGAGTGAGATAATGAGATAAAGAGTCCTTAAAGTGAGATAATTGGTTGTGGAAACATTTCAATGATGAGGCAATGGAAGTTGAGTGTAGTTACTCCCTTATGTTCAAGAGCCTGATGGTTGAGGGGTACTAACTGTTTTTCGAACCTGGTGGTGTGAGTCCTGAGTCTCTTGTACCTTCTGCCTGGTGGCAGCAGTGAGGAGAGAGCATAGCCTGGGTGGTGGGGATCCTTGCTGATGGATGCTGCTTTCCTATGACAGCACTTCATGTAGATGTGCTTAATGGCTGCTCATTAGTACAAGGGGAAAGCAATAACAGAATGCAGAATAATGTGTTATAATTACAGAGAACGTGCAGTGTAGGTAGATAATAAGGCCTTGACAAGGGAGATTTTGAGTTCTGAAGTTCATCTTAACTCACAGAATGTCTATTCCAGAGACTAATAACAGCAGGGTAGGGGCTATCCTTTGTTGAGTGTTTAAAATTGTAGCAATATTTGAGTAATCTTATACATATATAGTTTACCATAGAACCATAGAAACTACAGCACAGAAACAGGCCTTTTGGCCCTTCTTGGCTGTGCCAAACCATTTTCTGCCTAGTTCCACTGACCTGCACACGGACCATATCCCTCCATACACCTCCCATCCATCTATCTGTCCAATTTATTCTTAAATGTTAAAAAAGAACCCGCATTTACCACCTCGTCTGGCAGCTCATTCCATACTCCCACCACTCTCTGTGTGAAGAAGCCCCCCCAATGTTCCCTTTAAACTTCCCCCCCCCACCCTTAACCCATGTCCTCTGGTTTTTTTCTCCCCTTGCCTCAGTGGAAAAAGCCTGCTTGCATTCATTCTATCTATACCCATCATAATTTTATATACCTCTATCAAATCTCCCCTCATTCTTCTACACTCCAGGGAATAAAGTCCTAACCTATTCAACTTTTCTCTGTAACTGAGTTTCTCAAGTCCCGGCAACATCCTTGTAAACCTTCTCTACACTCTTTCAGCCTTATTAATATCCTTCCTATAATTTGGTGACCAAAACTGAACACAATACTCCAGATTTGGCCTCACCAATGCCTTATACAACATCATCATAACATTCCAGCTCTCATATTCAATACTCTGATTAATAAAGGCCAATGTACCAAAAGCTCTCTTTACGACCCTACCTACCTTTGACGCCACTTTTAGGGAATTTTGTATCTGTATTCCCAGATCCCTCTGTTCCACTGCACTCCTCAGTGCCTTACCATTAACCCTGTATGTTCTACCTTGGTTTGTCCTTCCAACGTGCAATACCTCACACTTGTCTGTATTAAACTCCATCTGCCATTTTTCAGCCCATTTTTCCAGCTGGTCCAAGTCCCTCTGCAGGCTCTGAAAACCTTACTCACTGTCTACTATACCTCCAATCTTTGTATCATCAGCAAATTTGCTGATCCAATTTACCACATTATCATCCAGATCATTGATATAGATGACAAATAACAATGGACCCAGCACTGATCCCTGTGGCACACCACTAGTCACAGGCCTCCACTTGGAGAAGCAATTCTCTACCACCACTCTTTGGCTTCTTCCACTGAGCCAATGTCTGATTCAATTTACCACCTCTCCATGTATACCTAGTGACTGAATTTTCCTAACTAACCTCCCATGCGGGACCTTGTCAAAGGCCTTACTGAAGTCCATGTAGACAATATCCACTGCCTTCCCTTCATCCACTTTCCTGGTAACCTCCTCGAAAAACTCCAATAGATTGGTCAAACATGACCTACCATGCACAAAGCCATGTTGACTCTCCCTAATAAGTCCCTGTCTATCCAAATGCTTGTAGATTCTGTCTCTTAGTACTCCCTCCAATAACTTACCTACTACCGATGTTAAATATACCGGCCTATATTTTCCCGGATTACTTTTCGAACCTTTTTTAAACAACGGAACGACATGAGCCGCTCTCCAATCCTTCGGCACCTCACCTGTAGACAGCGACATTTTAAATATTTCTGCCAGGGCCCCTGCAATTTCAACACTAGTCTCCTTCAAGGTCTGCGGGAACACCCTGTCAGGTCCCGGGAATTTATCCACTTTAACTTTCCTCAAGATAGCAAGGACCTCCTCCTTTTCGATCTGTACAGTTTCCATGATCTCACTACTTGTTTCCCCTAATTCCATAGACTTCATGCCGTTTTCCTTAGTAAATACAGATGCAAAAAACCTATTTAAGATCTCCCCCATTTCCTTTGGTTCTGCACATAGCCGACCACTTTGATCTTCAAGAGGACCAATTTTATCCCTTACAATCCTTTTGCTCTTAATATACCTGTAAAAGCTCTTTGGATTATCCTTCACTTTGACTGCCAAGGCAACTTCATGCCTTCTTTTAGCCCTCCTGATTTCTTTCTTAAGTATTTTCTTGCACTTCTTATACTCCTCAAGCACCTTATTTACTCCCTGCTTCCTATACATGTCATACAACTCCCTCTTCTTCTTATGCTTGATTAAGCATTTTTGTTCATTTAAATAATTTTCAATAATTTATAACATGTTATATGTATAAATGCGTGAATTGCAAATGTCATCACGCGATATATGTATGCCTCGCTTAAAGTAAAGTAAACCCAAAGTTAGACGTGCATTTCGAACTCCTGCGTCTTCTTTGAATTGGTTTAACGTTTTGAAGATACAAAAGATAAAATCCTTGAGCCTGGTGATCAGAGGTTACAGGCTTTTGTATGTTCTGCCCGAAGAGAGGAGGGAGAAGAGAAAATATCTGGCTTGGGAGGGTCGTTGATTATGTTGCCAGCCTAACTGAGGTGGCAAGAAGTGTGGACAGAGTTTATTTCTCACGCTCTTTAACATTGTGCCAAATGCAAGCTTGTCACTTACTTCCTATAAACAAACAAGTCTTTATAAATAACACACACAAAATGCTGGAGGAACTCAGCAAGCTAGGCAGCATGTATGGAAAAGAGTACAGTCGACATTTTGGGCCAAGACCATTTGGCAGGACTGGAGAAAAAAAGATGAGGAGTCAGAGGTAAAAGGTGGGAAGGGAGGGAGAAACACAAGGTGATAGGTGAAACAGGGAGGGGAAACGGTGAAGTAAAATTCTGGGAAGTTGATTATTGAAAGAGATACAGGGCTGAAGAAGGGGGTGTCTGATAGGAGAGGACAGAAGGCTGTGGAAGAAAGAAAAAGGGAGAGGAACACCAGAGAGAGGCAATGAGCAGTCAATGATAAGGTGAGAGAGGGAAAAAGGGATGGGGAAAGGTGGAAGGGAGTGGCCATTACTGGAAGTTTGAGAAATCGATGTTCGTGTCATCAGTTTGGAGGCTACCCAGATGGAGTGTAAGGTGTTGCTCCTCCAATATGTTGATGGGAGTGTGGAACATGTAGGTTGTGAAGACAGATTCAATAGGACATTAAAGAGACTCTTAGATATGCACATAGATGATAGAAAAATGGAGGGCTATGTGGGAGGGAAGAGTCAGATTGATCTAGGATAAGTTCAAAGGTCAGCACAACATCGTGGTAATGTTCTACGCTCTAGAGAGAAGAGTTGGCTTGACCTAGAGTAACTTCACAACATCATGGGATGAAGGGCATCTACTCTGCTGTAACGTTCTATGTCTTGTGTTCAAATGAACTTATGGAAAAGGTCATTATTTGTGAGTGGTTGACATCTCACTCTGGATCTTACTCTGTGTCTTAAGATCCTGCGGCCCTGGAGACCAGAGTGATTGGTTTTGTTGGCCACTGAGTCCATATGCAAACCATCAAACACCAACTTACACGATTCCCAGATTCTATCGTTAGTGAAATTTATCATGGCGATTTAAAGCACCTACCTGCACATTCTTAGGATGTGGACAAAAGCTTGAGCACCAGGAGGAAACCAGTGCTGCTGCAGAGAAGACAAGCCAAGTTCACACTGCCAGCTGGGGTTCGGATAGATCCTCAGTCACTGAAGCTGGGGAGCAGCAACTCTTCCAGATGTGACACTGTGCGGTCTTGCTCTCTGCAAGGGCCTGTGACGCAGGGCAGGATCAGTGCAGGAAACAAAGGTGCACGGTCATAGAGATGAGTAAAACAGCACAGAAATAGTCCCTTTGGCCCATCTGGTTCATGCTGACCACAATATCTTCTCTGCTAGGTCCAATTGCCTGCATTTTGTCCAAAACCTTCAAGTCCCTTCCTATTCGCCTTGACAACTTCATTGGGCAGCACGTTCCAGGTACTCACTACCCACTGTGTAAACCCTCACCCCTCTTGTCATGAACCCATGCCCTCTTATTTTGGTCTCCCCAACACTAGGGTAAAGACTCTGACCGTCCACCTTATCTACCCCCCTCAGGATGTGGTCACCCCCCATTCTCCTACGCTACAAGGAGCAAAGATCGAGTGTGGCCAACTTCTCCCTGTAACTCAAGCCCCCCAGTCCAGGCAACATCCTCATAAATCTCTTCTGCATCCTCTCCAGCTTGATAGTGTCTTTCCTACAACAGGGTTGCCAAAACTGCATGCAAGGCGGGAGGAGAAAATGGCAGCGCAACGCAGCGCGCGCAGCCTCTCCGGTGAATGATATCTGTTATCTGTCAAGTAGGATGCCGTGCACAATTCTGATTTGATGGAGGCCGACGTGAGAGCACGGAGGAACATCTGGTGAAACTTCTGAAATGCCTGTTTTGCTGCCGCTGCTACTGTGTGATCCGAAATCTCCGGAGGGGAAGGCCCCGAATCCTTGGCTTTTCCTGTTGCTTGGCAGCCGGGGCCAAGGTCGAAGTGCTCGGCAGAGATGGTGCTCGGTGCTCGGTGTCGGAGGGCTGGTTGGAGGCTCAAAGTTTTCGGACGGACTCAAGAGTCGGCTGTGGTCGGGTGCTTCCAGGGTGCTGTATCGGCAAGTTTGCGGCGCTGGAAGCTCATGGCAGGGAGAGTTTCTCCCTTCAACCGCCTACGTGAGATGATGGGCTATTGGGACTTTGAGACTTTTTTTACCGTACCCATGGTCTGCTCTTATCAAATTACAGTATTGCTTTGCACTGTTGTAACTATGTTATAATTATGTGGTTTTTGTCAGTTTTAGTCTTGGTCTATCTTGTGTTTCTGTGATATCATACTGGAGGAACATTGTGTCATTTTTTAATGCATGCATTTCTAAATGACAATAAAACGAGGACTGAGTGTACTCATAATCTAATAATCTAATATTCCAGGTATGGCCAACTACTATGACATATCACTGCGACATAACATTCCTGTCCCTAATTTGATGCCCTGACTGGTGAAAGGCAGCAAGCTAAGTTCCTTCCTCACTACCCTGTCTACTCGCACAGCCACTTCCAGCAAACTGTGCACAGTACGTCCACTCTTCCACTGGACTGCTTTGAACTGGAGGGAGAGAGGAGAATTGAACAAGTTGCACTAACCTGACATTATTTGAACATACATCCAGAATACTAAGTAAGATGCCAGCAAGAGGAGATGAGATGAAAAAAGGCAAGGATGCTTCATGTGTTGTTTCCCAATGTTTAAAATCCGCATGTCTTCAGTTGCCAAATCCATCCTTTACTTTTCTGTCTCTATCTTTTCTGCCATTAGTGTGGTGGTTGCTGCACCATTATTACAGCTCAGGGCATTGTTTGACAGCATGTGGGTTAATAAGGACTCTGCACAATATATCATGGTACATCCCTCCTCACCGTCAACAATATCTAGAGATGCTGTTTCATGAAGCCCACATCCATCATTGAAAGATCCCCACTATCTGAACCGTCCCACCTTCTCGCACCCGCCACCGGACAGGCGCCACCGCAGCCTGAAGTCCCACAGCTCCCAGTTCAAGAACGGCTACCTCCCTTCAACTATTTGGTCTTGAAAACATAATCGCTTTGACAACTTTGATCACTTTGCACTAAAAAGTGTTTTTGTTCTACTTCAAAGTCAAAGTCCCTTGTGTACTTCTTGTAAAAATTGCAAATAATTTATGTTTAACTTATGATTTTCTTATCAATGCTGCTTATATGATGCTGTGTGCCCATGATGTTGCTGCAGGCAAGCTTTACATTTACTGATACATACAACAATGAACTTGACTTTGACTTTGAAGATAATTGAATGCATATTGATGAAGGCAGAGAAGGACCGTCCCAGTCTAAATTCCCACTGTTCCTAAAGATAACATAGAGTCCATGGGACCTCAGAATTGCTTCGCACAAAAGAGACCATTTGTCCCATGTTGCTGTTGAAAGAAATATCCAATTAATCCTAATCCCTGACCCTTAACCTAACCCTGTAATGTTTTCCCATTTCAAGCAATTATCCCACATCCTCTTGAAAACTACTTTCAATTTGCTTCAACTACCTCATTAGGCTGTGTATTCAACATTCTAGAAAACTGTTTCCTTTAAATAGTTCTCAAAACCCCCTCCTGATTCTCTGACAAGTTACAAATCAGAAACCTTGATTAAGTCCATCTAGTGCTATACTCACCAAGGACCTCTCCAGTTCCCGTTGATTCTCTTCCTGAGGAATTCTGTTCCAAATATTTATCCAGCTCTTATATTTAATCAGTGCCTTTCCTTCCTCTGAACTTCTTCCCACAAAAATGTGTAATATTGTTTTTCTTTCTCTTTGACATTTTATCATATATTTTGGAACAAAGCTTAGGCTGGTTCTTCATGATAACTGATAGGGTGTGATGTTCAGTGCTGAATTGTGAGGGTGTCACCGTGTTGGCTACAAACCCTGGATTCATCTTTCCAAAGCCATTCAATGCAATTTACCAGAAGCTTTTCAATTGTCTCGCTTGTAGCTATCTGCAGTGAGTTACACATGATCTCCAACATGCAGATATTGACCTAAATGATCAAAAAACTGGGAGGGTTGTCTTTGGAAAACAAGATCTCCATTGGTCCCATAGGTTGCTCGAGCTCCACTGATTTGGATCGCTTCAGAAGGGATGACTGAGTGGGTTATGAAGACCATAAAATCATAAGATATGCAATACTGTACAAATGTCTTAGACACCTTTAGGTGAGGGTATCTTAGATTATTTTATAGTACAGTACAGTAATTTTATGTATTGCACTGTATTGGTGTCACAACAAAAAAAATTCATGACATATGTGATTGATGATAAATCTGATTCTGATTCTGATTTGGGTCTCTATTGTGGACTGAGAGTAGAAGGGGCAGGGAGAGGGGAATCATGTTTGAAAAAGGGGAAGGGAGAGCAGAAGAGAGGAAGGAAGCACCAGAGAGACCATCTGTAATGATGACTAAACCAATTGTTTGGAATCAAATGACCTTGGCTGATATCGCAGGGTCGGGAGTGTCTGACCCAGCACTCCTTCTCTGCCGCCTGTCCCACACCCCTCCCGTGGTGCTCCAGCCTTGCATTTCCAACACCAGATTTGCAAACTCGCTCTCCTCTCCACATCGACAAATACAGTACTGTGCAAATATACATATGCCTAAGACATTAGCACAGTGCTGTAGGGGCAGAATTAGGTCATTCGGCCCATTAAATCTGCTCTGCCATTACATCATAGTTGATTTATTATCCTTTAAACCCAATTCTCATGCCTTCTTCCCACAACCTTTGAAGCCCTTATGAATCAAGATCTATCAACCTATGCTTTAAATATACACAAAGACTTTGCCTCCAAACTGTCTATGGCAATGAATTTCACAGATTCACCACTCTCTGGCTAAAGGAAATCCTCCTCATCTTGTTTATAAAATGGACGTTCTTCTAGTCTGAGGCTGTGCCCTCCGGGTGTAGACTACCCCACTATCAGAAACATCCTTCCTAAATGCACTCTATCTAGGCCTTTCAATATACGACAGGTTTCAATGAGATCTCCCCTCAACCTTCTAAACTCCAGTGGGTACAGGCCCAGAGCCATCAAATGCTCCTCATCTGTTAACTATTTCATTCTCAGGATTATTCCTGTGACCTCCTTATCCTCTGAAATGCCAACACATCCTTTCTTAGACAAGGAGTCAAAACTGCCCACTATATTCCAAGTGCAGTCTGATTAAAGCCTAATAAAATCACAGCATTACATCCTTGCTTTTATATTCTAGTCCTTTTGAAATGAATGCGAACATTGAATTTGCCTTCCTTACTACTGACTCAACTTACAGGTTAACTTTAGGGAACTGTGCCTGGGGACTCCTAAGTCCCTTTGCACCTTTGATTTCTGAATTTGCTCCTCTTTTGCCTCCCCTCCACCTATCTTTCTGTCAGCTGCTTGACCATAAAGCCATCAATTCCTTCATCCAAATCGATGACATTTAACATGAAAAGAAGCAGCTTCAACACCGATCCCTGCAGAACACCGCTACTCACCGGCAGCCAACCAGATGAGGCTTCCTTTATTCTCACTCTTTGCTTTCTACCAGTCAGCTAATCTCCTATCCACGCTAGTATTTTCCTGTAATATCAGGGGCTCTTATCTTGTTAAACAATTCAGGTGCAGCACTCTGAAAATCCAAGTAAAAAACATCCACTGACTTTCCTTTGTCTGTCCTGCTTGTTAGTTCCTCAAATAATTCCAAAACATTTATTAGGCAATATTTCCACCAAGAACACCATGCTGAATTTGGCCTATTTTGTCATGCACCTCCAGGGACTCTGAAACCTCATCCTTAATAACGGACTGCAACATCTTCCCAACCACTGAAGTCAGGTTAACTGGCCAGTAGTCTCCTGTCTTTTGCCTCCCTCATTTCTTAAAAAGTGGAGTGACATTTGTAATTTTCCAGTCCTCTGGAACGATTGTAGTGATTCTTAAAAGATCATTACTAATGCCTCCATAATCTCTTCAGGTTCTTCTAGAAACTCGAGGTGTTGTCCATCTGGTTCAGGTGACTTATTTACCTTCAGACATTTCAGCTTCTGCTGCACCTTCTCCTTAGTAATAGCAACTACACTCACTTCTGCCCAACACTCTCAACATCCTGGCATACTGCTGGCATCTTCCATGGTGAAGCTCAATCCTGGATGACTGCCACACCTTGGAGTGGAGGAGTCGAGAGGGGAATCTGATGGAGGTACACAAATTATGTGAGGTATTGATAGGTTAGACAGTAAAGTTTTGCTTATAACAAATGTATCTCGATGTTGGTTCTTTAAGATTGTTATAGCCAGGAGTGGTAGTGGGGACAAGCTCCCACTACTTTTTAAATTCTCCCAAAGGTGTGAGCCTCAAATAGCATCTGACAACCACGTCCAGCTCTTGGCCTTCTCGTGTTGCTTAGCCACTAAGCCAAGCGGAACAATGTTGGAGTGTTGTTATCAGTTTTGGGCCCCATATCTCAGAAAGAATGTATTATTATTGAAGGGAATCCAGAGGAGGTTCATGTGGATGATTCTGGGAATGAAGAGGTTGACAAATGAGGAGTACTTGGCAGCTTGGGCCTGTACTCACTGGAATTTAGAAAAACGTGTGGGGATCTCATTGAAACCTTCTGAGTGTTGGAAGACTAGATAGGATGGATGTGGAGAGGATGTTCCCTCTGGTGGGAGTATCCAGAACAAGAAGGCACAGCCTCAAAATTGAGGGGTGACCTTTTAGTAAGGAGGAATTTTTTAGCCAAGGAGTGGTGAATCTGTAGAATGCTCTGCCACAGTCTGTGGTGGAGGCCAAGTCCGTGGGTCTATTTAAAGCGGAAGTTGATAGGTTCCTGATTGGTCGGTGCATCAAGGGATATGGTGAGAGGCCAGGTGTATGGGGTTGAATGGGGTCTGGGATCAGCCATTATGAATTGGCGGAACGGATTCGATGGGCTGAATGGCCTAATTCTGCTCCTATGTCTTATGGTCTAACAGTTTTTACTGACAGGAGAAGGGGCAAAGGTGGGATATAGGCACCATAAACCAGTTGTTTCGGGAAGATGGGGCTCGTCAGCTGCAGTTGTCAGCTCATCTAGGAGAAGGGGAACTTTGACCTCAAAGCTCAACTCCCTTGCGGCTATACCTGCTCATGGGGAATGGTCCGGCAGTTAACTCCGAGGGAAAAATCCAGAGCTGGAGTCCCTACATAGTCGCTCCAGCACAGCTGACTGGGGTCCTTTGGGGGAACTTACAGTAGTCAGGAGCATGCAAGCAAATCCCAATTAAATAAGTGGTAAAGTTCGTTAAACAAGTACAATCTTTAACTTCAGGCAGCAAAGGGGCTGGCAGCTCTAAATACCTTTTCATTAACTATAACTATCATCATATGTTATTTCTGTATTTCAGATCTCTTAAGGATGCTGGATTGCTGGAATAACGCATTGAAAGTTGTTTACAAGGCTCCTTTAAGACCAGGTCACACATAAGAAATAATCTCCACCAGGTCCTGAAAATGAGTTGCTTTGGATTCCATGTAGACCAATACAATGTAACACAGCAGAATCCATTAGCAGCTGTAAAGTGAGTGACCCTCACCAAGTCTGGAAGTATTTGTTGCCAGAGCTTCGGATGACGGTGCCTAACGGCGACTCCTTTGTTTGCTCTTTGGAAACAGCTCTATTTCTATCCTTCATGTCTCTTTTTTTTTCCCTTTTCAGGGTTCTTTTGAAGACCCTGACCTGGAGTTACACGCTGAGTTCAGTTCTTTGCGGGATTGGGACCCACTCTTGGGGTCTCGCGGCCGGCCATTTTTCGATACGTCAAGGACACGGTCTGTAAGACTAGCATGCCTTCAAGGTGCCGGATTTTCGTGGCTCTGGAGGCGGGTGGACTTGAGGCCGGTACCACTGCCTAGTGCATCGTGGGAGACGGAAGATCGTAAGCAGCGAACTGGCTGCTGGCTGTGCGCCCAGAGACATGACTTCTTTGGGCACAGTGCTTGGAAAAAGCGATGTAACAGACTTTATTGACGCTTTGCTGCACGTTTGAGTGCTTGGTGGGCGGGGGAGGGTTGCTGATGCTTTTTTGCTGGTGGGGAAGGGGCCGGTCATTGCTTTGCCACTGTTTATGCGTGGGAGGGGGGAGCTGGGAGGCTTTGGGGTTCGAACATTTAACTGTCATTCATTCTTTTGGGTACTCCTCTGTTTTCGTGGATGTTTGCATAGAAAAAGAATTTCAGGATGTATATTGTATACATTTCTCTGACATTAAATGTACCTACTGAAACCCATTGAAATAAGGACACTGGCCTTTCCCAGCTGTTCCTAATGCTAAGATTGCATCAACTTCCACCCAAGTAGGCATGTGGAACCTCAAATATTCCTGTAGGGAACAGAGCCTTTCAATAATGTAGCACCATCTCCTCAGTGGAGAGCAGGGAATCCGCGAGATTTGAGTTTGAGCTTCGAAGGGAACCTGCCTCTGGGATGAGTGATGCTAATGGAGGAAAACTAACAAAGCAGATTGCTTTTTCTTGCTCCCACTCCTGTGCATCTCCACCTGGCTGGCTGGAAGCAATTCGTCACGGATCAGAGAGAGGAAAAAGTGCTACATTTAAGATAGGTTAGAAGATTTATTCAAGACTTTTCTCCTCAATCTATCCAACTGCAACATCCAGCCAACAAGAAGGTGTCTTTCTATGTATACATGCCATGCCACTCTCATTTGAATGCAAAGTATTGGGAGCAGGCAACAGTGATATGTGAGGTATCCATCTTAGAGTCATAGAGTCATAGAAAAGTACAGCAGAGAAAAGGCCCTTCAGCCCATCTAGTCCACGCCGAGCCAGTTACACTGCCTACTCCCATCGACATGCACCTCCATACCCCTACTGTCCCTGTACCTCTCCATCTTCTCTGAAGCGTTGAAATCCAGCTCACATCCACCACTTGCGCTGACACCTCGTTTCACACATTCACGAACAGAGATGTAGAAAAGTACAGCACAGAAATCTTCCTCAGCTGTCCTGTCTTCCTTACTGATGGCGGGGGGGCGGCGGGGAGCTGGTCACACAATTTCATAAAGCTAACTAAATCATTCCAATGGAGAAAAATACTACAGAAGCACTGGGAACAAATGTGCGCCCAGCAGGGGAAGGTCAGCCAGGGAGGTGTTGTGGTTGCCAAGCATACAAACAGCCATTTTGTTTTAGATAGATAGATATACTTTATTGATCCTGAGGGAAATTGGGTTTCGTTACAGCCGCCCAACCAAGAATAGAGACTAAATATAGCAATACAAGAACCACAAACAATCAAACAACAAAATGCAAACTATGCCAGATGGAAATAAGTCCAGGACCAGCCTATTGGCTCAGGGTAGTGACAGTGAAACAGCGATGTGGTAAATGGAAGCATCCTCGATCACTCCATTGTTCATTGGACTGACTGACTGACACCTTATGAGAGTTAATCTCTGTAAATCCATCGAATGCAACCTTTCAAACCATAATGTTTACTCAGCAGCAGGATCCAGATGCTTAACAGTATTATAAGTCACTTCTGTATTTGCGGTCTTAATTATAAATTGCTGTGATGATGCTTCTATAGCATGATGGCATAGACCAGCTGTTCCTATTACTGCCTTATAATATTATAGAGTTTAAAAACCTGAATAGTTTGCAAGTGCCCTGCAGGCCAGGAAGCTTCAGTGAAGAAGGAAATGGAGTTAGTGTTTTAGGCCGATGATTTTCATGTTAAAGATGCGTCAAGTGGAGAAGAACGAGGGACTCATCGGCTTCGTAACTGTGACTCAAATCCAATTTTAAGCTTCCTGTTGTCTCAAAATTGCATTAAAGTCAAATGCCAAAGGAGTTCTGAGAAATTGTGCACACTCTGCTTTACCAATATAACACCCCTTGAGAAAATGAAGTAAAGTGAATGAATGAAATGAATTTATTTAGAAACATAGAAACTTAGAAAACATACAACACAATACAGGCTCTTCGGCCCACAAAGCTGGGCCGAACATGTCCTTACCTTAGAACTACTTAGGCTTACCCATAGCCCTCTTATTTTACTAAGCTCTATGTAGCCATCCAGGAGTCTCTTAAAAGACCCTATCATATCCGCCTCCACCACCATCACCGGCAGCCCATTCCACGCACTCACCTCTGTCTGCAAAAAAAACTTACCCCTGACATCTCCTCTGTACCTACTTCCAAGCACCTTAAAACTGTGCCCTATCGTGCTAGCCGCTTCAGCCCTGGGTAAAAGCCTCTGACTATCCACACGATCAATGCCTCTCATCATCTTATACACCCCTATCACGTCTCATCCTCTGTCGTTCCAAGGAAAAAAGGCCCAGTTCACTCAACCTATTCTCAAAAGACGTACTCTCCAATCCAGGCAACATCCTTGTAAATCTCCTCTGCACCCTTTCTATGGTTTTCACATCCTTTCTGTAGTGAGGTGACCAGAAATGAGCACAGTACTCCAAGTGGGGTCTGACCAGGGTGCTATATAGCTGCAACATTACCTCTCAGCTCCTAAACTCAATCCCACGATTGATGAAGGCCAATGCACTGTATGCCTTCTTAGCAACAGAGTCAACCTGTGCAGCAGCTTTGAGCGTCCTATGGACTCAGACCCCAAGATCCCTCTGATCCTCCACACTGCCAAGAGTCTTACCATTAATACTATATTCTGCCATCATATTTCACCTAGCAAAATGAACCACTTCACACTTATCTGGGTTGAACTCCATCTGACACTTCTCAGCCCAGTTTTGCATCTTATCAATGTCCCACTGTAACCTCTGACAGCCCTCTACACTATCCCCAACCTTTGTGTCATCAGCAAATATACTATCCTATCCCTACACTTCCTCATCCAGGTCATTTATAAATATCACAAAGACTGGGGGTCCCAGAACAGATCCCTCAGGCACACCACTGGTCACCGGCCTCCATGCAGAATATGACCCGTCTACAATGACTCTTTGCTTTCTGTGGACAAGCCAGTTCTGAATCCACAAAGCAATGTCCCCTTGGATCCCGTGCCTCCTTACTTTCTCAATAAGCCTTGCATGGGGTACCTTATCAAATTCCTTGCTGAAATCCATATGCACTACATCTACTACTCTACCTTCATCAATGTGTTTCGTCATTGTCACAATGGGCAGGGTATTGGGAGCAAGGGTGGACCCAAATGCAAGACACATCTTGTGAAGTTACTTAGATTTAGTTTATTGTTCGATACCAGGAGAGCAAAGCAGGAGCAGGAAATAGCGAACTGGACAAGGATTCAGGACTATGACTAGGCTGGGACCAAGCGTCTGAGCTTGGACTCGGAATCGGCTCCCAGAACTAGAGGAAACATGAAGAGGCTAGGGTATGGACTCCGAGCCAGACACTGGGCAAGGACCCAGTACCTGGGTCTTGCCTCGGGCTCGGACCCCAGAACCAGGCAAGAACATGACATGGGCTAGGGAGAGGAGAAAAATGGGAACACAGAGCCTCGGTCTCGGACAGCAGGTACATGGACCATGGACACATACACAGACCACAGAGTCGGGACCCCTCCTTGGGTACAGGACATAGGGCCGAGACTTGCACACAGAACAGAGAGCCGGGACCCCTCCTTGGGTACAGAACATAAGGCCGGGACTCATGACCCTC
Organism: Mobula hypostoma; assembly: GCF_963921235.1. Lineage (NCBI taxonomy): Eukaryota > Metazoa > Chordata > Chondrichthyes > Myliobatiformes > Myliobatidae > Mobula > Mobula hypostoma. The sequence goes on along the minus strand of NC_086104.1, from coordinate 18,498,450 downwards.
CGCAGGGCAACAGCAAGACGGCCTGACTTACCCCACGGAGGCGAGGACAAGACAAGACAAGACATGACTCCCCGCAGGGCAACGGTAAGATGGCCAGACTTACCCCCACAGAGGCGAGGACCAGACAAGACAAGACCAACACGAATGAACACCAGACAGTACCTATCTAGCTCCGATGATGGAACTAGACCGAAGTGCCGGTGGGGGCCGCAGACGAGGGCTAGAGGCGAGAGGGGCAGAGAAGGGATTCAGACAGGGGTGTAGGACAGGAATCACAGACCGCCAGGGCCAGGACTTGACTCAGAACTGGGATGCCGCCAGGACTAGGACATGACTTGGTGCTTGAATGCCGCCAGGGCCAGGACTTGACTTGGTGCTAGAATGCCACCAGGACCAGGACGTGACTTGGTGCGTGAATGCCACAAGGGCCAGTACTTGAGTTGGTGCTTGAACGCCGCCAGAGCCAGGACTTGACTTGGAGCCTCCGGGTAGTGGCGAGCTCTCGACTTGGCCCGAGAACAGTAGACAGCGGTTCTTGATTCCCTCCGGCGGGTTAACTGATGGACCCACCTTGGTGAGGAAACTTTGCAGGCTCCTTTGGCGAGGTAACTGGACAGGGTTGCTCTGGTGAAGAGAGGCGAACTACCGGCACTCGTTTCGGCAGAGACAAGGCTTGCTCCGGCCAGATGACATTGGCACACCATACCTTGGATGACTTTGCAGACTCTCCCGCACCGAACGGCGGAAAGCCGGAGACTATAAACTACTGGTTCAGCCGAGTGTTAATTGCCTCTAATCACCAAAGTCCAGGGACATGGGAAAACAGGGAACCAACGGTACAGATCGTAACATAAATAAGGTAAATTTAAAAGAATCCCGATCCGGACCATGACAGTCATATCCTCAAAAAATCCAATCTGGCTCGTAAGGCACTACCTGCCTTTCACAAAGCCATGCCGACTATTCCTAATCATATTATGCCTCTCCAAATGTTCATAAATCCTTTCCAGGATCTTCTCCATCAACTTACTAATGACTGAAGTAAGACTCACTGGTCTGTAATTTCCTAGGCTATCTCTACTCCCTTTCTTGAATAAGGGAACAACATCTGCAACCCTCCAATCCTCCAGAACCTCTCCCGTCCCCATTGCTGATGCAAAGATCATTGCCAGAGGCTGAGCCATCTTCTCCCTCACCTCCCACAGTAGCCTGGGATACATCTCATCCAGTCCTGGAGACTTATCCAAATTGATGCTTTCCAAAAGCTCCACCACATCCTTTTCCTTAATATCTGCATGCTCAAGCTTTTCAGCCTGCTGTAAGTCATCCCTACAATCGTCAAGATCTTTTTCTGTAGTGAATACTGAAGCAAAGTATTTATTAAGTACCTCTGCTATCTCCTCTGGTTCCATACACACTTTTCCACTGTCACTCTTGTTTGGTCCTATTCTCTAACGTCTTATCCTTTTGCTCTTCACATACTTGTAGAATGCCTTGGGGTTTTCCTTAATCCTGTCCACTAATGCCTTCTCATGGCCCCTCCTGGCAATCTTAATTTCATTCTTAAGTTCCTTCCTGCTAGCCTTATAATATTCTATATCTCTATCATTACTTAGTATTTTGAACCTTTCATAAGCACTTCTTTTCTTCTTGACTAGGTTTACAACAGCCTTTGTACACCACAGTTCCTGTACTCTACCATCCTTTCCCCGTCTCACTGGAATGTAGCTATGCAGAACTCCACGCAAATATCCCCTGAACATTTGCCACATTTCTTCTGTACACTTCACTGAGAACATCTGTTTCCAATTTATGCTTCCAAGTTCCTGCCTGATAACCTCATATTTCCCCTTACTCCAATAAAACGGTTTCCTAACTTGTCTGTTCCTATCCTTCTCCAAAGCTATGGTAAAGGAGATAGAATTGTGATCACTATCTCCAAAATTCTCTCCCACCGACAGATCTGACACCTGAACAGGTTCATTTCCCAATACCAGATCAAGTACAGCCTCTCCTCTTGTAGGCTTATCTACATATTGTGTCAAGAAACCTTCCTGAACACACCTAACAAACTCCACCCCATCTAAACCCCTCGCTCAGGGACACACCGATCGATATTTTGGAAATTAAAATCTCTCACTATAACAACCCTGTTATTATTACACCTTTCCAGAATCTGTCTCCCTATCTGCTCCTCATTGTCCCTGCTACTATTGGGTGGTCTATAAAAGCACCCAGTCGAGATATTAACTCCTTCCTGTTCCTAACTTCCACCCACAGAGACTCAGTGGACAATCCCTCCATGACTTCCTCTTTCTCTGCAGCTGTGACACTATCTCTGATCAGCAGTGCCACTCCCCCACCTCTTTTGCCTCCCTCTTTGTGCCAGAGGCGTGGCCACTGTTGCTTCCCCCAGGTAGGCCGGCCCCACCGACAGTGCAAAATTTAGAATACAAAATATAATAAATAGGAACAGGGTAAGCCACCTGGCCTAGCGACTCTGCTCTATCATTCAATAAGACCATGGCTGATCTGCTCCTGGACTCCGCTCCACATACCTGCCTTTTCACCAAAACCCTTAATTCTCATGCTATGCAAAAATCTGTCTAACTGTGCCTTAACTACATTTAATGAGGTTTCATGTCCTGCTTCCTTAGGCAGAAAATTCCATACATTCACCACTCTCTAGGCAAAACCATTTCTCCTCATCTCTGTCCTAAATGTACTCCCCAGAATCTTGAGGCAATGTTCCCCAGATCTTAGATATGCCTGTGGTCTTGAAGGCATTTTCACTTACTGTTTGGTTTATGTTTTGGCTGGTATTAATTGGCTTGAGTTTAATTAAAATGCAACCATAACCATCTGGCCAAACGTCGCCTCATCAGTTTATTTCCTAACATTAGCGGAGCAAAGGTAGATCTCATCAACAGTGCTTTCCTGTTCACGAATAATCTTCCCATCAATGCTCAGCGGGTTTCACCAGAAGCTCTCTGATCAAGATTTCATTACATCATTGATCCAAAAGTGGACCAAACAGCAGATACCAGAGGTGAGATGAAATGAGAGTAATGGCCTCTTCCCTATTGTCCCAGAATGAAATTAAGGATTCATAAAGATAAGCTAAATCAGGAACAGCCAGGTTTATTGTCACTGACATAAGTCATAAACTTAGTTGTTTCGTGGCAGTGTAACAACTTACTGTAAGTTACAATAAAGATAGTGATTCCTGGTAAAACAGAAGTGATTAGGTGTCAAGGGAAAACACTTCAATGGTTGGAGTGATACCTTGCACTAAATAAGACCACAGTGTTTGATAGAGGTCAGGACTCTGCTCAGAAGGTCCTTGGATCAATGTACTAGGTACAAACATTTTCAGTTGCTATGTCACCTGCAAATTGTTACTGCAAAACCTTGGATCTCCCTAACTTACATTGCTGTGCAAGTGCCTGTTTCTACAAAGGTTCAAGAGGACACTCACCGACACCTTCTCCAGGGAATTAGCAGAGACAATTGAATGTCTGGCTTGCCCATGATGCATGATGTACATATCCCATGGATAATAATAACAAAAATACTCATTGTTAAAACCACAGTACTTAGTAAATACGGCAATTCAATGAGATCATACACACAAGAAATCCTGCAGGTGCTGGAACACACACAGAATGCTGGAGGAACTCAGCAGGTCAGGCAGCATCTATGGAAATGAACAGACAGAAACCCTTCTTCAGGAATGAGAAGGAAGGGGGAAGATGCTAGAATAAAAAGGTGGGGGGTGGAGGAGAAGGAGGCTGGCTGGAAGGTGATAGGTGAAGCTAGGTATGTGGGAAAGATCAAGGGCTGGAGAAGAAGGAATCTGATAGGAGAGAAGAGTGGACCATAGGAGAAAGGGAAAGAGGAGGGGACCCAGGGGGAAGTAATAGGCAGAGGGGAGGAGGTAAAAGGGCAGTGGAGAATGGAGGAAGGGGGGAGGAGAGGATTTGTTTACTGGAGGTAAAGATATTTTTAGTGGTACAAAATCTTTGGTGATGGCAGAAGTTGTGGAGGATAATATGTTGGATACAAAGGCTGATGGACTGGTAGATTAGGACAAGAACAACTCTATCACTATTAAGACAGGGTGAAGATGGTGTGGGTGCACAAGTTCGGGAAATGGAGGAGATGCGGTGAGGGCAGCATAAATTGTGGAAGGAGGGAGACCCTGTTCTTCAAAGAAGGTGGATATCTGAGGTCCTGGAATGAAAAGAAAAATCCTAGGAACTGATGAGGCAGAAGTGAAGAAACTGATGAAAGGGAATAGCATTTTTGCAGGAGATAGGGTGAGAAGAGGTATAGTCAAGATACCTGTGGGAATCGGTAGGATTATAACAGTTTGTCTCCAGAGATGGAGATAGAGAGATTGAGAAAGGAGAAGGAGGTGTCAGAAATAGACCAGGTGAATTTAAGGGCAAGATGGAAGTTAGAGGTAAAGTTGATAAAATTGACAAGCTCAGCATGGGTGTATGAAGCAGCACCAATGCAGTCGTCAGTGTAGCAGAGGAACTGGGGAAGGCTTCAAACATAGACTGTTCTACATAGCCGATGAAGAGGCAGGCATAGCAGGGGTCCATATGAGTGCCCATGGCTACCCCTTGAGTTTGGAGTAAGTGGGAGGTGCCAAACAATAAAATCGTTCAGGGTGAGGACCAGCTCTGCAGGTGGAGGAGGGTGTTGTTGGAGGGGGGCTGATGGTTCTTTTGTCAAGAAAGAAGCGAAGAGCTTTGAGGCCTGTGGAATAGAAGCATGGAGGAACTGAACATTCAAGGTGAAGATGAGGTGGTCAGGGCCAGGGAATTGAAAGCTGTTGAGATAAGATATTATGTTCAATGAGATATTGCCACTGAATCAAAACCTGTAGCATTTGATTGTAACCCCCATCCAATAAAACCAACATTTATTGAGTACTCCTGTTAGACTATGAATCTCAAGATTGTATACGGTGACATATATGTACTTTGATAATAAATTTATTCTGAACTTTGTAGAATCATAGAGTCATCAAGCATGTACTCAGTCCCTTCAGCCCAATTTCTAAGATAACCACACTGTCCACCTAGCTGGTCTGAATTTCCTGTGCTCAATGCATACCTTATCGGGACCCACCCCTCCGTGTGCCAATCCTCATACTTCTTACATGGTACTATTGTCCTTGCCACAACCATTTCCTCTGGCAGCTCATTCCAGATACTCACTGCCATCTGTGTGAAAATGTTGCTCCTCAAGTTCTTTTTAATTCTTTAAACCTCTGTTACCATAACCCTACCTCTGCCTCTCATCATTTTAAACACTTCTACGTGCTCATCCTCATTCTCCTACCCACTAGGGAATAGAGACCTAGCCTGGTCAACCTCTCCCAGCAACTCAGGCCCTCTAGTCCTGCCAACATCTTTGTAAGTCTTCCCTGCGCTCTTTCCAGCTTAATCACATCTCTCCGCTAACAGGGTGACCAACACTATATTCAGTACACCAAACACAGCCTCACCTGAGGCTTATACAACTGCACAAAATGTCCCAATTCCTACTCCTCTTACCTCTGGAATTCTGCTCCTTGGTCCATATAAATGCCGTAATGAAAGCCAGAGCAGAGTGGTTCTGGGGAACTCCTATTTCAACCCACAGGTGTATCCACTCTTGTAGTCTATGTCTCTACTCAATGAATGGATGCCAAATCTTTTAAAGTGCACAAAGAACAAAACTCTGAGATAACCTTGGCTTTTAATCAGTATTTCTTTAATATTAAAATATAATCTTGAGATCAAATATGAAGTATAAAAACAAGCCAGGGGCTCTCCTTTAATCAGAGTCATTGTACATCAATCGTAATGTAAAACATGTCCAGGATGGATGTTGGCCCATTGGCACTGCTCCAAGGACTTGGGCTGGTGCTTCTCATACAGTGAGTTCATGATCCCTATATAATGAGGGACAGTTTATAGTCACTGTACTGTACTAGGGGAAAAGGAAATGAGATGGTGGAGGCCGTGGGAAACAGACAGCAGGAGTGTTTCTTTGGCAGAGACAAGGAAGCAGGTCATTATCTCTTAGCCTCATCAGGTCCAAATAGTGTAACACCCAGCAAATGGGTGGAATGTTAAATGATTTTGTTAATTTCATATTTCTTTACAGCATTGAAGAAGTTTGTTCCACTTATCAGGTACCTGGCAGTTCTCAGATTCACAGTTACAAAATAATGCAGTCCAGTAACAGGCCCTTTGGCCCAATCCTTCCATGTTGAACAAAATACCCAGCTAACCTAGTCCCATTTGCCCATGGTTGACCCACATCCCTTGAAACCTTTCTTTTCCATGTGCATATCCAAATGTCTGTCAAATGTTGGCATTGTACCTGCCTCTTCCACTTTCTCTGGCAAATTGTTCCATTTACCCACAATCCTCTGCATGAAGACGTTGCTCCTCGTGTCCTTTTTAAATCTTTCCCCTCTTTCTTTGAACCTCATTTCTTTGGTTTTCGGTTGCCTTTCCCAGGGAAAAGACAACGTGCATTCACCATATCTATGCCCCTTGTGATTTTATATACCTCCGTAAGGTCACATCTATAAGACAAAGCCTTCCACCAAAACTTACTTTTATGCAGTTTATTTTCTCACACATGATCATTACCACCTCCCCTCATTCTCCTACCAGCCACCTACACAACTGGAATTAATCACAAAACAGCCTGCGTTGAGATGTGGGAGGGAACTAGAACACTTGGAGGAACTTCACCTGGTCACAAGGAGAACATGCAAACTGCACAGGAGGGTGGAGACTCATTTTATGCTGCTCCTTATAACCATTCTACACTTTTACATCTAAACTCAGGTGTATTGTCTTCTGTCTGTATGTATAGACAACCAAATGAATCAATGTTCCTCCATACCACGGTGGCTCATCAAACAAAATATTACCAAAAATAAGTTAATAAAATAGAATTGTGGTGAGGTGAGGGCCTCCGTCAGTCAGTGTTGACCTTGGATATTGTGTCCTAGCTGTCTAAATACGCAAGCCTGGGCAGTACTCCCAAAGCCTTCCCCATGAATGCGTATAGCCGCAAGGTGGTGGAGGTTTGAGATCAGAGTTTTCCTTCTCCTAGATGAGCTGCCAACCGTGACTGATGAGCCCCATCTGCCCAAAGCGTCTGGTTTTAAGACAACAGTAACCCCTCTTTGCCCCTTCTCCTGTCAGTAGAAATGGTTCCACCGGGCTTAGTAGCTAAGTCACACGTGAAGGCCAGGAGCTGGATTTGGTTGTCAGAGGCTATTTAAGGTGCATGCCATTGGGAGCATTTAATAGGTAGTGGGAGCTTTAATGTGAAATGTGCAGCACAGATAAACAGCAAACAGCTTGCTGTGCTAGTGAGGATACCTCGATGGTGGCAGGGTATTCATGAGTCTCACAGCCCGAGGGAAGAAGATGTTACCCTGTCTGGCAGTCCTGGTCCTGATGTAGCTGTACCCCTTTCCTATGTATCTAAGAATTCTGCAGCATTTTATTCTGTATTCTGTTCCTGCTTTATTTTACCTTGTGCTACCTCAGTGCATTGTGTAATGATTTGATCTGTATGAACAGTATACAAAACAAGCATTTCACTGTATTTTGGTACATATGTCAATAATAATGCGGCTGTCAGAGGCCTCTGCACTCGAGCAGTTGCTCTCTCTCTCTCTCTCTCTATCTCTTGATTGTGAGGGAGAGTTTGTGGCTGATCTTGAGTCAGGGGAACTCAAAGCGTCGCTGCTGTTTGTAACACTGAAACAGTGAGAGCTGTCGGTCTCCCTCTCACTGTGGCAGGAGCAATACCTTTCTCTCCCTCCCTTGTTAGTGACAGAGGGGGCCAGCTGAGGTGTCAGAGTGTTGGGATGGACACTGGTTTTTGTTGGACTCTAGATCATAGTCTGCGCTTCGGGGGCTCTGCTGTGCTTGCATGGTGGGTTGAGGGGCTGATACTTGTTGCTGAAATGAGTGAGGGAAGGGGTAGGGGGAGTGCTGATGCTTTTGCCACTGCTTGTGTGTGGGAGAGGGGAGGGGGCTTTGAAGTTCTTATGATTTTTCTGTCATTCATTTTTTAGGAGGTTTCTTCTGTTTCGTGGATGTCTGTGGAGAGTAAGAATTTCGGGTTGTATATTGTATCCATTCTCTGATATTAAATGGAACCATTAACCATTGAGACAATTTCAGTTCCAATCAGAAATCAAAATAAAACCTGGCTCATAAATGCAAAAAGTTATAGAAAGATGGAACAGAGAAACAAGCCCTTTGTCCCACAGAATCTTTCCCAACTATCAAACATCCATATTTGCACTAATCCTACTCTAACCCACTTTATTCTTCCCAAGATCTCATTAATTACCCTCTACATTCTCCCGTCGCTTACTGACTGAGGGTACTTTACATGACTATTCCAAGAAAATGCCTCACCAAACTCCAGATCTTGGGAGTTATTGCCTCCCTCTGTAACTGGACCCCAGACGTTCTGACCAACAGACCTCAATCAGTAAGGATAGGCAACAGCACCTCCGGCACGATTATTCTAAACACTGGTGCGCCACGAGGTTGTGTCCTCAGCCCCCTACTCTGCTTCCTGTAAACTCATGAGCGTGTGGCAAGATTTTGCTTTATCTTCATTTATAAGTTTAGAAATGATGCCACCATAGTTGTCCACATTTCCAATATCAATGCGTTGATGTTTCAGGAAGGAGATAGAGAGGCAAGAAAACTCACTAATGCCTCTACTTCCTCAGGAGGCTAAAGAAATTCAGCATGGCTCTGTTAACTCTGAACAGTTCCTATCAATCCATCACTGAAAGCATTCTGTCTGGATGCATAACTGATTGGAATGGTTTTTTGAACCAACATGTCGAGGAACCAACTATAGGGCAGTCTATTCTAGACTGGGTATTGAGCAATGAGGAAGGGTTAATTAGCAATCTTGTCATGAGAGGCCCCTTGGGTAAGAGTGACCATAATATGGTGGAATTCTTCATTAAGATGCAGAGTGACATAGTTAATTCAGAAACAAAGGTTCTGAACTTAAAGAAGGGTAACTTTGAAGGTATGAGACGTGAATTAGCTAAGATAGACTGGCAAATGACACTTAAAGGGTTGATGGCGGATATGCAATGGCAAGCATTTAAAGATCACGTGGATGAACTACAACAATTGTTCATCCCAGTTTAGCAAAAGAATAAATCAAGGAAGGTAGTGCACCCGTGGCTGACAAGGGAAATTAGGGATAGTATCAATTCCAAAGAAGAAGCATACAAATTAACCAGAAAAAGTGGCTCACCTGAGGACTGGGAGAAATTCAGAGTTCAGCAGAGGAGGACAAAGGGCTTAATTAGGAAGGGGAAAAATATTATGAGAGAAAACTGGCAGGGAACATAAAAACTGACTGTAAAAGCTTTTATAGATATGTGAAAAGAAAAAGATTGGTTAAGACAAATGTAGGTCCCCTACAGACAGAAACAGGTGAATTGATTATGGGGAGCAAGGACATGGCAGACCAATTGAATAACTACTTTGGTTCTGTCTTCACTAAGGAGGACATAAATAATCTTCTGGAAATAGTAGGGGACCAAGGGTCCAGTGAGATGGAGGAACTGAGCGAAATACATGTTAGTAAGGAAGTGGTGTTAAGTAAATTGAAGGGATTATAGGCAGATAAATCTCCAGGGCCAGATGGTCTGCATCCCAGAGTGCTTAAGGAAGTATCCCAAGAAATAGTGGATGCATTAGTGATAACTTTTCAAAACTCTTTAGATTCTGGACTAGTTCCTGAGGATTGGAGAGTGGCTAATGTGACCCCAATTTTTAAAAAAGGAGGGAGAGAGAAACCAGGGAATTATAGACCGGTTAGCCTAACATCGGTGGTGGGGAAAATGCTAGAGTCAGTTATCAAAGATGTGATAACAGCACATTTGGAAAGCGGTGAAATCATTGGACAAAGTCAGCATGGATTTGTGAAAGGAAAATCATGTCTGACGAATCTCACAGAATTTTTTGAGGATGTAACTAGTAGAGTGGATGGGGAGAACCAGTGGATGTGGTATATTTGGATTTTCAAAAGGCTTTTGACAAGGTCCCACACAGGAGATTAGTGTGCAAACTTAAAGCACATGGTATTGGGGGTAAGGTATTGATGTGGATAGAGAATTGGTTGGCAGACAGGAAGCAAAGAGTGGGAATAAACGGGACCTTTTCAGAATGGCAGGCGGTGACTAGTGGGGTACCGCAAGGCTCAGTGCTGGGACCACAGTTGTTTACAATATATATTAATGACTTGGATGAGGGAATTAGGAGGACTTCCGGTAGCGCTCATGGAGTGAAGTCGCTTTCTTGACTCGCTCCATTACCTCTGAGTTTTTTTTCTCTATGGTCAGCTATACTTTAATTAACCATTAAGGCATCAACTCTTACAATACTTTGAATTAAACTGAGTTCTCCGACAACTGGATGGAACTTAGATCTGCTATGTCTAAGAACGGGAAAAACGGCAAGGATGGTAAACCTCCGGTTAAACCGAAAGCTACGGATCTCCCCCCGACTGAATCACCGGTGACTTTGAAAGCTATATCGGAGTTAATTCAGAGGGAAATTTCAACCTCTGTTAGGGAGATGATTCGTACGGAAATTGCAGGCCCTGTTAAAGACCTGATTCATACGGAAATCTCAACTAATCTCCAGAAAATTGCCGATTCAATTGATAAGATGCAAACATGTATTGCGGAACATCAGTCGGCTATATCTGATCTTCAAAAATTCGCGCAACAAAGTGAGCTTAAGATGGGGAAAATCGAAGAAGCAATTAATGTAATGAAGAGGAAACTTGACTTTTTGACTTTTAAAAACTCTGACTTGGAATCTAGAATGCGACGGCAGAATTTACGAATGATCGGGGTGAGGGAAGCTGTGGAATCTAACAATCCTATGAAGTATTTTTCTCAACTTTTAAAAGATGCATTCCCTACTGTATTTCCTGACCAACCACCGCTTCTGGATCGTGTTCACAGAATCCCATCATACTCGTCTAGGTCAGATAGACCTAGGCATGTTATCTTACGTTTTCATTACTTTCAAGACAAGGAGAGACTGTTTCGATTCGCTCGATCTAAAGGTTTCATTGATTTTTCGGATCTTAAGTTCCGATTCGTGGAAGATTTCAGTAAACCAATCTGGGACCAACGGGTTCGTTACAGATCCGTGATGTCGGAATTCTATAAGATGGATTTAAGACCAGCGCTGCTGTACCCTGCACGTTTAAGGATTCGCATGTCAGATGGAGCCCTTCGTTTTTTTGATTCTCCATCGGATGCCCAGAGTTATCTGGATCAACTTTCATCTTCAGCATCTTAATTGCTTTTTTTATTTATCTCCGTTGATCGGAGGCTGTGAATTGGTTGGTTTTAACTTTTTCGTGCCCTATTTGGGCAGAAAAGTTTATTTTTGATTTCTTAATATGGTTGCTAAACTTTCTTTTCAACTGCGTCATTTCTTTCTTTTCCCAGGGGATTCTGGGTGGTTACTTCCTTTTTGTCACCTTACGTATTTCCTGTGTGGCCTTAAATTTTGTAGTTTTTTTTAAATTTTATTCCGTTTTGCTTTTTATAACCACTTTATGTCAATAATCTTATTTTTTCTTGTTGCTGTGTTTATTCATGGGTTTGAGGTTTATTGTGGGTTTTTTTAATATATATTTTCTGGCTTTTGTTCTGTTCTGTGTGTATTTTAATTGAGCTATCTTTTTTTTACTTTTTTACTGTTTTACAATTAGCTGATCCTTTTCATATTTATACCTTTTTTTTAGGGAGTGTATACCGGAAGTCATGGGGGTAGTTTTAGCGCTTGCTTCTTTCTGGCGGGTCTGCTTTAGATTTTGCCTTGGGGTCTTGGGGTGGGGTGGTGGGAGGGGCTTCACGTTTTAGTTTGTTTCTCTTTGGGCTATATACATTATTGAAGTACTGGTTGCGTCCTTTTTCCCGGTATCTTTTGTATGTTCTGTTTCCTCTCCGGGTTTGTGGGTCGCGCCTATCGTCAATCCTCCTTGTTGTGGGTTGACTTTAGGATTTATGGAGTCTATTATTAATTTTGTCTCCTGGAATACTAACGGTCTTAATCATCCTATTAAAAGGAAAAAAGTTTTTAAAGTGTTCCGGAGACTTAAAGCACAAATTTTATTTTTACAAGAGACCCATGTACGGAGGGGGGACAGACTACGTTTTTTCAAATTCTGGAAGGGATAACAATTTCATTCGAACTCCAATGCTAAGATTCGAGACGTCTCTATTTTTATAGATTCCTCAGTTACTTTTATACAACAGGATATTATCTCTGATCCGAATGGTAGATTTTTATTGGTTAGTGGTTTACTATTTAATAAAAAAGTAGTTTTGGTTAATGTTTATGCTCCTAATATGGATTGTCCGGAATTTTATAAATCATTGTTTGATCAGTTTCCGAATTTGAACGAGTTTTCATTGATCTGGGGCGGAGATCTTAATACCTGTTTGTCTCCAGCTTTGGACCGTTCGGCTCCTTTACGGACTTTACCTAATAAATCTGCAAATTTGATTAATTTTTTCCTTTCTGATTCTGGGTCGACGGACATTTGGCGTTTTCTGCATCCTCAGGAAAAAGATTTTTCCTTCTTTTCACATGTTCATCATTCCTATTCAAGAATTGATTATTTTTTCATTGATTCTCGTCTTATTCCTTCAGTGATTAAATGTGATTATAATTCTATAACCATTTCAGATCATGCTCCACTTAAGCTTTCTATTAAAATTACGGCCAATATACCAAATAATAGACAATGGCGTTTTAATTCGCTGTTGCTTCAGGACTCGGACTTTGTTAATTTTATGAATGAACAGATTGAGCTTTTTTTTACAATTAACCATACAGAAGATATTTCGGTTAACACTCTTTGGGACACTTTTAAAGCCTATATTCGGGGTCAGATTATTTCGTATTCTGCTGCTTTGAGGAAGAAACAGAAGCAGGAGGAGATGGCAATTGTGGACAAGATTAAAGAAATTGATAAGAAATATGTTATGGCTCCTTCTGAGGAGTTATACAAACAAAGAACTGAACTTCAAATGGAACACAGTTTACTACTCTCGTCCTCGATTGTAAACCAATTAAAGAAAACAAGAAGTGATTTTTATGTTCACAGTGACAAAATTGGCAAGCTGCTGGCTAATCAATTGAAATCTAATTATGTTAAATCTCAAATCAATCAGATTTATAACCAAAATGATCGATTGATACTGGATCATGTGGGGATTAATCAAACCTTTTGTGATTTTTATTCTTCTTTATATCAATCAGAGTCTCCTCGAGATTCTAAATATATGAATGATTTTTTTAGATAAGTTAGACTTCCCTCAGATTTCACAGGATATCTCTTCTTTATTAGATACTTCCATTACAATGGATGAGATTAAGAATGTTATTTTTTCTATAAATCTGGGGAAAGCTCCTGGCCCTGATGGGTTTACCGTTGAATTTTATAAATGTTTTGCTTCTTTATTGATTCCTTGGCTCTGTAGGGTTTTTGAGGCTTCTTTGAAACTTGGTAAACTTCCTGAATCTTTTAATAGAGCATCAATTTCTCTAATACTAAAGAAGGATAAAGACCCTGCTCAATGTGCATCTTATAGACCAATATCTTTATTAAATGTTGATTCTAAAGTTTTTTCTAAGTTATTAGCAAATAGACTAGAAAAAGTACTTCCTTCGATGAGGGAATTAAATGCAGCATCTCCAAGTTTGTGGATGACATGAAGCTGGGCGGCAGTGTTAGCTGTGAGGAGGATGCTAAGAGGATGCAGGGTGACTTGGATAGGTTAGGTGAGTGGGCAAATTCATGGCAGATGCAATTTAATGTGGATAAATGTGAGGTTATCCACTTTGGTGGCAAAAACAAGAAAACAGATTATTATCTGAATGGTGGCCAATTAGGAAATAGGGAGGTGCAACAAGACCTGGGTGTCATTATACACCAGTCATTGAAAGTGGGCATGCAGGTACAGCAGGTGGTGAAAAAGGCGGATGGTATGCTGGCATTTATAGCAAGAGGATTCGAGTACAGGAGCAGGGAGGTACTACTACAGTTGTACAAGGCCTTGGTGAGACCACACCTGGAGTATTGTGTGCAGTTTTGGTCCCCTACTCTGAGGAAGGGCATCCTTGCCATAGAGGGAGCACAAAGAAGATTCACTAGATTGATACCTGGGATGGCAGGACTTTCATATGATGAAAGACTGGATGAACTAGGCTTATATTCATTGGAATTTAGAAGATTGAGGGGGGATCTTATTGAAACGTATAAAATCCTAAAGGGATTGGACAGGCTAGATGCAGGAAGATTGTTCCCGATGTTGGGGAAGTCCAGAACGAGGGGTCACAGTTTGAGGATAAAGAGGAAGCCTTTTAGGACCGAGATGAGGAAAAACTTCTTCACACAGAGAGTGGTGAATCTGTGGAATTCTCTGCCACAGGAAACAGTTGAGGCCAGTTCATTGGCTATATTTAAGAGGGAGTTAGATATGGCCCTTGTGGCTAAAGGGATCAGGGGGTATGGAGGGAAGACTGGTACAGGGTTCTGAGTTGGATGATCAGCCATGATCATACTGAATAGCGGTGCAAGCTCGAAGGGCCGAATGGCCTACTCCTGCACCTATTTTCTATGTTTCTATGTTTCTAAACTGCCGCAGTTTTAGACAAAAACACCATTGTATGGCACGCAGCATGGTTTTTAAATAATTTATCCTCAGTCATAGAAAACTTCAGCCATTTATTTGATTGTACACTGGACTTTAAAAACAAGAAAATGGTTTTAGCTGAAGAGTTCCTATCAACCCATCACTGAAGGCATTCTGTCTGGATGCATAACTGATTGGTATAGCAACTGCTCTGCCTGTGACCCCCAAAGGAACGGCAGAAAATTGTGGACAGAGCTCAGCACATCATGGGAAGCAGGTTCCCCTCTTTGGATTCTGTCTATACTTCCTGCTGCCTCACTAAAAGACCCAGCACAAATAAAAACCCCATGCGCCCAAGTTATTCTCTCTGGTCCCCTCTCCCACCAAGATGCAAAAGCCAGAAAGCAAACACCAGGTTCAAATGCAGCTTCTATCAGTGTCTTGTAGGATAAGACAAACTTCTGGCCTCACATTCTTCCTCATTCTGATCATGCACTTTATTGCTTACCTCACACAAAAAAAAACATTATTTGGTAGCTTTTACACTTTATCTTGAGTAACACAAGCAAGATGCTGGAGAAACTCAGCTGGTCAGGCAGCATCTATGGAGAGGAATAAAGTGCCATTGTTTTGGGCATAGACCTGTCATCATGACACTTTTTCCTGCATTGTCATTATTTTACCTTGTTCTACCTCAATGCACTGTGTAATAATTTGATCTGTTTCAGTATGAAAGACAAGCTTTTCCCTGTGTCTTGGTACAGGGAACAATGATAAACCAACAGCAAAAGCAATACCAAACCTTTGAACGTGAGGAGAAATCAGATTACCTGGAAGAAACAGAGAACTATGAAAATGGCACTTGGACTGTGCCAGAGATCAGAATCCAGTCAGGATTAGGAGAGAGCTGCACACCCTACAACACTTCGGTGGTCCCTATGTTAAACATTTCAATCTGCTTTGAACCCCACTGTGAATGAAGATGGTGGGGCAGAGTATGGATTGTTGATGATAACTAGACTGCTTCCAGAGAATAGGCTGTTCATTTAAAGATTTTTATGAGGCCATTACCTCGGATATTGCCTCTGTTTTAATTAAAAGGCTACAGAATTCAGCAACAAATGCCATCCCACCTGGGGCGGTTATCCCAGACCAAGAGCGGATTGCAGGGCTTCGTTCTCAGGTGAGCTCAATGTCTTCTATGCTTGCTTGGACTGTCAAAACATGGAGAGACGATCAGGACTTCCCACAGCCCCCTAGGATCCTGTCAGGGTCACTAGCAAATTCAAATGCAGGAATCCCAGAGATTTCAGCAATTCAAACAAAACAAAAGATTCATTACAGAAATTAACCAGCAAACTAACAAGAGCTCAGGCCAGCTATGCAGAATCTTGAAGAACTGAAATCACTCATGATACACAGAAAAGCTCGGTCAGAGTTTCAGCAGACAAGGATCCACAACAACCAAGTGAAGAGGGGTTGGCATGCCCCTCTGAAATACACCCTGGAGCACATGGGTATTCGGGACCAATCAGACAGCCCGGTATCCAAACAAAGCAAAAATCCCAAAAAAACGACAACTACAAGGCATTGAAAATCCTGTACAAATTCAATTACCCCAAATTGAATAAAAATGAAACCAAATGGGGCGCCTGCAACACAAAATGAAAACCCAGAGGTAGTCCAAAGTCAAACAATTATACATAAAACGCAAGCAATCCAAGGAACAGTGCACACTCATGAGGTTACACTGAGAAAATACAATCCACGTACTGACAGAAAAAATATTTTCTTTTTTTTTAAATGACCGCTGGTTGAGCGTCCTCCAGGAGGGTGAACCCACTGAAAGCATCGGGCCCAGGCGGGGTTGCTGGCCAAGTACTAAAAATCTGTGCTGATCAACTGGCTGGAGTGTTCTCTGGGATCTGTAACCTCTCGCTTTGGCACACTGAGGTACCCCCCTGCTTTAACCAGGCTTCAATTATCCCGGTGCCTAGGAAGAATGAGATACCTTACCTCAATGACTGTCATCCAATAGCACTTGCATCCACAGTGATCAATTGTTTTGAGAGACTAGTGAAGAAACATCAACTCCTACCTGAGAGGCGACTTAGATCTGCTCCAATTTGCAACAGGTCCACAGCAGATGCCATCTCATTGGCTCTTCACTAAACCCTGGAACATCTGGAGAGCAAAGAAGCAAACATCAGGATGCTCTTTATCAACTACAGCTTGGCATTCAATAGCATCATCCCCTCAGAACTAATCAATAAGATATTGGCTTCAATATCTCCTTGTGCAATTGGATCCTCGATTTCCTCACTTGTAGATCCCAGTCAGTTCGACCTGGCAGCAACATTTCCTCGATAATCTCCATCAGCACAGGTGCACCACAAGGCTGCGTGCTTAGCCTTCCGTTCTACTGGCTTTACACTTATGACTATGTGGCTAAGCAGAGCTTTAATGCCGTATTTAAGTTTCTGATAACACCACTGTTGCAGGCTGAGTCAAAGGTAGTAACAAATCAGCATATAGGAGGGAGATTGAAAGTTTGGCTGAGTGGAGACACATCACCAACCTTTCAGTCAATATCAACAAATCCAAAGAGCTGCTTATTGATTTCAGGAGGAGGAAACTGGATCAATCGTCAGAGGAGAGATCAGAAGTGGAGAAGATCAGCAACTTTACATACCTCAGTGCTATCAATTACAAAGAAAGCACAGCAGCTCCGTTACTTCCTTAAGAGTTTGCAACAATTCAGCATGACATCTATAACTTTGACCAACTTCTATAGATGTGTGGTGGAGAGTACATTGACTGGCTACATCACAGCCTGGCATGGAAACACCAATGCCCTTGAATGGAAAATCCTACAAAAATAGTAGATACGGCCCAGTCCAACCGGAGTAAACCCCCCCCCCCCCACCATTGAGCACATCTACATGGAGAGTAGTCGCAGGAAAGCAGAAAGCAGCATCCATCATCAAGGACCCCTACTGCCTAGATAATGCTTTCTTCTCACTACTCCCATCAGGAAGAAAGTACGAGAATCTCAGGACTCACGCCACCAGGAACAGTTATTACCCCTCAGCCGTCAAGCTCCTGAATCAGAGGGGATAACTTCACTCGACTGCACTAGCCTCATCACCAATCTGTTCCCACAACCCACTGACTCACTTTCAGGGACTCTTCATCTCATGATCTCGGTATTTATTGTTTATTAATTTAGTACTATTTCTTTTTTCTCTTTCTTTTTGTATTTGCACGGTTTCTTGTCTTTAGTACACCGATTGTATGGTCTGTCATTGACTTTATTATGGCTATTGGATTTATTGTGTATGCCAGCAAGAAAATGAATTTCAGGATTGTATGCAGTGACGTACAGTTAAGGCATTGGACTAGCTACCTGAAGATCGTGAGTTCGAGCCCCAGCCGAGGGAACGAGTTGTGTTCTTGAGCAAGGTACTTAATCACACATTGCTCTGCGACGACACTGGTGCCAAGCTGTATGGGTCCTAATGCCCTTCCCTTGGGCAACATTGGTGTCGTGGAGAGGGGAGACTTGCAGCATGGGCAACTGCTAGTCTTCCATACAACCTTGCCCAGGCCTGCGCCCTGGAGAGTGAAAACTTTCCAGGCGCAGATCCATGGTCTCGCAAGACTAACGGATGCCTTTACGCAGTAGGTACATTGATAATTAATTTATTTTGAATTCTGAACTTTGAGCTACTCGGCCTCTCCTTCAATCATTTGTCACTCTATTCCCACACTCTGTTCCGGAATCTTCCCCTTTCTGATCCTGAATATGATTTGCCTCTCTCTGCCCCAAAAGATGCTGAACCCACTCATCTGCAGCCCTTCCCTTCTCTGTGCTCATTGGCTTCATCTCCCACTTCCTCATATTCCAACTGGATAGTCTCCAACCTGATGGAATGAATGTTGATTTCTCTAACTTACAGCAATTTCTAACCCATCCCCTCCATTCTCTCTTTTTCCATTCCCCATTCTGGTTGCCCTCTCACTCCTGATTTTCTCCTAACCTATGCGTTACCTCCCTTTGCTTCCCTTCCTCCTTCACTTCCTCCCATGGTCTACTCTCCTCCCTTCAGCCCTTGATTTCTTCCACCTATCCCCTCCCAGCTTTTTACTTCATCCTTCTTCCCACACACCCACCCACCTTCCCCCTCACCTCGTCGCCTGCCATCTTGTATTCCTTCCCCTCCCCCCCCCCAAACACATATTCTTATTCTGGCTTCTGACCCCTTCCTTTTCAGTCCTGATGAAGGGTCATGGCCCGAAACGTCAACTGTGTATTCTCCTCCACAGATGCTGTCTGACTTGCTGAGTTTCTCCAGCCATTTTCTACACGTTGCTCATGATTTCCAGCATTTGCAGGATCTCTTGTGTTTATGATGAAATGATCAGTATGAATGTCATGCCAGACAAAGATTTTCACTGTACCTCATTACATGTGATAATAACCACTTTACTAATTTACCAAATATGTCTGAATTATTGGAATTAACTCAGTGCCAGAACTGCATCAGGCAGTTGAATAGCAGTCCTCTGCTAACGTTGCAGCTGTTACAATTACGCCCAGAAATAATCTCCAGTGTGGCCCATTCACAGTTAAGACCAAACTGGATCACACAGGATATTAAAAACAGATTCTGCAAAGTTCCAATTTCAAGTTGATAGTGTGGGACGGGAGGAGGGCAGGGAAGAGTGGTGGGGAAACAGAGCATGAAGGGAAAGGTCAGTGATGGCCATGGACTGTGCTGAACACAGAGAAGAGCTGTCGGCCTCGCTACATAGCTACCTGATGTTCAGGGATTTCATCTGCAAGCCAATGTGAGAAAAAGGCGTTGAATTATATTGGCTTGGAAGCCTATGACAGCTAAAATAAAGCAAGAACTGGTTGCAGCCACACAGCATTTCCGGAAGAACATTGTGATAGGCAGGTGAAGAATAATACCTTTGGATATTAATGGCATGGATCCAAACTGGGAAAGACAAAAGCTGAGGTGGTGAGAATATCTCAGGGGAAATCTGACTGGAAGCATTTTGCTGTGCTGGAAACTGCAGAGGCAAGGTTGAAAGGTTGTTCTTAGACCATTGTGATTGTCTATATGTCTCTCAATGTGTGTGTGAATATGTTTGTGTATGTTTTTTCTGTGTGTGTGTGTGTGTGTGTGTGTGTGTGTGTGTGTGTGTGTGTGTGTTTGTTTGCGTGTGTGTTTGTGTGCACAGAAGAAGTAAGTGGCAAGAAATTGACCAAACTCTACCTATTAAATTGTCAGTCAATGTAATTGAAAACAATTTGATCCTTCAGTTGTCTTGGTGTACCTTCAAAGCAGCATATAGGAACTTTATTACAGAATAGTTTAGTGTTGCTCAGTTATTACATAACAGACAGCCCTACAGGGCATTTATTTTATTGCTACTGTGCTGTTTGATGGATGACAAGTTCCTGTTGCTAAGCCCTGTTGTGCTAGCATAATTGACAAATATCTTTTTGAGCTACTGTAATGGTTCACAATCAATTCTATCATTAAGTGTAGAGAGGACTATAAAGCTGTAAAGTTATAAAGCAGCCGACAGCATGTGATAGGCATTGCAGGAATCAATACATATTTAATAAGGTCAAGCCCCCAGAGCTTGAGATGGGAATTTGAAAAGTAAGACCAGGAAAGCCTTTTCTATTTCAGCACAAACGCTGATCTCTTTCATTCTCAGTTGTCCTTCTTGATTGGTCTGGCCGTCCCTCTCCCATTTTAGTTCGTAATGTAAGAACATAGGAAATAAGAGGCTATTCAGCCCCTCAAGACTACTCTGCCACTGGACAAGAATGTGTCCAATCGTCTACCTCTACCCGGTTTTCCTGGTGTGCCCCCATATTTCTCAGTCCCTTTAACTGAACAATTTCAGTTTGGAATTTAATTACTGACTGAGCCTCCACAGATTACCCACCCCATGACTGAAAGTATTTTCTCTCATTTCAGTTTGAGATCTTAGACCGTAGACCTTCTCCTTAGACAGGGGAATTGTCTTCCCATCACCTCCCCAACTCCTTCCACCTCTAAGTATTTTATATGTTTTAATTAGGTTGTATACACTTACATACTACAAGCAGGTGTACGCCACTTGACCAAAAAAGCAAGGAACTTAGTGATAAAGCACCATCTCTGGGGGGAATGAAATGCCAACATTTCAGGTCAAAAGCTGATGCAGGGTTTCATCCTGATACATCAACAATTTCCTCCCCCCCCCCCAAATAAATGCTGCTCGACCCACCGAGTTTCTCCAACAGATTGATTGTTGCTTCAGATTCCAGCATCTGCAGTCACTCTTTTCTCCACTTAACCTTTGAACCTTCTCCAGCATCCAATAAGCTTAGGTTGTTACGTCAAATCCACTTCCCCGCTTAGCTGTAGCAACCTTTCACTGTCTTGCTTATCAAGAATCTATCCAATGCCTAAACGTATTTAAAGACTCTACCTTTTAAAGAAGGGATTTACAATAATCAGAGAAAAATAATTTGTACCTCATCTAAAAGGTATGAGCTCTTAACTTTAAATGAAAACTCACAACACCCTTTTCCACAATCATCAATCCAAAGCCTCTTGCGATTTAATAAATTTCAACTCTGTCTCCTTTCATTCACGCTCCTCATTCCAGCTCTATTACCCACTTCCTCTATAACAGCTTGCCTATTCCTGCTAGTGTTCAAGTAACGCTTGCCCAAACTGCTCCTAATGCACCCACATTCTTCTTTAATTAAGGAGACCAATAGGGTACATTTTATTCCCGATATTGACTCAGCATTGTCTTCATTAACTGAAGCAAAACCTCCCTATATTTGTATCAAATTTCTAATACAGCATATGATCACTTTCGACTAGCTTCCCTAATTAATCGCTGTTTCCAAATAGTAGTCCTTTGTGAAACATGCACTAGGGTATCCAGATCCCTCTGCAACTCAACTCTCACCATTTAAATAATTTGATTCTTTTTCACTTTTCCTGTCAAAGTAGTTACTTTCACATGTCCCCACATAATATTCCATTTGCCAGATCGTTACCCACTCATTTACTTAGTTATGTCCTTGGGTCCTCTACACAATGTTCTCTTCCTCCTACATTCATGTCATCAGCAAGTTTATCTGCCATGCAGTAATTTCACTTCTACTGATTATAAAAAGTTGAGGCCCAAGCAAATATCTCTATGGAACACCACTTACAACATCTAATCAACCAGAGAAGAACCCATTTATGCTTCTCTTCATTTCCTATTCGCCTACCAATCTTCCCCTCTACTGTATGTTGAAGACCCAACTAGGAAACAGGTTATTTTATACCTGGTGTTACAAACAACAAATGGGTAGTTAATAATCTCGTGATAAGGAACCACCGGGAAAATAATTTGTTCTCCTTTGAGCAAGGTAGGTGGAGTGGATGTTAGAAAGTGATAAAATCATATTGGATTTAGCGAGGGAAGTTGTTCACACCAGGAGATGGTTCATGGGTTTAAAAGTTTAGACAAGAGATAATAGAGTTGTGGAGTCATAGAGCAAGGATAGAGCACTAACCCTCAACATCAATTTACACTAATGCTTTACTAAACCCCTTTTTATTCTCCCCTAACTCCCATCAACTTCCCTCAGATTCTGCGACTCATCTGCATACTAGGGATATTTCAGAATCAGAATCGTATTTAATATCACTAGCATATGTCATGAAATTTGTTGTTAAGTAGCAGCAATACATTGTAATACTTAATAATAAAAACTGTAAATCACAGTAAGAAAAATATATATATTAGATTAGATTATGAGGACACGCAGTCCTCTTTTATTGTCATTTAGTAATGCATGCATTAAGAAATGATACAACATTCCTCCGGTGTGATATCACAGAAACACAGGACAGACCAAGGCTGAAAAACTAACAAAAACCACATAATTATAACAAATAGTTACAACAGTGCAACAATACCATCACTTGATGAAGAACAGACCATGGCACAGTAAAAAAGTTCAAAGTCTCTTGAAAGTCCCACATCTCACGCAGACGGGAGAAGGAAGAAAACTCTCCCTGCCATGCCCGACCACAGTCCGACTCTGAGTCGTCCGAAAACTTTGAGCTCCGATCAGCCCTCCGACACCGAGTACCGAGCACCATCTCTGCCAAATGCTTTGACCTCAGCCTCGGTCGCCAGCAGCAGACAAAGCTGGGGATTTTGCGGCCTTCCCGCCGGAGATTCTTGATCGCACAGTAGCAGCGGCAGCAAACCGGGCATTTCAGAAATTTCTCCAGATGTTCCTCTGTGCCTTCTCACGTCTGTCTCCATCAATTCAGAATTGTCCACGGCCCCTATTTAACAAATACGATATAATTTCACGGGAGAGCTGTGCGCACTGCATCGTGCTGCCATCTTCTCCTCCCGCCTCTCCAGTCCTTTCTTGTTTTCCGTTGGTGCTGCCTGGCCTGCTGAGTTCCTTCAGCATTTTGTGTGTGTTTCTTGGATTTCCAGCATCTTTAAAGATGTCCTGGATGCTGGTGTGGCTAGTGCCCATGATGGAGCTGACTGAGTTAACAACTTTCTGCAGCTTTGTTCGATTCTGTGCAGCGACCACTCCCCCACCCACCGCTATACGAGAAGGGAAAGCAACCAGTTAGAATGCTCTCTGCAGTATATCTGCAGATCTTTTCCAATGATCCTCCCAAGCATTATATCCTTGTGATATACGATAAAGCCAAAGCACAAGCAAGAAGCACATACAACAAAAGGGAGAGCGTAGAGATTTTATAGACACAGTACCCGAGGCCAGGGTTGAACCAGGGTCTCTGGGGTGGTGAGGCAGCAGCTCCAGCACCGACACCAAGACATCAGGGTCATCCACTGCAGCCAAGGATGTCCCCATTTGTTGATACTTCATAGCACTGGACCAGCACCAATCTGAGACTCACTGAGAGGGCAGTGAAAATGGAGCCAGTCAGTGCTTTCAAAGGGAAATTGGGTAACCAATGATCTCACTTTCAAGGACTTTTATCTCATTACCTCATGTTCTCGTTATTTATTGCTATTTATTTATATTTGCATTTGCACAGTTTGTTGTCTTCTGCACACTGGCTAATCTTTCATTGATCCTGTTTACAGTTACTATTCTATAGATTTGCTGAGTAAGCCTGCAGAAAAATGAATCTCAGGGTTGTATATGGTAATATAAGTATATTTTGATAATATAAGTTACTTTGAATTTTGAACATTTGTGGAAAATACTGTAATTTGTAAGTTTTGGAGACAGAATGACAGGATAACATTTTTCCAATTTTTCTACAGACAATTGGAACAATTCCATAAGCTCTGTGGTCTGCTACTGTGCTGTAATGTCTCTGAGATTATAAGTTTCTTTCATTCCATGGTATTAAACTATCTCTAATTATACAATGGGATGTATGGGGTGTCCAGGGAGGGGTAACACCTCTGGTGAAGGGGCTTGTTGTGTCCATTCTAGGGCAGTTCACTCACCTTTGGTCCCAACCAGACACTCAGCTCTCACCTGTGGCTCCAAGTAGCTGCTTGGACGTGGTAGCGACCACACCCTGGTACACCACATCGACAGGTGGGCTAAACCAGGTGAGAGTAACTGGCAGGCCTCATATCCCAGTGAGACGGAGACACGTCTGTCCTCGCGTGCGAAGTCAGCCCTGGCGGACTGGGCAAGTGAGATCTACAGTGTGATCCAGTGGCCAGGAAGGTGCCACTTCGTGGGGAGCGAAGGGCATGACAAGGCACTGAAGACATCAAGGTCATTCAGTACTTTCAAGGAAGACGCCATTTGGTGATATTTGTTCATAGCACTGGACCAGGACTTCTGAGTCGAGAGAATAGAACAGCCCTAGCGCAACAGCTTTTCTACTTTAAAAACTCACCCACACAGGTTTCCTGTCATCATCTGATATGATGGACAACCACCAATTATACAATATATTACCTTCATCCCTGTATGATTACACTGCAGTGCTGTAATTTTATTATTACACATTTAATGCAGCGTTAGTTTTCTTTTCAATTTACTTATTTCAAGACTGATGTGAAGGATTGGCTTTATTAATGTTTTGAACGATGTTCCAAAACTCGGCATTCAATGTTCACAAATTCTATTCTTGTAATCTTTTTATGTGTTGCAAATTACTCAAAAGCTAATGGAAAGATTATTAGAAGTAATGGCTGTGTGGAAAAAAAACCTTGCCGTCGCAGTGTCAGAAGATACTCTACATTTTGGGAGTGACTGTCAGATTTTCCTTGTCTTTTTCTCCCATTAATTTGTAACTTTTGAAATTGTAAATCAATTTATAAAAAACAGTGATGAGATTCTGTCACTCTGAGAACAGAGAGAATGTTATGCCTCATAGTTTGGATTCTTTTTGTTTAGTTAATCCTTCAGGATCAAGGGTGACTTTATTTGCACTACGGTTTTGTGGAATCTGAAGTAGCTACTGAGACCAGAGTGGGAACCACAACCTACCCCAGGTGGTGGCTGACAGGATGCATGGGTGGGGACTTTGTGAGGTAGCGCTGACCTCCCACAATTTACACAGGCTTGACGCCTGGATTTCCTAATATCCTTTTTCTCAATTGATCAAACACCGCTGATTCATTGAAGAAGATGGAAAATTTCCTCATAGCTGTTTGCCTAATGTGAGGGCCTCACCATGAACTTTTATTGTTGCTGAGTGGAGACTTGTCAGGAGAGGACCTTTGCCTTGTAGACACTGAGCGTATGACCCGACCAATGTCTTGTATACATCTGTGAGGGCATCAAGAATGGCCTAAAACTTTGATTCTATATGATCAACATTCAAAGTTCAAAGTAAATTTATTATTGTATGTCACCATGTACAATCCTGAGTAAATACAAAATGAACAAAATAATAATAATAATAAATCAACAATAAATGTCAAGAACATCAGATGAAGAGTCCTTGAAAGTGAGTCCATAGGTTGCGTCAAGTGAAGTTCAGTGAAGTTATCGCCTTTGGATCAAGAGGTTGATGACTGAGGGGTAATAACCTTTCCTGAACCTGTGGTGTTGATGTGGTGTGAGTCCTGAGGCTCTTGTACCTTCTTCCTGATGGCAGCAGCAAGAAGAGAGCATGTTGTGAGTGTTGGGGATCCCTAATGATGCATACTGCTTTCCTGTGACAGTATATTGTGTAATGTGCTCAATGGTGCCTAGGGCTTTACGTGTGATGGATTGGGCCATATCCACTACTTTTTGTAGGATTTTCCATTCAAGGGCATTGGTATTTCCATACCAGGCTGTGATGCAGTCAGTCAATATATTCTCCACAACACATCTACAGAAGCTTGTCAACGTTTTAGAAATCATGCTGAACCTTCACAAACTACTGCTGAAGTAGAGACACTCCCATACAGACATACATGCGGTCCACAATCTGCAGCTTGACTAACGAGGCAAGATAACCTTGGTTCTGGAATGTAGTCAACATGAGTTAAAGGGCTTTACTTTAATTCTGAAAGATATCCCCTATCCCTTGGGATATTTGTTGGCAAACATTTGCAATGCACCTGCAAGAAAGATTGGGAAGAGTATTGTGCAATGCTACAGCCTTGTTTTGACACCCATCATCACTGAGAATGATTTTGTTGTAGGCATATTGATTAATATCACAGCTTGCATGCCATCGTGAAGCAAGTATAAGATCCTTGTTCTACCTCAGTGACCTTATCTGTATGAAAAGCATGCAAGAAAAGCTTTTCATTGTATTGCAGTGACAATAATAAAGTAATTCTTACACCAATTCCAATTCCAGTCTCAATTCAGGGTAGTAGGGTCCAAAACTAGAGACATAGCCTTAAGGTGAGAGGAAAATATTTAAACAGAATCTAACACCATAAGATATAGAAGCAGAATTAGGCCATTTGACCCATCGAGTCTGCTCTGCCATTTCATCGTGGCTGATCCATTTTTCCTCTCAAGCCTAATCTCCTTCCTACCTCCCATATCCCTTCATGCCCTAACCAATCGAGAATCTATCATCCTCTGCCTTAAATAAACATAAAGACTTGGCCTCCACAACTGCCTGTGGCAACAAATTCCATAGATTTACCACTCTGGCTCAAGAAATTCCTGTTCCTCCATTCTAAAAGGATGCTCCTATATTCTGAGACTGTGTCCTCTGCTCTTAGACTCTCCCACCATAGGAAACATCCTCTCCACATCCACTCTATCAAGTCTGTTCACCGTTCGATAGTCTCAATGAGGTCACCCCTCATTCTTCTGAATTTCATTGAATACAGGCCCAGGGCCATCACACGTTCTTCATATGACAAAGCAGTCAATCCTAGAATCATTTTCATGAACCTCCTTTGAACCCTCTCCAGTTTCAGCATATCCTTTCTAAGATAAGGGGCCCAAAACTGCTCACAATACTCTACATGAGGCCTTACCAGTGCTGATGAAGTCTCAACATTAGATCCTTGCTTTTATATTCTAGTCCTCTTGAAATGAATGCTATCATCACATTTGCCTTCCTCACCACAGTCTCAACCTGTAAGTTAATCTTTAGGGAATCCTGCACAAGCACTCCCAAGTCCCTTGGCGCCTCAGTTTTTTTAATTTTCTCTCTATTTAGCCAATAGTCAAGCCTTTCATTTCTTCTACCACAGTGCATGAAGATACACCTCTGGATAGTATTCAGTCATCCATGTCTTTGCCTGCTCTCCAAATCTATCTAAGTCCTTCCGTAGCCCCTCTACTCTCTCAAACCTACCTGCCCCTCCACCTACTTTCATATCGTCTGCAAACTTTGCAACAAATAATCAATTTCATTATCCAAATAATTAACATATAACGTAAAAAGAATCAGTCCCCACGGAGACCCCTGTGGAACACCACTAGTCACCAGCAGCCAACCAGAAGATGCTCCCTTTATTCCCACTCTTTGCCTCCTGCCAATCAGCCACTGCTTTATCCGTGCTAGAATATTCCCTGTAATATCATGGGCTCATAGCTTGTTAAGCAGCCTCATGTGTGGCATTTTGTCAAAGGGCTGCTGAAAATTCAAGTACACAACATCAACCGATTCTCCTTTATCTATCGTGCTTGTTATTAATTCAAAGAATTCCAACAGGTTTGTCAGGCAAGATTTTCCCTTGAAGAAACCATGCTGACTACGGCCTATTTTATCATGTGCCTCCAAGTACCTCAAAACCACATCCTTAATAATCGACTCCAACATCTTCCCAACCACTGAAGTCAGACCAATTGGCCTTTAATTTCCTTTCTTTTGCCTCTCGCCCTTCTTGAAGAGTGACGTGACTTTTCCAATTTTCTAGTCTTCTGGAACCATCCCACAATCTAGAGATTCCTGACAGATCTCCTCAGCCACCTCTTTCAGAACTCTGGTGTGTACACCATCTGGTCCAGGTGACTTATCAACATATAACTATGATAACAGAAAAAGATGCATTTATCAAAAAATTAAGATTAAAAAAAAGTCCCTGGGTGTCGTGGTCTGCAGACTGATGGTGCGTGGATGTTGTCCTGGAGCAATGTTTCTTCAAGAATAGCCTGCAATGGTTCCTCATATCATGCAGTACAGCCTCAGTTGAACGCAGTCCAACTCGTGTTCCCACCAAGCGAACACATGCCAGCAATACCGATGGCAGGGGCCAGCCCACCCCTCCTGCAACCCATCACGAACTCCAGCCACACACAGCCAGCTCCAGTGTCTCCTTCCTCAGCAGGAGCAACAGGCACCTCCAAGGCCTGGTCCGCGCCTCGACCAAGGCCAGGCTGCCGGCCCGCCGTCAGCCTCACCAACGAACCTGTGAATCGGACTCGCAGCATTCTACATTTCCAATGTCCAGCAGGGTTTTGCGACCACAGCAAAAAGAACCAAGGCGGTCACCTCCATCTGTTGGATCGTGCAACGCCTTTGCGCGCCACCAACGCCTTTTTCCCTGGGTGGCGGAAGCAGACTGCAATATGGTGTGCAACAAGTCCTGCTCTATCGCGATCCAACAACTTGCTGGTGGGGTAGAGCCGCAGTACTTGATGTCCTTGATAACCAGTGGTGTCTTGTGATTGTGGAAAAGACACAAAGGATGAACAATGGTGGGACTCAGAGTGGCCGCAGCATCTGAGCATACTGCCAACTTGCCAGAGGTTAGCTACTGTGATTTCATGAGTAGCTTAGTTGACAGGGATGAGTACGCCTGAAGAGCCTGTTTCCATGCTGCATGACTCTGTGGAGATAAATTTCCGTGGGCAGCCAAATCTGAGGAAGTTATTCCACAACCACTACTCGTTAACACTTTGGTGGCAAAAACAGGAAAACAGATTATTATCTGAATGGTGGCCGATTAGGAAAAGGGGAGGTGCAACGAGACCTGGGTGTCATTGTACACCAGTCATTGAAAGTGGGCATGCAGGTACAGCAGGCGGTGAAAAAGGCGAATGGTATGCTGGCATTCATAGCAAGAGGATTCAAGTGTAGGAGCAGGGAGGTTCTACTGCAGTTGTACAAAGCCTTGGTGAGACCACACCTGGAGTATTGTGTGCAATTTTGGTCCCCTAATCTGAGGAAAGAAATTCTTGCCATAGAGGGAGTACAAAGAATTGATTC
This sequence comes from Mobula hypostoma, assembly GCF_963921235.1. NCBI lineage: Eukaryota > Metazoa > Chordata > Chondrichthyes > Myliobatiformes > Myliobatidae > Mobula > Mobula hypostoma. The sequence continues at coordinate 18,469,053 of NC_086104.1, read as the reverse complement.
CTGGGATGGCAGGACTTTCATATGATGAAAGACTGGATTGACTAGGCTTATACTCGTTGGAATTTAGAAGATTGAGGGGGGATCTTATTGAAACGTATAAAATCCTAAAGAGATTGGATAGGCTAGATGCAGGAAGATTGTTCCCGATGTTGGGGAAGTTCAGAACGAGGGGTCACAGTTTGAGGATAAAGGGGAAGCCTTTTAGGATCGAGATTAAGAAAAACTTCTTCACACAGAGAGTGGTGAATCTGTGGAATTCTCTGCCACAGGAAACAGTTGAGGCCAGTTCATTGGCTATATTTAACAGGGAGTTAGATATGGCCCTTGTGGCTAAAGGGATCAGGAGGTATGGAGGGAAGGCTGGTACAGGGTTCTGAGTTGGATGATCAGCCATGATCATACTGAATGGCGGTGCAGGCTCGAAGGGCCGAATGGCCTGCTCCTGCACCTATTTTCTATGTTTCTATGTTAATGGAGTCAACACATTTGTTGAGGTTGTAACTTCAAAACATTAAACTAGTTCAAAGGAAGACATGGGAGTCCGAAAATACAGGCCTAACTTCATTTTTACTTTAAGTGAGGCGCACACCTATCGTGTTCAATACGCACATGCGCACCTATCAATACAAACTTATTCATGGTTTGTATTCTGCATGGAGCACGGTGACCGGTGGTGCTCTGCAGGGATCTGTTCTGAGACCCTTCCTTTTTGTGATGTTTATAAGTGACCTTATATTCTATAAGTATAAAAAGATTATGAAATTGCAACGTAACTTCACTTGACTTGTGATTAGGAAAGAGGAGTTAGAGTGCATGGTAATTATGGGAAAGATTTATGGGAAGAAAGCAAGAGGAAGACAAAGACAAATGATGATGGAGACAGCAGCCAGAGAACTGGAAATGAATACCAATGAATTGATCCACTTGACCCGAATCAGGAGTGTGTGAGCCATGGCAGTCAAAGCTCAGACTGGGCATGGCACCTGATGATGATGTTGATAAGTGACCTGGATGAGGAAATAGAAGGGTGAGTTAGTAAGTTTGCCAGTGATACAAAAGTAGGGGGTGTTGTGGATAGTGTGGAGGGTTGTCAGAGGTCACAGCAAGACATCGATAGGATGCAAAACTGGGCTGAGAAGTGGCAGATGGAGTTCAACCCAGATAAGTGTGAAGTGGTTAATTTTGGTAGGACAAATATGATGGCAGAATATAGCATTAATGGTAAGACTCCTGGCAATGTGGAGGATCAGAGGGATCTTGGGGTTCAAGTCCATAGGGCACTCAAAGCTGCTGCCCAGATTGACTGTGTGGTTAAGAAGGCATACAATGTATTGGCCTTCATCAACAGTGGGATTGAGTTCAAGAGCTGAGAAATAATGTTCCAGCTGTATAGGACCCTAGTCAGACCCCACTTGGAGTACTGTGCTCAGTTCTGGTCACCTAACTATAGGAAGGATGTGGAAACCATAGAAAGGGTGCAGAGGAGATTTACAAGGATGTTGTCTGGATTGGGGAGCATGCCTTATGAGAATAGGTTGAGTGAACTTGGCCTTTTCTCCTTGGAGTGACAGAGGATGAGAAGTGACCTGATGGACGTGTATAAGATGATGAGAGGCATTGATCATGCAGAGAGCCAGACGCTTTTACCCAGGACTGAAATAGCTAACATGAGGGGGTATAGTCTTAAAATGCTTCGAAGTCAGAGGTAATTTTTTCACACAGAGAGTGGTGGGGGTGTGGAATGCATTGCCAGCGATGGTGGTAGAGGTGGATACAATAGGGTCTTTTAAGAGACTCTTAGATAGGTTCATGGAGTTTGAAAAAATAGAGGGCTATGCAGTAGGGCAATTCTAGGCAGTTTCTAGAGTAGTCAGCACAACATTGTGGGCCAAAGGGCCTATAATGTGCTGTGGATTTTCTATGTCTCTATGTGGTAGAGTGATGACATATGCAATTAATATATTTCTACATATAACCTGCAATTAATTATTTAAGTCCATAACATATAGGAGCAGAATAGGCCATTTGGCCCAGCAAGTCTGCTCTGCCACTTCATCATGGCTGATCCAATTTTCCTTTCAGCCCCAATCTCCTGCCTTCTCCCTGTTTCCCTCATGCCCTGACAAATCAAGAATCCATCAAACTCTACCTTAAATATACATAAAAACTTGGCCTCCATAGGCAAAAAATTCCACAGACACTGCATCAAAGGTGATGGGGAGAAGGCCAGGGAGTGGGGCTGAGAAGGGGTAGAAGGATCGGCCATGATTGAAAATGGAGCAGACTCAATGGGCTGAATGGCCTAATTCTGCTCCTATGTCTTATGGTCTTACAGTAAACCTGACTCCCTTGTCCAACAGGAGTCAATGGCACTGAGGCTAGATCTCAGTGATTGCTAATTAGCCTGTGCATGATTATTGGAGCCATTAAACCAGCCTGATCTGTAGAGAGGTCTGAAGAAAGGTCTCGCCCCGAAGGGTCGATGGTTTATTTATTTTTACAGATGCTGCCTGAGCTGTTGAGTTTCTCCAGTATTTTGTGTGTGTTGCTCTGGATTTCCACTATCTGAAGACTTTCTCATGTCTCTGATCTGCAGAGGTCCTTTCTCCATCAATCACAAATGAATGGATATTAAGTTAATCAAGAGAATGGCAGAAGTGCAGGAAAATAATGCTGAGGTAAAAGGCTAGGCACGATCTCACTTCAGGCAAAAAGAGCCAAATGGTCTACTGATGATCCTAATACTTAGTATAAATTTTGATCGTGCTCCGAGCAGATTATAAAATACAATGGGGAAGCTGGGGTATTATCAAGAGTGGAGCAGCCTTGGCGGGGGTGGGGGGGAGAGAATTTAAAACATCAGATGGTCATGTATCCGATTTAAATGGACAGACCCTGTTAGACAAGGAATGGGGAGGGGTGAAACCACCCAATGGACCCACAGTCAATCAAGCTCGCCTATCAATTCTAGATAACTCCCCCAACAATAGGACTTGCACTATTGATCTCCATCTCTTCATTACAGGCTTTTACCAGTGGAGCTTGTCGAGAGAATCCTCCCATGAGCTTGCATGCCAGATGGCTCAGCTTCTTGTTCTTCTGTCTGAACCCAGCATGAATCTGAGGTCTCCGGTCAAGGAGGCACAAAAGGGACATATTAGGTTGAATGCTCAGTGCAAACATTCAAAGCAGAGGATAGATTCCACGGGGGCAGAAAGCCCATACAAAACCTTGGGTGGTTTGTCTAGTAATCTGGTTTATTCTCCAACAAACTGAACAATGTCACGCAATAAAAATATTACAGACAATAAAAATGAATGTTACTTTGGTAAATTAATATATTCAAATGAAACTGTTTTCAATTAGCTGGCTTTGTGTCTCCTGAGACAATGTAGTGCCTGGAGCTGACTACTGATCATAGTCTGGCTGCCTTTGGTTTGAAATTTCCACATTAATTTACAGCCCTAATTCCTTATACGCTGCAGGTCTAAACAGAGCAACGTGCGCTACGGCTTTTATTCAAATTTAATAAATCATTCAATAAATGTCACCAGATCAAGACATCTCCATACTTGCTGCAGTCAATAACCAGGCTTGTGATTTTCTGCGCCCTATAATTATTATTGCTCAGCTTCAACCTATGGGTTTTGTTTCATTGTAGTGTTCTGTGGTTTCCAAAACAATATTGTTTGAATAATTGCAGGCAGGCATGTTGAAGGAATTTAACAGCACTTGCCATGACAGAGGCAACTCCCAGAGGCGCTGGGTTGGGGGCTGACTCCTCCCGGCAGCGTGTCCCTCAGGATTCGCTCGGTGGAGGACAAGCTGGATCGCGTTCGGCTGTGCGAGATGAGGAACTTCTGCGGGCTTGCAGAACTGCAGTAACAGGACAACATCCTTGCTCCATCAGTCTACAGGCCATGACACTCAGGGCCCTGGATTATATGATTTTTAAAATATTTTTTTTGTAACCATCTATGTTTCTGTTTTCATAATTCTATGTGTCATATACACACTGTGCTTGATTGTTGGGCCTGGGTTTTGCACCGTGGCCCCAGAGGACCATTGTTTCATTTGGCTGTATTCATGTGAATGGTTGAATGACAATTAAACTTGAACTTCAACTTCAAGATTGACAGACGGGGGAGCCTGAGTTATGGAATATGTTCAAAGTCAAAACCGAGAGATCCTTAAACCCACAGCCACCCAGAGACACTGAAAATGTTGAGCAATCCACACAAAATGCTGGAAGTCAGGCAGCATCTATGGAAGTCTCGGGCTGAGACTCTTCATTAGGACTGGCGTCTCGGCCCGAGGCACTGACGGTCTATCTCCCTTTGTAGACGCTGCCTGACCTGCTGATTTCCTCCAGCATTTTGTGTGGGGTCCTTAGACCATAAGTTTATGACAATTGGGCTGGGAAGGAGCTGAGGCCAAGATCACAGCAGCACCTGTCCCATCACATGCCCCAGTCCCCAATAACCCCACGTACAGTGTTGTGCCATAGTCTTAGGCACGTACATATAGCTAAGTTGCCTAGGAATTTTGCACAGAACTGTATTTGTCAATGTGAAGCAGAAAGCGAGTTTGTAAGTCTGGCAGGAGCAAAGGATGTTGGGAATTGTGAGGGTGTAGTGCCACAGTAGGGGTGTGGGACAGGTGGCAGAGGAGGAGTGCCAGGGTTGGGGTTGGCATGGGTGCAGACACGCCCAGCCCTGAGACACCAGGTAAGGTCATTTGATTCCAATTAGTTTAATGATAATTACAGAATGCTTCCCATGTCTCCTGCTCTCTCCCCTCTTCCTTCCCCTTTTCCCAACCATGATTCCCCTCTCCCTGTCCTCTTCCACTCTCAGTCCGCTATAGAGACCCACATCAGAATCATGTTTATCATCACTCACATATGTCATGAAAATTGATTTTTTCTTTTGTGACAGTATATATATATATAAATGTGTGTGTGAGTGTGTGTGTGTCTGTGTGTGTGTGTCTGTGTGTGTGTTGTGTGTGTGTGTTGTGTGTGTGTGTGTGTGCCTAAGACTCTTGCATAGCACTGTAGAGAGAAAGAGAGAGAGCTAAAAAGAGCCTGTCTTGATCTCTGTTGAACGTTTCCTGCATGTCACATGTTGTATGATGTGGGCGATCATGGTCCCATAACCATGACTTTATGTTTGTTTGTTATGTGCTGTGTCATATCATGTAGGCTATCATGGTCTATTGTCATCATTGATCTTGGCAAATTTTTCTGCAGAAGTTTTTTGCCTTTGCCTTCTTCTGGGCATTGTCTTTACAAGCCAGGTGACCCCGGTCATTATCAATACTGTTCAGAAATTATCTGCCTGGCATCAGTAGTTGCATAACCAAGACTTGTGATATGCACCAGCTGCTCATACGACCATCCACCACCTGCTCCCAGGGCTTCACGTGACTCTTCTTGGGGCTAAGCAGGTGCTACACCTTGCCCCAGGGTGACCTGCAGGCTAGTGGAGAGAAGGATCACCTTAAACCTCTTTTGGGGTAGAGACACATCTCTGCCCGCCACTCACCAGTGCACCAGCCCAGTCAAATTCCTGGCATACAGGAGCAGTGAAAGGGGGGCAGTAGTTATACTTTATACTTTATACTTTATTGTCGCCAAACAATTGATACTAGAATGTACAATCATCGCAGCGATATTTGAATGTTGCCTGGATTGGAGAGCATGCCTTTTGAGGAAAAGTTGAGCGAGCTAGGGGTTTTTATTTTGGAATGAAGGAGGATGAGGGGCAACCTGATAGAGGTCCATAAGATTATAAAGTTCAAAGTACTTTTCAAAGACACATAGATGGAATGGACAGCCAGCACTTCTTTCCCCAGAAAAGCAGTAGCTAATACCTGAGGACATCCTTTTAAGGAGAGTGAGGGAAAATGTGGGGAGGAGCGGATGTCTCAGGCAGGTTTTTTACACAGAGTGGTGAGTGCATGGAACGTACTACCAGGGATGGTGGTAGAGGCAGATATATTGGAGACATTTAGAAACTCTTAGATAGGCACATAGATGACAGAAAAATGGAGGGTTGTGCGCTATGTAGGAGGGAGAAGTTAGATTGATCATGAAGCAGCTTTAAATAGGTCAGCACAACATTGCCGGCTGAAGGGCCTTACTGTGCTCTACTGTCCTATGTTCTATGTTCAAAAATGGCTTTCAGGAAATATCCACGGAATGTAACCTGCCCCTGTAATTGGGATGCTTGCTTTTGACCTGGTATATGATACACTTCCAGTGCAATTTTGTGCACACCGGGAGCAACTCCAGAAAAATCTCCCCTCAAGTCCCTGTAATTCTGATTAGCAGAATAGTAAATCACTCATAACAGTTGGGAAGTAAATTTTTCAAAGTAGAGTCAGCATTTTGAAATTCTGTCTGTGCAAAACATTTCTGCTGCCATGGTAAACATGTTCATTGTTTGAGTGAAGGTGTACAGGGAGTGAAGAACACACTGTCATATCTTCGGAACCTGCTGTAGACAGATCAATATCGTGGTCTGGAATAGTGCCAACACAACCACACTAACAAGCCCGAAAGTCTCACAGCAGAGGAATAAGATGCAAACAGGCCTTATTAAGTTCACAAAGATATTTTTTCAACTCTTGAGCAATCATATCATGGTCCCCACTGAACTTAGCGTAAGTTAGCCTTTCATTCTCACTGTCCCTCGGAGGAAGTTTTGGTATTTTTTTATTATTGTTGTGAGTACCAAGATACAGTGAAAAACTTTTTGTGTCATTCATTCATATTATGTCATACATTGGTGCATCGGGGTGGTAAGCATTCAAACACAATGCAGAATGAAGTCCTGCAGCATTAGAGAAAGTACTTTGCACGTGTAATACTCGCTTCGCCTAGCAGCTTAATATAGGGGGTGATAACCCCCTGCCCGGCCAAACTTAAGAAATCTTGTTTAGGGTGGATGTTGCGCGATGCCTCCCCTGTTACAAATCAGTACCCTGAAATAACAAACAGTACACGATATGTGATTAAACCATTAAGCTTTAAAACTCTTACTTTGACTATATGGTAGTAGAGAAATGAGATATTTAAAAAAAGGGCCCAAATCTTATTAAGCAGTCTGTGCAAAAGTTAGAGCTCACTCATTGGTCCCCATCGATCTCCTCCGATCGTCGCTGCCCTTCAGACTCTCGCTCCAAGTCCACCCCGTCCGGTGGTCTACCAAATCTCTCCATTCACGTCTTCTCACTTCATCACTCTCTCTCTCTCTCTCTCTGACAAAAGCCCATGAAAAATCTCCTTCCAGATTCACAAGACAGGGCAACAAAATCCTGATGGCTAACATGCATACCACAGTCCTGTTATCTCCAACCATAACCCAAACATTGCTGCTACAGAGAAACCGTTACATCAGCAGTGAACATTACAAAAAAACAATTACATTAGCAGTGAAACCTTACAGCGCTTTACACACGTAAACCAAAAATGTCCAGAGGCTGTGTTGGGGGTAGATTGAGGATCTAACAATTCATTTTTAGCATATGAAAGGTCTGTTGAGGGATCTGATAACAGTGGGGTGGAAGCTGTTGTTGAGTCTAATCTAAAATCTCTGGATTTTGTATCTTTTGCCTGACTAGAAAGGGCAGAAGGGAGAATGAACAGGGTAAGAGAGCCCCTTGTTGTTCTGGCCGCTTTGCCGAGGCAGCAGGAAGTGTAGACAGAGTCAACGGGGAGGCTGATTTGCATGAAGGACTGCGCTGTGTTCACAATTCCGTAATTACTTGCCGTCTTGGGCAGAGCAGCTGTCATACCAAGCTGCGATGTTTCTGGATAGGTAAATAACACAGTTAACTGCCTCATCTAACTCACTTGAATATCTGTCTTCTCCTCCAAGGTGATGAGAAAATTCACAGGAGCACAAGGAAACAGGAGCCGGAGTGGTCACTAGGCTCTCAACTCTGCCTCGCTGTTCAGGATGATCATTGTTGATGTGACTCCAGTCTCAGCCAGATCCCCAATGCCTTCAGTTCTCACAGATTTCAGAAATGTAACCTTCTCTATTTTAACTACTTCTAATGAGATTGATTCCTTTACTCTCTCAGGAAAACAAGTACAGAGATTCGTAGTTCGAAGAAAAACAGCCAGGAAATATGAAAATGATTTTCCAGGGGTTAGTATATTTTCTAACTGATCATAAGTTGACATCTGACAAGGAATTTTAATCAGAACATTATGTAGTTCCCACATTTGCTTGGCCTTGGGATGTTATGTTGAAGTTCTATACAACGCTGGAATATTGTGTACCGTTCCGGTCACCTACCTACGGGAAAGATATCAATAAGATTGAAAGAGTGCAAAGAAAATTTACAAGGATGTTGGCAGGACTTGAGGACCTGAGTCACAGGGAAAGAAGAATAGGTTAGGACTTTATTTTCTAGTGCATAAGACAATGAGGGGAGATTAGACTGAGGTATATAAAATTATGAGGGGTATAGATAGGGTAAATGCAAGCAGGCTTTTTCCACTGAGATTGGGTGATACTAGAACTAGAGGTCATGGGTTAAGGGTTAAAGAGAAACAAGAGGGAGAAACTTCTTCATTCAAAGGGTGGTGAAAGTGAGGAATGAGCTCCCAGCAGAAGTGGTGGATTTGAGCTTAATCTCAAAGTTTACGGGAAACATGTACAGGTACATGGATGCGAGGTGTACGGAGGGCTATAGTCCATGTGCGGGTCAATGGGAAAATTAATAGTTTGGTGGACCAAAGTAGAAAAGAGGGAAGAGAAGATGGTGGTGCGTCGCAGCGCGCAGCGGCCACTCTGGTGAATGATATCGGTTATCTGTCAAGTAGGGTGCCGTGCACAATTCTGATTTGATAGAGGCAGACGTGAGAGCACGGAGGAACATCTGGTGAAACATCTGAAATGCCTGTTTCGCTGCCGCTGCTGCTGTGTAATCCAGAATCTCCAGAAGGGAAGGTCCCGAGTCCTCGGCTTTGCTTGTTGCTCGGCGGCCGGGGTGGGGTCAAAGCGCTCGGCAGAGATGGTGCCCGGTGCTCGGTGTCAGAGGGCTGGTCGGAGGCTCGAAGTTTTCGGATGGACTCAGAGTCGGCTGCAGTCGGGTGCTTCCAATGCATTGGCAAGTTTGCGGCGCTTCCGTCTGCGTGAGATGATGGGGCTATTGGGACTTGAGACTTTTTTTACCTTGCCATGGTCTGCTCTTTATCAAATTATGGTGTTGCCTTGCACTGTTGTAATTATATGTTAAAATTATGTGGTTTTGTCAGTTTTAGTCTTGGTTTGTCCTGTGTTTCTGTGATATCTTTCTGGAGGAACATTGTATCATTTTTTAATGCATGCATATCCAAATGACGATAAATGAGGACTGAGTGTCCTCATAATCCAAACAAAGGGCCAAAGGGCCTATTTCTGTGCTGTAGTGTTCTATGACTCTCCGGGTCTTCATGAGGAGTGAACTGTTGAGTGACACAGACACCCATAGGCACCCGTAAGTACGGACAGAAACCTGGTAGAGAATATTGCGCTGCATGTGAACTTCAACCCTCACCTGGCACAGAGTTTGGTGAGGACTGAAAACCAACCCCAAGACGTTCCATCTCCATGAAGCTGGGCTTCTTGATTTTGTAAGTATAAACGTTAGGAAAAGAGCTGTCACTTTGCAGCCAGGACATAGGGAAGGCCAGGCCCATGAGGGCTGGGATGGATTATGTTCTACTCTTTGATCTTTCCACAGTATTTTTTTTATTTTTACTCCTTTAGAGGGGAATGCTTCCACATAAGGTATGTTGGTGTGCCTTTCCACTGTGGACCCTTAGCAAATACCTCTAATCCACCTTTACGACCCTGGGTCAGTTCCTGTCTCAGTACTCTCCTCAGAGTGTACTCTACGCTTTCTCAATGCCTTTTATACAGCTAATCTAATTACCTTCAGATATCATTGTCAGTGACATTCTCTGAGCTTAGCACTCTCCTTTCACCCAGTCTTCAGTGATATTTCAGAAGGAAAGTTACAATATTATAATCACACTCAAATAGTCCCTTACCTGATGGTTTTGTTATCCAATCCAAAGCATGGAAGTCATGGCCCGATTAGTCTCCATTTCTGAGACATTTGCAGCAGGCAAGTAATGGCTCAGTTAGTTGAGCCACTGCCACCCAGCACCTGGGTTCATCTGACATTGGGTCTTGTTTGTGTGGGATTAACATGTTCTCCCTGTGGCCACGTGGGTTTCCTTCCTGTGCTCTGGTTTTCTTCCAGATACCAAAGATTTGTCAGTTCAACGTCAAAAGTACATACGCGTCACTGTGTATACAACTCCGAGATTCATTTTCCTGCAGGCATACTCAGCAAATCTTTACAGTAGTAACTATAACAGGATCGATGAAAGATCAACCAGAAGACAATAAACTGTGCAAGTGCAAATATAAATAAATAGCAATAAAAGATGAGAACAGGATACAATGAGATAAAGAGTCCTTAAAGTGAGATCATTGTGGAAAACATCTGAATAATGGGGCACATGAATGTAGTTACCCCCTTTTATTCAAAAGCCTGATGGTTGAGGGGTGGTAACTGCTCATGAACCTGGTAGTGCGAGTCCTGAGCCTCCTGTTCCTTCTACCTGATGGTAGCAGCATGAAGAGAGCATGACCTGGATGGTGGGGATCTCTGATAACTGATGTTGCTTTCCTATTACAGAATTTCATGTAGATGTGCTCAGTGGTCAGAAAGGCTGTATCTGTGATGTACTGGGCCGAAATCCACTACCTTTTGTAGGATTTTCCGTTCAAAGACACTGGTGCTTCCATACCAAGCTATGATGCTGCCAGTCAATACACTCTCCACTACACACCTATAGAAGGTCAAATGGTGATGGTAAATTGTCCTTAGTGTGTAAACATGGAAAGCTGGTGAGAAAGTAAGCAGGACAAAAATGAAATAAATGTAAAATTGGTGAAAATGGGTGGTTGATGGTCAGCATAGAGTTGATGGGCCAAAGGGCCTGTTTCCAGTTGGTATCTCTACGAATGTATGACCGTCATTGTTTCAAATCTTTCAGCTGGTTTCACAAGAAAGGGGTGATCCAGACCTTATAGACCCATCCACCAAGATTCTCTGGTGCCTAATATTGTTCCCTAGCAACAATTAATTTCGGTGGCAAAACACTCAGCTGGCATCTTTCAGCGATGAGGAAGGGGAGAGGTCCATTTCCCAGGATTTTTGTATAAATTTCCTTCATTTTGCAGCCATCATTAACCTCACACTCTGTCACCTCTCAGATCAATGTTTTAGAGGTTGTTGATCCGAGACGCGCGTGCATGCATGCCATCAACAGTTCCTGGCAGATGCCTGCTTTCAGAACGACAGGGAAACCATAAACAGTGAGATGAATTGGTCTCTGATTGCATTAGCATAAGACTGGAGTGCTGGGCACTCCTAATTAATGTGAAGTTACATGAAAAATCCAGCAATTACCAGTTCACAAGAAATACCATCAGCAAGATTCTGCAAATATTTGCCTGTGAGTTGTATTATCATTTCAAGAAAGTCACCTGCGATAACACAGATTTACACATTGATGACTCATTTTCAAGCAATGAAAGGCATTATCTTTGTCGTATAGGATAATCTTCTCAATCTTGTAAATCTTAATTGATTGAATTTGAATTGATTAGAGATCATACATATATCTGCCACCAAGCCTCATTTGTTAGCTCATTTAATAATTATTTTATCTTGTTTATTCTTTACCTAATTGCTCGGTGGGACTGTGAAATAAACGATCCATTTGTTTCTCCTTTCAGTACCTTCTTATTCTAATGAAGGGGTTCGTTGTAAGGTCTAATTGATGAGAAAGTGCTGGGTCACTTGAGATCAGGATCAGAATCAGATTTATTACCACTCAATTTGTGTTTTTTCAGTGGCAGGACAGTATAAAGACAAAATTATTATAAATTACAAAAATAAATAATGCAAAAATCAAAATCTGGTTTATTATCACTGTCATAGAGAACTGTGTAAAGGTCTCAGGCACATATTTATAACTCGGGTGTCTAAAATATTTGCAGTACTGTAGTAATTTTATGTATTGCACTGTACTGCTGACACAAAAGAAAGCAAATTTCATGTGTTATATGAGTGATATAAACCTGTTTCTGATTTGGGTCTCTATTGTGGACTGAGAGTGGGAAGGGGGCAGCGAGAGGGGAATCATGTTTAGGAAAACAGGAAGGAAGAAGGGCGGGAGCGGGAAGCACCGGAGAGACCTTCCGTAATCATCAATAAGCTAATTGTTTGGAATCAAATGACCTTGCCTGGAGTCTCAGGGCTGGGTGTGTCTGCACCCATGTCACCCCCACCCCCCCAGCACTCCTTCCCCTCCCCACCTGTCCCAATGCCGTCCTGTAGCACTCCACCCCCATCATTCCCAACATCCTTTACTCCCAGCAGATTTACAGGCTCGTTCTCCGCTCCATGTTGACAAATACAGTGCAAAACTCTCGGGCACCCTAGCTATATACGTAGATATTTTTAACCCAGATAGATGTGAGGCGTTGCACCTCAGTAGGGAAAATGCAAGGAGTCAGTAGATTGCGAAGGACAAGGTCCTTAACAATGTTGATGAGCAGAGCGATCTTGGGATCCAAATTCATAGCTCCTTGAAAGTGGCTACACAGGTCAATAAGGTGGTTGAGAAGGCTTATGAACGCTTGCTTTTATTAGTTCAGGCATTGAGTTTAACAGTCAGGAGGATATGTTGTAACTTTATAAAACTCTGGTTAGGCCACATCTGGAGTATTGCGTACAGTTCTGGTAACCCTTCTATAGGAAGGATGTTCAGGCTTTGGAGAGGGTGCAGAAGAGGTTTACCAGGATGCTGCCTGGTTTAGAGGACATGTGCTATCATGAGAGGCTAGAAAAACTTGGGTTGTCTTCTCTGGAGCATCAGAGGCTGGGGAGCGATCTGATAGAGGTTTTTAAGATTATGAGAGGCATAGAATGGACGGAGAATATCTGCTTCCCAGGGTTGAAACGTCTATTAACAGAGGGCATGCATTGTAGGTGAGAGTAGGTAGGCTCAAGGGGGATGTGAGGCAGGAGTTATTTACTCATAGAATCGTAGACACCTGGAATGTGCTGCCTGGTATGGTAGTAGAGGCAAATACATTAGAGGCTTTTAAGAGACTTTTGGATAGGCAGATGGATATAAGGAAAATGGAAGGCTATAGACATGGTGTAAGTAGGAGGGGTGTTTTAGTTTGCTTTTTGGCTGGTTTGCATAACACTGTGGGCTGAATGGCTTGTTCCTGTGCTATACCTTCTATGTTCTATGTTCTAAGACTTTTGCACAATACTGTATATCAGGAATTTGTTGTTCTGCACAGCTTTCTCAGCCCGAACGGCCTATTCTTGTCAAAAACTTTCTAAAGTTCTCATGTTCTAATGTTCCGGCACCTTCTCAATTTCTCCAGATCAGAGATATGGATTTTCTTGCACTTACATTTACTTCACATGGTCCATCTCTGACTATTTCATTCCTTGCCTGGATCTTTCTGTCTCCATCTCATGGCATAAGACAGCAACAAATATCTCTTATACACCTACAGATTCCCACAGTTTTCTGAGTTTTTTGAGTGTGCTGGAGTGGAACTAGTTGGGCCTCCATTTAAAGAAATTTGACATTCCTTGTACCATTAACAAAAGGCCTATTATTATACTATTATTGACTTTCCCCAGCAACTGGGGATGACCCATCAATGCAGCATCACCCAGATCATGCAGAATTTTATACCTCGGCCATTATTTCACCGCTATTCATTTAAAACAGATTTATAAGTTGATAAATATTTGACAGCTGGTGGAACCATGGGCACTTGTGCCATTTGAAAAATGCTCATCCAGCAGATTTCTGAGGAAACGATCATGATTGTACGACATGACAGACTAACAACAATGTTATCATAGAGTCAGAGAGTCATATAATTGTTACGTACCCCGTAACTGGGTTGCCAAACCAGCAGAAATGGATCACTCAGTTGGAGTCTGGAGTACTCGAACTAAGAAAGTTTTATTAAAGAAACAAGCAACACAGTAATCGAAAGGATAATAAATGCAACAGTTCAGCGATGATAAACACACATGTGCACAGAATTAAGATAACAGCATCAATCAAGCTCTATCATTGTCTAGGGGTAAATGACCAAATTTAAAAGTGACTCAAAGTTCAGTCCAGTTAGTAGTTCAGTCCGCAGTAATCGTTGCCATGGCGATGGACAACGTGGGGGGAGAGAGAGATAGAACAGGAACAACTGATCATTCAGAACGGCTTCACTCACAGACCGGCGAGATGGCTCACAAGCAGCTTTTGGGCGGGTCCTTGGTGATGTCACCTGAGGTCACCGACTGTGACCCCCTCCTCCAGATGCGGTCGATCCTCTGCAGTGAACCCGGCACCCAGGCAAGGGTGGACACACACCGGGTTCCCGCTGATCGTACGTTTCCACCCTGGTCGTTGTCTGGTACTTCCCACCGACTCGTGAGAGGCGCACCGCTTCCAGGGTCTCGTTACCTCGGGTGGCGTGTGTGTGTCCTGCCTTAGCGAACCTGTCCCTTTTTATCCCCCTGCTGGGGTATCGCCTGTCCATCACTTCAAACAGTTCAAGGTTCAAAGGGGGGAGCCGCTCCAGACAGCTTTCTCTCTCCCCCGTCCCTTCATTACACATCTCCAGACGCTGCTCCATTGTTCCTTATCTCTCCTTCCCCTGAGGGCAGGTGGCAGACCAAATGCTGATGCCACTGATGCTAGCCCAGGCCAGCAAACATCTTAGTTTTATGTGTATTCTCGTCACACTTCCCCCCTTTAAGGATTTTTACCGGGAGGTAAAAATTACAAACATGAATACATTATTTGATACATACACAAATATACATCTTTATCAGCTATTTGGCTAACACAGCGAGTTTGAAGCTGTCAACACCTTGACAGACAGTCATCACATTTTCTGTTCCTTCTACACGTGTTATTAATAATCCCTTAGACCAGGCTCCAACTCAGCAAACTTCATAGTGGCCAAAAACACTGATGAATTGCGACCAATGTAACCTCTCATTTGGTTTTGTCCCGGACCACAATAACAAGGGTTGTCCCATTCTGACTCAGTTTTCTCTCGCAAGGGCTTAGTAGGAGGGGGACGGGTATTGACCGCAGAGTTATTGCAAAACTTCCTGCAGTACCCCACCACCTCCAAGAGCCTTCTGAGGGCCCTCTTGTCTGTCGGGGTTGGGAGGTCAGCGATAGCCTGCACTGTAGCTTGCATCACTGCCAGCTGCCCCTGTGTCACCACAATTCCCAGGTAAGTGACCCTCGTGTGGCCGAATTCATTTTTTTCAAGGTTCACTATCAAACTGGCTTCAGACAGCCGTATTAAATTGCCAATACACACCTCTGTGTTCATCAGCCCTTTAGTCACTGAATTACTCAAAAAATATGGGTGTTGTTTACTTGGCTGCCCTATTGTAACCACAATCACCCAACGTCCCAGTTCTTTGCATTTCCTCGGGACAATCAAACACATGGGTGCGAGTCGTTTAATTACTCCTTCTAAAGATTCGCTTTGTTCGGGGATTAAGGGAGAGACCTTATCAGTAGACCTGGCCAAAACAATAGCCTTCTCCCATCTGACCGATCCCATCCTAATCTTTTCAAGCAACACACATCAAAGTTGCTGGTGAACGCAGCAGGCCAGGCAGCATCTATAGGAAGAGGCGCAGTCGACGTTTCAGGCCGAGACCCTTCGTCTTTTCAAAACGGTTTTTTCCTCTTATCAGGGGGCCCCTAGCTTCATTGATTTCCACGCTAACACCGACTAGGTTTGTTAGCATATCAAAAGCCGGTGACCGTCTCAGTTCGCGTCGGTCATGATCAATAACATTTTTCCCCCTGGGCAGCCGGTAAATCTCTTTCATGATTCCACCAACTGTTTCCTCCAGCACCGCAAAATGTCCACCGGGGGGGGGGGTACCTCGTGGGCCATGTTAAAAACCTCATCCCCATAACTCTTTTGCACCACCCCCCACTCATCTGCGGATACTGTACTTGATTTCCCTTTCTTCCTTAGCACTTCCTCATCCGCACAATAGCCTACTAGTTCCCTTGTTAAAGCTGTGTCAGAGAGAGCTGTCTCTGCAAAAACCATCAGCCCCTCGTCTCGCTCCTGCGTCTGCACAAATTCTTTCCTGGCTACTGCTACGTCTGTCCCAGCTCCCTCACTACCTCTTATCTCACTACACCCCGTCTCATACAAGGTTGGCAGAAATGTTTCAGCTAAATTTACCACCACAGCTAAATTCACTATCGCGGGCCGGTGATGAACCTGTGAGTCCATGGGCGGGGCCTCCATGCTGGCAGGCTGACCTGTCAATCTCACGACTGGGAACACGATTCCTCCGGCGATGTCATTACCGAGCAAGACTTCCACGTCTTTCATCGGTAATTCTGACCTCACCCCGATCGTGACTAGTCCAGAGACCAGGTTGCTCTGTAAATGTATCTGGTGCAAAGGGACTGACTCTGTCCCTTCCCCAACACCTTTGACCTTTACCTCCCCAGTCTGGGTCTCTGAGCTAAACTCTAATACACTCTTCAGTATTAGTGACTGACACGCTCCCGTGTCTCTCCAAATCCGCACTGGAACTGGTTTTAATCTCTCCTTCACTGACACCAGTCCGGCCGAGATAAACCTCTCGCGCCCTTCCTGGACTTTTTCAGACCTGTCCTTCCCTAGCGGTTCGCTTAACAGCTCGATACAGCCATTCAAAATTTCTGCTTTTCCTTTCCCCGTCTCCTTCCTTGGGGCAAAGCACCTGGACGCAAAGTGTCCGACTTTCCCACAATTATAACAGACGACCCCAGGAGACTTCCTACCAGACTGCTCCCGGTCTACCTTATCCTTTTCACTAGTCCCCGGCTTACTTTCTGACTTTTCCGGCGGACTCTCCCCGCCGTCCTGACTACCCTTCTGGTAGCCTTTACTCGGGGCAAACTTCATTTTATGCATCAACGCCTACTCATCCGCTAACTTAGCAGTTGCGGCTAACGTGGCTGCCTCTTTCTCATCGAGGTAGGGTCTCATACCCTCAGGGACACAACTTTTAAACTGCTCAATCAGAATCAGTTGTAGCAGTCTGTCATAATCCCCCTCTACCCCCTTCGAGGCGCACCAACGCTCACAATATGTTTGCATCTCACGGGCAAACTCCAAATACGTGCGGTCCCACCGCTTCCTTGCATTCCGGAACCTCTGCCGGTATGCCTCCGGGACCAACTCATAAATCCTGAGGATGGCCTCTTTCACCACCTCATACCTCTGGGCATCTTCCGCGGACAAAGCTGAGTAAGCTTCTTGGGCCTTCCCTTTCAGTACACTCTGAAGTAAAACAACCCACTTATCCCTCGGCCAGTCCTGACTTATAGCCACTTTTTCGAAGTGGAGGAAGTACCGATCCACGTCGGTATCGTCAAATGGGGGAACCAGCCTAACCTCCTGGGTCGCCCGGAACCCTCCACCTTGGTTCGGCACGAGCCCCTGCTCGGCCCTTATCTTTAACTTCTCCAGCTCAAATTCCCTTTCCCTCTGTTTCTCTCTCTCTTCTCGCTCCCATTGCCTCTCTTTCTCCTCTCTCTCTAACTGTCTCTCTCTCTCTTTCTCTTCTCTCTCCAACTGTCTCTCTCTCTCTTTCTCTTCTCTCTCCAACTGTCTCTCTCTCTCTCTTGCCTTTCCACCTCTTTCTCTCTCTCCTGCCTTTCTAACTGCTTCTCTTCGTGTTCTAACTGCCGTACCCAGGACTTGTGCTCGAGTCTCAGTTTTTCAAGCTGTACCTGTACCGCGTCTCCAGCAGGTTTTTCAATAGACACCACCCCCAGCTCACCTTGGGGAAACACACCTTTAGATACATAGTGCTCTACAATAGCTCTGTGTATCTCCTCTCTCCTCATTGTCGACTTCACCTTAGCAAGATTCAACCGTTTGGCCACAGCTATCAATTCCGATTTCCTGGCATCCTCTAATGCCTCCAAGGTCGGCGCCTTTATAAATTCCTCAACCTCCATTTCTGCTGTTTGTCTTTTCTTTCTTTCGGGAATTTTAACCCAATCAATTTACTCCGTCCCAAATTTAGCGTTCAAAATCCCGGACGAGCCCCCACTTATGTTACGTACCCCGTAACTGGGTTGCCAAACCAGCAGAAATGGATCACTCAGTTGGAGTCTGGAGTACTAGAACTAAGAAAGTTTTATTAAAGAAACAAGCAACACAGTAATCGAAAGGATAATAAATGCAACAGTTCAGCGATGATAAACACACATGTGCACAGAATTAAGATAACAGCATCAATCAAGCTCTATCATTGTCTAGGGGTAAATGACAAAATTTAAAAGTGACTCAAAGTTCAGTCCAGTTAGTAGTTCAGTCCGCAGTAATCGTTGCCATGGCGATGGACAACGTGGGGGGAAGAGAGAGATAGAACAGGAACAACTGATCATTCAGAACGGCTTCACTCACAGACCGGCGACATTGCTCACAAGCAACTTTTGGGCGGGTCCCCTCCTCCAGATGCGGTCGATCCTCTGCAGTGAACCCGGCACCCAGGCAAGGGCGGACACACACCGGGTTCCCGCTGATCGTACCTTTCCACCCTGGGCGTTGTCTGGTACTTCTCACCCACTCGTGAGAGGCGCACCGCTTCCAGGGTCTCGTTACCTCGGGTGGCGTGTGTCTCTGTCTTAGCGAACCTGTCCCTTTTTATCCCCCTGCTGGGGTATCGCCTGTCCATCACTTCAAACAGTTCAGGGTTCAAAGGGGGGAGCCGCTCCAGACAGCTTTCTCTCTCCCACGTCCCTTCATTACACATCTCCAGACGCTGCTCCATTGTTCCTTATCTCTCCTTCCCCTGAGGGCAGGTGGCAGACCAACTGCTGATGCCACTGATGCTAGCCCAGGCCAGCAAACATCTTAATTTTATGTGTATTCTCGTCACACAATATAGAAACAGACACTTCAGCCCGACTGGTCCATGCTGACCAAGATCCCCGTCTAGAAAAGTCCTATTGGCCAACATTTGGCCCTTTCCCTCTTAACCTTCCCTATCTATGGACCTGTCCAAATATTATTATGATACCTGCCTCAAACCCTTCCCCTGGCAAATACTTCCCATGACAGATCCTTCCATGTATTAAACACCCTCAGCATGAAAAAAATGTCCTCTGGTTCTTATTAAATCTCTCCTTCTTAACTTAAATTAATCCCCTCTAGTTTTATGCTTCACTTTCCCTGGGTAAAACACTGTGCACGTTCAAGGTAAAGTTATAGAATACCATGCCACAGATAGCTGTGAAGGCCAAGTCACTGGGTACAACGTTATTATTTTATTGAAGAGTCCCTTCCAGCCCTTTGAGCCATGCCACCCAGCAATCCCTGATTTAATCCCAGCTGGACAACTTACATTGAACAATTAACCTATTAACCGCTATGTCTTTGGACTGTGGGAGGAAACCAGATCACCCGGAGGAAATGCACACAGTCACAGGGAGAATGTACAAACTCTAGAGAAATGGTGGGAATTGAACCCCTGTCACCTGTGCTCTAAGGAGTTGTGCTAACCACTACACTACCATGCCACCATTTAAAGCAAAAGTTGATATGTTCCTGATTAGTAAGGTCACCAAATGTTACAGGGAAAGGCAGAAGGATGAGGTTGAGGGGGATCATAAATCTGCAATGATGGAATGGTGGAGCAGACTTAATGGGCCCAATGGCCTAATCTTGCTCTAATATCTTGTGACCTTATCTATGTCCCTCATAATTTCATACACCTCTATAAGATCCTCTCTCATTCCCCTACGCTCCAATGAATAAAGCCCTAACCTGCTCGACCTCTCTGTGTAACTCAATCCCTTTGAATCCTGGCAACACCATCACAACCCTCCTCTGCACTCTTTCCTGCTCAATGGCACCGCTCCAATGATGGAAGTTTCCAACACATGAACTGGAGGTGTCAAATGCAGCTGAATCAGAAGCCTGTGGGTTCAAGGTCCACGTCAGAACAACTGAATGCAGACATGGTGATGACAGTAGGCTATGTGGGAATGTGAGCAGTGATGAGAATGTACTGTACGTGTCAGGGAGAATTCTAGAGTTATATGAGTATGTCAGATATTAATTCAAGCAACAACCGGCTTCAGTTTTTATATTGTAAACTGCGAGTGGTACATAGAACATAGAATAGTACAGCACAGTACAGGCCCTTTGGCCCATAAGGTTGTGCTGACCCTTAAACCCTGCCTCCCATATAACCGCCCACCTTAAATTCCTCCATATACCTGTCTAGTAGTCTCTTAAATTGCACGAGTGTATCTGCCTCCACCGCTGACTCAGGCAATGCATTCCACGCACCAACCACTCTCTGAGTAAAAAACCTTCCTCTAATATCCCTCTTGAACTTCCCACCCCTTATCTTAAAGCCATGTCCCTGTATTGAGCAGTGGTGCCCTGGGGAAGAGGCACTGGCTGTCCACTCTATCTATTCCTCTTAATATTTTGTATACCTCTATCATGTCTCCTCTCATCCTCCTTCTCTCCAAAGAGTAAAGCCCTAGCTCCCTCAATCTTTGATCATAATGCATATTCGCTAAACCAGGCAGCAATCTGGTAAATCTCCTCTGTACTCTTTCCAATGCTTCCACATCCTTCCTATAGTGAGGCGACCAGAACTGGACACAGTACTCCAAGTGTGGCCTAACCAGAGTTTTATAGAGCTGCATCATTACCTCACGACTCTCAAACTCTATCCTTCGACTTATAAAAGCTAACACCCCATAAGCTTTCTTAACTACCCTATCTACCTGTGAGGCAACTTTCAGGGATCTGTGGACATGTACCCCCAGATCCCTCTGCTCCTCCACACTACCAAGTATCCTGCCACTTACTTTGTACTCTGCCTTGGAGTTTGTCCTTCCAAAGTGTACCATCTCACACTTCTCCGGGTTGAACTCCATCTGCCACTTCTCAGCCCACTTCTGCATCCTATCAAAGTCTCTCTGCAATCTTCGACAATCCTCTACACTATCCACAACACCACCAACCTTTGTGTTAAAAGTTAAAAGTTAAATGGTTTGCAAAATAGTGACCATGAGTTGTTTGCATATGCATGAGACAAACTTTGAGAAAACAAGTTTGTGTTAATTGGCCTGCGTCAACCAGGGCAACATGGGCTAAGTTATTTGCACCATTGTGACTTGAGTTTAATTGACAGACCATACTGATGTTGTCACAGCATTTCAAACATGGTCATAGGTATAGTTGCCATCTATAGCTAGTACATTGTGTTCTCTGGCATCTGGCTCTCTTTCTTCAGAAGGTTTTAGAGTACTTGTGTTAATTATTGTTTTCCCCAGCAAAGATGTTTGAACCTTCAGAGGTATCTTATCAATTACAATGTACCTCCACTCTAGGTATGTACCTCAAAGGCACCATTTGTCAGCCCGAAGTATGAAGTAAACAATGTCATTGTAACTATTGAAATTGAATTGAATCATCTACCGTTACCATTGATCGTAAGGGTATAATATGTGATATACTTTTAGGTTTATGGGCCTCTAAAGAGTGTCTCACAAGAATGACTGATTTTTGTGATAAATAACAACATCTATATCATCATCTTCAGTGTCTCTCCAGGGACTTTAATTACAGTCCCTGGAATTAAACACAACAGTGACGAGATCTCAAAGTTACCCACTTCAGCATACCTTGGGACGCACCTTTGATACTGCTGGGGTTAGGCTCAGTTTTAGACCATAAGACCGTATGACTCAGGAAGAGAATTAGGCCATTCAGCCCATCGAGTCTGCTCCGCCATTCCATCATGGGTGATGAAGGATTCCACTCAACCCAATATATCTGCCTTCTCCCCATATCCTCTGATGCTCTGACTGATCAGTAAACTATCAACATTCGCCTTCAATATACCCATGGACTTGGCCTTGACCGCAGTCTGTGGCAGAGCATTCCACAGATTTACTACTCTCTGGGGCTAAAAAAAAAATTCTCTTTATTTCTGTTCTAAAAGGTCACCCCTCAGTTTTAAGGCTGTGCCCTCTAGTTCTGCATACCCCCACCACAGGAAACATTCTCTCCACATCCACCCTATCTAGTCCTTTCAACATTTGGTAGGTTTCAATGAGATTCCCCTGCATTCTTCTAAATTCCAGTGAGTACAGGCCTAAAGCTGCCAAACGCTCCTCATATGTTAACCCCTTCAGTCTCAGAATCATCCTCATGAACCTCATCTGGACTCTCTCCAATGACAACACATCCTTTCTGAGATATGGAGCCCAAAAACTGTTCACAATACTCCAACTGCAGCTTGACTAGTATCTTATTAAGGCTCAGCATTATCTCCTTGTTTTTATATTCTATTCCCCTTGAAATAAATGCCAACATTGCATTTGCCATTTTTTACCAAAGACTCAATCTGCAATTTCTGGGAGTCATGCACAAGGACTCCTAAATCCCTCTGCACATCTGATGTTTGTACTTTCTCCCCATTTAGATAATAGTCCACACTATTGTTCTTTTTATCAAATGCATTATCATACATTTCCCAACACTGCATTCCATCTGCCACTTTTTAGCCTATTCTTCCAATTCGTCTAAGTCCTGCTGCAATCACATTGCTTCCTCAGCACTACCTACCCCTCCACCTATCTTTATATCATCTGAAAACTTTGCCACAAAGCCATCAATTCCATTATCTAAATCATTGACAAACAATGTGACAAGTAGCGGTTCCAATACTGACCCCTGAGAAACCCCACTAGTCACTGGCAGCCAACTAGAAAAGGCCCCCTTTTGTTCCCACTCACTGCCTCCTGCCTGTCAGCCATTCCTCTATCCATGCCAGTATCTTCCCTGTAATGCCACAGGATTTTATCTTGTTAAGGAGCCTCGTGTGTGGCACCTTATCAAATGCCTTCTGAAAATCCAAGTAAATGACATCTACTGCAGCTCCCTTGTCCACTTGGCTTGTTACTTCCTCAAAGAACTCTAACAGAATTGTCAGGCAAGATTTTCCATTACAGAAACCATGCTTACTTTGGCTTAATTTATCATTGATTTCCAAGTATCCCGAAACCTCATCCTTAGTAATAGACTCCAACAATTTCCCAGCCACTGAGGTTAGGCTAACTGGCCTATAATTTCCTTTGCTTTGCATTCCCCCCTTCTTAAAGAGAGGAGTGACATTTACAATCTTCCTGTCCTCCGGGACCATGCCAGAATCAAGTGATTCTTGAAAGGTCATGACCAATGCATCTGTTATCTCTTCAGCAACCTCTCTCAGGACTCTAGGATGTAGTCCATCTGGTCCAGGTGATTTATCCACCTTAAGACCTTTGAATTTGCCTAGCACTTTTTCCATTGTAATAGCAATGGCACTCACTCCTGCTCCCTAACTCTCGTGGACCTCTGGCACACTGCTAGTGTCTTCCACAGTGAAGACAGTTTCACAAAAGACCATAAGATACTGGAGCAGAATTAAGACATTTGGCCCATTGAATCTCCTCCATTTGATCATGGCTGGTTTACTTCCCCTTCTCAACCCTATTCTCCTGCCTTCTCCCTGCAACCATTGACGCCTCCATAACCATCTGTGCAATGAATTCCTCTGGCCAAGGAAGTTCCTGGTCATCTCTGTTCTAGGGCAGTTCTTCTATTTTGAAGCAGTGACCTCTGGTCCTAAACTCACTCATTATTGACAACAGTCTCCCCACACTCACTCTATCTAGGACTTCCAATATTCAATAAGTTTTAATGAGATCCCTATTCTTCCAAGATCTCCTCTGGACCCCCTCCAGTGCCAGCATGTTCTTTCTCAGATATGGTGCCAAAAACTGTTAATAATACCCCAAATGTGGTTTGACCAATGCCCTTTAAAGTTTCAGCTTGTGTATTCTAATTCTCTCTAAATGAACATTGAAGGGATAAAATTGTACAATGGGTGCTATGGTAGCATAGCTGTTAACGCGATGATGTTACAGCTCTGGGCATCCGAGGTCGGATTTCAATCCTGGCGTCCTTTCTAAGGAGTCTGTACATCCTCCGTGTGGAGTGCATGGGTTTTCTCCGTGTTCCCCAGTTTCCTCCCACAGTCAAAGGACATACCAGTTAGATAGTTAATTGATCTTTGTAAATTGTCCCGTTATTGGGTTAGGGTTAAATCAAGGGTTTTCGGGGCTTAATGGGTAGTGAAGCTCAAAGAACCAGAAGGGCCTCTTCTGTGCTATTTCACTAGATAGATAGATAGATAAATAGATAGATAAATGAATGAATGAATGTAAGAACGTGAGGTTATCCATTTAGTAGAAGAAACAGAAGCGCTGAACATTTTTTAAAGAGTGAGACATTGAGAAAACGTCATGTTCAATGAGACCTGGATCTCCTTGAATACGAGTCAATTAAAATTAACCATCAGGTGCATCAGGCAGTTAGGAAATCAAATGATGTACTGGCCATTAATGCAGGAAGATCTAAGTATACAATGAATTTAGAGCATGATGTCTAATTACATGATGAGTTTAGGCTGGAACAGCACGTGGAATTATGAGTTAGATGGGCTTGTTTCTGTGCTGTGGTGCTCTATGACTCTAATCTCCTGCAGTGGACACCAGACTAACAAAACTTCTTCAGGTAAAGTTGAAACACAAACTTTGGAAACTTAGCAAAATGATGTTGATACCAAAGATTGAAGCCCAGATGTCAATTGGAAGTCCTGATCAAGTCCTGGTGGTACATGCTTCCAGGCTTGTGTATCTTCTGCCTAATGGAAGTGTTCTTCAGTGAGAGTCTTGGTGACATCAGAATCCAAGCAATTTGGAAAATGCCTGCGATCTCTCAATTCAATATTTACAAGGATGTTGCCTGGACTGGAGGGTGTGCCTTATGAGAATAGGTTGAGTGTACTTGGCCTTTTCTCCTTGTAACAACAGAGGTTCAGAGGTGACCTGATGGAGATGTATGAGATGATGAGGGACATAGATTGTGTGGGTAGCCAGAGGCTTTTTCCCGGGGCTGAAATGGCTAACACGTGGGTACATAGTCTTAAGGTGCTTAGAAATAGTATGGAGGAGATGTCAGGGGTAAGTTTTTCACACAGAGAGTGGTGGGTGTGTGGAATGCACTGCTGGTGGTGGTGGTAGAAGCGGATACAATAAGGTCTCTTAAGAGCCTCTGAGATAGGTACTCGGAGCTTAGAAAAATAGACAGCTATTCAGTAGGGAAATTCTGGGCAGTCTCTAGAGTAGGTTACATCGTCGGCACAACATTGTGGTCTGAAGGGCCTGTAATATGCTGTAGATTTCTATGTTCTATGTTGTTCAATATAGTTGTGGTTAGCACAACACTGTTATAGGTCGGGGCCTTAGAGTTCAGAGTTCATTCCCAGTGTCCTCTTTAGGAGTCTCTGTATGTCCTCCCCGTGAAATGCACAGATTTTCTCCAGATGCTCCAATGTCCTCCCAAAGAAAAAAGATGTTCTGGTTAGGTTAATTAGGCATTGGAAATTGTCCTGTGATTAGGTTGGGGTAATTGAGGTTATATAATTGCTGGGGCGGTGTGGCTCGAAGGGCCGGGCAGGACTATTCCGTACTATATCGCTAAAGAAAATAAATTAATAAACTCTGCTTTTGAAACCCTTTGCCATTCTGTTAAAATGAAAGAAAGCGCTGCTTGTTTATCCTAGAATCTTTCCCTAGATGATAATTCTAACCCATTCTTCTTTGGAAGCCTGAGGGCATTCAACAGAAAACGATGAAGTTCTTCTTTAAATGTGACATCAGGCCCAGTTTTAACTCTGGGGCCACTGTCTGGTGAAATCATCCCCTCCATGGTGGTATCCGTGGACTATCTGCTCTGAACCGCAGTGGCTTTGGTGTAATCAGTGCGGAATGGCAAACCGCACTGTGAATTGATCACAGATGTAAGGCATTACCACCCAAGTAGAAAATCACCAATTAAGCTAATTATGGGTGAATTGGACTAAATTAAACACAGCCACGATTATGCTTCACTTTTTCAGAGCAGTAAAATAAATGTAACTGTGGTATTGCCACTCTATTAAAATGCGGTGTAATTATTGTGTCATCTGCATTATATCCATAAGGAAGTACAATGATTTACTGAACTACTGCAATTATTGTGATGGAATCTTAAGAACTATTTACACTCTTCTATGATTTTTATGATCCGCTTCAAATGAAAAAGCACTGCATATTCCCTGACCATAAATCCATGTGAATCATTGATTCTCATTGGTTGGGGTTCAGTTTTTCTACTGCTGTTGAGTCCATTCACAAATGACGCAGAAGTTGGCGTTTCCAGGAGCATACAGGCTGCACTTCATTGCTGAAACTGGTGATTTAGTATAAGGAAGCTTCAGCAGGAAATCAGGGAGATGGACCAATGAATGTTTGGGCAATGCAGTGGCATAGTGGTTAGCGTAATGCTTTACAGTACCAATGGACTGGTTCAATCCTGCTTGCAAGGTGCCTGTATGTTCTCCCCATGACCATGTGGGTTTTCTCTGGGTCCTCTGCTATATAAACATCAGCACTATAGATGGACTATTGAGGTTCCACCAATTTTTTTTTAGGTTGGTAAGCTATTCAGTTCATACGCTAGTACCCAATATTTCATTGAGTGGTTGAACTTACCATATGAAAACACCTGATCCCTCAAGCCTGGCCTACCATTCAATACAAGCGTGACCTTGTCTCCTCTTCTGTGCCAATTCCCTACTGGGCTCAATTCTTTGATCGTTCAAAACTTTATCTACAACCCCTATCAAACACTCCAATGATCTAGCCTCCACAACCCACTGTGTTAGAAAATTCTAAAGGTTCACCACTCTCAATGAGAAGACCCTATGCACTGTCTACCATCATCTGTAATAGGATTAAACCGGCTGGCTACTACAGATACAGACTGCAGGGCCATGTGTGGTACTTGCCCTTCTGAGCTAGACGATCTGTGTCCAAGAATCTAGGCTGATACTCCCAGACTGCTGGGGGGCATTGCTCCACTGCCACAGGTGATGTACCTCAGAGGAGGTACTAATGAAACACTCCAGTTTCCTCGGCTGCGTAAATCTTGGGAAGACAACCTTCAGCCCTGCCAAACTCCTGAGACTGAGTCGTGCTTGATCTCACCCTAAGCCTCGGTTTGTGTGGATGCTGTGTCAGTTCCTACCCTATTACAAATTAATGCCGTGAAATAACAGACAGTACATTGCATACCATTAAAGAAATTATATTTATGAATCTTAACTGAAGGGTTAGTAAAGAATAATAAAAAGAAACGGGCTCATTCTAATTAAACAGTCAAACATGTAGAAGTTGGAGCTCGTTTTGAACTTCTCTGTCACTCACGCGCTGGGCCCTCGGTCAACGTGAAACCACACATCACGTTCCGAATACTGCTCGCAATCCATCTCGAACAAACAGGTCTCCCACCAGTCATATGCTCCCCAGCGTCATTTTCTCTCAAACGAAAAAAAAAACCTCAAGCCCAACCTTATTGTCACTCATCAAAAACATCTCCCAGTAATTGGATGGCACACATTCCATATCTTCCCTTATCTTCAACAATAACCCAAACAGACTGAAAGCAAAACAGCAGCTTCTGTACCCAATTAGGTGCGGCAATTTCTTACGATGCTCCTTCACAGTTCTGCTGTCCTGGCTAATAATTATCCTGTCACGTTCACCATGGATTGTACATATTTTATCACTGTGCATCAATCATCAGTTCCTACCTCAGAAGAGTGACTACACCTCAAAAGTTCTCCACTGGCCATGAAATGCTTTAAGATGGCCTGATGTTTCAGATTCTAGAAAAGGTACTGTGCCAATGCAAACCTTTTATGTACTATATCTAGTCTTCAGACCACAGTAATGGTCACTACATATAGAGTGAACAGTCCCCAAAACCTCAACGCATTCCTAGCTCCCAACGATTTGGCAATCTAAAGGAAAAGTGAGGGATACAAAGAGACTATTATCTTTTGTCTGGAGCGCATAGGATTATTGATTATAGTATTACAACATAGGGGCAGCTAAATGAGTGAGATGACAAGTTTTGTCACTTAGAGGTCTGAGTATCTTTGCAACTCTCTGCATCAGGAGCTGTTGTTGATAGTGGTTCACTGAACTCTGAGCTGATATTGATAGACTGTGATGTGGAGGAGGTTAATGCATTTGGGAATTGTGCAGGAAGGTGATACTGCGTTGAAAGATCAGATGAAGAATCTTATTGCGCAGACCTGGTTGGTGCCAGAATATAATAAAAATGTGTATATTTCTCTAAAAATTAAGTAGCTGACCTGTAGGTTTTTACAAATAGGAATGGTAGAGGTATACTACGTTTAAGAAAAACAGTAGCGGCTCATTTATTGTACTCCAAACACTGAACACGAAGAGTGGTAAAAGTACTTTACGTTATCACATCAGACCAGCCCCTTAAAGTGAACCCCAACTCAATGTCAGTGGCTGTGAATTATGTACATTTCCACCAATTACATTACCCTACCCTCACAGGAGTCACTAAAACCTGCATTGTGAGCCTGTCCAGAGCTTGGATGAGCCACCTGTCTCAGATCCTGTGTTCCATGGGTGGAGGAACAGCAGAGACCTCTGGCTCATCCAGAGGTTGGTTGACATGCTCGTGGTCATGCTCGTGGTCATGCCAGAACAGAAGGGGCATAGGAGCGGAGTCCTTCAAATCTTGGTGGGCTGGTTTAAGACAATCCACAAGAATGTTTTCACGTTTACCCCCCTCATCTATAATAGAAGTCTTTTCTCTTCCTCCCAAAACACAGAACGGGCCATCTGAAGAAGGCCTAAGGAGATGTTGGTGTGCGTCACGGCAGATGAAAGCAAATGAGGCTGAATATAGGTCAACAGGAACCCAAGAGTGCTCTACGCCATGATGGGAGGTAGGAATAAGTGCAAGGGAATTGAATTTACTGAGAAGGATGGAACGCTGTTGAGAGGTCAACCAGGCGGTCAGGAATAAAATCACCTAGCACTCGTAACGGCTCCCTGTATACCAACTCAGCCACAGACGACTGCAGGTCCTCTTTTGGAGCTGTTCTGAGCCCCTAAAGGACCCATGGGAGACGATCATGCCAGCACTTGTCAGTCAGGGAAGCTCAAAGAGCAGCTTTTAAGGAGCGGTGAAACTGCTTGCATAGGCTGTTGGACTTGCAGGTGTTACGTCACGGTGTGATGTTGCCTAACACCGAAGTTCTGCGCCATCGCAGCGCAGAGGACGGATATGAATTGGGGACCGCGGTCAGAAGAAATATCAGATCTGGTACCAAACTGAGCAACCTAGATGCTGATCAATGATCAGGGCACGGCTGCAGTTATCGTTGATGCTAGAGGGAAGACCTCTGGCCACCTAGTGGAAGGTCCACCATAGCAAGGAGGTATGTGAAATCATGGAAGGGGGGAAGAGGACCAACATGGCCCACATTGACATGGTCAAACCGTCGCTCAGGGACCTCAAAAGGTGCCAGTGGCCCCTGAACATGACGGTTAATTTTTGCCCCGCTGGCACTCCGCACGGGCTGCAGTCCAATCAATGCACGTCCTTTTCTAAGGCCATGCCACGCAAATTTTATTGCAACCAGTTTCCGTGAGGTCTTCTGGCCCAGGTGCAAGAGTTCATGTATGGAGTCAAAAACAGTCTGCCTCCAGTTTGCAAGCACCATGGGGTGAGGGCAATCAGTTGAGACATCGCACAGGAGAGAAACTCCAGCTTCCCCGAACTTAATGTCAGCCAACCGCAGGCCTGTGACTGCTGTTCAGTAAGCCTGCACCTCTGTTCAGCTGCCATGTCGACATAGTCAACCCCTGTGTGTACGGCCTTAATGGCTGGCCGTGAGAGGCAATCAGCCACGGCATTATTTTTCTCTTTGGGGAACATCGACTCAGACTACGAGAGGCCTGCGTCGGGCATTTTCATGCCTTACAAGGTGCAGATTGGAAGTCTGTGTGGGGCGCCACTCCTCACACAGACTAGAGCAATGTGTGATTAAGTGCCTTGCTCAAAGACACAAACACGCCACCACAGCTGAGGCTCCAACTAGCGACCTTGAAATAACTAGACGAACGCCTTAACCACTTGGCCAAGTGCCCAACACATCTCCTTGACATGTTGTATATCAGTTGTGAACTCTGATATGTAGGCCAGGTGTTGTTGCTGCCATGCACACCAAGGGTCTGATGTTTAGGCCGTCATGTCCACAAGGGTTTGTGGTCAAAGAGTGCTGTGAAATGGTGACCCTCCAGAAGAAAATGAAAATTGCGGACAGCCAGATAGAGAATGGGAAGATTTCGGGGAGACGGAACTGCTGGCTTAAGAAGGCGAGTGGCTGCCACATGTCTCCGACCAACGGTTCGTGCACAGCACCCACAGCGTAGTCTGAAACGACAGTAGTAATGGCTAAGGGTCAGTAGCTGGGGACCAGTGGTGTCTGCAGGGTTGCATTGGAAAGAGTTTGTTTGATATCATCAAATTCCCAGGTCATGGCTGCTGACTAGTCAAGCACGTGAGTTGGGGTACTGCCTTTAAGCACACTACACAGGGAGAGAATAAGTTCAGCAGTTTGCGGAATGAAGCAGTGATATAAATTCACCATACCTAAAAATTCCTGTATTTTTTTAATAGTGTGGGGCAGTGGGAAATCCATAATAGCGACTACTTTTGATGGAAGGGGGTTTCGTACCTTCTGTAGACATGCGATGGTTGAGAGAGTCAATGGCACACAACCCAAACTAACATTTACCAAGGTTAATAATCAACCCGTGTTGGCTTAGAACTCGAAAAGTGTGTGGAAATGAGATACACGTTCAGACATGGATGCACTGGTGACAAGTATGTCATCCAGGTAAACAGGAAGAAAATCTAAGTCTTTTAGTCGAGTCCATCAGCCATTGGAAAGTTTCTGCTGCATTTTGCAGCCCAAATGGCAGGTGCACAAATTCAAAGAGGCCAAACAGAGTTATCACAGCTGTTTTGAGAATGTTCTCCGAGCACCCAGACACCTGATGGTAGCCCCCAACTAGATCGACTTTCGGAAAAATTAGCGACTTTCGAAAAGCTGAAAAGTCTTGGATGTGTGGAACCGGGTAGCAGTCTGGGTGGTGACATCATTAAGGCATCAGAAATGGCCACGTGGACCTCAACCACCATCGGACTTACAGTGTCTATAAAAAGTGTTCTCCCTGTTCGGAAATTTCCATGTTTTATTGTTTTACAACATTGAATCACAATTAATTTGGCTTCTTTTTTGACATAATCAGCAGAAAAAGACTCTTTTGTGTCAAAGTGAAAACAGATCTTTACAAGGTGATCTAAATTAATTACAAATATAAAACACAAAATAATTGATTGCATAAGTATTCACCCACTTCTAATCAGTATTTAGTAGATGCACCTTTGGCAGCAATTACAGCCTTGAGTCTGTGTGGATAGGTCTCTATCAGTTTTGCATATCTGGACACTGCAATTTTTCCTCATATTTCTTTACAATACTGCTCAAGCTCTATCAGGTTGCTTGGGGATAGTGAGTGAAAAGCCCTTTTCAAGTCCAGCCACAAATTCTCAATTGGACTAGGACTTGTCTACTCCAGGACATTAACTTGGTTGCTTTTAAGCCATTCCTGTGTAGCTTTGGCTTTATGCTTGGGATCATTGCTTTGCTGGAAAACAAATCTTCTACCAAGTCACAGTTCTCTTGCAGACTGCATCAGGTTTTCCTCCAGGATTTCCCTGTATTTTGCTGCATTCATTTTACCCTCTACCTTCACAAGCCTTCCAGGGCCTGCTGCAGTGAAGCATCCCCACAGCATGATGAAGCCACCACCATGCTTCACAGTAGGGGTGGTGTGTTTTTGAAGATCTGCTGTGTTTGGCAGAGCGTCCCCTGTCGTGTCCCGTAAGTCTGGATCCTGTTGCTGTTCACCGGCCTCCCAGTGAGTTTTTGTTGCTCCTTGCCTTCTCATCAATAGGTGCTGCTGGCAGCACACTCACTTGAGAACCCATCATGCAGGAAGCGTCGCCCTGAAAAGGTCCCTGTAATCTACGGGAGACAACTCTGGCAGCTGGAACCCGTGGTGTTCACAGACCTCTAATGGCCTGTTGCACCACCGCTGTCGAAGCTGCAAGGCTTCAGCACTTCCTAGTGTCATACCAAAGCAAGCATGATAAAAACAAAGGCCTGACGTCACCCATTTCCCCACCACAGGCGTCCTTATGTTGGAGGACTTGGTGACCGGGTTTACATAGAAACACAGAAACATAGAAAATAGGTGCAGGAGTAGGCCATTCGGCCCTTCGAGCCTGCACCGCCATTTATTATGATCATGGCTGATCATCCAACTCAGAACCCAGCCTTCCCTCCATACCCCTTGACCCCTGTAGCCACAAGGGCCATATCTAACTCCCTCTTAAACATAGCCAATGAACTGGCCTCAACAGTTTGTTGTGGCAGAGAATTCCACAGATTCACCACTCTCTGTGTGAAGAAGTTTTTCCTAATCTCGGTCCTAAAAGGCTTCCCCTCTATCCTCAAACTGTGACCCCTCGTTCTGGACTTCCCCAACATCGGGAACAATCTTCCTGCATCTAGCCTGTCCAATCCCTTTAGGATCTTATACGTTTCAATCAGATCCCCCCTCAATCTTCTAAATTCCAGAGAGTACAAGCCCTGTTCATCCAGTCTTTCTTCATATGAAAGACCTGCCATCCCAGGAATCAATCTGGTGAACCTTCTTTGTACTCCCTCTATGGCCATTGAAAGGAGGAGGAATGATACACTGCTGCCCGGCTGAGTGTAGACTCCCAGCCATTTTAGCAAGCTCCCTATGGTCCTTCACGGGCGCATTAGTGAGGGCTACGTGAACTTGATCAGGCATTTGCTGCATGAAGTTCTTTAAAAATAAAACAAGGATGGTGGTTTCCCAGGAGAGCCAGCATGTGGTCCACTAGCTCTGACAGCTTAGCGTTGCCGAGGACAGGCAAACAAAGAACCACTCGGTGCCCTCAGACTCCGATAGTCCAAATGTCTGAAAAAGGTGAGTTTTCAGCAATCAGTATTAATCTTGTTCAGACAGGTGTTCTAGCAGACTCAGCGCTCTTTCAGCCGTGGAGTTACAGAGCAGTACTGCCAGATAGAAAGACTTGGTGTTGTAGGCGGAGGTTTCTCACAGCGTGAATTGGGCCTTGGCTTGTACAAACCAAGCAACAGCACGTTGCTCTCAAAACTCCAGCAGTTTACAAAGAGACTGCATTGGCCGACATGTTCAATAACTCTGGAATTGTCCAGGAGCGTCAGGGTCACCAACGTGGGTTTTCACAAATAGAAGTGGCAGAGGTGCTTCATGTTTATGGAAAACCGTAACAACTCATTTATTGTATTCCAGTCACTGAAGTGCGGTAAAGTTGCTTTACGGAATTACGTCATCACGCCAGAGCAGCCTCTTAAGGTGAACCCCAACTCAATGTCGGTGGCTGGGAATTATATGCACTTCCACCAATTACATTACCCTGCAGGCCAATTTTTTCAACTAGGCAAAATAGATTTAAAAATCGGACAATACTGGGAGTCCATTTAGGTCTTTGATTTTGGGAATCATTATTTGAAATTCTACAAAGTGAGATGCTACTGCCGCGGAGGGGATAAACTCTCCATTGAGGGTTTACAAAAGCTCTACCTATTTTAGGTACTGAGATACTGTGTAGTGATCTTGCCTCTCAAATTTACCCCATAACCCCAAAGTACCACCTCAAAGTATCACAATTCTAAACTCTCTTGAGAAAAGGACCTTTAATATACCACTTATTAAAAGATTTTTGGAAACATATCAGAATGATTCTCAATTGAGGGCTTTCTTCTGTAGATCTAGGCTCCCGAAGGCTTCTTTATTCTCTCTTTTTAAAAAGGAAACCTTTGAGGACACGATGAAACCATTTAAATTTATTCAAGAAGCCAATAAAATAGAAGTTGGAAAAGCCATTATTGTAGATTTGCCGAACTGGAATAAAAAGAGAAAGCTTTTATCTTCATTGAATATAGCTGATTGCACAATTCAACTTTAATAGAGAGAATTAATTCTGCCAAGCAGCAGCTACTCAAAATAGAACTGTTTTGTTAGTCCCAGGCTTTAGTAAAAACAATTAATCTGGATTTTTTTTTAACATACCAGAGCCTAATAAATATTCATGTCAATTATTATAAACAACACGCTGTGAAACCATGCTAGTAGTGGTACCTCAAGCCCAATATTCAGTCCATAAACAGCACCAGGTTCAGAAACAGCTACTTCCCTTGGATCTAGCCAACCTTAAGCACGACAGTTGACCTCATCAGTCACTTTGCACTGACGTGGACTCATTGTGTTTCTGATTGTTCTAATCGTGTTTTCTTGTAAATACTGTGTATACTTTAATAACAATACTTCATGTATACAGGGGCGTATCTATGGAAAATAGGACCTATGGCAAGTACTGAAATGGTGCCCCTGTCCAAACATCTGACACCCATCTTTTAGATAACTTTACCATAATATCAACTCAAAAATACAAATCAAGCTCGTTAATCTTTTAATTAACAAATTATGGCACTGCATGAAAGTTATAACTGCACCTTCCTTGCTTTCACTGATGCAAATTGGAATATGATGTGATCAAAGTCAGTTTTTTCAGTTTTTTCTCTTTCTACACTCAGCAGAGCAAGATCACAGAGTCTGCCCTGACCCATGGAGGCTCTCAAATACGAAAGTATTAGTTTTAACTTGCTGAATGATCTCTCATAGCTGGCGATGGAAACTGCAATGGTTAGCATTATCTGAATAGCAATGCGAAGATTGGGAAGACGCTCTCATCTCCATACCGCAGAATAAATTCAAGGAGCTCCTCAGGTCTTGATATTTTCATGTTGACCCGCCATGATAGCAAAATTCTGCAATCCAATATTTCTTCATATAACTGCTGTCCATCAACATCAGAGCTGTACAATTCACCTAAATATTCGCACTTCTTCTTTAGGTCGTTACTGTCGGCACCGTAACACAGTCGAGAAGGAACCCAAACTTGGCGTCAGTGTTGTGCAAATGAGCGAACCTTTGTCAATTTCTCTGTGAAGATGGTCGAGTGTTCCCTTCATGACTCTTTCCATTTCCTCCTTAGCTGTTAACCCAGCGTCTCTCGAGTTCGTATCAGCCATTTGTTTCTTTTGTCTCTGACGTCTTTCAACTTCAATATTCCATTCTTGACAGAGACCGACTCCTTCTTCGAGTGACTCACTGACCAACACTTCTCTTTCATCATAAAAATGATCTCTGAGGGCCTTCAAATCCAGGGCAGCATCGTGGAAGTTCATGCTAGGATCCTGCAGCCTCTTTTGAATACGGTCAATGCAAATGAGTACTTTGTTCCAAAATCCGAGCAAAATCAGAAAATCGTAACTCAACATACGGTTGTACAGCTGCCTTGCATCACTTCTTGTTTCACTGGTCTCGTTTTCATTGTCTATCATGTCCTGGAGAACTTGAAGTATCTCCTCAAGGTACTTGTTGACGGGCTTCACTGCTTGTGTCCTTGCACTCCACCTGGTTTTGGACTCCAATTTAACAACCACAGGCACGGCATTTTTTAGTTTTTCCCAGCGCTGTGTTGAACAAGAAAAAAACATGTCGGGAGCTTCGATATTTCCAAAAAACGTGACCATTATTGTATCCTGCTTGGCTGCATGTACATCCACCAAGTTGAGTGAGTGATTGTCGCAATTCACAAACACTGCCAGGTTGTTTTTCTCACTTATTCTTTGATGAACACCACTTCTGTGTCCAGCCATCACAGCAACGTTGTCATAGCACTGTGACCGACAATCTTGTAGCTCCATTTTGTCCTTCTCTAGCTGTTTCAAGATGTCTTCAACCAAGCTCTCAGCATCCTTCTGGCTTATCTGGATAAAACCAAGGAAGGACTCTCTATTCTCAAAATCAATTTCCACATCCCTCACTACTTCTGACATATGCTCACGGTGTGCCTGATCAGGAGTCGAGTTGAACATGAGACCATAGTACTTGGCTTTACAAATGCTTCTCAGTAAACTCTGGCGAACAGTGGATGCCATCATGTGGATGAATTCATTCTGGATACCCGGTGAAAGATAAGACGTGGATCCAGGATGACTTTCCAAATGAGTGAGGTTTTCTTTTATGACAAGGTCAAAGGTGGCCAGTAGTTTCAGTAAGCTAAGGAAATTTCCCACATTGGAGTCATTGTCTAGCTGAAGTGACTCCCTGTGTCCTCGCAAAACCAGGTTCTGAGTGGCAAGGAATTTTATGCAGTGAAGGATTCTCATCAAGATATCACGCCACTCCTGCTTTTCCTTCTCAATCTGTGACTGAAACACCGCGTCAATAACTCCTCTGTTTCCAGCTAAATTTCTTTCCATTTCTTTCCACTGTGTGAAGCATT
The DNA here is from genome assembly GCF_963921235.1 of Mobula hypostoma. NCBI lineage: Eukaryota > Metazoa > Chordata > Chondrichthyes > Myliobatiformes > Myliobatidae > Mobula > Mobula hypostoma. The sequence continues at coordinate 18,432,448 of NC_086104.1, read as the reverse complement.
CCCGATGATTCTTGGCATTTTCATGAACACTAATCCTTTCAGGTGCTTTCCACTGGTTGAATCCACTTTCCTCCTCCAATGAAGATTGATGGTCTGACCGGGAATATAGAAGACAACAGATACAAAATGCAGACTCTTTAGAAAGGGAATAGACCAGCCAAGAGCGAGTCACTTCCTCACCATGACCATTTCCCAATTTCCAAGTTTTGCTCATTGAGCGGTTATTTGTTGGTAAGAAAGGCCCCTCACTGTTCTGGAAATACTTCAAACCCAGCTTTATTATTTCTGTTCTCAACACGTCAGGAAGAATTGCTTTTCCAGTATCCTTGTCAAACTTCAGAAGTCCAACGTCAGGCTGTTCAATCACTTCAGGTATGACAGTTCGAGGCTCTTTGACACCATCCAGTTCACTAGGTTCAGTGTCGTCAGGTTCAATCTCGTCAGGTAAAATCTCGTCAATAAACTCAACATCACCACCACCACCATCGTCCTCCCCTCTTGTCATGTCCACGTCCTCTGTGGCAGCCTCACTCTTAATCTCATCATATTTGGATTTATCTGACCTGACTTCCTCCTCGGCTTGTGACACATTGGTACTTGATCCACCTTCAGATTCTAACAAAGTTGTAGCAGGTACAGGTGACTCCATGGAACGTGGTCGAACTACTTGTTCCGGGCTTTTCAAAGAAAGGCATGAAGAATTTGCTTGACTTCTTGGCTCCTTCCGCCTCCAACTTTCATCCCTTCCGTTCTTCAGCTCCACTTTCCTTCTTCTTCGTGAAGAAACGTTTCATGGTCTTCTTACACAATGCTCTGAAATAAGGCCATCCTAGTGCTTCTCACCCATGATAATCAAAGGCAGATCATACGTCTGAAGAAAATTCTTTTTTCACTATCCGAGGATGACTTGTCTGACTTTAATAGAAACTGCACAGTGGTACCACCCCTTCAAGTGGTGCCCAGGGCATGTGCCATACCTGCCATACCTTAGATACGCCACTGCATGTATACTTTTTCTTGTATAAGATGCTGTGAGCCTGTGACACTGCTGGTAGTTAGGTTTTCATTGCACTGTGCACAACTGTACTCGAGCAACTTAGATCTAGACTTTGATTACCAGGAGTTTGCTAAAGAATAGAAATTTCAAAGTACAAAGTATATATATTATCAAAGTATGTATAAATTATACAACCTTGAGATTCATCTGTTTACAGGCAGCCACAAAATAAGGAAGTTAAAAGAACCCATTAAACAACAGCAAGCACTGAATGTGCAGAGAGAGGGAGAAAGAAAAACACACATTGTGCAAACAATAAAAGCAAGCAGCAGCATTCAGAACAAAAGGAAGTCCAGAGACACGGAGCCCAGAGTAGCTGGAGCAGGCCCATAGCCTTGGCTTCAGTTCAGGAGGGGAGGAGAAGATGGCGGTGCAACGCAGTGCATGTGGTTGCTCCGAAATGATATCGTATTTGTTAAGTAGGGTACCGTGCACAATCCTGATTTGATGGAGACAGACGTGAGAAGCACGGAGGAACATCTGGAGAAACTTCTGAAATGCCCGCTTCGCTGCCGCTGCTACTGTGCGATTGAGAATCTCCGGAGGGGAAGGCCCCAAATCCTCGGCTTTGCCTATTGTTTGGCGGCCAGGGCCAGGGTCGAAGCGCTCGGCAGAGATGGTGCTCGGTGCTCGGTGTCAGAGGGCTGGTCAGAGGTTCGAAGTTTTCGGACGGACTCAAGAGTCGGCTGTGGTTGGGTGCTTCCAGGGTGCTGCATCGGCAAGTTTGTGACGCTGGAGGTTCATGGCAGGGAGAATTTTTCTTCCTTCTACCATCTGCGTGAGATAATGGGACTTTCGAGAGGATTTGAGACTTTTTACCATGCCCATGGTCTGTTCTTTATCAAATTACAGTATTGCTTTGCACTGTTGTAACTATATGTATAATTATGTGGTTTTTGTCAGTTTTTCAGTGTTGGTCTGTCTTGTGTTTCTGTGATATCATACCGGAGGAACATTGTATTATTTCTTAATGCATGCATTACTAAATGACAATAAACGAGGACTGCGTGTCCTCATAATCTAAATCTAAATCACAACGTGGGGCAAGTTATCATGGAGCTCGCAGACAGGAAGCTCGGAGCAGCCAGAATAGGCTTACAGACTCAGTGCCATGGGAGCAGAGTAAATCTTGCAGAGCAGTGAGCAGAACCGGCCCAAATCTCCCCTCTAGTCCTGACCCACTGCCTTTTCAATCCATCCAGCCCAGTGTTTAAATTTAAGGATAATTTCATGTTGCTGGAAGCATGAAGCTATTCATTGACAACTGCGGATGTGAGGGAGGTGAGTGACAGGTCATATGATGAATCACATGGTAATTTGACCAACCAGAGCTGCACCTTGTTTGAGCTGGTGAAGATCACGTGCAGATCAAAAACATAGAGTGAATTGTGTCATTTACATTAACAGCAACCACACTCGAGGGTGTGCTGGGCCAGTCTGCCAGTGTCACTATACTTTCAGTCACTAACACAGCACGCCCACAATACAAAACACAATAAAAGCAGAACACAACAGGCAACGAAACAACAATAGCAGAATATTTTGATTCCTATTCCCATTCCCGTTCCAACGTGTTGATCTATGGCCTCCTGTTGTGCCAAGATGAGTCCACCCTCAGTGTGGAGGAGCAACACCTTATATTCCATCTGGGTAGTCACCAACTTGATGGCATGAACATTGACTTCTCATTCTGGTGAACAAACTTCAACCCCCACCCTTCCGCTATTTCCCACTCTGACCTTTCACTTCTTTTCATCTTCCAGTTTCTTTCCCCTGGGTCCCTTTCTCCTATGTTCTACTCTCCTCTCCTATCAGATTCCTTCCTCTCCAGGCCTTTACCTTTTCTACCCACCTGGCTTCACCTTTCAACTTCTGGGTAGTCTCTTTCACCTCCTCCCTCCTTTTGATTCAGCCATCTTCCCCCTTCCTTCTCAGCCCAAAACGTGGACTGTTTACTCTTTTCCACAGATGCTGCCTGACCTGCTGAGTTCCTCCGGCAGTCTGAGTGTGTGTTGCAACAGCAAAACAAGCCCAGTTTCTCCCCGCCGCCACTCAAGGAGGAAAAGAGAAACAGAATGGTTTCTTCAGGCAGGCAGAAGAGGACAGTAAGGAGAGCAATCACACTACAGAGTGGAGTTCACAGAGCCGAATCTCTTCCACAGTACTCACAGTACAGATCAGGCCATTCATCCCCACAGGGCCCTGCCATTTATCTTGCTCCAGTTTAATCACATACAAACTGACTTCTTCTGTTCCGTAACAGTGCCCGCACAGTTCCCTGAAATACTGTACACGTGTGCCATTCGCCTTGTCTGTTCTGTGTGGTAACCACATGCTGACCACTCTTCAACATTTCCTGTTGGGTTTATTGGCAACTAAATAATACTTATGGCCCCTGCTTCCAGTCTTGGTTACAATTAAAAACATATTATCAATGTCAAAACAGTTCATTTTTTTTACATTCAACACACATCAAAGTTGCTGGTGAACGCAGCAGGCCAGGTAGCATCTCTAGGAAGAGGTACCGTCGACGTTTCAGGCCGAGACCCTTCGTCAGGACTAACTGAAGGAAGAGTTAGTAAGAGATGTGGAAGTCCTCTCACTATCAATTGATGCACTATCAATTACTCCAAAAGACTGGAAGTAGAGTAAATACTGAAAGACTTTTATTAGCAGTAAAATGTGACCTCCACCATGCTGAGTATCTGCCCCTGGACTGAGGGAGGAGCAGTGGCACAATCGCCTTTATTCAGTGGTCTGTGGGAGGAGCCACAGGAGCAGTCAGCAGAGGGGCGTGTCCAGGCATGTCCAGACAGGTAACCCACTAACAACATATATACATATGGTTTACTGCATTCACCCCTCCTTTTCAAACAGTGACCCACAGGGTGAAGTGACTGACAATATTTACAAGAAGTATATTTACAGGTTAAGTCTATCAGGCGGTCGAGTCCGTCGCTGTGATCTACGTAGCACCGGCGGTGATTGCACCGGTGATGGCGGTTGTGCTGGCTCCGGCCTGACTTCAGGTGCCAGCACGTTAAGCGTCGGTAATCCCTCGTGCGTGTGCGTCGTGTCCGGTATGGGAGTGTCGTGTGGTGTCTGTGTAGGGCTTGGAGTATGCAGTGTCTGGTGGGTATATATATTGGTGGGTACGGGGTCAATAGTCACCACGGAGTGTTCAGGGTAGGGGCCCAGTGCTCCTGTGGGTGCCAGGTCGCGGATGGAGACTGTGTCCTCCCGCCCATCAGGTAAAACCACATAGGCATACTGGGGGTTCGCATGAAGTAAGTGAACCCTCTCGACCATTGGGGAGTATTTATTGCTCCTCGCATGTTTCCAGAGCAGCACTGGTCCCGGGGACGTCAGCCAAGTTGGTAGGGTGGTCCTGGTGGTCGACTTCCTGGGAGAAGAAAAGAGTCGGTCATGAGGTGGATGTGCATAACAGGCAGCAGATGGAGTGGAGTGCCTTGGGAAGGACCTCCTGCCAGCGGGAGACCGGCAGTCCCTTTGACCTGAGGGCTAAGAGTGTGGCTTTCCACACCGTGGCATTCTCCTTCTCCACCTGTCCATTCCCCCGGGGATTATAGCTCGTGGTCCTACTGGTTGCAATTCCCCTAGCCAATAGATATTGGTGCAGCTCGTCACTCATAAACGAGGACCCTCTGTCACTGTGGATATAGCATGGGTATCCGAACAGAGTGAAGAGCTTGCACAGGGCTTTTATAACTGACGTGATAGTGGTGTCGGGGCAGGAGATGGCGAAGGGGAACCGCGAGTACTCGTCAATTACGTTAAGAAAGTACACATTGCGGTCGGTGGAGGGAAGGGGGCTCTTAAAGTCAACACTCAGTCGCTCAAAGGGTGGCCTTGATGAGTTGTGCCTTTTTGGGTCGGTAGAAGTGCGGTTTGCACTCTGCACAGACTAGGCAGTCCCTGGTCATCATCCTGATCTCAAGGGAATAGGGCAGGTCCCGGGCTTTCACGGTGGAAAAGCCGGGAGACCCCTGGGTGGCAAAGATCTACATGTAGAGCGTATAGCTGGTCGATCTGCGTGCTGGCGCACGTTCCCCAGGATAGAGCATCAGAAGTCTCATTGAGCTTCCCAGGCCTGTACATGATGTCATAGTTGTAGATGGAGAGTTCGATTCTCCACCTCAGAATTTTATCATTTTTGATTTTGCCCCGCTGTTCGTTACTAAAGATGAATGCGACTGAGCGCTGGTCAGTTAGCAAGGTGAACTTTTTGACGGCGAGATGGTGCCTCCAGTGCCTAATAGCTTCCACCATGGCCTGGGCCTCTTGCTCCACTGCGGAGTGCGGAATTTCAGGGCCTTAGAGGGTACGGGAGAAGAACACCACTGGTCTTCCCGCCTGGTTGAGGGTAGCAGCCAGCGCAAAGTCGGAGGCGTCACTCTCCACTTGGAAGGGAATGGCCTCATCCACCACATGCTTTGCTGCTTTGGCAATGTCCCCTTTTATGCGGTTGAAGGACGCGTGGGCCTCGGCAGAGAGGGGGAATGTGGTGGACTTGACCAGGGGGCGGGCCTTGTCTGCGTAGTTAGAGACCCATTGGGCGTAATATGAAAAGAAGCCCAGGCACCTTTTGAGGGTTCTGAGGGTGTTGGGAAGAGGGAGTTCCAACAAGGGGCGCATACAGTCGGGGTCAGGGCCAATGACTCCATTCTCCACGACACACCCAAGGATAGCAAGTCGGGTGGTTCCGAACACACACTTGTCCTTGTTATAGGTGAGATTGAAAGCTTTGGCCTCTTGGAAAAATTTTCAGAGGTTGTTGTCATGATCCTGTCGGTTGTGACTGCAAATGGTGATGTTACCCAGATATGGGAACGTGACCTTCAGTTGGCATTGGTCCACCATCTGGTCCATTGCCCTCTGGAAGACAGATACACCATTTGTGACACCAAAGGGGAGGCGCAGGAATTGATAAAGCCTGCCGTCCGCCTCGAAGGCAGTGTAAGGGCGGTCCTCCCGGCGGATGGGGGAGCTGACGGTAAGCGGATTTTAGGTCTATGGTTGAGTACACCTTGTACTGTGCTATCTGATTGATGATATCCACGATGCGGGGTAGGGGGTACGTATCGAGCTGCGTGAACCTATTGATGGTCTGGCTATAGTCCACGACCATCCTATTTTTCTCCCCTTTCCGAAACAACGACCACCTGGGCCCTCCAAGGACTTGTGCTTGCCTCAATGACCCCCTCCCTGAGCAGCCACTGCACCTCCGACTTAATGAAAGCTCTGTCCCCCGCGCTGTACCTCCTGCTTTTAGTTGCCACAGGTTTATAGTTGGGGGTCAGGTTGGCGAACAGCAGTGGGGGAGGGATCTTGAGGGAGGTGAGGCCACAAGTGGTTTCCATAGTGCGGCTGTTGGCATGGTGTCGGGTGGGATGTGCGGGTTGGTGTGTGGGGGTGGTCAGTAGCGGGGTACGTGACATATTCCTACAAAACTGGGGATTTACGACAGTGATTGGAGGGAGGGGCCCGTCATACTCCATTGTCACGCTTTTCAGGTGGCTCTGGAAGTCGAGCCCCAATAGCACAGGGGCACACAGTTGAGGCATGACCAGTAATGTAAAATCTTGATATTCTGTGCCCTGCACCACTAGTGTCGCTACACAACCCCCTCCCCCAGATGTCTGTTGTATGCGACCTGGAAGCCATGGCGACCCTCTGACTTACAGGCCATATCGCGAGTCCGCTACGCTGCACCGTGTCCGGGTGGATAAAACTCTCCGTGCCGCCCGTGTCATCAGGCAGCTTGTCCTGCGGCCCTCCACCAGGATGTCCATCATTGACCTTGCGAGCTGGTGGAGAGTGCTTTCGTCGAGGGTCACAGAGGCTAGAGTTGAGTCACTGTCTTGGTCCGGCGCGGTGGGGTGCCTCGTGAGGACCCGTGGGTCATAGGTAGTGCGAGGTGGTGCCGACCAAGATGGCCACTCCCATATCTCACACATGGTGGCGGCGTGCAGGCAAGATGGTGGCAGGCAAGATAGCGACGGCCAAGATGGCGACCCGCATGCCTCGCACGCGGCACTGCTCGATCCCGCTCGCGGTTTGGACTTACAGGCCTTGGCGAAGTTGCCCTTCTTTCCGCAACTGGAGCAGGTAGCTTCTTGGGCCAGGCAGTATTTCTGGGAGTGCTTCTCGAGTCTGCAGAAGTTGCACTTCGCAGACTCGCGACTGGCAGCAGCTGTGATCGATTCACCAGCGGGTAGCAGAGTCTGCGGCATCCATGAGGCCGTCAGGAGAACGCGTACCTGGAGAGCGTCAGAGTTATGCAGAGCAGCCTCTACCGTGTCAGCCAGCTCAATCGCCGAACACAAGATAAGATCGGCGTGTTCCAGCAGCCGCTGGCGCACATACACTGACCTGGTCCTTGTGATGAAGGCATCTCTTACTAGGAGCTCCGCGTGCTCTTCGGCCGTCAGCCCCCAGCAATCGCAGGCCCGTAGGAGTGTCTGTAGGGCCCGGACGAACTCAGCGCTCAACTCTCCAGGCCGCTGCTGCCACGTTGCTAAGCGATGTCACGCATAGACGGTGTTTACCGGCCGCAGGTATTGTTTTCTGAGGGCGCTCATCGCGCTGTCGTAGCTTGGCTGGTCTCTAATCATTGAGTAGACCCCTGGACTGACCATGGAGTGGAGAACTCGGCGCTTCACAACGGACTCGGTCACTTCAATCTCCTCAAGGTATGATTCGAAGCAGGCCAGCCAGAGTTCAAAAGCATTTCCAGTTTCAGGTGTTTGCGGGTCGAGGTCTAACTTATCCGGTCTCAGGAAGTGTTCCATGCTTTAAAATTACTGTTAATACAATTGATGCACTATCAATTACTCCAAAAGACTGGAAGTAGAATAAATACTGAAAGGCTTTTATGAACAGTAAAATAGACCCACGTCCATGTTGAATATCTGTCCTGGACTGACAGGAGGAGCAGTGATATAATCGTCTTTATTCAGGCGTCTGTGGGAGGAGCCACAGGAGCAGTCAGCAGAGGGGCGTGTCCAGACAGGTAACTCAGTTACATCATATATATATATGGTTTACCACAGTTATACTTCCATTCTTCCTTTCCATTTCCAGAATAATATATATTACTCTGTAAAATCTTCTGTACTGTTAACTTGCACAGTTGAATCATGGTATTGGTCACCATACTACTGGGTTCAATAAATTAACTTCTGTCATCTTTTGACTTCTTTTTGCTGCCCCAGAAGAATATCTTCTTTTCCTTTTCTTTCTACCTGAATCTTCTAGTAATTCTCTTCTTGGTGCTTTGAATGTCATTTCAAATTGTCACGGTATTTAAATCATCTCCTCGTTTTGTGCTAGATCTAAGTTGGAGTGGTTCAGGAGAAAACCAATTACACAGAATTTCCCTTGGGCTCTGTCTCAACTACTTCTCCAGTTTTCCATTTTAGGGGTTCCCTATCTGGGAGCCACAGACTCCTTGTTTAATGGTAGGGGTCCACGGCATAAAAATGATTGGGAACCCCTGCATTTGATGATGCTGAGTTTCCTACATACAGTGCTGAAAAATCCATGCTCTGCTTAAGGATCTCAATACTAGATGGCTTTTAACTGTTAATCGCTTATTACCAAAATGGCTTCTCTGAAGAGTTATATTAAAATGGTTTCTCACACTGTTAACTGCTGAGTAAGGGGTTCTCTGTAACTGCAATGTCTAGGTTATACAAGGAGATAATGGAAATTGTATTCATTTGTTATCTAATGGAAGTCATGTTCTGTTATCCTGTATATGTGTGCTGAGTTGAGGAGCGCGGGCTTTTTCGGGAGGCGAGCAGAGGACGGACATGTGAGGCATGGATAGCGGTTCCAGGGTGGCAGATACCAGACTTCGGGGGTTTGGATGGTGGTCAGAGTCTCGGAAGGATGTTGTGGATGGAATCGGAGGCGTGAGTGCCAACGTATTAAAATATTATGTGCACAAGACTGATAAGTTACTTAAGTGGCACCTTTTCATTTAGTTGTTACTACTTCATTCAGCCAGAGACTCATTCCACCGAGATGCAACACTGAGCGTCATAGGAAGTCATTCCTGCCTGTGGCCATCAAACTTTACAACTCCTCCCTTGGAGGGTCAGACACCCTGAGCCAATAGGCTAATCCTGGACTTACTTCCTGGCATAATTTACATATTACTATTTAACTATTTATGGTTTTATTACTATTTACAGTGCAACTGTAACAAAACCCAATTTCCCCCGGGATCAATAAAGTATGACTATGACTAACCCATCAGCAAAAATTTGCTATAAAGTATAATTCCTTACTGTAACTTTGTATATTGTTTCATATTTGTGTCATGGCTGATCACTGGGCAACTCACACCTTATCTGACACTGAGGATGTTCTACGAGACTGTGGTGGCCAGTGCTATCATGTTTGCTGTTGTGTGCTGGGGCAGCAGGCTAAGGGTAGCAGACACCAACAGAATCAACAAACTCATTTGTAAGGCCAGTGATGTTGTGGAGATGGAACTGGACTCTCTGATCGTGGTGTCTGAAAAGAGGATGCTGTCCAAGTTGCATGCCATCTTGGACAATGTCTCCCATCCACCACATAATGTACTGGTTGGGCACAGGAGTACATTCAGCCAGAGACTTACTCCATCAAGATGCAACACAGAGCATCATAGGAAGTCATTCCTGCTTGTGGCCATCAAACTTTACAACTCCTCCCTCAGAGGGTCAGACACCCTGAGCTAACAGGCTGGTCCTGGACTTATTTCCTGACATAATTTACATATTACTATTTAACTATTTATGGTTTTATTACTATTTAATTATTTATGGTGCAACTGTAATGAAAACCAATTTCCCCCAGGATCAATAAGGTATGACTATGACTATCACACCAAAGTATTTGCACCTTTTAGTGGGGTCAACAGCTATTCACCCTAGGCAACGGGAGTCAGTGGGGCAAAGACCTTTACAGAACATTCTCCCAAGGTTAGATTATGAGAACACTCAGTACTCTTATTGGCATTTAGAAATGCAAACATGCATTAAGAAATGATACAATGTTTCTCTGGAGTGATATCACAGAAAACAGGACAAACCAAAGACTAACACTGACAGAACCACATTATAACATATAGTTACAGCAGTGCAAAGCAAAACCATAATTTGATGAAGAACAAACCATGGGCATGGTAAAAAAAAAGTCTCAAAGTCCCCGAGTTGATCGACTCCCGAGTCCCCGATAGCAGGCAGCAAAAGGGAGAAACTCCCTACCATAAACCTCCAGGCACCGTCAACTTGCCGATGCCTTGGAAGCAGCCGACCACAGCTGACACTAAGTCCATCCGTCCATAAACTTCGAGCCTCTAAACAGCCCCTCCAATACAGCCTCCCTAGCACCATCCTCTTCCGAGCGCCTTTGACCTCTCCCCAGCCGCTGAAACAAACAAAGCTGAGGATTCGGGGCCTTCAGCTCCAGAGATTCCAGTTACCACACAGTAGCAGCAGCAGCGAAGTGGGCATTTCAGAAGTTTTCCAGATGTTCCTCCGTACTCTCACGTCTGTCTCCATCAAATCAGAAGTGTGCACAGTCCCCTACTTGACAGATAGCAGATATTCATCACTGGAGAGGTGGCGCACACTGCCGTCACGCTGCCATCTTCTTTTCCTACCCTACAGTTACTGTAGGTGTCCCTTTGTTTGTTTAATTGAAGTCAGAAAACATTGGACTTGTTCAAAGGGCCAGAGAGCTTCTGTGGAAGAGAAAAATAGAGTTAATGATTCATGTGAGTGACCCTTCAAAGCAGTGAGTGTGAAATTCTTTGCCCTGCAAAATTAACTCATTTTCTCTCTCCAAGAAACCTACCTAAGCTGCTAAGGCAGACACAAGAGACTCTGCAGATGGTGGAAATCATGAGGAATGTGCACACAAAGCTGAAGGAACTAGTGAGGTGCCTTTGGCACTCTGTTTTTACTTCAGATGCCTGATATCTGCAACACTGCACTTTATTAAGTTAATGGTCCATTTTTCCTGACTCATCAACCTAAGTGACGAGTCCTTATATACTTCCATCCCCCATCAGGAAGGTCTCAAAGCTCTACGCATCTTGTTGGATTCCAGACCTAATCAGTTCCCCTCTACCACCACTCTGCTCCATCTAGCGGAATTAGTCCTTACTCTTAATAATTTCTCCTTTGGCTCCTCCCACTTCCTCCAAACTAAAGGTGTAGCTGTGGGCACCCGTATGGGTCCTAGCTATGCCTGCCTTTTTGTTGGGTTTGTGGAACGATCTATGTTCCGTGCCTATTCTGGTATCTGTCCCCCACTTTTCCTTCGCTACATCGACGACTGCATTGGCGTTGCTTCCTGCACGCATGCAGAACTCGCTGACTTTATTAACTTTGCCTCCAACTTTCACCCTGCCCTCAAGTTTACCTGGTCCATTTCCGACACCTCCCTCCCCTTTCTAGATCTTTCTGTCTCTGTCTCTGGAGGCAGCTTATCCACTGATGTCTACTATAAGCCTACTGACTCTCACAGCTATCTGGACTATTCCTCCTCACCCTGTCTCTTGCAAAAATGCCATCCCCTTCTCGCAATTCCTCTGTCTCCGCTGCATCTGCTCTCAGGATGAGGCTTTTCATTCTAGGACGAGGGAGATATCTTCCTTTTTTAAAGAAAGGGGCTTCCCTTCCTCCACTATCAATTCTGCTCTTAAACTCATCTCCTCCATTTCACGTACATCTGCTCTCACTCCATCCTCCCACCACCCCACTAGGAATAGGGTTCCCCTGGTCCTCACCTACCACCCCACCAGCCTCCGGGTCCAACATATTGTTCTCCGTAACTTCCGCCACCTCCAACGGGATCCCACCATTAACCACATCTTTCCCTCCCCCCCCTCTCTCTGCATTCCGCAGGGATCGCTCCCTACACAACTCCCTTGTCCATTCATCCCCCCCATCCCTCCCCACTGATCTCCCTCCTGGCACTTATCCGTGTAAGCGGAACAAGTGCTACACATGCCCTTATACTTCCTCCCTTACCACCATTCAGGGCCCCAAACAGTCCTTCCAGGTGAGGCGACACTTCACCTGTGAGTCGACTGGGGTGATATACTGCGTCTGGTGCTCCCGATGTGGCCTTTTATATATTGGCGAGACCCGACACAGACTGGGAGACTGCTTTGCTGAACATCTACGCTCTGTCCACCAGAGAAAGCAGGATCTCCCAGTGGCCACACATTTTAATTCCACATCCCATTCCCATTCTGACATGTCTATCCATGGCCTCCTCTACTGTAAAGATAAAGCCACACTCAGGTTGGAGGAACAACACCTTATATTCCGTCTGGGTAGCCTCCAACCTGATGACATGAACATCGACTTCTCTAACTTCCGCTAAGGCCCCACCTCCCCTCGTACCCCATCTGTTACTTATTTTTATGCACACATTCTTTCTCTCACTCTTTTTTGTCCCTCTGAATATACCTCTTGCCCATCCTCTGGGTCACCCCCCCCCCTTGTCTTTCTTCCCAGACCTCCTGTCCCATAATCCTCTCATATCCCCTTTTGCCTATCACCTGTCCAGCTCTCGGCTCTATTCCTCCCCCTCCTGTCTTCTCCTATCATTTTGGATCTCCCCCTCCCCGTCCAACTTTCAAATCCCTTACTCACTCTTCCTTCAGTTAGTCCTGACGAAGGGTCTCGGCCTGAAACGTCGACTGCACCTCTTCCTACAGATGCTGCCTGGCCTGCTGCGTTCACCAGCAACTTTGATGTGTTGCTTGAATTTCCAGCATCTGCAGAATTCCTGTTGTCAACCTAAGTGAATTGTCTTTCCTTGCTCATTCTGTCTGAACATTTTGGCAAATCTCCTCTGGTTCTCTTGCCTTTCAGTGAAAGCAATCCAGTGTCAAAGATCTGTGTGAGTATATTACAAGAAGTGCCCTTCTAATAGCTGAGGTTTTATCTATAACGGACCATAGCAAAGTGCAGCAAGCTGTGGTCTTACCAATCATGTACCTCTATATTCCAGGGAGCCTATCTATCTGTACACTTTCTTTTAGGTAATTGTAAATTGGAATTCTTTAACCTCAGCCTATCCACACTTCCAATGTATTTCAGAGTATCAGGACCCACTTCACACCTTACTTTCAGAAACTCACTACTTCCCACATATGCTCATTAGCTAACTTCCACCCACTATTAACCTGCCTACAACTTTCTGAATCATAGAGTCGAGTCACAAAGTTGTACAGTACAGGCCTTTCAGCCCATTGTCTTCATGCTACCCCTTTTTGCACAACTGTCCCAATGTTGTTGGACCATATTGGGAATGTTTGCTTCCATACCTTGCCCAATTAATTGGCTGTCCAAATGCTTCTTACACATAGTATTTGTACCTGAATCCACCTCCTCTGGCAGACAGCAACAACTCAGAGTCATAAAGCATTACAGCATAGAGTCATAGAACACTACAGCACAAAAACAGGCCCTTCAGCCTATCTAGTCTATGCTGAACTATTAATTCCCCTAGTCCCACTGACCTGCACCCAGATCATAATCCTCCATTCCCCTCCCTTCCATGTGCCTATCCAAAGTTCTCTTAATTGTTGAAATTGAACCCACATCTACCACTTCCTCTGGCACTCACTACCCACAGTGAAAATAATCCCACTCATGAACCCCTTAAACATTTCACTTTTCACCCTTAACCCATGACCACTAGATCTAGCCTCACCTAATTTCAGTGGAAAAAAACCTGCTTACATTTACCCTATCTATACCCCTCAATTTTTTATACCTCTATCAAATCTCCTTGTTCTCCTACCCTCCAGGGAATAAAGTCCCAATTTATTCAATCTATTCCTATAATTCAAGTCCTCAAATTCTGGCAACATCCTTGTGTCACAATGGGAATGCTGAGAACAGACCCAAATGCAAGACACAGACACTGAAGTACAAGGAACAGGACTTGACTAGGGTAGGGACATGACAGGATTCAGACCAGGAGCAGGTACAAGAATGCAAACTTGGGCTAGGGAAAGTGGGACCAGGACTAGGAACCATGGACTAGGAGAGAAGGCCTGGTCTCCTAGCCCAAAACTGGACAAGGACTCAGAACCTGGGCCCTGCCCCTGGCTCAGACCCCAGAACAAGACAAGGATGAGGCTTGGCTAGAGGCTGGGGTCCTGGGTCTCGAGGCTTGGGTTCTTGGAGTTCAGAAACAGACTGGGAATTAAGCATCAACATAGAGCCAGGACTTATCCTAAGACAAGCCAGGACTCAACTTCTCCACACCAAGGTGGGACAAGTCCATCTGTTGGGCAACTGCAAGACAGCCTGACTTACCCCACAGAGGCAAGGGCAGGACAAGACAAGACATGACCCCCCCCCCCCCACAGGGCAACAGCAGGACAGCCTGACTTACCCCACAGAGGCAAGGACAAACACCAAAGAACAACAGACAGTTCCATCTCTGCTCCAGGGTAGCTCAAAGTCTCAGTTCAGCCAGCAACCTCAGCTGGCTACAGAAACAACCAGATCCCTACCTAGCTTGGAGTGGCTGGCAGCCACTCAGCTGGCCCAGGAAACAGCCAAATCCATACCACAAAGACCACTCCAATGGGTGTCAACAAGGCTCCATGAAGCAGTGGTCCTCCAACCAGGCCCAGAGATCACAAATAGTTTCATCAGTAAGTTATTCCAAGGGGAACTGACAAGACAAACCAGCAGCCCACACTCAATCCCAAGGCTACTTATATTGCAAGCCCAAAGATGGGAATCAGGTGCCAATGATTAACTCAAACAAGGGACAGCTGGAAGACCCGGAGTCCTGAATCCATGGACCGGACCATGAACCGGAATGCGGACTTCACGGACCAGACCATGACACCCTGTAATTTTTCTGTGCCCTCTTTCAAAGTTCTTCATATCTTTCCTGTAGGTAGGTGACCAGAACTGCACATAATACTCTTACTTAAGCCTCCTAAATTCTTATACAACTTCAACATAATTCCTGTGCTCAATGTTTTGATTTATGAAGTCCAATGTGCCAAAAACTTTCTTTATGGTCCTATCTATCTGTGATCCAACTTTCAAGAAATTATGGACCTGTATTCCCAGATCCCTCTGTTCTACCACACTCCTCAGTGACCTACTGCTCACCGTGAAAGACCTACCCTGGTTTATCATCACAAAGTGCAAAACCTCACACTTGTCTGCATTAAATTCCATCTCCCATTTTACCAGCTCGTCCAGATCCCGCTGCAAGCTCTGATAGCCTTCTTCATTGTCCTCTATGACCCTAGTCTTGGTGTTATCGCAAATTTGTCGATCCACTTTACCACATTACCGTCCAGATCGTTGATAATAGTGACAAGCATTAACATGACCCTGCGGCATTCCACTGGTCACAGGCCTCCAGAAAGAAAGGTAACCATCTACTATCACTCTCTGGCTTCTCCCACGAAGCCAATGTCTAATCCAATTTACTACCTCATCCTGAATGCCAAGTGACTGACACTCCTCAAGTACCTCATTTGTTCCTGCCTGCCTACACCTGCTATGCATCTCCTTCTTCTTCTTGGCCAACCTCCCTTGTCAAAGGCCTTGCTAAGGTCCATGTAGACAACATCCACTGCCTTGCCTTCATCAACTTTCCTGGTAACTTCCTCAAGAAACTCTATAAGATTCGTTAGATATGACCAACCACGTAATGTTGACTATCCTTAGTCAGTCCATGTCTATAATAATACTTATATATCCAGTCCCTCAGAATACCTTCCAATAACTTTCCTGCTACTGATGTTAGGCACGAAAGCCGATAATTTCCCGGCTTATTCTTTGAGCTTTTCTCAAAAAATGGAACATTAGTTATCCTCCCACCAATCCTCCAGCAACTCCACGTTTTTAAGGATGTTTTAAATATCTCTGCTAGGGCCCCTGCAATTTCTGCACTAGCAGAAAAAAGTCTGAGAGAGGACCTTGTCAGGTCCTGGGGATTTATCCACACTAATAAACATTAAGATAGCAAATGCCTCCTCCTTTGTAATTTGCATACAGGCCATGACTTCACTACTAATTTGTTTCCCTTCTGTAGACTCTGTGTCCATCTCCCCAGTAAATACAGATTTAAAAAATCCATCTAAGATATCCCCTATTTCCTTCAGCTCCATGTATGGATGACTACTCTGATCTTTGAGAGGACTAATCTTGTCCTTTGACATCCTTTTGCTTTTAATATATCTGCCCTTTGGATCCTCCTTCATATTGACTGCTAGAGCAACCTCATGCTTTCTTTTCACCCTACTGATTTTCTTCTTAATTGTTATCTTGAATTTCTTACACTCCTCAAGTACCTCATTTGTTCCTGCCCGCCTATACCTGCTGTGCACCTCCTCCTTCTTCTAAACCATGTCCTCAATATCTTATGAAAACCAAGGTTCTTTAAACCTGTTACCCTTGCCTTTAATTCTGACAGGAACATACTAACTCTGTACTCTGAAAATTTCACCTTTGAAGACCTCCTGCCTACCAAGCTACATACCAGATCCCTTTCTAATACCATCAAGATTTGTCCTTCTCTAATTTATAATCTCAGCCCAAGGGCTAGACCTATCCTTCCTCATAATAGTCTTGAAACTAATGGCAAATGGCCACGAAATGCAACGTGTTCCCCTACGCAAACTTCTGGCTCATTCCCTAATAGGAAATCTAGTATTGCACTCTCCATATGGATACAGGTTGAAGTGTTTGTATCTCTCTAAGGATACAGGTCCTTCGGCCCAATGATCCCATGCCAACCAAGGTGCCCATCTACTTAGTCTTAATTTCCTGCATTCGTCACATTTCTATGTTGTCCCCACCTCTTCAAGTACCTGTCCAAGTGCTTTTCAAATGACACAGTTGTACCTGCCTCAAAGACTTCCACTGGCAGCTTGCTCCATGTACTCATCACCCTCTGTATGATAAAGATCCCCCCTCGGGCTTCTTTTAAATTGTCCCTTCTCACCCTAAATTTATCTCCCCTCATTTTTCACTCCTCTCCCTCGGGGATAAGATCTTCAAGATGATGCTAGTAATACGTGGTAACGTTTTGTGGACAGCCCACAGAACTATTAGATATTCCACTCGATATACTTCTGATCTATGATTGCTGCAACCTGCAGCCTGTAATTTCCCTTTACGAAACATGCTTTTGAACTGTCTAAGCAAACTAGTGATTTGACAATCTCCTGAAGGATTCGGTGAACTTGATTCTTGGGAATGCAATAGCAGCACTTTGAAGACAAAGGTCGGCCATCGCCGGGGCAGACTGCATGCCAGATTAAAATTTCAAGGCGCAAGAGTGAAAAATGAAGCAGTGTTCAACCCCACTATTCCAACGTCACTCACCCGAGTCTGTCCCGTCTGCCTATGTTTGAGCAATATTCCTCTCCATGCTATTACCATTGGGCTGGAGGTACAGTAGACTTTGGTCCCACGCCACCAATTTTGGGGGCAGTTGTTGCCTGCAGCCATTGGGCTCCTGGACCGGCTTCAGTCTGCAGCTTCGGACTCACTTTCAGGGATTCAATAGTTCATGTTCTATGTATTAATTGTTTAACTTTTAAAAAGTATTTGTATGACTTGTCCTCTTTTGCATATTGGATGCTTGTCAGTCTTTGTTGTGTGTGGCTTTTCGTAGATCTGATCGTATTTCTTGTTTTCCTATGAGTGCTTCTAAGAAAATAAATCTCAAGGTTGCTTACTTTGATAATAAATTTACTTTGAAATACGAACATTGACTCCTATGCCTCTCATTTTAAACATACTATAAGGTCATCCCTCAAAACTCCTACATTCTAAGGAATAAAGCACTACCCTGGCTAACTTGTCCCTATAACTCAGACCCTCTCGCCTTGATGTCATCCTGTAAATACTTGATGTACTCTTTTTAGTTTAATCATCTTTCCTATAACAACATACAAAATGTTCCAAGTGCAGTGTTTTTCAGTACAAAACCTTTGCCCTCAGATCCCTTATATAATCTGCCTCGCATTTATCAAACCTGCATTTCCCCAGATCCAAGTCATGCCTATGAACTGACAAACATGGGCCAACCCTTTGGGATGACGGCATTCAACTCTTCTTTAATCCACTTAATGATCATTTGTCCTGGTTCTTCTGTCAACTCAACTTGTATCAGCACTGTTGCATTTCTTCCAGCACTTCATTGACTTTAAACAGGGCTCTTGTGAGACATCTTGTCAAACGCTTTCTGAAAACCATATAAACCGTGAGGTTACTACTCACTGTGTGAGACATAAACCAGAGAGCAAGAGATTGCCTGTCTGCTCTGCACTACGTCACATCTCAGCGTTCAGAGGATCTGGCAGAAGTGCCCTCGTTCTTTCTGTAACTCGGCTGAGGAAGAAGTTGCTTGCATAAAACATATGATGAATTTTTTTTTTAGCCATCAGAGGGTGCAAATATTGAACCTGCTCCTGAAATCCAACACCATTGAAGTCAATGTGCAGCTCAACGTGTTTCATTAATGAATGGCACATTTAGCACTGACATCAACCATCAGGCTCCTAAATCAGCGTGGATAACTTCCCTCACCTCAATTCTGAACTAATTCCACAACCTATGGATTCATTACAACTCATGTTCTCAGTATTATTTACTATCTATTTATCTATTATTGTTGTATTTGTATTTGCCAAGTGTGTCTTCTTTTGCATCTTGGTTACTTGTCTGTCTTTGTTTCTTCACCGTTTTTCATTGATTCTGCCATGTTACCATATAAAAGTAAGGACGTAATGTTGAGCGACACAAACAAAATGCTGGAGGAAATCAGCAGGCCAGGCAGCAGCTGTGGAAAAGAGTACAGGACATTTTGGGCTGAGACCCTTCAGCAGGACTAGAGAAAAAAAAAAGATGAGCACTCAGAGTTAGGAGGTGGGGAACGTGAGGGAAAAACACAAGGTGATAGGTGAAACCGGGAAGGGGAAGGGTGAAGTAAAGAGATGGGAAGTTGATTGGTGAGAGAGATTCTGTGCTGGAGAAGGGGGAATCTAATGGGAGAGGACACAAGGCCATGGAAAAAAGGTCACGGAGATGGTGCCTTGCCTGCGGACTTTCTCCAGCATTCTGTGAGTGTTTCTTGGAGTTCAGGCATCTGCAGATTTTCTCTTGTTTGTGATGTAATGCCCAGGCGTTATAAAACACTGGTGAGGCCTCACTTGGAGCATAGTGAGCAGTTTGGGGCCCCTTATCTTAGAATGGATGTGCTGAAACTGGAGAGGATTTAAAGGAGGTTCATGAAAACGATTCAAGGATTGAAAGGCTTGTCATATGAGGAACATTTGACGGCTCTGCACCTGTATGTACTAGAATTCTGAAGAATGAAGGGTGTCCCCATTGAAACCCAATGAATGGTGAAAGGACTTGGTAGAGTGGATGTGGAGAGAATGTTTTCAATGGTGTGGGAGAGTCTGAGACAAAGAGAACACAGCCTCAGAATATAGTGGCGTCCTTTTAGAACGGAGATGAGCATGAATTTCTTTAGCCAGAGAGTGGTAAATCCATGGAATTCATTGCCACAGGCAGCCATGGAGGCCAAGTCTTTATGCATATTTAAGGCAGAGATTGTTCAATTCTTGACTAGTCAGGACATAAAGGGATATGGGGAGAAAGCAGGAGATTACGGCTGAGAGAAAAATTGGATCAGCCATGATGAAATGGCAGAGCACACTTGATGGGCCAAATGGCCTAATTCTGTTCCTATATCTTAAGGTCTTATGGTCTTGTGTTCTTTTTACCGACTGTGAATGGCCACAAGAAAATGAATCTCATATATGATATATATTTTCATAATAAATTTACTTTGAACTTTGAGCTTGAATATACACTTTACTTTACAAACGACTGACAGAGACCAGCCAAGCAAAAGCCAGCTCTCAAAGTTTGGTAATGGATTATTACCCCTAGCACCATTCTCTTCAAACCCTATTCTACCCACTCTCCCGCCCACTTTCCCACTGACAGCGCAACATAACTTTAGAGTAAATCAAGTATCTGTTTCATGATTCATACATCCATCCTTCAAGTAATTTGTCTCGGTGAGGTCAAGCATTTTAACTCCAATGTTTTGTTTTTACTACTTGTTCTGCTTTAATGCATAAATGTAAAAATCATCCACCAAAGTTCAAAGTTCAATGTAAATTTATTATCAAAGTACATATATGTTGCCCTATACAATCATGAGATTCATTTTCATGTGGGAATACCCAATAAATCCAGCAAACAAAATAGAATCAATGAAGTACAACACCAACTGGGCAGATAACTAGTGTAAACAAGACAACAGACTGTGCAAATACATAAAGAAAAAAAATAATAATAATAATACAAAATAAGCAATAAATATCAAAAACATGAGATGAAGAGTCCTTAGAAATGAGTCCATAGGTTGTGGGAACAGTTCAGGGGTGGCACAAGTGAAACTGAATGAAGTGATTCTCTCTGGTTCAGGAGCCTGATGGTTGAGGGCTAATAATTGTTCCTGAAGCTGGTGATGTGAGTGAAGATTCAAAGATTCAGAAGATATTTATTATCAAAGAATGGCTAAATTATACACCTTGAGATTTGTCTGCTTACAGGCAACCCCAAAGAAAGAAACCTGAATAACCCAATTAAAATAAAGAAAGACCAAACTCCACTGTGCAGAGAAAGAGAGAAAGAAACACAAATAATACAAACAACAGAAGCAAGTCTCCAGATCTCCTCCTGGTGCAAATGGAGTAGGCCCAACCCTTGGTCCCAGTTCATCACACTAGTGGGGCAAAAATGCACAGTTCATGGATCAGTTCACAGCCTCATCACCACGGAGAAAAGAATGAATATTCAAGGAACAGAGAGCAAAATCAGTCCAACCCTCACCTCCAGACCCAACACTCGGGCTTCCCGTATATCTGAACTAGTGTGTAAATTGTCCAAGCTCCAGATAGTGCCTCGCTCTAGGACACAGACCCTGCTTGGGTTGCCCAGCCCAAAGCTAATCTTGATCTCACCAAATCGGCCTGGTGCTTGGAGAAATCCAACTTCGCACCTGGGTTCAGTGGACGGGCAACGGAACTTTTCCACATCAACTCCTCTCCAAGTTACCCACTCCATCTCCAGCAGTGAAACCGATTCCATCTTTGACCCTGGCTCAAACTTGTTGTGCCTCGCAGAGCCCCTGCATGGCTCATTCTCTGAACCAGCCTTGCCTCCTCACTGTCTGTGGCGATAGCTCACCACAATTTGCTTCAGAAAGAACGTTATAAGCAATGTTTTTAATCCAATTCCTTGCCTTTCAAATTACAAGTGAGCTGTTGCATATCCTCAGTAATGCCACCTTAAACTGAATGTTCTGAGTCTCCTGTACCTTCTTCCTGTTGGCAACAGTGAGAAGAAGGCTTGGCCAGGGTGTTCCAAATGATGGATGCTGCTTTCCTGCAACAGCACTTCACATAGATGTGTTCAGTGGTGAGGAGGGCTTTACCAGTAATAGACTGGGCCATATCTAATATTTCTTGTGAGATTTTTCATGTAAGGGCATTGGTGTTTCCTTACCAGACTGTGATGCAGCCTGTCAATATACTCTCCACCACACATCTATAGAAGTTAACCAAAGTTATGGATGTCAAGCCAAATCTTAGCAAGCTTCTAAGGAAGTAAAGGTGCTGCCATGCATTCTTTGTAATTGCACTTAAGTGCTTGGCCCTGCTCAGGTACTCTGAGATGACAATGCTGAGGAATTTGAAGTTTTTGACCCTCTCCACCTCTTATCCTCCAATGAGGACGTGCTCATGGACCTCTGATTTGCTCTTCCTGAAGTCAATAATCCTTGGTCCTGCTGACATTGAGTGAGAGGTTGTTGTTAAGGCATCACTCAGCCAGATTTTCAACCTCCATCCTATATGCTGACTCATTACCACCTTTGACTCTCCTTAAGACAGTGGTGTCGTCAGCAAATTTGAACAATAAACAGCAGATTCAGACCTTTGCCATGTCTAAGGGAATTAAGGAACACCACTGTCAGTCAGCTTTATTAAATCATTGAGTAAGTGAAACCTACTGGAATGCATGGAACACTTTTCAAATATAAGCTCAGGGGTCACTTTATTAGGCACTAAAGTGGCTATTAATTGCGTGCTCGTGGTCTGCTGCTGTAGCTCATCCACTTCAAGATTCGATGAGTTGTGCATTCAGAGATGCTCTTCTGCACACCATTATTACAAAATGTTTAATTACTGTTACTGTCGCCTTCCTGTCAGGTTGAACCAGTCTGGCCATTCTCCCCTAACCACTCTCATTAATAAGGTGATTTTGCCAAATAACTGCTCTTCACTGATCAGCGTGATTAGCTGATTAGATATTCATGTTAACAAGCGGGTGCACTGCAAAGTGCAGTCAGATAACTGCTCATTCAATGGAAATATGTATGGCCACATGAAATGCATTGTTTATGGGTCCAAATTACAAAAATATACCAGATTTCAAAATGATAACTATGGAACTGTACTTCACTTGAGTAAAAGGCCTAGGGTTTGTCTCAAAACTTTGCAATTAGCCAAGAAAAAGGGGGGATGGGGCCTACCTTCTCTTAGAGATGATTATTTTGCAGCACAGTTGAGAGCTGTGATATGCTGGTGCAACCCATCATATGACACTCAATGGAAAAACATTGAGGAGAGGATACTTTCCATCCCCATACAGGCAATTTTGGCTGATAACAACCGACAGAGTTACATAAATAATATTGACAACCCGTGGGTGAAATGGACTCTTAAAATATGGAAAACTATTATAAAAGAATATAATCTAGAGAGAGACATTGCAATTCTTAAATGGTGTGCATATGACTTGGATTTTACACCAAATAAACGGGATACTAGAATTAAGGACTGGACAGCTAAAGGAATAACAGTTCTTTGCAATATAATGGAAGAAGGAACACTGTTCAGTTTTGAAATGCTCAAAGAGAAACACTTATTAGAAAAACAAGACTTCTACCAGTATTTACAGATGTGACAGTATGTTAATAGGACGGTTAAAAATGTAACCAAGGCAAGTACATGTCTGATAGAGCTATTTAGAAAAGCATATAATTCAGACAACGGTAGTAAAATCATTTCAAGCATGTATAAGGTTTGTCAAATCTTAAAACACATTCGACTTCATACATTAAAACGAAATGGGAGAAGGAAGGAGGGATAATAACATTTGAGGAAGACTGGATAATATGGAGGTATCAATGGAAGTGTACCAGTTCACAGAAATGGAGGGAGTTCGGGTGGAAAAACTTGATAAGACATTTTATTACACCCTCTCAGAAATCCCATTATGATAGTAAATCCCCTGTTTGCTGGAGAAATTGTGGAAATCAAAATGCAAACTATTATCATATTTTCTGGGAATGCCCCATTATCAAAGACTATTGGAGTGGGATACATAATGCCCCACAAGACATCTTTAAATGTGAAATACTCTTAGAGAGTAAGACCATATATTTTGGGTATATACCTCAAGAATGGTTGAAAAGAGATAAATATTTAATGAATGTACTGCTGGTGGCTGGTAAAAAGACCCTTACTAGGAAATTGTTATCACAGGAAAGCCCAACTTTAAATGTATGGATGGAAATTACAATGGACATTTACAAAATGGAGAAGATAACAGCATCTGTTAATCATTAGAAAGAGGTGGCATAGGATTGGAAGGCTCATTGACTCATTGTGGATAGAGCTAGGGAACTGCAAGGGTAAAAAGACCGTGAAGGGAGTTGTATACAGACCCCCCAAAAGTAGTAAAGATGTGGCCTACAAATTACAACGAGAGATAGAAAATGCATGCCTAAAGGGCAATGTTATAATAGTCATGGGGGACCATAATACACAGGTAGATTGGGAAAATCAGGTTGGTGCTGGATTACAGGAGAGGGAATTTCTAGAGTGGCTGTGAAATGGTTTTTTAGATCAGCTCATGTTTGAGCCCACTAGAGGGTCAGCTATTCTGGATTGGGTGTTGTGCAAAGAACCAGAATTGATTAGAGAGCTTAAGGTAAAATAACCCTTAGTGGGAAGTGATCATGATATGACCAAATTCACCCTGAAATTTGAGAAGGAAAAGCTAAACTCAGATGGATTAGTATCACAGTGGAGTCAAAGGAATTATAGAGGCATGAGAGATTGGAAAAGGACAACGGCAGGAATGACAACA
This sequence comes from Mobula hypostoma, assembly GCF_963921235.1. Lineage (NCBI taxonomy): Eukaryota > Metazoa > Chordata > Chondrichthyes > Myliobatiformes > Myliobatidae > Mobula > Mobula hypostoma. Next base: position 18,408,133 of record NC_086104.1, on the reverse strand, counting down.
GAGCAGCAATGGCCGGAATTTCTGGAAGCAATTCAGAAGGCACTGGATATATATACCCCAAAGAGGAAGAGGTATATATGCTACGGGAAAGATGACACAGTCATGGCTAACAAGAGAAGTCAAAACCAACATATAGGCTTAAGAGAGGGCATATAATAGAGCAGAAATTATTGGGAGTTAGAGAATTGGGAAGCTTTTAAAAACCAACCAGAAGGTAACTTAAAAAAAACATTAAGGAAGTAAAGATAAAATATGAAAGATAATACCAAAAGTTTCCTCAGATACATAAAGTGTAAAAGAGAGCGACAGTAGATATCAGACTGCTGGAAAACAGCGCTGGAGAAGTATTGTTGGGAGACATGCAAATTGTGAACAAACCAAATTTGCATTTTGCATCAGTCTTCCTTCACTTTGGAAGACACCAGCAGTATGGTGGAAGTTCCAGATGTCAGGGGTCATGAAGTGCGCGATGTTACCATAATTAGAGAGAAAGTTCTTGGGAAACTGAAAGGTCTGAAGGTAGATAAGTCACCTGGACCAGATGATGTACACCCCACAGTTCTGAAAGTGGTGGCTGAAGAGATCGTGTGGGCATTAGTAATGATCTGTCAAGAATCGTTAGATTCTGGAATGGCTCTGGATGATTAGAAATTTGCAAAAGTCACTACAGTCTTTGCATTGATGTTGTGTACTTGGATTTTCAGAAGGCCTTTGACAAGGTGCCAGAAATGGAGCTGCTTAACAAGCTGCGAGCCCATAGTATTACAGGAAAGATTCCAGCATGGATTCTAGTGGCTGATAGGCAGGTGGGAAAGAATGGGAATAAAGGGAGACATTTATGACTGTCTCCCGGTGACTAGTGGTGTTCCACAGCGGTTTGTGTTAGGACTGATTTTTTTTAACATTATATGTCAATGATTTGGATGATGGAATTGATGGCTCTGTTGCAAAGTTAGCAGAGGATATGAAGATAGGTGGAGGGGCAGGTTGTTTTGAGGAAGCAGAGGCTACAGAAGGACTTAGACAGATCAGGAGAATGGGCAAGGAAATTGACAGATGGAATCCAGTGCCAGGAAATGTATGGTCATGTACTTTGTTAGAAGAAAAGAAAGGGTTGACTATTTTCTAAATGGAGAGAAAATACAAAAATGCTGAGATGCAAAGGGACTTGAGAGTCCTTGTACAGGATTCCCTAAAGGTTAGTTTGCAGGTTGAGTCTGCGGCAAGGAAGACAAAGGAGAAGACTAGAATATAAAATCAGGAATGTAATTTTGAAACTTTATAAAGCACTGGTGAGTTCCCTCTTGGAGTATTGTGTGCTGATTTGCAATCCTTATCTTAGAAAGGATGTGCTGAAAATGGAGAGGGTTCAATGGAGGTTCACAAGAATGATTCCAGGATTGAATGGCTTGTCATATGAAGAGCGTTTGATAGTTCTAGGCCTGTATTCACTAGACTTCTGAAGAATGAGGTGTGTCCTCATTGAAACCTATCGAATGGTGAAAGGTCTCGGTAAAGTGGATATGGAGAGGATGTTTCCTGCGGTGGGAGAGGCTAAGACCAGAGGACACAGTCTCAGAATAGAGGGGTGTCCTTTAAAATAGAGATTAGGAGGAATTTCTTTAGCCAGAGAGTGGTGAATCTGTAAAATTCTTTGCCACACGCAGTGGTGGAGGCTAGGTCTTTATGTATATTTTAGGCAGAGGTTGATAGATTCTTGATTGATGGGGGCATGAAGAGATATGGGGAGAAGGTTTGAGATTGTGGCTGAGAGGAAAATTGAATCAGCCATGATGACAATGTGGAGCAGACTAAATGGACCAAATGGCCTAATTCTGCTCCTATAGTTTTATGGCCTTATAGTCTGACTGCTACACTACTGCGTCACCCACTGGGATTAGGCAGGTAGAACTCGTGAACCCTTCAACAGAGGAATAAGTATTTGACACCATCAGAATCAGAATCACTTTATTGACAGTGTGTGAAACGTACCAGAATTGATTGTGGTTCGGTGCCAAGCATAAAACACAGGACAATACCAAAACAGACAACATAATAGCAACCAACAATTTACAAAACGATAGTGCAAACAGCCATGAGTAATCAACAATTAACAGAATGGTCACATGCGCAAATGCCAATAGTCAAACTTAAATAAATGTGAACATATGAACAGACCCAATAATTATCAACAGAACAAGCAGAGCGTGAAAAACCATTTAACAATTGTTGTGTGGGGACAGTTAGGCCATTGCATCTGAGCAAGTTTTTTGAGAAGCTGCTTAGCTACAAGATAGAAGCTTTAGAGATGACGTATAGTCCTGCTGGTGATGGACTTGTAGCGTCTCCCTGATGACAAATTAGTGAATAGGTGTCTGCTAGGGTGGGTGGAGTCAGCAGTCATTTTTCCAGCTTTTTCTTCACTCTGTCAATGAACAGTCTTGGAATGTCGATAGGTATAATGAAATAACACAATCATTTTTACGGCAGTTCCCTTTTTGTTTGTATTTTTGTTTTCCATTTTATTCAGGTCCTGCATTGCTTGTTATTCCTTTCTTTATCTTCATTAACATTCCTCATACAATCTAATTTTATTTAAAGGAACAATTGCACTACAGCATTTGTTTGCTGCAGAGTAACACTTACCGCCATGCAGGTGAATATCCCCTTTAGTTACTTGTAAGGTTGTGATTTCTTCACACACACACACACACACACACACACACACACACACATTTATTCGCATTTCACCAGCTGATGGGAGCAGCCAATGAATTGATCAATGAGCCTTTTCAGTCTCTTTAAGACCATCCTTGAATTTTTGTCTCCCTGAGCAAACATCTCAAGTCATTGCAAAGGCAATATTTCACCTGCAGCAACTATCTCGTGAATCCATGCAACATTTTTCCCATTGCTTTCATGCTTGGGCGACAGGTACACAAAACAAGGTGCACCTGCATCCTCCCTGCTTCACAGCTGCAGGAAACTCTTGTTTATCTGTGGTTATAGGGGAGTAGTCATATGGCCTAGCTGAAAGAGAAATCCTGTTGGTCCCACTTCCCCACCCTCCCGTCAAATCTTGCAAATTCCTTCCTTCCTCACATTTATCCATGTTCCTGCCTCCAATACACACCCTGACGCAAGCTGCTCATTGCTTTCATTATTATCACTTCCAGCACTCAATTCCATATCTGGCTATTCTTGTTCCCTCCTGCCATGAAAACAGTTTTTCTCCATCTACTCTGTACCCTTAGAGTCTCAGGCAGCTCAGAAACTGACCCTTCAGGCCATTTATAACCTTGAGCATAAAACATTGAACATTGCAGCACAGTACAGCCCCTATGGCCAATGATGTTGTATCAACTCTTTAACCTACTGCATGGTCAATCCTCCATAATCCTCCATTTCTTGATTATCCATGCACCTGTCTAAGAGCTTCTTAAATACCCCTAATGTATTTCCTTTACTACCACTGTTGGCAGGGCATTCCACACATTCAAAGACTGAACGTACATTTATTATCAAAGAGTCAAAGTATACAGAATACAAATCCTCCTATAGGCAGCCCCACAAAAAAGAAACACCATGGAACCCATTCGAGAAAACATCAAACACCCAGCGCGTGAAAAATAAAGAAATGGTGCCAACAGCAAAAAACTAGTGAACACCACATAGCATATCAAACATCAAGGCAAGAGTCCATTCTCCGCTCTCTGTGTTAAAACTTACCTTTGACATCCCCCAGTCAAAACTCCTTTTTAACTGGCATTATATTTTCTGTTTGTTGACTGGCCATGGAAAGACATGGAAACAATAGACATGCATACACGTATTAGACCATAAGACATAGGAGCAGAATTAAGTCATCTAGCCCATTGAGTCTGCTTCACCATTCAATCATGGCCGATCTTTTTTCCCCCTTCAGCCCCACTACTCAGCCTTCTCTCCGTAAACCTTGATGCTGTGTCCAATTAACAACCTATCAAACTCTGCCTTAAATACACCCTACCACTTGCCTGTGGTAACAAATTCCACAAATCCACTACCCTCTATCAAAAGAAATTTCTCCACATCTCTGTTTTAAATGGACGCCCCTCTATCCTGAGGCTGTGCTCTCTTGTCCTAGACTCCCCCACCACGAGAAACATTCTTTCCACATCTACTCTGTCTAGGTCTTTCAATATTTGAAAGGTTTCGATGAAATCCCCCCTCACCCTTCTAAATTCCAGAGAGTACAGACCCAGAGCTATGAACGGTCTTCATATGATAACCTTTTCATTGCCAGAATCATCCTTGTGAACCTTTTGAGTCTTTGAATTTTCTCCCTATTTAGAAAATAGTCAGCACATTTACTTCTACTACCAAAGTGCCATCCATGCATTTTCCAACATTGTATTTCATTTGTCACTCTCGCCCATTCTGCTAATCTATCCAAGTCCTTCTGCATCTGTTCCCTCAACGCTACCTGCTCCTCCACCAGTCTTTGTTTCATCTGCAAATCTAAATCATTGATATACCATATAAAAAGAAGTGATCCCAACACTGAACCCTGTGGAAAACCACTAGTCACTGGCAGTCACCCAGGAAAGGATCCTTTTATTCCAACTCATTGCCTCCTACCAACCAGCCAATGCTCTAACTATCCCAGTAACTTTCCTGTAATATCATGGGCTCTTAACTTAGTAAGCAGCCTCATGTGTAGCACCTTGTCCAAAGCCTTCTGAAAGTTCAAATATACAACATCTACTACATCTCCTTTATCTATCCTACGTGTAAGCTCCTCAAAGAATTCTAACAGGTTCGTCAGGCAAGATTCTTCCTGAAGGAAACCATGCTGACTTTGTCCTATCTTGTCCTGTGTCACCAAGTACTCCATCACCTCTTCCTTAACAATTGACTCCAACATCTTTCCAACCACTGAGTTCAGGTTAACTGGTGTATAATTTCCTCTCTGTTGCCTTCCTCCTTTCTTAAAAAGTGGAGTGACATTTGCAATTTTCCAGTGCTCTGGCACCATGCCAGAGTCCAATGATTTTTGAAAGATCATTTCTAATGCCTCCACAATCTCTACTGCTATACCTTTTTCAGAACCCTAGGGTGCAGTTCATCTGGTCCGGGTGACTTATGTACTTTTAGGTCTTTTGGCTTTTTGAGCACCTTCTCCTTTGGAATGGTAACTGCACTCACTTCTCTTCCCTCGCACCCTTCAACATCTGGCACACTGCTTGTGTCTTCCACAGTGAAGACTAATGCAAAATACTTATTTAGTCATCTGCCATTTCCTTGCTTCCGTTATTATTTCTCCGGCTTCATTTTCTAGCAGTCTATATCTACCCTCATAACTCTCTTTTATTTTTTGCATACTTGAAAAAGCTTTTACTATCCGCTTTGATATTGTTTGCTAGCTTGCTTTCATATTTCATACTTTCCCTCCTAATGATTCTTGTTTTCTTCTAATGTTGCTTTCTGTGTGGTTTTAAAAGCTTCCCAATCCTCTGTCTTCCCACTTTTTTTTTCTTTGCTGTATGCCTCTTTTTTGCTTTTACAATAGCTTTGACTTCCCTTGTCAGCCATGGTTATACTTTTTTGTCATTTGAGTATTTCTTTGTTTTTGGAATACAAATATCCTGCCCTTTCTTTATTTTTCTCAGAAACTCACACCATTGCTTTTCTGCTGACATCCCTGTCGGCATCTCCTTCCTATTTACTCTGGCCAACTCCTCTCTCATAGCACTGTAATTTCCCTTACTCCACTCAAATACTGCTATATCAAACTTCAAGTTGAATTCAAGCATATTGTGATCACTGGTTCCTAAGGGTTCTTTTACCTTAAGCTCCCTAATCACCCCTGGATCATTACATAGCACCTAATCCAGTATAGTTGATCCCTAGTAGGCTCAACAATGGACCGTTCTAAGAAGCCATCTCATTGGCATTCAACAAACTCACTCTCAAGATACATTTCCAACCTCATTTTCCCAATCAGCCTGCATGTTGAAATATCCTATGACTACCATAACATTGCCCTTTTGACATGTCTTTTCTATTTTGTGTTGCAATCAATGATCTACATCCCAGCTACTGTTGGGAGGCCTGTATATAACTGCCATCAGGGTCCTTTTACCCTTGTAGTTTCTTAATTCATCCCACAAGGATTCAATATCCTCCAATCCTATGTCACACATTTCCATTGACTTAATACCATTCTTTACCAGCAGAGCCACTCCACCCCCCCCGTCAATTTTCCTATCTCTCCGATCCAATGTTTAACCTTGAACATTCAGCTCCCAACTACAACCCTCCTTCAGCCAGAATTCCATGATGTCCACAACATCATACCTGACATTCTGTATAGTGTAACTTTATTTCATATTCTCCGTGCATTGAGATATAACACTTTTGAGTGCTGCATTTGGTACCCTTTATGATTCTACATCCCTAATGCACTGATACTCACCCTGCTGCCCCTCCTGACAGTCTGACTGCATGCTATCTTTGCTTTTTTATCATCCGTCCTATTCCTTCTCTCCATTCCCATCCCCCTGCCAAATTAGTTTAAAGCCTCCACAAAAGCGCTAGCAAACCTGCCTGGTTCTGCTCGGGTTTAGATGCAACACATCACTTTTGAACAGGTCATACCTCCCCCAGAAGAGATCGAAATGATCCAAGAACCTTAAACCCTGCCCCATGCACCAGCTTCTCAGCCACACATTAATATGCCACATCATCCTGTTTCTACCCTCACAGATGCGTGCCAGAGGCTGCAATCCAGAAATTACTACCTGGGAGGTCCTGCTTCTAGGCTTTCTACCTAACACTCTAAATTCTCTTTTCAGGACCTCTTTGCTTTTCCTTCCTATGTCATTGGTACCAGTATGTACCAGGACATCTGGCTGCTCTCCCTCCCTCTCCAAACTGTTGTGGATGTGATTCGAGACATTCCTGACTGTGACACCTGGGAAGCAACATACGATTCGGATGTGTTCATCCATTGAGACAATAAAGGAACTTGTGGTAATTACAGATTCAATCCGTGCGTCCCTGATCATTATTACAAGGGATGATTCTTGTAACATGCCTCAACCCCATTCTCCTGCCTTCTCCCTGTAACCTTCGACACCCTTACTAATCAAGAACCTATCAATCTCCACTTTAAATTTTCCCAGTTACTTGCCTCCACAGCTGTCTGTGACAATGCAATACATCCTTGGTTTTATGTTCTAGTCCCCTTGAAATAAATGCTGACACTGCCTTTGCATTCCTTTCCACTGACTCAACCTGTAAGCTAACTTTCAGCGAATCCTGCACAAAGACTTCCAAGACCCTTTGAACCTGATTTCTGAATTTTCTCCCCATTTAGAAAATAGTCTATGCCTTTATTCTCTCTACAAAAATGCATGACTGTACTCTTAGCTGCTCTATATTCCATCTGTTGCTTCTTTTGCCCATTCTCCTGATCTGCTTAAGTCTTTCTGCAGACTAGCTGCTTTCTCAACATTACCTACCCCTCTACCTGTCTTTGTATGATCCACAAATCTGGCCACAAAGTAATCAATTCTGTCTTCCAAGTTACTGACATAATAACGTGATAAGAAGCAGTCCAAACACTGACACCAGCGGAATACCACTGGCCACTGGCAAACAACCAGAAAAGGTCCCCAATCTTCACCCTAGTCATATCCATAGAATTTTCTTGGATTCTACAGATGATGCTGCTAATTTTCCCCCGAGCTCTCGCTTTGCCTCCTATTTCTTTCACTCTGAACTTTGTGTGCACAGCCTGGTTCTCACTGGATTAACAGCTCAGTGTCTGTCATTTGCTCTTTTGACTGTTTGCTGCGGAGCATTGCTTCCGGAAGGCTGCTTACATTATCGGGGACTCACACCATCCTGGTCATCCTCTCTTCTGACTGTTGCCATCAGGAAGAAGGTACAGCAGCCTCAGGACTCACACCACCAGGTTCAGGAGCAGTTATTACCCCTCAACCATCAGGCTCTTGAACCAAGGGGGATAACTTTACTCCACTTTACTTGCCCCTTCACTGAAAAGTTCCCACAACCTTTGGTCTCACTTTTAAGGATTCTTCACTCATGTTCTCAATATTTATTTATTTATATTATTTCTTTGTTTTTGTATTTGCACAGTTTGTTATATTTTTCACGCTGGTTGAACACCCAGTTGGTGTGGTCTTCCATTGATTCTGTCATGCTAATTATTCTATTATGGATTTATTGAGTAATGCCCATTAGAAAATGAATCTCAGGTTTGTATATGGTGACATATATGTACTTTGATATTAAACGTACTTTGAACTTTGAGCTTCTATTTTGTCTTCTGTATTTCTGGTCATTCAGCAAAATCTGCCTTTAATTCTGAAAAGAACTCCGGATATCAGATATGCACACGGGTAAAGTGGGGATCCAGCAGTCCCTAATCCTCCTACCAGCCTGCCTTCTCAATGGGTGTATTGAGACAGCTGAAGGCAGAAAAATAAGCTGAAAGTTTGGACTGAACTTGCTGAGTTCAAGTTGTCACAATGATCAATTGAGGATTGCTTGGATGACCTGAGGCAACAGGGTATTGTCAGTGTTGCAGCTGCCAGTGTACTCATTAAAACGGCCAGCCACTGATAAATCTGAATCCTCGGCTCAAGTCACACAAGGTTAGATACAGGACTTCCATTGAGCAAGGGAAAAGACAGAGCTATCTACTCCTTTGGGGGGGAAGTGATGAGACACACCCTTGCTTGCATTGATTGAATGGAAATTCATCGCGATTCATTGCGATTCCTCTGCCCCTGAACAGAAGACATCAAAATTTAGACCTCCAGATATTCAGAAAAATTAAGCCTTCATATAGTACAAAATGCACCAGCAAAACAGCAGGCATTCAATCGTTACCTTTCTACCATGGCACTCTGATGAGGTTTCAATTAATCGCCTGTTTTTCCTGTGAATAGGGCTGTATGACAGAGAGCCAAATTACCTTAATATCTTCGGGTTTTATTTGCTTGAAGCTGTGTGGAAGTGTTTAATATACCTTCAGAAATATGCAGCTTAAAATGACAACGCATATCATCAGTGTGTAATATATATCAAATCAAAAAAAAAAATTCAAGCACAATATTTGCAATATCAAATGCGTTAAACCCAGACATAATCCTTTTCAAATTTCATAGTAAGATAGCTTTTTTTTCCATAATGGATTCACTCTATACTTTTTCCAGAGATAGTAGTTTTCTCCCCATAATGGATTCAGTCTTTATTTCTTCCAGAGATAGGAATGCAGCTCTCTGGAATTCATAACCAATATTCCTAAAATTTAAGGACTCAAAATGAATGATTTATAATGAAATCATATCAGTGAAGATAATTTCAGAACACAGGGGGCTTGTGTATTCAGCAGATGAAGCATCCTTTTCCTTAAGTGACTCAACCAATAGTAGCTGTACAACATTATTTGCACCCAGGGTCCAGTAGCACCTCCCCTGCCCCTGACCTCACCACCCAGCAACATTGCATTCTGTTGCATTTTCTCTTTGCTGCTCTGTGACGCAAGGCAACAGACTGCATTCAATAGACAGCATGGGCTGTTTGACTGATCTATGCAGCAGTAACCTGACTAGAACAATTACAGGCAGGAGGCTGGCTGATGTCAGCCACATCACACGGAGCTGGCAGAAAGAAATGTGTCGCCAACAACCTGATTTCAGCTGTTAGAATCACTCTGAGTGGCAAGATGTAACTGTTGCTTACTTTACTAGGACATACTCTCCTGTAGTTTAGGCCAGAAGTCCACAATGCGAATATATTTGCTGAAGAGCAATTTAAAACGATGTTGGCATCTCTCCCTTACGCCCACATTCTTGTCCAATGGCATAATCACATACAGTGCTGAAAATAGGATTAATATACCATCATTACAATGGCCTTTGATTTCAGTGTTTTGTTTTCCTGAAGGACTGATAAGTGGCTGTAAAAACACAACTTGAGCTCAAGGAGATGTGACAGCATTTTACTTTAGGAAGTGCAGTTGAGTCATAAAACACTACAGCATAGAAACAGGGCCATAATGATAACATTGAGGAGTTTAAAGTTGCTGATACTCTCCACCTCTCATCCCTCAATAAGGACAGGCTCATGGACCTCCAACTTCCTCCTCCTGAAGTCAATAGTCAGCTCTTTGGTCTTGCTGATATTGAGCAAGAGATTGTTGTTATTTCACCGCTGAGATAGATTTTCAATCTCCCTCCTTTATGCTGTTTTGTCACCACTTTGATTCAGCCCACAACTGTGAACTGAATATGACATTGGAGCTGTGCTTATCTACACAGTCGTAAGTGTAAGGTGAGTAAAGCAGGAGGCTATGCACACAGCCTTGTGGTGCACCTGTGCTGATGGAGATCATGGAGGTGCTGTTGTCAATCTGAACTGGCTGGGGTCTGCAGCGGAGAAAATCCAGGATCCAATTGCACAAGGGGGTGTATTGAGGCCAAGATCTTGAAGCTTCTTCATTAGTTTTGAGGGGAAGATAGTACTGAATGCCGAGCTGTAGTTGATAAAGAACATCCTGGTGTTTGCATCTTTGCTGTCCAGATGTTCCAAGGTTGAGTCAAGCGCCAATGAAATGGCTACTGCTGTGCCCCTTTGTGCCAATAGTTAATTGGAGCTGATCCATTTGGTCCTGATGAAGGGTCTCAGCCTGAAATATTGACTGTTTACTCTTTTCCATAGATGCTGCCTGGCCTGCTGAGTTCCTCCAGTGTTTTGTATGTATTACTTTGATCTCTAGAATCTGCAGATTTTCTCTTGCTTGTGGAGCTAATCTATGTTGCTTCTCGGGCAGTGACTGATAGGATTCATTATCACCCTCTCAAAACACTTCTTCACTGGATGTAAGTGCTACCCAATAGCAGTCATTTAGGCAGGTTACCATGTTTTTCCTAGGCACCAGTATAATTGAAGCCGGCTTGAAGCAGGTGGGTACCTCAGACTTCTGAAGCGAGAGATTAAAGATTTCAGTGAACACTCCAGCCAAAGGATCAGTGCACGTCTTTAGAACTCGACCCACGTACCTCATCTGGGCTGGATGCCCTTCGTCTGTTCACCCTCCTGAGGGACGCTCTCATGTCAGCCTTGGAGACCAAAATCACAGGGTCATCAGGGGCTGTAGGCGTTTGTGATGGTTCCCCCATAATCTGATGGTCAAAGCAGGCATAGAAGGCACTGAGCTTGATGTCACTTTGCAAGAGGTGATAACATTCAAGCCTTGCCGCAGCTGTCGAACATCCCTCATTGATTCAAGTTCAGTCTGGAATTGCCACTTCGCCCATGAGATGGCATTCTAGAGATTGTACCCGGACCTCTCTTAACTTTCTTGGTTGCCAGACCTAAATGCCTCTGATCTGGCCCTCAGCAGATTGCAGATCTCGTGGTTCATCCAGGGTTCCTGGTTGGGGAAGGCTCTGAATGATTTGATGGGTCACACTCATCTACAATTGTTTTTTTTAAATAAGGTATGTGTTGACTGCATATCAATTAAATAAAAGCAAGAGATGGCTTTAACTGGTGTATTCACACTACAGAGAGAGAAAGAAAACACTGATCAATGTGCATGAGTAGTCCATGAGTAGTCCTAAGGGGTGTCATTGCTCTAAAAGAAGTAGATTCATTCATTACAGTCTGTGACAACCATGGTGTATCCAATTAGATCCACAGATGTGTCCTTGAGCACGATCCACTCCTCCGACTCGAAGCAATACCGTAGCAGCTCCGCTGCCTTCTTCTACCACCTGTTTCTTGTCCTAACCTCCAGAGCCTTGCTTTTTAACCTCTCTGTGTATCCACAGTCTGTGCGGATTGGTGATAACATATCCTCTTCGCTGACGATCAACACTGGCACACCTCAGGGGTGTGTGCTTAACCCACTGCTCTACTCTCTGTATACACATGACTGTGTGGCTACGCATAGCTCAAATACCATCTACAAATTTGCTGACGATACAACCATTGTTGGTAGAATCTCAGGTGGTGACAAGAGGATGTACAGGGGTGAGATATGCCAACTAGTGGAATGGTGCTACAGCAACAACCTGGCACTCAACGTCAGTAAGACAAAAGAGCTGTTTGTGGAGTACTGGAAGGGTGACTAGTGGTGTCCCACAAGGATCTGTTCTGGGACCTCTACTTTTCGTGATTTTTATTAACGACCTGGATGTGGGGGTAGAAGGGTGGGTTGGCAAGTTTGCAGACGACACAAAGGTTGGTGGTGTTGTAGATAGTGTAGAGGATTGTCAAAGATTGCAGAGAGACATTGATAGGATGCAGAAGTGGGCTGAGAAGTGGCAGGTGGAGTTCAACCCGGAGAAGTGTGAGGTGGTACACTTTGGAAGGACAAACTCCAAGGCAGAGTACAAAGTAAATGGCAGGATACTTGGTAGTGTGGAGGAGCAGAGGGATCTCGGGGTACATGTCCACAGATCCCTGAAAGTTGCCTCACAGGTGGATAGGGTAGTTAAGAAAGCTTATGGGGTGTTAGCTTTCATAAGTCGAGGGATAGAGTTTAAGAGTCGCGATGTAATGATGCAGCTCTATAAAACCCTGGTTAGGCCACACTTGGAGTGTTGTGTCCAGTTCTGGTCACTTCACCATAGGAAGGATGTGGAAGCATTGGAAAGGGTACAGAGGAGATTTACCAGGATGCTGCCTGGTTTAGAAAGTATGCATTATGATCAGAGATTAAGGGAGCAAGGGCTTTACTCTTTGGAGAGAAGGAGGATGAGAGGAGACATGATAGAGGTGTACAAGGTAATAAGAGGAATAGATACATCAAAGTTGCTGGTGAACGCAGCAGGCCAAGCAGCATCTATAGGAAGAGGCGCAGTCGACGTTTCAGGCCGAGACCCTTCGTCAGGATAGAGTGGATAGCCAGCGCCTCTTCTCCAGGGCACCACTGCTCAATACAAGAGGACATGGCTTTAAGGTAAGGGGTGGGAAGTTCAAGGGGGATATTAGAGGAAGGTTTTTTACTCAGAGAGTGGTTGGTGCGTGGAATGCACTGCCTGAGTCAGTGGTGGAGGCAGATACACTAGTGAAGTTTAAGAGACTACTAGACAGGTATATGGAGGAATCTAAGGTGGGGGCTTATATGGGAGGCAGGGTTTGAGGGTCGGCACAACATTGTGGGCCAAAGGGCCTGTACTGTGCTGTACTATTCTATGTTCTATGTTCTATGTAAGATGAAGGAACACATACCAATCCTCATAGAGGAATCAGAAGTGGAGAGAGTGAGCAGTTTCAAGTTCTTGGGTATCAAGATCTCTAACCTGGTCCCAACATATTAATGTAGTCATAAAGAAGGCAGGACAGTGGCTATACTACATTAGGAGTTTGAAGCAATTTAGCATGTCAACAAATACACTCAAAAACTTCTATAGATGTACTGCGGAGAGCATTCTGACAGGCTGCATCACTGTCTGGTATGGAGGGGCTACTGCACAGGACCGAATGAAGCTGCAGAAAGTTGTAAATCTATTCAGCTCCATCTTGGACACTAGCCTACAAAGTACCCAGAACATTTTTAGGTGTCTCAGAAAGGCAGCATCCATTATTAAGGACGTCCAGCACCCAGGGCATGCCCTTTTCTCACTGTTACCATCAGGTAGGAGGTACAGAAGCCTGAAGGCACACACTCAGCGATTCAGGAACAGCTTCTTCCCCTCTGCCATCCAATTCCTAAATGGACTTTGAAGCTTTGGACACTACCTCACTATTTTTAATATACAGTATTTCTGTTTTTGCACTTTATAATAATCTATTCAATATACGTAATTGATTTACTTGTTTATTTATTATTATGTTTTTTTTCTCTCTCTCTGCTATATTATGTATTGCATTGAACTACTGCTGCTAAGTTAACAGATTTCACATCACATGCCGGTGATAATATACCTGATTCTGATTCTGATTCTGAAGTAGAAGAAAGACAGCCAAGAAATCAGCTTTCCCAAAATACGGCCTGGGCCTGGAATGGTAGACATTCCTTCTCTTAGTATGACAGTGGGCTCTTGGTTGGGACCTCTGGTTCTGCAGGTTATATGCTAATGGAAATTGGGCAGGGCTCTCTTCAAACAAGCCTGATTTAAATACCCAACAATGACCTGAAATGTGCCGAGGTGGACTGTTTCTTGCTTGGTGATGGCATCATGCAGTATCTCGAGTGCTACTATTGGTGTATAAACTGCGGTCACCTGTGGGGTGTCAGGGAGGGGTAGCACCTCTGGTGGGGGAACATGTTGCATCCTTTTCAAGGCGGTTAACCCACCTTTGGTCCCCACCTGGCACTCAGCTCTCACTTGTGGCTCCCTGTAGCTGTTTGCATGCGACAGCGGCCACACCCCGGGCAATGGCTTCGACCAGGTGAGGGTAGCCGACGGGTCTTAAACCATCGGTGAGATAGGGAGTTGTCTATCCCAGCTTTTGAAGACAGACTCTGGCAGATTGAGCGGACGAGTCCAAGGGAAGGTCCAACGGTCAAGAAGGCGGTCTCTGCAAGCATCGTGGAACGTGTAGAGCACGACAAGACACAGAAGATGTCCTGGTCATCCACTGTGCCTAGTCCCATCTCCGGCCGTCTAGACTCTGTCTTGCCACTGGATCCAGATGGGAATTGGGAAGAGAGAGTGAGACTGACGCTGCGCAACTCTCCCACACTTAATTCCAAATCACGTGCTAGTCTCGACACCATCTGCTGTCGAGGTCCCCATCGACGTCAACGATGGACAAACAGCATAAACTGCAGTCAGGATCAGGGAAGAGCACTCTTTTGGTAAATAGAAGGGGCGGCATTTAGTCAGAATTTATAAAATGGGGGAGCAGTCTGGATGGGGCTGAATGGCCCTCCCCTAGGGTGGTGGAAATTGGCAAAGGGAGAGCATTAGCAGTGGTGAATGGGTGCCCTCTGCGCTCGCACGCTGTTGTTCAGAGTGGGAAACAGATCATTTATTCACTTAGCCCTACCGCCCAACAAGCCCGCACTATTCAGTTCCTCCCAGGTGACTAATTAACCCATTAACTCCTACATCTTTGGAATGTGGGAGGAAACCAGGGCACCCGGAGGAATCCCTCATGATGAGGAGAATGTACAATCAGGAATTGAACCGGGTGGCTGGTGCTGTAATAGCATCATGCTCATCGCTAGGCCACTGTGCTGCCCCAGAGCAAACCCGGGACAGGAGAATGAACATGGCAAAGGAGCTGAGAAGATAGACAGGGTGAGGAATATTGGCATCGTTCAAGAAGACTGCAAAAGAGGTGGAGTGATGCTGGGGAGAGAGACCAAGCTGGAAAAAAAATGCTGTGGGATGAAACCAATTGAGTGACTGAATTAATGTTTCTTAATTGTACATATGATTTTTTTTAGCGTTCTATCGCTGAGCAGCAGTGAATCATCTGATTGGCCTATCAGAGTTCTCTTTGGGAACTAGTTGACTTGATTGGCGTTTCTGATCTGGCTATCGTCACGATTGCACTTAATAAAAAAAAAATACACCTCAGGGGTGAAAGAAGTATTATTCTGCGACAGGAATCCCAAGACTGCAGCAAACAAATGGAAAAAATATGACGATGGAGAACCTGTCATGAAAACACTCTCCCTATTGATGTGATTGGGCCACTTGCGAGACTATAAGTTACTTACAGCGCTCCTAGATGTACAGTGATTTATTGCCAATTTTGGATGATAAAGAGAAGGACTGGGGGCTGCTAGAGATTCATCAGAAAGTAAAATTGCTCCACAAATTCTTTTAGCAAGATGTAATATAGCCTGGGGATAGATGGAGGTGAAAGTCATCAACAATTCTAACAGGTATTTAACTGACCTATTCAGTAGAGTAGATTAGACTTGTTATTTTCAATGCAGTTAAGAACAAAACCCTTTATACAAAACTAATGGGGAACTGTGCTCTCCCACTGACCCCCACTGACTTCTTCACTCAAGGATTTCAGCATCTCAATCAGAATCAGGTTTAATATCACTGGTATATGTTGCAAAATGTGTTGTTTTGTGGTAGCAGCATATTGCAATACAGAATAACAAAAAACTATAAATTACAATAAGCAGTACGTATAAAAAGGAAAATTAAATTAAATAAGTAGTTCAAAAATAGAGGAAAATTAGCGAAGTAGTGTTCATGGGCTCAATGTCCATTCAGAAATCTGATGGCGGAAGGGAAGAAGCTGTTCCTGAAATGTTGAGTGTGTGTCTTCAGGCTCCTGTACCTCCTCCTCGATGGTAGCGACGAGAAGAGCACATGGCCTGGGTGATGGGGGTCCTTAATGATGGATGCTGCCTTACCAAGCCATCACCTTTTGAAGGTGTCCTGGATGCTGGGGAGGCTACTGCCAATGATGGATCTGGCACCATTTACAACCTTCTGCAGCTTTTTCGATCCTGTGCAGTGGCCCCTCCTTAGCAACTGGTTAGAATGCTCTCCACGGTACATCTATAGAAATTTGTAAGTGTCTTTTGAGACATACCAATTCTTCTCAAATTGTTAATGAAATATAGCCATTGTTGTTGAGCAACTGCATCAATAAGCTGGGCACAGGATAGACTCTCTCCCTAAATGTCCAAAAAGCGAAAGAGCTGATTGTGGATTAGAGGAGGAATGGAGACAGGCTTGCCCCAATCAACATCAATGAGAGAGTGAGTAGTTTCACATTCCCCAGTATACACATCACCAAAGATCTCAACTGGACTGTACACACTGGCTGTGTGGCAAAAAAAAGCACAACAGTGTCTCTTCCACCTCAGGCGACTGAAGAAGTAAGCCCCCCAGATCCTCACAACCTTCTACAGGGGCACCATTGAGAGCATCCTGACCGGCTGCATCACCGCCTGGTACGGGAACTGCACCAACCTTGATCGCTGGGCAGGGCAGAGAGTGGCGCAGACAGCCCAGCGGATCTGTGGATGTGAACCTCCCTCCACTGAGGAAATTCACGGCAGCAGGTGTGTAAAAAAGGCCTGAAAGATCACCACGGACACCAGTCACATCAACCAGGTCCTTTTTGCTCAGATTTTGTGAGGGAGGGGAGATTTGCGGTTGACGGGCCTGTTCCGTTTTGTTCATTTTGTTTTGTGCAGGAGGAAGGTTTTGGGTGTTGAAGTGCCTGATTTGTTTTGCTCGGATTTTGTGCAGGAGGAGGGATTTCGGTGTTGAAGTGCCTGATTCATTTTGCTGGATTTTTGTATGGGAGGAGGGATTTGGCAGTCAATGTACCTGATCCGTTTTATTCCTATTTTGTGCAGGAGGAGGGATCTAGGGGTTGATGTGCCCGATCCATTCTGCTCGGTTTTTGTGTGGGAGGAGGGGCTTAGGGGTTGATGATCTGCTACCTTTCTTTTCATTTCTTGCTCTCATGGCTACCCGGTGAACTGATGAATTTCAGAGTTGTATACTTTGATAATAAGTGAATCTCTGGACCTTTGAACCTTTCAGTCTTTGAGCATGTGGGATATGCACACCAGGGGTATTATTGAAGGCATATACGACAGAGGCACATAACAGGCTCTGAGATAGGCACATGAATGTACAGAATATGGAGGGATATGGACAGGTATAAACAGAAAAGATTAGCTGAGTTACTAGATGAATTAGTTTGGCATGACATTTTGGGCTGAAGGGCCTGTTCCTTTGCTAGACTGTTTTACGTCCTAACTTCCAGAAGGAGACCATTTAACCCATCGCTTTCAAGCTGGTTGAAATCTTCCCCTTTCCTTTCCAGTCCTAAAAAGAGGTCTCAGCCTGAAACATCGACCATTTATTCACTTCCATAGATGCTGCCTGACCTGCTGAATTTCTCCAGCATTGCATTAACATTGAAGCCACTTTCCATTTCTCAGTCAGTTGTCCTGCATGTTACGCCACGCTGAGCCTTCATCCAAGTAACTCTGAGATGTAATGCGTGTTTCTGCCTGCACCACTCTTTTGGTCAATGAGTCACAAACCCAGCACCACCACCTCCACTCTGTGTGAGAAAAAATCCTGAACTGCCACCACCCTTTCCATCTTGTTGTCACTTGAAAAGCAACATTTCTTTGTTGTGACAGATTCATCAAGCAATCCTGTAAATCCAGAATGAATCTCTTCAAATGAAGAAGCATAATCCCTTTATCGGATGATGCAGGAGACACATTTCAAATGCGTCTGAAGCAGCCTAAATTGATGTAAAAGTCTATACTGTAAAACAAAACCTCCATGGGAGCAAAATCACTCAAAATTATCGACAGTGAGTCAGAGAAAGAAAGCAGGATAAATCATAAAGGGCAGACTAAAGCTGTGGGATTTAAGTAGGGTTTTTTTTTCCAAAGAGAAAAGGAAGACAGAAGACAGAGAGTTTAGGGAGGAAAGTTCTATTTGGAGTTCAGGCAAATGATGGCAGGGCTGCTGCAAGTGGCTTGAGGTAATTCAAAACAGACTGTTGGAGTATTCTCTGGGTTATTAAGTTGGAAACTAGCTCTGTTGTACCTGGTGATATTGTGATCCAGAGGTTTTTCAGAAGTCGAGAATGAGGCTTGATATTTTGGCTGTTTGATTCGGTGTTCATAACAAGGCAAGTTCAAGTTTAATTGTCAACCCTACATGAATACAGCCAAATGAAACTGTTTACTCTGGGGCCAAGGTACAAAACCAAGTACCAACAGTCACGCACAGCATAAAGCACATAGAGCACATATAAGATAGCGGGCACATATGATAATCAGTAAAATACAGTCACACAGAAAAAATCTTCCAAGACCCTGAGTCCATGAATGTTGCAGCAAGCTGCAGTTGAACAGAATATGGCTAGTCTTCTGCCAAGCAAACACTGGGGGCAGAACTGGCTCCAGCTTGGACACCACACCACATTGCCTTCGGCGAAGCGCATGGACTCTGAAGTCTCTCTCCTGGGCAGCTGTAAGCAGGCTACGCTGTGGCTTGAGACCTAGTCCTTGTTACAACTAACACCATGAGGCTCTGTCACTGTCTGTCCCCTGCCATTCGCCAATAAGTCAGTGAATCAGACTGACAGTATTCTACATTAATGCTGCCCAACAGGAAATAACTGCAACCAACTTACTCTTACAATTTACAGCAAGGCCCGAACAAGGAAGATTATACAGCTTAATACACGGCCAAGGAGCTTATGTAGGAGGGAGGGCACAAAATTTTTGGATCATTTGGCTCTCTTCCAGGAAAGGAGGAACCTGTAATATTGTAGCGGGAAGGTTTGTTAATGCTGCAAGGTGGATTTTAAACTAGAGTTACAGGGGGATGGGAACCAGAGCGCCAGAACAGTTAGTGGAGAAGTTGTAGAGGCAGATGTTGGTAAGATTTCAAACAAAAATAGGAATCAAAAGGTTGAGCATTGTGTCCTGAGCTGCATGTATTGCAATGCAAGAAGTATTTTAAGAAAGGCGGATAACAGTGCTGAAGATGAGGTAACCGGTTTACAGACATTGTGTAGTGTGGAGAGGCTGTTGACAGGGCAAAATTGCAGTCAACAGGATGAGTTGCAACATAAAAAGTGGACAAAATCAAAAACAGCGAATACAAGACAGAAGGTGTTGTATTTGTGCAGTATACAGAATAAGGTAGATGAATTGCAGCACAGTTGCAGATTGGCAGGTAGGATGTTGTAGACATCACTGAATCATAGCTGAAAGATTATAGCTGGGAGCTTAATGTCCATGGATACACATTGTATTGAAAGGTTAGGCAGGAAGTCATAGGGGGCAGCATTGCTCTGTTGGTAAAAATGAAATTAAATCATTCGAAAGAGGCGGCATATGGTCACTAGGTGTTGAATCATTGTGGATAGAGCTAAGGAACTACAAGGTTAGAAAGACCCTGATGGGAGTTGTATACAGATCCCAAAACAGTAGTAAGGATGTGTCCTACAAATTACAATGGGAGATAGAAAATCCATGCCAAAAGGATAATGTTATAATAGTCATGGAGGACTTCAATATGTAGGTGGATTGGGAAAATCAGGTTGGTGCTGGATTACAGGCAGAGGAATATCTATAGTGCCTGCAAGAGGACTTTTTAGAGCAGCTTATGGTTGAACCCACCAGAGGATCAGCTATTCTGGACTGGGTGTTGTGCAATGAACCAGAATTGATTTGAGACCTTAAGGTAAAAGAACCTTTAGGGGCAAGAGATCATAATATGATCACATTCACCCTGAAATTTGAGAAGGAGAAGCTAAAGTCAGATGTATCAGTATTACAGTGGAGTAAAGGGAATTACAGAGCCATGAGAGAGGAGCTGGCCAGAACTGATTGAGAAAGAACACTGGCAAGGATGATGGCAAAGCAGCAATGGCTAACAAGAGAAGTCAAAGCCAACATGAAAACCAAAGAGAAGGAATATAATAGAGCAAAAATCAGTGAGAAGTTGCAGAATTGGGAAGTTATTAAAAACCAACAGAAGGCAACTAACAAAGTCATAAAGAAGAAGATAGAATATGAAAGTAAGTTATTAAAAAGGATACCAAAGGTTTCTTCAGATACATAAAGTGCAAAAGAGCGGTGAATGTGAATATCGGACAGCTGGAAAACAATGCAGAAGAGGTAGTAATGGGGGACAATGAAATAGCAGATGAACTGAATAAGTATTTTGCATCAGTCTTCACTTTGGAAAACACTAACAGAATGTTGAAAGTTCCAGGTGCCAGGGCGCATGAAGTGTGCTAAGCTACCATAACTAGAGAGAAGGCTCTTGGGAAACTGAAAGGTCTGAAGGTAGATAAGTCACCAGAATGAGATGGTGTATACACCAGAGTTCTAGAAGCAATGGCTGAAGAGATTATGGAGGCATTAGTCATACCTTCAAGAATCACTAGATTCTGGAATGGTTCTGGAAGACTGGAAAATTGCAAATCTACTCTTCAAGAAGGGAGAGAGGCAGAGAAAGGAAATTATAGGCCAATAAGTCTGACCTCAGTTGTTGGGAAGATGTTGGAGTTGATTGTTAAGGGTATGGTTTCAGGGTACTTGTAGGCACGTGATAAAATAGGCCGTAATCAGCATGGTTCCCTCAAGGAAAAATCTTGCCTGACAAGTTGTTAGAATTCATTGAAGTAATAAGCAGGATAGACAAAGGAGAATTGGTTGATGTTGTGTCCTTTGATTTTCAGAAGGCATTTGACAAAGTGCCACACATGAGGCTGCTTAACAAGATAGGACCCCGTGATAGAACCATAGAACCATAGAAACTACAGCACAGAAACAGGCCCTTTGGCCCTTCTTGGCTGTGCTGAACCATTTTCTGCCTAGTCCCACTGACCTGCACACAGACCATATCCCTCCATACACCTCCCATCCATGTATCTGTCCAATTTATTCTTAAATGTTAAAAAAGAACCCGCATTTACCACCTCGTCTGGCAGCTCATTGCATACTCCCACCACTCTCTGCGTGAAGAAGCCCCCCCTAATGTTCCCTTTAAACTTTTCCCCCTCACCCTTAACCCATGTCCTCTGGTTTTTTTTCTCCCCTTGCCTCAGTGGAAAAAGCCTGCTTGCATTCACTCTATCTATACCCATCATAATTTTATATACCTCTATCAAATCTCCCCTCATTCTTCTACGCTCCAGGGAATAAAGTCCTAACCTATTCAATCTTTCTCTGTAACTGAGTTTCTCAAGTCCTGGCAACATCCTTGTAAACCTTCTCTGCATTCTTTCAACCTTATTTATATCCTTCCTGTAATTTGGTGACCAAAACTGAACACAATACTCCAGATTCGACCTCACCAATGCCTTATACAACATCATCATAACATTCCAGCTCTTATACTCAATACTTTGATTAATAAAGGCCAATGTACCAAAAGCTCTCTTTACGACCCTATCTACCTGTGATGACACTTTTAGGGAATTTTGGATCTGTATTCCCAGATCTCTCTGTTCCACTGCACTCCTCAGTGCCTTACCATTAACCCTGTATGTTCTACGTTGGTTTGTCCTTCCAACGTGCAATACCTCACACTTGTCAGTATTAAACTCCATCTGCCATTTTTCAGCCCATTTTTCCAGCTGGTCCAAGTCCCTCTGCAGGCTCTGAAAACCTTCCTCACTGTCTACTACACCTCCAATCTTTGTATCATCAGTAAACTTGCTGATCCAATTTACCACATTATCATCCAGATCATTGATATAGATGACAAATAACAATGGACCCAGCACTGATCCCTGTGGTACACCACTAGTCACAGGCCTCCACTCAGAGAAGCACAGGAAAGATTCTAGAATGGATAAAGCAGTGGCTGATTGGCAGGAGACGAAGAGTGGGAATAAAGGGAACCTTTTCTGGTTGCCTGCCAGTAACTAGTGGTGTTCTACAGGGACCTATGTTGGGACTAATTCTTTTTACATTATATGTCAATGATTTAGATGATGGAATTGATAGCCGTGTTGCAAAGTTTGCAGATGAAATAGGAATGGGCAAAGAAATGGCAAATGGAATACAGTGTCAGGAAGTGTATGGTCACACACTTCGTTAGAAGAAGTGAAAGGGTTAACTATTTTCTAAATGGAGAGAAAATACAGAAAAAAACTGAGGTGCAAGGGGACCTAGTAATCGTTGTGCAGGATTCCCTAAAGTTTGATTTGCAGGTTGAGTCTATGGTGAGGAAGGCAAATGCAATGTTAGCATTCATCTCAAGAGGATTAGAATATAAAAACAAGGATGTAATTTTAAAACTTTATAAAGCACTGGTGAGGCTTCACTTGGAGTATTGTGAGCAGATTTAGGTCTCTTATCTTACAAAGACTGTGCTGAAACTGGAGATAGTTCAAAGGAGGTTCAAGAAAATGATTCCAGGATTGAATGTCTTGTCATATTAAGAACGTTTGATTCCTCTGGGCCTGTATTCACTAGAATTCAGAAGAATGAGGGGTGTCCTCATTGAAACCTATCGAATGGTGAAAGACTTTATCATGATAGAGTGGATGTGGAGAGGATGTTTCCTATGGTGGGAGAGTCTTAGACAAGAGTACACTGCCTCAGAATAGAGAGGTGTCCTAATAATGGATATTAGGAAGAATTTCTTTAGCCAGAGAGTGGTAAATCTGTGGAATTCTTTGCCACAGGCAGCTATGGAGATCAAATCTTTATGTATATTTAAGGCAGAGGTTGATAGGTTCTTGATTGATTAGGGCATGAAGCAATACAGGGAGAAGTCAGAAGACCAGGGCTGTGAAGAAAATCGGATCAGGCATGATGAAATGGAGAAGACTCGATGAACCAAATGGCCTAATTCTGCTCCTATATTTTACAGTCTTCTGTGATGAAGGGAAATAACAAAGAACTAACAAAATAAAATGAATAGCCAAGATAAAATAATAAGGAAATCATGGTTGTTTTATCCAAGTTAGACAGATAACAAGACATTCTACTGATAAGTGGTAACCTGTGAAATAGTCAGGTTTGGTAATATGACACTGACTGCAGAGAATCTTCTCGAAAAATATAGAATCTATTATACTGCAACAACCAAAAATTCACTGAGAAATATACCACAATATTTTATTGTGATATATTATGTCAGTGATTATATCAAAATATAAGCTGCCTCACTGTGTAGTTGCAGAGATCAGGAATGCTGAGGCTAAAGTAATTGCTTGGATTATACTTGCTAAAAGCTTGATGCCTTCACTGACTGCCTGTGGACATCATCCTGAGCTGACCCTGGAAGGCTCACCTTTACCTGCCTACCTGACTCACACTGCTCTAGGGTTGAGCAACAGCATCTACTGCAAAAAGTTATGCCTCGAACAGCTTAGTGCAGTGATATGGCTGGGCTAAAACTAACTACCCCCATGGAAACTCTTCCCCCAGGAATCATTGTGAGATATAGCTGGGCTAAAAACTTGCTCCCCCCATGGAAAGACTTCCCACAAGATACATTTGTGAACACTTTTTGCCAGCTGTCAAATTTGACTGATTGTTCAATGGTTCTAAATCTCTCTCACATTCAGAAATATATGAAAATGATTGATTTAAAGGTTAGCTTTAGTTGATCCATGAACATCCAAGTACCACACCATACAGTGAAGTGTGTTGTTTTGCAGCACAGTTCAAGGATTGTGCTGGGGGCAGCCCGCAAGTGTCGCCACGTTTCCTGCGCCAACATGTCGTGCCAGCAACACAATAACCCAAACCGTACGTCTTTTGGAATGTGGTAGGAAACCAGAACAGCTGAAGGAAGACCACACTAATTCAGCTAATGTAATTGGAAGTTACATCAAGAACTTAAAATAAAACCTTAATTAGCTTTCAAAGCATTTTTTTAACTTACAAAACATAATATCAATTAAAACACTTAAATATACAGCAAAACACTCTATTTGGAAATCCTGATGCTCTGGCATCTGGTTCACCAGCTCCTGCTTCCATTTTACATATTGCTCACTTTCACCCACTGAAGCCCTGGTTCACTTGCTTCCTTTAAATTCAACTAATTCTTTAAATTTGGATAGGTACATGATATGATAGGTATGGAAGGCAGATCAATGGTTTGGCATAGACTAGATGGGCAGAAAGGCCTGTTTCTGTGCTGTAGTGCTCTATGACTATAAAGTCAAAGTCAAAATAAAATTATTATCAGAGTATGTATATGTTACAATACACTACCTTGAGATTCATTTTCCTGCAGGCATTTATTGGAAAATCAATAGAATAGAATTTATGAAAAGCTACATAAATAAAAACAGACAAACAACCAATGTGCAAGTGAAGAAAGAATGTGCAAATTTTTAAAAAGTACATAAAGAATACTGAAAACATGAGTTGTAGGTTGTGAAATCAGTTCAGAGTTGATGTGAATGAAGCTATCCACACCAGTTCAGGAGCCTGATGGTTGTAGATTAATAACTGTTCCTGAACTTGGTGGTGTGGGACCTAAGGCTCCTATACATCCCGTCTGATGGTAGTAGTGACAAGAATACATAGCTTTGATGGTGGGATGCAGGGGTTCCCAACCTGGGGTCAATGGACCCTTCAGTTAATGATAGGACAGGCTTCATGGCATAAAAAAGGGACCCTTTTTGATGCATGCTACTTTCTTGCAAGAGCGCTTCTTGTAAATATGCTCAGTGGTGGGAGGATTTGTCTCTGATGGTCTGAGCCGTATCTTTTTTGTAGATTTTTTTCATTCCTAGACATCAGTGTTTCCATACAGCTGTGATGCAACCAGTTATGATATTCTCCATTGTTAATCTACTGTTTATTTATTTATTGCCTGTTTAGTTTATTATTTTTTCCTATTTTTGCATTTCGACAGTTTTTTGTCTTCTGCACTTCGGTTGAATGCCCTATTTTGGTTGCTGTTCATTGATTCTGTTATATTTACCATTCTCTAGATTTGTTGAGTCTGCCCTCAAGAAAATTAATCTCAGAGTTGTATATGGTGACATACATGTACTTTGATAATAAAATTTACTTTGCACCTTCTACTGTATAGAATAAAGATCTATTGGATAAGGGAGCAGATGCATTGTCTAAAGTTTAACTATGCATTTTCATTGAGTTTATTGACTGATATAGCATGGAACAAGCTCTTAGGCCGACTGAGTCCATACTGGGCATCCAATATCAGTCTACACTAATCCCTGTTGCCAGCACTCACCTCATGGCCTTCCATGCCTTGGCTTTACAAGTGCTCATCCCGATACTCGTTAAATATTGTAAGCTTACCTGCCTCCAACATCCCCTCAGGCAATGACTTCCAGCTTGCTTCCCTACCACAAGTGGTTTTCTCAGTGCTTTTTATTGTAACTGCAGGAGGACCAGTGAGCTGATGCCATCCGCTGAAGAGAACAGTCAGTGGTGGTACTCAGAGCTGCAAAGGTTTCCATGGGATGTTCAAATAACCTATCTTTTCACTTACCTTTCAAAATTACCTTGTCAGTGAACCTTTATATCTATCACAAGGACTGGCCAAGATCCTTTATTATGTTAGCCTTCTTCCCCATGACATCAAAGAACAAATTAATGGCCTAATCTGATAAACTATGGGATTGTTAGGGCATCTTCTGGAGTGAAGTTGTTAACCTCAAAGACCAATCCTTAGACCCGAAGGTAGATTGTAGATTGAATTTAAAATGCAGCCCTGGAAAATAGTTTCCTGGAGCAGTGGACACCAGTTAATTGAAAAGCAGACAATGCTGATTAACATTGATTTTAGGTGTCTGGAGTGTGGGTAGGAAGAAGGAAGTGTGAAAATTATATGTAATTCAAAGGAAGCATTGTAAATATAAAATTATCCTTTGATCTTTAGCATATAAAATGTCATGTAATATTGGGTCGAACAAGCTTTTTCCTCCGAGAATGTCTCATTATGTTGAATAAAGTACTTCTGTATCCATTAGCTTCAGTGTCTCTCTGGTGATTTTGTTCATGTTACAACAGGATTACGATCTATAGTGTTTGGTTTTCCTGGCTGCATAAGCCTAATGATTGGGATTGTTCTTTTAGAGCAGGTATTCCTAAATAGGGGTCCATGGGCCCCTTGGTTAATGGTAGGGGTCCATGGCATAGCCAAGTTTGGGAATACCTGTTTTAAAGGATCTAGTCCTATGGACAGTCACATTTTTGACACCCAGTGTTCATACAAAGATCACTCATGCTTGTTGGAAAACTCAACAACAATCAGGAGATGACGCAGCTTAGCAATCCACTTTCAACAAGTGATCTCTGATCTTCCATAGCTCTGCTGGACGTTAATATTAAAAATTTTATCTCACAGCTACCTGCCCATAATGATGTTGTATTGATGTGATAGAAAACATCACCAGGGATTCCGTGAAAAATATTTACTCAAAAGGCCATAGTGTATTTGAAACACTGAATACTGATAACGATACTGCAGTTGCAACATGCAGCAAGCTGCAGATTATTTCCTTCAGACAAGTTGCCTCTTGTATCCATCTGACAATAAATCAGGACGAGGTATTAGTTTTCCTGAGTCCTTAAATCCCAATCTAACTTCCCTGTCTGCATCAATTTCAACCTTCCCTAATTCCACTAACTGGTGCAATTGCTGAAACAATCAGGTTAGATGGCTTGTCTATGGTGGGTAAGTCACCGACTTGATAATATAAAATTGTCTCACCTAAATCACATTTAGCCGCATTGTCCATGGGCAGTGGAAATTCAGTAGATGTTTCCCCCACATGTACATTTCCTGAACATATTGGATACTGACACCAATTGTATTGCACATTGACTGGAGTCACCTGCCTCCGGCCACCCTTCATTTCCTAAGTGAACTTAACAAAATGTTAGAGGCTCTCAGGAGATCTTGGCTTCTCTTCTGATGTGGGCAGGCTTTCAAATTCAGTCCGCTTAAAGTGAAAATTAGCACAGGCAAACTCACAATTCCAGTAGAAAGCTGTCAACTAATTACATTCTCCTGCTCCATTTCAAAAGTAACGTCCAGTCAGCTGGCTGATGACTCTGGACCACTATGAGTGGGTTATCTTCCAGCATCTGCTTTAACAATATCAGCAGCAGAAATGTGGTAAGTCCATGCTTGCTCAGATACTGTGGAAGAACTTTACTGCACAACACACTATTTTAATTGTCGATATAATAAACAACGAACATACCCTTCTGCGTGACCTTTCAGGTTATGTGAATGCCTGCAGTCTGTTTACATATTCTGGACGGAATCTGGAGCTTGCTGTCTGAGGAGGTGGTGGCAGAAGTGAAGAAACATCTAATCAGGCACTGGAAGCATAGAAAAGGTATAGAAGGCTACTGATCAGGTGAAGGGGACAGTATACAGTAGCTGTGAGTATTGGTCAGCATGGCCAGGTTGGGCCAAAGAGCTTGTTTCAGTGCTGTACAGCTTTATGACTCTATGAGCTCTGTCCAATTTAAGACAGAGAATCAGCCATGTTTGTATTGACCAGAGGAGCCAACTCCTGCTCTTCTCTCTTGCTATATTTCCTTTGAGCACTTTCATATTCCCAAAGTCTGTCTGCTCATCAAACCATAATCAAGAACCGGATCCCCCTGTGCCTCCACAGCTGTCAGTTATGAGAGGTGAGGTTCCATGTGGAGGGCTGGGAAATGCATGAGCTTCTGTTCCTCACACTCACGTTGAACTGCGTTAGGACAGGTGGCCCCAGAAAGTGTGGTCAGGAGTGGAAGTCAAAGCAACAGTTGAGGAGAAACCCAGTGTTGTCCCTACGGGATGGTCAGAGGCTCTCGAAGTAGAAATATGAGAGCATTAGGCAGAAACTAGGAAGAGTTCACTGGGAACAACTGCTTTTGGGCAAGTCCACATCTGACATATGGAGAGTGTTTAAGACCAACTGCACAGAGTTCAGGACAGGTATGGTCCAATCATAAGGAAGGACAAGGATGCCAAGGATGTGAAGAAAGGTGATGATGAAGAAAATGAAAAAGTAGGTAAAACTTTGGAAGATAGAACCAAACTGAACCCTCGAGAGTTATAAATAAGCCAGAAAAGAAGGCAAGAGGGAATAAGGAAAGCAAAAGGAGCTATGAACAGTCTTTGGAAGTAGGAGTAAAGCGAATCCATAGGCATTCTATACATACATAAAGAGCAAAAGGAAAACTAGGGAGAGGGTAAGACCACTCAAAGGTAAATGGGGTGGGGGGAAATATTTGCTTGGATGCAGAGGATCTGGATGATGTACTTATTGAGTTCTTTACATCAGTATTTACCAAGGAGAATGATGTGAAGGATAGGGAGATCAATGCCAAACATATTGATATGTTAGGGCATTTCGAGGTAAAGAGGGAAGTAGCGTTGGGACTCTTAAAGAGCATTAAGATGAATAAATCCCCAGGGTACAATGGGATATGCTGTACCCCAGGTTACTGAGAGAGACAAGAGATGAGATTATCATGTCCCCCCTAGCCACGGATGTGGTCCAGGAGGACTGGCAAGTAGCTAACGTTGCTCCATTAATCAAAAAAGAAACCAGAGATAATTCTGGAACTACAGACTGGGTAGTCTTGTGTCCATGATAGGGAAGCTACTAGAAAGAATTCTTAGGAATTGTCTTTATAAGCATTTAGAAAACCATGGCCTAATTAAGGTGTTTGATAAGGTTCCTCATGGGAGACTAATCCAGAAGATTAAAATGCATGGGATTCATGGTGAATTGGCTGTTTAGATTCAGAACTGGCTCTCCCACAGAAGACAGAGTGCAGTGGTTGAAGAGACTTATTCTAGCTGGAGGTCTGTAATTAGTGGTGTTCCACAGGGATCTGTACTGGGACCTCTGCTGCTTGTAATGTATATAAATGACCTGGATGAAAATGTAGATGGGTGAGTTAGTAAGTTTGCAGGTGATACAAAGATTGGTGGTGTTGTGGGTAGCGTAGATAACTGGCAAAGAATACAGTGGGATGTAGATAATTTGCAGACATGACAGAGAAACAGCCAATGGACTTTAACCCGGCCAAAACCCTAAACAGTGTAGATGAGTAGAAGGATCTTAGGGTCTAATTTCACAGCTCCCTGAAAGTGGACACGTAGGTTGACAGGTTTGTTAAGAAGGCATATAGCATGCTTGTCTTTATTAGTTGAAACTTTGAGTTCAAAAGTCAGGAAGATAAGCTGTAACTTCACAAAGTTCTCATTAAGCTGCATCTAGAGCATTGCATACAATTCTCACTCCCTCATTATAGGAAGGACGCCGAGGCTTTGGAGAGAGTGCAAAAGAGGTTTACCAGGATGCTGCCTGGATGAGAGGGCATGTGGTATAATGAGAGATTGGACAATTTTGGGTTGTTTTCTCTGGAACGTTGGAGGCAGAGGGGAGATCTGATAGAGATCTATAAGATTATGAGAGGCACAGATAAGGTAGACAGACAGTATCTTTTTTCCAGGGTTGAAATGTCTAATACTATAGGGCATGCATTCAAGCTGAGAAGGGGTAATTTCAAAGGAGCTGTGAACTGCCTCCAGTAGTGGTAGAGACAGATACATTAGGAACTTTTAAGAGATGATCAGAAGGGCACATGTATCCGAGGGAAATTGAAGGAGATGGACATTGTGTGGGCAGAAGAGATTAGTTTAGTTGATCACTTGATTACTAATTTAATTGGTTCAGCACAGTATTGTGGGCTGAAGGGCCTGTTCCTGTGATGTACAGTTCTACGTTCTAAATGGTCAGTCAACCCTGTCCTCATCTCCAATGTCCATGAGGTGTGTGGGGGCTTGGAATCTGCTGCCTGTGGTTCTTGTAGGTACAGATACACGGTAGAGGTGTTTAGGAGGCTGTGCAGAAAATAGAGTGATATGAACACTGATGTGGAACGGCTTAGTCTGGTTGGACATTTGATCACTAATTTAGTTAGTCTGTCACAACATTGTGGGCCGAAGGGCCTGTACTGTACAGTACTGTTCTAAAATCATTATACCTATACTGGAATAATCAGCTGGATGGCTTGGAGATGCATCGTTGTTCAATTCAGTGCTAATGATAAAGACACATACCTTCTACACTCTTTCTAAGGTACCTCCTGTGCACTGTGGCCACCGAGCATATGTTCATGGTCTCCTGTTACTGTAGCCCACTCACTTCAAGGTTGAACGAGTTGAGCATTCAGAGATGCCCTCATGCACACCACTGTTGTAACGCGTGGTCATTTGCGTTACTGTCACCTTTTTGTCAGCTTAAAGTAGTCTGGCCAGGCTTCTGTCATTAACAAGGCATTTTCACCCTCAGATCTGCCGCTTGCTGGATGTTTTTTCTGTTTGTCGGACCACTCTCTGTAAACTCTGGAACAGGGGACAACAAACCCCTTGCTTAATGGTATTGGTCAATAGCATAACAAGACTGGGAATCTATGCTCTAAAGTCTGTTGTGTGTGAAAATCCCAGGATTTCAGCAGCTTCCAAGACACTCAAACCACCCCATCTGGCAGCAGCAGTCATTCCACAGTCAAAGTCGCTTAGATCACACTTCTACCCCATTCTGATGTTTGGGTTAAACAGCAGCTGAACCGTTTTACCATTGAGTTGCTGCCGCATGATTGGCTGATTTGATGTTGGCATTAATGAGCCAGTGCAAGAATGTACCTAATAAAGTGGCCACTGAGTGTATATTTCGAAACGTTTTCGTCTAGTCTGATCCTGTTTCTAACCATCCTAGTGTGGTGTTTTATTGCCAGCCTTATCTTGAAACATCATTGTTTTGTTGCGGAAAATGTAAAAACATCACTGAAGCATTTTAAACTAAAAATGAACATCTGATAGGCGCATGTGGTTGGAAATTTATGACCCAGGTCTAACCCAGCATTCCGACGATAAAGATGATAATCATTTGAAATTATCTTCTATCTACAGTAGTGCAATCATTTTACGGGTGTTTAAACTGCTTTCGAGTGCTGTGTTGACAGAACTGACCTGGCTTGAGGAGCAACAAAGCTTGCTATTGATTTGTACTTATTGCTTAAATCTGCAGTGGATTTTTCATAATGTTGCTCCCCATGTGCTGTTTGACGGAGGCTGCCGAGTCAATCAGTGGAAAGTTATCTGCCTTATTCATCCACTGATTGGATCTGAACATCCGTGATAACTCTGCCAAAGATTTCTCTGCCAGGAATGTTCTGCCTGACCTCTGTAATACCTCGTGGGAATGCTCACTCCTTCTCCAATGGAGGAATTCTTACTCGGTCCTGGGGATCAGCTGTCACTTGTCCTGTTCTCCACACATGGCATTTGATCCACTGCCAACAGCCTGCCTTGCAGTACCAGCTGAAACCCAGGATTAGGGATGTTGGCCTCAACGTCATTGCAGTGCAGCACGCTCTAAATGGATGCCCAACACCAAAAATGTGCCCTTGTTGTTAAGTATATATGTGCATCTATTAGTCTCGTGAGACCATGGATTTGCACCTTGGAAGCTTTCCAGGGCGCAGGCCTGGGCAAGGTTGTGTGGAAGACCGGCAGTTGCCCATTCTGCAAGTCTTCCCTGTCCACGCCACCAATGTTGTCCAAGGGAAAGGCACTAGGGCCGATACAGCTTGGCACCGGTGTCGTTGCAGAGCAATGTGTGGTTAAGTGCCTTGCTCAAGGACACAACACACTGCCCCAGCCAAGGCTCGAACTAGCGACCTTCAGATCACTAGACGAACGCCTTAACCACTTGGCCACGTGCCAGCATCTACCTGAATTTGATCAAATTTTAATTAAAGATAGCACGGAGCTCTTTTTTGGGGGAGGGTTGTTCCTAATACATCATGGGCACATCCCTCTTCGCCACCAGCACACCACCGGCAGGAGGCACTGTCTCACGAGGGCAATGTCTATCATCAAAGTGTGGAATGAGTTGCCGGCACAAGTGATGCATGCAAGCTCGATTTGAACACTCGAGAAGTTTGGATATCTACATGGAGGGTAGGGGTATGGAGGGCTATGGTTCAGATGCAGACTTATGGGAGGAAGCAGATTAAATGGTTCGGCATGGACTAGATGGACCAAAGGACCTTTCTCTCTGCTGTACTTTTCTATGATTCAATGACTCTACAAAAGATCTCCACCGTCCATGCCATGCCATCTTTTCACAGCTATCATTGGGCATAAGGTACAGAAGCATGAACTTCCACACTGGTAGGTTCAAGAACAGATACTTCCCTTCACAGCACTGAGTTCTCAAACCAATTGGAAAAATCCTAATCACCACCCGAGCTTAGCAACGCTTTGATCACTATGATCACTTTCACTGAGATGGGCTTCATGTTGTTCTAATTGTGCTTTTTTCTTGGAAGTATTGTGTTTAATAAGAAATAGAACAGTACAGCACACAGTATGGGCCCTTCAGCCCACAATATTATGCTGACCATTTAACCTACTGCAAGGTCAATGTAATTCTTCCCTCCCACACAGCCCTCCATTTTTCTTTCATCCATGTGCCTATCTAAGAGTCTCTTAATTATCCCTAATATATCTGCTTCTAACACTAGCCTGTGACAATGCGTTCAAAACACTTTGTGTAAAAAGTCTACTTCTTACAGCTACCTATACTTTCCTCCAATCACCATAAAATTATGCATATTATAGATCCTATATTAGTCATTGTGGGCACGTGGCCAAGCGGTTAAGGCATTGGACTAGTGATCTGAAGGTCGTGAGTTCGAGCCCCAGCCGAGGCAACATGTTGTGTCCTTGAGCAAGGCACTTAATGACACACATTGCTCTGTGACGACACTGGTGCCAAGCTGTATGGGTCCTAATGCCCTTCCCTTGGGCAACATTGGTGTCGTGGAGAGGGGAGACTTGCAGCATGGGCAACTGCTGGTCTTCCATACAACCTTGCCCAGGCCTGCGCCCTGGAGAATGAAGACTTTCCTGGCACAGATCCATGGTCTCGCAAGACTAATGGATGCCTTTTAATATTAGTCATTTCCACCTTGGAAATGGGGTACTGGCTATCACTCCCTCTGTGCCTTTTATTAACTTGTATACCACTATCAAGTCACCTCTCATCCTCCCTTGCTTCAAAAAGCACGATTGTTCATCATAAGACATGCTCTCCAACCCAGGCAGTAGCATCCTTGCATCCTCTCTAAAGAGTTCTGAATGTTTAGTTTATGTTTTTTTTTGTGAATACTGCTTCTATGATGCAACGTGCCTGAGATAGAAGTTTTTCATTGCATCTGTGTATACATGTCCCTGTGCATATGACAACAAATTTGACTTTGCCATTGATAATCTGAAAATACAAGTAAACAAATTTCCACTTCTCACAAATTCCCAGTAGCTGAGATGACATGGCGCCCATGTTTTGACTCAAGGCATGTAATACATGAGCTGAATGCAATTAGTTTAATCAAAATTTATCAATTTATCTCATCATGTCAATTCTATACTTATCTAAAGGAAAAGAGTCTTGCCAATATTATCAGATAAGCTTAAGTATGTTGAGGCTTTGGAAAGGGTACAGAACAGATTCTCCAGCATTCTGTCTGGATTAGAGGGTATGAGCTAAAAGGAGAGGTTGTACGAACTTGAGTTCTTTTCTCTGGAGTGGCAGAGGCTAAGGTGAGGTCAAATAGAAGTGAACAAAATGATGAGAGGCAGAGATGGAGTGGTGGTTGTCCATCTCGTCTGACGATGACAGGAAACCTCTGCGGGAGAGTTCTTAAAATGGAAAAGGCATTCCACTGGGGCAGTTCCATTCTCTCACCCTCAGAAGTCACAAAATGGGCTGCAGTGGGATGACTATGACATCTTCTGTGTCGTGTCATGTCCTTTGCTCTCCATGAAGCGTTGCAGTTCTGCCTTCCCAGCCATTAAATCTCACTGTAGATTACATCCGCCCAGTTTGCCGGAGCTGACTTTGCCTGCTAGGACAGGCGTGTTTCTATCTCACTGTGGTATGAGGTCACTGGCTGCCCTCACCTGGTTTAGCCTGCCTGTCAAAGCGGTGGATGAGAGTGTGGCCACTGTCACATGCAAACAGCTACTTGGAGCCACAGGTGAGAGCTGACTGTCCGTGGTAGGGACCAAAAGTGAGCGAGGTACCCAAATTTGACATGACAAGCCCCTTCACCAAAAGTGCTACCACCCCACACACCACCTCCCACCCCCTGACACCTCATAGATAGAGTTATCAGAATCTTTCTCCCAGAGTGAAAATATCATAACCAGAGGGCATATACTTAAGGAGAGATGAGGAATATTTAAAGAAGATATACAGGGCACAGAGAGTGGTGGATGTCTGGAACGGGCTGTCAAGAGCAGTTGTGAAAGCAGGTTGCTCTACCCTTAGGGCAATTCATTTATGTTTTTCTATGTGATTAAGCATTTTCAGCTTTTATTTTAATGAGCAGTTTCAGATCTGTATTAGGTCATATCTATGCAGCTAGGACGTAGTGAGCACAGAAGTACAAACAAGAGAAAAGCTGCAGATGCTGGAAGTCCAAGGCAAGACACACAAAATGCTGGAGGAACTCAGCAGACCGGGCAGCATCTATGGAGAAGAGAACAGTCGACGTTTCGGGCCGAGACCCTTCATCAGAACTGGAAAAAGGAATGAGAAGTCAGAGTAAGAAGGTGAGGGGAGGTCTGCCTGGCCTGCTGAGTTCCTCCAGCATTTTGTGTGTGTTGCTTTGAATTTCTAGCATCTGCAGATTTTCTCATATTTATGTTTCTCCTGGAGACTTACTCTTACATTTCTGTCTCCTAATCTCCTGCCTCTCCAGGGGGTTGCCTACTCCAGTCTGACAAGAGAATCATAGAGCCATAGTCATACAGCATGGAAATAGGTCCTGTGGTCTAACTGGGCCACCACAAACACAGTATCCTCCCTGCTGGTCCCAGTTGCCTGCATTCGGCCCAGAACACTCCAAGCCCTTCCACTCCATGTACCTATCCAAACGCCACCTGAATGTTGTAACTGTACCTGCCTTGACCACTTCCTCTGGCAGCTCTTTCCAGGTTCTCACCATCTTCTGTGAAAAGAAGTTACCTCTCAGGTCTCTTTTAAATGTTTACCCTCTTTTTTTGTAGTTCCCTCTAGTTTTGGACTCTCCAAACCTCGAGGAAAAGACGACTACTGTCCACCTTATCTATACCCCTATGATTTTATAAACTTCTACAAGGCCACCCCTCATTCTCTTGCACTACAGGGAGTGAAGATCCAGCATGGCCAACCTTTCCCTGTAACTGAGACCCTGTAGTCTAGGCAGCATCCTCATAAATATATCAGCATCCTCATAAAAATACAGATGGCATTTCGGGCTGAGACGCTTCAGCAGAACTGGAGAAAAAAAGCTGAGGAGTAGATCTAAAAGGTGGGGGAGGGGAGAGAGAAACGCAAGGTGATAGTTGAAACCAAGAGGGGGATGGATGAAGTCAAGAGCTGGGAAGTTGACTGGTGAAAGAGATACAGGGCCCAAAACCGTCCTTTCAGCTGAGGCGACACTTCATCTGTGAGTCTGTTGGGGTCATATACTGTGTCCGGTTCTCCTAGTGTGTATATCGCTGAGATTCAACATAGATTGGGAGACCATTTTGCTGAGCACCTACGCTCCGTCCACCAGAAGAAGCAGGATCTCCCAGAGGCCAACCATTTTAATTCCACTTCCCGTTCCCATTCTGATATGTCAATCCATGGCCTCCCCTACTGTCACAATGAGACCACACTTAGGTTGGAGGAGCAACACCTTATATTCCGCAAACAAGAGAAAATCTGCAGATGCTGGAAATCCAAGCAACACACACAAAATGCTGGAGGAACTCAACAGGCCAGGCAGCATCTATGGGAAAAAGTATAGGCGATGTTTTGGGACGAAACCTTTTGCAGGACTAGCATCCAACCTGACGGCATGAACATCATTCTTGATCTTCCGGTAATGGCCTCTCCCCACTTCACCACTTCCCATCCCCTTTTCCCCCTCTCACCTTATTTGTCCATGGCCTCCCTCTGGTGCACCTCTCCCCTTTTCTTTCTTCCATGGCCTTCTGTTCTCCCCTATCAGATTCCCCCTTCTCCAGCCCTGTAACTCTTTCACCAATCAACTTCCCAGCTCTTTACTTCATCCCTCCCCCTCCCAGTTTCACCTATGACCTTGTGTTTCTCTCTCTCCTCCCCCACCTTTTTAAAAAAAATCTACTCCTCACGTATTTTTCTCCAGTCCTGTTGAAGGGTCTCAGCCCGAAACATCAACTGTAATTTTTCCATGGATGCTGCCTAGCCTGCTGAGTTCCTCCAGCATTTTGTGTGTGTAGCATAAAAGTACACTGTCTGGCAAGAGAACAGAAGTTTATGTTAGGAGTGAAAGATGTTTTTAATCTAAAGCCATCCTGTTGTTTCCCCAGCAGAAACATTGCTTGTAAGTTGATGTTATATTGTTTAATAGATAATCTAAAAGCATCAATAAGATTTTGCTGAAATAGAATGTTCTCTTTGAGTTTATTACACCTACCTGGATGTTAATGGTTCACACATATTATTTGCCTGTCGTATTTATGTGTTAGAATCTTATAATACTTATCTGCAGGAAATTTAACTAAGCTCTTGCTTATCTGTGTATAGTTACTTGTGTAAGTAGAGCAGTGTGATAGTTGTACTGTATTTAAAAACGCAAACAACAGGAATCCTGCAGATGCTGGAAATTCAAGCAACACACATCAAAGTTGCTGGTGAACGCAGCAGGCCAGGCAGCATCTCTAGGAAGAGGTCTTCTAGTCCTGATGAAGGGTCTCGGCCTGAAACGTCGACTGCACCTCTTCCTAGAGATGCTGCCTGGCCTGCTGTGTTCACCAGCAACTTTTATGTGTGTTGGTTGAACTGTATTTTGTAGTTTTTCAGTTTCACTCCTTATTCACTGTGCCATGCCGCTGAGTCTGTAATAAAACCAAGGAGCCAGGGGGCTATACCCTGTCTCTCATGTCATTCTTGAATGGAGTTTGACTGACTATCTAGTTGATGTTACAACACCGGAGTGAGGGCAGTGCACAGGTCCAATAGTAGGTGTTTAGACAGACCGAATATGCAGGGGATTGAAGGACCTGGATCATGTAGCATCATTAAGTCATGGAGCAAATAATTATGAATACTTGTTCTTTGGTCCAGTGCATTCATTCTGACCACCCAATCCCAATTTCCTGCATTCAGCCCATATCCCTCGAAACCTCGTTCCTGCAATAACCTATCCAAGTGCTTCTTAAATGACATTATTGTAACCCTCAACCTCCTTCTCTGGTGACTTGTTCCATATCATCACCATGCCTGAGAAAGTTGCCCATAAAGTCCTTTTTAAATCTTTCCCTTCTCAGCCTAAATTTTTGGTCCCTAGTTTGCAGCTCCCCTGCCCTGGGGAAGTATTTCATTGAGTTTATCTATTCCCCTTTAAAAACCTCTATAAGGTCTTCCTTTATTTGTCTGCATTCCAAGGAATGAAGACCGAACCTGGTTAACTTTACCCTTCAACTCAGACCCTCTATTCCAGGCAAAATTTTCATAAATCTTTTTCTGCATGCTTTCCAGTTTAATCCTCAGACACAGAGCCTGGGTGCTCTAGGCTCTGTGCCTGAGGGCTTCACAACATTTACTGAGCTCTGAGCTGAACTGAGGCTGAGGCTGCGGCCTGCTCTGATTGCTCCAAGCTTTGTGTCTATGGACTCGCTTTTGTTCTGAATGTTGTTTGCTTACTTTTATTGTTCGCACAATTAGTTTTTTAAATTTCTGTGCCTTGGGTGTTTGAAAGTCTTTTTTTAAGGATTCTTTTTGGATTTCTTTGTTTTGTGGCTGCCTGTTAGGAGCCAAATCTCAAAGTTGTATAATGTGTACATATTTATGATAATAAATGTACTTTGATCTTTCCTATAACAGGCTGACCAAAACTGAATTCCACGTGTAGTCTCACTGACAATTTAGACAACTGTAACATTTCCTATACTCAGTTCCCTGACTGATGAAGACTGTTGTGTCTCTGAACAACTACCTATCAATTAAATCTCCTCTGCATCCTTTCTATAGTTTCCACATCCTTCCTGTAGTGAGGTGACCAGAACTGAGCACAGTACTCCAAGTATGATCTGACCAGGGTCCTATACAGTTGTAACATTATCTCTAGGCTCTTGAACTCAATCGTGCGGTTGATGAAGGCCAATACGTTGTAAGCCTTCTTAAATACACTGTCAACCTGCGCAACAGTTTTGAGCGTCCCATGGACTCGGATCCCAAGATCCGTCTGAACCTCCACACTGCCAATAGTTTCACCATTAATACTATATTCTGCCATCATATTTGACCTATCAAAATGAACCACCTCATACTTATCTGGCATGAACTCCATCTGCCACTTCTCAGCCCAGTTTTGCATCCTATCGATGTCCCGCTGTAACCTCTGACAACCCTCTACACTATCCACAACACCCCCAACCTTTGCATCATCAGCAAACTTACTAACCCATCCCTCCACTTCCTCACCCAGGTCATTTAAAAAATTCACGAAGGAAAGGGGTCCCAGAACAGATCCCTGAGGCACACCACTGGTCACTGGCCTCCATGCAGAATATGACCCATCTACAACCACTCTTTGCCTTCTGTGGGCAAGCCAGTTCTGGGTCTACAAGCAA
The DNA here is from genome assembly GCF_963921235.1 of Mobula hypostoma. Lineage (NCBI taxonomy): Eukaryota > Metazoa > Chordata > Chondrichthyes > Myliobatiformes > Myliobatidae > Mobula > Mobula hypostoma. The sequence goes on along the minus strand of NC_086104.1, from coordinate 18,369,011 downwards.
GGTCCCCTTGGATTCCCATGCCTACTTACTTTCTCAATAAGCCTTGCATGGGGTACCTTATCAAATGCCTTGCTGAAATCCATATACACTATACCTACTGCCCTATCTTCAACAATGTGGTTAGTCACATTCTCAAAATATTAAATCAGACTCATAAGGCACAACCTGCCTTTGATGAAGCCATGCTGACTATTCTTAATTATATCACACCTCTCCAAATGTTCATAAATCCTGCCTCTCAGGATCTTCTCCATCAACTTACCAACCACTAAGTAAGACTCACTGGTCTATAATTTCCTGGACCCCATCCATTATTTATTTATATACACACACTCTTTTTCTCTCTCTCCTTTTTCTCCCTCTGTCCCTCTGACTATACCCCTTGCCCCTCCTGCGAGCTTTTCTCCCCCCATCCCCCTTTTCTTTCTCCCTAGGCCTCCTGTCCCATGATCCTCTCATATCCCTTTTGCCAATCACTTGTCCAGCTCTTGGCTCCATCCCTCCCCCTCCTGTCTTCTCCTATCATTTTGGTACAAAGAAGGTTCACCAGATTGATTCCTGGGATGGCAGGACTTTCATATGATGAAAGATTGGATCGACTAGGCTTATACTCGTTGGAATTTAGAAGATTGAAGGGGGATCTTATTGAAACATATAAAATCCTAAAGGGATTGGACAGGCTAGATGCAGGAAGATTGTTCCCGATGTTGGGGAAGTCTAGAATGAGGGGTCACAGTTTAAGGCTAAAGGGGAGCCTTTTAGGACCGAGATGAGGAAAAACTTCTTCACACAGAGAGTGGTGAATCTGTGGAATTCTCTGCCACAGGAAACAGTTGAGGCCAGTTCATTGGCTATATTTAAGAGGGAGTTAGATATGGCCCTTGTGGCTAAAGGGATCAGGGGGTATGTGGGAAGGCTGGTACAGGGTTCTGAGTTGGATGATCAGCCATGATCATACTGAATGGTGGTGCAGGCTCGAAGGGCCGAATGGCCTACTCCTGCACCTATTTTCTATGTTTCTGTGTTTGTATATCCACAGTCAGTTGTTAGTTCTTACTGACACGGAGTGCTGGGCTGTTGCTGTGACACCACTTAACTAGCTGATACATTTTGCTCCTGTACACCTTCTCATCACCATCTGAAATTTTGACAGGGGTTAATAACTGTTCCTGAACCTGGTGGTGTGGCACTTGAGGTTCCTGTACTTCCATCCTGATAGCAGCTGTGAGAAGAGAGCATGGCATAGATGGTAGGTGTCTTTGATGATGGAAGCTGCTTTCCTGTGGCAGCACTCCACACAGATGTGCCCAATGGTGAAGAGAGCTCTACCCATGCTGAGCTGGGCTGCATTAAATACTTCTTGAAGGATGTTCCATTCAAGGGCATTGGTGTTTACGTATCAAGTTGTGATGCAACCAGTCAATATCTTCTCCATTGCATATCTATCAAGGTTTTTCAAAGTTTTCGATGAAATGCCAAATCTTCACAAAATTCCAAGGAAGTAGAGGTGCTGCTGATCCTCTGATGTGTTCTGGCTTATGGACCTTTGGTGTCCTCCTGTTGTCAATAATCAGCTTCTTTGTCTTGCTGAGGTTGACTGAGAAGTTGTTATTAAGGCACCACTCAGCCAGATTTTTCAACCTCCCTCCTCTATGCTCCATTCATCACCAAGCTTGATCTGGCCAATGACAGTGGTGTCATCGGCAAACTTAAACGTGGCATTAGAGCTGTGCTTAGCCTCACAGTCATAAGTCTAAAGGGAGTAGAGAAGGGGGCTAACACACGGTCGTCTGGTGCTGATGGATATTCTGGAGGATATGTGCCGAATGAACTCAGTGAGTCTGCAAATGAGGAAATCAAGGATTCAGTTGCAGTGAGGCCCAGGAATTGGAGCCTATTGGTTAGTTTTGAGAGGATAATAGTATTGAATGCAGAGCTGTAGTAAATGAAGAGCATCCTGATATGTGCTTCTTCACTGTCCCTGTGTCCCAGGGTTGAGTAAAGAGCCAATGAAATGCCATCTGCTACTGACTTATTGTGTTGGTTGGCAAATTAGAGCAGATCTAAGTTGTTCTCAGACAGTAGTTAATATGGTTCCTCCCCAGCCTCTCAAAGCACTTCGTCACAGTGGATGCAAGGGCTACTGTACGATAGTCACTGAGGCAGGTTTCCATGTATTTCTTAGGCACCAGTATAGTTGAAACCTATTGAAACAGGTGGGTACCTCAGACTGCCAAAGCAAGAGGCTAAAGATATCAGTGATATCTTCAAGCCAGCTCATCAGCACAGGCCATTAGCACTCGGTTAAGTAGCCCACCTGGGCTGAATGTTTCTTGTGCGTTCACCTTCCTGAAGGATGCACACACTGGCCTCAGAGACTGAAATCACAGGGTCACTGGATCTGTGGAAGTTTGTGAAGGTGTTTCCATGTTATGATTGGCAAAGTGAGAATAAAAAACACTGAGTTCTTCTGGGAACGAAACCTAATTGTCTCCTATTTCACTTGGCTTCACTTTGTAGGAGTGTGATAGCATTCGAGCCCTGCCACAGCTGTCAAGCATACTCTAGTAATTTCAGTTTGGTCCAGAATTGCAGCTTCGCACGTGAGGTGGCTTTACAGAGGTTATATCCAGACCTTTTGAGTTTAACTTGGTTGCTAGACCTGAACACCACAAGTAATGTGTGATTACTTGTGTTACTGCAGCCTTCCTGTCAGTTTGAACCAATCTGGCTATTCTCCACTGACATCCTTCATTAACAAAAGATTTTTGCTCACCAAACTGCCACTCACTGGATGTTTTTCTGTTTCCTGGTCCATTTTCTAAAAACTCTAGAGCAGGGGTCTCCAATCTGGGGTCCATAGACTCGTCAGTTAACAGTAGGGGTCTATGCCACAAAAATAGCACAGGAAGCCCTGCTGGAGAAAGTGCTGTACATGAAAATCCCAGGTGATCAGTGTTTCTGAAATACTCAAACTACCTGTTTGGCATCAACAATCATTCCGTGGTCATTGTGACTTAGATCACATTTCTTCCCCATTCTAATGTCTGGTCTGAAAAACAACTAACCTCTTGACCATGTCTGCATGCTTTTATGCATTGAGTTGCTGCCACGTGATTGGCTCAATGGGGCTACGGTGATAACATGTCAGGGCGAGGTAAGTTACCTGTGAAGAATAGGAATAGGAAGTAAGCACAAGGAAATCTCCAGATGCTGGAATTTCAAGCAACACACATAGAAGTTACTGGTGAACGCAGCAGGCCAGGCAGCATCTCTAGGAAGAGGTACAGTCGATGTTTCGGGCCGAGACCCTTCGTCAAGACTAACTGAAAGAAGAGCTAGTAAGAGATTTGAAAGTGGGAGGGGGAGGGGGAGATCCTCTTAAAGATCCTCTTAACTCCCTCTTAAATATAGCCAATGAACTGCCCTCAACTGTTTCCTGTGGCAGAGAATTCCAAAGATTCACCACTCTCTGTGTGAAGAAGTTTTTCCTAATCTCAGTCCTAAAAGGCTTCCCCTCTATCCTCAAACTGTGACCCCTCGTTCTGGACTTCCTCAACATCGGGAACAATCTTCCTGCATCTAGCCTGTCCAATCCTTTTAGAATTTTATAAGATCCCCCCTCAATCTTCTAAATTCCAACGAGTATAAGCCTAGTCAATCCAGTCTTTCATCATATGAAAGTCCTGTCATCCCAGGAATCAATCTAGTGAACCTTCTTTGTATTCCCTCTATGGCAAGGATGTCTTTACTCAGATTAGGGGACCAAAACTGCACACAATACTCCAGGTGTGGTCTCACCAAGGCCTTATACAACTGCAGTAGTACCTCCCTGCTCCTGTACTCAAATCCTCTTGCTATGAATGCCAGCATACCATTCGCCTTTTTCACCGCCTGCTGTACCTGCATGCCCACTTTCAATGACTGGTGTATAATGACACCCAGGTCTTGTTGCACCTCCCCTTTTCCTAATCGGCCACCATTCAGATAATAATCTGTTTCCCTGTTTTTGCCACCAAAGCGGATAACCTCACATTTATCCACATTAAATTGCATCTGCCATGAATTTGCCCACTCACCTAACCTATCCAAGTCACCCTGCATCCTCTTAGCATCCTCCTCACAGCTAACACTGCCACCCAGCTTTGTGTCATCCGCAAACTTGGAGATGCTGCATTTAATTCCCTCATCTAAGTCATTAATATATATTGTAAACAACTGGGGTCCCAGCACTGAGCATTGCGGTACCCCACTAGTCACTGCCTGCCATTTTGAAAAGGTCCCGCTTATTCCCACTCTTTGCTTCCTGTCTGCCAACCAATTCTCTATCCACATCAATACCTTACCCCCAATACCGTATGCTTTAAGTTTGCACACTAATCTCCTGTGTGGGACCTTGTCAAAAGCCTTTTGAAAATCCAAATATACCACATCCACTGGTTCTCCCCTATCCACTCTACTAGTTACATCCTCAAAAAATTCTATCAGATTCGTCAGACATGATTTTCCTTTCACAAATCCATGCTGACTTTGTCCGATGATTTCACCGCTTTCCAAATGTGCTGTTATCACATCTTTGATAACTGACTCTAGCATTTTCCCCACCACCGATGTCAGGCTAACCGGTCTATAATTCCCCGGTTTCTCTCTTCCTCTTTTTTTGAAAAGTGGGGTTACATTAGCCACCCTCCAATCCTCAGGAACTAGTCCAGAATCTAAAGAGTTTTGAAAAATTATCACTAATGCATCCACTATTTCTTGGGATACTTCCTTAAGCACTCTGGGATGCAGACCATCCGGCCTTGGGGAATTATCTGCCTTTAGTCCCTTCAATTTACCTAACACCACTTCCCTACTAACGTGTATTTCCCTCACTTCCTCCATCTCACTGGACTCTCTGTCCCCTACTGTTTCGGGAAGATTATTTATGTCCTCTTTAGTGAAGACAGAACCAAAGTAGTTATTCAATTGGTCTGCCATGTCCTTGCTCCCCATAATCAATTCACCTGTTTCTGTCTGTAGGGGACCTACATTTGTCTTAACCAATCTTTTTCTTTTCACATATCTATAAAAGCTTTTACAGTCAGTTTTTATGTTCCCTGCCATTTTTCTCTCATAATCTTTTTTCCCCTTCCTAATTAAGCCCTTTGTCCTCCTCTGCTGGACTCTGAATTTCTCCCAGTCCTCAGGTGAGCCACTTTTTCTGGCTAATTTGTATGCTTCTTCTTTGGAATTGTGTGTGTGTGTTTGTGTGTGTGTGTGTGTGTGTGTGTGTCTTTGAGTGTAATATTTTCTGTCATTCAGATTATCTATATGTATTGCATTGTGCTGCTGTAGAAAAAATAACACATTTTGTGACATATGCTGGTGATTTTAAACCTGATTCTGATTCAAATCATTAACATATAACATTAAAATAAGTAGTCCCGACGCCAAACCCTGCGGAACACCACAGTCACCAGAAAATGCTACCTTTGTTCCCGCTCTTTGCTTCCTGCCAATCAGCCAATCCTCTGTCCATGCTCGTATCTTCCCTGTAATACTGTGGGCTCTTATCCTGTTTAATAGCCCCAAAGGAGGCACCTTGTCAGAGGCCTTCTGAAAATCAAAGTACTCAACATCTACCGATTCTTCCTTTCTATCCTCCTCAAAGAACTCCAGAAGATTTGTCAGAAAAGATTTTCCCTTAAGGAAATCTTGTTTCCTTTGACGTATGTTGTCATGTGTTTCCAAGTACCCTGATACATCATCTTTAACAATCGACTCCAACATCTCCCAACCACCGAGGTCAGACTAATTGGACTATAATTTCCTTTTTTCTGCCTCCCTCCCTTCTTGAAGAGTGGAGTGTCATTTGCAATTTTCCGGTTTTCTGGAACCATTCATGAATCTAATGATTCTTATTAATACCTCCTCAATCTCTTCAGCTACCTCTTCAGAACCCTGGGATGTAGTTCATCTGGTCCAAGTGACTTATCTACCTTTAGATCTTTCAGCTGTCCAAGTGCCTGCTCTCCAGTAATAACAATTGCACTTGCTTCTGTCACCCTCAAACATCTAGCATACAGTTAGAGTCTTCCGCAGTGAAAACTGATGCAAAATACTTATTCAGTTCGTCCACCATTTCTGTGTTCACCATTATTGCCTCTTCAGTATCATTTTCCAGTGATCCAATATCAACTCTCACTTCTCCTTTATGCTTTCTGTATCTGAAAAAGCTTTTTGTTATTAACATGCACTCTGTGGCCACTTTGTTAGATACAGAAGGCTCAAGTTCTAATTACATTCCTAAGTATGCATACACTACACAACCTTGGGATCCATCTCCTTACAGGCAGTCACAAAACAATGAACCCTGAAAGGACCTATTAAAACAAAAGAATACCTTCAAGCACCCAGTGTAGAGGGAGGGGGAGAGATCGTGCACACAATATAAGTAAGCAAATAGCATTCAGAACTGAAATTTACAGAAGTGAACCCATCTACAATAGTCACTGGTACCCAATAAAGTAGTTACTGAGTGCATACAGCCCTTCAGCTTGTTGGCTATCAATACTAATCTTTGTAGTGATTTATACTAATCCTACAGTAATCCCTTTTTTTATTTGCATTGCACCTTACAATGTTCTTGCATAATCCATTGAATATAATCGTTGTCATTAATATGTAGACAACCCATAAATCAAATATTATGTAAACTATAAATACACAAATGTGGTCTGTTTCCTCTGGATCCTCAGAGGTTGAGGGGTAATCTGACAGAGGTATATAAAATTATGAGAGCATAGATAGAGTAGACGGTCATTCTTTTGTTCCAGGTTGACCTGTCAGTCACAAAGCAAGGAGACACATAAAATGCGAGTGCTGGAAGGTGGCGAATCAAACAAAACACTGGAAGAACGGGTCAGGCAATATCTGCGAAGGGTAATGGACTGTTAATGTCTCAAATCAAATCTCTTCATTTTGACTGGTTTGACCAGCGATCTGATTTTTAATCAAAATGGAAGGTGTTTCTGTTTATAAAGTAAACGTTATTTCTATATCCACTGACTCCACGTCACTGAGTTGGCAGGGACAATGCCTCCTGTACTCCTAAGCTGAGATCCTGCATCATGGGCTGTAGAAATGCTACAGAAAAATTTCCCACCTAATAGTCACTGGGGACCTTGTTAATTTAGACCAGGAGGTTCCAGAGTTGTCACTCCAGAGTCACACCAGATCAGGTGAGGCAATCTCTCATGTTTTTAGATGCTGTATTCAAAGAGTGATAGAATCATCTGGCACCCAGACAGATTCTTTGGCCCACCATGTATGTCCATGTAGTACCCATTTGCACTTGGTGTCCCTTTGGTAGAATTAAAGATACCTGTGGGTTTGGACTAAGAAGGAAAGCTGTTCCGAGAATCAGAGTACAGAGGAGGAACTCAGCGCGATTTAAGAGACTCTTAAAGTTACTCTTATAGTTATTATTCTATAGATTTGCTGAGGATGCCCACAGGGAGATGAATCTCAGGGATGTATATGGTGACATATATGTACTTCGATAATAAACTTACTTTGTACTTAATTAGGCAACAGGAAAGGAAAATGGAGGGTAATGGGATATGTGGGAGGAAGGGGGTAGATTGATCACAGAGGAGTTTTAATATAGGTTGGCACAACATTGTGGGCTGAAGGGCCTGTATTGTGCTCTACTGTTCTGTATTCTGTTCTATGTTCTACGTTCTTTGTTCACTCCTGTTCTTTCTCATAACCATGAGTATTATTCCCTTCCTATGAACATTAATGAAAGAAGACTATAGACCATGTGTTTGGTAAATGGAATTGGAATTGGTGTTGGTTTATTATTGTCATACATACTGAGATACAGTGAAAAACTTGTCATGCATTCTGTTCATACAGTTCAAGTCATTACACAGTGCATTGAGGTAGAACAAAGTAAAACAATAATAATGCAGAATAAGTTGTAACAGCTACAGGGAAAGTGCAGTTCAGGTAAACAATAAGATAGACGATCGTTACAAGATGTATTGTCTGGCCAAGAGTCCAACTTATTGTACTAGGGATCTATGCACCACAGTGTAATGGATACCATGATGCTTTACAGCACCAACGACCTGGTTGCATTTCCTGTCACTACCTGTAAAGAGTTTGTATGTTCTCACAGTGTCCACGTCAGTCTCCTCTGGTTGCTTCAGTCTCCTTGTATGGGTTAGGGTTAGTAAATAGTGGGTAAGTTATGTTGCCACTAAGAGCATAGTTGCACTTGCAGTCTGTGCCCAACACATACTCAGATTGTGTCGGTCGCTGGCACAAGTGACACATTATATTCCACTGTTTTGATGTACATGCAGTGAATAAAACTAATCTCTAATCTCTTACAACAGTGAGGTAGAAGCTATTCTAGAGCTTTAGGACTTTATATCTTTTGCCCGGTGGAAGAGAGGATGTCCCGCGTGGGTGGAGTCTTTGATTTTGCGGACTGCTTTACAGAGGCAGTGAGAAGTATAGACAGGCCACAGAGGGGAGGCTGGCTTCCTTGATGTACTGAGCTGTGTCCACAACTTTGCAGTTTCTTGCAGTCACAAACCAAGCAATTCGTCTGCATCCCGTTAGGATACTTTCGATTAAAAATTGTAAGGGTATTAGTATACCCAGATATTTGATGGTTGGCATGTGTGGGCTGTGTTGCAGTGTGAAGAAAATCACCAAAGAGATGCATCTGGTAGATATAATAGGAGCCTTTTATTCCACAAAATGAGACTTTCCCAAGAAGAAAAGACCTGATCAACCCAATATTACCTGACATTTTATATGCTAACTATCAAAGGACTATTCTATATTTTCAATGTATCTACAATGTTTCCTTCGAATTACATATAATGTCCACAGCTCCTTTGCACCCACACTTCGGACACCCAAAATGAATATTGATCAGCATTGTTTGGTTTTTCAATTAACTGCTGTCCACAGCTCCAGGAAACTATTGTCCAGGGCTGCATTTTAAATTTAATTTACAATGAGTGTTCAGGTACAAGGAATGACTGCTGAAGTCAAGGTTTGTTCTATACCCTAAATCCGGAATATACCAGAAGGGTCTGTTTCTGTGGTATATGATTCTGTGACTCTCTCTGGCGAGTAAATATTGAGTTCATTTCGCCATTCTTATAACTAATCATCAGCTCTCACTCCTCCACATGAACCGGCTTTAAATGCTTCTGTATAACCTCCTTCATTTCTTAATTTTTTTTCCACTATTTTATCACAAAAGCAGCACATTTTTAACAGCCAACCCAAAACAAAGGCTGGTGCTTGTTATGAAAACGGAGCATCCATTATTAGAGTGTGGCGTGATTATCTCTGAGCCATGGAGACAAGCTGGAAGGCACGCCCAGAGTTGAATTAGGTGACTGACAGGCAACACTCCACACAATGGACAAACATGCCTATATATCGCTGCAGATTACCTCATGTGGTGCAGCTGAGAGGCTGTTGCTGGCAATAAAACTGCTTTTTACCCAATTACTGTGGAGCCATTCGTAATGCATTGAAACATAATGCTATTAGAAGTGTCAATCAAGTAGGCTAATTAAGGTGTGCATTTCAGAAAAATAACCAGCCTTTGTCTAACTTCTTATTTTCACTCTCTTTGGGGTCCCACCCAGTTGGGGCTCTACTTTGGTCTATAAATCTCACTTCAGCAAAGCAGACACAAAAGAAGGCACACTTCCTTTACAAACTGATGTCACACTGAGCCAAATTTTTCAGTGGTCTTCTGACTGCTTCCTATCACAACTCCACACCAATGCAGAAAAAAAAGGAGACACTCTTACAGCAAAAAAAAACACTTTCTCTCTAGAGAAATAATTTGTATTTAGTTCACAATGCACAGGATTCAGAATAACTTGAATTCAATGTAATATGTCTTCAGCATCTAGTCACTGACAAAGTAATCCTCAATTTTTCATACAACAAACTCCCACAGATGGCAGGGAGATCCTGAGGGGTGTTGACAGGGAGGATATGGGGAATATGTTTCCTTCTGTGGGAGAATCTGGAACCAAAGTTTGAAGAAAAATCTAAAAAAAAAATAAACTGGAGGGCATGCGTTTAAGTTGAGAGGCAGGAAGTTTCAACAGGATTTACGAGGCGTGTTTATTCAGAGTGAAGCGCGGGTGGCAGAAATGCACTGCCAGGGAAGGTGGCAGAAGCAGATACAATAGCAATGATATAAGGGGCATTTAGACGGGCACATGAACCCCCAGGGAATGGAGGGACATGGACCATATGCAGGCAGAGGGGATTGGTTTAGATTGGTGTCATGGTCAGCACAGATTTCTTGGGTCCAAGATCCTGTTCCTGTTCTGTATTATTATGTTTTCGATGTCCTATATTCTATAAACTGTTTGACATCTCAAATGAAAACAGAAAATGCTGGAAGCACTCAGCAGGTCACATTTAATTCTCTTACAACATAGAAACTATGGAATCTGGTGCCAGTTCTCAGAACCATTTCATCAATCCATTCCCCAATTTATTTCCTTTTAATCTAATTTTTCTCACATGTCTATCAGCTACCCCCAAGTCTCTTTCCATTCACCTGCACATTTAGGGTAATTACTTCTGTCAGTTACTGCTAACCAGCACATCTTTGGGCTGTGGGAGAAAACTGCAAGAGTTAGGAGAAATTCACCCAGTCGTGGGGCCAGCGTGAAAACTCCTCACTGACGGCAGTTGTGGTCAGCATTGAGTTTGGGTCATTGGAACAGTGAAGAAGTATCTCTGTGTGTCATAGGGCCTTTGGCCTAAATCAGTAACCCTGTGTCTAAATACTGAGAGTTTCCAGCTACAACTATGATTCACCATTTTAAAAGAAGGGACGGCCCTTTTAAGGGGGAACTGAGGTGGAAGTTGGGAATAGTTCAATTACTAGAGGGCACTGGGAGCAGGCTAAAGGCCCCCGTTGTCTCGGTTTCCACCACTCCAGAGTGCAAAACATAAAAAATACTATAAAAGACATAAAAATACTTAGAAGTCACATAATTAGTTAAATAGAGATCACCAGGTACAGTTAAGGTGTTTCAATAGATTGTAGTAAAAATACACCTGCATCTGGAAGGTCCAACTTCTGGTGAGTCAGTATCCTCGCAAAAACTACACCATGAAGATAAAAGGATACTCCAAGCAGCTCCACAAAAAGGTTATTGAAAAGTACAAGTCAGAAGATGAATACAAATGTAGGGCTCTCAGTATACTTGGTGGACTGTTAACTGTTAATCGCTTATTACCAAAATGTCTTCTCGGAAGTGTTATATTAAAATGGCTTCTCGTAATGTTAACTGCTGAGCAAGGGGTTCTCTATAACTGCAATGTCTGGGTTATACAATGTGATAATGGAAAGTGTATTCATTTGTTAGCCAACGGAAGTCATGTTCTGTTATCTTGTATATGTGTGCTGAGTTGAGGAGCGCGGGCTTTTCGGGAGGCGAGCAGAGAGGACGGACGTGTGAGGACCGGACAGGGGTTCCAGGGCAGTGAATACTGGGCCTCGGGGGTTCAGATAGTGGCCGGAGTCTCAGAAGGACGTTGTGGATGGAATCGGAGGCGTGAGCTCCAACGTATTTTAAAATATTGTGTGCACAAGACTGATAAGTTACTTATGTGGCGCCTAGTTTTTTGTAGTTATTTCTACTAACCCATCACCAAAAATTTGCTATAAAGTATAATTCTTTATTCGCACTTGGCGTATTGTTTTCATATTTGTGTTGTGGTTGTTCATTGGGAGACTCGCACCTTATCCGCACCAAAGTGATTGCACTTTTTGGCGGGGTCGACGGCTATTTACCCTAGGCAACGGGGGGTCAGTAGGGCAAAAACCCTTACATAAGAAAATTTCCAAGTCACTTGGAACACAGTTAAGTCAATCATCAAGAAATATAAAGAATATGGCATAGCAGTAAATCTACCCACAGCAGGCCACCCTCAAAAACTGAGTGACTGTGCAAGAAGGGGACTAGTGAGGCAGGCCAATAAGAGACATATGTCAACTCTGGAGTAGTTAAAAGCTTCAGTGACTGAGGTGGGAGGGAATGCACATACAACTGTTGTCCAGGTGCTTTACCAGTTACAACTTTATAGGAAAGTGGCCAAGAGAAAGCTACTGTAGAAAAAATAACTCACATGAGATCTCAGCTAGAGTTTGCCAGAAGGCATGTGGGAAACTCTGAAGTCAGGTGGAAGAAGGTTCAATGGCCTAATGAAATAAAAATTGAGCTTTTTGGCCATCAGACTAAATGCTATGCTTGGCATAAGCCAAACACTGCACATCAACTAAATCACAGCATCCTTACTGTGAAACATGGTGGTGGCTGCATAATGCTGTGGGGATGCTTCACTGCAGCAGGCCCTGGAAAGCTTGTGAGGGTAGAGGGTAAAATGAATGAAGCAAAATACAGATAAATCCTAGAGGAAAACCTGCTGCAGTCTGCAAGAGAACTGTGACTTGGGAGACAATTTGTTTTCCAGCAAGACAATGACCCCAAGCATAAAGCCAAAGCTACACAGAAGTGGCTTAAAAACGACAAAGTTAATGTCCTGGAGTGGACAAGTCAGAGTCCAGACCTCAATCCAATTGAGAATTTGTGGCTGGACTTGACAAGAACTGTTCACTCATGACCCACATGCAATCTGACAGAGCTTGAACAGTTTTGTAAAGAAGAATGGGGGAAAAAGTGCAGTGTCCAGATGTGCAAAGCTGATAGAAACCTTTCCACACAGATTCAAGGGTGTAATTGCTGCCAAAAGTGCATCTACTGACTTGTAGGGGTTGACTAATTATGTAATCAATTATTTTGTGTTTAATAATGGTAATAAATTTAGACCAATTTGTTGAGGCCTGTTTTCACTTTCACTTTGAAATCTGTTGATCAGTGTTGATCAAGCCAAATTAAATTCACAGTGATTCAATGTTGTAAAGCAAAACATGAAAACTTCCAAGTGGTTGGGCGGGCGGGGGGGGGGGGGCGGTGGAAGTGAAGCTAAAATAGTGAGGTAGTATTCATGGTTGATTCGTTTTCTGTTCAGAAATCTGATGGCAAAGGTGGGGAGAAGCTGTTCCTAAAATGTTGAGTGCATGTCTTCAGGCCTGTCTACCTCTTTTCTGGATAGGTAATAATAAAAGAGCACACCCTGGGTGGTGGGGGTCCTTGATGATGTGTGCTGTGCTTTTTTTTTTTGAGACATCACCTTTTGAAGATGTGCTTGCTGCTGGGGAGGGCCGGTGCCCATGACGGAGCTCATCGAGTTTGCTGACTGAGCTTGAGTTTGAATTTTCTTGCAAGGATGCTACAAGCTATATCCTTGGTCCCAGACAGCATGCTCCAGCCTTGCTATCAGACCCCAACTCTCCCACTGCCACACCGATCACCATCACCCCTCAAACATTCACTCTTTGGAGGCAAGTGGGTTGAGATGAACTTTGATAGAAGTGTTCAGGATCGTAAACTGGTATGGGGACAATGTACAGAGATCGGCTGTTCCCATAAGATTATGCTCCATAGACCAAAGAGGGATGGACTTAAAAGTTCTTGGTAAAAGGATTGTGAGGAAACCATTCTGTCGCATTCACGGAGTGCCTGCAGGAAGATGGAAACAGAATCAACAGGTGTTTCAAAAGAGAATTGGCTGGAAATTGAGGGAAAATAATGTGTATCACTAGAGGGAAAGATTGGAGAATTGGAGTGATGAGGCTGTTTTAACTGGAGTTGTCACAGAGCAGGTGGGTTGAAAAGCTTCACTCTATGATAAGACAATTCTATGTTTGTCAAGCATACAAGTATCCTTGTGATGACGTCATTGCCAGGAAGGTTCAGGCCTTTCAGTGGATTGAATAGAATGGTAACGTCAAGACATAATGAGAAGATGTTGATTATTTTAATGTTAAATTGGCATTGTTGTGGAATAAAGTAACTTATTCTGCCGATCAAAGGCATCATTTGAGCTGGAGAGCAATGGTGGAACCTCACAAGGTCTGTGGGGAATTAGAATGATTTTATGTTTGACCACCCTGAGATATCAAGTTGTCCGACAATGCAGAGAGCCAGATATATATGCTACTTCCCACTCTGTAGCCACTTTATTGGGTACATCTGTACACCTGCTTATTAATGCCGATATTTAATCAGCCAGTCAGGTGGCCATAACTCAATGCATAAAAGTATGCAGACATGGTCAAGAGGTTCATTTGTTGTTCAGACAAAACATCAGAATGGGGAAGAAATGTGTTCTGTGACTTTGAGGAATAATTGTTGGTGCCAAATTGAGTGGTTTGAGTATCTCAGAAACTGCTGAGCTCCTGGGATTTTCACACACAATAGTCTCTAGAGTTTACAGAGAATGGTGCAAAAAAAAACCCCAAAAATACTGTGAGTGGCAGTTCTGTGGGCAACTTGTTAATGAGAGAGGTCTGAGGAAAATGGCTGCATTGTTTCAAGCTGACAGGAAGGTGACAGAACTGAAATAATCACACATTGCAACAACAGTGTGCAGAAGAGCATCACTGAATGCACAACATGTCGAAGCCTGAAGTGGATGTGTAGAAGACCACAGGTATTCAGAAATACGCCCAGTGGCCACTATATTAGGTACAGGCGGGCACTGAGTGTAAATATTCCTGTCTGAATATTTAACATACAGCAGACTCAGACTCAGACTCAATCTAATGACTCTTTGAAAAGGTGGCACTTTGAAGTGTGGCTTAACTAAAACACTTTAGTCAAATTTGTTCCACTTAGTTATTCATGGGATATAGGTGTTCCTGCCAAAACTCTCATTTACTGCACAATCTCCCTTACCTCCTGAAATGAATGACTTGTGAGGGTAGTTCTGAGCCAGCAATGTTGTAGCATTGCATCTCACGATTTGTTACCTATAAGGGGTTAATAATCAGCTTCAATTACTGGAAAACATACTCCAGGTTTAACTCGGATACAATAGATACATTGATTAATGACTTGTATGGGAAAGCAAGGCAAGGATCCAACCATTCAATTCAACAAGAAACATCCTCTGAGATTGCTTTGAATTATATGTAATTACCACTTCTTTTTCAGTTTAACAGACAGCTTTTCAAATGTGCTTGGCATCAATATTTCTGGAAAATATTTCAGTTATCGCTGCATGAAAGTGAGGAATCTCTCTAAGAGCCATGGACCATATTGTGGCTGGAGATGGCACTCAAAACATCACCTGAAAAATTGTACTTGCATTTGTTAGGACAAACAGGTTTAATAATAACCGCAGGATCAAAACTGTGAGTGGTTGCACTCACTTCAGGTGTTTGCACTCTGCTCCAGCACCAGGTTTGTGTGAGGCTTCTGCTGGCCAGGGCCGACCATAAACATTGTGTCCCAGCTGTCTAGGTACACAAGCCTGGGCAGTACAACACGGAGAGCAAGCTGTTGTCCATGTAGCAAGCTCTCTCTCTTCACCCTTCTGATGAACCCAAAGGAACAGCATTGTCCAATACAATGTGGCACTAACAGCATTGCAAGCGTTGACAGTCAGCATTGAACTCAGTGCAGGTCTGCCTTAAGGACTCCAGCACTGGATTTTTGTCTCTGGGTTTACCCCCAAAGCTTTCTCCATGAGTGAGTAACCTGCAAAGCAGCAGAGGTTTGAGATCAGGGTTTTCCTTCTCCTAGATGAGCTGGCGAGCCCCATCTACCCGAAGCGACGGCATTAAAGGTGCCAGCAACCGTCCTTTGCTCTTTCTGCTGTCAGTAGAAAAGGAACCTCTAGGCTTAGTAGCTACTAAGAAGACCAAGAACTGGACTTGGCTGTCAGACGCTATTTGAGAAGCACACCATTGAGAGCATTTAATAGGTAATGGAAGCTTATCCCACCACCTTAACAACCTTAACAACTCCAGGTTTATGATTGCCTATATTATTTAATTACTTAATAAACTTGCTGGGTACATCAGCCATTTTGTTTGTTTGTTTACCCATCCCAACTGATTACATCATAGCCTGGTATAGAAACACCAATGCCCAGGAATGGAAAGGTCTACAGAAAGTGATGGATACAGCCCAGTCTGTTACAGGTAAAGCCCTCCCCACGACAGAGCACATTTGCAAGGAGCACTGCTGTAAGAAAGCAGTATCTATCATCAAGGACCCCCGCCATCCAGACCTGCTGACCAGGAGCCTTAGCTCCCATGCTTTCAGGTTCAGGAGAAGTTATTACCCTTCAACTATCAGGGTCCTGAACTGACATGGATAACTTCACTCACCTCAACCACAACCTACAGACTCGTTTTCAAGGATTCTACAACTCGTGTTCTCAATGTTGCATATTCATTTTTATTTGGACAATTCGTCATCTTTTGCACATTGGTTGTTTTTCAGTATTTTATAGTTTTTCATAAGTTCTATTTATCTCTTTATTTTCTGCATGAACGTGAATCTCAATGTAGCATACGGTGAAATGTATGTACTTTGATAATAAATTTACTTTGAACTTTGAATTGCTCTATGCTGAGCTTGTCGTTAAGAGCGCATGGCATTGATGGGAGTGGAGTCACCCATAGGTCACACGGGAGAAGATGTCAGATCTTTCCCCGCAACAAACCGAAGATCCAATTACTTTGACTCGCTGATAGTGAAAGTCAGTTATTTCTTTTGAATTGAAGGTTTATCAACTAAGTCTTGAATCTGTCTCTGGCCCAATGTTTTAGAAATCCTTTTAGAAGTAGTTAACTGCTTCATTACTACAATACTAAACCCCTTGTGTCATGTTGCCACTTTCCTAGGGTGAGGAAGATGGCTTAAGGCAGGGGTTTCCAACCTTTTTAATGCCGTGGACCAATACCATTAAGGAAGGGGTTCATTGACCCCAGGTTGGGAACCCCTGGTTTAAGGGTTCAATAAATCAGTGCACATTCATAACAAGATTCTTGGCTTTTTGAAATTATGATCCCAAGCACTTGGTGATATTAGACCAGAGATTGATATAAGATGATGACATAAATGAAGTCATTGTTAAGGGCAGCACAATAACGCAGTGGTTAGTGCATTACTTTATAGTGCCAGTCACCACTGATTGTGGTTCAGTTCCTATAAGGAGTTTGCACATTCTCCTCATGACCATGGTAATATCACACTGTGTGAAGAGTGGCGCCCCACACAGCCTTTCAAACTGCGCCTTGTAAGGCATGAAGATGCCCGACGCTGGCCTCTCAGGTCTGAGTCGATGTCATCATCATCATCATCATCTCATGACCATGTGGGTTTTCTCTGGGTGATCCGGACTCCTCCTGCATTGTGAAGATGTATGGTTAGGGTTAACAAGTTGTGGGCATAAAATGTTAGTGCCAGAAGTGTGCCGACACTTGTGGGCTGCCCAACACATTCCTCACTGATTTAATTTTATGCAAATGATGCATTTCACTCTGTTTTGATATTGCAATCTACATGTGACAAATAAAGCCACTCTTTAATAAGATTCGGGATTCCAAGGGTGGGGGAGGCATTGGTTATAGTAACAAACCGATGAGTAACCAATACACACAGTGGAAAAAAGTGAGAGCAGAAATAAAACCTTGAAGCTTGCAGGTGGAGCCTTCATTTATCATTTTTCCAAACACAGGTCCTTATTTACTGCCTGTCATGCCACCGATGCTTATGGCAACAATGGAGGTCCTCCATCTCTGGTGGTGCTCAGCACTTCCTTCATCATGTCAGTAGCTTCCTCACGGTTTTCATTACTGTCAGTCATACAAGTCCTGGTGGAGACCCAGGAGTATCATTGCACTCAGATGTAGCAGGATTCTTCATTGCTGTTTCCGTAACAATTTTGTTTTGCCAGGGAAGGTTGATAGCCCTGAGATGAGCCCCACAAACCGGGAGGGCCACTAGCCCATTCTTGACGTGTATGGCATGGGTCACCCAAAGCATAAAGCTCTGACCCCAGCCAACATAGCTCTCCAGGTCAATGGGGCATGCAGTCCTCTGAACCATAACAAGGTTTGGAAACGAGCACAGGTCCAGCGAGATACATCACCTGAAGTAGAAAGTAAGTATTACATGTTTTGCTCCCTTAAGTAAGCTTGGACAATGCTGAAAGAGAAATACCCCCAAATATAATCCAAGCTCATGTGTTCTCTGTGATATTACCATCATGGGCTGAAGGGCCTGTAATCGGCTATAGTGGTCTATGTTCAATGTTCAAACAGCTACCAAAGACTGGTAGATGACCAACATTACTTTCCTGTTACTTAATCTACAAATTAACCTCATATTGTAGCTACTTAGTTTCAAGCCTAATGCACCATCACTGATTCAGTGTCATCAAGAGATCAGGATTGTTCATTAAACTAATGGGCTGTACTGTTCAGCCTTGTGGTTCATAGAGACTTGGGAACAGGCCCTTCAATCCACCACCTCCACCTTAACCATCAAGTGTCTATTAATCGTATCGCAGACCCACTGATTACACCCCACCTCATGCAGGGGTGAATGAGCAGAGTGTGAGGTAAATCCAAATCATAATTGTTCAAACAGCCTGTTGTGGGTTTATGCCTTTTTTGGGCTGTTGGGATTTTGGATAAATTTGCAAATCTCTTCCATTGTGGTATCAAAGGTTGTCACAAGATCACAGGACAAAGGAGCAGAATTAGGCCATTCGGCCCATCGAGTCTGCTCTGCCACTCCACCATGAGCTAAACTATTCTTCCATCTAGTTCCACTTTCAGGCTTTTTTCCCCATATCCCTTGATACCCTGACTAATTAGGTACCTATCAATCTCCTCCTTAAACACCCTCAATGATCGGGTCTCCATAGCTGTATGTGGCAACGAATTCCATAAATCCACAACCTTCTGGCTAAAAAAATTTCTCCTCATCTCTGTTTTAAATGGGTATCCTCTAATTCTAAGACTGTGGCCTCTTGTCCTGGACTCATCCACCAAGGGGAACAGCCTTTCCACACCTACTCTGTCCAACCCTTTCAACATTCGTAATGTTTCTATAAGATCCCCTATGGGGAAAAGGCAGGAGAATGAGGCCGAGAGGGATGATAAATTATCACGATTGAATGGCGGAGCAGACTCCATGGGCAAGAATAATCGGATCAGGCAGATGAATGCGTGGCTGAGAGACTGGTGCAGGGGGCAGGGCTTCAGATTCTTGGATAATTGGGATCTCTTCTGGCGGAAGTATGACCTGTTCAAAAAGGACAGGTTGCACCTGAACCCGAAGGGGACCAATATCCTGGTGGGAAAGTTTAGTAGATGTGACGAGAATACACATAGATTAAGATGTTAGCTGTCCTGTGCTGGCACCAGTGGGATCAGCAGTTGGTCTGCCGCCTGTCTCTTCAGGAGAGAGAGAGATAAGGAAAACAATGGAGCAGTATTTGGAGATGTTAATGAAGGGACGGGAGAGAGTAACGGAAGGAGAGCTGTCAAGATCGGCTCCCCCTTTGAACACTGAACTGTTTGAAGTGATGGACAAGCGATACCCCAGCAGGGGGATAAAAAGGGACAGGTTCGCTAAGGCGGGACACATGACACCCCGAGGTAACGAGACCCTGAAAGCGGTGCGTCTCCCACAAGTCGGTGGGAAGTTTTGGGACGGTTGGTCGCGGGACAAGCCATAGACGCACAGGGTGGAAAGGCACGATCGGCGGGAACCTGGTGTGGGTCCACCCTTGCCTGGGTGCCGGGTTCACCGCAGAGAAACGATCGTATCTGGAAATGGAGGGGTCACGGTCGGTGACCTCAGATGACATCACAAAGGGCTCGCACGAAAGCTGACTGCGAAGGTCTGTGTGTGGAAGCCGTTTGAATATTCATTCGTTTTGCTCTCTCTCTCCTTCCCCGCCCCACTGTCTGCGAACTGAACTGAACTAAATTGAACTGAACTTTGCGTCACTTTGAAACTGCTCATTTACCCCTAGACAACGATAGAGCTTGATTGATCCTGTTATCTTAATTTTGTGTACATGTGTGTTTATCATTGCTGAACTGTTGCATTTATTATCCTTTTGATTAGAGTACTGTGTTGCTTGTTTCTTTAATAAAACTTTCTTAGTTCTAGTAATCCAGACTCCAACTGAGTGATCCATTTCTGCTGGTTTGGCAACCCAGTTACGGGGTACGTAACATAGAGCTGTTAGGGAGGGTTTAAACTAATTTGGCAGGGGGATGGGAACCGGAATGATAGAGCGGAGGAAGGGGAAAACAGAAATAAATCTAAGATAGTGAGCAGTAAAGATGTCAGGAAAGACAGGCAGGTGATGGGGCAAATTTGTAGCCATTGGGATGAGTTACAGTGCAATAAAGTTGCAGTGAAATCAAAGCGAAAAGTATCAAATACTTGTCTTAAGGTGTTGTACTTAAATGCATGCAGCATAAGGAATAAGGTGGATGATCTTGTTGTACAGATACAGGTTGGCAGGTATGATATTGTGGCCATCAGTGAGACCTGGCTAAAGGATGCATATCTCTGGGAGCTGAACGTCCAAGGATACACGGTGTATCAGAAGTATAGGAAGGTAGGCAGAGGGGGAGGCGTGGCTTTATTGGTAAGAAATGATATTAAATCATTAGAAAGAGGTGATATAGGATCGGAAGGTGCAGAATCTTTATGGGTTGAGCTAAGAAATAGCAGGGGTAAAAGAACCCTGATGGCAGTTATTTACGGGCCTCCAAACAGCTGCAGGGATGTGGACTACAAATTACAACTGGAAATAGAAAAGGCTTGTCAGAAGGGCAGTGTTATGATAATTGTGGGGGATTTTAACATGCGAGTGGATTGGGAAAATCAGGCCAGCACTGGATCTCAAGATAGAGAATTTGTAGAATGTCTGCGAGATGGCTTTTTAGAACAGCTTGTTGTTAAGCCCTCTAGGGGATCGGCTGTACTGGATTGGGTATTGTGTAATGAACTGGAGGTAATTAGAGAGACTGAGGTGAAGGAACCCTTAGGAGGCAGTGATCATAACATGATTGAGTTCACTGTGAAATTAGAAAAAGAGAAGCCGAAATCTGATGTGTCGGTATTTCAGTGGAGTAAAGGAAATTACAGAGGCATGAGAGAGGAACTGGCCAAAGTTGACTGGAAAGGGACAATGGGGGGAAAGACAGCAGAGCAGCAGTGGCTCGAGTTTATGCGAGAAGTGAGGAAGGTGCAAGACAGGTATATTCCAAAGAAGAAGAAATTTTTGAGTGGAAAAAGGATGCAACCGTGGTTGACAAGAGAAGTCAAAGCCAAAGTTAAAGCAAAAGAGAGGGCATACAAGGAAGCAAAAATTAGTGGGAAGACAGAGGATTGGGAAGTTTTTAAAACCTTACAAAAGGAAACCAAGAAGGTAATTAAGAGAGAAAAGATTAACTATGAAAGGAAGCTAGCAAATAATATCAAAGAGGATACTAAAACCTTTTTCAAGTATATAAAGAGTAAAAGACAGGTGAGAGTAGATATAGGACCGATAGAAAATGATGCTGGAGAAATTGTAATGGGAGATAAGGAGATGGCAGAGGAACTGAACGAGTATTTTGCATTAGTCTTCACTGAGGAAGACATCAGCAGTATACCAGACACTCAAGGGTGGCAGGGAAGAGAAGTGTGCGCAGTCACAATTATGACAGAGAAAGTACTGAATAGTCTAAAGGTAGATAAATCTCCTGGACCAGATGGAATGCACCCTCGTGTTCTAAGGGAAGTAGCTGTGGAGATTGCGGAGGCATTAGCGATGATCTTTCAAAAGTCGATAGATTCTGGTATGGTTCCGGAAGACTGGAAGATTGCAAATGTCACTCCGCTATTTAAGAAGGGGGCAAGGAAACAAAAAGGAAATTATAGACCTATTAGCTTAACATCGGTGGTTGGGAAGTTGTTGGAGTCGATTGTCAAGGAAGAGGTTACAGAGTACCTGGAGGCATATGACAAGATAGGCAGAACTCAGCATGGATTCCTTCAAGGAAAATTCTGCCTGACAAACCTATTACAATTTTTTGAGGAAACTACCAGTAGGCTAGACAAGGGAGATGTAGTGGATGTTGTATATTTGGATTTTCAGAAGGCCTTTGACAAGGTGCCACACATGAGGCTACTTAACAAGATAAGAGCCCATGGAATTACGGGAAAGTTACATACGTGGATAGAGCGTTGGCTTTTTGGCAGGAAACAGAGAGTGGAAATAAAGAGATCCTATTCTGGTTGGCTGCCGGTTACCAGTGGTGTTCCACAGGGGTCAGTGTTGGGGCCGCTTCTTTTTACATTGTACATCAACTATTTGGATTACGGAATAGATGGCTTTGTGGCTAAGTTTGCTGACGATACGAAGATAGGTGGAGGGGCCGGTAGTGCTGAGGAAATGGAGAGTCTGCAGAGAGACTTGGACAGATTGGAAGAATGGGCAGAGAAGTGGCAAATGAAGTACAATGTTGGAAAGTGTATGGTTATGCACTTTGGCAGAAAAACTAAACGGGCAGACTATTATTTAAATGGGGAGAGAATTCAAAGTTCTGAGATGCAGCGGGACATGGGAGTCCTCGTACAGGATACCCTTAAGGTTAACCTTCAGGTTGAGTCGGTGGTGAAGAAGGCGAATGCAATGTTGGCATTCATTTCTAGAGGAATAGAGTATAGGAGCAGGGATGTGATGTTGAGGCTCTATAAGGCGCTGGTGAGACCTCACTTGGAGTACTGGGGGCAGTTTTGGTCTCCTTATTTAAGAAAGGATGTGCTGACATTGGAGAGGGTACAGAGAAGATTCACTAGAATGATTCTGGGAATTGGAGGGTTAACATATGAGGAACATTTGTCCGCTCTTGGACTGTATTCCTTGGAGTTTAGAAGAATGAGGGGAGACCTCATAGAAACATTTCGAATGTTGAAAGGCATGGACAGAGTGGATGTGGCGAAGTTGTTTCCCATGATGAGGGAGTCTAGTAAGAGAGGGCATGACTTAAGGATTGAAGGGCGCCCATTCAGAACAGAAATGCGAAGAAATTTTTTTAGTCAGAGGGTGGTGAATCTATGGAATTTGTTGCCACGGGCAGCAGTGGAGGCCAAGTCATTGGGTGTATTTAAGGTAGAGATTGATAGGTATCTGAGTAGCCAGGGCATCAAAGGTTATGGTGAGAAGGCGGGGGAGTGGGACTAAATAGGAGAATGGATCAGCTCATGATAAAATGGCGGAGCAGACTCGATGGGCCGAATGGCCTACTTCTGCTCCTTTGTCTTATGGTCTTATGGTCTTCTGACCAAATGGCCTAATTCTGCTCCCATATCTATGGTCTTATGGAGAATAATTTTATGAAACTTCCTTTGTAAAACAGGTACAGGACTGTGCAAAAGTCTAAGGTACATGTATATAGCTAGGGTGCCTAAGACCTTTGCACAGTACTGCAGTAATTTTATGTATTGCACTGTACTGCTGCCGCAAAAAAATACAAATTTCATGACATACAGAATGTGAGTGATGATAAACCTGATTCTGATATGGGTCTCTGTTGTGGACTGAGAGTGGGAAGAGGGCAGGGAGAGGGGAATCATGTCTGGGAAAAGGGGAAGGGGGAGGGGAGGGAGCGGGAAGCACCAGAAAGACATTCTGTAATGATCAATGAATCAAATGACCTTGCCTGGTGTCTCAGGGCTTGGTGTGTCTGCACCCATGCCAACCCCAACCCTGGCACTCCTCCTCTCCCACCTGTCCCACTCTCACCATTCCCAACATCCCGCCAGATTTACAGACTCACTCTCCGCTGCATGTTGACAAATGCGGAACTGTGCAAAAGTTTTGGGCACTCTAGCTATACATGTGTGCCTAAGACTTTTACACACTTTACATTGCCAACTCGTGAAAAGTTGCCTCATGTGATTCCACCAGTCTGAGCTTCACTTTAAAATTACCATCCACGT
The DNA here is from genome assembly GCF_963921235.1 of Mobula hypostoma. NCBI lineage: Eukaryota > Metazoa > Chordata > Chondrichthyes > Myliobatiformes > Myliobatidae > Mobula > Mobula hypostoma. Next base: position 18,345,084 of record NC_086104.1, on the reverse strand, counting down.
GTGTGGCTGATGCAATTTGATATTAAAATATCCTTTATATATGCAAACAGGATGAGCTAATGACATGTTTCCTGCAGTACCATTCTAAGTACATGTCTGAGCAGTGGTGGTTTTATGGGATAGGAAACATGGAGCTGCTATTCACTAGGTTGTGTGGTGCAAAATGATTGGTAAGCCCTGTCTGCATTTTCAAACAAATCATTCTGTGTGGAAAATGTATGGTAGCGTTGCTGTTAATGTAATGCTTTGCAGCTCCAGACACCCAGGTTCAATTCCCACTGCCCTCTGTAAGGAGCTTGTTAGCTCTCCTCATGCTCGTGTGGGTTTCCTCCGAGTCCTCCGCTTTTCTCCCACGGTCCAAAGGCGTACAGATTATTAGGCTCTTTGGTCTCATGGGGGTCATTGTGCAATGCGGGCTCGCGGTACCGGAAAGGAGTTGTTACTCTGCTATGACTCTAAGTAACTTTTTAAAATTGGAAGCTCTGAAGCAAAAACCCTCGCCTCCCACCCACTCCACCCTGCCACTCCCTCCAGTAGGTCTACTCTATCCTTGGGAGTGGGGGGGAAACGGGGTTTCTATCATAAGATGAGCTAGCAGTTCTTTATGGTCATCTCCTTCAACTTTATCCTTCATCAGTCGGAATATTTCTCTCAGTGATCGTGTGAGAAGGGAGGAGAGGAAGAAAGAAAAAGAGAGAGGGAAAGAGATAGACAAGATTGTGACGTGGTAACAAAGAGGCTAATGTAACGATATTACAGCGCCAGCAACAGGGTTCGATTCTGCCGCTGTCTGTAAGGAGTTTGTACGCTCTCCTCATGACCACATGGATTCTCCTGCTGCTTCCACAGTCCAAAGATGTACAGGTTAGCAGCTTTATGGTCACATGAGTATAATTGGGCAGTGTGGGCTCATTGGCCCAGAAGGGCCTTGTTACCATGCTGTATCCCTAAATAAATAAATAGATTCATACTTACGTAGTGCTTTTCACCATTTCAGTACTTTCCAGCTTAAACGTTGCTGGAAATTTAGTCGCATTAATAAAGTGGAAAAAAATGGTAGAAAACTTGTGTACAGAGAGGGATAGATACCCTGTTTAAGGATGTAACCCCCATTTATTTCAATGGGGTCACTGACCCCCTGTAAAAAGGTGAGGCCTTTGATCGTTTGAAGCTCAGTTAGCAGAACTGCTGCCTTGGATCTACAGTGACGCAGGTTCAGTGCTGACCTCTGGTGCTGTCAGGGTGGTGTTCGATCATTCGGCCTGGGTGCTCTGATTTCCTTCCACAAGGCCAAAGACATGCTGGTCGCGGGGTTAAATGGCCGTGAGAGATTCTGAGTACTGTGGGTGGAGGGGGTGGTGTGGGGTATGGAGGAAGGTTGCCTTTGATATGGAGTCATGAAGAAATAAAAATATGATTTGTGTAGATGTTTGCTTGATGTTTGGCAGGAACATGATTGGCTGCAGGGCCGGTTTCCCTGCTGTGTAAGTACATGACATTACCTGAATGCTTCAAATTAATTCCTTGTACATAAATATATTTTAATCAAAAACATTTTCAAAGTTATTTTAATATTTAACTTTTAATTGAGTTTGCCTAACAAGGCATTTAAAATCAGCTCAAAGGTCTTTGCCAGCTTCATTGGATGACCAATAACGGTTGACGATCTATTCAGGTGGCTCTCAGCAACTTCAGACAGCAGGACTGATCCAGCCCTTTGCTTCACTCAGAGAGTTGTTCAGCCAAGGGGCCAGGTCTCCATCACTACAGAAGGACTGCTCTAGCAATGACTGTTCCCCTCAAGATTTGGGCGGGAACGGAGAATCTTCTGATTCAGGACAGATGACGGATTCATCCCACCATTCCACGGAAAGGTTTCCTCCATACAGTGGAATCCCCGCCTCCCATAATTCCTCACAGAGAGTAGGGGCCTCGGCCCAATCCATCCCGGGCAGGCACCTCCCCACCATCGGAAGTAACTACATGAAATGCTGGCTCAAGAAGGTGACCTCTGTCATTGAAGCAACACGCACACAAAGCGCTGCAGGAAATCTGCAAGTCAGGCAGCATCTGTGGAAACAAATAAAGAGTCGACGCTTCAGGTCGCAACCTTTCTTCAAGACTGGCAAGAAAAGGGGAAGATGCCAAAATAAAAAGTTGGTAAGGAGGGGAAGAGAATAACTAGAAGGTGATAGGTGAGGTCAAGTGGGTAGGATAAAGATAAAGGGTTGGAGAGGAAGGAATCTGATAGAGAGGAGAAAGGAAGGAAAGAGAGGACCCGGGGGAGTTGATACGCAGGTGAGAAGAGGTGAGAGGCCAGAGTGGGAAATAGAAGAAGAGAGAAGTGGGAGGGCTTTTTCTTCTGTCATTAAAGATCCCTGCCATCCGGGCCATGCCATCTTCTCAGAGGAGCTACAGAAGGATGAGGTCCCACACCACCAGAAGGAAGCTACTGCCCTTCAACCACTCTGTTCTTCAACCAACCCAGGTCATCCTAATTTACCTCAGTAAATCATCACTATGACCACTTCTAACGCTTTGCAATACCAATAAACTCAGCAAGTACTACAATATGTCCAGTGCCCTTCATATGTTGCAGAGTCAATTAATTGTATGTTATCGGTGTGTATCCCTCCACACCTTCTTCATACAGTGCATCCTGGATTCCAGCCAACCTCGGTGTGAGAAACTTTCCTTTCATATGCTCTCCCCTTAAACTCAGCCTTTGACAGGGCTGGATTCAGGCTTCACTTGACAGCTTTCAAAACATCCTAAGAAGGTTATTGATGCGAAGTGTGAATGGGATTCTATTTAGCGAAGAACTTATTTCAAAGGTTTGTTTTCTTGCTAAAAAAGGAGCACGTTGTTTTTTTTTTAAACATCAGCTGCATTCTTGGTTACAAGGTGTAATTTTTGTGCAGTGATACAGTGATAGGGTGCATTCCGAGCATTAATAACAGACTGCTGACAGCCCAGGCTGAACTCACCATGTCTGCTGCCATTTTCGGTCAATCCCAACAAGTTGCTCAGCCTGTCATTTGAATGCACTTACGTCTGAGCGAGACAAACCTTCCAAGGGCCAGTCATTACCAGTGACACCAACACACTGATGATAGTTATCACCTTGGACAATAAGAGCTTGCTCCGTACAGCATGTAAGTGAGGTTGTGGTCTTTGTCTCTGCCAGTCTCACTCCTCTCCATTCTCCGACGCTGAGGGTGGCGAGGATAGGTAGCACTAAGCTTGGTTTACAGTACATTGCTGCTGCACAGCTGGCTGATCCTGAGATCCACATTGCCAAGTTCCTGCAATATTTCACCGGAATGCCCACCGATTCTTCCAATTAAATCAGAATCAGCTTTAATATTGGCATATGTCTTAAGTAGTGCAAAGTAGTGCAAAAATAGAAATTAAATAAGAAGTGAGGTAGTGTTCATGGGTTCAATGTCCATTCAGGAATTGAATGGCAGAGGAGACAAAACTTCCTGCATCACTGAGTGTGTGCCTTTAGGCTTCTATACCTCCTTCCTATGGTAACAATGAGAAGAGAGTATGTTTTAAGCAATAGGGGTCCTTAACGATGGACACTGCCTTTTTGAGGCATCACTCCCTGAAGATGTTGCCGAGCTCTGTAAAGTCATTGTATCAGGACTTTAACCTACACCATTTGGCTCGAAAGAGCGAGAGGGATCTGACAGGGAATACTTTCCATATGAGGCTGGTTGGAGTCCAGAATTCGCTGCCTGTGTAGGAAGCAAATCCTCTCACATTGAATAGTCAAGATTATAAAGCTCTGAACCTCTGAACTATGTTCCCTCTAAGCTGCGAGCACACACCTTTTTTAACCAGCGCGCAAAGGAAATTAATGTCCGCACAAAAGGTTAGTTACCTAAAATAATTAATAATTATACTTACTGAAAATAATCTTTTAGCTAAATGTTTCTGTTAACCACTTAGTCGGTTTTTCAAATACCACAATGCATGTCACCTCACCTTTCCTGTTCCAGTTTGTACAGCTGCATCACGGTGGCAGCCATCTTTGACGGAAAGTGTTCATATCGTAAAGTTTACAAAGATCTGTTTCAAATCCTGTAGATAGCTTACTAATTTTTTATTGAAATGTCGAATTCAAAAGAAGTGAAGGGCGTGAAGCGCAAAAGAACTGCAAACTTGTTTAAAGTTGAATAGCTTAACAAAATAGTAGAAACTGCTACACCAAAAGCTCATGAGGTCATGAACGTTCAGCTACGAGAAATATTTATGATTTCAAATTTTACGTGCAAGAAAAATTTAAATCCAAACTGATTTCAAACTTTGCTCAAATGGTGACATTTGTACTTCAAAATGAACAGTTTTGTGACCTTGCGCAGTTGATGGCCATTGGGGGAACCTTTCTTGCATCTAGTGCGGACTGTGAGTGAGATTTTAGCCTGATGAATCAACTCAAAAACAAGATGAGAAACTGTTTAGGTGAATGTCATTTGGATATGTTAATGAGAATCAAAAGCTGTCAATTGGATGGAAGTTCTATTAGTCTAGATAGAGTTTATAAAGAATGGGTAAATGCCAAAGACAGGAGAGAGAAAAAGTAACTGAGTGATTTAAATATGTATGTCATTTTGTTGTTATTCTGTGTAGTTTTATGTTGAATATTTTGTAAACCAACATAAACTGTGCCATGTGTGCATTCAGTGCGCACATACTTTTGTCACAGGAAAAAACTTTGCAAAACATAAGATTTTTGTGCACACTGACTACTAAAAATTAGAGGGAACATTGGTGGTGAATAGGATGAGTGTACTTGTGTAAAATGGGCATTGTGACTACAATGACCCACTGGGACTTCCATTGCCTAAGACAACTCTATGTCTTTATCTGGGCCTGCTCACTCATTACATGAAACAGACATGCACAATAACAGATACACTCTACACAAATGTACTCAACTCATACACTACAGGCAAATAAATACACACAAACACATGCACACACTAGTACTCGAAGGCTCATTAGTGTATACACACAAATCCACATAGACCCAGGATTCATACCACCAGGTTCAGAAATAGTTACCACCCTTCAGCCACTAATTTCTTGAACCAAAGGGGATAACTTCACTCAGCTTCACTTGCCCATCACTGAAATGTTTCCACAACTTTCAAAGATTTTTCGTCTTCATCTTTTATTATTTCTTTATTTCTGTATTTGCTCAGTTTGTTGTCTTCTGCATACTGGATGAATGCCCAAATCGGTGAGGTCTTTCAATGACTCTGTTATGGTTATTTGGGTATACCCACAAGAAAATGAATCTCAGGGTTCTATATGGTGACTTTGACTTATCAGTATCTTGAAAATAAACTCAGTTTGGATTTTGAACTTTTTGAGATAGAACTACCATACCCACACACACACACACCAACATACAAAGAAGTGCATGCTTCATGTAGACTTTTTTTCTGTGAACCATTTAAAGAAATAATTTAGAAATGTACAATGTTTTTACAACCTCTGACCAGTACAAAGGATTTTACAACCCCTATGTTTTCTGTGTAAACAGTCACTCCTGCAAAATTGGAATGAGCCATTCACTTTGAACACAACACATTTCCACAATCTGGGAATTGTAATCTCCATATAATCCATTCTGGAGATGTTTCCTGAGGTATTAGTGTGGGCTTGTGAGCAGATACTCCCTATGAGGGGACAAACATGTCATTATGATGACCCTACTGAAAGCTCTCTTCAGTCAAAAGATCTAACAAGTAGCAATGTAATCATGGAACAACAATGAATAAGGCAAGTGAAATATTGGACCTACAACTTCCCTCAATACAAGAATAATAGTTAAGGTGCAGCTTTGTAAAACTTTACTGCAACTAAATCAGAGCACTCTGAGCAGTTTAGATAACGGGGCTTGGGAGAGACGCTATAGACAGATTAACTTGGATATAGCTGTGCTATAAAGCATTGCAATGAGTGGGGTCGATTTGCTGCATGTAATAAGTTCTTCGGGCCTGTGTGGGGCACCAGAGAGTGTTGGTCACCAAAGTTTTAGAGCACCTGAATTGGTTATTTGTTGTTTAATGATAGTCATTAATCATCTAGGGTTCTTTGTGTTTTTCTCGAGCAACTCACTCTATGTAATGCTGTCTCCTGGTGCTTTCTATTTAAGTTTATAGTTAATTTCATTTTGATTGGCTCATGGATTCCATGCTAGTTGAATTATTTAAGCAGATGCTTAATTATCGCTAACCGCAGGGTCCTAGTTACTTCTCGTGGTATCGCTTGGCCGAACCAGCAATGTTTTTCTGGAATTATTATGAGTAAACTTTCGTCACCATTTCTACATCATTACTCCATACTTGGGTTTCCATATTGTCAGCACAGTCAAATACAATTCTGAAGGCACGGCATTTCTGAAGACAAAGGCATACTGTAACATGATTGATGCTTTTGAAATATTAAAGGCAACTGCCAGACTGAATAGAAAAATTATTCCCATTGGTGTAGGAGTCTAGAATTGAGAAGTACAGTCTTAAATTTAAGGCTAGCTTTCTAGGAGAAATTAAATGATCCATTGGAGTGACATGGATAGTTGGAAGCCTCTTCTACAAATAGTATTTAATTTTGAATATGCTTAATAAAATTTTATTAACAAAAGGTACTTGGAAATGCGTGAAAAGGACACAGAAGTGAAGAGTCTGGAGAGATTGGTTGCCCCATTCCTCCTCTGAGTTCTTGGAATAACCCAGCTTTGGTTAAGGACTTTAATGGTTTCAATGATATTGTTGATTTTATTACTGCTACAAGTGCTGAGATGCAGTGAAAAGTTTTGTTTGAATGCCATCCAAGCAGATCATTCTGTACGTAATTACATCTCAGTAATGAGTAGAAAACAGATGTAGAATACAGTGTTTCAGTTGTAGAGAAAGTGCCGTGCAGGTTGACAAATAAAATGCAAGGATCATGATATGGTAGATCGGGAGATCAGAAGTTCAATGACTTTCTTTTAGCATATGGGAGGTCCATTCAGGAATCCAATAACTGTGGGATAAATGCGTCTTTGTGTCCAAAGGTTTGAGATAAATATTATGGTAAGGCACCCATGAGAAAGACCCCGTTTGCATGAACATTATTGAACCTCCTGCACTCAGGAGGAGCTGGATTGACAATTGGAACCATTTCTAAGGTGAGTACACACACACACCCTCACTTCCTAAGAGATACCTCTGGCTACATTTAATTTCTACTACTGAGAACCTGAGTTTTAGAGTCCTTGATGATGAATGCATTAAGTAGTAGAATCCGTACAGAGTTGAGGTGTGTGGATAACTTCACTGACCTCAGCACTGAACTGATTCGACAACCTATGAACTCACCTTCAACATTAACTACAATTAATGTTCTCAGTATTATTTATTTACTCATTTAATACTATTTGTGTTTTTTTTTGTATTTGCACAGTTTGTCTTTTTTGCAGATTGGTTGTTTGTCAATCTTTGCTATGTGTAGTTTTTCATTGACTCTATTGTGTTTCTTTGTTCGACTGTAAATTGTAAGCAAATGAATCTCGATGTAGTAGATGGAAACATATACGCACATACTTCGATAATAAATTTATTTTGAGCACTCTGAATTGGTTGAGCGGCGAAATCCTTTATTAATTGAGTTAACAACTATATGGAACTGTTAAATCTATTAATACTTCATGTTTTTTCAAAAAAAATTAACATTAAATCTTCCTAAAATAATTATTCTTCACTTTGTTCACAATTTTTAAAATATTTGAACAGTATGATTAATCTACATGGCTTTTTAATACATTTTTCAGAGTCAAATATTTACAAGCATTCGAGTTCTACTGACAATTCTGACAAACTCTAAGCTTGTGGAAGTCACTTAACTAGGGGCCAATGTCTTTATTATCGTGAAGCAGTGTATTCCATTGGAAACGACTTGCCATCAATTGGAAACAACCTTAGGGAGCTATTTCTAGACTAATGTGAGTAGTTAGGGGCAACCTAAAGTTCAAAGTAAATTTGTTATCCGTATACGTATATGTCACCATATACCGTGTGCATGCGGTTTTCATTTTCTTGTGGGCATACTCAATAAATCCAATTACCATATTAGATATCTGAATTTGTTGACTTGTTTGATGTTTGTATTTCCGATCTTGATCACTCATTGTGGAACGTTTGTCTTTCTGGAGATGACCATGCTTTCTGTCTTCTTGGTGTTGATTGAGAGGCCTCTGTGATTACTTTCTGCTGCCACTATAGTGAGTAGTTCTTGAAGTTTTGTTTCTGAGTCAGCTATTAGTACGATGTCATCAGCATATCTGATGTTATTTATATTATGGCCTCCAATTGTGAATCCTTTGATGTCTTTGATGCTTCTCAAGATATTTTCACTTTACAGGTTGAATAAGTTTGACGAAAAGACACAACCTTGCCTGACTCCTCTCATGATATTCACATACTCACTCACTTCTCCTTCTATTCTGATGGATGCTGTCTGGTCCCAGTATAAGGTTCTTAAGAAACGTATATCTTTCCCATCTATGTCAAGATCTTGAAGCATTTTTAGATTAGATTATGAGGACACGCAGTCCACTTTTATTGTCATTTAGTAATGCATCCATTAAGAAATGATACAATATTCCTCCGGTGTGATATCACAGAAACACAGGGCAGACCAAGACTGAAAAACTAACAAAAAAACACATAATTATAACATATAGTTACAACAGTGCAACAAGACCATAACTTGATGAAGAACAGGCCATGGCACAGTAAAAAAGTTCAAAGTCTCTCGAAAGTCCCACATCTCACGCAGACGGGAGAAGGAAGAAAACTCTCCCTGCCATGCCCGACCACAGTCGGACTCTGAGTCGTCTGAAAACTTCGAGCTCCGACCAGCCCTCTGACACCGAGTACCAAGCATCATCTCAATCCGAACGCTTCGACCTCAGCCTCAGTCGCCAGCAGCAGGCAAAGCCGGGGATTTTGGGGCCTTCCCTTCGGAGATTCTCGATTGCACGGTAACAGCGGCAGCGAACCGGGCATTTTAGAAATTCCTCCAGATGTTCCTCTGTGCCTTCTCACGTCTGTCTCCATCAAATCAGAATTGTGCACAGTACCCTATTTAACAAATACGATATCATTTCACACAGTGTCAAAAGCTTTTGTATAGTTAATGAAACATAGGTAGATGTCTTTTTGTACCTGGATGGCTCGTTCACAGATCATCCGAAGCATGAAAATTGCATTTCTGGTTCCAGTGTTTTCCACAAAGCCACATTGTTCTTTACTGATTTCTGGTTTTATACGGAGTCTTGCTCTCATCATGATTACTCTGAGAATAATTTTTGCCACGTGGCTCATCAGGCTTATTGTACGATATAACTCACATTCTGTTGCTCCCTCTTCTTTGGAAGTGTGATGAACACTGATTTACTTAAATCATCATCATCTGGAAAGATTGAGGGGAGCAAACCTAGAGGAAGACCTCGGCTTATGTACATCAAAAGCCTAGCCAGGTGGTTACACATCGAGGAAATGGAAGTCATCCAAAAAATGAAGGATAGATCTATATGGAAAACCACGGTCACCAAAGTCCGCATCGGATATGGGACCTAGACAGACAGACCATATTAGAATCAATGAAAGACCACACCAACAGGGAAGACAACCAATGTGCAAGAGACAACAGACTGTACAAATACAAAAAAGAAAAGTAAAGAAACAATAATTAATCAATTAATTAATTAATTGATGAATAAATAAATAAATGTGCGATAAATATTGAGAACGTGAGGTGAAGAGTCCTTTAAATTGAGTCCATAGGTTGTGGGAACAGTTCAGTGATGGGGTAAGTGAGGTTATAGAAACGTCATAGTCATAGAGTTATAGAAGAGTACAACTCAGAAACAGGCCCTTTGGCCCATCTAGTCCATGCTAAACTATTTAAACTGCCTACTCCCTTTGACCTGCACCCAGACCATAACCCCATCCATGTCCCTACCCAAACTTCTCTTAAACATTGAAATCAAGCCTGCGTGCACCATTTGTGCTGCCAGCTCATTCCACAATCTCATGATCCTCTGAGTGAAGAAGTTTCCCCGCATGTTCCCCTTAAACTTTTTACCTTTCACACCTAACCCATGACGTCTAGTTGTAATCCCATCCAACCTCAGTGGAAAAAGCCTGTTTACGTTTGACCTATCTATACCCCTCATAATCTTGTATACCTCAATATAATCTCCCATCAAACTTCTACATTCCACAGAATAAAGTCCTAAGCTATTCAATCTTTCCTTGTAACTCAGGTTCTCCACACCTGGCAACATCCCTTGTAAATTTTCTCTGTACTCTTTCAACATTATTTACTTCTTTCCTGTAGGTAGGTGACCAAAACTGCACACAGTACTCCAAATTAGGGCTCTCCAATGTCTTTATACAACTTCAACAGCGTTATCCCCGGGGCTCAAGAGCATGATGTTTGAGGGATAATAACAGTTCCTGATCCTGGTGGTGTGTGTCCCGAGGGTTACGTACTTTCTTCCTCATGGCAGCAGCAAGAAGAGCGCATGGACTGGGTGGTGAGGGCCCCTGATAATGTATACTGCTTTCTGTTCACCGTTGAATGAGAATGGCTGCAGAGAAACATCCTCCAGGCCTGGTGTTGTGCACTATTGGTTTGTATTCACCAAAAAAGCCTCGAGCCTCTGGCTAACACTGCAGCATTAAATTAAATGAGTGTGTATTTCGTGTTTTTTTTTGTGGTTGTGCTCTGTTGTAACAATTCCCTTTTAAAAGCACTCCATAAAGTTCTCGAGTGTGCATAAAGTTCTGATCATGCCCAATATCTTGGGTGCAACAATCTTGTTTGCATTGTGCCCTGCAGAGAGCCTTTATACTTATAATTATAAACTAAAGCAAAGTTGTTTTGCCCCCTTGGTGAAGTTTGAACATATCACCTGATGCAAAGCTGGTGCGAGTTGCAATTCAAACCGAAAAGCCATGGTCTCAGGCTATAGTTAGGCAAATATAGCATCGCTGTCACAGCAAAGTGATGCTGTAGTAACAGTCTATAAGGTTGCACTTCAGTAAAGTTCCAGAGCCAATCTCTTTCAGGGCCCAAATCTTTCCTTAACAAATTGCTGGAGGAACTCCGCAGGTTTCAACACAAACCAGAAGTACAAGACCTCATATTTCACCATCGTATTCTACAATCTGATATTATTAATATCAGGGACCCCCATCATCCAGGCATTGCTCTCTTCTCACTGCTGCCATTGGAAAAGAGGTACAGGAACCTTAGGTCCCACACCACCAGGCGCAGGACCAGTTATTACCCCTCAACCTTCGGGCTCCTGATCCAGCTTTGTAATCTTCATTCACCACATCACTGAACTGATCATTGAACACAGCCTATGGACTTTTTTCGAGGACTCCACAACTCGTGTTCTCTGTTTTATTTATTTATTTGTTTGGTTGTTTGTTTATTTATTTATTTATTTCTCTCTTTGTATTTGCACAGTTTGTCTTCTTTCACACATTGATTCCTCGTCAGTCTTTGTGTGTAGTTTTCCATTCATTCTATGGCATTTCTTTGTTCTACTGTGAATGTCTCCAAGAAAATAAACCCCAGGGTAGCATTTGTCAACATGTACATTTTTTGATAATAGATTTACTTTGAATTTTGATCTTTAAATTCCCCAATGTCTAACTTTTGCTTCTGATGTGATTCCCTCTCTCACCCATCCCAGTCCCATCTTCTACTTTTAACCCCTTCCACCTGCTACCCCGCACTTCACCCAGTGTATCCCCTCCCCAATCTGGTTTATCTGCCCTTCATCTCCCCACTTATTGTACCTGTTATCACTTCCCTTACTTGTCAGATTGGCCTCCTTACCTGCAGGCTTTATGTCACCACTTATCATCCTTCCGGTTTTGTCTCCAAGTTCAAAGTAAATTGATTGTCAAAGTACATATCCATTACCACATATAATGACCATGTTTCGACGATCATATTTCAATGATCATGTTACCCTGAGAATCATTTTCTTACAGGCATCTAAAGGAAATACAATCAAATTTCATGAAAAACTACAAAAGTCTGACAAATAATGAACATGCAAAGGAAGACAAAATGCGGATTTTAAAAAATCATACTGAGAACACAAGTTATAAAGAGTCTGTAAGTTGTAGAATCAGTTGAGTAATGGTGAATGGAGATGACAATGATGGTTCAGGAGCCTGATAGTTCCTGAACCTGGTGGTGTGCTGGGATAGCTTCTGCACCATCTGCCTGATGGTAGTAGCAAAAAGAGGTCATGGCCTGAATGGTGGGGGTCTTTGATAATCAATGCTGCTTTCTTGTGGGCAGTGATCCATGTAAATGTACTCGGTATTGGGAAGGGGTCAACTGTAATGGATTGGTCTGTACCCAACACTTTCTGCAGCCTTTTCTGTTCCTGGGCATTGGTAGCGATGCTGACACCAGTCAGGATACCCTCCAATGTCCATCTATAGAGGATGGTTAGTGCAGTTGTGCCATATCTAGGCAAGCACCTAAGAAAGTAGGTGTGCTGTTGTGCCTTCTTTGTGCTGAGACTTGTGTGGTCAAAGGTGGTGACGAATCAGCATATAGGAGGGAGATTGAAGATCTGGCTGAGAGGTGGCCACAACGACCTCTTACTCAATGTCAGCAAAACTGAAGTGCTGATTATTGACTTCAGAAGGAGGAAACCAGAGGTCTGTGAGTTAGTCCTCATTACAGGATCAGAGGTGGAGAGGGTTAGCAACTTTACCCGCGAAGTGATGACACTGAGGAATTCACTGTCCTGGGCCCAGCACGTAAGTGTAATTATGAAGAAAGCAGGGCAGCACCACTACTTCCTTAGGAGTTTGCAAAGGTTCTGCATGACGTCTAAAAAGCTGACAAACTTCTTTCTATAAATGTGTGGTAGAGAGTATATTGACTGGCTGCATCACAGCCTGCGACATAAACACAAATACCCTTGAACAGAAAATCCTACAAAAAGTAGTGGATATGGCTCTGTCTATCATGGATAAAGCCCTCCCCATCATCATCTGGGGTATCTACATGGAATGTTGTCGCAGGGAAGCAGAAAACAGCATCCATTATCAGGAAGCCACCATCACCCAATGAAGCCCTGGAGGCTACCTCGGTACATGTATTTAAGACAAGGATGGATGGATTTGTGCATAGTAGGGGAATTTAGGATTACGGGGAAAAGGTGAAGATGAGTCCATGGCCAGATCAGTCATGATCTTATTGAATGGCGGAACAGGCTCAATGGGCCAGATGGCCAACTCCTGCTCCTATTTCTTACGTTCATCCAGGACAAGCTCTCTTTCTGCTGCTGCCATCAGGAAGAAGGCGCAGAAAGAGCTTCAGGACTCACACCACCAGGTTCAGGAACAGTTACTACCCTTCAACCATTAGGCTCTTGAACGAGAGCGGAAAACTTCACTCAACTTCGCTTGCCCCATCATTGAAATGTTCCCACAACCAATGGACTCACTTTCAAGGACTCTTCATCTCATGTTCTCGATATTTATTGTTTATTATTATTGTTTTTATTATTATAACACCTCCCTGCAACCGTGTCCCAAGCCCCAGCCTGCTCCTTTTGCCCATCGTCCTTCCTCCCTCCTCAGGTCTATCTGTCACTGACTGGCCCATGTCTCACCCTGCCCCTCTCCTCGTTCTATCGGCTACCTTCCCTCTCCACTCTCAGGGTTCAGACAACAACTCCTCTCCCATCACACATCTTGCTCAAATCTGCCTGAAAGCTGGTAACTTCAACCCGTCATTCAGCCTGGCTGGCAGTGGAGATCTGCAATGATTTCTATATCACTGAGATTTTTATCGGAGTCAGTGCAGACGATGTTGTGTCAGACAATGAACTGGAAACAGAGTGGGGTTCACAGCAAGCTGTCTGTAATCCTGAAAAACAACAATGATTTACTGAGAAATACAGCAAACATATTGAATAAGCAGAGAACATAAAATCCATAGCAATCTCTCCCATCATAGGCAGGGTAGTTTCTCCAGAAAAATCTAATCGGTATAGGATAGCCATATAAACTCCATGCAAGAAACTTAAAGCTACAGACCCTCCCCAGTTTAGTCTTCCTAATGAGGACTGGCTCAGTCCTCCTGTCATAGATAACCAGCTTCTTCCTCCTACAGCCAATAATCAGCCCTTTGGTTTTTCTGATATAGATAGACAGATAGATAGATATACTTTTTTGATCCCCAGGGAAATTAGGTTTCGTTACAGCTGCACCAACCGAGAATAGAGCATAAATATAGCGATACAAAAACCACAAACAATCAAACAACAAAATGCAAACTATGCCAGATGGAAAATAAGTCCAGGACCAGCCTATTGGCTCAGGGTGTCTGACCCTCCACGGGAGGAGCTGCAAAGTTCGATGGCCACAGGCAGGAACAACCTCCCGTGATGCCCAGTGTTGTACCTCGGTGGAATATGGCCGGGGTCCAACAGCAAAAAGTTCAATACCTGGTCTACAAACATGTTCCTCGATCACAATATGACCCGGATTGCACCATCCGTTGTTAACCAGAACAGTAAGCACCCAACTCCTTTACGCTTACTGCTCTCAGTGCACTTCCGTAATAAGATGTCACCAACTCTACTTCCCCTCCCCACTTCATCACCTTCTATTTCTTATCTCCTTCTGCCCTTCACTCCTCTGCTTTGTGTCCCAAACTCACCCCTTTCCACAATTTGAACGGTGTTGTTGCCAATCCGGATTGAAGAGCAAGTCATCCGATCATCCCCACTCTGTTGCCACAATTTGCAGCCTAATCACTTCAGGGTGACAGCTGGGACAGCCAAGGGGCAAGGCTTCTTCAGGCCCATGGTCAAATGCAGGGAAATTTATTTGGCAAAGTCTAGTACAGGATACCTCAAATGAACCCCACCAGTTCCACACATTGATCTCCTTAACGTGCTTAAATGAGCATTTCTGAGCTCCACTCTAAATTTTAATGGACAGGCCTGGCCTCAAATCATCTGCTCCCATGACCCTGCTGAGTATGTGGAGCTCACAGACAAGGTCGAAGCAGGAAATGTGGGCCTGATAGAAGTAGGTTTATAATTTCTTTACTTTGGCAGGGATCTTCTGCGTTAACTTACATTCTGTGACACACATCAGCAATACCCAGGCCCCAGGGCAACACACGTATTAAAATTAATTAGTGCCCATTATAGGGCTTTGAAAAATGAACAGAAACTATTCCATGTTGAGTCAGTAGTATCGAATCATTGTAATAAATCTGATTTCTTGAATGAGAATGACGTTACACATCTCCAGGCACACCAATAGGAGCAGTTTATCTTTATTTAAAGTAAGGCTTACCAAAAGAGCAGCGTGCTGTTGATTATTGGGCACTCCTCACTATAATGTAGAAACATAAGATTATAGTCCACGTCTGGATATTGTTCAACTACTCTTAGCTCATTCGTCAGCCTATAAAACATAGTCAGCACTCTAAATGTGCACCTTGTAAAAATGTTCCCAATGAAACTTCCTCACTTAGACAATTAACGGAATTTTATTAATCCCAGCATAATTAACAAAGATTAAACTGGCGCCTGAACAATTTGACATTCTGTCAAAATATATCTGTATTTACATAATAAAAGTTAATTTTAGTGATAACACCACCTGAAAACTAAAAGGATCAGCTCTCTCCCAGGTATTTGCAATAATGTGTTTGTGCAGTCCCAAAGCAGAGCCCTCTATCTCCTTTCTGTTAGAATCCCATGCCATTCAATGTGAGAAGAATTCCTCTCTGGCCTCTAGCTCTCTTTGGGTATCTGTGGAGAAACAGGAGAGTGCTGATGCAGTTGAAGGGCCTCAAACCAAAAATGTCAACTGTCCATTTCCTTCCACAGATGCTACCTGACCTGCTGAGTTCCTTCAACCTCTGGTGTGGTGCATGAGATTATCCATCACTAGTCAAGATCACCTCTTGACATTCAGCTCAGCAATGAGTCAGACATGTGGAGTCAGTGTAGCAGTGGATGTTCTCCTGAGGAGTTGTCTTTTGACGAGTCCTCAGGTGGCTTTGGAGGCTGATCTGGGATCCACATAATCCAGGATATTAAGATGGGTTCCTTTGATGGACAATGCTTGTTTAATGTTGGAAGGCTGATGCACAAACGGCCATCACACAGTCCTTGACAGAGTGGGGCCAGAGTAAAATGGCATGGACACTCCACCGCTGCAGCCTTCCTCTGAATTCACTGCCATTGGGATGTATCATCATCTTCTACCAGCTCTACCACTGGGGTCTTGGTTGGATCACTCTTTGTCTTACTGCCATGGAAGGCTCTACGAAGAGCTAAGGGTTCGATGGCTAATCTCCAGACAGCCTCATTCTCTGGACCTCAAGAATTCATAGGCCTCACCACCATGACAAGATGACAATCCTTGGAGAAGAGTGTCAGTGTACAGGCAACCAAAACCGAAGATTTCCTCTGCCTTTCTTTGTGCAAGGGATGACTCCAACAACTGATGTCTATCAATTGACTTTGGTTTTACCAAGGCTTCTAGATACCTCAGTCAAGTGTTGCCTTAATGTCAGGGCAAACATTTTCAACTCACCTCTGGAATTCAGCTGTCATTTCCAAGACATTTGGACAAATAATGATTGACGAATGTCCAACACCATTCACAGCACTTCTCGTTAGAACACTCACCAGAGGATGTGGACAATATTCACATTTGGGCAGGTAATATTCTGGTCAGGTAATGGATAATTTCAATTAAAACCATTAACCTTCTTGGAAACCAGGAACACCAGGAGTGCTGATTTACAAGCACAAGATTCTCAAGGAGCTCAAGTCAGGCAGCATCAGTGCAGGGGAGTAAACAGTCAGCTGTTCAAGTGGAGACTCTGCATCAGGACTGGAAAGGAAGGGGGGAAAGAAGCCAGCAGAGGATCTCACTGAACTCCGGTCAAAGAGAAGATATAAACTTCTTCAGGGTAAATTTCCCTGGGAAGTAGATCAGGCAAACTCTCTGCTGCCTGAAGCTGTGTCAGCTTCTGTTATCAAAGTTATTTATCATCGTACAAGAAGTCCTTCTGTTAGTTTGACAGACAATTCCAATATTTAACAGAGTCAAAATGAAGCTCATGCTTCACCAATGCCTGAGACTATTTTCAATGTCTCTCTCTGATTCAGTGTGCCCCTTACTCAGAAAGAGAGATGTGTGTAGGATTTTTGATGGGTTTTGGAATGAACTTTAAGCAGGCATATGTTGAAAGTAAATTTTATTATCAAAGTACATATATGCCACCATATACAACCCTGAGAGTCATTTTCTTGTGGGCATACTCAATAAATCTGTAGAATAATAACCATGACAGTATCAATGAAGGCTGCCCAACTAGGGAGCCTGCTGGTGTGAGTCCTGAGGCTCTAGTGCCACATTCCTGTTGGCAGCAGCGAGAAGAGAGCATGTCCTGGGCGGTGGAGGTCTCGGATGATGGTCGCTGTTTTCTTGCAACCTCATTTCCTGCATATGTGTTCAATGGTTGGGAAGGCTTTACCTGTATTCACTAATCTTGGTAGGATTTTCCATCTAGTGCTTTGGTGTTTCCATACTGGGCTGTGATGCAACCAGTCAATATACTCTCCACTACACATCTATAGATGTTTGTCAAAGTTTTAGGTGTCATGCTGAATCTCCATAAACACCTAAGGAAGTAAAGTCATTGCCATGTTTTCTTTTATAATTGGACTTGCATGCTGGGCCCTGGATGTAATTCCTCCAAAATAATAACACCTATGAATTTAAAGTTGCTAGCCCTCTCTGATCAGGACTGGCTTACGGACCCCGGGTTTCCTTCTGCTAATGTCTATCGCCAGCTCCTTGGTATTGCTGGCATTGAGTAAGAGGTTGTTGCTATGACACCACGTAACCAAATTTTCAGTCTCCCTCCTACATGCTGATTCATCACCACCTTCAATTCGGCCCACAACAGTGGTGTCCTCAGCAAACTTGAATGTGGCATTGGAGCTGAGCTTAGCCACGAAGCTCACAAAGTGGGTGGAGCAGGAATCAGAATCCGAATCAGAATCAGGTTTATTATCACCGGCATGTGTCGTGGAATTTGTTAACTAAGCGGCAGCCATTCAATGAATACATAGTATAGAAGAAAAATAAACAAAACAAAATAATAATAATAAACATAGAACATAGAATAGTACAGCACAGTACAGGCCCTTCGGCCCACAATGTTGTGCCGACCCTCAAACCCTGCCTCCCATATAACCCCCCACCTTAAATTCCTCCATATACCTGTCTAGTAGTCTCTTAAACTTCACTAGTGTATCTGCCTCCACCACTGACTCAGGCAGTGCATTCCACGCACCAACCACTCTCTGAGTAAAAAACCTTCCTCTAATATCCCCCTTGAACCTCCCACCCCTTACCTTAAAGCCATGTCCTCTTGTATTGAGCAGTGGTGCCCTGGGGAAGAGGCGCTGGCTATTCACTCTATCTATTCCTCTTATTATCTTGTACACCTCCATAATGTCTCCTCTCATCCTCCTTCTCTCCAAAGAGTAAAGCCCTAGCTCCCTTAATCTCTGATCATAATGCATACTCTCTAAACCAGGCATAATAATTAATAAATAAATAAATAAATAAATAACGCTATACATATATTGAATATATATATATATATATATATTGAATAGATTAAAAATCGTGCTAAAAAATCAGAAATAATATATATTTTAAAAAGTAAGGTAGTGTCCAAGGGTTCAATGTCCATTTAGAAACCGAATGGCAGAGGGGAAAAAGCTGTTCCTGAATCGCTGAGCGCGTGCCTTCAGACTTCAGTCATTAAGGCAGCTCATATCATTCTCCTCGGGCACTGGTATAATTGTTGCCTTTTTGAAAGCAAGTAGCAGTGAGAGGTTGAAAATGTCCTTGAATACTCCCGCCAGTTGGTTGGCACAGGTTTTCAGAGCCTTACCAGGTACTCCATCAGAATCGAGGCTAAGCACGCAGTCTTGTGAGCACGTGTGCACGGTTCTGTGCTCGGAGATAATCAGTAACTGTTTTATCATTGTCATGTGTACCAAGATACAACAAAAAACTTCTGCTTGTGTGCCATCCAGACAGATCGTGCCTTGCATAAGTTCACTGAGGCAGCAAAGATAAAACAGAATATAGAGTCTTACAGCAGCTACAGGGAAAGTGTCGTGCAGGTAAACAGTGCAAGGGTCATGACAAGGTAGACTGGGAGATCAGGAGTTCATTGTTAGCATACGAAGACACGTTCAATAATCTGATAACAGTGGGATAGAAGTTGTCCTCAAGTGTAGTGTTCAGAGTAAATTTATTAAGTCTGTTTACCATACACAACTTTGAGAACCACTTTCCTGTAGGCTCCCACAAAACCACACCCAATAAAGTCTGACACAACAATGTGCAAAAGGTGACAAACTATGCAAATAATTTAAAAAGTAAACAAATAATACAAAGAGTATGAACTGCAGAGTCCCTGAATGTGAGAGGTACACAGGCTATGGAATCGGTTCAGCGTTGGAGGTGAGCGTTGGAGTTCAGTAGCCTGAGAGCAGCAGGGTAACATCTACTCCCAGACCTGGGGGCGAGAGATCCAAAACTCCTCCGTGTCCAGCCTGACGGTAATGGTGAGAAAAGAGTGAGGTGGGTCAAATGCAGGCTGAACACCATTTTTGTTTTCCGCTCTTCACCCTCAATGCTTTAATCTGGCTCTATGTATGCTTCAACTGGCACAGGGTAGTGAGATTGAAAGTGGTGGATACTTCCAAGTTTTTGTATCGCCTTTTTGATGAAGAGGCGAGAAAGAGAATGGCCAGGGTGGGAGGGGTCTTGATTATCTTTCCCGAGGCAGTAGGAAGTGTAGACAGAGGCAGTGGAAGGCAGACTGCCTTCCACAGTAAATTGGGACATTCTCTGTGACCGCTGGCTGTGTCTGTGCACTCCCCTCCACAATAATCTCTTCACTCCTTTATTCCTAAACACTCTGGGACAAATGCCATGATCTAAATTAAGGACACTCCAGCCTGGGGCTGTATCTCCTGGTCTACTAGATATTATAGTTGCCGAGTACACTGTTTAATGTTACCCACACCCCACCCCTAGACCTTGCCATGCCCCTGATGTAATTGGCAGAAACGTGGGGCTATAGAGCCAGTCCATAGCTCTCCATGAGTGAGCACCGTCACCCCATCCATCACCAATGGAGGATTTGCTGGTGGCCTCCCATTTCTATGCAACTTCCCATTCCCATTCAGACATGTTGGTCCGTGGCCTCCTCTGCTGATACGACGAGGCCTTCTCAGGTTGGAGGAACAACACCTCATAATTCATCCAGGTAGCCTCCAACCTGATGGTACGAACATCAATTTCCCTAACTTCCGTTAATTTCTCTTCCCTTTCCCCTTTCGAGCTCCCCTTTTATCATCTCACCTCATCAACTGCCCATCACCTCCCCTTCATGCCTCTCCTCATTCCCTTTCTCCCACAGTCCACTGTCCTCTCCAATCACATTCCTCCATCTTCAGCCCTTTACCTCTCAGCTTCTTATTTCAGCCCTCTCCCCCACCTCATTTCATCTCACCTGTTACCTTCAGCTGGTACTCCTCCCGTCTCCCAACCATCTTATTCTGCCTTCTTTCCTCTTCCTTTCCAGTCTTGTCGAAGGGCTTTGGCCCAAAATGTCGACTGTTAATTCCTCTCCATAGATGTGCTTAGTCTGTGTGTAATTTCTGTATATTTCTCATGACATAGTCTTCATTTCACATTGCTGCTTTTGCAAGGTTGACCTGTCTTAAGGAGATTGTAAAAGCATATTACTTGTTTATGGTCTGTAGCCTACTGTAGCATCCTGACAATACAAATGGGTCAATTGGTGGATGATTAAATAAATTACACCATATAATCTCCACAGCTGTTATATTCAAATAGTACGATGTGCACAATTATATTCAGCTTGCAGCTAAAGTGGGAAGTTATCATCCTTGTTATTCAAGGCCACATCACTACAAAATGGTAGATCAGCAATGCGCGTGTACCAACAGCAAACCGCCATGGGAGAAAGGAGACTAACAGGAAAAATAGTTCTTTGCTGTCAGCTGTATCACTCAATGTAGATGAATGATTATCTACATTAATATCTCTAAAATTTTATCTTTTGGACTGTAGAGTGAAGATTTCACACTTTATTTTTGAACAAGTGAACTGATTAAATTGGGCGAGTTGGAATGTTAAAGTAACAATTTGTCATGGTGCGCATTCACACCAAGGCAGGAGGGGCTGATAACGTCTCTTTAAATACTTACCATGTGACAGGTCATTTAAACACAGGTGTGAGAAGATTTGCTGTAGCATTCCTTAATATTTTACATTTTTTTACACAGAAAGCAGCGGGTGCCTGGAACGCACAGCGGGGAGTGGTGGTGGAGGTTGATATAATCGGGATATTTAGGAGAGTTTTAGATAGGAACTGCATGGTGGGGTGGAGATGCGTCTCTACCAAAGGAGCTGTAAGGCCCTTCTGCCCTCTGCTAGCCTGCAGGTCACCCTTGGGCAAGGTGTAGCATCTGCTTAGCCTGACGACCAAGGTCACATGAAACCATGGGAGCAGGAGGTGGAAGGTTGTATGAGCAGCTGGTGCATATCACAAATCCTGGTTATGCGACCAACTGACACCAAGCAGACAATCTCCAAAGAGTACTGATAATGGCTGGGATCACCCGATTTGTAAAGACCGTCCCCAGAAGAAGGCAATAGTAAACCACTTCTGTAGAAAAATTTGCCTAGAACAATCACGGCCATCGAAAGACCACGATTGCCCATATGACACAGCACATAACGATGATAGATAGGAACATGTAAGAAAAATGAAGGGTTATGAGCTGTGTAGGAATCAAGGGTTAGATTGATTGTGCAGTAAGTTTAGATAGATTGGCATAACATTATTCTATGTAATGTCCCTGTTATCTGTGTCTGAGGGCGGGTCTTCTGGCCCATGTGGACATTACTCAGGCCAACATTCAGAGCAGACTGACTGCCACACTATGAGGGATGGCATCTTTCCAATGCGAATCCCTGCAGAGGTTTAATAGACCACTCTGATGAATGTTTACACACAACTGAAGATGACAGGGTTGCAGTTCGGTAAGGTAGGCAAGAAGAAGCGAATGACTTTCCTCATTAGAAATCCACACACATTTTATTCGTCTCTATTGATTTTGATCACAACAGGTAATCTGGCGAGGTCGGGAGAATAGTTAGTGAGTGATGACCGCCATCCTGCCAAAAGCCACTTGTCACATCCTGCAAATCCCTTGCCAGCTCCCCTCTCCCAGCATACTTTGTAGAGGCTGCAACAGAGCGTGCAATACCATCTGAAGGGGGATTCAGCAACAAGAGCTTCTCACCAGCTGTTTGCAGCTCTGAGCTGCGGAGTTCTCCCATGAGTCTAACCAACTGTGAACCCATTCCTTGCCAGTGAGGGTGATGCTTCATTATTGCAGTAATTAGCTCTGTAATCACAATGAAAAATTAATATTTTCAAGCTGCTTGGAGGAAATCAGATGTTGAAACATTAATAAGCAGAGTTTGTGGAACAACATGAGCAGGTGTACCTTGTGTACTACTGAATAATGTACTCTAGCAAGAATAAGCAGAGTTCTGCCGAAAGGTAGGTTGACCAGGACAGGCTCGGGAGAAGATGGATGGGTCATTAACGTTGGAAGGAATTAGATGTGATAGAAGTAAATAAAACAGTTCTATTTCTGAGTAGGTAGGGAGACAGACTTGGGTTAAATTCGAGTAGTTATTGATGGTTTAGGGTGTAGAATTGGTCCCACACCAGTATGGATAACTTCACTCTCCTCAATGCTAAACTGTTCCTCAACATACAGACTCACTTTCAAGGACTCTACAACTCACGTTCTCAATATTATTTATGAGCAATTTATTATCATTATAGTTGGGTTTTTTTATTTGCCCAGTTTATTATTTGAAGCACATTAGTTGTTTGTCCGTCTTAGTTTGTGCGTAATTTTTCTTTCATTCTATTGTGTTTCTTTGTATCTGCTATGAATGCCCACAAGAAAATGAATCTCGGGGTTTTATGCAGTGACATACTGTAAACATACATTGATAACAAATTTAATTTGAACTCTGAATTTTGAATTGTAATTTTTCTTGTATTTTCCATGTGGTTTATCTTTCCAATGCTTGTTTGTATTTTTATATAATCATCTATATACATGTAATTGTTCAGTGAATTCTTCAGCAATTATAGCACAGTTGCTTCTGTATTTTTCTAGAAGCTTCTTAGATTTCAGTAGCAGGTGTTACATGGCTTGAATCTAGCTATTTTATAGATTAATTGTTATCACTGGGATTTTTGTTATCTCCAGTCTGAGTATGAGACAACCACAACAGCTTTTTCCACTATCATTCTTTGATCATTTTTTGCTCTTGTAACGCAAAGTGAAACAACCATAAACAACAAGTTTCATGCTTCATTCTTGATTTCTGAAGAACCTATGAATTGCATAAATACTGGAATCCAATAGCATCAATATAGAGTAAATTCAACACAGATGTAGAGAGGAACTTTTTAACCAGAGAATGGAGATACGCAAAATACCAGCAGTAATGGAAATCCAAAATGCATAATACTTACAGGTGAAGCTTGAAGTGGCAATGGAGAAAGAAAGAGCTGGCAATGGATGGGCAGATATATCATGTCCTGCCAAAGTGTCTCGGCCCGAATTGTTGGCTGTACTCTGTTCCATTGATGCTGCCTGGCCTGCTGAGTTCATCTGGGTGTGTGTGTGTGTGTGTGTGTGTGTGTGTGTGTGTGTGTTTGTGTGTGTGTGTGTGTGTGTGTGTGTGTGTGTGTGTGTGTGTGTGTGTGTGTGTGTGTGTGTGTGTGTGTGTGTGTGTGTGTGTGTTTGTGTGTGTGTGTGTGTTTGTGTGTTTGTGTGTGTGTGTGTGTGTGTGTGTTTGTGTGTTTGTGTGTGTGTGTGTGTGTGTGTGTGTGTGTGTGTGTTTGTGTGTTTGTGTGTGTGTGTGTGTGTGTGTGTGTGTGTGGGCACGCGCGTTGCTTGAATTTCCAGCATCTGCAGATTTTCTTTTATTTATATTATGGCATTGGAAGGCTTGAAGTCATCACACAGAGAGGGAGTTGAGATCTGAGTCTGAGAACTCACTGGTGTCCAGATAATGCAGCAGGTCATGCTGATGCCTCACACAACACAACTTGGTTCCGATCCTGACTTCTGATGCTGAACATGTGGAGTTTACACGTTATTCCTGCGACTACATGAGCTTCCCCCAGGTGCAATGGTTACTCCACACACCACAAAGACTTGCTGGACGGAAGTTTAAGTGTTTTCCTAGTGTTGATGAACGTTATGAGAATCAAAAGTGTGTTAATGATTATTATGATTATGATTATGAGGACACGCAGTCCCCTTTTATTTTCATCTAGTAATGCAAGCGTTAAAAAATGATAAAGTGCTTTTCCAGAATGATATCACGAGAAAACACATGACATACCGACTTAAAAACTAACGAAAAGCACATAATTATAATGGACATATGTATTGGTATTAACATAAGACATAGGAGCAGAACTAGTCCATTTGGGCCATCGAGTCTGCTTTGCCACTTCAAAGTTCTAAGTTCAAATTTATTATCAGAATACATACACATCACCACATATAACCCTGAGATTATTTTTCCTGCGGGCTTATTCAGCAAATCTATAGAATAGTAACTGTAAACAGGATCAATGAAAGAGCAAGAGCATAGAAGACAAAAACTGTTGAAATACAACTATAAATAAATAGCAATAAATAACGGGAGCCTGAAATACCAAGATAAAGAGTCCTTAAAGTGAGACCATCTCAACAGATGAGTTTAATTATCCTCTTTTGTTCAAGAGCCTGATGGCTGAGGTGTAGCAACTGTTCTTGAACCTGGTGGTGCAAGTCCTGAGGCTCTTGTATCTTCTGCCTGAAGGCAGCACTGAGAAAAGTGCATGGCCTGGGCGGTGAAGATCTTTGATGATGGATGCTGCTTTCATTTGTCAGCATTTCATGTAGATGTGCTCAATGGTCGGAAGAGTTTTACCCATGATGTATGGGCTGACTTTACTGCCTTTTGTAGGATTTTCTGTTCAAAGACTTTGTTGTTCCCGTACCAGGCCATAATGCTGCCGTAAAATCTATAGAAGTTTGTCAAGGTTTTTGATATGGTGCCAAATCTCCGCAGCTTTCTAAGAAAGTAGAGGTGCTGTCATATTTTCTTTGTAATTATATTTGTATGATGGGTCCAGGGCAGGTCCTCAGAGAGAGTGACATCCTGAAATGTAAAGTTACTGGACCTCTCTACCTCCGATCCTTGGAGGACTGGCTCATGGACCTCTGGCTTCCCTCTCCTGAAGTCTACAATTAGCTCTTTGGTCTTGCTGACATTAAGTGACAGGTTGTCGTTATGACTCCACTCAGCCAAATTTTCAATCTCCTTCCCTTATGCTGATTCACCACGACCTTTGATATGGGCCACAACACTGGAGTCATCAGCAAACTTGAATATGTTGTTGGGGATGTACTTAGCCTCACAGACATTTGTGTAAAGCAAGTAGTGGAGGGGGCTAAGTACATCTCTGTGCTGATGGAGATTGTGGATGAAATGTTTTTGCCAATCCAAACTCATTGGGGTTTGCAAGTGAGGAAATCCAGGATCCAGATGCACAAGGGGGTAGTGAGGCCTAGGTCTTGGAGTTTACTGATTAGTTTTGAGGGGATGATGATATTAAATGTTGAGCTGTAATCGATAAAGAGCATCCTGGCAGATGCATCTTTGCTGTCCAGATCTTCCAGGGCTGTGTGAAGAACCAGTGAGATGGCATCTGCTGTGGACCTATTGCTCCAGTAGGCAAATTGGAACAGATCCAAGTCACCAATCAGTCAAGAGCTGATGTTTCAACACCAGCCTCCCAAAACACTTCATCACTGGGGATGTAAGTGCCACCGGGTGATAGTCATTTAGATGGGCTACCACACTCTTCTTGGGTACCGGTATGATTGAAGCCTGCTTGAAGCAGTTGGGTACCACACACTGCCAGAGTGAGAGATTGAAGATGTCCGTGAATACACCAGCCAGTTGGTCAGCACAGGTCTTCAGAACTCAGTCCAGAACAGATGTTTTCCTTGGATCCACGCTTTTGATGGCAGCCTGCAAATCACCTTCAGATACTGAGACCAAAGGATCATTAGGAGATGTGGCGATGAGCGATAGTCCTTCAATGTTCTGCTGGTCAGAGCAAGCATTGAAGACCTTGAGCTCACCTGGAAGCAATGCTCTGCTGTCCCCATGTCACTTGATCTAACTTTATAGGAGGTTATGACATTCAAACCCAGCCACAGCTGTCGAACGTCCTCATTGATTCCAATCTAGATCAGAATCTCCACCGTCCATGAGATGACTTTCCGGAGATCATACCTGCACCTCTTGTAGCATTCTTGATCTTCAGACTTGAATGCCTCTGATCTGGCCCTCAGGAAATTCAGATTTCATGGTTCATCCAGGGCTTCTGATTGGGGAAGACTTTGAATGATTTTGTAGGAACACATTCACCTTCAGCTGTTCTAATGACGTCTGTTACAACGCTGGTCTATTCATACAGACCCATAGATGAGTGCTCGAACACAACCCAGTCCACTGACTCAAATGAATCCTGTAATCACTCCTCTGTCTCCTGCGACCATCTCTTAGTTATCTTAATCTCAGAAGCCTTGTTTGTTAGGGTCTGTCTATATGCAGCTAGTAGAACAGCCAACTGATCTGATTTGCCATAATGTAGTCTTGGAATGGAATGATAGGCATTCTTTATCCTGTTGATCCATTTCCATCTCAACGCCACTCTCATGAAATAAACCTATTGGTTTATTATAGTCACATGTACTAAGATATAGAGAAAAAATAACATGCATACTATTCATACAGATCAAATCATTACACAGTGCATTGAGGTAGAGTGAGGTAAAACATTAACAATGCAGATTAAAGTGTAACAGCTGCAGAGAAAGTGCAGTGCAGGTAAACGATGAAGTTCCACATCATTGTGAGGTCAAGAGTCCATTTTATCATACAAAATGTCTGTACAAGAATCCATAAGTCTGAAAACAGTGGGAGGAAATCAAGAATGGGTTTGTCTGAGAGTCAAGTGGGCCCCTTTTATCACAAGGAAACATGTAATCATTCTTTTTACAAAAGCCAATGGAAGTGAATCACCCAGAATGCTGGAGGAACTCAGCAGGTCAGGCAGTATCTATGGAAATAATGAACCGTGGACGATTTTTGGCCGAGACCTTTCATCAGGATGGAAAAGGAAGGGAGAAGATAACAGAATAAAAAGGTGGCGAGAGGGGAAGGATAGCAAGAAGGTGAAAGGTGAAGCCAAGTGGGTGGAAAAGGTAACGGGCTGTAGAGGAAAGAATCTGATAGGACAAGTATTATCTTCTAGCTATCCTCCCACCACCTTTTTATTTTGGGGTCTTTCATTTTCCTTTCAAGTCCTGAGGAACGGTCTCAGCCTGAAGCATTGATTGTCCATGGATGTTGCCTGACCTATTGAGTTCCTCCAGTGTTCTGTGTATTATTTTTGGATTTCTGGAATCTCTTGTGTTAAGGAAAGTGGAGAGTTGATTAATAAATCAATAAGCCAGAAAGAGGTGGAAGAGAATGGTGCAGAGTTAAACTTGTCTGCGTGACAAACACCAGCCCAGACCAGTTGGCCTGAATGGCCTCCACCTGTAAACTCAGGGACATACAGTGTGTCAAAACGCACAGCTGCTGCTTGCCTGAAAGATGGTCAAGCACATCAGTCCTGGTCTTCACCAGGACTGCGTCCGCTGAAAGAGCGGGCTCATCACCTTCTCAAGGGCCCGTGGGGATGGTCAATAAATACTGGCCTGCAGCAACATTAAATAAAAAATATATTGGGCAGTGACTTCCTGTGGCCGGTGCTTTATTGGAAGCTGCTGTGTGGTGCGAGTTCAGGAACAGAGAAACTTTCCTGACTACAATACATAACCTGACGATCGGACAGGTACCTCTAATAATCTTTATCCCCAGGCCACAGTCTAAAGTCTCAAGTTCCATCTCATCATAAACACAGACTGGTTCTGAGCCCTGGGCTAAGCAGAGTGTTTATCCAGGAGAGTGATATAATTTGCAGGCCAAGCACATAGTCCATCAGTGACAACAGCACCCTCTCAGAGCCCATCATTTTTTACTAATAAACGCGGAAGTTTCAGCTGCTCTGAAGAACTAAGAAGCTCTGCTGAGGAGCAGAGCACTTTCTTTGTTGTGCTTCTCTGAAAAGGGCCAAAAACTCCAGCACTGCATACAAACTCTTTACCGCCATGAAGTAAATCGTAAGTAAACAGTTGTGTTTTAGCACATCCTCTTGTATGCCACTTGCCTTCTGCTCTGAGTGAGTTTTTAATTGCACAGATCACGTTCTTGCTTGAGGACAATCCAGTTTCTGCATCCCACGGGCAATAATGATGTGGAGTGAGGTTCAGCTTTGCAGGAACATAGCACGGGAGACAGGATGTTAAACTTTGGGTCGTCACGAGGCGTTTAGTGAACTTGATTTACCCCGCCAGCACGCTCCTATTGGATTTTGATTCCTGGCACTGTCTGCAATGAGATTCTACATTCTGCCCTTGACCGCATAGATTTCCTCCGGGAGCTCTGGTTTCCTCCCACATTCCAAAGATGTACCAATTAATGTTAGTAAGTTATGGGCATGCTATGTTGGCTGTAGAAGCATAGTGGCACTTGTGGATTTCTCCAACATAATCCTCAGACTGTGGTGGTTATTGATGCCAAGCAATGCATTTCACCGTATGCTTTGCTAATTCTATGTACTGTATATGGGATGACTGGAGCTAGAGTTCAATACGAAATGGATGTTTGCTGCTGAGGTCTCACAGCAGGAAAAAGACATGACAATGAGATCCCGCAAGCAATCAATCTGACTCACTCTCTCCATTCCTATCCCGTCTCCCCATTCTTGTTACAAAATGATGCGGGAGGTAAAAAGCTAATAAAAAAATGTAAGTTCCCAGAAATGGTAGATAATGTATAAAGACAAGCAGGTGAATGGCAGGGGAGGGAAATGGCTGAAGGGAGATGTGGGCCAAATGCAGAGAAGCAAGTCTATCTCACATAGACACCTTGGTCGATATGGATGAGTTGGACCAGAGGGTCTCTTTCCATGTTGCATGGCTCTATCATTTGATGATTCCAAGATCATGGGATGACAGCAATCCCTATGGTACTTGAGACTTGCACTCTAAAACTGTTCATTCCCTGACTAAGCTGTCCCTGTGGAGATAGAATGCAACTACGTGTAAATTGTGTTTTGTTCACACAAAGCAAGAAAAGTCCAAGTTACACACATCAAAGTTGCTGGTCCTTCAGTTAGTCCTGACGAAGGGTCTCGGCCTGAAACGTCGACTGTACCTCTTCCTAGAGATGCTGCCTGGCCTGCTGCATTCACCAGCAACTTTGATGTGTGTTGCTTGAATTTTCAGCATCTGCAGAATTCCTGTTGTTTGCGTTTTTAAAAGTCCAAGTTACTGCTCAACTAACCCGCTCACAGTTGTCAGCCAAATGATAAAGGGGCACTTAATTATTGTCAGATGTGCAAAGATTCAGTGCTACCAAGTAATATTCTTGCATAATGCTTACACAGATCAAATCATTGCACAGTGCATTGAGCTAGAATAAAGTTGATTGGAAGGGAACACTAGCAGGGATGATGGCAGAACAGCAGTGGATGGAGCTCCTGGAAGCAATTCAGAAGATGCAGGATAAACACATCCCAAAGATGTGGAAGTATTATAAAGGGAAGTGAAGCAACAATGGTTGGCAAGGAAAGTCATAGAATAAAAGCAAAACATTAGACATATAATAGAGAAAATAATTGGGAAGCTAGGAGATTGGAAAGCTTTTAAAAACCAACAGAAGGCAACTAAAAAGCCATAAAGAGAGAAAATATGAAATATTAAGGTAACATTGCCAATTATTAGAAGAGGATATATAGGACCCTGGTCAGACCCCACTTGGAATACTATACTCAATTCTGGTCACCTCACTACAGGAAGGATGTGGAACCCATAGAAAGGGTGCAGAGGAGATTTACAAGGATCGTGCCTAGATTGGGGAGCATGTCTTATGAAAACAGGTTGAGTGAACTTGGCCTTTTCTCCTTGGAGCGACGGAGGATGAGGGGTGAGCTGATAGAGGTGTATAAAATGATGAGAGGCATTGATTGTGTGGATAATCAGAGGCTTTTTCCCAGGGCTGAAATAGTTCCCACAAGAGGACATAGGTTTAAGGTGCTGGAGAGTAGGTACAGAGGAAGTGTCAGGGATTTTTTTTTATATATACACAGAGAGTGGTGAGTGCATGGCTGCCGGCAATGGCAGTGGCGGTGGGTATGATAGGGTCTTTTAAGAGACTTTTGGGTAGGTACATGGAGCTTAGAAAAATAGAGGGCTATAGAGAAATTACCTAGTAATTTCTAAAGGTAGGGACATGTTTGGCACAACTTTGTGGGCTGAAAGGCCTGAATTGTGCTGTAGGTTTTCTATGTTTTCTAGGATACAAAATGCTTTTTCCAGATACAGTATATAAAGAGTGAAAGAAGGCAAAAGGAGATATCGGATCAATGGAAAATGACGCTGAAGAGGTAGTAATGGGCAACAAAGAAAGAACAGATGAACTTAACAAATATTTTGCATCAGTCTTCACTGTGGAAGACACAAGCAGAATGCTAGAAATTCGAGTGTATCAGGGGGCAGAAGTGAGTGTCATTGGTATTACAGAGGAGAAGGTGCTTGGGAAGCTGAAAAATTCTAAAGGTAGATAAGTCTCCTGGAACAGATGGACTACACCCCAGGGTTCAAAAAGAGGTAGCCGAAGAGATTGTAGAGGCATTAGTAATGATCTTTTAAGAATCACTAGATTTCGAGTGGTTCCAAAGGACTGGAAAATTGCAAATATCACTCAACTCTTCGAGAAGGGAGGGAGGCAGAAGAAAGGATATTATAGCCCACTTAGCTTGATTTCAGTTTTTGGAAAGACGTTGGAGTCCATTATTAAGGATAAGGTTTCATGGTACTTGAAGACACATGGCAAAATAGGCCAAATCAGCACAGATTCCTCAAGGGGAAATTTTGTCTGACAAATCTGTTGGAATTCTTCGAGGAAATTGCACACAAGATAGATAAAAGAGAGTCAGTGAATGTTATTTTTATTTGGATTTTCAGAGGCGGTTTGATAAGGTTGTTTAACAAAGCAAGAGCCCATACTATAACAGGAAAGATACTTGCATGGATAGAGGATTGGCTAATTGGCAGGAGGCAAAGAGTGGGAATTAAGGGTGCCTTTTGTGGTTGGCTGATTAGTGCTGTGCCTCAAAGGTCAGTACTGGGATCACTTCTATTCCATTTTCTCAGTCCTTTGTCTCCAATGTATCTGCTCCCAGGATGAGACATTCCTTTCCAAGATATATCCTCTTTCTTCAAAGATGTTAGGACACTGGAGCAGGGTTCCAATCGCAGACCCAGTACTGTGCACACAGTGATACTAATTGAGTAACAAATCCCGAGGTACAAACACAGTCGGCGTCAAAGTACAGGCAGAGATCAGAACATCCAGGGAAATCCAAAAACCAGAATTGGGAAACAGGAAGAGCTGATATTCAGACATATAGAGTACAGATACGAATGCTGGAAAGGCTCAGGGAAGTTCACTGGCACAACCTGGCCACAAACAGATGAAAACAGAGGACTGAAATACACTGAGCAATAAACAGAGAGGCAGATGATAGGTGGAGCACAATGAGACAGAAGTGGCAGCAAAACAGGTAATAATGAGAAACAGGTGAGAGACGGAGTACTCAGTAATACAGGGGCCGGAGTAGAGCAGGAACAGGGACAGAAGCACATGGGACATGAAAACAAACAAGAGCACATGGCAATACAAAACCACAGATTGACGGCTAGGGGGAAACACAGAAAAAGACAAAGTTCAACTGGAGCTACTGACAATTACGCCGCGCCCCCCCCCCCCCACCCCCGCCACGGATGCCTCCTGGCATCACAGCAGGTAGAGCTGGTGCTGGCGATGAAAATCCCTGATGAGAGAGTAGTCCAGGATGTTATGGGCGGGGACCAAGCACCTCTTCACAGGATCATAGCCCTCCCAGTCCACAAGGTACTGGAGGCCTTCAGGTCAGAGAACGCTTTTTCAGCAGCAGGGGACCAGGAGAATCTGACAGAAGATGAGGCAAGAGCAATGAGTGGTGCAGTCAGTGTACTGTAATTTCTGATGAAGCGGCAATAGAAGTTTGTAAAGCCCAAGAACCGTTGCAACTCCCAACGAGTTGAGGGTTGGGGCCATTCGACCACCGCCTTGACATTCTGTTGGTCCATCGGAATGGAACCGCCTGAAATTACATACCCCAGGAAGGAGACGGTATTGCGATGAAACTCACATTTCTCAGTCTTCACAATGAGCTGATTCTCCAGAAGACACTGGAGAACTCTGCAGGTGTGACTTGTGTGTTCAGCAAGGGACTTAGAAAAAATCAAAACGTCGTTGAGACACACAAAAACAAATTGGTTCAGCATGTCCTTGAGAACATCATTTACCAGGACTTGGAAGGTGGCAGGGGGCTGAATGGCATGACCAGATACTGGTAATGGCCTGAGGAGGTGTTGAAGGCCGTCTGCCACTCGTCCCCTTCGCAGATGTGGACAAGGTGGTAGGCATTATGGAGATCAGGCTTGGTGAAAACTGAGGCTCCTTGCAGTAGTTCAAATGCTGAGGTCATGAGCAGAAAAGGGTAACGGTTCTTAACAATGACTTCATTCAGTCCCCAGTAAACAATGTAAGGAGCCGTCCTTCTTTTCAACAAAGAGAAAACCGGCACCAGCAGGGGAGGAAGACAGCCAGATGATGCCTGCACCCAGAGACTCTTGAGTGTTCTTACTCATGGCTTCTGTTTCAGCTACGGACAGTGAATACAGGCGGCCCCTTGGGGGAGATGTCAGAATCAG
Source organism: Mobula hypostoma (assembly GCF_963921235.1). NCBI lineage: Eukaryota > Metazoa > Chordata > Chondrichthyes > Myliobatiformes > Myliobatidae > Mobula > Mobula hypostoma. The sequence continues at coordinate 18,311,846 of NC_086104.1, read as the reverse complement.
AATCCTTTCTTATCGCCAAGTATGTGGACACATACAGGGAATTTGATGTCGGTTTCCCTGAGCTCTCACTGTACAGAATCAAAAAGCAAACAAAACAATAGTGCAAATAATCGTGAACTATATACAATGAGGTATACCTGTGTACGTACAGGTGGACTTGGTTTATAATTGACTAAAATTCAAGTGTTCATAAGACTGATGGCATACGGAAAGAAACTGTTCTTGTACCTATTTGTCCTGGCATACAGTGATCTGAAGCGCCTATCAGAAGGAAGAAGCTGGAACAGGTAATGTCCAGGGTGTGATGGGTCTACAATGATGCTGCTTGCTCTCTTCCTGACTCTAGATACATACAAGTCCTGGATCGAGGGCAGCTTCACACCAATAATCCTTTCCGCAGCCCTGACGGTTCTTTGGCGTCTATTCTTGTCTTGTCTGGTAGTTGATCCAAACCAGACAGTGATGGACGAACAGAGAACAGACTGGATATGCCAGGCAAGAGGTCAATAGCGCAATCATATGGACGACGAGGCAGTAGGGAAGTGGCCCAGGACTTGCTGAACACTGCCTTGAGGTCCATGTGTTCAGGAGGGATGGCACTAAGGTCTGGAAATTCCTCGGGGGGATCTGAGCATGGTGGAGGCAATGGGAATGACAGAGTTGGCTGCAGCCTACAATCTTACGACTTAGCCAGTCAATGTGGGGGTTATGTTTAACTAACCAGGGATGGCCCAGGACAATGGGAGCTTGAGGAGAGTCAATAACATAAAGGGTTAACTGTTCATGATGGTTGCTGGATAAACAGAGACCCACCAGGGCCGTTACGTGGGTGATGTTAGTCAGTCTCTGACCATTCAAGGCGTTGGCAACCAATGGTGACTGGAAGCAGACATGGGTAATCCCCACTGGGCAGCCAAGCTGAAATCGATAAAACACCCCTGCACACCAGAATCGACCAAGACAGAGACTGCTCGCCATGGATGCCTCACTCCAGAGAAGCAGGTATGAGAGTGAGTGGTGTCGAGGAGGGCCGGACAGGGGTCACACTCACCAGTACTCCTCGTCCTACTGGTGAGTGCTTGGCTTTTACTGGGCAGGTGGAGATGAAGTGGTCTGGTTGGCCACAGTACAGACAGGAACGGGTGCTAATTCCCCTTTGTCTTTCAGTCGGCATCAGGCAGCTACCATCAACGTTCATAGCCTCGGGCTCTGGAACGGGAATTGTAGATGGGGGCAAACGGCAGGGCAATGTAGACTGATGAGGAGCTTGGAACTCACCCAGTGCCCCAGGGGCCCTCTGGAAACCCTCCCTCTGCAGCACTGCTGAAGGTGAACATCAATAGAAATGGCCAAATTCATCAGGGCTTCAAAGGTGGCAGGAAGGTCCTGTGTGACCAGCTCATATTTGATGTCTTCGGAGAGGCCATTCAGGAAGGTGTCGTACTGTGCCTTCGAGTTCCAGCCGCTGGAGGTGGCTAGGGTCCGGAACTCTATGGCATAATCTGACACAGATCTGCGCCCCTGCTGCGTGTGCAGCATTTCATGGGCAGCCTCTCTCCCATGTTTGGAGCGATCAAACACTTCTCTCATCCCCTCAGAAAATAATTGAAAATTGATGCAGAAAGGTGAGCCTGCTTCCCAGACAGCTGCTCCCCATTCTCTCACCCAACCAGACAGTTAAGTGATGACATAGGCCACCTTGGCTCGATCAGTCAGAAAGGTTGCTGGTTGTAATTCAAAAATGATGGTGCTCTGGGAAAGAAAAGAGTGGCAGGTACCGGGCTCACTTGAGTACTTTTCTGGAGGAGGCAGACGGGGCTCTTGGACGGGAGGAGTGAGCGAGAACGCAGAGGGCGGGGTGGAAGATGCAGTCTCAGAATGTTGCTGTGCACACAGTGATATTAATTGAGTAACGAATTGTAAAGTGCAAACAAAGTCAGCATCAAACTTCAGGCAGAGATCAAAACATCCAGAGAAATCCAAAAACCAGAATCGGGAAACAGGCAGAGTCGATATTCAGACGGATAGAGTTCATATACGAATACTGGAGAGGCTCAGGAAAATTCACTGTCACAATCAGGCAAAAACACAGGACTAAAATACAGTGAGCAATAAACAGAGAGGCAGATGATAGGTGGATCACAATGAGACAGAAGTGGCAGCAAAACAGGTAATAATGAGAAACAGGTGAGAGACAAAGGTGACAGATGCAGACTTCATTGGTGAGACCCAACATAGTGTGATGAACATTTGGTCCACAATGGCAAATAAGTAATCTCGTGAAACCCTGCAACCATTTTATTGTGATAAACACAAAAACAGACTAGCGCTATTACCCAGAGAGAGAACTGTTCAGTTTCATACATACACCACAAACGCTGGTTACAGTCAGGGTGACCCATAAACGCACACGTGAATAATTGTATAACCCAAGCTAAAATACAACAATAAATGAACTTGAACTTCCCACCATAATCCCACAAAAGCATTTTAACACAAGAGCAATAAGCGGCACTGGTCATTAGAAATTGGGTGGGGGGGGGGAGAATTTCGTCCAGCACCACCCCCTCCCCACCCCGGAGCATCACAATAAATTGGGGGATGGCTTTGTAGAGCACCTCAGCTCCATCCGTAAATAACGGGTCCCATTGAAGGTGGTGGAGGTTGCACAAAATGTGCAAACCATTTCAATTCCTATCCCCATTCCTGTTCTGACGTGTCTGTCCATGGCCACTCCTTATGCCACGGTGAGGGCACTCCTGGGCTGGAGGATCAATACTTCATATCTGGGCTAGGTGGCCTCCAGCCTGATGGCATGAACATTGATTTCTCCAACTTCTGGTCTTTTTTTCCCTCTTCCTCATTTCTCCTCTGGCTTCTTAATCCTCCGCTCCTGCCTTTCACCCCGCCCCCGCCCCCGGTGCCCCTCCTCCTCCCCTTTCTCCTCTCCTATCAGATTCCTGCTTCCCCAGGCCTTCGCCTTTTCCACTTATCACCTCCCAGCTTCTTACCTCATCCCCCTTCCTCCACCCACCCGGCTTCACCTCTCACCTTCTAGCTTGTCCTTCTCCTCCTTCCCCCCCACCGTTTTATTCTGGTATCCTCCTCCTTCCTTTCTAGTCCTTGAAGAAGGGACAAGAAATGTCAACTGTTTGTACATTCCCATGGACTCTGCCTGACTCTGCCTGACGCGTTGAGTTCTGGCAGCATTTTGTGTGAGTTCCTCTGGACTTCCAGCAACTACAGGATCCATTGTGTTTACACCCAGGTTCAAAGACCTCTTATATGATAAGTTGTACTCTTGACCTCATAAAAGTTAATAGCATGATGGCCTTCATAAGAAGGGGAATTGAGTATAAGAGCAAAGAGGTCCTTCTGCAGCTGTACAGGGCCCTGGTGAGACCACACCTGGAGTACTGTGTGCAGTTTTGGTCTCCAAATTTGAGGAAGGACATTCTTGCTGTTGAGGGAGTGCAGCGTAGGTTCACAAGGTTAATTCCTGGGATGGCGGGTCTGTCATATGTGGAAAGATTGGAGCGACTGGGTTTGTATACTCTGGAATTTAGAAGGCTGAGAGTGGATCTTATTGAAACATATAAGATTATTAAGGGATTGGACATGCTGCAGGCAGGAAGCATGTTCCCGCTGATGGGTGAGTCTAGAACCAGAGGCCACAGTTTAAGAATTAGGGGTAGGCCATTTAGAACGGAGTTGAGGAAAAACTTTTTCACCCAGAGAGTGGTGGATATATGGAATGCTCTACGCCAGAAGGCTGTGAAGGCTAAGTCTCTGGATGCATTCAAAAAAGAGATGGATAGAGCTCTTAAAGATAGTGGAATCAAAGGTTATGGGGATAAGGCAGGAACTGGATACTAATAGTGGATGATCAGCCATGATCACAGTGAATGGCGGTACTGGCTTGAAGGACCAAATGGCCTACTCCTGCACCTATTGTCTATTGTCTATTGTCATAATCTCCCTTGTCATAGCCTGGCCTCTTATTGTCTGCCTGTACTGCACTTTACTCTGTTCTGCATTCATTTATTCTTTTCTCTCGTACTAGGGTGAGCAGCTTTAAGTTCCTGCGTGTTGAAGCTCTAGAAGATCTATCCTGGGCCCATCACACTGATGCAATTACAAGGAAGGCACAGCAGCAGCTCTATTTCATTAGAAGTTTGAGGAGACTAGTTGTGTCACTAAAGATTCTTGCAAACTTCTACAGATGCACCGTGGAGAACACCCAGGATGGTTGCATCGCCATCTGGTATGGAGATGCCAATACACAAGATTGGAAAAAGCTGCAGAAAGTTGTAGAGCAGCACACACAAAATGCCGGAGGAGCTCAGCAGGTCAGGCATCATCTGTGGACATGAGTAAACAGTCGACATTTCGGCAGCGACCTGTCCATAGCCCCTCACCAGATGGGAGGAATTAAGAAAACCATTAGTCTCTTCCATAGGTTTCACACAACACGAATGTATATCACTATTGACTGCTTCATAGGAGGTTTGGCTGTTATTGGGATTTCCACCATTTATAATGGCCATAAAAGAAAGAACTTGCATTTACATAGCCCCATTTAAACAGCAGGATGACCTAAAGACGTTTAATACTTTCTGACTTGACTGACTCCTTTAGGAAATGCATTCTGGAAAATAAAATAATTAAAATAATAATTAGTCACCAACTTAATATCTAAGTAAGATAAACTTACACAGTATAACCTATATTTACAGTGCATCTTGAAAATGAGAAATATTGTCCAGGACTTCATGATGGTTCAGTAAAAAAGAAAGCATTAATGGGGAGTTTAACAATTTAGGACTTTGTTCCTTGGAACGTAGACGATAGAAGGGAGATTTAATAAAGGTATACAAAATTATCAGGAGTATAAATAGCGTAAATGCAAGCACTACATTTGGGTAGGACTGCAACTAGAGATCACGGGTTAAGGGTGAAAGGCGAAAAGTTTAAGGGGAACATACGGGAAAACTTGCTCGCTCAAGACAGTCATGAGTGTGAACGAGCTGCCATACAAGTGGCGCATGCGAGCTCAATTTAGGTGTTTAAGAGAAGGTTTGATAGGTATGTGGATGCTAGGGATGTGGTGGGCCATGGTCCAGTGCAGGTCAATGAGAGTAGATGGTTTAAATGGACTAGGTGGGCCGAAGGGCCTGTTTCTGTGCTGTACCTCTCTATGACTCAATGACTCCAAAGATGGCTGAAGGTTTGACTGGAGGCTGATGTTCCGCAATAGGTAGAGGGAAAGCAAAAAACGAAGAGTTCAGCTGGAAACCGAACAAGGCCCCTGAACGTCGACGAGACTGGAAGTGCAGCGACTGAGGTGCAAAGAGAGGCAATACACAGATTCAGCGCAGAAGAGTCAGGGCTTGACCTTGATGAGCGAGGAAAGGGGAGAGCTTTGTGGATGAGGATGGGGTGATAAAAAGATTTCCCCTGCAAACGCAGCCTTGCTCAAGGGACACAGTGACTGGACGAGTAGCCGTGATTCGAGACCAGTGGCCTCAGCCTCCATTTACCCGAATTCATGAGTCTGAATCCCAACATGACAGAAGGCGGTGGTTAAATTTAATTAAATAAATCTGGAAGTTATTAAGAACAACTAGTAACAGTAATGATGAAAGCACCAGGGCTGAAATAGAAGCTTCATTAGTGTCGTTCGGGGATGGAAATCTGCTCTGCTTTCCTGATTTGGTCTGTGTTTTGTTGACTCTTAACCACCCACTCCATTCAGGGACAATGACAGCTGAATTAATGGAGTAGTGAATTAATGCCATCATCCGCACTGTAAATTAATAAACGAAGGTCCTGGTCAGTGAAAAAGGAGGTGCTGGGGAGGAGAAGACTGTTTATAGCTGGAACATACAGGACAGGAAAAGGCCCTTCCGCCCACAATATGTGCTGAACAATTTCAGATAATGACACCTAATTAACCTAATCCTTTCTGCTGGCATGTGGTCCAAATTCCTTCATTCTCTGCAATATTCACGTCCCTGGCTGCATGCTCCAGGCACCCACCACTTCCTGTGTAAAAACAAACTTGTCCCGCACGTCTCCTTTCAGCTTTTCCCTTCTCACCTTCAGTGCACTCTTTCAGGTTCTCTCGCTGCTGGATTCAGCGGTCCTTTACCTGTTAGGCATTGGTGAGGGCTTGGTAGTGAAAAGCCAAGCAGTCACTCAAGTATGATCTTCTCCGAAGCGGTTATTCTAAGGGGTTGTCACTTTGTTTAACATGGAGAGACTGATGCATGGGTAGCCATGATATTGACCTTGACAGATTGGGGTCAGAAACCAGCCGCATGGAATGTAAAATGACTGGGAACCCTTCGCTTTCGAAGCCTTCCTCTGTCATCACAGTCATTGTGATACGTCATCATCTTCCGTCGGCTCCAACATTGATGTCTTGATTAGATTGCTCTTTGTTTAGATCCTCCCCTTTGACCTTCTCCAAGACTCAGTTGTCGTGGTCCATGTGGGTGCCAACATAGGGAGAACGAGGAAAGAGGTTCTGCTGAGGGAATTTGAGCAGCTAAAGACTAAATTAAAATGCAGAACCAAAAAAGGTGGTAAACTCTGGATAATCTCCTGAGCCATGTGCAAATTGGCATAGGGTCAAGAAGATTAGAGAGTTAATTGCATAGCCCAAGGATTGGTGTGGGAGAAGTGGGTTTGATTTCATGAGAAATTGGGGAAGGAGGGAACTGTTCCAATGGGACGGGCTCCACCTGAACCGTGATGGGAGCTAGATCCTAGCGAATCACTTAAGTAGGGCTGTGGATAGGGCTTTAAACTTAATAGTATGGGGTGGGTTCAACAGATTGGAGAAGTATCGAGAAAGTAAAAGAGAAAGTGTGGATAAAGATAAAGAAAAAACAAAAGATAACAGAGAGAAAAATAAGAGTGGAGTGAAGAAAAGACAAGTGCTAAAGAGTAAAGGATTACAAGATTTTAAAAGCACAATGAGTGTAAGGGCACTTTACTTGATTGCCCGTAGTAGTCGAAACAAGTTCAGTGAACTTCTGGCACAAATCAGTACAAAGGGGTATGATTCAGTGGCCATTACAGAGATGTGGTTGCAGGGTGGAGAGGATTGGGAATTAAATATCCATGGATATCAGGTAATACAGAAGGATAGGCAGGAAGGTAAGGGAAGTGGGGTAGCGCTCTTAATTACAGAGTAATAGTGAGAGACAATATAAGATCTAAGGAGCAGAATGTTGAATCCAACTGAGTAGAGATTAGGAATACTAAAGGGAAAAAATCAATGGTGGGAGTTGTCTATCAGCCTATCATTGTCTACCAGATAATGACCTGACAGTGGCACAGGCAATAAACAGAGAAATATCTGAGGCATGTAAGAATGGAAGAGCAGTTATCGTGCGGGACTTTAACTTGCACATAGATTGGGTGAATCAAGTAGGTTGAGGCAGTCTTGAGGAGGACTTCATAGAATGCATCGGTGATGGCTTTCTTGAATAGCATGTTACTGAACCTACAAGGGAACGTGTTATCTTAGATCTGGTCCTGTGCATATGAGACAGGTAAAATTAGTGATCTTGTAGTTATGGGTCCTCTAGGGAAAACTACATTGGGATAAGAAGGATGGGCTGGTGTGGACTGGGAACACAGGCTATATGTTGGGACAGTTGAGGAACAGTGGAAGACTTTGAAAGAGATTTTTCACGGTGCTCAACAAAAATACATTCCAGTTAAAAGCAAGGACAGTAAGGGTGGGAAAGCCCGCCTTGGATAAGTAAAGAAATAAAAGAAGACATCAAACTAAAAGCCCATGCATACAAGGTCGCCAAGAGTAGTGGAAAACTGGAAGACTGGGAAAATTTTAAACAGCAACAAAAAACCACTGAGCGAGCATTAAAGAAAGGGAAGCTAGATTATGAAAATAAACTAGCTCAAAATACAGAAATGGACAGTAAATTATTTTGTAATTATGTAAATCAGTAAAGGGTGGCTAAAGTGAATGTAGGTGTCTTGGAGGACGAGAAGGGGGAATTGATATTGGGAAATGAGGAAATGGCTGAGGCTTTGAATGACTATTTTCAGTCAGTCTTCACAGTGGAGGAAACATCTAACATGCCAAAGAGAGATGTTATGGATGCCATGGGAAGTGAGGACCTCGATACAATAGCTATTGTTAAAGAGGTAGTGCTGAGCAAACTTGTGGGCCTGAAGATAGCTAAGTCCCCTGGTCCTGATAGAATGCATCCCAGGGTACTGAAAGAAATGGCAGAAGTTATAGTAGAGGTTTTTGTGATGATTTACCAAAATTCTCTGGACTCTGGGCAGGTCCCAGCGGACTGGAAGGCGGTGAATGTCATGGCACTGTTCACAAAAGGATGTAGGCAAAAGACAAGTAACTATAGGCCTGTTAGTTTAACATCTGTTGTTGGGAAAATGCTTGAAGCTATCATTAAAGAAGAAATAGCAAGGCATCTGGAAAGAAATGGATCCATCAGGCAGGTGGAGCATGGATTCAGCAAAGACAGGTGCCGTTTGACAAACTTACTGGGGTTCTTTGAGGATATAATGAGTGCAGTCGATAGGGGGAACAGATGGGCATTACTTACTTGGATTTCCCGAAGGCGTTCAACGATATGCCACATAAAAGACTTATCCATAAGATAAGCATGCATAGAGTTGGGACCGATGTAATACCATGGGTAGAGGATTGGTTAACTAATTGAAACCAGAGAGTTGGGATACATAGGTGTTACTTTGGTTGGCAATTAGTGGTCAGTGTTGTGCCACAGGGGTCGGTGCTGGGCCCACAACTGTTCACGGTATACATTAACAATTTGGAAGAGAGGACCAAGTGTAGTATATCGAAGTTTGTTGATGATATCAAGTTGAGTGGAAAACCAAATTGTGCAGAAGATATGGTGAGTCTACAGAGATATATAGTTAGGTTAAGTGAGTGAGCAAGGGTCTGGCAGTTGGAGTACAATGTTGGTAAATGTGAGGTCATCAACTTTGAAAGGAAAAATGGAAGAGAAGATTATATTTTAATGGTAAGAATTGCAGCATGCTGTTGTGCGGAGGGGCTTCAGAGTGCTTGTGTATGAAGCATAAAAGGTAGGTTTACAGGTGTAGCAGGCTATTAAGAGGCAAATGAAATGTCGGCCTTCATTGCTAGGGGGATTGAATTTAAAAGCAGGGAGGTCATGCTGCAACTATACAGGGAACTGGTGAGGCCGCACCTGGAGTACTGCATATAGTTCTGCTCTCCTTACTTGAGGGCAGAGGTTGATTCCAGACATGAGGGGTTAGACTATGAGGACAGATTGAATTGCTTGGGACTGTATTCACTGGAGTTCAGAAGAATGAGAGGAGATCTTATAGAAACATATAAAATTATGAAAGGGATATATATGATAGAGGCGGGAAAGTTGTTTTCACCGATAGGTGAGACTAGAACTAGGGGTCACAGCCTCAAGATTTGTGGGAGTAGATTTAGGATGGAGATGAGGAGGAATTGTTTTTCGCAGAGGGTGGTGAATCTGTGGAATTCTCTGACAAGTGAAGCAGTGGATGCTTCCTCAATAAATATATTCAAGACAAGGTTGGATAGATTTTTGCATAGTTGGGGAATTAAGGGTGATGGGGAAAAGGCAGGTAGGTGGAGATGAGTCCTGAACGGTGGAGCAGGCTCGATGGGCCAGCTGACCTACTCCTGCTCCTATTTCTTATGTTCTTATGTTCTAGCCATGGGTGACCCTAGCAGGTTCTAAGTGCCAGATTGCATTGCTCTTGGGATCTCAGAAGCCTCTCCACCACAACACGGTGAAAACCCTTGGAGAAGTATAAGGATCATGTTGTAGGCGACAGGACCATTGGACAGTTCAGCCAGCTGTATTGGGCTTCTTTCACATCGTAACACCAGGGTATTAGATGAAACAGGAATATGTTGTGCATCTTTCCATTAACTGCTGCCCAACAAGCAATTATGAAAAAAAATATTGTGGCATGTTCTTTTAGAAGTGTCCAGTGCCAAGAGTAATTTTAAGAGCATTGGTCAAACATAATGGCTACTGAATTAACAAAGTTCCAATATCAAGGATCCTCTCCACTCAGGATATGCTCTCTCCTCAATGTTGCCATCAAGAAGGAAGTACAGGAGCCTTAAGAATCAGACCACCAACTCAAGAATAGTTATTACCCCTCAACCAAAGATGGTGCCAGTGTACAACACTCCTTTGGTTGACATCTTCTGGATAGATCATGAAATCATATATTTCACAATTTTAACGTATTTTATGTTTGTTTTTTTTTATCTTGGACGTGATTCTGGAACTGTGGAGCCTGTGACTTGCTGTGTGTAGATTGTTTGGGTCTTCCAGTGCTCTACAGTCCCTGAGAGTATTCTGGGAAGCCAAGACAGTGTGTGCAAACCTCATGGTGGGAAGAATACAGTATGGGGCATGAGCTGATGTTTGACTTCATTTCAATGATAAAAGCTTCCATTGTTGACCGATTAAAGCAACAAATGAGGGATACTGAAATATTGAGGCAAATCCAAAAGGTAAGCACAGACTGCCTGCCTTTTGATCGCTGAGAGTTGCTCTGCTATGCTATCAGAAAGGGAAAGCCTGCTGCTGTACCTGGACAACGTTACCCAGGTTTTCTGCGTTTTGGATATAGACTTTTTTTTAGTCTTATAGTTTTTTTATATAGCCTGTGTTTTTTGTCCAATCTTTCTTGTTTTTTTTTTGTTCTGGGAGGAGTACTTGGTGATCTATGTGCCTGTTCCACTTTGTTCATTTTTTTTTGTGTGGGAGGAGAAATTTGGGGCTTGATGTGCCTGTTCCATTATTGTTTGTTTGTTTTTTGTGCGAGGAGGGAGAATTTTAGCATTGATGATTGTGCTGACTTTCTTTTCTTTCTTGGTTCCATGGTGACCCAGAGAAGAAGAATTTCAGAGTTGTATGCTTTGATAATAAATGAACCTTTGAACCAAAATCAGACTCCTGAACCAGAGTGGATAACTTTACCCACACAAACACTGAACTCATTCCACAACCTATGGACTACTTTCAAGTGCTCCTCAACTCATGTTCTCAATAAATAAATAAATTTATTTATTTATTTGTGTGTCCGACAGAGTGATCAGCAGCACTGGGGCTCCACAGGGGACTGTCTTGTTTCCCTTTCTCTTCACCATTTACACCTCACACTTCAACTACTGCACAGAGTCTTGTCATCTTCAGAAGTTTTCGGATGACTCTTCCATAGTTGGATGCATCAGCAAGGGAGATGAGGCTGAGTACAGGGCTACAGTAGGAAACTTTGTCACATGGTGTAAGCAGAATTATCTGCAGCTTAATGTGAAAAAGACTAAGGAGCTGGTAGTAGACCTGAGGAGAGCTAAGGTACCGGTGACCCCTGTTTCCATCCGGGGGGTCAGTGTGGACATGGTGGAGGATTACAAATACCTAGGGATACGAATTGACAATAAACTGGACTGGTCTAAGAACACTGAGGCTGTCTACAAGAAGAGTCAGAGCCGTCTCTATTTCCTGAGGAGACTGAGGTCCTTTAACATCTGCCGGACGATGCTGAGGATGTTTTACGAGTCTGTGGTGGCCAGTGCGATCATGTTTGCTGTTGTGTGCTGGGGCACCAGGCTGAGGGTAGCAAACACCAACAGAATCAACAAACTCATCCGTAAGGCCAGTGATGTTGTGGGGATGGAACTGGACTCTCTGACGGTGGTGTCTGAAAAGAGGATGCTATCTAAGTTGCATGCCATCTTGGACAATGTCTCCCATCCACTACATAATGTACTGGGTGGGCACAGGAGTACATTCAGCCAGAGACTCATTCCTCTGAGATGCAGCACAGAGCATCATAGGAAGTCATTCCTGCCTGTGGCCATCAAACTTTACAACTCCTCCTTTGGAGGGTCAGACACCCTGAGACAATAGGCTGGTCCTGGTCTTATTTCATAATTTACCGGCATAATTTACACATTACTATTTATAGTTCTATTACTATTTATTATTTATGGTGCACCTGTGACAAAAACCAATTTCCCCTGGGATCAATAAAGTATGACTATACTATACTATACTATTTATTTATTTATTATGATTTTAATTTTTTTCTTCTTGTATTTGTACTATTTGTTGTGTTTGCATATTGGTTGCTTGTCTGTTTTTTGCTTGAGTGCAGTTTTTTTCATTGACTCTATTGTGTTTCTTTGTACTTAGTATGAATGCCGATATGAAAATGAATCTCGGGGGAGTATATGGTACTTAATTTTAACTTAGAACTTCCAGGAAGTGGGGAAACTACCAGTCCTTAACACTTTCAAAGTAGCTCCGGACATGAATCAAGTGAAATTTGCTGCGAATGTTGAAGCCATTGAACCATGAATCAAAAACAAAATTGAGGACAGAGGACTCAGATGAGAGGACAAAGGAGGAAAGGGAGGAAGAAGAGCAAATCTTTTCAATTGCAGCGTTGAAATAGGTCACTATAATGTAAGGCAGCAACCACCCGCTTGAAAAAGAGAGGAATAAGATTCACTTTCTGCGCAAGGCAAGAGCAATGACAAATGGTTTGATAAATGAACGTACTTCAGTCTCAGAAAGATGCATCTCCCAGGGGTTATTAAATAGACCAGGGCAAATAAAGTGAAAGTGATGCTTTCAGATAAGAAAGAAAACAGATGATCACAGGTTGAGGACAAGTATCCAGTAATGATTTCCTCATACATAAAGGTGGCACAATGGTGCTGCTAACGGGGCTGGCTGCTGCCTCACATTATAAAAGTGCCTGCTTCAATCCTGGCCTTGGGTGCTGTCTATATGGATACAGCCCTCTTCTCACTACTACCATCAGGAAGGAGGTACAGGGGTCTGAAAACTCACATTCAATGCTTTAGGACCAGCAGCATCAGATGAACAGTACCTCACTATTTCGTCTTTGCACTATTTATTTATTTTGTGACTTCTAATACTTTTTATGTATTGCTGCTGCAAGACGACTAATTTCATGACATATGCCGGAGATAATGAACCTGAGTCTGATTCTGAGTTTGCACACTCTCTCTGTTACCATGACATTCCCATTTCCTCCATGACATGCAGTATGGTAATTAAATGGCTGCTGTAAATCTTAACTGGAGCTGGTGGTAGACCTGAGGAGGGCTAAGGTACCGGTGACCCCTGTTTCCATTGTTTCCATCCAGGGGGTCAGTGTGGACATGGTGGAGGATTACAAATACTTGGGGATTCGAATTGACAATAAACTGGACTGGTCTAAGAATACTGAGGCTGTCTACAAGCATGGTCAGAGCCGTCTCCATTTCCTGAGGAGACTGAGGTCCTTTAACATCTGCCGGATGATGCTGAGGATGTTCTACGAGTCTGTGGTGGCCAGTGCGGTTATGTTTGCTGTTGTGTGCTGGGGCAGCAGGCTGAGGGTAGCAGACACCAACAGAATCAACAAACTCATTCGTAAGGCCAGTGATGTTGTGGGGATGGAACTGGACTCTCTCACGGTGGTGTCTGAAAAGAGGATGCTGTCTAAGTTGCATGCCATCTTGGACAATGTCTCCCATCCACTACATAATGTACTGGGTGGGCACAGGAGTACATTCAGCCAGAGACTCATTCTACCGAGATGCAACACTGAGCGTCATAGGAAGTCATTCCTGCCTGTGGCTATCAAACTTTACAACTCCTCCCCTGGGATTTCAGACATCCTGAGCTTATTTCCTGGCATAATTTACATATTACTATTTAATTATTTATGATGCAACTGTAATGAAAACCAATTTCCCTCGGGATCAATAAAGTATGACTATGACTATGACTATGTGGATGAGTGGTAGAATCTGGGAGGAGTGATGAGAATGTGGGGAGAACAAAAAACGGGATTAATACTGAAGTGGAGCAAATCGGTTGTTCCATGGTCAGTACAGACTTAGTGGGAGAAGGGACGGTTTCGGTGCTGTATGTCTCTTTAATGATCAGCAGGATTGGATTCCTATAAAAGCATCTTAGATCAGGAAGGTGGACTTAGGAGAACACTTAATGCAAAGCCCAGATGACAGATGTCTAAAAACAAACAAGAGAAAATTTGCAGATGCTGGATATCCGAGTAGCGCACAAAATGCTGGAGGAACTCAGCAGGCTAGGCAGCATGTATGGAAAAAAGCACAGTCAACGTTTCAGGCTGTTTTCAGTTGCTTTAACATAAAGAGGTAACCAACTGCTCAAAACGATACTCTCAGTTGTTGAGTTCATTCCAAGCAGAGATAAATAAATTTCTGGACATTGACTAAGCCAAGGGATAGAGGACGGTAGATTAAAACTCAGCCAGCTCCATCATGGGCACTAGCCACTCCACCAACAAGGACAAAGGACATCTTCAAAAGACAATGCGTCAAGAAGGCAGCATCCATCATTAAGGACCCTCACCATCAGGGACATGCCCTCTACTCACGACTAACATCAAGGATGAGGCCCAGGTGGGTAAGTCTCAGATCCACAAAAAACTAGAGCTACCTTTTTGTGTTCGGGCAGGCTGCTTTATAAACACAAAAAAATTCTGCAGTTGCTGGAAATTCAGAGCAACTCACACAAAATACTGGAGGAATTCAGCAGGGCAGGCCATATCCATGGAAATGAATAAACAGTTGACATTTTGGGCCAAGACCCTTCTTCAGGACTGCAAGGAATAGAAATTTGCTAGAATAAAATGTTGCAGGGACGGAGGGAAAGGTGGGTGGGAAAGGTAAAGGGCTGGAGGTGAAGGAATCTGATTGGAGAGAAGAGTGGATCACAGGAGAAAGGGCACCGGGGGAGGTGATAAGCAGGTGAGAAGTAGTAAGAGGCCAGAGTGGGTAATAGAAGAAGGGAGGGGGGGATTTCTTTTAAAACTAAGAAGAAAAAAAATTGATATTCATGCCGTCAAGTTGGTGACCACCCAGATGGAATATAATGTGTTGCTCCTCCACCCTGAGCGTGGCCTCATCATAGCACAAGAGGAGGCTGTGAACCGACATGTCAGAACAAGAATGGGAATCGGAATTAAAATGTTTGACCACGGGGAAATTCCTTTTTTGGTGGATGGAGCAGAGGTTTTCAATGAAGTGGTCCTCGAATTTACAACAAGTCTCACCAGTATAGAGGAGGCTACATCAGGAACTCTTTGTTGGGAGGATGCTTAATATCTGGGAACTCAAATATGATCTCCTAGAACCAATTCTGTTGATTATTCAGGCTCAGGATTAGCTGCACTTCATCCTAAAGGAACAGATCAAACTAGTGTGCAGGCAGGACAAAATGAACGAGAGAACATCTGCAACCAACAGAACACGAAGAAAATGGCTTTATTACTGAAGTAGTTATCCCACTGCCTGGTTTCTTCATCAAATGAATCATCAATTTCCACTATTGCAACAGTGTAATTTAAATTTTGTTAATTAACAAAGAAAAACTTGGATATTTTAAGAACACTGTTTTCATTGCTAGTGACTATAAAACCAGTAATTGTATGAAAACCCATCTGCTTAATTAACATGGAGGAAATCCGGGGCTGAAAAGCGTAGCAAGCTATCAAGAGCAACTGGGAATTTGAGATAAATGCTGGCCTTCCTTACAATAACCACATTCTGGAAATAAATAAAAACCCTGTGGCATTTTGTTTAAAATTGCTGTTATAATATAATGCATAGAGTTTCGAGATCCCTGCTTTAAAAAACGTAAAAACTCGCTAGAGTGGAGGGAGTCATGTCTTTTTTATGGCACGGAGCCTTACCATTAACTGAGGGATCTGGCTCCCCGGATGTTGAGTTTTTTGTCTGAAGAGAGAGCAAGTTGACCAGGCCTCTTTTATTTAGAGATTCAACATGGTAAAAGGTTCTTCCAGCATGAATCTGCAGTGCCCAAGTATATACATGTGACTAATTAACCTGCTAGCACACATTTGTTTTCAGTAACATTAAATTCCTTGGTGTTATCACTTCCGAGGACCTGTCCTGGGCCCAGCACATTAGTGCAATTATGAAGAAAGCACAACAACACCTCTACTCCCTTAGAAGTTTGTGAAGATCCAGTGTGACATCTAAAACTTTGACAAACTTCTATAGACGTGCGGTGAAGAGCATATTGATTGACTGCATCACAGCCTGGTATGGTGACTCCAATGCCCTTGAACAGAAAATCCTACAAAAAGTAATGGATACGGACCTGTCCAACCTGGGTAAAGCCCTCCCAACCATTGAGCACTTCTACACGGAGCACTGTCACAGAAAAAATGCGTCCATCTTCAGGGATGCCCGCCAGCCAGGTCATGCTTTTTTCTCGCTGTTGCCATCAGGAAGAATGTGCAGGAGCCTCAGGACTCACACCACCAGGTTCAGGAATAGTTATTACCCCTCAACCATCAGGCTTCTGAACCAGAGAGGATAACTTCACTTGCCCCAACACTATTATTAATTTCCCACAACCTATGGAGTCACTTTGAAGAACTCTTCATCGCATGTTATCGATATTTATTGTTTAAATATTTATCCAATTATAATTATCTGAATCTTTTTTTGTGTTTATATAGTTTGTTGTACCCACAAGAAAATGAATATCAAGGATGCATATGGTACTTTGATAAAAATATTACTTTGAACTTTAAAACAACAGCCTGGAGGATAAACTTGGAGGAAACACATCCAGACACGGGAAGAGCATACAAAATTTACAGACCGTCGTGGAATTGAACACTGATTGCTGGTGCTGTAATAGCATTTCGTAAACACAAAATACTCTGCAGATGCTGGGGTCAAAGCAACCCTCACAACATGCTGGAGGAACTCAGCAGGTCCGGCAGCATCCGTGGAAACAATCAGTCAATGTTTCGGCCGGAACCCTTCGTCAGGACACACGGTCCTGTTGACTGATCGTTTCCACGGATGCTGCCCGACCTGCTGAGTTCCTCCAGCGTGTTGTGAGTGTTGTAATAGCATCTTGCTTCCCATTACACTACCACGCCATTACAAACTCTCCGATGTTCAGAAGACTAAGCGGAAACATCATGAAGGCATACAAGATTCTTCCTGTGTCTAACTGTAACAGGTGGGTGCAGGGGAGAATATTACACTGGACTGAAAAATCCAGGGGCTTTGTGGATCTCAGTGTTTTAGGAACAGCTTCCTCTCCTCTGCCATCAGATTTGCGAAGGGTCCATGAACCCATGAATGCTATCTCATTACTTTGCACCATTTGTTTGTATATTTATTACTAAGATGAAGGTGCTTGGGAAGCTAAAAGGTCAGAAGGTAAATAAGCCACCTGGACCAGATGGATTACACACCAGGTTTTGAAAGAGGTAGCCGAAGAGACTGTGGAGGCATTAGTAATGATCCCTCAAGAATCACTAGATTCTGGAATGGTTCTGGAGGACTGGAAAATTGCAAATGTCTCTCCACCCTTTAATAGAGGCAAAAGAAAGGGAATAATAGGCCAGTTACCCTGATTTTAGTGGTTGTAAAGAAGCTGGAGTCCATTATTACGGATGAGCTTTTGGAGTAGTTGGAGGCACAACAGGGGAAATCTTGCCTGACAAATTGGTTGGAATATATCTGAGGCAATAACAAGCAGGGTAGACAAAGGAGATTCAGTGGATTCATTTGCTTGGATTTTCAGAAGGCCTTTGACAAGGTGGGGCATATGAGGCTGTTTAACAAGATAATAGCCCATGGTATGATAGGCAAGATGCAAGCATGGATAGAAGTTCAGCTGACTGGAAAGAGGCAAAAAGTAGGAATAAAGGGGAATTTTCTGTTGGCTACAGGTGACTAGTGATGTTCCACAATGGTCGGTGTTGGAATCACTTCTTTTCACGTTATACGTTAACAATGGCAGAATTTATGGCTTTGTGGCTCACTTTGCAGATGATATGAAGACAGATGGAGAGGTAGGTTGTGTTCAGGAAGCAGAGAGTCTACAGAAGGACTTAGATTGGGAGAGTGGGCAAAATGTGGCAGATGGAATATAGTGTCAGGAAATGTATGGTCATGCACTTAGGTAGAAGGAATAAAGGTGTGGACTATTTTCAAACAGGGAGAAAATTCAGAAATCAGAGGTACAAAGGGACTTGAGAGTCCTCATGTAGGATTCCTTAAAGGTTAACTTGCACGTTGAGTCAGTGGTAAGGAAACCAAATGAAATGTTAGCATTTAGTTCAAGTGGACAAGATTATAAAAACAAGGATGTAATGCTATTGTAAATCTTGCATATTGCACTGTACTGCTGTCGCCAAATAACACATTTCATGCCATATGTCAGTGATAATAAACCTAATTCTAATTCTGATGTAGATCACCCAATAATCTTGATGAATGGCAGAACAAGCTCAAGGTGTCACATGACCTTTTCCCGCTCTGAATTCTGATGTTCCCAATGTTTCTACCTGAGCACTGAATGAATTGAGGCTCGAGGGAGTCACCACTGAGGAACATTAGACTGCCTGGCACATTGGCATGGCTCAGAGCTATGAAGAAATGAGTGAGACACAGCAACCACCTGCTCTTTGAACTGAGCTTTTTGTAAAGGTAATGAATTTCATTCTCATGTTTGATTTGGCTGCAAAAGAGATAAAGTGGATCAATAAAACAATATGCTGGATTAGAACAAGGGATAATGAGAGCATTACAAGCATGTAGAATAGCAAGGAGTACATGTGGACACCAATTACTGCCAGCACTGTCACTGAGAATTATCTGTTTAAAATCTGCACATATCAGCAGAGAATACAAAGCACTGGAGATCACCAACCAAAGGAAAGGTGGGTAGCTGTTGCTCGTCTCTCCATTCTGGGTGAGTGAATTGTTATGTGGCCACAATGCAACTTAACCCAATCAGACCCTAGGTGGGGCCTACTACTCTGTACAGCACCCAGTGCAAAGCACTGGAAACTTCTTTCAAATATTAAACCACAGGACCTCTGCTGCAGGAAGTTCTGGACAACGTGGGTGAAGTGCCAGAGTTATGTATTTACAGTACTGTGAAAGCCTTAGGCACATTTATATAGCAAGGATGCCGAAGACTTTCTCATGGCACTATATTTGTCAACGTGGAGCGGACAGCGAGTTTGTAAATTTGGTGGGAGCAAGGGATGTTGGGAATGGCGAGGGTGGAGCACTGCATGAAGGGCGTGGAACAGCTGGCAGAGAAGGAGTGTCCGGGGCAGGGTGGGGTGTGGCATGGGTGCGGACACACCCAGCCCTAAGACACCAGGCAAGCACACTTGATTCCAAACAATTAGTTTATTGACCATTACAGGATGTCTTTCTGGTGCTTCCCACTCCTTCCCCTCTCCCCTCTCCCTTTTCCCAACCATGATTCCCCTCTCCCTGCCCTCTTCCCACTCTCAGTCTGCGACAGAGACCCAAATCAGAATCCGGTTTATCATCACTCACGTTGGTCATAAAATTTGTTTTATTGCAGCAGCAGAACAGTGAAATACATAAAATTACTAATGTACTGGGTAAAGGTATTAGGCACCCTCGCTAGATATATTTGCCTAAGACTTTTGCACACTACTGTAACTTCAATTTACTGTCCGCAATTTACAATTTACAAGAACTGAAGACTGGTTCTTGTTGAAATTAATATCTGCTTTATTCACATAACTTCAGAATACTCACTAAAAACAAGCATAAAATGCATCAAGCCTCTCAAGGAGCGAACCTCATTACCACTTAGAGTACTCTACGAAAGTCTTGGTACCCTAGCTCTATGTATATGTGCCTCAGACCATTGCACAGTATGGTATTTTGTATACGTATGTATCCAAGGACATACAGTTAGGGATCGGTAAGTTGTGGGCATGCTATGGATCATTCCCGGATTGAGGGGGTTGACATATGAAGAGCATTTGACAGCTTTGGGCCCGTACTCACTGGAATTTAGAAGAATGCGGGGTGATCTCATTGAAACCTACCAAATATTGAAAGGACTAGATAAAGTGGATGTGGAGAGGATGTTTCCTACGGTGGAGGTGTCCAGAACTAGAGGGCACAGCCTCAAAATTGAGGGGCATCTTTTTAGAACAGAGGCAAGGAGGAATGTTTTTTAGCTAGAGAGTAGTAAATCTGTGGAATTCTCTGCCACAGATTGCGGTGGAGGCCAAGCCTGTGGGTATATTTAAAGCAGAAGTTGATTGGTCAGGGCACCAAAGGATATGGCGAGAAGGCTGGTGTATGGGGTTGTGTGGAATCTGGGATCAGCATGATGGAATGGTGGAGCAGACTCGATGGGCTGAATGGCCTAATTCTGCTCAAATGTCACATGGTCTAATGTTGTTGCTCTATCATGGTGACACTTGCAGGTTACATATTCTGACTGTGTTTATGTAACTATTTATTAGTTAGAGATACACCATGAAAACGGGTCCATACAACCCAAAAAGCCCAATTACACTCGTGTGATTAACCTTCTAACCCATCTGTCTTTGGAATTTAGGAGGAAACCGGAGCACCCAGAGGAAACACATGGAGGAGAAAATAGAAACACCTTCTAAACAGCATGAGGAGTGCACCATTACACTAACCACTATGTTACTGTGTCGCCACCAAAGTATCAAAATAAACTTCATTCATTAAAAACATCATTTACAAGAATAAACTGCACATGCAAAGCCTTTTCATTACTTTTTCACAGTCAATGTATTAAGCTGTGTTCTGTTACAACGCTTAAAACCACTAGGACTTGAACTAACATGACCCAGAGGGTTGTAAATCTAGTCAGCTCCATCTAGGGTACTAGCCTACAAAGTACCCAGGACATCTTCAAGGTGTGGTGTCTCAGAAACACAGCGTCCATTATTAAGGACCTCCAGAACCCAGGACATGCCCTTTTCTCACTGCTACCATCAGGAAGGAGGTACAGAAACCTGAAGGAACACACTCAATGATTCAGGAACAGCTTTTTTCCCTCTGTCATCCGATTCCTAAATGGACTTTGAACCCTTGGACACTACCTCACTTTTATAATATATATTTCTCTTTTTGCACAATTTTTAATCTATTCAATATACGTATACTGTAATTGATTTACTTATTTACTTACTTTTTTTCTTCTATATTATGTATTGCATTGAACTGTTGCTGCTAAGATAACAAATTTTATGTCACATGCCGGTGAGAATAAACCTGATTCTGACTGTTGCCACTCATAATGGCCACCAGAGGTGGTACATTTCTACAATAATTGAGGGGTTTACTCCCCCAGCATGGTTCCTCCCTGTCTAGTAGTGGAAAAACCCTATTCTGTTGTCCATCCCCGCTTAGCCCTTGGAGTGGCTACATCAAGTTTCAGTTCAGAGTGCGTTGGTCAATGCAAATGGTGCATTTCCCCTTATATTTCAGTTTCAATGTAAATTCAAATTTAATTGGCATTCAACCATACATGAATACAACCAAACAAAACAGCATTCCTCCAGGCCAAGGTGCAAAACACAGAACCAGCAGCGCACTTCACATATAGTTAAGAAAACGTGACAAATAAAGCGAACCTTTAAAATCTTTAAGATGAGCAGGATTGATGCTGATGGAATTTCTTGTAATTGCCTACTCTCATTAACTAACAAAGCACTCAATTAGACTGCAATTAAATACCGTTGTATAAAATGTAAAGCACAGTCTTCATAATTGCCAGGATAAATATTCCATTATTCAAAAATAGAAGTATGTTGTTCAAGCTGAGGTTCAGCCTGCCATGATGATGTCATTGCCAAGAAAGCTCACCAGTGTGTTTACTTCCTCAGATGATAGAGAAATTCTTTATGTCCCTGTCAACTCTTACAAACTTTTTATTGATACACCATAGAAAGCATTCTGTCTGGATGCACAATGGCTCGGCATGAAACTGCAGAGAGTTTTGGACACAGCTAGCACATCAGAGGAACCAGCCTCCCCTCTATGGTTAAAGTTAAAGTCCGTCTTGTGCTTATGCCGGTTTCTGTGGTGTGAAGCGACTGAGAATACGAGACTCACCACCCCCCCCCCCCCCCCACCGATAGGACGCCAGTCTATTGCAAGGTTAACCCCCAGCATTTGCCGGTACCCATTTTCAGCTGGGTGGGCTGGAGCAGTGTGTGGTTAAGTGCCTTGCTCAAAGACACAACACGCTGCCTTGGCCAAGGTCGTGAGCCCAATGCCCTAACCGCTTGGCCACATGCCACACTCCCCTCTATGGACTCTATCTATATATCTCACTGCCTCAGAAAAATAGCCGGCATAATTAAAGATCCCACCCACCCTAAATGCTCTCTCTTTTCCCCTCTCCTATCAGGCAACAGATGCAAAAGCCTAAAAAAATCGTACTACCAGACTCAAGAAAACTTCTATCCCTCTGTTATCAGACTCTTGTACTGAACTCTTGTGTGATAAGGTGGACTCTTGGCCTCACAATCTACCTCATTATCATCTTGCATTTTATCATTTACCTGCACTGCATTTCTTCGGTTGCTTCGACTCTTTATTCTGCATCGTTACTGTTTTTCCTTAATCCACCTCAACACACTGTGAAATGACTTTATCTGCATAAACAGTATGTAAGACAAGATTTTCACTGCGCATATGACCATAAGAAATACCAATACCAGTCTGTGACACAGGAGCACAACAAGTGGTGTGGATACCTCAATATTCCAGTGACTCAGCTTCGATCCTGACCTGACCCCGAGTGCTGTCTGTGTGTGAAATTTGCATTTACTCGCTATAACGGCGTGAGTTTCCTCCAGGAGCTCCAGTTTCATTCTCACATCGCAGTGGTTTGCTAAGAGGTAGGTTACTTAATTCCTGCAAGTTCATTCGTTCGTTATGCGCTTTGTCATATAACATGGATAATAGAACATAGAGCATAGAATAGTACAGCACAGTAGAGGCCCTTTGGCCCACAATGTTGTGCTGACCCTCAAACCCAGCCTCCCATATAACCTCCCACCTTAAATTCCTCCATATACCTGTCTAGTAGTCTCTTACATTTCACTAGTGTATCTGCCTCCACCACTGACTCAGGCAGTGCATTCCACACACCAACCATTCTCTGAGTAAAAAACCTTCCTCTAGTATCCTCCTTGAACTTCCCACCCCTTACCTTAAAGCCATGTCTTCTTGTATTGAACAGTGGTGCCCTGGGGAAGAGGCGCTGGCTATCCACTCTATATATTCCTCTTAATATCTTGTATATCTCTCATTCTCCTTCTCTCCAAAGAGTAAAGCCCTAGCTCCCTTAATCTCTGATCATAATGCATACTCTCTAAACCAGGCATAATAATTAATAAATAAATAAATAAATAACGCTATACATATATTGAATATATATATATATATATTGAAAGATTAAAAATCATGCTAAAAAACCAGAAATAACATATATTTTAAAAAGTAAGATGTCATTCCGAGATAGCTTCTCTAACCCATATGTTTTGGTCATGTCCCCTGTTGCAGAAATATTGGAAAGATATTTTTGATATTATTTCAACGGTTTTAAATATAGACTTACAACCGCATCCAATTACTGCTATTTTTGGACTACCCATGATAGATTTCAATAATTTAACCTCTTCATCACGAAGAATGATTGCATTTCTTACTTTAATGGCCAGAAGGTCTATTTTATTGAATTGGAAAGAGATTAATCCTCCTAAGGTATTTCATTGGTTTTCACAAACTATACTGTGTTTGAATTTGGAGAAAATTAGAAGTGCAGTTTATGACCCTTCCATCAAGTTTGAAAAAACTTGGAGGCCATTCATTCAGCATTTTCACTTAATGTAATACCTTTATTTCCAAACCTATTCTATTTCTCTGTATTGTTGTTGGAGGAGAATGGAGTCATTGGCACTGAGGTTTTCTTCTTTTTCATTTTTAAGTTCTTAGATTTGCCCAAGTCTTTTAGTTTAGCTGATTAATTTTGTCTTTCTTTTGGGTTGGGGTTTTCTTTTTGGTTTTGGTTATTTTTTCTTTTTCATGCTTTTTTTTAGTTTTTTTTGATCTGTTTTATCCGTTGTTAGTTTTACATGATTGGGAGCTTTGTCAAATTTCAATATTGGACTTTATAATTACTGTTTGTAAGTGTAACAATTTATCTCCTATTATTTGTATCATTGCTATGTTTCGTTTATATATTCTAAAATCAATAAAGAGATTGAAAAAGAAAGAAAAAAGTAAGGTAGTGTCCAAGGGTTCAATGTCCATTTAGAAATCGGATGGCAGAGGGGAAAAAGCTGTTCCTGAATCACTGAGTGCGTGCCCTCAGACTTCAGTCATTGAGGCAGCTCATATCATTCTCCTCGGGCACTGGTATAATTGTTGCCTTTTTGAAACAAGTAGCAGTGGTGCCCTGGGGAAGAGGCGCTGGCTATCCACTCTATCTATTCCTTTTAATATCTTGTATATCTCTCATTCTCCTTCTCTCCAAAGAGTAAAGCCCTAGCTCCCTTAATCTCTGATCATAATGGATACTCTCCAAACCAGGTAGCATCCTGGTAAATCTCCTCTGTACCCTTTCCAATGCTTCCACATCCTTCCTATAGTGAGGCAACTAGAACTGGACACAATACTCCAAGTGTGGCCTAACCAGAGTTTTATAGACCTTCATCATTACCTCGCAACTCTTAAACTCTATCCCTCGACTAACACCTCATAAGCTTTCTTAACTACCCTATCTACCTGTGAGGCAACTTTCGGGGACCTGTGGACATGTACCCCCAGATCCCTCTGCTCCTCCACACTACCAAGTATCCTGCCAGTTACTTTGTACTCTGCCTTGGAGTTTTTCCTTCCAAAGTGTACCACCTCACACTTCTCCGGGTTGAACTCCATCTGCCACTTTTCAGCCCACTTCTGCATCCTATCAATGTCTCTCTGCAATCTTCGACAATCCTCTACACTATCTACAACACCACCAACCTTTGTGTTGTCCGCAAACTTGCCAACCCACCCTTCTACCCCCACATCCAGGTCTTTAATAAAAATCATGAAAAGTAGACATCCCAGAACCGATCCTTGTGGGACACCACTAGTCACAATCCTCCAGTCCGAATGTACTCCCTCCACCATGACCCTCTGCCTTCTGCAGGCAAGCCAATTCTTAATCCACCTGGCCAAACTTCCCTGGATCCCATGCCTTCTGACTTTCTGAATAAGCCTACCGTGTGGAACCTTGTCAAATGCCTTACTAAAATTCATGTAGATCTCATCCACTGCACTACCCTCATCTATATGCCTGGTCAGCTCCTCAAAGAATTCTATCAGGCTTGTTAGACCCTATCTGTCCTTCACAAAGCCATGCTGACTATCCCTGATAAGACCATTATTCTTTAAATGCCCATAGATCCTGTCTCTAAGAATCTTTTCCAACAGCTTTCCCACCACAGACACAAGGCTCACTGGTCTAATAATTACCCAGACTATCCCTACTACTTTTTTGAACCAGGGGACAACATTTGCCTCCCTCCAATCCTCTGGTACCATTCCCGTGGACAACAAAGATATAAAGATCCTAGCCAGAGGCTCAGCAATCTCTTCCCTCACCTTGTGGAGCAGCCTGGGGAATGTTCCATCAGGCCCCGGGGACTTATCTGTCCTAATATATTTTAATAACTCCAACACTTCTTCTGCCTTAATATCAACATGCTCCAGAACATCAACCTCACTCATATTGTCCTCACCATCATCAAGTTCCCTCTCATTTGTGAATACCGAAGAGAAGTATTCGTTGAGGACCTCGCTGACTTCCACAGCCTCCAGGTACATCTTCACAACTTTATCTCTAATCGGTCCTACCTTCACTCCTGTCATCCTTTTGTTCTTCACATAATTGAAGAATGCCTTGGGGATTTCCTTTACCCTACTTGCCAAGGCCTTCTCATGCCCCTTTCTTGCTCTTCTCAGCCCCTTCTTAAGCTCCTTTCTTGCTACCCTATATTCCTCAATAGACCTATCTGATCCTTGCTTCCTAAACCTCGTGTATGCTGCCTTCTTCCACCTGACTAGATTTTCCACCTCACTTGTCACCCATGGTTCCTTCACCCTACCATTCTTTATCTTCCTCACCGGGACAAATTTATCCCTAACATCCTGCAAGAGATCCCTAAACATCGACCACATGTCCATAGTACACATCCCTGCAAAAACATCATCTTTCCATGACCATGATTGTTCTTCACAAATTTTTCTACAGAAGTGGTTTGCCTTTGCCTCCTTCTGGACAGTGTCTTTACAAGATGGATGACCCCAGCCATTATCAATACTGTTCAGAGATTGTCTGCCTGGCATCAGTTGTCGCATAAGCAGGACTTGTGATATGCACCAGCTGCTCTGTGACCATCTACCACCTGTTCCCGTGGGTTCACATGACCCTGATCGGGGTTGGGGGGGAGGTCCTAAGCAGGTGCTACACTTTGCCCAAGGGTGACTTGCAGTCTAGTGGGGGGATGGACCGCCTTACACCTCCATTGGTAGAGACCTATCTCCACCTCGCCATCCAAGTTATCTTTGGTGTAAATAGGTGACTGGAGAGTCAGGGAGCAGTTGCTTGGCATTAGATTGCTCTGAGACCTGCCAGTGACTGATTGGGCGAAATGGCCTCCTTCTGTCCTGTGAGATTAGACAGATATTGCCTTCCTTCACAAGTGCCTTTGTGTCAGGAATAATAAACTCCATCTGGTCCCTACCATTATCTATTTTAATCTGCTCTTCCCAGCAGGCAGCAAGGGCAGCCAAGGGGCCCCTCTCCCAATGTGTGTATTGACAGTTCATGATGTCATTGGGCCCTGACGACAATCCAAACCCAGGAATGTTATTGTACATTCATGACCAAGTGTAATCAGTGGAATCTCAAGATATTGGAGCAGAAGACAAGTGAACAGCCGATTTCATATCAGTATAAATCATCTTGTGAACGCCTCGCTGCGAGACATTTTTCTTTGGTGTAAGTTCAACTGAGGCCATTTGAGCAACAATTTAGTTCCCCCTCCCCCCCCCCACCAGCATCCATTCGCCACTTCCTTCTGCTAACAGGACTGATGGAATCACTTTGAGAGCTGACATGCACCCAACAGCCCCAGTAACATTTTCTCCTCTCCTGCAGTGAGTAAACCTGTACAAGCAGCCGAGGATTGGTCTACTCCAGGAGGCGAAGAATATCCACCATCCAGGTCAGTGTGTGAGAGTGTGCACTGTTTGTGAGCTCTCTATGTTGAAAGTCCAAAGTACATTTATTATCAAAATTCAAAACCTGTACTGTATGTCACCAAATACTACCTTGAAATTCATTTTCTTCCAGGCATTTACAGGAAAATAAAGAAGTACAACAAAATTTATGAAAAGCCATCAATAACAAAGACTGGCAAACAACCAATATGAAAGAAAGATGACAAATCATGTGAATAGTAAAAAATTAATAAATAATATCAGAACATGAGTTGTAGAGTCCTTGAAAATGAGCTTATAGGCTGTGGAGTCAGTTCAGTGTTGAGGTGAGTGAAGTTATCCACAATGGTTCAGGAACCTGATGGTTGAGGGGTAATTACTGCTCCTGAGTCTAGTGGTGTGGGTCCTAATGCTCCAGTACCTCCTGCCCAATGGAACTAGCAAGAGGAAAGCAGGGCTTGGATGATGGGGGTCCTTAATAATGGATGCTGTTTTCTTGTGGTAGCACTCCTTGTAGATCTGTTCATTAAATAGCCTTAAGTCATGACATATGCATTAGATCGTGTGGGGAATTCAGTTTGAAGTCATTATTTGGCATAGAAACAGGCCTTCTTGCGTAGTTCATTCATACCTAACCAAGCTTGTCTCATTTGCCTGCATTTGGTCCATAACACTCAAAACTTTTCCAATTCATCTACCTGTCTGGAAAATGAATCATTGCTTTGCCAGGAAGTTTACTTCTTGATTTCTTGCTGAAATAAATGAAATCCCTTTACTGATGCTTGGAGGAAAACATCACTGGTGAAGAAGTGATGGGATAGCTGGAGGGTGCTGGTCACTTGTCCAGCTGATAAACCTCCCTACACCCCAGTGACTGAGGACCCGGCCCTCCAATACAGTTCTCGGCCAGTCAACCTGTAGGTAAGGATGCAGACAGGGCATTTCTAATCTTCCACTCTCCCTCTCCCCTAAGAGACAAAGGTGAAGTGATGGGGAAGAAATCAAGGTTTATGCTGATAGACTGAGGTGGGGTGGGAGGAGCTGTATGCAGAACACATCTACCTGTCAGGCTGAACGGCCTGTTCCTATTGTTAAATTCTGTGGAGCTCTTCCACTCCCTTCAGCCAATGTCCTCCTTCATTCTATCATTCTCTTCTCTTTCATTTCCTCTTTCTTCATGTTTTCTCTCACCTCCCCCGCATCTGCGTCTTGCTTTCTTTTCAATATGTAAAACAAACCATTATTTAACATGGGGCTCTGAGAGTCCAAGTGAGTTTCTGTGAACGGGTAAGAATTTAAATCTTTGAAGCAGTATTATAATAAAATTAACTCAATATTGGCTATAAAAACCTCTGCTGCCCATGTTCTAACTCGTGTTGCTTGAATCATCTCTCATCATCTCTAATCATCCTTGAGATATATAAAATTATGAGGGTGAGCACAAGCAGGCTTTCCCCCGCCCCCCCCCCCCCGAGGGTGTGAGTGACTGGAACCAGAGGTCGGAGATTTATAGTGAAAGATGAAATGTTTAAGGGGGATTTGAGTGGAAGCTACTTCACTCAGTGGGTGGTGTTAGCGTGGAATGAGCCGTCAGCAGAAGTGGAGATGTGGGTTGAAGTTTGGATAGGTACGTGGATGAGAGAGGTATGGGTGCAAGTAGGTTGAAGACCATGACTGGATGGGCACAGGGGCCTGTTCCTCTGTCCTGTGCTCTGTGATACCATGGGTATTGTGTAATGAACCAGAGGTGATTAGAGAGATTGAGGTGAAGGAACCCTTAGGAGCCAGTGATCATAACATGATTGAGTTCACTGTGAAATTTGAAAAAGAGAAGCCAAAATCCGATGTGTCGGTATTTCAGTGGAGTAAAAGAAATTATAGTGGCATGAGAGAGAAACTGGCCAAAGTTGACTGGAAAGGGACACTGGCGGGAAGGATGGCAGAGCAGCAGTGGCTGGAGTTCATGCGAGAAGTGAGGAAGGCGCAAGACAGGTATATTCCAAAAAAGAAGAAATTTTCAAATGGAAAAAGGATGCAACTGTGGCTGTCAAGAGAAGTCAAAGCCAAAGTTAAAGCAAAGGAGAGGGCATACAAGGAAGCAAAAATTAGTGGGAAGACAGAGGATTGGGAAGTTTTTAAAAGCTTACAAAAGGAAACTAAGAAGGTCATTAAGAGGGAAAAGATGAACTATGAAAGGAAGCTAGCAAATAATATCAAAGAGGATACTAAAAGCTTTTTCAAGTATATAAAGAGTAAAAGACAGGTGAGAGTAGATATAGGACCGATGGAAAATGATACTGGAGAAATTGTAATGGGAGACAAGTAGATGGCGGAGGAACTGAACGGGTATTTTGCATCAGTCTTCATGGAGGAAGACATCAGCAGTATACCGGACACTCAAGGGTGGCAGGGAAGAGAAGTGTGGGCAGTCACAATTACAACAGAGGAATTACTCAGGAAGCTGAATAGGCTAAAGGTAGATAAATCTCCCGGACCAGATGGAATGCACCCTCGTGTTCTGAAGGAAGAAGCTGTGGAGATTGCGGAGGCAATAGCGATGATCTTTCAGAAGTTGATAGATTCTGGCATGGTTCCTGAGGACTCGAAGATTGCAAACATCACTCCGCTATTTAAGAAGGAGGCAAGGAAGCAAAAAGGAAATTATAGACCTGTTAGCTTGACATCAGAGGTTGGGAAGTTGTTGGAGTCGATTGTCAAGGATGAGGTTACGGAGTACCTGGACACATATGACAAGATAGGCAGAACTCAACATGATTTCTTTAAAGGAAAATCCTGCCTGACAAACCCATTACAATTTTTTGAGGAAATTACGAGTAGGCTAGACAAGGGAGATGCAGTGGATGTTGTATATTTGGATTTTCAGAAGGCCTTTGACAAGGTGCCACACATGAGGCTACTTAACAAGATAAGAGCCCATGGAATTACGGGAAAGTTACATACGTGGATAGAGCGTTGGCTGATTGGCAGGAAACAGAGAGTGGGAATAAAGGGATCCTATTCTGGTTGGCTGCCGGTTACCAGTGGTGTTCCACGGGGGTCCTTTTTGGGGCCGCTTCTTTTTACGTTGTACATCAACGATTTGGATTATGGAATAGATGGCTTTGTGGCTAAGTTTGCTGGTGATACAAAGGTAGGTGGAGGGGCCAGTAGTGCTGAGGAAACAGAGAGTCTGCAGAGAGGCTTGGATAGATTGAAAGAATGGGCAAAGAAGTGGCAAATGAAATACAATGTTGGAAAGTGTATGGTTACGCACTTTGGCAGAAGAAATAAATGGGCAGACTATTATTTAAATGGGGAGAGAATTCAAAGTTCTGAGATGCACGGGACTTGGGAGTCCTCGTACAGGATACCCTTAAGGTTAACCTCCAGGTTGAGACGGCGGTGAAGAAGGTGAATGCAATATTGGCATTCATTTCTAGAGGAATAGAGTATAGGAGCAGGGATGTGATGTTGAGGCTCTATAAGCCGCTGGTAAGACCTCACTTGGAGTACTGTGGGCAGTTTTGGTCTCCTTATTTAAGAAAGGATGTGCTGACGTTGGAGAGCGTACAGAGAAGATTCACTAGAATGATTCCGGGAATTGGAGGGTTAACATATGAGGAACGTTTGTCTGCTCTTGGACTGTATTCCTTGGCGTTTAGAAGAATGAGGGGGTTCCTCATAGAAACATTTCGAATGTTAAAAAGCATGGACAGAGTGGATGTGGCAAAGTTGTTTCCCATGATGGGGCAGTCTAGTACGAGAGGGCATGACTTAAGGATTGAAGTGCGCCCATTCAGAACAGAGATGTGAAGAAATTTTTTTAGTCAGAGGGTGGTGAATCTATGGAATTTGTTGCCATGGGTGACAGTGGAGGTCAAGTCATTGGGTGTATTTAAGGCAGAGATTGATAGGTATCTGAGTAGCCAGGGCATCAAGGGTTATGGTGAGAAGGCGGGGGAGTGGGACTAAATGGGAGAATGGATCAGCTCATGATGAAATGGCAGAGCAGACTCGATGGGCCGAATGGCCGACTTCTGCTCCTTTGTCTTAAGGTCTTATGGACTCATCTGGTGCTGCTGTTAGCCCGTCTGGTTCCTGATACCTAAAGGTATTAAAATTCCCATCCTTTTGCTTTTAGAGGATGTAAGGCTTTGTAGAGAGTGCAGAAGAGATTTACCAGGATGCTGCTTCCTACAAGGAGAGGTTGGACAAAACCTGGTTTGTTTTCTCTGGAATGCCAGCTGATGACGATAGAGGCTTATAAGATTACGAGAGGTGTAGAGCAGACAGACAAAATCTTTTTCCAAGGGTTAAGGTGAGAAAGGGTAATTTCAACGGAGATGTGAGGGCAAGTTTTTACACAGAGTGGTGGGTGTCTGGAATGTGCTGCCAAAGGTGGTGGTTGTTTTCTCAGGAGTGCAGAGGCTGCAGGGAGACCTGACCGAGGTTTATGAAGTTTCGAGGGACATAGATAGAGTAGGCAGCCGGTACCTATTTTCCCCAGGGTTGAAATGTCCAATACCAGAGGTATTGCATTCATGGTGGGTGGTTGAAAGGAGATGTGAGAGAGAAGGTTTTTACACAGAGAGAGGTTGGTGCCTGATATGCACTGCCAGGGGTGGGGGTGGAGGAAGATATGATAGGGACTTTCCGGAGCCTCTTAGAGAAACACATAAATATGAAGGAAATGGAAGGATAGGGACACTATATAGCCAGAAAAGATAGTTTACATGGGCATTTGAATATAAATTTAATTAGTTTGGCACAAGACTGTGGGCTGAAGAGCTTGTTCCTGTGCTATATCGTTCTATGTTCCATATTCTCTGTTCTAAATCGCTCCTTTCCTTTGCTACCCTGATCTCTATAATCTCTTCCATCCCATCAGCCTTCTGTGCACATCCTTCATCACCCCTGATCTTTAACTAGTGGAATCCATGCATCCCTAATGTTTGTTACCCCTTGAGAAGGTGGTGACGAGACACTTGTTTGGGGTGCTGCAGTCCTTCTGGTGAGGGTACCGTACTTCACAGTGCTGAAAGGGAGCAGGTTTAGCTTCCCAGCATTTAGTGGTTTCCTTTGTCTCTTAATGAACCTTAAGATTTGTTTACTGTGTTAAAGGTGCTGCATAAACGAAAGTTGAAATAACAATTAGAATTCTATTATTCGTTTGGGATAGCCCTCACGGTCAGCTTAATGTCTGAAATTCAGGGCAAAGTAAAACTTTTACTTCGACCCTAACGATCCTTCCCGATTCCAGCTGGACAAGATGGTAATCCCAGCACCTCTGCTGATGGCTAAATCATTCCTGCTTTCCACAAACAGCCACCAGTATCAGTGTGAAAGATGGAGTCCATTGGCACATTGCTGAGGAGATGTATAATCTCATCGGATATCCCCCTGACAGTAACAAATGGAACCTCCTTAAGAGGTTACTGAAATCGTACAACACAGGAAGCCACTCAGCTCATTGGCTCTCTTCTGGCTCTTCAACAGAACAGTCCAATCAGTCTCACTCCACTTCCCTTTCCTTACAGACAGGCAATTTGTTCATTTTTAACTGCATTAGTAATTCTCTTTGGACTCTGCTGCCAGTGTCCTTTCATCTTCTCCGTTCCAGATCATAAGAATTTGCTGACCTGGGAGAAAGAAACCCTAATGGCTTTTCAACTTATCTTCTATCTCCGGGCTCTGGTGACCAATTCTTCTGCAGGGACTCAGGGGCTGAACTTTACCCACAATGTTATGCATTATAGCACTGTCTATCAAAAACATCCTCAGTGTTATTGATTTCAGTGGAACCAAATTTCAGAAGCAGAGATCAATGTGTTTGTGTGATCATGCTGTTCAGTTATCTTAGACAGTAAAACCATACAATGTAAGAGCAGGGTTAGGCCATTCAGCCCATCAAGTCTGCTCCACCATTCGATCATTTCCCCTCAACCCATTCTCCCTGTAACTTTTAACATCCTGACTAATCAAGAACCTATCAACTTCTGCTTTAAATGCACCCAATGACTTGGCCTCCACAGGTGCCTTGCACGACACAGGGTGGTTCTACTGATGCTTTCTGCTGTTATTGGTTTGTGGGCCATGGGTGTGCATTTTTTCTGATCTGAAATTGCTAGTCTGGTTCAGACATTCTCGTTGTCTACAGTCATCAGAATTCAAAGGGAGTCAGGTCAGCAGATTCAGTGCCTTGATGGGCATTAATGAACCAGCTGAGGTTTTGAAGTAAAACTCCCTGTGCTACCATGGTGTGATTTGGATCAATGCCCCTTATAAATAATCCAGACTTCTAGATACTAGGCCTAAAATTAACTACAATGGTGCTGAACTAATTACTGCAACAAAATGGAACATTTTGACCATCGTCATTGCACTTATCTTTAACCCTTTCGGTTCTACAGCCAGAGTCGTATGGAATGGAAACAGACCCCTTAGTCTACAGTGTCTGTGTTGGCCCTGAACTATGGATCTATACTAGCCCCATAGACTAGTACACAGCTGTAGCCTTCTATGCCATAGGAATTCAAATGCTCGACTAAACATTTCTTAGATGTTGTCAGAGTACTTGCTTCTATCAATCACTTCCTCTGACAGTGTTTTGTAGATGTCTACCTCCCTCTGGATGAGAAAGAACGCTCCCTCAAATTTGCCTCAAACTTCTCCCTCAAACTTCCTATCCTTAATCTTAACCCTTTGATCATATACACCATTGCTAAGGGGAGTCATTCCCAAGCAGATACTCCTATAGCCCTCATAATTTTGTATGCAGTACTGTACAAAAGTCTTAGATATATATATATAGCTCAGGTGCCTAAGACTTTTGCACATTACTCTATCTGTCAACGTGGAACAGAGAGCAAGAGATGTTGGAATGACGAGGGTGGAGTGCTGCAGGAGGGGTGTGGGACAGGTGGTAGACAAGGAGTGTTAGGGTGTGCCAGGCAACCACATTTCATTCCAAACAATTATGGTATTTTATCGCAGCAG
Source organism: Mobula hypostoma (assembly GCF_963921235.1). NCBI lineage: Eukaryota > Metazoa > Chordata > Chondrichthyes > Myliobatiformes > Myliobatidae > Mobula > Mobula hypostoma. Next base: position 18,277,648 of record NC_086104.1, on the reverse strand, counting down.
TGCATTGCAATACATCAAATTACTACAGTACTGTGCAAAAATTTCAGGTACCCTCTATATACTTCTGTCAGATTTCCCGTCAGCTTAAATAATCTCGACCTGTCCGTCCTCTGCTCCATCCCAGGCATCATCCTGATGAATCTCCTCAACCTGTTCTCCATTTATCCTACAGTGCTACCAGAACTGCACACTGTATGCCTAACTGATGCTTTATATAACCTCCCTACTCTTACATTCTATGCCCTTGTTATTGAAGGAAAGTAACCCATATACCTCTGTGTTGTTGCCTTCAGCGATCTTGGACTTGTTCACTGAAACTCCTCTCTTCCTCAGTATTTCCCAGTGTCTTACCATTCATTATGTACGTCTTCACCTTACTTGTCCTTTTAAAACACATTACCTTATATTTTTGAGATTAAATTCAATCTGCCATTGCTTTGCCAATCTTTCCAACTCATCATAATCAAAGGTAAAGCCCAATTCCAGAGGATGTTTTTGATAGACAGTGCTATAATGCATAACATTGTGGGTAAAGTTCATCCGCTGAGTTCCTTGCAGAAGAATTGGTCACCAGAGCCCAGAGTTAGAAGATAAATTGAAAAGCCATCAGGATTTCTTTCTCCCAAGTCAGCAAATTCTTATGATCTGGAACAGAGAAGATGAAAGGACACTGGCAGCAGAGTCCAAAGAGAATTACTAATGCAGTTAAAAATGAACAAGTTGCCTGTCTGTAAGGAAAGGGAAGTGGAGTGAGACTGATTAGACTGCTCTGGTGAAGAGCCGATGAGCTAGCTGAGTGTCTTCCTGTGTTGTACGATTTTGGTAACCTGGAGTGTTACAAGGAGCATTGCCGCAAGAAAGGAGCATCCATCTTCAAGGACCCCCATGCACCAGACGCTTGCTCTCTTCTCGCTGTACCAGATCCAGGAACAGCTATTACTTTAAAACTCCCTATGTCCTAACTGATGAATGTTTAAGGAGCCTGATAGTTCCAGTGCCCCCCTAAACTTTAACAATCAATCTTTGCTTTAGATCACTAAAGCAATTTTGTATGCAGTTTGTAACTTGCCCTGGATCCCATGGGATCTAACCGTTTGGACCAGTTTCTCTTGTGGGACCTTACTGGAGTCCAAGTAGACCATATTAACTGCACTACCCTCTGGTACACACTTCATTCCCTCAAAATAAAATTAGTGAGAATCCAAGGCATTCCCAGTTTGCCTAATCACACCACAAAACCAAATTCCCTCTTCCATTCTAACTTCAGATTTCACATCTGGATGCTCTTTCTCTCATTATTATGCTTTTCTGGAAAAGTTCATTAGCATTGGAGTAGGACTAAAAGCACCAGCTCACTCGACCAGCACCAACCCACTGAAATAATAGATTAATTAGCAGAAGCCATGGTATAAATTCAGTTTTATTTCAGTTCATAAAACCAATATGGCCAAACAGGTCAACGGTGGTCACGGATGATGTGCTCCCTAACCAAAACACAGGGGAATATTATAAATAAAATCAAGAAGCACATAATATGAAGGTTAAAAATAAAGCACATCATTAAAAGGGAAGAAATACACTAATTTATTAGGCCTAGAAAGTACATGTGACAGTTTTGTTGCCCAGTAACCCTCAGTAATCGTTCATAACTGAGGCTGGTTCTCATTAACTATGCAGTTAAGTTTATTTAACAAGAAAGAAATATGTTAAACACCATGTTAGTGCAGCAACATGTCTCAATAATCCGGCGAGATGATGGGAAGGAATGCTGCTCAGCCTATTTCTCCGTGCTGAGGTCATATATTGCCTGGACTGCAAAGTGTTCCCTGAGGAAACGGACTGCATTCCAGACCAACAATTTGCTTGTAACTATGTTGTTACTAATGCATGAAGACAGTGATTTACACCGAGAATGATTTAATCACAATGTCCAAACATGCAGCGTTTCTCAAATTGGCAAAACGTAAACATCTCCGGATCAGGGTCAGGGTCAGGGCTAAGATGTGTCTGAAATCATCTCTGGGTCAGGGCTAAGATGTGTCTGAAATCATCTCTGGGTCAGGGCTAAGATGTGTCTGAAATGCTCAGGATTCTGCAGTGTTAGGTACACAGAGCCTCGGATGAGGTCTCTCACCAAAAACACGCTGTTACTCTCAGACAACCTTGTAAAGACGGTGTATGGTAACAGTGCACAGCGATACAGGGTTTGCAACGAGGGTACGCAGAACCTGCACAAGCACACTCATAAGTAATTGCCTGAGGCTTTCCATAAAAAAAAAGAAGACATAGAAGCAGAATCGGGCCACTCAGCCCATCGAATCTGCTCTGCTATTCCATCATGTCTGATTTATTACTTCATTCAATCCCATTCTCCTGCCTTCTCCCCATAACCTTTGACTAATCAAGAACCAGGCAATCTCCACTTTAAGTACACCTTATGACTTAGCCTCCACATCCATCTGTGGTAATGAGTTTTACGGATTGAGCACCCTCTTCTTTTCATTGCCCCACACAGACTGCAGTGTGGTGGAGGAGGGTTGCTCACTCAGGGTCCACTGAGACATTGAAAGAGTCTCAACTAAGGAGTCTCACTGACAATGTGTTGTTACACTTACAGATCCAGGACTGAATGTACATTATACCTGTGTCGGCGCGTGGCCAAGTGGTTAAGGCGTTCGTCTAGTGATCTGAAGGTCGCTAGTTCGAGCCTTGGCTGAGGCAGCGTGTTGTGTTCTTGAACAAGGCACTTAACCACGCATTGCTCTGCGACGGTGCCAAGCTGTATGGGTCCTAATGCCCTTCCCTTGGACAACATTGGTGGTGTGGAGAGGGGAGACTTGCAGCATGGGCAACTGCCAACTTTCCATACAACCTTGCCCAGGCCTGCGCCCTGCAAACCTTCCAAGGCGCAAATCCATGGTCCCATGAGACTAACGGATGCCTATACTTATATAGCCCGCAGAGAGGAGGTCACTCTTTGCGCTCCTTTACACAATATTGAGAGTGCTCACTATTTGCACAAACCTGTGATTTCAGTCTCTGATTTCGACATGAGAGTTCCCTACCAGAGCGTGAATCCATGAAAAGTATCAGGCACAGACGATATACCTGGCCAAGTACTGAAGACTAATCAGCTGGCTGGAGTGTTTCATTGGCTCTTCACTCAGCTCTAGAACATCTGGACATGAAGGTACATACATCAGGATGCTCTCCATTGCCTGCACCTCAGCATTTAACACTATCATCCCCTTGAAACTAATCAGTAAGCTCCTCGACCTAGGCTTCGATACCTCCCTATGCAACAGATCCTCGATTTTCTCATGTGCAGACCTCAGTCGGTATGGATTTCCAACCTTTCCTCCACAGTGACCATCAGCACAGATGCACCACAAGGGTGTGTACTTCGCCCCTGGACTTCTTGCTTTATACTTATGATTGTGTGGCTCAGTACAACTTCAATGCCATATTAAGGTTTGCCGATAACACCACTGTTGAAGACAAATCTGCACATAGGGGGTAGATTGGAAATCTGGCTGAATGGTGCTACAACAACAACAACATCACACTCAATGACAGCAAAACCAAGGAGCTGATTATTGACTACAGGAGGAAGAAGCCAGAGGTCCATGAGCCAGTCCTCATTAGGGGATTGGAGGTGGAAAGTTTCAGAAACTATAAATTCTTTGGCTTTACCATATAAGACGAACAGACACAAAATGCTGGAGGAGATCAGCAGGTCTGAGGACCCGTCCTGGGACCAGGCACATAAGAGTTATCACAAAGAAGGCATGACAACATTCCTACTTTCTTAGGGGTTGTGTAGATTCAGCATGTCATCTGAAACTTTGACAAAATTCTATAGATGCACAGTGGAGAGTATCTTGACTGGTTGCATCATGGCCTGGTATGGAAATGCCTATGCCCAGGAAAGGGAAAGTCTACAAAAGAGTGCTGGATACAGTCCAGTCCACCCCAGGCAAAGCCCTCACTATAACTGAGCGCATTTACAAGGAGCACTGTCACAAGAAAGCAATGTCCACCATCAGGGACCCCCACCATCCAGGCCATGCTCTCTTCTTGTTACTGCCTGAAGGGGCAGGAGGGACAGGAGCCTTAGGTTCCACATCATCCGGTTCAGGAACAGTTATTAACCAAAAACAGTCAGGCTCCTGAACCAGCGGGCATAACCTCAGTCACCTCAATACTCAAGTGACTCAACAACCTATAGCATCACTTTCAAAAACTCTACAAATCATGTTCTGATATTATTTATTAATTTTTTATTACTTGCATGATATGTCATCTTTTTCACTTTGTTTGTGTGCTGTTTTTTTGTTATTGATCGCTTTTCATAAATTCAATTGTATTTCTTTATTTTCCTGTAAACTCCTGGAAGAAAATGAATCTCAAGGTAGTATAAGGTGGCATACAGTACGGTTTCTGAATTTTGATAATAAATTTACTTAGGACTTTGAGCATAGAGAGTGCATTGGCAATGCCCACAAACAGTACACTCTCATACACTGACCTGGACAGTGGATACCCATCGCCCACTGAAGCACAGGATTACTCATTAACTACTCTCTGATCGACCACGGGAGAGGAGGATTTTTTTTTTAATTTGCACATTGGTTGTTTGTCAGTCTTTGTGTATAGATTTTTCATAAATTCTATTGTATTACTTTATTTTCCTGTAAATGCCTGCAAGAAAATTAATCTCAAGGGAGGATATGGTGACATACAGTGCATGTACTTTGATAATAAATTTACTTTGACTGTGACGGTATTCTTTCCTTCACTATCCATCCCATCCACTTGCCAGTACAATTGTCCATTCCTACTCTCTGTGAATGGCCGTTACCTACCGTAGTGCCAGCCTGACCACAGGGAGGACACCGTTGTGGCCCCTTTACCAGTGCCCAGTTTCTAGCTGAGGTCACTGGATATCCTGCCTTTCTTGTTCAGTGGGCAGCTGCAATTCACGCATCCACCCACGCCTCCTCATCCCCACCACCCAACATTACAATCTCTCTCAGTTACGTTCCTGCATGCATCATCAGTTGCCTCAAAGATTCACTTACCACCCACCAAGCTTCAGAAACAATTTACAACTGTTATTAGTTCTTAACCGTGCTGTCTTCTTTTTTCAGCAATACTGGCACGTATCCACATTCCTGCTGTAAAAAAAATATCTAAAGCAGCTTGTTTTTGTTTGGTAGTTTCTGCAGATGTGGCATAGGACAACATTTCACTTCAGGAATCCCATGCTTGTGAAAAGAAAATGTTCTAGCAAATCAATTTTCTTTTAAATCACTGAAGCACGGTGTAATTTAGACATTACAATGTCACAGAAGAAATATAGCTTTGCCGATTTTTTTTTAGCATGGTGACAATGCCCCTGGAGATGCAGTACTTCTTTATATTTTGAAAATTCGCTTTTTCATAAATAAATACAAAAAAATATACAAAATAGTTCAACACACAAAATGCTGGAGAAACTCTGCTGGTCAGGCAGCATCCATGGAAAGGAACAACAGTCAATGTTTTGACTCAAGGTTCTTCATCAGGACTGGAAAAGAAGGGGGAAGAGTTCAGAATAAGATGGTTTGAGTATCTTAGAAATTACTGTCAATCAGAAGTCCGGAATTTGAGGCCCGATGACTGAAGCCTGGTTCTGCCAGACTCCGCGAGTCCGCTGGGGATGTTGAAGGTCCAATGTCTGCAAGTCCAACTCTGTGGGAGGCTTGGAGATGGATTTTTACGCTCAACGGTCTCTAGAGTTTTTCAGAGAACATTGCGAGAAACAAAAAAAAAATCCGGTGAGTGGCAATTCTGTGGGCGAAAACGCCTTTTAATGAGAGAGGTCATGGGAGAAAGGCCAGACTGTTTCAAGCTGACAGTAACTCAAATAACCACGCATTACAACAGTGGTGTGCAGAAGAGCATCTCTGAATGCACAACACATCGAACCTCAAACTGGATGGGCTACGGTAGTAGAAAACTATGAACATACACTCAGTGACCACGTTATTATGTGCAAGAGGTACTTAATAACGAGGCCACTGACTATATTGGCACATTATCACATTCTATTCAATTTCATCATTTAACAGAAATTTGGATAGGTACGTGGATGGGAGTGGTACAGTGGGCTACGATCGGGGTTCAGGTTGACAGAACTAGGCAGAGTAATAGTTCAGCATGGACTAGGTGGGTTGAAGGGCCTGTTCCTTTGCTGTAGTGCTATAAGGCTATCATTCTATGTACATTGAAACGTATAGTGGAATACACTGCAACATACACACAAAATACGGAAGTAACTCAGCAGGTCACACAGTATTTATGGAAATGAATAAACAGTAAACATTTTGGGTCCTGATGAAGGGTTTCAGCCCGAACCATCAACCGTTTATTCACTTCCATTGATACTGTCTAACCTGCTGAGTTCCTCCAGCATTTTGTGTATGTTGCACTGGATTTCCAGTTTCTGCAGAATCACTTCTGTCAATGAAATGTATCCTTTTTTGTTATAGCAACACAGAAACATAGAAAATAAGTGCAGGAGTAGGCCATTCGGCCCTTCGAGCCTGCACTGCCATTCAGTATGATCATGGCTGATCATCCAGCTCAGAACCCTGTACCAGCCTTCCCTCCATACCCCCTGATCCCTTTAGCCACAAGGGCCATATCTAACTCCCTCTTAAATATAGCCAATGAACTGGCCTCAACTGTTTCCTGTGGCAGAGAATTCCACAGATTCACCACTCTCTGTGTGAAGAAGTTTTTCCTAATCTCGGTCCTAAAAGGCTTCCCCTTTATCCTCAAACTGTGACCCCTCGTTCTGGACTTCCCCAACATCAGGAACAATCTTCCTGTATCTAGTATGTCCAATCCCTTTAGGATTTTATACATTTCACTAAGATCCCCCCTCAATCTTCTAAATTCCAACGAGTATAAGCCTAGTCGATCCAGTCCTTCATCATATGAAAGTCCTGCCATCCCAGGAATCAATCTGGTGAACCTGCTTTGTACTCCCTCTATGGCAAGGATGTCTTTCCTCAGATTAGGGGACCAAAACTGCACACAATACTCCAGGTGTGATCTCACCAAGGCCTTGTACAACTGCAGTAGTACCTCCCTGCTCCTGTACTTGAATCCTCTTGCTATAAATGCCAGCATACCATTCGCCTTTTTCACCGCCTGCTGTACCTGCATGCCCACTTTCAATGACTGGTGTATAATGACACCCAGGTCTCGTTGCACCTCCACTTTTCCTAATCGGCCACCATTCAGATAATAATCTGTTTTCCTGTTTTTGCCACCAAAGTGGATAACTTCACATTTATCCACATTAAATTGCATCTGCCATGAATTTGCCCACTCACCTAACCTATCCAAGTCACCCTGCATCCTCTTAGCATCCTCCTCACAGCTAACACTGCCGCCCAGCTTTGTGTCATCCGCAAACTTGGAGATGCTGCATTTAATTCCCTCATCCAAGTTATTAATATATATTGTAAACAACTGGGGTCCCAGCACTGAGCCTTGAGGTACCCCACTAGTCACTGCCTGCCATTCTGAAAAGGTCCCGTTTATTCCCACTCTTTGCTTCCTGTCTGCCAACCAATTCTCTATCCACATCAATACCTTACCCCCAATACCGTGTGCTTCAAGTTTGCACACTAATCTCCTGTGTGGGACCTTGTCAAAAGCCTTTTGAAAATCCAAATATACCACATCCACTGGTTCTCCCCTATCCACTCTACTAGTTACATCCTCAAAAAATTCTATGAGATTCGTCAGACATGATTTTCCTTTCACAAATCCATGCTGACTTTGTCCGATCATTTCACCGCTTTCCAAATGTGCTGTTATCACATCTTTGATAATTGACTTCAGCATTTTCCCCACCACCGATGTTCAGCTAACCGGTCTATAATTCCCTGGTTTCTCTCTCCCTCCTTTTTTAAAAAGTGGAGTTACATTAGACACCCTCCAATCCTCAGGATCTAGCCCAGAATCTAAAGAGTTTTGAAAAATTATCAATAATGCATCCACTATTTCTTGGGATACTTCCTTAAGCACGCTGGGATGCAGACCATCTGGCCCTGGGGATTTATCTGCCTTTAATCCCTTCAATTTACCTAACACCACTTCCCTACTAACATGTATTTCCCTCAGTTCCTCCATCTCACTGGACCCTCTGTCCCCTACTATTTCCGGAAGATTATTTATGTCCTCCTTAGTGAAGATGGAACCAAAGTAGTTATTCAATTGATCTGCCATGTCCTTGCTCCCCATAATCAATTCACCTGTTTCTGTCTGTAGGGGACCTACATTTGTCTTGACCAATCTTTTTCTTTTCACGTATCTATAAAAGCTTTTCAGTCAGTTTTTATGTTCCCTGCCAGTTTTCTCTCATAATCTTTTTTCCCTTTCCTAATTAAGCCCTTTGACCTCCTCTGCTGGACTCTGAGTTTCTCCCAGTCCTCAGGTGAGCCACTTTTTCTGGCTAATTTGTATGCTTCTTCTTTGGAATTGATACTATCCCTAATTTCCCTTGTCAGCCACGGGTGCACTACCTTCCTTGATTTATTCTTTTGCCAAACTGGGATGAACAATTGTTGTAGTTCATCCATGCGATCTTTAAATGCTTGCCATTGCATATCCACCGTCAACCCTTTAAGTGTCATTTGCCAGTCTATCTTAGCTAATTCACATCTCATACCTTCAAAGTTACCCTTCTTTAAGTTCAGAACCTTTGTTTCTGAATTAGCTATGTCACTCTCCATCTTAATGAAGAATTCCACCATATTATGGTCACTCTTACCCAAGGGGCCTCTCACGACCAGATTGCTAATTAACCCTTCCTCATTGCTCAATACCCAGTCTAGAATAGCCTGCTCTCTAGTTGGTTCTTCGACATGTTGGTTCAAAAAACCATCCTGCATACATTCCAAGAAATCCTCTTCCTCAGCACCCTTACCAATTTGGTTCACCCAATCTATATGTAGATTGAAGTCACCCATTATAACTGCTGTTCCTTTATTGCATGCATTTCTAATTTCCTGTTTAATACCATCCCCAACCTCACTACTGCTGTTAGGTGGCCTGTACACAACTCCCACCAGTGTTTTCTGCCCCTTTGTGTTATGCAGCTCTACCCATATCGATTCCACATCCTCCCAGCTAATGTCCTTCCTTTCCAATGCATTAATCTCCTCTCTAACCAGCAATGCTACCCCACCTCCTTTTCTTTCATGTCTATCCCTCCTGAATATTGAATATCCCTGAATGTTGAGCTCCCATCCTTGGTCACCCTGGAGCCATGTCTCTGTGATACCAACTATATCATATTCATTAATAACAATCTGCACTTTTAATTCATCCACCTTGTTACGAATGCTCCTTGCATTGACACACAAAGCCTTCAGGCTCGCTTTTACAACTCTCTTAGCCCTTATACACTTGTGTTGAAAAGTGGCCCTTTTTGATTTTTGCCCTGGATTTGCCAGCCTGCCACTTTTACTTTTCACCTTACTACTTTTTGCTTCTACCCTCATTTTACACCCCTCTGTCTCTCTGCACTTGTTCCCATCCCCCTGTTGTGAACTAACCTCCTCTCTCCTAGTCTCTTTAATTTGATTCCCACCCTCCAACCATTCTAGTTTAAAGTCACCTCAGTAGCCCTCGCAAATCTCCCTGCCAGGATATTGGTCCCCCTAGGATTCAAGTGTAACCCATCCTTTTTGTACAGGTGACACCTGTGCCAAAAGAGATCCCAATGATCCAAAAACTTGAATCCCTGCCCCCTGCTCCAATCCCTCAGCCACGCATTTATCCTCCACCTCATTGCATTCCTACTCTCACTGTCGCGTGGTACAGGCAGTAATCCCGAGATTACTACCTTTGCGGTCCTTTTTCTCAACTCCCTTCCTAACTCCCTATATTCTCCTTTCAGGACCTCTTCCCTTTTCCTACCTATGTCATTGGTACCTATATGTACCACGACCTCTGGCTCCTCACCCTCCCACTTCAGGAAATCTTGGACGCAATCAGAAATATCCCGGACCCTGGCACCAGGGAGGCAAACTACCATCTGGTTCTTCGGACTGCGTCCACAGAATCACCTGTCTAACCCTCTTACTATCGAGTCCCCTATTACAACTGCCTTCCTCTTCCTTTCCCTACCCCTCTGAGCTACAGGGCTGGACTCTGTGCCGGAGGCACGGCCACTGTCGCTTCCCCCAGGTAAGCTGTCCCCTCCAACAGTACTCAAACAGGAGTACCTATTTTCAAGGGGCACAGCCACCGGGGTGCTCTCTATTACCTGACTTTTCCCCTTCCCCCTCCTAGCCGTGACCCACTTGTCTGCCTGCTGTGGCCCTGCCTGTAACTCCTCTCTATCAACTCCTCACTCTCCCTGACCAGACGAAGGTCATTGAGCTGCAGCTCCAGTTCCCTAACGCGATCCCTTAGGAGCTGCATCTGGGCGCACCTGGCGCAGATGTGGATGTCCGGGAGGCTTGGAGACTCCAGGGCCTCCCACATCTGGCACCGAGAACAACAAGCTGCCCTCACACTCATACTGCCCCTCTCCTCAAATAACAAGAAAAAATGAATACCAAACCTTCCTCGCCTCGCCCGTTTCCGCCTAAGCCCGTTGAGCCAAAGCCCTTAAGCCTTCACTCTGCTCCTGGCTCACTCCGCAAACTGCAAAGTACGCTGCCCGCTGTATGAGGCTCTGTTCCTTTTAAATCTTCCGCGCTTCACTGCCCGACGTCACATGCCTGCGCAGTCCAGCCTCTCTGAACGCCGATGGAAAAAAAAACAAAAAATTCAAAAATGGCTTCCTCTGCACTCCCGCTCCGATTCTCAGACTTCCTTCTCCGAATGAACCAACACTCCCGAGGATGTGCCGAGGGCACACATTCCGGCAGCAGCACAGCATGCCCACCGTATTCACCAAATACACAAGCGACTAGAACAACAGAATAGCAGCAATAAATCAGCCACAGGAAGGCAGCCCCTTACCAATGCCAGCCTTCTAACCCCAGGACAGGCCAGCTCCAAGCCTCCCGCAGATTTAGACTTGCAGATATTGCACCTTCAGCATCTCCAGTGGACTTGCAGAACCAGGCTTCAGCCATTGGGCCTCAACTTCCAGACTTCTGATTGACATTCGGACTCTGATCTTCAGTATCAACCCCAGGGGCCGACAACAATGACAAATGAGAACCCTGGATAAGGCTTCGAACTGGACCCCGAACACTGTGTATATAACGCCCAATGAGATGTGATTAAAGATTAGCTTACTGTGTCACGTACATATTGAAGCATATAGGGAAATGCATCACTCGCGTCAACGACCACCACAATCTGAGGATGTGCTGGGGGCCGCCCGCAAGGGTCGCCACGCTTCCAGCAACAAAATAACATGCCCACAACTCACTAACCCTAACTTGTAGACCTTTAGAATGTGGAGGGGGAGGAATCGGAGTACCTGAAGTTCGTAAAGGGTTTGTACATTCTCAACAGTGTACCATGTAGCCACAGAGAGAACATTACAGACATTGGTGGGGATTGAACCCAAACTGCTGGTGCTGTAAAGCATTGCACTAACTGTTTCATTGTGTTATATTGCACCTTGTGTGTAGCAACAAGGCTCAGCAACATACAGCAGCTGGATATCCAATATATGGATTATAAGTGTGGTTAGTTACTGCCTGTTATGTTACTGCCATATAAGGCAGTAATGAAGGTCCTCTATCACTGTCTGTCCTTGGCCATCTCTATTGTGTTCCAGCTGTGGCTGAGGGTCCTCATTTCTGCCTCTACAGGACGGTGGCAAGTTGTCTTTGGTCTCCTGTGTTTCCTTCACCCTTCAGAGGTTCAATGAAGTGCTGCCTTGATAATGGAGCTGGCATCTCTTCGCCAATCCATCTCCAATGTTTCCTCATGAAAATTATGGCCACGTCCTCTTGGTGACACTGAATGAGTAGGGTGTGTTCAGAGATATTTCTTAGCTAGAAAATACGGAGGATTTTCCTCAGGCTCATGGTGTGGAATGACATCAGCTTGGCAAGGTCATGCGTCAGTGTTCTGACCTGTACAATAGACAATAGACAATAGGTGCAGGAGTAGGCCATTCGGCCCTTCAAGCCAGCACCGCCATTCACTGTGATCATGGCTGATCATCCACAATCAGTACCCCGTTCCTGCCTTCTCCCCATGTCCAAGATTGTGGACAGAACATAGCAATTCTTTGACAATGAGGAAGGATAGAGCAGAAGGTAGTTTAAAGAAAGACTTGCAATTAAACAGCATCTTAACCTCAAAACCCATCAAAAGCCTTAGCGCCAATTATTTTTAATGTGAGACTGTTACAAAGCAGGAAGCGTAGGTAGCCTATTTACACACAGGCTCCTGAAAACAGCAACAAGTTAATCGGTTTTAATGGAGCTAATGGGAACAATAATGGCCAAAGCACAAGCTATAACTCCCCTAATTCAGGCAGTGCTAATGGATTATTAATATCAGTTAACATCTCATCTGACAGACAGCACCCCTTCCTCAACATTGCACTGGCCTGTCACCCTAAATCTTGGTGTTTACATCCAAAGTTGGAGTTCAACCCAAGAGAGCAATCCGCAATCCACCGAGTCAGAGCCCAAAGCCAAAGTAAAAGTCAGGCTTATTATCATATGCACAAGTAAATGAATAATGAAAAAATAAACAGAGGAGAATCTGCAGCTGCTGAAAATCTTCAGCAACTCACACGATGTGCTGGAGGACCTCAACAAGTCAGGCTGCACTCACGGAAAGAAATATACAGTTGATTTTTAGGGCCAAGATTGTTCAGCGGGACACATTTGCTGATTGTTAATTTAATTGAATTGACTTTATTTTTTACATTCTTCATATACACGAGGAGTAGAAATCTTTATGTTATGTCTCCGTCTGACTGTGCAATGTGGAATTATAGTAATTTGTAATAAATAGTATGTAAAACAGAACAGTCAGTGTAGCTTAGAAATACAATTGTGTCAGCATGAATTAATCAGTCTGATGGCCTGGTGGAAGAAGCTGTCCCGGAGCCTGTTGGTCCTGGCTATTATGCTGCGGTACCGTTTCCTGGATGGTAGCAGCTGGAACAGTTTGTGGTTGGGGTGACTCAGGTCCCCAGTGATCCTTCGGGCCATTCCAATCCATTGATGCTGTCTGACTTGTAGAGTTCTTCCATTGCTTTGTGTGTTGAATAGGAAATAAGTTTCCTGCAGCAGCATCACAGGCTCACGGCATCAGATAAGATATATACCAGGGGTTTCCAACCTGTGGTCCACAGACCCCCTTGCTTAGTGGTATTAGTTTCCGGCATATAAAGAGGTTCGGAACCCCAGATGTACACAATTTTTACAAGAAATAATACAATTAGAAGGAATATAGATACTTCTGGTTTATGATAATAGTGAAGATGTGCAACAGCTTACTGGTAGTTTGAAAGCAAAGGAGTTCAATTAAAAACATTATTAATAACAATTAATAAATTGAAGTAAATTGTGGTAAACTATCACCACAAACAATGAAGAGGCGAATAAGGACAAAACAAATTCGAGAGTTGGACCAGTGCTGGTTGGAGTGGACGGTTCGGAGAGGAGAAGATGAGACAGAGGTGTTCCAATGTCTCTCCATCTTACCTGGGTGTGAGGGTGGATGCCGTATGGAGAGGTTGAGAATGGCTTCTTCAGCAGCAAAATCCAGGTCTGAAGGGAATTGCTAGCGAGGCCCTGGTCATAATGTGAGGTTAAGTCCACTGTTTGGGCAATCTAAATGCTGGTGCAGATGGACCGGAAAAGCAAGGTGTCCAGGGTCAGGCCAAGCTGGTTTACTGTGCCGCTGAACAGATTTGGAGAGGGCAAGAAAGGCTTCTATGCCAGCAAAATCTAGGCCCAGAGCAATTCGGCACAGTGCGATGTTCAGGCAACTCAAATGCAGGCCCAGATAGTCTGGGGGCTCCTCTCTGCGACGCTAAGGCTGTGAGACTGCCCCCAGTTGCATATCTGCAAACTTTGCAGGGATTTGCCCCACTAATATGATGAACTGAATACCAAGGCTTTGGGACTAGTCTGGGCTGCTCCGGGTATTAGGATCTAAGTACTCAATCTGGTTCGGATTGGTGTTGTTGTTGCTCGCCTCTATTGTTTGCATGATTTGTTATGTGTTTCTTTTCTCTTCCTCTGTGGGCACTGGGGGTTGGTCCTGCATTTTCTTTTAGTTAGGTTCTTTCAGGTTCCTTGCTTTGTGACTGCCTGTAAGCAAGCAAATCTCAAGGTTGTATCATTTTCACATTCTTTGATAATAAATGCGCTTTATATCTTTGAACTTTGAGCCTTTAAATAAAACTCTAATATAGAGCAAAGTGGTCAAAGTGACCACAGTGTAGCTGTACTCTTTGTGATTACGGTTATGCAGGTTGGTTCAAGAACCGAATGGTTGAAGGGAAGTACCCACTCTTGTATCGATTCTTTGAACTTTGATTGTTTGGGACTACAGGCTTCTGTATCGCTGTGAGAAGATGGTATGGGCTTGACAATCAATATTGCCTTCTTGAGTTAGCACCTCCTGTAGTTAAGGCCAGTGGTGTGGAGCGATATGCTCATATGCCTTAGGCAGAGTTCATTACTCCTGCTGCCTCTTTATGTTCCTATGCATTCAAATTGCCATGTGAAGGGTATCAGTGATCAAAGAGCCCTGCAAGTTTGTAAGTTGAATGCTGCCTACTTTAGGGTGTGGATGAGCCTGGTGATGAGAGATGTGCTTGTTTATCAAGCTGGTTATTTCCCTTAACTACACCTGTGCCTGATAAGATTTAGTTGCTGTGTCTGCTATTGATCGTAATGAACTGACATGAGCAATAAAACAATCTTCAGACCTCAACACGGTTTCCACCCACTGCTCCACCCGCTTCCTTCCCCCATCCGGTTCACAGACCAAAGGTGAAACCACCTTCTGAGGTGGTGAAGTCGTGCCAGTGGTCACAGCTGTTCATTGTTTGGGTTCGTGCGAGAGCTCACCCGGCTTTTGAGGTGGAGAGCATCAGGATTATCCTCTGGGCAGGGCTCAGTATCAGTGACAGGGATAATGTAATTACCACCATTTACACTGCGCGGCCACACCCGTTCTTCTGTCCTCACATGTCCTGTTTGAAACAAGCACCTAGCTGTACTAGATCCAAGAAAGGCCTAAATATAATGTCATCAGGTTCGAGTTTCTCACACACCCTTACCCTCACTAATTCCCTCAGAGCAAGTTGGACAGAAACCAAACCCACTCCAGCAAAAACTAATTAACTAATGCACAGACATTAGCTGTGTGAACTTGGTTTTAGAGTAGCTGCTTACTTTTCAAGCACGGGAAAACATAAAGAGCTAAAGTCTTGTGACAGAATATCAGACGTTTCATGTAACTGGATGTGCTGATTTAAAATAATATGTGAACAGGTCATGGAATGGTTCATTTGAAAAAAAAAATCAGTCTGAATCCAACAGACTGATTGCCTGTGAACACATTGTCGCCAACTTGCACCGTAACTATTCCTTCCAGCATTTGAAGTTTGAATCCTTTTCATTTTACTTCATCACGACACCTTCTTTGACTTCTGAGCTATCCATCCTCAATATCTCCATGGCAACGTCCTCTCTTCTACTGAGCAGCCAAAGAGAGGAGGTGTCCTCATGTGCTCTCCAGTGTCTCTTGAAATAGCCACCTTCCCCTACCCTCACAAAGTGATATAGTAGGGGCGCAGTGTTTCATTCACTGAGAGTACAAATGAGACACCCAAACTCAAATCCTGTGAGTTTTCAAATTCTGAGCCAAATTCTAATGGTAGTGGTGAAATTTAAAGAAAACAATCTAGAAATTTTAAGGAAAAATCATTGGCAATTGTAACTACTGCATTACAGAATCAAAAAAAAACATCTAGTTCAAAGGTTATGAGAAGAAGCCAGAACAATAAGACAGGCAGAATAAAAAGACAGCCATGGTCAAATAACAGAAATGGCCCAATTCCGCCCCCAAGTTCCTTTGGTTATAATGGTTCACTGATGCCCTTCATGAAAAGAAAGCCACCATCCATATCCAATCAATACAAATCCTCCAAGTTGACTCCAGGAAGGAGATGGCCAGCCACTCCTTTTAGAGGAATTAAAGAATAGACTAGCCTGCAAATCTCCTTTCCTGGAAAATGATTAAATTAAAACAGCATATCAATTCATGACCACTGCTTCCTCCCTCATCTAGTTGTTGTCCTTTGTCAGTAACACTGTATTATGAAATATCCTGCCCAACATTAAGTCTGAGATGTCAACATTTCTTCCCACTGAAAACATTAGAGATAGTTTTAGGCCTTTTCTTTGTCCCTAGTACTAAACCATTCCCCAACCACCCCACAATCCACCTGGACAGTCTACAATCCAACAGCGTGAATACTTAATTCTCCATTTTCAGGTAAAATGCCCCCTCTTTGGTCCTTATTTCTCTCCTTCTGATCCACCCAGTCCTGCCTACACTCAACTTGTTTCTTACCCCTCCTCCATCTGCCCATCACTCACACACTCCTCCCATTGATTCCCTCCCCTACTCTTCCCATCATTTCAGCCCTCTTCCCTTCCTCGATTCCATGCTCCACCTTCCTCTCCTATCAGATTCTATCATCTTCAGCCCTCTCTAATTTCTGCCTACCACCTCCTAGTTGCTGTTGCTATCCCCACTCTCCTCTCTCCCTCATCTGTCTGTCTCCACCCCTCTTACCTGTGTCTACCTATCAATCTACTGGAGAAAAAAAGATGAGGGGTAGATTTAAAAGGTGGGGGAGGGGAGGAAGAAACACAAGGTGATAGGTGAAACCTGGAAGGGGGGAGTGTTGAAGTAAAGAGCTAGGAAGCTGACTGGTGAAACAGATACAGGCCTGGAGAAGGGGGAATCTGATAGGAGAGGACAGAAGGCCATGGAAGAAAGAAAAGGGGTGAGGAGCAGCAGAGGGAGGCGATGGGCAGGCAAAGAGATAAGGTGAGAGAGGGTAAAGGGTATGGGGAATGGTAAAGGAGGGGTGAGAGTGGAGGGCATTATCAGAAATTCGAGAAATCAATGTTCAAGCCATCAGGTTGGAGGCTACCCAGATGGAATATAAGGTGTTGTTTCTCCAACCTGAGTGTGGTTTCGTCATGACAGTAGAGGAGGCCATGGATTGACAAGTCGGAATATGAACGGGAAGTGAAATCAAAATGGGTGGCCACTGGGAGATTCTGCTTGTTCTGGCAGACAGAGCTTAATTTGCTCAGCAAAGCGGTCTCCCAATCTTCGTGTGCCTCATCGATACACAGGAGGATACACCGGGAGCACCAAACTCAGTGACTCATAGTAGACTCACAGGTGAAGTGTTGCCTCACCTGAAAGGATTGTCTGGGGCCCTTAATGGTGGTGAGGGAGGAGGTGTAGGGGCAGGTGTAGCACTTGTCCTGCGTGGTACAAGTTGGCAGGGAAGACGTGTTCCCGGGAAGGAGGCACGACTGTAATCGTGAGTCTCTGGGTAAGCACGTGGTCAAAGAGTCAGGAAATTTCTATCTTTCAGTTCAGATGAAAAGTCTGAAGATAAACACCTGACTGTACATTGCCCTCCACAGATCTTGAATTCCTCCAGCAATTTGCCTGCTGCTCCAGATTCCAGCATCTGCACACTCTCGTTTCTCCATGAAGGTGTGCAGAGAAAATTTACATGGATGTTGCTGGGACTTGAGGACCTGAGTTATAGGGAAAAATTGAAAAGATTAGGACTTTATTCATTGGAGCACAGGAGAATGAGGGGAGATCTTATAGAGCAGGGGTTCCCAAACTTTTTTATGCCATGGACCAATACCATTAAGCAAGAAGTTACTGGACCCCAGACTGGGAACTCCTGTTATAGAAGTATACAAAATTATGAGGGCTATCGATAGTTTAAGTGAGACTAGAGCTAGAGGTCACAGGTTTAAGGTGAAAGGTGAAATGGTTAAAGGGAATTTGAAGGGGAACTTCTTCACTCAGAGGTTGATGAGAGGATGGAACAAGCTGCCAGTGGGAGTAGTGAATGTGGGTTTGATTGCAAAATTTAAGAGAAATTTGGGTAAGTACATGGATGGGAGAGGTATGGAGTATATCGGACTAGGCAAAGTAACAGTTAGTACAATTAGGTGGTCTGAAGGGCCTGGTTCTGTGCTCTATGACTCTATGACCCCATCTTGCTTCCTTCATTCCTACCTCATTGATGCTAGCAATGCCCCTCTCTACTGAAACAGCCTTGTCCAACATTTTCCCAAATGCCCATCACACATCTTCACTGGATAGACTTTAATTTGCTGCCTTATGGTAAAATACATTTTTAAATGTAGATAAGATGGAGTATATTTTATAATTAACTCATCGTGGTGCATAGATGCAGCAATTCTATCACGGTCCTGCTCACCCAACCTGGAACATCTTGCAGTCAAGAGTGGACTCCCTCACCTCTGCTCCTCTGACCCTCAACACAGGTGCCCCTCAGGGCTGTGTCCTAAGCCCCTTTCTTTACTTCCTCTATACCCATGACTGTGTTGCCATCCACAGCTCCAATCCACTAATTAAATTTGATGATGATGCTACACTGATTGGCCTAATCTCAAATAATAATGAGGCAGCCTACAGATAAGAAGTCATCACCCTGACACAGTGGAGTCAAAAAAAAACCCTCTCCCTCAATGACACAAAAACAAAGGAGCTGATTGTGGACTACAGGAGGAGTGGAGACAGGCTTATCCCTGTTGATACCAATGGATCCGGGGTTGAGAGGGTGAACAGCTTTAAGTCCTTTGGCATACGCATCACCGAGAATCTCACGTGGTCTGTATATACTGGTTCTGTGGTGAAAAAGACTGAACAGTGCCTCTTTCACCTCAGACGGTTGAAGAAGTTTGGTATGGGCCCTCAAATCCTAAGAACTCTCTACAGGGGTACAATTGAGAGCATCCTGACTGGCTGATCACTGCCTGGTACGGGAACTGTACTTCCCTCAATCGCAGGACTCTGCAGAGAGTGGTGCGGACAGCCCAGCGCATCTGTAGATCTAAACTTCCCACTATTCAGGACATTTACAAAGAGAGGTGTGTAAAAAGGGCCTGAAGAATCATTGGGGACCCGAGTCACCCCAACCACAAACTGTTCCAGCTGCTACCATCCAGGAAAAGGTACTGCAGCATAAAAGCCAGGACCAACAGGCTCCGGGACAGCTTCTTCCACCAGGCCATCAGACTGATTAGTTCATGCCGATACAATTATATTTCTGTATTATATTGACTGTCCTGTTGTACATACTATTTATTATAAATTACTATAAATTGCACATTGCACATTTAGACGGAGATGTAAGGTAAGGATTTTTACTCCTCATGTATATGGTGAAACTGTTCAAGGATATCTTGAATCTCTCACTGTTGCAGTCGGAGGTTCCCATTTGCTTCAAAAGGCAAAAGGGTGACAATCATACCAGTCCCCAAAAAGGGCAGGTGAGCTTCCTCAATAGCTATCACCCAGTTGCAGTCACATCCAGCAACAATTGTACCAGTGCCTAAGAAGAATAATGTGAGATGCCTTATTGCCTATCACTTGGTAGCACTCACATCGACAGTGATTAAATGCTTTGAGAGGTTAGTCGTGACTGGAATGAACTCCTGCCTCAGCAAGGACCTAGACCCGTTGCAGTTTGCCTATCGCCACAATAGGTCAATGGCAGATGCAATCTCAATGGCTCTTCACACGGCCTTAGATCACCTGGACAATACAAATACCTATGTCAGGATGCTGTTCATCGATTACAGCTCAGCATTTAATACCATCATTCCCACAATCCTAATTGAGAAGTTACAGAACCTGGGCCTCTGTACCTCCCTCTGCAATTAAATCCTCAGCTTCCTAACCAAAAGACCACAATTTGTGCGGATTGGTGATGACATATCCTCCCTGCTGACAATCAACACTGGTGCACCTCAGGGATGTGTGCTTAGCCCACTGCCCTACTCTCTCTATACCCATGACTGTGTGGCAAGGCATAGCTCAGATACCATCTATAAATTTGCTGATGATACAACCATTGTTGGTAGAATCTCAGATGGAGACGAAAGGGTGTACAGGAGCGAGATTTGCCGACTAGTGGAGTGGTGTCGCAGCAACAACCTGGCACTCAATGTCCATAAGACGAAGGAGCTGATTGTGGACTTTAGGAAGGGTAAGATGAAGGAACACATACCAATCTTCATAGGGGGATCAGAAGTGGAAAGAGTGAACAGCTTCAAGTTCCTGGGTGTCAAGATCTCTGAGGATCTAACCTAGTCGCAATGTATCGATGCAGTTATGAAGAAGGCAAGACAGTGACTATACTTCATTAGGAGTTTGAAGAGATTTGGTATGTCAACACTTACACTCAAAAACTTCTATTAATGTACTGTGGAGAGCATTCTGACAGGCTGAATCAGTGTCTGGTATGAGGGGCTACTGCACAAGACCAAAAGAAGTTGCAGAGGATTGTAAATTAGTTGGCTCCATATTGAGTACTAGCCTGCAGAGTACCCAGGACATCTTCAAGGAGTGGTGCTTCAGAAAGGCAGCATCCATTATTAAGGACCCCAGCACCCAGGGCATGCTCTTTTCTCATTGTTACCATCAGGTAGGAGATACAGAAGCCTGAAGGCACACACTCAGCAATTCAGGAACAGCTTCTTCCCCTCTGCCATCTGATCCCTATATGGACATTGAACCCGTGAACACTACTTCACTTTTTTAATATATATTATTTCTGTTTTTTGCACGATTTTTAATCTACTCAATATATGTGTACTGTAATTGATTTACTTATTTATTATTATTATTTTTGTTCTTCTATATTATGTATTGCATTGAACTGCTGCTGCTAAGTTAACAAATTTCATGACACATTCAGATTCTGATTTTGAATCAACTCCTGCCTAAGAAATGATGGGACCAACAGCAATTTGCCTATTGCCACAGTAGGTCTACAGTGGATGCAGTCTCAATGGCTCTCCATTCAGCCTTCAATCAGCCAGACAATAGTAATACCTACATATCACTGTTGTTTATTGACTGAAGCTCAGCGTTCAACACCATCATACCCTCAGTTCTAATCTGCAAGTTCCAAAACATGGGCCTCTGTACCTCCCTCTACAAATGAATCCTTGACATCCTCACCAGGAAACTACAGTCAGCAGAGATTGGAAATAACATCTCCTCCTTACTGACAACCAACACTGGTGCACCTCAAGGCTGTGTGCTTAGGGTTCTGCTCTACTCTCCCAGGACTGTGTGGCTAGGCACAGTTCAAACACCATCTACAAATATGCTGATGATACAGATATTGTTAATAGAATTACAGATGCTGACAAAGAAGTGTCCAGGAGTGCGATAGACCACCGGGCTGAGTGGTGCATAATAACAATCTCGCACTCAACATCAGTAAGACCGGGGAATTGATTGCAAACTTCAGGAAGAGGAAGTCGAGGGAACACACACCTGTCCTCATCGATGGATTAGCGATGGAAAGGATGAGCAGTTTCAAGTTCCCGGGTGTCAATGTTTCTGATTCAATCACAATGAAGGCACGACAGCAGCTATATTTCATTCAGACTTTGAGGAGATACAATACGTCACCAAAGACTCTCGCAAATTTCTACAGTTAAACCACAGAGAGCATTCTGATTCCATCACCATGTGGTATGGAGGGGCTACTGCACAGGACTGGAAAAGTTGCAGAAAGCTGTAAACTCAGCCAGCATTGAGAACACCTTCAAAAAGGGATGCATCAAAAAGACAGCATCCAGCATGAAGGACCCTCATCAACCAGGTGATGTCCTCTTTTCATTGATATCGTCAAGGAGGAGGTACAGGAGCATGAAGACACACTCTCAATGTTTCCAGAACAGTTTCTTCGCCTCCGCCATCAGATTTCTGAGTAGAACATGAATGCATGAACACCTCCTCACTATTTCTTGTTATTTGCTTTTGTTTAGCACTACTTAAAATTTTATATACATTTCTTATAGCAATTTGTAGTTCTTTTTATTATTGTGTACTGCCACCACAAAACAAGAAATTTTATGAATATGCCAGTGATATTACATCTGTTTCGGATACAACATGAGAAATCTTCCACATTGGGGATGTGGAACCTGCCTTTAAATTTGGTGCTAACTCGTCATATCAGTTCTGTTGATTTTAGTGGAAGAGGGGACCAAGTATGCAAAGTTGAGCACAACTGTTGCCCAATACTGGCTCATGTCTTCATCGTGGAGGATCAAATAAGACGTTTCTTCAGGGCTGAAGCTGTTGCGATGAGGAGGGAGTGGAGGTGCTAGGGGAGGAACAGATGGACAGACTCTGACTTGATGGAGGTATGGAGATCCATAGCATGGAAATAGGCTCCTTGTCCCACTTGATCCACACCGTCCACAGTGTCAACCAATCACCCATTTGCACTAATCCTACATCAATCCCGCTTTGTATTCCCATCGACTCCACCCAGATTTCAATACTCAGCTGCCCACTCGGAGCAACCTGCAGCAAAATGCAGCGTCCATCATTAAAGACCCTATCAGTCAGCACATGCCCTCTTCTCTTTCTTTTCCTTTTATAATCCTGCTCGAGTTCTCAGGCCTTCTTCCGCCAGCCTCTTAAATTTAACCCATCTCCTCAAAAGATAATTGGCAGGTCAGCTTTTTAGAACTATGGTCCTAAACTGTGGAATTTCAAAACTCAAAACTAAAAGGGATGCAGACTCAGTTGACACTTGTAAATGCCAGCTCAAAACCAATTAACCTTGCTTTTAACTAACATATTTTTGAGTTTTATTTTCATGTTTTTACTTTTATCCCATTGTAAAGCACTTTGAACTACTGTATATCGCCAGTATGAAAAATACTCCATAAATAAAGTTATTATTATTAGTGCTTCCTCCAAGTTGGAGGTACAGGAGCCTGAAAACACACACTTAATGTTTTAGGAACAGCTTCTTCCCCTGTGCCAGCAGGTTTCTGAACAGACCATGGACACTTGGCACTACTTATTTATTTTAATTATATATTTTTTCTTTTTGTAAATTATAGCTTTCTATTATGCATTGCAATGTACTACAGCTGCAAAATAACAAATTTCATGACATATGCCAACGATATTAAATCTGATTCTCATTCAGGTTCTGATTCTGATTATGAGAATTGGGGCAGTGAACCCATCGAATCTGCTCCACCACTAAATCTTGGCTGATTTATTTTCCCTGTCACCCCCATTCTCTTGACTTCTCCCCATAAACTTTGACATGCTTTCTTATCAACAACCTATCAACCTTCACTTTAGATATACCCAATGACTTGGTATCCACAGACATCTGTGCCAATGAATTCCATAGAATTCGTGCCTCAGGATTCACATCATCACATTCAAGAACCTCAACCATCAGGCTTTAGAACAAAAGGGGATAACTACACTAAATGTTGTATCATTTCTTAATGCATGCATTACTAAATGACAATAAAAGAGGACTGCGTTTCTTCATAATCTAAAAAGA
The DNA here is from genome assembly GCF_963921235.1 of Mobula hypostoma. Lineage (NCBI taxonomy): Eukaryota > Metazoa > Chordata > Chondrichthyes > Myliobatiformes > Myliobatidae > Mobula > Mobula hypostoma. The sequence goes on along the minus strand of NC_086104.1, from coordinate 18,254,007 downwards.
ATTCTACTTCAGGTGTTCTCACAACCGATGGTCTCACTTTAGGAACTCTATATCTTGTTATTTCATGCTCGTTATTTATTGTTATTTATTAATATTTGCAATTTCACAATTTGGTGTTTATTGATCCTGTTTGCAGTTATGGTTCTATAGATCTGATAAATAGATCTACAGAAAAAGAATCTCAGTATTGTATGTGGTGACATGTATGTACTCTGATAATAAATTTTCCTTTGACCTTTGAATTTTTTGAACAACTCATCTCTGATCTAAAGTGACATCTTCTATTCTATTGGAAGGGTCTCGGCCTGAAAGATCAGCTGTACTCTTTTCCGTAGATGCTGCCTGGCCTGCTGAGTTCCTCCAGCATTTTGTGCGTGTTACTCTTCTCTTGTTAAGCTGTGCCCATTGGTCCTAGAGATTCCCACTGTTGGAAGGATCCTCTCTATGGCCACTCTATCTAGCCCCACATTATTTTAGAGATTTAACTGATGTCCTTCTATTCTGAGCTGCATTAGTGGCAGACCAATCGATTCAAAGAGAGAGAGAGCTTCGCAAAGGTCGGGGAGAAGAGTTTAAAAAAGGAACGTTTTGTGGGGCTCGGAGCATTAGCGGTGGACCAGTTGATTAGTGCCTATCATTAACAGGGAGCAAATAAAAGTAAAGCAGGGTCAAAGCAGAGCGGCCATTGTGTAAGGGGACCGGTGTAGGAGTGGGAACTTGAGGCTTTGGATCAAGAGGCTTCGGCGAAGAGGTACAGGTAAGCAGCAGGTATGGCTTTTGTAGTGGTTGAATAAAAAGTCACTAAATTACAGCTAATTAAATAAAGGGATGATGCAGGATCAGATGATGCGCTGTAGCTGTATGATGTGGGAGCTGGTAGACCCCATTGTGGTTCCTGATGACCACATCTGCAACGAGTGTTGGCTGCTCGAGGAACTCAGGCTCAAAGTTGATGGCCTGGAATCTGAGCTTCAAACACTGCGGCACATCAGGGACGGGGAGAGTTACCTGGATTCTCTGTTTCAAGAGGTAGTCACACCTATGAGATTAGCTTTCTCAAATTCGGTCTGTGGTCAGGGACCAGAGGGTGTGACTGTGAGTGAGACGGGTAGTGGGATCCAGGAGACAGTGTTGGAGGAGCCTTAGGCCCTGAGCTTGTTCAACAGGTTTGAGATTTTTGCTCCCTGTGTGGATGACAGTGGGGGCTGTAGGAAGGATGAACAACGTAACTGTGGCACCGAAGTTCAGGGAGCCATTCGGGGGGGGGGTGGCGTGGGGAAGAAAAGAAATGTAGTGGTAATTAGGGATAGTATAGTCATGGGAATAGACAGAGTTCTCTGTTGCAAGGATAGAGCATCCTGAAGGCTGTGTTGCCTGGCTGGTTTCTGGGTTCAGGATGTCTTATCCGACCTGCAGAGGAATTTGCAGTGGGAGGGGAAAGATCCAGTTGTTGTGGTCCATGTGGGTACCAATGACATAGGTAGAACGAGGAAAGAGATTCTGCTGAGGGAATTTAAGCAGCTAGGGACTAAATTAAAAAGCAGAACCAAAAGTAAGTAATCTCTGGACTACTACCTGAGCCACATGCAAATTGGCATAGGGTCATGTCGGTAGCTCCAGTTGAATTCTGTCTTTTTGTGTTTCCTCCTAGGCTCTGGCTCCTACTCCTGCATTACTGAATACTCCATCTCTCACCTGTTTCTCATTATTACCTGTATTGCTGCCACCTGTGTCTCATTGTGCTCCACCTATCATCTGCCTCTCTGTTTATTGCTCAGTGTATTTCAGTCCTGTGTTTTCACCTGTTTGTTGCCAGATTGTGCCAGTGAATCTTCCTGAGTCTTTCTAGCATTGTACACCCTATCCTCATTATACATGTCTTCAGACAATGTGGATTCACGGTTATGCAAGAAACCTATTTCTACTAACTTCTCCTTATATGTGTCTAAAACTCACAGTTACGTAAGGAGCACTGCTTTCCCGCCAATACAAGTCACGTGCGCATGCCTCACCATCTCACTCCCACCAGTCTCGCATTAGTTTTGGCAACGTATGGATGTGCAATCTTGCGCTCTTAAACTTTTGTTGTTTTTACCTACGGGGCAGTGATTTTGTGCTTGAAATATTTAACTATGCCTCCTAAGTGTCTGTGTCAAGTCCTGGGCCATCAGCCAAGTGGCAAGGAACTGCTTTAACACTTGGGAAAAAGAAGTTGGAAATTATAAACAGGGTGGTGTCAGGTGAAGGTAACACATCTCTGGGACGCTACCCTGTGCAGTTGTGGGCTATGATAGCTGATTTAGGCATCACACCAAAGCAGGTGCTTAATGTAGACGAGACCAGGCTTTTTTGGAAACGTATGCTGAAACGCATTTACATAAGTAAGGATGAAAAAACTTCATCAGGTTTCAAGGCAGCAAAGGATAGATTGACTTTGCTTATGTGTTCCAATGCAGAAGAAAACGTTAAGATGAAGCCTCTTAGTTTGCCATTCACTAAACCCCCAACGCTCTTAAGGGTTTGAGTAAGAAGCCTCTCGATGGAGCGTGGAAATCAATTTGGGCGGAGTGTGTGCACACCCTCAAGGGATTTCCTGCCTTCACTGCAGCTGTCCACGACTGTGTGGCTCTGGGCCGTAAAATTGGTGAGGAAGGATTCTCAGATCTCGAGACTGCTGACGTGGTAGAACTCCTGGATTCTCATGATGAAGAATTAAGTGTGGATGACCTTCTGCATTTAACTCAGACTGAAGGTGATAACGATGATGAAAGTGTCGAGTTGTAGGTGAAGGATTTTACAGTGAAGCAACTGGCAGAAATTTTTAAGGCTGCAGAACACTTGGCACAAATGGCGATGGACATGGACCCAAGTTTAGAATGGAGTCAGCATTTCAGTCATTCCCTGCAGTCAAGCCTTCTTCCCTACAAGCAAATTTATGCTGAGAAACAAAATGCTGCCAAGCAAACAACCCGCACCACTTTCTTCAAACCGGAGTCATCTCCTGCTGCCGCAGTACTGAGAGTTCTGTGAGTCTTCCTTCACCCCTTGTTGTCCTTGATGATCCTGATGACACACATCCATCCACCTCATCCATGTAAAGCTGCCCGACACCACAACAATCACTCATCTCCCGGAGCGAACACACCTGCCACTGTTGGTGAGTACTGTACACCGTAGTATGTTAACTTCCTATGATTTATTATGCTGAATATTACCTTAAATTGATGAAAGATAATATGAATGTTGCCTTGTGGTACTGCTTCTGTGTCGTATTGGTATGAAAATGTAAATAGATTACAGATAAAACATACTTAGGAAGCCTCTAGATCGGATCCCTATTTTCTCCATTTAAATAATTATTCACATTATGCGTTTTCACATTATGCGTCGACTTCGAGGAATGTATCCCCCGCATATAACGAGGATAGTGTATATCTGTACTCTGTCTGTCTGAATACCAGCTCTACCTGTTTCCTGATTCTGGTTTTTGGATTTCTCTGGATGTTTTGATCTCTGCCTGAACTTTGACGCTGACTTCGTTTGCACCTTGGGATTTGTTACTCAATTAATATCACTGTGTTCACAGTACTGGGTCTGCGATTGGATCCCTGCTCCAGCATCCTGACAGGGTCAAGAAGATTAGAGAGCTAAATGTATGGCTCAAGGATTGGTGTGGGAGAAGTGGGTCTGAATTCATGGGAAATTGGCACCAGTATTGGGGAAGGGGGGAGCTGTTCCAATGGGACAGGCTCCACCTGAACCGTGATGGGACCTGGATCCTAGCGAATCGCGTAACTAGGGCTGTGGATAGGGCTTTAAACTAAATAGTAGGGAGTGGGTTCAACAGATTGGAGAAGTACGGATAAAGTGAAAATGAAAAGTGTGGATAAAGAAAAAGAAAAAAACAAAATGTAAAAAATAGAAAAGTAAGAGTGGAGTGAAGAAAAGTCAAGTACAAAAGAGTAAAAGATTACAAGATTTTAAAAGCACAATGAGTGTAAGGACACCTTATCTGAACGCCTGTAGTATTCGAAACAAGGTCAGTGAACTTTTGAGTCAAATCAGTACAAAGAGGTATGATATAGTGGCCAATACAAAGACATGGTTGCAGGGTGGAGAGGATTGGGAATTAAATATCCATGGATATCAGGTAGAGGTTAGGAATAGTAAAGGGAGAAAAAATCAATGGTGGGAGTTGTCTATCAGCCACCGCATAATAATGCGATGGAAGGTGAGTACCTCGATATAATAGCTATCACTAAAGAGGTAGTGCTAAGCAAGCTTGTGGGCCTGATGGAATGCATCCCAGGGTACTGAAAGAAATGGCAGAAGTTATAGTAGAGGCTTTGATGATTTACTAAAATTCTCTGGACTCTGGGCAGGTGACTATAGGCCAGTTAGTTTAACATCTGTAGTTGGGAGAATGCTTGAAGCTATCATTAAAGGAGAAATAGTGAGGCAGCTGGAAAGAGCCAAAGAGAGGGCATATGATAGAGCAAATTTTGGTGGGAAGTTAGAGGATTGGGAAGCTTTTAGAAAGCAACAGAAGGCAATGAAAAAACATAATTAAGAAGGTAAAGATGGAATACAAAAGCAATCTAGCCAATAATATTAAAGAGGATACCAAAAGTTTCTACAGATACATAAAGTGTAAAATAGAGTCAAGAGTAAATATCGGACAGCTGGAAAACAATGCTGGGGAGGTAGTAATGTGGGGGACAAGGAAATGGTGGATGGATTGAATTAGAATTTTGTATCAGTCTTCACCGTGGAAGACCTTAGCAGTATGGTGGAAGTTCCAGTTGTTGGGTCATGAAGTGTGTGAAGTTACCATAACTAGACAGAAGTTTCTTGGGAAACTGAAAGGTATGAAGGTAGCTAAGTCACCTGGACCAGTTGGTGAATACCCCAGGGTGCTGAAAGAAGTGGCTGAAGATATTGTGGAAGCATTAGTAATGATCTTTCAAGAATCACTAGATTCTGTAATGGCACCGGAAGACTTGAAAATTCTGAATGTCATTCTATTCTTCAAGATGGGAGAAAGGCAGAAGAAAGGAAACAATAGGCTAACTAGTCTGACCTCAATGATTGGGAAGATGTTAGAGTTGATTGTTGGGGATGAGGTCTCAGAGTACTTGGAGGCACATGATAAAATAGGCCATAGACAGCATGGTTTCTTCAAGGGAAAATCTTGCCTGCAATGAGTGTTTGATGGATCTGGACCTGTGTTCACTGGAATTCAGAAGAATGAGGGTGACTTCATTGAAACCTATTGAATGGAGAAAGGCCTTGATAGAGTGGATGTGGGGAGGATGTTTCCTATGACGATAGCATCTAAGACCACAGGACACAGTCGCAGAATAGAGTGGTGTCCTTTTAGAACAGAGATGAGGAGCAATTTCTTTAGCCAGAAAGTGGTGAATCTGTGGAATGCTTTGGCAGGCAGCTGTGGAGGTCAAATCTTTATTTATATTTAAGTCAGAGGTTGATAGATTGTTGACTAGTCAGGGGATGAACGGATACGGGAGAAGGCAGGAGATTGGGACTGAGAGGAAAATTGGATCAGCCATGATGAAATGGCAGAGCAGACTCAAAAGGCCAAATGGCCTAATTCTGCTCCTATATCTTATGGTCTTATGGTCCACTCCAAAGGAAATAAAATGGCATTAGAATCAACAAGCTCATACAAAGAGCTAGGAGTAGACCAGAAATCAGGGGCCAAATGATCTTCCCCTGGATTGCAGTTTCTTTAATTGTTCATTAAATGGAGTAGTTGATCTGAATATCTCCAGCTGGATGGCAGATTAATCCCTATTGATTCACTCATGCTACAAGTAACACAAACAGACAGGGTAAACACAAATGGGAAAATGGGAAGCTGGATGAGAAAGTAAAGTGCAAATCACACCTTATGGATTATGTCAACATTATGGAGAAGAGAATGAATGTACTAAAGACTCTGAAATATCTCCAGTAAATAAAAAGGCAGCCAAGGGATTTATTTAATCAGGATCAATATCTGAAGGCATAGTGTGCAGATGATAATGAAGTAAACACTACAGACAGAAACAAGACCTTTGAAATATCTAGTCCACGATGAACTATAGCCCTCTATGCCTCTTCCATCCTTGTACCTATTCAAATGTGTCTTAAGTATTGAAGTTGAACCCGCTAGTTCCACACTCTCACCACTTTCTGAATTCCCCCCAATGTCCCGCTTAAACATTTCACATTTCACCCTTAATCTGTGACCTCTAGGAAGGAGGATTGTTAATTGTCTTTCATTGTATGGGTCTGTATATCACTTATCTTCTTTGGCCGGGTTAAAAGTCTAACATAGCAATATGTGGCTACTTTGCAATAATTCCACACTTCTGCTTTTGAAAGGAGTTGCATTGATGCAGCTCGTTCTCGGAACACACTAACCTAGTGACAGAGATGAAATAAGATTTACGGAGGCCACAATACCATAAGAGGCATAAGAGCAGAATTAGGCTAATTGGCCCATCGAGTCTGCTTCGCCATTCCATCATGGCTGATTATCAGCAAAGTGTTCTCATAGCCGCTGGGCTCACTTTCAGGAACTTTTCATCTCTTGTTCTCAATATTTGTTGCTTATTAATTTATTATTATTATTGCTTTTCTCTTGCATTTTTACTGTTTGTTGTCTTTTGCAGATTAGTGTTTGCAAATTTGAGTGCAGTCTTTCATAGAATCAATGATTCTTTTCGTTTCTTTCTATTTACCATGAATGGCTGCAAGAAAATAATCTGAGTTGTATATGGTGAAGTATATGTTCTTTGATAAAAAAATTTACTTTCAACTTTGAACTCTCAACCCCAGTCTCCTGCTTTCTCCCTGCAACCTTGGATGCCCTTACTAGTCCTTCAACCTCCTCTTTAAATATATCCAATATCTTGGCTTCCACACCATCGGTGGTAATGTATTTCACAGATTCACCACATTCCGGCTAACAAAATTTCTCTTCATCTCTGTGCCAAAGGGACATCCCTCTATTCTGAGGCTGTGCCCTATGGTCCTAGACTCCCCCACAATTGGAAACATTCTCCCAACGTCCAGATTATCTAGGCCTTCCAATATTTGATAGTTTTCAATTTCCTCGACTTTTGGCTCTCAAAATACAGAAAATCGAAGCCCTCCTTTCCCACCTTCCCCACTAAAATCAACAGCACATTAAAAAAGCACAAGTGCACCAAAACTTTAAACGTTATGCATTGATAGCTAAAGCACAAGCAAGACGTTCACTGCTCTGTTTTGCTGTACACAAAGGAATAAAATAACTTTGCATTTCTTTTCAAACTTGATCAACTGTTCTGCCTGAAATAGATGAATTTGAACAATCAGCTTCAAAATTCCCATGTACAGTAGTTTCCGTTACGTTGATGTTCGAAATATTCATCAAACCCAGGAATACAACCTCCATATTCACTGTGGGTTTTGACAACGCTGCAAGATTGCACTTAACAACTTTTGCCCAAAAATGACTTTTTGATTGAATTTTCATATCTGCATCCTGTAAAAATTTTCATACTGTGTGCGTGCCAGCGCAATATCCATATTCCAGCCTCCTCTTGGCATTCAGCATCTTCTCTATCATGGAATCTTAGAGTCACAGAAGCAAGCCCTTTGGCCCAACTGGTCCGTGATGACCAACGTTTCCATCTGATCTTCTATTCCCATTTGCCCACATCATAATCTGGACCAGCTGGAAAAATGGGTTGCAAAATGGCAGGTGGAATTTAATGCGGACAAATGCAAGGAGTTGCACTCCAGCAGGAGCACCTGGGTAGGTCTTACAGAGTGAACAGTAGGACACTGAGGAATGCTGTAGAACAAAGGGATCTGGGCCTTCATAAATCAAAGTATTGAGTACAGGAGATAGGATGTTATGTTGAAGTTGTGTAAGATGTTGATAATCAAACAAATAGTGAATTCTACCAGGTTAACTAGATGAGCAATGCCACACTGACGTGATCTGAAAAGTCCTGAAGTTTCCAGCAAAGCTTGTCCACAACACAGGATTGCTGGTAAAATGCTATTGCATTTCTTTCACCCTCCTGGTCATCTGCTTTCTACCGTGCATGGCCTGCTGATCCCTCCCCAGTTTTAAAACCTGTATTATCAGAAGCATGATCTACCAGAGCAGTCCCACAGTCTTTGAGATCAGACTTTTTTCTTGTTCCTCTTGTTTGTTGAGGTGATTGGTACTTCTAATGTAAATTGCCCTTAAGCTGGTTCCAGCTTTCTCTACGAATTCTTAAATTATGCCAGCCATGCTAAGCAGTTCTTAACCAAAAGCTAACACTATAATATCTGCTGGCTTCAGCTTGGCAAAGGAGGGCAGCCAAATTCCTAGACCTCAGGTGGGACGTTACGCGCTGCAGGTGTGAAGGAGAGCATGCGGGTGGAGGCACGGATCAATGGATCTTAGGATTCTGACAATATCCTACTCAACAGTACTGGATGGTACATGCAAGAACATCCACAAAATTTAGACACCTGTGTTTTCTCAACTTACCATTCCTCTTGTAGCTTATTTTATGCTCTACTGATTTTGGTTGACTAACAATGTTTCTTCACAGTAGTAGAGAAAGAATGCAAACAAGCTGTCTGTCCCATCCAATCCACGCACACACTTTTACACCAATCCTATTCTAATCTATTTTTCTCTTCCCACATTCACATCAAACCTATCCCTGAGGTAACAAGAAGTCTACACGGAGTCCATGGAGGGCAGACTGTTTTCTGTCATCTGCTAAACTGTGTCCACAATTGCTCTGCCCATGACTATAAGAAAGTGCAGGGATCTCTGTGCTCAGGCTCCCTGGGCCAATGTATCATTCCATCTAATCTCCCATCCACCCTCCACCAACAGAATACTTTGTGAAGTGTAGGTCTCCTTATCTATGAAAGGTTGGGCTGGCACCGGAGAGAGGCAAGAGGAAGTTTACGAGAATGATCCCAGGATGTAAGGGGTTAACATGTGAGAGATAAATGACGGCTCTGGGCTTTCCTCACTGGTGTTTAGAAGAATGAAGGGATCTCATTGAAACTTATCAAATATTGAAAGGCCTGGATAGAGTGGATATGGAGTGGATACTACTTACGGTGCGTGTCTAAGACCTGAGAGCATAGCCACAGAACACAAGGACATTTCCCATCACCTCCCCCCACCCCTTGTCACCACAGTGAAGGATATACCTGTATCCACATCTTTCTGTAGATTTTTCCATTCCTGTTTTCATACCAAGCATTGGTATCTTCAGACAAGGCTGTGAAGCAACGAGTTGGGAGACTCTTCACTGTGCATAACAGAAGTCTGTCAAAGGCTTTGGTGACATGCCGGGTCTACACAAATCTCTAAGGAAATAGACGTGCTTTCCTTATGATGACTCTTTTGTGCTGGTCCCAGGACAGATCCTCTAATATGTTAATATCCAAGGAATTTAAAGCTCTGACCCACTCCATCTTTAATTCCCTGATGAGGACTGGCTCATGGACTTCTGAAGCCGTGGGGGCAGGTGGTGGATGGTTGTATGAGAGCTGGTGCACATCTCAAATCCTGGTTATGCGATCACTGATGCCAAACGAACAATTTCTGAAGAGTATTGATAATGGCTGGGGTCACCTGTCTTGTAAAGACACTGTCCAGAAAAAGGCAATGGCAAAACACTTCCATAGAAAAGTTTGCCAAGAGCAGTCATACTTATTGAAAACCTGTGATCTCCAGTGTCATCCAATACGGCACATAACAATGACGATGATGAATAAGGGGCATAATTTTAGGGTGATTGAGGGGATACTATAAGAATATCAGAAATAAGATATATCAGCTAGTTGAGTTGTGTTGTAGCAACAATCTTGCGCTAAACATCAGTAAGACCAAAGAAGTGATTGTGGATTTCAGAAAGGGTAAGACGAGGAAACACGCACCAGTCCTCATAGAGGGATCAGAAGTGAGCAATTTCAAATTCCTGGGTGTCAATATCTCTGAAGACCTAACCTGGTTGCAACATATTGATGCAGCTATGAAGAAGACAGGATCATGGCTGTATTTCATTAGGAGTTTGAGGAGATTTGGTATGTCACCAAAAGCACTTGCAAATTTCTACAGATGTACCGTGGAGAGCATTCAAACTGAACAGTCTGCATCACCGTCTGGTATGGGGTGGGAGGCCACTGCACAGGATCGAAATAAGCTGCAGAGAGTTGTAAACTTAGTCAGCTCCATCATGGGCCCTAGCTTCCATAGAATCCAGGATATCTTCAAGGAGTGGTGCCTCAAAAAGGCAAAGTCCACCATTAAGGACCACCATTACTCAGGCATACCCTCTTCTCATTACTATCATCAGGAAGGAGGTACAGGAGCCTGAAGGCACACCCTCAACAATTCAGGAACGGCTTCTTTTCCTCTGCCATCCGATTTCTGAAAGGACTTTGAATCCACGAACAATACCTCACTACTTTTTAAATTTCTGTTTTTTGCACTACTTACTTAATTTAACCATGTAATATATATAAATATACTGTATATACTCATAGATATTTTCTCTATTATTATGCATTGCATTGTACTGCTTACGTAAAGTTAACAAATTTCACAACATAAGAAAATGATATTAAGCCTGATTCTGATCCTGATTCTTATTTAACTATAATAGTAATTGAACCCTCAGTAGCTCAAAGAACAATTGGTCCAAATATGAGAATAATAGTCATGGAGAGATACAGCACAGAAACAGGCCATTCATCCCACTGTGTTTGTGTTGACTCATTTACACTAATCTTACATCAATTCCATTGTATTTCCCCCACATTCGACCCCTCACCTATATGCCCGAGGTGATTTACTGTGGCCAATTAACCAACCAACTGGCATGTCTTTGGGATGGAGCAGCCAAGGGAAACACATGAAGTCAGAAGGGCAACGTGCAGACTCTGCAGTGACAGTAGATAGGTCTCTAGATCTATGACCAGCCATTCTCCCAGCACAAGGAGAATCGTCAGACTTCATTTCTAAATGGCTGACAAGTTCAATCATTATTGTGTAACTTGCTACACTCTTGCACAATCCTATGAAGTCAAAGTGGCACATTGTCCTTCAGAGTTAGAAACATAGAAAACCTACAGCACCATAGAGGCCCTTCAGACCACAATGCTGTGTCAAACATGTCCTTACTTTAGAATTTACCTAAGGTTACCCATAGGGGTACCTTATCAAATGCCTTGCTGAAATCCATATACACTACATCTATTGCTCTAACTTCATCAATGTGTTTAAGTAATGTTCTCAAAAAATTCAATCAGGCTCGTAAGGCACGACCTGCCTTTGACAAAACCATGCTGACTATTCTTAATCATATTATGCCTCTCCAAATTCATAAATTCTGCCTCTCTGGATCTTCTCCATCAACTTACCTACCACTGAAGTAAGACTCACTGATCTGTAATTTCCTGGGCTATCTCTACTCCATTTCTTGAATAAGGGAACAATATCTGCAACCCTCCAATCCACTGGAACTTCTCCCGACCCAATTGATGATACAAATATCATTGCTGGAGGCTCAGCAATCTCCTCCCTCGCCTCCCACTGTAGCCTGGGGTATATCTCGTCCGGTCCCAGTGACTTATCCAAATTGGTGCTTTCCACAAGCCTCCAGCACATCATCTTTCTTAATGTCTATATGCACAAGCTTTTCATCCTGCTGTAAGTCATCCCTACAATTGCGAAGATCCTTTTCCGTAGTGAATACTGAAGCAAAGTATTCATTTAAGGACCTCCGCTAGCTCCTCTGGTTCCATACATACTTTTCCACTGTCACACTTGTTTGGTCCTATTCTCTCACGTCTTATCTTCTTGCTCTTCACATACTTGTAGAATGCCTTAGGATTTTCCTTAATTCAGCTCACCAAGGCCCTCCCATGGCCCCTTTTGGCTCTCCTAGTTTCATTATTAAGCTCCTTCCCGCTGGCCTTATAATTTTCTAGATCTCTATCATTACCTAGTTTTTTGAAACTTTTGTAAACTCTTCTTCTTGACTAGATTTTCTACAGCCTTTGTACACCATGGTTCCTGTACCATGCCATCTTTTCCCTTTCTCATTGGAATGTACCTATGCAGAACATCACGCAAATATCCCCTGAGCATTTGCCATATTTCTGCCATCCATTTCCCTGAGAACATCTGCTCCCAATTTATGCATCCAAGTTCTTGCCTAATAGCTTCATATTTCCCCTCACACCAGTTAAGTGTTTTCCTGACTTGTCTGCTCCTATCCCTCTCCAATGCTGTGATAAAGGAGATAGAATTGTGATCACTATCTCCAAAATGCTCTCCTACTGAGAGACTTGACACCTGACCAGGTTCATTTCCCAATACCAGATCAAATACAGCCTCTCCTCTTGTAGGCTTATCTACATATTGTGTCAGAAAGCCTTCCTGAATACACCTAACAAACTCCACCCCATCTAAACCCCCTGCTCTAGGGAGATGCCAATCAATAGTGGAGAAATTAAAATACCCCATCATGACAACCCTGTTATTATTGCACCATTCCAGAATCTGTCTCCCTATCTGCTCCTCGATGTCCCTGTTACTATTGGGTGGTCTATAAAAAACATCCAGTAGAGTTATTGACCCCTTCCTGTTTCTAACTTCCACCCACAGAGACTCAGTAGACAATCCCTCCATGACTTCCTCCTTTTCTGCTGTTGTGACACTATCTCTGATCAACAGTGCCACACTTCTGCCTCTTTTGCCTCCCTCCCTGTCCCTTCTGAAATATCTAATGCCTGGCACTCTAAGTAGCCATTCCTGTCCCTGAGCCATCCAAATCTCTGTAATGGCCACAACATCATAGCTCCAAGTACTGATCCACGCTCTAAGCTCACTGCTTTGTTAAGAGTTTTCCTTAAGCAATTACTAGCCACCTTAAAAGTTACTCACTCCAGCCCAGAATGACGCCATTTGACCCTTTTAGTCTATATTGAATCACAGCAAAACAATCTGATAAACTCCATTGCCCTGTAATCTTTTCCCTCTGTTATGACCATTAACTCCTCCCCATTCATCTACCAATTTATGAGGGGTGATAGATAAGTTTGTGGCCTAAGGTAGAAGGAGTCAATTTTAGAAAACCTAGCACATTTATTTTTCAACATAGTCCCCTCCTACATTTACACACTTAGTCAAGCAGTCGTGGAGCATACGGATCCCTTCTTTGTAGAAGTCAGTGTCTTGGACCTCCAGAAAGTGGTCCACAGCAGGGGTGATTGATAAGTTCGTGGCCTAGGGTAGAAGGAGATGAGTTATTAACTTCAAACTTCCTGTATAATCACTCAAAGAGTTGAACTGCACGTGCAGGTAACAAGAGCTGTATAACTCATTTCCTTCTACCTTAGGCCACAAACTTATCAATCACCCCTGCTGTGGACCACTTTCTGGGGGTCCAAGACGCTGACTTCTACAAAGAAGGGATCCGCATGCTGTACGACCAGTCGACTAAGTGTGTAACTGTAGGAGGGGACTATGTTGAGAAATAAATGTGCTAGGTTTTCTAAAATTGACTCCTACCTTGGGCCACAAAATTATCAATCACCCCTCGTATAGTAACCATTGGCCTGCGAATTAGTGTATCTTTGAGATGTGGAAGACCACTGGAGCTCCCAGGAATACATTCACATGATGAACATTTAAACTCATTAGGGGTTGAAGTTGCCCCCACTTGCTGGAGTGGTGAAGGGAGCAGAGAAAAGGGGCAAGACACGTCTGCAGCAAAGAGCAGGATGGTGATTTTATCCTTCCACCATCCTCTGCTAGTTCACACCAGAGAAAAGGTCACTTAGTGCTCTTGGCCCACAGACACGTCCTTCAGAAGTGTGGAGATGAAAGCTGGTGCAGAACTAGCAGAATGAATGAATACTCAATCACTTGTGATTAGATTCTAAGCTATGCAGGAGACGAGTAACCTAACTGATCCCATGGTGCTTGCCAGGGTAAGTATGCTTAATTTTTTAATACTGCATTGATGATCAAAGTGGAACTTCAAAGTTTGCCAGTAACACAGGGGATGAACTAACCAATGGCAAGTTTCATTAACTTTTAGTCTGAACATCATGTGCTTGTGTTTGAGCACTGAAAACTGCATTGTCAGACTGTGAACCATCACAAGTAAAAGAAAGATGGGCCAGTCAGACCTTGTGCTTTCCCCAGCGACGCCATAGCTAATGGATTTCCCCATAAATCAGTAACGTCATTGCTAATAGATTTCCCCACAAAATAAAGTCATAGCTCACCATTGACCTCATTTTAATTTTTCTAGCCCACCCCCTTTCATCTCCTTGCTCTCCATAAATTGATCCATCACTTCCCTGAACTTGGTGACTGAGCCATCACGTCACTTGTTGGTAAAGAATTCCAAAGGTTCACTCCCTGCTCAGTCACAGTTGTCACAGTCTAGAATGTCCATCCTGTCATTCGGAGCCTATGATCCCACATCGTCCCAGCATCTAGTCTATCATGTCCCATAGGATTTTGAATATTCCAATGAACTCCACAAAGTGTACACAAATCATAGAATGGAGAAAATACAATGAGTAGCCACTTTATTAGGTAGATCCCAATACAGAGGTCAATGAGTGTATGCTCATGGACTTGTGCTGTGGTAGCCCATCCACGCCAAGGTTTGGCATGTTGTGCTTTCAGCAATGCTCTTCTGCATACCACTGTTGTAACACATGATCATACGTGTTACCATAAGACCACAAGACACAGGAACACAATTAGGCCATCTGGCCTATTGAGTCTGCTCCGCCATTCAATCATTGCTGATCCTTTTTTCTCCTCCTCACCCCCATTTCCCAGCCTTCTCCCCATAACCTTTGATGCCATGTCCAATCAAGAACCGATCAATCTCTGCCTTAAATACACCCAATGACCTGGCCTCCACAGCTACACGTGGCAACAAATTCACCACCCTCTGTCTCCGCATCTCTGTTTTCAATGGATGCCCCTCTATCCTGAGGCTGTGCCCTCTTGTCCTAGACTCTCCCACCATGGGAAACATCCTTTCCACATCTACTCTTGTCTAGTCCTTTCAACATTCAAAAGGTTTCAGTGAGATCCTCCCTCATCCTTCTAAATTCCAATGAGTACAGATTCAGAGCCATCAAACGTTCCAACGTTCCTTGTTTGATAACCCTTTCATTCCTGGAATCATCCTTATGAACCTCCTGTGGAACCTCTCCAATGCCTGCACATCTCCTCTAAGATGAGGAGCCCAAAACTGTTCACACTACTCAAGGTGAGGCCTCACCAGTATCTTATAAAGCCTCAGCATCACATCCCTGCTCTTGTGTTCTAGACCTCTTGAAATGAATGTTATCATTGCATTTGCCTTCCTCACCACCAACTCAGCCTGCAAGTTAACCTTTAGGATGTTCTGCACAAGGGCTCCCAAGTCTGTTTGCATCTCAGATTTTTAGATTTTCTCCTCATTTAGAAAATAGTCCGTACATTAATTTCTACTACCAAAGTGCATGACCATGCATTTTCCAACATTGCATTTCATTTGCCACTTTCTTGCCCATTCTCCTAATCTGTCTATGTCCTTCTGCATCCAACAATTATTCCACGATCAAAGTGATCATATTTCTTCTTCATTCAGATTTTGGGGTTGAACAACAACCGAATCTCTTGACCATGTCTGCATGCTTCTATGCATTGAGTTGCTGCCACATGATTGGCCAATTAGATAAGTACATTGACGGACAGGTGTACCTAATAAAGTGACTACTGAGTGTAAAATACAACATAGATCATAGAACAATACCGGTTAGGAACAAGCTCTTCAGCCCACAATGCCCGCACCGAGAACAATGTCAAATGAAATTAAATCTCTTTTGCCTGAGCGTGATCCATATCATTAGGCAATAAGCTCCAAGACCTAGGCTTGTGCAAGATTTCCTCACTTGCAGACCCCAGTCAGTTCAATTTGGCAACAACATCTCCTCCACAATATCCATCAGCACAGCTGCACCAGAAGGCTGTTTGTTTAGCCTCCCGCTCTACTTGCTTTATCATTATGGCTGTGAGGCTAAGCACAGCTCCAATACCATATTTAGGTTTGCTGACGACACCACTGTCGTAGGCTGAATCAAAGGTGGTGCTGAATCAGCACGTAGGAGGCAGACTGAAAATTTGGCTGAGTGGTGCCATATCAATCACCTCTCACTCAGTATTAGTGCATACAACCCAGTGCATCATGGATAAAGCCCTGCCCTCCACTCTGCATGAACACAAGGAGTTCTGTTGCAGGAAAGCAGCATCCATCATCTGGGACTCTCCCCACCCTCATGATGCTCTGTTCTCACTGCTGCCATGAGGAAGGAGGTACAGGAGCCTCAGGCCCCACACCTCCAGGTTCAAGAACAGTTATTACCCCTCAACTAATCAAGCTCTTGAACAGAGGGTATAACTTCACTGAACTTCACTCGCCCCATCACTAAACTGTTCTCACAACTCTCAAGGACTCTTCATCCCAAGTTCTTGATATTTATTGCTTATTTTTTTTTATTTTTATTATTTTGTTTGTTTTTTTTCTTTCTGTATTTGTACAGTTTGATGTGTTTTGCAGATTGGTCGTTTGTCTGCCCTTGTTATGTGTGGCTGTTCATTGAATCTATGGTGCTTCTTTGTATTTACTGTGAATGCCCACAAGAAAATGAATCTCAGGGTTGTATATGATGGCATATATGTACTCTGATAATAAATTTGTTTTGAACATTGATATTTCTCCACTCCCAGCTTGTTTATCTATCTATCCAACAGTCTCTTAAATGTTGTCCTATTTGTCATCCCCCCACTTGCCACAGCAGTGCATTCCAGGCACCCACCACACTCTCTGTGTAAAACACAAGAGATTCTGCTGATTCTGGAAATCTTGAGCAACTCGCAGAGAATGTTAGGCAGCATTTGCAGAAGGAAAAAAGGAGTCAACATTCCAAGTGAGATCCTTCATCAGTCAAGACGGTCTCTGAATGTAAACTTGTTCTACACAGCTCCTTTAAACTTTTCCCTCTCACTCTAATGCAGGTTCTCTAGAAACTGACATGTCTATTCCGGGTAAGGATTATGATTTTTTTTTTACTCTAGCTATTCCTCTCATAACCTTATAAACTTCTATGGAGTTCCCTCTCAGCGTCCAGCACTCCAGAGAAAACACCCAAACTTATAGCTCATACCCTGTAGTCTGGGCAGCACCTTTGTAAATCTCTTCTGCACATTTTGCAAAATTTCCACTTCTTTCTTATAATGGGGCCACCAGAATTGCCCACTGTACTCCAAGCGTGGCCAATCAAAATTTATTCGGACTCTGTCTTCTGAATCTCTCCTCGGAGGACAACATGCCTAAAATTTGATGAACCTTGCTGACCACACAGCTCAGACCAATATAGCTGGACACGGCATTTTCAAAGGTACAGGCAACGTGAACAGGGAGCTCGATCCTCTTCGACCTCAGGTGAGATACTGTGTAGTAATCTTTTACAGGATGAGTTAACAATTCAGCTACCAGTAACCATGGAAACCTAAGCTAGCTTGTCGTGTCATTGGTGTGAGCTGTGGCTCGTTGACGACATTCCGGCCTCCAAATCGCATGGCTGCAGGTTCGAACACCACTGCAGAGTTCAAGTCTGGTCTGTCACTTCAGCCGAGTACTGAGTTGAGACTCTGGGGAGGCTACGAGGTACTGGCTGCTCTCACAGGTAGAGAGAATCATAAACAGGCCTTCCGGCCCATCCAGTCCATGCTGACCCGATCTTCTGTCTAGTCCCATCTACCTGCAACCCTTCCAAACCTCTTCCTCCCATGTACATATCCAAGCTTCTCTTAAATGTTATAACTGAACGTGTATCCACCACCACTTCTGCTGGCAGCTCATTCCACACTTACACCACTCTCGAACTGAAGGAGTTTCACTCAGATGTAGAAAAACCCATGGCACTCCTTTAAAGAGAAGCAGAGAAGTTCTCTCTAGTATTCTGGACAATCTCTCATTTACTCAACATTTCTGAAAGAAATCATCAAAACTGCTTAAGGGAGCTTTCCATATAAAAATTAGCATGGCCTACAGTGACTCTACTAAAGTGTTTCATTGATTGTGAAACACTATGGATATCCCAAAGGGGAGGTGAAGGTTGCTATATAAATGCACGTTTATTCTGCTGCTGCTGTACTTTTTTCTAACCTGGTGATGGAGGGAACTGGGTGCAAAGGAAATCAATAGAAATTCCTGATGCTAGGTGGCAGCAGGATGTGTGATACATATACGTACGTATGTATATCATTCTTTGAGTTCAAGACACATGGTCAGCAGAGCTAGTGATGTCAGCACCATACTTTTGCTTTAATTTAATTTCAAGATACAGTGTGGAACAGACCCTTCTGGTCCAACAAGCCACATTGCCGAGAAATCCACCCTAGGACGATTTACAATGACCAATTCACCTACGAACTGGTACATCTTCGGGCTGTGGGAGGAAACTGGAGCACCCGGAGGAAATCCAAACGGTCACGAGGAGAATGCACAAACTCATTGCACACAGTGCCAGAAATGAAATCCAATCTCTGGCATCCCTGGCTACATTGTCGTCGGGCTAGACTGATTAAGTCCATCAGGACTTCATCAGGTCTCAGCCCGAAACATTGACAGTTTATTCCCTTATAGGTGCTGCCTGACCTGCCGAGTTCCTCCAGCACTTTGTGTGTGTGTGTGTGTGTGTGTGTGTGTTGCTCCAGATTTCCAGCATCTGCAGAATCTCTTGTGTTTAAACTTCATACAACCTCCTTATTCCTAGATGTAGCCAGCATTTATTGATCATCCCTAATTGTTCATGAAATGAGGACTGTTAAAACTCATAAATCACACATAGACATTCCATGAAGGATATTAGTGAAGCAGGTGGGTTTTTAATGACAATTGAGCAGCAGTATGGATGCTAGCTTTAATTCTGACATTTAATTACACAGCAGGATTTGAATTCATGCTTCTGAATCAATGGGCTAGAACTCTGGTTGCTAATTCAATGATGTAACCTCTACACCACCGCACCCTCTTTCCTTACAGCTACTGACAGGTCTATGGCCGCAAGGAAAAACAGCAGAAACCTGTCCCCGAAGGCTAAATCTCCCGATTTTACACACATCCCACAAGATCAAAGGTCTGGACAGCTTGCTAGACAGTAGCTTACGTTCTCAAATCGATGGTGATCAATTTTTGAAGAAAAATTAAAGCAAGGCAGTGTACGTCTCGAGCACGCTGAGAGGGAAAGTGCAACCTCTGCAAAGCTTCATCAATAAGATACTCTGGCAGGAAGAGGATGACAAAGAGTCTTGGCTCATGCAATCAGTATCAGAATTTGATTTATTATCACTGACTTAAATAATATGAAATGTGTTGTACTTCAGCAACAGTGCAATGCAAAATCGTGAAATTACTATAAATTACAAAAATAAATTAATAAATAGGCAAAAAGAAGGAATTATGGGGTAAAGTTAATGGATTTATGAACCATTCAAAAATATGATGGCAGAGGGGAAGAAGCTGTTTTGGAATCATTGAATGTGGCTCCTCAGAAGCCTGCACCTCCTCCCTAGTGGTAGTAACAAGAAGGGGGCATGCCTCAGATGAGGGTGAGGGTCTTTAAAACAGGATGCCAACCTCTTGAGGCACCCACCACCTCTTGAAGGTGTCCTTGATAGTTCAATGATTCACCAGTTCAATTTAATATCAGAGAATGTATATAGTATATTACCTGAAAATCTTGCTCTTTGCAGGCATCCACGAAACCGGGGAAAAAAAAACCCAAAGAATGTATGACAGAAACATTAGAACCTCAAAGCCCCTCCCTCCCTCTCTCCTCCCTCCCACACACAAGCAGCAGCAAAGCCACAAACCCTGCCTCCTCCCTCACCACCCCCTTGCTCCAGCAAATGGAACAACCCCGATCCCCCACCGTGCAGGCAATAGAAAAGCCCAGAAAGAGACCATGACCTAGAATCCAGCAAAAAAAACGACAGTCCATCCCATCACTTCAGTATCTCAAATAGACTCTCTCTCACTAGCGAGGAAGAGAGAGGTCACTCCTGCAACAAACAAGACCACTGTTTCAATGTTATAATTTTTCGCATCGCTTCATCGCCAAACTTGAGGACAAACAGGTTCTCACTCACCATCTAAAGACAGAGGGATGATCACTCGAGTGCAGGGACCACCTCCCGACAGCAGCGCAGACCGCCTGCTCTCTCGATGTTTCGGTCTCCTATAAGACATCAGCTGGCGATATTGGCAAGAAACCCAGTCGTCCACGGTGCCACAGGTCTTCCAGGCCGCACTTGGAAGTATCAAAATGTCAGTCAGCATGGTGAGTCCAAGATCTGCTCGTGGGGAACCATAGTCTGAGCTACAACTGTAGGTTACGGGCTCCAACAGGACCCCAGCCACCTTGAAAAGTGAAGGGAGACATGAAAAAGGAAGAATAAGCTGTTTTGTGGATGAACTGGAAGTTGTCTCCTGGGTCCGAAAAATCCTCTGGCGCTGTCTCTTCCAGCTCCCCCCACTCCTGTGGCGATAGTTTAGACTGTGGTGGAACTGCCTGAGTCTACAACACTCTGCACCCTCTTGCGATCCTGTGCTGTGGAGAGCTCCATACAACTCTGTGGTGCAACCAGTCAGAAAGCTCTCCACCATACGGTGGAGAAGACTTGAGCCTGATTTATACTTCTGCGTTAACTGGACGCCGTAACCTACGCAACTGACTTACGCGTGTTGTGAGCATTTATACTTGTGTGTTGGTGTGTCTGCGTCACTCTGCAATTTGCGCACGTCACTCATGCGCACACACCTGCCGGCGCAAGGCTTCATGGTCATGGTAGTCTTTCTCGGGGTAAACAAGGTGCGGGCGTCTTTTTTCGTAGAAGCAAAATGTGTCCTCCATAGTTTCGGAGGTCGGTAAAGCCTTATGGAAAGCATTGCAACCAGAGTTCCTTCCCTGCCCTTCAGTCGTCCAATGGGAAGCTATTGCAGCGTAGGAGGAAGTGCGATGCTACCAAGCGAACCAATCACAGCTGTTGTGTTTCACGTTGCCGCGATGCGCAGTTACATTTTGGGAGAGGTGCGCGTCACAGCAATGCAGTCCCTTGCGTAGGGTTCTGCGTCGGTTTTGCGTAGGGTTTGCGGCGATGCAGTACTTACGGCGACGCGTTGACGCAGAAGTATAAAACAGGCTTTAGGCACATTTATATAGCCAGGGTGCCTAAGACTTTTACATAGTACTGTAGTATTTTTGTGTATTGTACTGTACAGCTGCCACAAAAAATTCAAATTTCATGACATATATGAGTGATGATAAACTTGATTCTGATATGGGTCTCTGTTGTGGACTGAGAGTGGGAAGGGGACAGAGAGAGGGGAACCAGGGTTGGGCAAAGGGGAAGGGAGAAGGGAGGGAGCGGGACGCACCAGAGAGGCTTTCTGTAATGACCAATAAACCAATTGTTCGGAATCAAATGAGCTTGTCTGGTGTCTCAGGGCTGGGTATGTCTGAAACCGCGCCAGCCTCCACCTGGCCCTCCTCTGCCACCTGTCCCACACCCCTCCTGCGGCCCTCCACCCTCACCATTCCCAACATCCTTTGCTCTCTCCAGATTTGCAAACTGGCCCTCCGCTCCACATCGACAAATACAGTAATGAGCAAAACTCTTAGATATATATACCAAAAACTTTAGCTCAGTACTGTATGTCTATAAAACGGGGTGTGTAAATTAATTTTATCCTACATGGAGAAGATGCAGAGATTTTTCAAGACCAATTACATTCTTGAAGTGGAGGAAATTGTTGAAACAATGTTGATATTGAAGATATCTGTCAAAGCCCTACAGATCCAACATTGAAAGTTCCTTTTTTCCATGAATGCTGCCGCTTGCTGAGTTTTTGCAATATTTTCAGTTTTTTTTAAAGATTTCCAGCATCTGCAGTTTTTGATGGTTCTTTTTTTTAGATTTTGATTACTGCAGCGTATTGGATTTGTCCAAAGCAATAACACCTAGGGAAGTGAATCAAACACTCATTAACTTTGTAGCGTTGCAGAAAGTTCCGTTCGCATGTGTTGTTCAGAGGCTGCAGAACACTTCAGCCCACAGCTATTGAGCTGTAAGTCCAGCCCTTGTAACCAGAAGCTGCGAGAAGCATTTCTTTGACAGGGTCAAAGGTCTACCAAAATGTTGTTATCTCGAGAGTTTCGAAATCAAGAGAGTTGTGTGAGGATGAAGAGATTAAAACATCCTACTAATGTTTTTAGACAGAAAAGCCTGTATGTTTGATTTGGCATGTAAGGTTGGCAAAGGCAATTAAAATGCTGAAGAATGCTGTTCTGTGCAGCTATAATAGCCAATAATAAACAGACAAATCCCAAAGTGTTGGAGCAGAAATAAGGCCGGCATCAGGTGGCTACAACAGGTGCATGTCACGGTTATAGATGAATCGAAAGTGATACTCCATGCAAGAGAGTTTTTAAAGTATCTACGTGTTAAATGTGTCAGTGGGGGGGGGGGGGGAAGGAAATGTGGCTGTGCCTTGTGAAATGAAACAGAGGCCCACTGATGGAAGTTTCGCTTCAAATGCAACATTAGCGCAAAGTAATTGATTTCTGCTGCTCACACACAGGAACAAATTGGGAGCCTGCACACAGTCAGAGCTGCAGCAGATCACAGAGAATTTACGCTTTATTTGTATCTATATAGTGTGAGACAGCAGGACTTAAGATCATATCCAGCAGGGAAGAGGCTGTGCAGCATCCATGCCTGGACCACTAGAATCAAAAATCGTTACTTCTTTCAAGCCAGCAGACTGAACGCAATCCCCATTAACCCTCTGAGTACCACGTCCACGACATACGCATCCAATCAGTCTATGAATATAACAGTTACTTGTATATTGTGCTTTATTTCATGCTTTTCTATTTATTTATTGTGCTCTTAAAAAAAAATTGTTCTTTATGCTTATTGTGTTTTTTTTATGCTGCATCGGATCTGGAGTACCAATCATTCGTTGGCTTTTACATTCATGTGCTGAGGAATGACAACAAAGAGTCGTACATCTTGAATCCGGAACTCCTGATTGGCTGAAAGCTAGTAGAGATATAGATCAGCAGGGTGACGTACAGTTGCACTGTGGGGAAAGAGTATTTCTGACGAGCAGTTCAGATTTCATCTGAACAAACAATGTCAGCCCTGAAAGTAACATGTTTTGAACACTGGACAGAGTTGGATAAGATTGGTTGCAAAATTGAACACATCAAAGTCACATTTAGAAACTTCTTTATTTCATAGAACTTAGAACATTACAGCACAATATACGCTCTTCGGTTCCTGATGTTGTGCCAGCCTTTTAACCTACTCTAAGAACGATCTAACTCTTCCCTCCTACTTAGCCCTCCATTTCTCTCTCTTCCATGTGTCTATCTAAGAGTTTCCTCAATACCCCTAACGTATCTGACTTTGCCAGCATTCTGGCAGGGTGTTCCATGCATTCATCACTCTCTGTGTAAAGAACTTACCTCTGACATCCCTTTATATTTTACTTCA
This sequence comes from Mobula hypostoma, assembly GCF_963921235.1. Taxonomy (NCBI): domain Eukaryota; kingdom Metazoa; phylum Chordata; class Chondrichthyes; order Myliobatiformes; family Myliobatidae; genus Mobula; species Mobula hypostoma. The sequence continues at coordinate 18,230,345 of NC_086104.1, read as the reverse complement.
ATCACCATAAAATTATGCCCCCTCGTATGAGCCATGTCCATCATGGGGAAAAAGATTTCTGTCTATCCACTTAATCTATGCATCTTATCATCTTGTACACCTCTATCAAGTCACCTCTCATTCTCCTTAACTCCAGAGAGAAAAACCCCAGCCTACTCAGCCTATCCTCATAAAACAGGCAGGGTTCTGGTGAATTTCCTCAACACCCTCTCCACAGCTTCCACGTACTTCCAGAACACAATCCAAATTCCAAGTGTGGTCTAACCTGAGTTTTATAGAGCTGCTACGTTACCTCACAGTTTATTTCTTTGGACTGATTAGGCTAATATTTATTGATAATAAATTCAAAAGACCACAGGTGCTGGAAATCTGAAATAAAAACAAAGTGCTGGAAAGTGAGTCCTGATGAAGAGTCAACAGTTTACTCTTTTCCATAGATGCTGCCCAGCTTTCTGAGTTCCTCCAGCATTAGCATCTGCAGATTTTTCTCCTGCTCGTGATACTGGAAACACTCAGCAGGTAAGGCAGCATCTGTGGAAAGTGACACAGAGCTAATTTTTGGGGGTCCAAAACCCATTCTCTGAAAAGGAAAGAGATCACATTTGCAAATGTTACCCATCTCCTAAAATTTGGGTGATATTTTCTCCTCTGTAGGCGTTCACATAACTTCAAAGTTCCAAGTAAATTTTATTATCAAAGTAAATACGTGTATGTTATCACATACAACCATCAGATTCATTTTCTTGTGATCATATTCATCAAATCTATAGAATAACTACAACAGAATCAATGAAAGACCGCCCAACTAGGGTGTTCGACCAAAGTGCAGAAGGCAACACTGCAAAATAAGAAAAAATAATAATTTAAAAAATAAGCAATAAATATCAAGAATATGAGATGAAGAATTCTTGAAAGTGAGTCCATAGGTTGTGGGAACAGTTCAGTGATGGGGTGAGTGGAGTTGAGTGAATTTAGCCCCTTTGGTCCAAAAGCCTGATGGTTGATAACTGTTCTTGAACCTGGTGGTGCAAGTGCTGAGGCTTCTGTACCTTCTTCCTGATGGCAGCCGTGAGAAGAGAGCATGTCCTGGATGGTAGGATTTTGTTGGAATCATTACTAACAACCAGTATTTTTTTTAAATCCAGATTAATAACTGAATGTGTATTATGCAGCCACCCTGAAGTGACTGTAACCCTGCTTGCTGGATGAACTTTTACTAATCTGATAATTTAATCACTGAAGTTCAAACACAACTAAAGTTGATAAGAGGCTAGATTCTGACGGGCAGCCTGAAAGTGTAAAGCATTGTAGGTTGCTTTGCTTTGATGACATCTTTGAAGATGCTTATACAGGAATCATCAGCTGCAAGCCATTAATACAGGTGTCTCTGAGGCTTTAATGAGACTACCAAGGCCAGTTACTAATGCTTGGAAAGAGAAGTGTAAAAAGAGCTTGAAAAGCTGAACAAGAATGGAGTTTTTTTTCAAAGTAATTAATACTGAACGACAGCTCCAGTAATAGCTGCACTAAGGCAGATAAAACAAAAAGGTTCTACAGTGACTGCAAGATAACATTAACTCAGATGGCTGATGAAAGGCAAACTCCTTTACAGAGTTGCCGGTATCTGTATTAATATGTTAGGATCAAAGTTTTTCATCGAACTTGATTTGTTGCACAGTTCATAGCTCAACGTCGACATGGATAATCAGACGCACGTACTGTCAGCACACAAATTGGGTTGCACTTTTTCTGTATTTGTTACACTTTATTTTGGATCATATTATTGTTTTACCTTGTTCTACCTCAAAATGCAGTGTAATCAATTGACCTGTGTGAGCTGTATGCAAGACAAGCTTTTCATTGTATCCTGGTACATGAGCCAGTTATAAACCAGTTTCAATAGCCCCACACACTAAATTGCTCTGTTGAGACATAACATCACCAAAGATCTTGCAGGACATTCACATGATATAACGAAATAAATGACTGTAAAAGGGTCAAATAATGTAGCCAACAAATGAGCAGTTATGTTCCTGCTATTTCTCTCCCCATAGATTCTATCCCAGCAGCTGACATTTCCCAGCATTTTCCCTGATCTTGTGTAGTGTAAGCAGATTTGCAACAACATTTTCAGAAATGGAATTGGATTTCTGCACAAGAGAAAGCTTTGTATCAATGCAAGGGCAGTTTTGTTTAGGAAATATCTGCCGGTTTGTTGTTATATCATGAGAATCCCAAAGCTAGCGCGTGATTTTCATGTTATAGCCCACGTTCATGTGAAGGATGATGGCTAGGAACAAGCTGTAGCGTCTGCTTCTTGTGCTTTTAACAAAAACGTGCAAAACCACATGTATGGAGAAAGGAGCTCACTCTGGAGTCTGGAAATTGCATGGTTACTACTGGTTCAAGCCTTTGTTCTTATTCCTGACTGCAAATCATTGCTGGCACACCACGCTACTGAAGCAGCAACTCCTACAAGAGTATGTACGGTACTGTGCAAAATCTGAGGCACATATTTATAGCTAGGCTGCCTAAGACTTTTGCACAGTATTGTATATTATGTCTCTCACACAAAATGGTGGAAGAACTCAGCAACCCAGGCAGCATCTGTGGGAAAAAAAGTATAGTCGACATTTCAGGCCAAGTCCTGCCAAGATTTCCCATGGATGCTGCCTGGCCTGCTGAGTTCCTCCAGCATTTAATGAATATTACTTGGATTTCCAGATATGGGGAGAAGGCAGGAAAAGGGTACTGATTATGGATGATCAGCCATGATCACAGTGAATGATGGTGCTGGCTCAAAGGGCTGAATGGCCTACTCCTGCACCTATTGTCTATTGTCTATTGTCTATCTGCTGATTGCAGATTCTCTCTTATTTGTATATTATGTCTTTCCAGTTACCAAATAAAACTTAATACTACTGAGCAATTACAAAGCTAGTACTCTTATTTCTGTTTCCCAACCACATCTTCCTATGTTAACTGATACACAGTACTGTGCAAAAGTCTTAGTCAGTCTGTCTGTCTGTCTGTCTGTCTGTCTGTCTGTCTGTCTGTCTGTCTGTCTATCTGTCTATCTATCTATCTATCTATCTATCTATCTATCTATCTATCTATCTATCTATCTATCTATCGCATCGTTTGTGACAACAACCAACACACCAAATTGCATCACAGCAACACGAGGAATTCTGCAGATGCTGGAAATTCAAGCAACACACATCAAAGTTGCTGGCGAACACAGCAGGGCAGGCAGCATCTCTAGGAAGAGGTACAGTTGACATTTCGGGCCGAGACCCTTCGTCAGGACTAACTGAAGGAAGAGTGAGTAAGGGATTTGAAAGTTGGAGGGGGAGAGGGAGAGCCAAAATGATAGGAGAAGACAGGAGGGGGAGGGATAGAGCCAAGAGCTGGACAGGTGATGGGCAAAGGGGATACGAGAGGATCATGGGACAGGAGGTCCGGGAAGAAGGAAAAGGGGGAGGGGGGAAAACCCAGAGGATGGGCAAGGGGTATAGACAGAGGGACAGAGGGAGAAAAAGAATGTGTGTATATAAATAAATAACAGATGGGGTACGAGGGGGAGGTGGGGCATTAGGGGAAGTTTGAGAAGTCAATGTTCATGCCATCAGGTTGGAGGCTACCCAGACGGAATATAATGTGTTGTTCCTCCAACCTGAGTGTGGCTTCACCTTTACAGTAGATGAGGCCGTGGATAGACATATCAGAATGGGAATAGGATGTGGAATTAAAATGTGTGGCCACTGGGAGATCCTGCTTTCTCTGGCGGACAGAGTGTAGGTCTTCAGCAAAACGATCTCCCAGTCTGCGTCGGGTCTCGCCAATGTATAAAAGGCTACATCGGGAGCACCGGATGCAGTATATCACCCCAGCCAACACACAGGTGAAGTGTCGCCTCACATGGAAAGACTGTCTGGGGCCCTGAATGGTGGTAAGGGAGGAAGTGTAAGGGCATGTGTAGCACTTGTTCCACTTACAAGGATAAGTGCCAGAAGGGAGATCAGTGGGGAGGGCTGTGGGGACGAATGGACAAGGGAGTCGCGTAGGGAGCGATCCCTGCGGAAAGCAGAGGGGGGGGAGGGAAAGATGTGCTTAGTGGTGGGATCCCATTGGAGGTGGCGGAAGTTACGGAGAATAATATGTTGAACCCGGAGGCTGGTGGGGTGGTAGGTGAGGACCAGGGGAACCCTATTCCTAGTGGGGTGACGGGAGGATGGAGTGAGAGCAGATGTGCGTGAAATGGGGGAGATGCATTTGAGAGCAGAGTTGATGGTGGAGGAAGGGAAGCCCCTTTCTTTAAAAAGGGAGGACATCTCCCTTGTCCTGGAATGAAAAGCCTCATGCTGAGAGCAGATGCGGCAGAGACGGCGAAATTGCGAGAAGGGGATGGCATTTTTGCAAAAGACAAGGTGAGAAGAGGAATAGTCCAGATCGCTGTGAGAGTCAGTAGGCTTATAGTAGACATCAGTAGATAAGCTGTCTCCAGAGATAGAGAGAGAAAGATCTGGAAAGGGGAGGGAGGTGTCGGAAATGGACCGGGTAAACTTGAGGGCAGGATGAAAGTTGGAGGCAAAGTTAATAAAGTCAACGAGCTCAGCATGCGTGCAGGAAGCAGCGCCAATGCAGCCGTCGATATAGCGGAGGAAAAGTGGGGGACAGATACTAGAATAGGTTTGGAACATAGATTGTTCCACAAAGCCAACAAAAAGGCAGGCATAGCTAGGACCCATACAGGTGCCCACAGCTACACCTTTGTTTGGAGGAAGTGGGAGGAGCCAGAGGAGAAATTGTTAAGAGTAAGGACTAATTCCATTAGATGGAGCAGAGTGATGGTAGAGGGGAACTGGTTAGGTCTGGAATCCAAAAAGAAGCGGAGAGCTTTGAGACCTTCCTGATGGGGGATGGAAGTATATAAGGAATGGACATCCATGGTGAAAATAAAGTGGTGAGGGCCAGGGAACTTAAAATCATTGAAAAGTTTAAGAGCGTGAGAAGTGTCACGAGCATAGGTAGGAAGGGATTGAACAAGGGGGGATAAAACAGTGTTGAGGTATGCAGAAATGAGTATGCAGAAACTTCTGCTAATGCTCCACCTGCCCCATCCGTTATTTATTTATATACACACATTCTTTTTCTCTCTCTCCTTTTTCTCCCTCTGTCCCTCTGACTATAGCCCTTGCCCATCCTCTGAACGCAGCAACTTTGAAATTGCATCACGGCCTGGTATTGAAAAACCAGGGGTGGAAAAGTATACGGAAAGTGGTGGATGCAGGCCAGTCCATCACAGACAAATTGAGGACATTTACATGGAATGCTTCCACAAGAAAGCAGCATTTATCATTATGGACCCCACCATCCAGGCCATGCTCTTTCCTCACTACTACCATCAGGCAGGAGGTACAGAAGCCTTAGGTCCCAAACCACCAGGTCCAGGAACAGTTATCATCCTGCAATTATCAGGTTCCTGAACTAGTGTGGGTAACTTCACTCACCACGACTCTGAACTGATTGTACAATCGACAGACTCACTTTCAAAGGACTCTTCACAACTCACGTTCTCAGGAATTTTTTTTTTTTGCACAGTTTGCTTTCTTTTGTTTGTCAGTCTTTGTTTATGTATAGTTTTTTTTTTGGAAATTCTGTAGTATTTTTATCTATTCCTATAAACGTCTCCAAGAAAATGAATCTCAAGATAGTAAATGGTAAAATATACATACTTTGATAAAAAATTTACTTTGAACTTTGACTAAAATGCAATAAGCTGTGAATATCATCCTATCTACAGATTGGGTGTAAATGTAGATGCTTGCATTAAGCATGAAACATACTGGTAGATATGGACAATGCTCTGCTTCCAGAACTCCCTGCTATTGCCTTCTCAATATTGCTGCAGTACTCATTCATCACTGGTGATGGAGGACAGACTCACACCCCCTATCTAATAACGGGGGAGTAAAGCCATTTGCAAACTCTTCCTGAAGGTTTTCCACCAAGTTTATTGTGCCAGACTACATCATTAATTACACGTCTGCCTCTATCTCTTCCTCTGGCAAATAGAGCAAAGCTATTCATAAATAGGGAGAAATGAATCCCATTGGTAAATTGTTCAAGGATCAGTTGGCACGATATTAAGATTTTGGGCAAAAGGTACAAGGGAGATGTGCAGAGCATCGTTTGCACTCAGACAGTAGTTTGAATCTAGAGTTTACTGCATGTAGATGTGGTGGAAGTAATCAGCATCTTTGAAAAAGGAAATGGGTATCTCTTTCCTGTATTGTGGTGAACAGAATACTTAAAATGTGGTCTAATCAAAGTTTTATACAACTACAACGTGACTTCCTGATTTTTATTCCCAGATACTCACCACTGTACATTATTGACAAACCGGTAGATGCACAGTGGAAAGTATCTGAACTGGCTGCATCATGGCCTGGTATGGGAACATCAATGTCCAGAAACAGAAAGTCTACTGAAGGTGGTGCATCTGCCCAGTCCATTACAGACACAGGATCCCCCATCATTGAGTACATTTACGTGAAGGACTGCCGCAAGAAAGCAGCGTCCATCATTGAAGACCTCACCATCCAGGTCACGCTCTTTTCTTTCTATTACCATCAGGAAGGAGGTACAGGAACCTTAGATCCCACTCCGCCAGGTTCAGGAACAGTCATTACGCTACAAGCATCAGGCACCTCAACCAGTGAGGATAACTTTACTCCCCACAACTCTGAACTGATTCCTCAATCTACAGACCCACTTTCAAGGACTCTTTACAAATCAAGTTTTTTTTTTTGGCACAAATCGTCTTCTTTTGTGCGACCATTGTTTGTCAGCCTTTGTTTATCTACAGCTTTTCATAAATTCTATTGTATTTCTTTATTTTTCCTGAAAATGCTTGCAAGAAAATGATTATCAAATAGTGCATGGTGACGTATACTGCACTGTGCAAAAGTCCTAGATGTATATCTCTGCTCCGCCCATACATGGTGTCAATATCGGAGTCTACAAAGAAAGAGCTCCTGCTGGAACTCACTGTCCCTTGGGAAGACCGGATTGAAAAGGCCAATGAGTACAGAAGGGCTAGATACACAGATCTTGTTGCTCCTGCTGGACCAGATTGAAAAGGCCAACGAGTACAGGAGGGCTAGATACACAGATCTTGTTGCAGAATGCTGGAGCAATGGCTGGAGAGCTCACTGTGAGCCAGTCGAAGTTGGGTGCTAGGGCTTTGCTGGCCATTCATTACAGTGGACTCTAAAACTCCTTGGAGTTAAAGGACTGCAGTGCAGAAGAGCCACCGAGAACATTCTGGAGGCTGCTGAAAAGGCCTCGCGGTGGCTGTGGATCCGGAGGGGGGGGATCTGTGGATTAGTACGCCACTTGGACACAAGTCGGGGGCTGATCACCCCTGGCTGGGTCGCCCGGTCGAGGCAAGGGCAGGGTTCGTATGTGCAAACACATCAAGCCTTAAGAGACACCAGGCATGGTGATTTGATTCCAAACAATTCGTTTATTGATCACTACAGAATGTCTCTCCAGTGTTTCCCCTCTCCCTTCCCCTTTTCTCAACCATGATTCCCCTCTCCCTGCCACCTTCCCACTCTCAGTCCACAATAGAGACCCATATCAGAATCAGGTTTATCATCACTCACATGTCATGAAATCTGATTTTTTGCAGCAACAGCAGCACAGAGCAATTCATAAAATTACTATGGTACTATGCAAAAGTCTTAGGCTCTCTAGCTGTGCATTTGTTTCTAAGACTTCTGCACAGTAGGTACTTCGATAATAAATTTACTTTGAATTTGTCTTCATTTGCAAAGGAATGCAGCAGCCAAGACTTTCACTAACCTTTAGAGCGTTACAAAATAGTCCTTCAACTTTATGTCACCACAGTGGAGGTCATGAGATCGTGGGGTGGAACGGTAGCATAATGGTGAGTACAATGCTTTACAGTATAGGCAACCCGGGTTCAATTCCTGTTGCTGTCTGTAAGGAGTTTGTACATTCTCCCAGAGACTATGTGAATTTCCTCCGAGGGTTCATGTTTCCTCCCACCGACCAAAGACGTACTGGTTGGTAGGTCTTTGTAAATTGTCCCGCGATTAGTCTAGGATTAAATTGAGGTTTGCTGTGCAGGGTGGAAAGGGCCTACTCCTCACAGTATCTCAATGAATAAATAAACAAACAAACTATACAGTACCAAAAACTGTGCAAGGTCAGTGTGTTAGTCGTTGTCATTTACCCCATGCTGCAGAAGGATTTTTGCTCCAGTGAAACTACAGGAATATTAATTTTGCGAAAGCAAAGTGCTTTTCTGCATCAGTGCCCCTGAGCACAGAAGTAGCTCTCACTGGGATAGTGAGCTACAAAATCCCGAGGAATTGCAATCAACGGACCCAAAGCTATATTCCTTGCAAATGGTCATGTGTATTGTGCATTCGACACAATAAACCTGAGCATCACGGCTGCAAGGTCACTGATAATTAATTTAAAATCATAGGAATCAGGGATGACAGCTGAAGAAAAGCTGGTGTAATTAAAGGTCTCCTTCATGGCTCTGCACCAGTAGGCACAAAGTGCCAGAGGAACCCAGCATCTATGCAGGGGAGTAAACGGTCGACATTTTGGGCCTCGAGCCTTCATCCAAACAGGAAAGGAAGAGGGCAGAAGCCAGAATAAGAAGGGGCATAGGGGAAGGAGAACAAGTTGGCAGGTGATCGGTGAGACTAGGTGAGGGTAGATAGGTGGGGAGGAGAGATGAAGTAAGAAGCTGGGAAGGGATAGATGGAAGAGGGAAGGTGCTGAAGAAGACAGTGGAATATGAAAGAAAGGAATGGAGAAGGGGCACCAGAGGGAGGTGACGGTAAGGTGAGGAGAAGAGGAGGGATGACAGGAGAACCAGAATTGAAAATGGAAAAAAAAAAGAGAAGGGGGGATGTTAGAGAAATCAATGTTCATGTCTTCAGGTTGAAGAATACCCATACAGAATATGAGGTGTTGCTCCTCCAACCTGAGCGAGGCCTCATCGTGGAAGTGCAGAAACACTTACAAATAATGTGGCTTCGATTTGCAAATCTGGGTACCTTGATTGAAAATCCCTAAGATGTTGTGCCTGTCCCATTGAGTCGGGCTCCTCTACTGCCAATATTCATTGTTCTTGCTGATGGGTTTGTTCAGGGGTCCTGCCGAGCATTGATCATGTTTGGTCAGGAATCTTCTTCAGTGACATCTGAGAATTGCAGCAGCTCACTGTGTGTTACCTCTATTTTGAGACATTGAATTTTAGAAAATGAACAGACTCATTGATCCATCACACCCATGCAGACCACTAATTACCCAGCTGTACCAACACTTGATGCACTGGTTTTTTTTTTATCCCTGGGCAATTCAAGTCCTTGTTTAGACCATAAGACAAAGGAACAGAATTAGGCCATTTGGCCCATCAAGTCTGCTCCACCATTCAACCATGGCTGATCCTTTCTCCGCCACCTCAGCTCCACTCCCCAGCCATCTCCCTGTCTCTGCCTTAAATACACCCAACGACCTGCCCTTTTAACTTTAGGTACCTCTTAACTACTAAAAGTACCTGCCTTCACCATCTTTGAAGGCAGAGGGCTCCAGATTGCTACCAGTCTGTAGCTGAAAATATTCTTCCACAGATCCCCCCACTAAACCTCTTGTTCTCCACCTTCAGCTTATGCCCTCTGGTTTTAGATATCTCCGTGATGAAAGACAGTGTCTCTTATCCACCTTAACTATGCTCTTCATAAATTTGTACACTTCTACCAGGTATTTGCCCCACCCCAACATCCTCTGTTCCAAGAAAAACAAACCCAAAGCATCTGGTCCCGTTTCGTAACAGAAAGGTTCCATTCCAAGCAACACTCTGACACACCTTCTCTGCAACCCCTCCAATGCACTCACCTCCTTTCCTACAGGGTGGTAACCAGAACTGCAAATTGTACTCCAGCTGTGGCTTAAACAAAGTTTTATGAAGTGTAATCACAGCTATTTTCTTATAGTCTATGCCCAGGTAATGAAGACAAGTATCAGGTATGTCCTTTTCACCACTTATCTGTTCAGGTTACCACCTTCACTGAACTTGTGTAACCAAGGTCTTTAATACCCTCTAGGGCCTAACTCACCACATAGATGTGTAGTATTTATAGATGCAAATGTACAGGTGATGCTTTGAGCCAGTCCTTTCCCAGGACTGAAACCTCAACTGTTCATTTCACTCCATGGAGGTTATGTGACCTGCTGGGCTCTCCAGCGTTTCACGAGTGTTACTCAAGATATCCAGCGTCTGCAGGATCTCTCAAGTTGGTAGGGTACAGGAACCATGGTGTACAAGGCTGTTGTAAATCTAGTCAAGTAGAAAAGAAGAGCTTACAAATAGAGATCTAGAAGATTATAAGTCTAGCAGGAAGGAGCTTAAGAATGAAATTAGGAGAGCAAGAAGGGGCCATGAGAAGGCCTTGGTGGACAGGATTATGTGGACAAGTATGTGAAGAGCAAGAGGATAAGATGTGAAAAAATAGGACTTATCAAGTGTGACAGTGGGAAAGTCTGTATGGAACCAGAGGAAATAGCAGAGGTACTTAATGAATACTTTACTTCAGTATTCACTATGGAAAAGGATCTTGGTGATTGTAGTGCTGATTTGCAGCAGACTGAAAAGCTTGAGCATGTAGATATTAAGAAAGAGGATGTGCTGGAGCTTTCGGAAAGCATCAAGTTGAATAAGTTGCTGGGACCGGATGAGATGTACCCCAGGCTACTGTGGGAGGCGAGGAAGGAGATTGCTGAGCCTCTGGCAATGATCTTTGAATCATCAATGGGGATGAGAGAGGTTCCGGAGGATTGGAGGGTTGCGGATGTTGTTCCTTTATGCAAGAAAGGGAGTAGAGGTAGCCCAGGAAATTATAGACCAGCGACTCTAACTTCAGTGGTTGGTAAGTTGATGGAGAAGATCCTGAGAGGCAGGATTATGAACATTTAGAGAGGCATAATATGATTAGGAATAGTCAGCATGGCTTTGTCAAAGGCAGGTCAAGCCTTAAGAGCCTGACTGAATTTTTTGAGAATGTGACTAAACACATTGATGAAGGTAGAGTAGTAGATGTAGTATATATGGATTTTAGCAAGGCATTTGATAAGGTACCCCATGCAAGGCTTATTGAGAAAGTAAGGAAGTATGGGATCCAGGGGGACATTGCTTTGTGGATCCAGAACTGGCTTGCTCACAGAAGACAATGAGTGGTTGTAGACAGGTCATATTCTGCATGGAGGCCGGTGACCAGTGGTGTGCCTCAGGGATCTGTTTTGGGACCCCTTACTCTTCGTAATTTTTATAAATGACCTGGATGAGGAAGTGGAGGGATGGGTTAGTAAATTTGCTGATGACACAAAGGTTGGAGGTGTTGTGGATAGTGTAGAGGGCTGTCAGAGGTTACAGGGGGGCACTGATAGGATGCAAAACTGGGCTGAGAAGTGGCAGATGGAGTTCAACCCAGATAAGCGTGAGGAGGTTCATTTTGGTAGGTCAAATATGATGGCAGAATATAGTATTAATGGTAAGACTCTTGGCAGTTTGGAGGATGTGAGGGATCTTGGGGTCCGATTCCATACAACACTCAAACTTGCTACGCAGGTTGACTCTGTGGTTAAGAAGGCGTACAGTGTATTAGCCTTCATCAATTGTGCTATTGAGTTTAAGGGCCAAGAGGTAATGTTGCAGCTATATAGGACCCTGGTCAGACCCCACTTGGAGTACTGTGCTCAGTTCTGGTTGCCTCACTACAGGAAGGATGTGGAAGCCATAGAAAGGGTGCAGAGGAGATTTGCAAGGATGTCATCTGGATTGGGGAGCATGCCTTATGAGAATAGGTTGAGTGAACTCGGCCTTTTCTCCTTGGAGTGACGGAGGATGAGAGGTGACCTGATAGAGGTGTACAAGATACTGAGAGGCATAGATCGTATGGATAGTCAGAGGCTTTTTCCCAGGGCTGAAATGGCTAGCGCAAGAGGGCATAGTTTTAAGGTCTTGGAAGTAGGTACAGAGGAGGTGTCAGGGGAAAGTATTTTTACACAGAGTGGTGAGTGCGTGGAATGGGCTGCTGGCGTCAGTGGTGGAAGTGGAAACGATCGGATCTTTTAAGAGACTCCTGGATGGATACATGGAGCTTAGAAAAATAGAGGGCTATGGGTAAGCCTATGTAGTTCTAACGTAGGGGCATGCTTGGCACAGCTTTGTTGGCCGAAGGGCCTGTATTGTGCTGTAGGTTTTCTATGTTTCTATGTTTCTGTTTCCCTGCATATGTCCACAATTCATTGTGTGAATTTAGTCAGAAGTCTTGATCAGTGATAAACATAATAGGGGTCTTAATCCGTGATCAATTAGTTAGTGGTCTAACAGCGAGTTGGGTTAGTTTTGGGCTCTCTCTCCATGAGTCAAATCTCAGTGAGTGCCGGGCAGGCCTTGAGTGCCAGGACAAGATGGGCTATATTTTTGTTGTCCCCTTCTATCATCAAAGGGCTCGTCCTAAATCATGGCAACCCCATGAGCATCAATGGTAGTGTCGTATCAACAACCTTACACTCAACATTAGTACAAGTACAACCAAGGAATTGATTGTGGACTTCAGGAAGGGGAAGTTGAGGGAAAACACACCAGTCCTCACTGAGGGATCAGAAGTGGTAAGGATAGGAATTTTCAATTTCCTGGATATCAACATCTCTGAAGATCTATCCTGGGCCCAAAATATTGATACAATTACGAAGGAGGCATGATAGCAGCTATATTCATTAGGGGTTGGAGGAGAATTGGTATGACACCAAAGACTCTTGCAAATTTCAACAGATGCACCATGGAGAGCTTTCTAACTGGCTGCATCACCGTCTGCTACAGAGGGGTGACTGCACTGGACCAGAAAATGTTGCAGAAAATTGTAAACTCTGCCAGCTCCATCATGGCAAGAAGCCTCCCCGGAATTGAGGACATCTTGAAAAGGTGATGCCTGAAAAAAGCTGTATCCATCATTAAGGAAACCATCACCCAGGATATGCCTTCTTCCCAATGCTACCCTCAAGGAGGAGGCATAGGAGATTGAAGACACGCACACTCAATGTTTTAGGACCAGGTTCTTCCGCTCCGCCATCAGAGTTCTTCATGGACTATAAACCAACCTATGAACACTACTTCAAAGTTTCATTTTTGTGCTTTCTTTTGCACTACTTATTTAATTTAATTTTTCAAATGTATTTCTTTTTGTAATTTATAGTTTTAAAAATTAACAAGTTTCATGTCCTATGCCAGTGATGTTAAACCTGATTCTGATTCTGAATAATGTGAATCTTTGTTGGTACTCTTCCAACACAACAGGCCCCAGCAATTTGCCCACCATCGGGGGCTTTTCAACTTTATCCAGGTGGTCAGTGGACATCACCGACAAAGCCAGTATTTATTGTTCAATTGGCTCTAAAGTGATGGCAGGTTTAATAATCAACCACTTGGTGATCTGGAGTCATATCCAGGCCAGACCAGGTAAGAACAGCAAGTTCCACCTCCTGGAAGAAATCAGCAAATCAAATGAATTTTCACAACAATCCAGTTATCCTATAACTCCCAATTCTTGGTAACTTGCTTTTTTTTAAGCATGCAAGGATTATCGTTAGCTAATTGATTTATTTACTTCTCTCAAGATAGATTTCAATCTCACGCTCTGCCTCACTGGCCCAGAGTTATGGCTGCTTGCCCAGTAAATTCACTGTGCTGTACGTCTCGGTCTTTACAGAGAGTCTCCAAAATGTCCTACCTGTACCACACACACTTAACAACCTCTGGAACAATGTGAACCTTGAAAACCAAAACAGGTCTGGGATTAAACTGGAGAACTGCACTTAAACCTCCCACCAATATAGATCTCAACCATTGCCAGAATTAGTCCCACAAGCACTGAGTTCTGAGGCTATAAATGAACATTGCTCTTTCCAGCAATTCCTCGTACTGAGAATGACTAACGCTTAAAAAAAAGTGAATGACTTAAAAACCAAATACCTGTTCTCATACAGAACATGGTGAGAGCACTTTCACCTCAGGATTCTAGCAGTTCAAGAAGATAACTTGTCATCAAAGTTCCAAGCGTAATTAAGAGTGGTCAATAAATGTTGTCCACATCATTTGCATTAGTAAAGATAAATATTCAATGGGAAGTGACTTACTATTCCATCTGGAGAGCAGTTGGTTTTATGTTGTGGTAAAATAAAGGGTCAGCCCCGCCCTCCAACCCCCAGTCGCACCAGTGTTATTTCTGCAGACGGGAAACATAACCTTGCGTTGAAACGCCATGAAGAGCATCGATAAGGTGGATGGTCACAGTCTTTCTCACATAGTACAGGAGTCTCAAACTAGAGGACATGGTTTTAAGGTAAGGATGACGAGGTGGGTAAGATTTCAAGGGGATCTGAGGGGGCAGGATTTTCGCACAGAAAGTGATGGGTACCAATGCAGTGTTTAGGAAGTATCCAATGGAATGGGCTTAGAGTGATACAAGCCAATTGTGGGTAACTGGAACTAGCTCAGATAAGCACTTAGTTGAGCTGAAGAGTCTCTTTCCATGTTGTATAACTCTAACAACTCTAATCTATCACAGCCTCCTGTGTTGGCAAGAGAAATAAAAGACCTAGTCAGCAGGATCTCAACAACTCTGTCATAGTTTGACCCCATTTTCCTATTTCCTTTTCCACCAGATGTTGCCTGAACTGTTGAGTTTTTCCAGCATTTTTTAAATTTTTATTTCAGCTTCTTTAAGCCTCTGGTCCAACCAAGCAGAGTTCACTGCCAAGAAGGCCCACCAGCGTCTTTACTTCCTGAGAAAACTAAAGAAATTGGCCTGTCCCCTAAAACCCTCACTAATTTTTATAGATGCACCGTAGAAAGCATTCTTCTAGGGTACATCACAGCCTGGTATGGAAGTTGTCCTGTCCAAGACCGAGAGAAGCTGCAGAAGATCGTGAACATGGTGCAGCACATCACACAAACCAATCTTCCACCCTTGGACTCGCTTTACACCACACGCTGTCAGAGCAGTGCTGCCAGGATAATCAAGGACAAGACCTACGCAGCCAATACACTTTTGTCCCTCTTCCCTCTGGGAGAAGGCTTAGGAGCTTGAAGACTCGTATGGCCAGATTTGGAAACAGCTTCTTTCCAACTGTGATAAGACTGCTGAACGGATCCCGACCCAGATCTGGGCCATAACCTCCAAGTATCCGGACCTGAGTCTCATTTTTTTTTGCACTACCTTACTTTCCATTTTTCTATTTTCTATTTATGATTTATAATTTAAATTTTTAATATTTACTAATTTTACTATTTTTAATATTTTTAATATTTAATATTTGTAATCCAGGGAGTGGGAAACGCAGAATCAAATATTGCTGAGATGATTGTACGTTCTAATATCAATTGTTTGGCGACAATAAAGTATGAAGTATTACCAAGCCTCTCAGTGTATGTATAACAAAGTGAGCAAATGATTAGATGCTGCAATTTCTAAGGGGTACCAAGCAATAAGGCAATGTTATGAGGTCTGGCTATTGTGAATGTCCAGTCAGTGGCCATTTTATTAGCTACCTCCTTTACCCGAAAAAGTGGCCACTAACCCTACGTTCATAGTCTTCTGCTGCTGTAGCCCATCCACTTCAAGGATCGACATGTCACACGTTCAGCAATGCTCTTCTACGCAGCACTGTTGTATTGCTTGGTTAATTGTCAACTTCCCATCATCTTTAACCAGTCTGGCCTTTCTCCTCTGACCTCTCTCATTGACAAGGCATTTTCGCCCACAGAACTGCCGCCCACTGGACGTCGTGTTTTTTTCGTTTTTCACACCATTCTCTGTAAACTCTAAGGTCCATTGTGCATGAAAACCCCAGGAGATTTCTGAGATACTCCATCACTCAGTCCGGCACCAGCAATCATTTCACGGTCAAAGTCACTTAGATCACATTTCTTCCCCATTCTGATGTTTGGTCTGGACAATAACTGAACCTCTTGACCATGTCTGCATACTTTCATGCATTGAGTTGCTGCCATTGGATATTTGCATTGACAAGCAGCTGTACAGGATCACAATAATGTGCCCACTGAGTGTATTATGGTCAGAATATGAGTGTGACTGGAAGTTATTTATTCAGAATGCTGAAGATCAGTGAAGCCTCTTATTCAACCATTGGATTGGTGAACTGTAATCCCATGATGGTCTAATTCCCTCAAGCAACACACACAAAAAATGCTGGTGAATGCAGCAGGCCAGGCAGCATCTCTAGGAAGAGGTACAGTCGACGTTTCGGGCCGAGACCCTTCGTCAGGACTAACTGAAAGAAGAGATAGTAAGAGATTTGAAAGTGGCAGGGGGAGTGGGAGATCCGAAATGATAGGAGAAGACAGGAGGAGGAGAGATGGAGCTAAGAGCGGGAAAGTTAATTGGCAAAAGGGATACAAGGTTGGAGAAGGGAGAGGATCATGGGATGGGAGGCCTAGGGAGAAAGAAGGCGGGGGAAGCCCAGAGGGTGGGCAAGGAGTTATAGTGAAAGGGACAGAGGGAGAAAAAAGAGAGGGAAAAAAGGGGAAAAGAGAGAAAAAAAATAATTAAATAAATAAGGGATTGGGTACGAAGGGGAGGTGGGGCATTGACGTAAGTTTGAGAAGTCAGTGTTCATGCCATCAGGTTGGAGACTATCCAGATGGAATATAAGGTGTTGTTCCTCCAACCTGAGTGTGGCTTCATCTTTACAGTAGAGGAGGCCGTGGGTAGACATATCAGAATGGAAATGGGACGTGGAATTAAAATGTGTGGCCACTGGGAGATCCTGCTTTCTCTGGCGGACAGAGCGTAGGTGTTCAGCGAAATGGTCTGACCACTGGGAGATCATTGCCTCTATCAGTTGAACTCAAAATCCCTGCAGTTCCTTCTATCTAACCTGACCAGTACTGTGCCTGTCTTGTAGAGGACCGGGCAATTCACCCCCCTGAAATTGGTCAGTGTAGTCTACTTACACCTCCAGCCTTCACGTTATGTGAAGGAACATTTTGATTTTGTCCGAATAGAAGGAGCTTCCAAAAGGCGGTCTCAGCCAGCACAGAGTACATACTGGACATCTGGTTGTGCACTGTCATTGCAAGGATCAGCAGGTCACTCTAAAGACAGACTTGCCTGAGGCGGTGCTGTGGACTGCCAGCAGGTGAGTGAACCCCACTAGACTCACGAGTTTGTGGGTTTTACTCTTGTCATTTCAGCACACCCGTCTCAGAACTGTTTTTATTTTCCCGCCTTTGCAGCACTTCGATTGACCCAGCTGACCAGGCATCCACAGCACGTCCTGTTCCCCAGCCACATCCCGGTACACGAGCACACAATGAACAAACAGCAGATGGCCAGTGGAGCCAGCATCCACCAAGACACTTCTATTCATTACGTCCTTTAAAAACAATGACACCTGGACATTGAGTTCCTCAACCTCTGGTATCTGCTCCCCCAGTGCCCCTTTCTCCTTTCTCACTCTCCTCCATCACCATGTCTCTCTCCCATCGCCCATCCTCTCCCTCCGCCCATTATCCAACCACTCCCCTCCACCATCATATCGCTCTACCCCGAAGAAGGGTTTCGGCCTGAAACGTTGACTGTTTGTTCATTTCCGTAGATGCTGCCTGATCTGCTGAGTTCCTCCAGCAATTTGTATGTGTTTCTCTACCCTCCCACCTCATTCCTTTTTATTCCATCCCCATCTTCCTCTCCTATCAGATTTCATCATCTTTAGCCCTTTGTCATTTCCACCTATCACCTCCCAGCTTCTGGCACCGTTCCCAGTCTCCCTCCCATCTGCCAGCTCTTGCCTCAGCCCTTCCCCTGCACACCTCTTTGCATTCTATTCGTTACTTGGACATCTCAAATAATAGGTGGAGTCTCAGGAAAATCCCATGGATTATAACCGGTCTTTTTTTGTGTGATGTTTCTTTGTGGATTCATCAATTAGCCCCTTGGCCTTGGAGAATGAAGATCGTCCACCGTGCCCAATGATGTCAGGAAACCTGTGCAGGAGAGCTTTTAAAGTGGAAAACCCATCCCTCGCTCTCGACCTTAGACGTCCAAGTCCTGTGGTATGAGGAACAACCACAAACTGGGGTCTTCCCTGATTGCAGTGGATGATTATGATATCTTCTGAGCCTTGTCATGCCCTTCCATCTCCACGGACCGCTGCAGTATCACCTTCCTGGCCATCGGATCTCCCTGTTGATCTCATCCACCCCAGTCATCCAGAGCTAACTTCACACGCTCGGTCAGACGTATCCCTATCTCTCCGGGATATGAGGCCGCGCGGCCCCACCCCCACCGAACTGGTTTAGCCCACCTGTTGAAGTGGTGCATGCAAACAGCTACCTGGAGCCACAAGTGAGAGTTGAGTGTCTGGTGGGGACCAAAGGTGAATCAGCTGCCCTGGAATGGATACGACAAGCTCTTTTGGCAGAGGTGCTACCCCTTCCTGGGCACCCCATCCACCCATATACTGCCAGTAAGCCAGCGTTTACTTAAGGAAGAGGTGAGGGTGGGGAAGGATTGACGGGCTTAATAAAAAGGCAGGAGATAGAACTCAATCCACCAGAAATGGATAGGAGTATTTCATCAAGTACATCGATGTTCCTTGAACCAAGCAAAGACTAAGATATATTGTGCCAAAGCTATTTTCCACATATTTATGGCCTGCCCTTTCAAAAGCTAATGTGATTGCATTTACTCCAGAAATCAATCAATTTTTATTAACTAACTGTACCATTTGGTACCAGAAGAGATTAGTTCAGCGTTTAATTAATTCAGTGCAACATCATGGGCCAAAGGACCTGTTCCTGTGCAGTACTGTTCTGCGTTCTATTATATCTGGAACACAAGATATGTTCTGAGATTGGAGAATCTATTGACTCATCACCCTGACTCAGGGAGTTTTAAATTCCTGACAGACTTAAGGCTGATTTATACTTCTGTGTCAACTCGACGCCATAAGTACGGTGTCACCGCGAACCCTACACAGTGCCTACGCGGATCCCTACGCCATAGCCTAGCGCGCACCTCTTCCAAAATGTAACTACGCGTCGCAGCAACGCAGACCGAACAACTGTGTTTGGCCCGCTTGGTAGCATCGCATTTCCTCCTACGCTGCAATAGCTTCCCATTGGGCAACTGAAGGGCAGGGAAGGAACTCTGGCTGCAATGCTTTCCATAAGGCTTTACAGACCTCCGAAATTATGGAGGACAGGTTTCGCTTTTATGAAAAAAGATGTTCGCTTTAAACTTGTTTACCCCGAGAAAGACTACCGTGACCATGAAGCCTTGCACGGGCAGGTGTGTGCACATGCGCGACGCGCCTGAATTGCAGAGCGACGCAGACACACCAACGCACAAGTATAAATGTTCACAACGCGCATTGGCCACTTGCATAGGTTACGGCGTCCATTTGACGCACAAGTATAAATCAGCCTTAAGGATCTACACTAGCTTCAGAGTGGCAAAGATCCCAAATAAAAATTCTTCTGAGGTGGGGGGAGTGCACATGAAGATATTCGCAAACACCCTGTAGACTCTATTAAAGATAATGTCCACCACTGAACCCTGGAAGTGATTACACGGTCCCCGATAATTCCTGTTGGCATTTTGTCGGATTCTCATTATAGATATTGACACTCTCTCATGTCACACGTGTTAATAATAATGCTCTCCCAGATATCCTGGTAAACGTTAACACGTTACAAGTTGCACTGTAATAACCCCAGCACACTCTCAGCTTGTCTAACTAATGGCACAGCTTCATTTCTATCTTCCAAAAGACCAGTGCTAGCTAAGCAAAAGCAAAGCAAGTCAAGTCATTCGGCAAGCCCTTTTTCCTGAGTGAAATGCAACAAGAGGATTAATGTGCATGAGAGTTCAGAAATACAGAAATCTAATGACAGGTCTAGAGGATTGTGCTGACCACAGGGATTCTCTAGGGATCAGAGATCTCAGTTTGATCCTATTTGCATATTAAAACGAGATGCTATTATTATGATTGATTTTTTTGATCTGATTAGATTCTCCACGTTTAGCAAATGCACGCTTTATTGCTGAATTACTAATGAAAATATGGAAATAGCTATGCTAATATTTTGAACTCCAAGCCAGAGCATTTGCTAAGTCAGTGCAGGCAATGTCTGTGCAAAACAGCTTCATCCCCTCTTTGAACAAGGAAGAGAGGGATTTCATCTTTGGCCGTAAGGAGTTGCTGACCTGTTTCATGGCTTCAGTCTCTGGTACCTGGGTTTTATTTACTGAAATATATTTATTTTATTTAGAAATGCAGTACAGAATAGGCCCTTCCAGCCCTCTGAGCCGCGCAGCCAGCAACCCACTCGTTTAACCCTAGCCTAACCTTGGGACAATTTACAATGACTAGTTAACCTACGAACCGGTACATCTTTGGACTGTGGGAGGAAACCGGAGCACCCAAAGAGCACCCACACGTTCTAAGGGAAGGATGTACAGACTCCTTACAGATGCCGCTGGAATTGAACTCTGAACACCAACACCCCAAGCTGTAATAGTGTCTCACTAACTGCTATGTTACAGTAGCACCCCATTTATCATCAAGGCACTCCATTAAAATTAGATAGGTACCCGATCATGTGTCTGGCAGGGTGGAGATGTATCTCTACCATAAGACCATAAGATAGAGGAGCAGAATTAGGCCATTTGCCCCATCGAGTCTGCTCTGCCATTTTATCATGGCTAATCCAATTTTCTTGTCAGCCCCAATCTCCTGGCTTCACCATGTATCCCTTCATGCCCTGACCAATCAAGAATCTATCAACTTGTGCTTTAAATATACATAAAGGCTGGCCTCCACAGCTGCCTGTGGCAAAGAATTCCACAGATCCACCACTCTCTGGTGAAAGAAATTCCTCTTCATCTCCGTTCTAAAAGAATGCCTCTTTATTCTGAGGCTGTGTCCTCTGGTCTTAGACTCTCCCACCATAAGAAACATCCTCTCCACATCCACTCTATCAAGGTCTTTCATCATTCAAAAGGTTTCAATGAAGTCACCCCTCATTCTTCTGAACTCCAGCGAATACAGACACAGAACCAAAGGAGGTGTAAGGCACTCCTTCCCTCTGCTAGCCTGCAGGTCACCCTTGGGCAAGGTGTAGCACCTACTTAGCCGCCTGATCATGGTCACATGAAGCCACGGGGGCAGGTGGTGGATGGTTGTCTGAGCAGCTGGTGCACATCACAGGTCCTGGTTATGCAACCACAGACACCAGGCAAACAATCTCTGAAGAGTATTGAGAATGACTGGGGTCTCCTGTCTCGTAAAGCCACTGCCCAGAAGGAGGCAATGGCAAACCAATTCTGTAGAAAAAAATTGTCAAGGACAATCATGATCATGGAGACCATGATCCCCTACATCATGCGGCATGGTACACAATGATGATGACCTGATCACCAATGTCCTGCACCAATCATATTTCATGCTTTCTTATAACAGAGGAGATAATTCTGCCCGTCGAGTATCTGCCAGCTCAGTGCTATCCTATCAATCCACTTCCTCAACTTTCCCTGTAACCTGCTGCCTTCATATGCACAGGAACTGTCACCTGATTCTCCTGTGGGAGACACGATAGCATAGTGGTTAGCGTAACAGTTTATAGCACCCGCGATAGGGGGTCGATCCTGTAAAGAGCTTACACATTCTGCTCATCACTCTGTGGGTTTCCTCTGGGTGCTGCTGTTTCCTCCTACCTGCGTACAGAAATTTCCAAATAAGATGTATGGATAGTAAGTGGTGAGCATACTACGTTGGAGCCAGAAGCATGGTGACACTTGCGGGCTGCCCATAGCACATCCTTGGGCTCACATCCTTGACACAAACCAAGCATGTTTTGATGTGCATGCAACAAATGAAGCTAATCTTTAATCTTTCTTCACCTGCCTACACCGGGGGCGATTATCAGCAGCCACTTAAGCTAACATTATGCCTCTAGAATTTGGGTTGAAATCCATGTGGTGTCAGTGAAAATGCGTAGACCCCACGCGCACGGAGCTGATCAGGATCGAACCCAGCTCACTGGAACCATGTGGCAGCAGTGGTTCATGTGACGCCACTGCTCCAGGCAACACACGCAAAACGCTGGAGGAACTCAACAGGCCTGGCAGCATCTATGGAAAAGAGTAAACAACTGACGTTTCAGGCCATGACTCTTCATCAGGACTGGAAAGGAAGGAGGAAGGAGTCAGACTAAGAAGGTGGGGAGGGGAGGAAGAAATACAAGATGGCAGATGGGAAAGGGGGTGAAGTAAAGAGCTGGAAAGAGAACAGGTGAAAGAGATAAAGGGGAATCTGAGAGGAGAGGACAAAAGACCATGGAAGAAAGGGAAGGGGAAGAGAACCAGAGGGAGGTGATGGGCAGCGAAGAAGGTGAGGAAGGGGACAGGAATGGGAATGGTAAAGGGGGTGTAATTACCAGAAGTGAAATAAAAGGATGTTCATGCCATCAGGTTGGAGGCTACCCAAACAGAACAGAAGTTGTTGCTCCTCCAACCTGAGTGTGGCCTCGTCATGGCAGTAGGGGAGGCCATGGACTGACATGTCAGAATGTGAATGAGAAGCAGAACTGAAATGGGTGGCCACTGGGAAATCTCAGTTTTGTGGTAGATGCAGCAAAGGTGCTCGGCAAAGCAATCTCCCAATCTACGTCAGGTCTCATCGACTTACAGGAGGCCACATCGGGAGCACCGGACAACCGACTCACAGGTGAGGTGTCGCCTCACCTGGAAGACTTGCTTGGAGCCCTGAATGGTTGTGAGGGAGGAGGTGTAGGGGCACTTGTGGCACTTTTTCCATTTGCAAGGTTAAGTACCAGGAGGAAGATCAGTGGGGAGGGACGAGTAGACAAGGGAGTCGCGTAGGGAGCAATCCCTGCGGAAAGCAGAGAGTAAGGGGAGGGAAAGATGTGCTTGTTAGTGGGATCCTGTTGGAGATGGCGGACATTGCAGAGAACTATATGGTGGATGCAAAGGCTAGCTGGGTGGTAGGTGAGGACAACAGGAACCCTATCTCTGGTGTGGCAGCAGGAGGATGGGGCAGGTGTGAAATGGAAGAGTTGTGGGTGGGGAGCATTGATGGTGGAGGAAGGGAAGCCTCTTTCCTCGAAGAAGGAGGACACCTCAGTTATTCTGGATTGAAAAGCCTCAGCCTGAGAACAGATACAGCAGAGATGGAGAAATTGAGAGAAGGGACTGGCATTTTTACAAGTGACAGGGTGGGAAGAGGTATAGTCCAGATAGCTGTGAGAGGCAGTGGGCTTATAAAAGATATCAGTAGATAGACTGTCTCCAGAGATGGAGACAGAGAGGTCAAGAAAGGAAGAGAGGTGTTGGAAATGGACAAAGTAAATTTGAAGGCAAGGTGGAAACTGGAGGAAAAGTTGAAGAAATCGGCTTACAAAGACTCTTCATCTTGTGTTCTTGATATTTATTACTTATTTGTTTATTTTTCATTTGTATTTGAACAGTTAGTTGTCCTTTGCACATTGGTTGTATGTTCATCCTGTTGGGTGCAGTCTTTCATTGGTTCTGTTATGTTTCTTGGATTTTCTGGTATGCTCACAAGAAAACAAATCTCAGGGTTGTATATGGTGACATATATGTACTTGATAATAAATTTACCATGAAATTTGATATTTGATGACATCATTCAGCATTGACTGGCACCTGGGGTGGTGGAGAGCAGGAAGCCAAAGCAACTTTGTGCCTTATGCAGATACCTTTAATATTTCTTCAAAGCTCTGAGGTACAGGCTGGATAAACTTGAGTTATTTGTGTTAAGAGGTTCTGGCACCACAGAGAGTGAAATGAAAACAGGAAATTATCACCAAATCAGGTTACACCTGTAAGGAAAATAATTGAGTTAATATCTCAGTTCACAGGCCTTTCAGAATCAGCAGTAACTATGCAAACTCTGCTCTGAATGTGACATCAGTTTCCAGGATTGTATAGCTGTTCCCTTAAATATACATTTCTATTTAACACGGTTGATACCCAGGTTAAAATTCAAGGCCTGTTGGACGGGTCTGCCTCGAAGTCTGTAACAGTAAAAACAGCAGGGTTTACAGTGCCATTTAAAACTCCAGCCTTTCTGATCTATTCTGCCCTTTGTCCATTCCCTACGTGTTCAATTCGTATTAAGGAAGAATCTAAATTAGTGTCCATTGCACACCAATGATTGAAAATGATGTCAGGTCACCAGTCAATTAACAGTCCTTGTCCCTTTCCGTGGCTAACTGCAACCCAATGTGATTTATAAGGTGACAGTACCTCATTAACCAACAGCCTGCAGGCTAACTATTTATTCCCTAAAGTGTACCAGCAAGAGATATTTCTGTATTGCTCCTGATTTAGGGGTTTCAGTTGTAATAATAATGTGTATAATGTGTATAAATCCCTTCCTTCCCCCTACCTTCTTGCTCTATCTTCTCATTTTTTTTCCCCCAGTCCTGATGAAGGGTCTCAGCCTGAAACATCAACTGTATATTCCTTTTCATAGATGCTGCCTGGCCTGCTGGGTTCCTCCAGCATTTTGCTTGCTTGTGTTGCTTGGAATTCCAGCATCTGCAGATTTTCTTGTAACTTGCATATTCGAGTTGGCTATTGTGTTTGTAGTCCCATTGTTATATATATTGCCTTTACTGGGTCAAAAATATTAATCGCACCCGCACTTCGACAATCACACAGATAATATCAGAGTGGGTGACCTCTGACTTTGTGCTACTCAAACATTTATACAGCGTTTTACAAAGCTCCAGCTAGCTTGACCTTTTCAACTGAAAGGGCTTGAACCTAAAATAAATGCTAATATGGTGCTTATTGTGGTTGAATATTAATGAACATGACATTTCTGTCAGCAAAAGGCAGAGAAAACTTGCCTGGCTTTGTAAACAACGTCTGCTCCTTAACTGTACAAGGAATGAATAGCTGATGTTTGCTTGATTTTTTTGTGTGTTTGCGGGACAATAAGATAGCATACTCAAGCTGGAACAGTTGGCTAGTCTTGCGATACAAGACGAAAGAGCAAACATATAAATTAGCTCAGGGTTGGGGAGGGGGTGGAAAACAGTGGTTTTCGAAAGTAAGACTGACAGCCTCCATTGTTTGATGCCTGTGAGGTTGCTCGCTGCCCCAGCTGAGACGCCAGGTAAATCATCAGCTGTTAGTGATCCAGAACTGGGTTTGTACTGACAAGCCCCAGCGCCATTATCCACCTCGGTAGCTATGGGAAGAATGTGACAGGTTGCCACACCCTCCTTCATTCCCCTTTGGTTCAACCACAGCACCACCTCTGGCACACATAGTCATCCGCTGAGTGTGTGGGCTTGTCACCAGGACCGGTTCGGGAGCTGGAGTTGGACGCCATTTCTTAAGCAGCATGAGAGGAATTTCAAGTATCCTGCACGAACTTTGAGCTCCCTCCCAGTGTAAAGGGCAACAGGAATTACATTGGAGTAAGTAGCCTTTCACGAGCTCCTCCAGCACTTCATACTGTGTGGCCTCATGGAGAGAGTGTCTGATTCTGGCAATGAATGATCAGAAGGTAGCAGGTTCGAGTCCTGTCATTGTCATGGTCATTTGCCATTGAATAGACAACTTTGATCAGCCTTCTTCCTAGGATGGCAATGAATGGATAAAATGAGGGGCAAAATTTTAAGGTGATTGAATATCCCTGAACATGGGGAGAAGTCAGACATAGTTTCATTTTCCATAGAGTGGTGGTAGAGGCAGATACTTTAGGGACATTTAAGAGACTTTAGGCTTAAGAACGAAAGAAAATTGGACGGCTATGAAAAGAGAAGACACAAGACACTATTATACTACAGCACAGTACAGGCCCTTCGGCCCTCGATGTTGTGCCGACCCATATATTCCTTAAAAAAAACGTATTAAACCCACACTATCGCATTACCCTCTATTTTTCTTTCATCCATGTACCTGTCCAAGAGGCTCTTAAATACCCCTAATGTTTTAGCCTCCACCACCATCCCTGGCAAGTCATTCCAGGCACCCACAACCCTCTGTGTAAAAAACTTACCCCTGATGTCTCCCCTAAATCTCCCTCCCTTAACTTTGTACTTATGCCCTTTGGTGTTTGCTGTTCGTGCCCTGGGAAACAGGTACTGGCTATCCACCCTATCTATGCCTCTCATAATCTTGTAGACCTCTATCAAGTCCCCTCTCATCCTTCTACGCTCCAAAGAGAAAAGTCCCAGCTCTGCTAACCTTGCCTCATAAGACTTGTTTTCCAATCCAGGCAACATCCTAGTAAATCTCCTCTGCACCCTCTCCATAGCTTCCACATCCTTCCTATAATGAGGTGACCAGAACTGAACACAATACTCTAAGTGTGGTCTCACCAGAGATTTGTAGATTTGCAACATGACCTCTCTACTCTTGGACTCAATCCCCCTATTAATGAAGCCTAGCATCCCATAGGCCTTTTTAACTATCCTATCAACCTGTGCAGCAACCTTGAGGAATATATGGATTTGAACCCCAAGGTCCCTCTGTTCATCCACACTCTTAAGTAACCAACCATTAACCCTGTACTCAGCCTTCTGGTTTGTCCTTCCAAAATTCATCACCTCACACTTATCCGGATTGAATTCCAACTGCCACTTTTCTGCCCAACTCTGCATCCTGTCTATATCCTCTTGTAACCTTCGACAACCTACAGCTCCATCCACAACTCCTCCAATCTTCATGTCATCTGCAAACTTACTCACCCATCCTTCCGCCTCTTCATCCAGGTCATTTATACAAATCACAAAGAGCAGGGGTCCCAGGACAGATCCTTGCGGCACTCCAGTAGTCACTGACCTCCAGGCAGAATACTTTCCTTCCACTACTACCCTCTGCTTTCTTCTTGTAAGCCAATTTTTTATCTAAACAGCCAAGGTTCCACTGATCCCATGCCTCATGACTTTCTGGATGAGTCTCTTGTGGGGGACCTTGTCAAATTCCTTGCTAAAATCCATGTAGATCACATCTACCACCCTACCCTCATCAATTTCTTTTGTTACCTCTTCAAATAACTCAATTAGGCTCGTGAGGCACGACTTTCCCTTCACAAAGCCATGTTGACTATCCTTGAGTAGACTGTGCTTCTTGAAGAGCTCGTAGATCCTATTCTTGAGAATACTTTCCAGTAGTTTGCAGACCACTGACGTAAGACTCACCCATCTATAGTTCCCAGGATTCTCCCTATTACCTTTTTTAAACAAGGGAACTACATTTTCCATTCTCCAAACCTCCAGCACCACTCCCCCCCACAGCCAAAGAGGATTCAAAGATCATAGCTACTGCTCCAGCGATCTCTTCTCTGACTTCCCACAGCAACCTGGGGTATATCACGTCCAGCCCTGGGGACTTATCAATCTTGATGTTTTTAAGAAGCTCCAACACTTCTTCTTCCTTAATCTCCACATTGTCCAGCACACAGACCTGATCTATTTCGACCTCACCCTGATCAAGGTCCTTTTCACTTGTGAATACCGAAGCAAATTATTCATTTAGGACCTCCCCAACCTCCTCCGCTTTCAGGCACATGTTGCCTTCTTTATCCTTTAGCAGCCCCACCTTCATTCTTGTCATCCTTCTGTTCTTCACATATGCATAGAATGCCTTGGGTTTCTCCTTAATCCTTCATGCCAAGGCTTCTCATGCCCCCTTCGAGCTCTCCTAAGTCCTTTCTTAAGCTCCTTCCTGGCTACCCTATATTTCTTATGAGCTCCTCCTGCTTCCTGCTTCTTATATCTAACATATGCTTCCTTCTTCCTCTTGACGAGTTGCCTCACATGTTTCGTCAGCCACGGTTCCCTTTTCCTACTATTTTTTCCTTGTCTCAGTGGGACAAACCTATCCTGAACCCAGCACAATTGGTCCCTAAACTTCCACCACATTACTTCTGTGCTTTCACCCTTGAACATCTGTTTCCAATTTACTCTCGCTAGTTCCTGCCTCATCCCTTCATAGTCAGCCCTTCCCCAGTTAAGCACTTTCCCACTTTGTCTGTTTTTATCCTTTTCCATAGCTGTGCTGAAGCTAAGAGAGTTGTGGTCACTCTCACCAAAATGCTGCCCCACCAAGAGGTCTGCCACCTGGCCAGGTTCATTACCCAGAACTAGATCCAGTATGGCCTCTCCTCTCATCAGCCGGTCCACATACTGTGTCAGGAAACCTTCTTGAACACACCCGACAAATTCAGCCCCATCTATCCCCCTTGCAGTCAGGAGCTGCCAGTCAATATGAAGGAAGTTGAAGTCACCCATAACTACGACCCTGTATTTCCTGCACCATTCTAAAATCTGCCTGCTTATCTGCTCCTCGGTGTCCCGAGGGCTATCTGGGGGCCTATGGACTACTCCCAGCACAGTGATTGATCCCTTCCTATTTCTGACTTCCACCCACACTGACTCAGTGGACATTCCCTTTGCAGCATCCTCCCTCTCTATAGCTGTGATACTATCCCTGACCAGTAATGCTACTCCCCCCCCCGCCACTTTTCTACCTCCCATCCTATTCCTTTTACAACACCTGAACCCCAGTATCTGCATCAGCCAATCCTGCCCTTCCTCCAGCCAGGTTTCAGTAACGACCACAACATTGTAGTTCCACGTACTGATCCATGCTCTAAGTTCATCCGCTTTATTCCTAATACTCCTAGTGTTGAAATAGACACATTTCAACCCCTCTAACTGGCTACATTTATGTTTTGTCCCCTGCCTGTCCTTCCTCACCAACTCAGAACACATAGCATCATGCCCTTGTCCTTCTACCCTAATCTCTGCACTCACATTCTGATTCCCACCCCACCCCGCCAAACTAGTTTAAACCCTCCCCAACAGCTCTAGCAAACCTGCCTGCCAGGATATTGGTCCCTTTCCAGTTCAGGTGCAGCCCATCCTTTTTGTACAGGTCAGACCTTCAGCAGAAGAGATCCCAACGATCCAGAAATCTGAACCCCTGCCCCCTGCACCAACTCTCCAGCCACGCATTCATCTGCCATAACTTCCTGTTCCTACCCTCTCTGTCTCATGGCACAGGCAGCAATCCCGAGATTACCACCCTTGACGTCCTGCTTTTTAACTTCTTTCCAAACTCCCTGTATTCCTTCTTCAGGACCTCATCCCTACTCCTATCTATGTCATTGGTCCCCACGTGGACCACGACATCTGGCTGCTCTCCCTCTCTCCTGAGAATACTGAGAACTCGATCCGAGATATCGCGGACCCTGGCACCAGGGAAGCAACAGACCATCCGGGATTCTCGATCTCTCCCACAGAACCTCTCAACTGTCCCCCTAACTATCGAATCCCCTATCACTACTGCTCTCCTCTTTTTCCTCCTTTCTTTCTGAGCTGAGGGTCCAGTCTTGGTGCCAGAGACGTGACCACTACAACTTGTCCCTGGTAGGTCGTCCCCACCAACAGTATTCAAAACAGTATACTTATTGTTGATGGGAACGGCCACAGGGGTGCTCTGCTCTTTCTGTCTATTCCTCTTCCCTCTCCTAACAGTCACCCAGTTAACTGTCTCCTGACTTATAGGGGTGACTGTCTCCCTGAAACTCCAATCTATTACTACCTCTGCCTCCCGAATGATCCAAAGTTCATCCAGCTCCAGCTCCAGTTCCCTAACTCGGTTTGACAGGAGCTGCAGCTGGATGCACCTTTTGCAAGTGTAGTTGTCAGAGACAATTGTGCTGTCCCTGACTTCCCACATCCTACAATCCTGGACTGCCCTATCTACTGCCTCCATTACCAACTCCTAAGTTAATTAAATTAATTAAAGAAACTTACCCGGCCTTACCTCTTTGGGAGCAAGATCGTCCTCCGCCTCTTCTCTCCGAAGCCTCTCGAGCCAAATCCTCAAAGCTCCACTCCTTCACTGGCCGCTCTGCTTGGGCTACCCCTCTTTTTATTTGTTTGAGCTTTTCAATTTTCAATTGCCCGATCAAACTGCTTGGTCACCTGACCTCGATTGCCCTATCAGCTGCTTTCTGCTGAGTCTGAAGGGTTCAATTGATCTTGGAAGTAGGTTAAAAAATATCAGCACAACAATGTAAGCCAAAGGGTCTGGACTCTACTGTACTGCCTAGAGAAGTCACTGTAATGCAGGAAATCCAAAAAGGTTTCACAAGTGACTTATTTTAGCTTTGCTTTCTGAGGGTTAGCTCTCAGTCAGGGCAGACTGTTCCTCACTGTAAAGTTATTTTGGAACGATGCATCTTCAGCAGAACAGCACTCCCTCGGAATCAGCCGTCATTTGCAAACTCAAAACTCTGGAACGTTCTGACAACTCTGCCTCTATCAAACTACTTCAGTAATTTGAAAGCCATGGAAGTACTTCACAAATTCCTGGAGAGATACAGGATGGAAACAGGCCATTCAGCCCATTGAATCAATGCTGAATGTGAACCATTTATTCACACCAATCCTGCATTGATCCCATTCTCATTCTCCTCAACTCCCCACAGCTTCTAACACTTGCCTATGCACGGGGTCAACTTACAGCAGACAATCGACTGATCAACCTGCATGTCTTTGGGATGTGGGAACAAACCCGAGCACCTGGACAAAATATTTAAGGGGAACCTGAGGGGGGATGTTCTTCACTCAGAGAGTGGTACGAGTGTGGTGGGTGCGGGTTCTATTATGAGAAGTCTGGATAAGTACAAGAATGAGAGGGGTATGGAAGGCTAGGATCCAGGTGCAGGGAGATGGGACTAGGCGAACAAAGAGGGCAGCATGGACTAGATGGGCTGAAGGACCTGTTTCTGCACTGTCATATTCTATGATTCTAAAAATCACACGGGTGAAAGGACGACACACAAGTTCCACACATCACCTGAGGTCAGGATTGAGCATGTGTCCCTGGTACAACCAGCTACTCCACAGTGCTACCCCGCAATGCACTAGACAGAAACGAAGGTGTTCAGGGACATGACCTCACTGCACTGGTAAGCCAATGGGATGGGCAACACTTGATTTTACAGAGAGAAAGCCCTCATTGATTGGATGATTCTCACAGAATTGGGCCTGTGACAAACACACATATCAGTACCTAATGGACTGCAGCTCACTGCAAATATGCAAACTGTGTCAAATAAAAAAAAGAGTTAAAAAGCACATCCAGACTAAGGTTTAAATTACAGGGTTGAAGCTGAGTCACTGACATTTAACAAAGTTCTAGATGAGCACTTTGAATCAATTAAATTGGCAGGGAGATGGGAACAGATTGATTGTGCTGAGGATTGGGCAGCTGGTATACAAGTCGATACACTGTATAGTGAAATGGTGAGAAAGGATAGACAGTTGATAGGGCAAAATTGCAGTCTGTGGAATGAGGTGAAGTGTAACATGGGAGCAAAATCAAAAAGGGAAAGGAATACAGGAATGAAGCATTTATGTTTGAAAGGAATCAGGGAGATGATTTTATTGCGCAGTTAGAGTTTGACAGGTATGATGTTGTGAGTATCACTGAGACATGGCTGAAAGAAAATCATAGTTGTCGGTTTAACATCCACAGACACAAGTTATATTGAAAGGACAGGCAGGTTGGCAGGGGGGCTGGGGCGGCTCTGTTGGTAAAAAAAAATGAAATCAAATCCTTAGGAGTAACATAAAGAGGTGTAGAATCGTTGTGGGTGGAGTTAGGAAAACGGAAGGATAAAAAGACCCCAAAGAGAGTTATATACAGATCTCCAAACAGTAGCTTGTATGTGGGATATAAATTTCAGTGGGAAATAGAAAAGTCATGTAATAAAGGCAATGTCACTATAGTCATGGGGGATTTCAGTATGCAGCTAGATTGGGGGAAAAAAGAGAGAATTTGTAGAATGCCATAAAGATGGCCTTTCAGAGCAGCTTGAGATTGAGCCCACTAGGGGTTAGGCTATTCTGGATTGGCTGTTGTGTAATGAACAATTTAATTAGGGAGCTTAAGGTAAAGGAACTCTT
Organism: Mobula hypostoma; assembly: GCF_963921235.1. Classification (NCBI taxonomy): domain Eukaryota; kingdom Metazoa; phylum Chordata; class Chondrichthyes; order Myliobatiformes; family Myliobatidae; genus Mobula; species Mobula hypostoma. The sequence continues at coordinate 18,198,226 of NC_086104.1, read as the reverse complement.
AGGAGGCAGTGATCATTATACGATAGAATTCACTCTGCAGTTTAAGAGGGAGAAGCTAAAGAAATCAGATATATCAGTATTACAGTGGAGTAAAGTGAACTACAGTGGCATGAGCGAGGAGCTGGCCAAAATTGATTGGAAGAGGACACTAGCAGGGATGACGGTAGAACAGCAATGGCTGGAGTTTCTGGGAGCAATTCAGAAGGAGCAGGATAGATACATCCCAATGAAGAAGAAGTATTCTAAAGAGAGGGTCAGAATCAGAATCAGGTTTATTACCGCCGGCATGTGACGTGAAATGTGTTAACTTAGCAGCAGCAGTTCAATGCAATACGTAATGTAGAAGAGAAAAAAAATAATAATGTACCTGTATCTGTAGGGCTGCTGGCAATGGTGGTGGAGGTGGATACGATAGGGTCTTTTAAGACTTTCGGATAGATACATGGAGCTTAGAAAAACAGAGGGCTATGGGTAAGCCTAGTAATTTCTAAGGTAGGGACATGTTCGGCACAATTTTGTGGGTCAAAGGGCCTATATTGTGCTGTAGATTTTCTATGTTTTTTTCTATAATAAATAAATAAATAAATTATTTACGGTATACGTATGTTGAATAGATTGAAAAATGTGCAACAAACAGAAATAATGTATACTGAAAAAAGTGAGGTAGTGTCCAAGGGTTCAATGTCCATTTAGGAATCAGATGGCAGAGGGAAAGAAGCTGTTCCTGAATCTCTGAGTGTGTGCCTTCAGGCTTCTGTGCCTCCTACCTGATGTTAACAGTGAGAAAACGGCATGCCCTGGGCGCTGGAGGTCTTTAATAGTGTACGCTGCCTTTCTGAGACACCGCTCCCTAAAGATGTCCTGAGTACTTGGTAGGGTAGTACCCAAGATGGAGCTGACTAGATTTACAACCCTCTGCAGCTTCTTTTAGTCCTGTGCAGTAGCCCCCCCATATCAGGTAGTGAAGCAGCCTGACAGAATGCTCTCCATGGTACAACTATAGAAGTTTTTGACTGTATTTGCTGACATGCCAAATCTCTTCAAACTCCTAATGAAGTATAGCTGCTGTCTTGCCTTCCTTATAGCTGCATTGATATGTTGGGACCAGGTTAGATCCTCAGAGATCTTGACACCCTGGAACTTGAAACTGCTCACTCTCTCCACTTCTCATCCCTCTATGAGGATTGGCATGTGTTCATTTGTCTTACCCTTCCTGAGTGCCAGGTTGTTGCTGGGGCACCGTTCCACTAGTTGGCATATCTCATTCCCGTACACCCTCTCGTCACCATCTGAGACTCTATCAACAATGGATGTATCACCAGCAAGTTTATAGATGGTATATGAGCTACACCTAGCCACACAGTCATGGGTATAGAGAAAGTAGAGCAGTGGGCACACATCCCTGAGGTGCACCAGTGTTGATTGTCAGTGAGGAGGATATGTTATCACCAATCTGCACAGATTGTCGTCTTCCCGTCAGGAAGTCAAGGATCCAATTGCAGAGGGAGGTACAGAAGCCCAGGTTCTGCAACTTCTCAATCAGGATTGTGGGAATGATGGTATTAAATGCTGAGCTATAGTCAATGAACAGCATCCTGACATAAGTGTTTGTGTTGTGCAGGTGGTATAAAGCCATGTGGAGAGCCATTGAGATTGCATCTGCCATTGACCTGTTGTGACGATAGGCAAATTGCAATGGGTCCAGGTCCCTGCTGAGGCAGGAGTTCAGTCTAGTCATGACCAACCTCTCAAAGCACTTCATCACTGTAGATGTGAGTGTGACTGGGTGATAGTCATTAAGGCAGCGCACATTATTCTTCTAGGAAGAATAATTGTTGCCTTTTTGAAGCAAGTGGGAACTTCCACCAGTAGCAGTGAGAGATTGAAAATGTCCTTGAATATTCCCGCCAGTTGGATAGGACAGGTTTTCAGAGCCTTACCAGGTACTCCATCTGGACCTCCCACCTTGCGAGGGTTCACTCTCTTTAAAGACAGCCTAACATCAGCCTCGGAAACAGAGATCATAGTGTCATCAGGTACAACAGAGATCTTCACAGCTGTAGTTGTGTTCTCCCTTTCAAAGTGGGCATAGAAGGCGTTGAGTTCATCTGGTAGTGAAGCATCGCTGCCATTCATGCTATGGGGTTTCGCTTTGTAGGGAGTAATGTCTTGCAAACCCTCCCAGAGTTGCCGTGCTTCTGATGTCACCTCCAACCTCATTCGAATTTGTCTCTTCGCCTTTGAAATAGCCCTCAGCAAATCACACGATTTTTTTGGTACAGGCCTGGGTTGCCAGATTCAAATGCCACAGATCTAGCCCTCAGCAGACAACGTATCTCCTGGTTCATCCGTAGCTTTTGGTTTGGGAATGTACAGTAAATCTTTGTAGGCGCACTCTCATCCATACAGATTTTAATGAAGTCGGTAACAACTGCAGCACACTCATCCTGGTTCGAATATGAATTCCTGAAGAAGTCAAAGACAGCATAAAAGCAAAAGAGAGAGCATATAATATAGCAAAAATTAGTGGGAAGTTTGTGGATTGGGAAGCTTTAAAAAGCCAACAGAAAGCAGCGAAAATACCTGAAAGGAGAGAAAAGATGAAATACGAAGGTAAGCTAGCCAATAATATAAAACAGGACACCAAAAGTTTTTTACAGATATTCAAAGTGTAAAAGAGGAGTGAAAGTGGATATTGGAACACTGGAAAATGACGCTGAAGTGGTAGTATTGGGAGACAAAGAAATAACAGGTGAACTTAATAAGTATTTTGCATTAAAACACCATAGAAGATACTAGCTGTATGCCAGAAGTCCGAGAGTGTCAGCGAGCAGAAGTGAGTGGAATTGTAATTACTAAGGAGAAGGTGCTTGGGAAACTGAAAGGTCTTAAGGTAGATAGGTCAGTTGGACCAGTTGAATCACACCCTAGGTTTCTGAAGGAGGTAGCTGAACAGATGGTGGAGGCATTAGTAATGATCTTCCAAGAATCACGAGACTCTGGAATGGTTCCGGAGGTCTGAAAAACTGCAAATGTCATCATCATCATCATCAGGTGCCATGCCCAGTTTGAGCTTTGACTGCCATGGCTCACACACTCCTGTTTCGGGTCAAGTAGATCAATTCATTGGTATTCATTTCCAGTCCTCTGGCTGCTGTCTCCATCATCATTTGTCTTTGTCTTCCTCTTGCTTTCTTCCCTTCAATCTTTCCCATAATTACCATGCATTCTAACTCCTCTTTCCTAATCACATGTCCAATGAAGTTGCGTTGTCTTTTCATGATCTCATACATTATTTCTCTTTTTGTGTTTGCTCTGTTCATGACATCCTCTTTAGATATTCGTTTTGTCCATGATATTATTTGCATCCTCCTCAAAAACTACATCTCTGCTGCTCCAGTTCGTTTCCTCATGTTACTAGATATCGTTCAGTATTCTAAGCCATATAACATAACTGGATAAACGTAACGTTTCAGTACTCTGAAGTGGGTTGTCATGCCTAGTTTAGTATTGGTCAGTATACTCTTCATTCTCGTAAAGGTGTCTTTTGCCATCCCTATTCTTCTTTTGATGTCCATGTTGCACCTGCCATCTGATGTCACCCAGCTTCCTAAGTAGCAAAAGTTCTGTACTTGTTTTATGTCTTCCCCGTTTATTCTCAGCCTGCAGATAGGATTCTCCTTCTTTTTGGATATCACCATACATTCTGTCTTTTTGCAATTGATAGACAGACCCATTTTTGCACTTTCTTCAACAATTAGATCAATTAAGTTTTGTAGTTCTTCCTCCGTGCTTGCGATTAACACAGTGTCATCTGCATATCTGAAATTATTGATGTCTTCACTACCAACTTTGATTCCCAAGATGTCTTATTTTTTGTAATATTGTTTCACTGTACACATTAAATAAATTGGGGAGAAAACATACGCTTGTCTAATGCCTCTCTTGATTTTCATAAACTGACTCACTTCTCCATCTATTCTTACAGCGGTAGTTTGTTCCCAGTACAGATTACTGATTAGGCAGAGGTCTTTCGAATCTAGATCTAGAGTTTTCTGTAATATTTCAAATAACTTATTGTGCTTCACTTTATCAAATGCTATTGTGTAGTCGATAAAAGAAACAAACAAATCTTTTTGCACTTGAATAGCTTGTTCTGATATTATCCTTAACATTAACATTGCGTTTCTTGTACCTTTGTCTTTTACAAAACCACATTGTTCTTTACCTATTTCAGCTTGTATCTTACTTTTAGCTCTTGTCATCAAAATTCTTAGAAGTATCTTGGTGATTTGACTCATTAAACTTGTTGTCCTATGTAATTCACATTCTATTGCTCCAGGTTTCTTAGGAAGAGTGACAAATACTGATCTTTTCATCTCTTTTCGTATTATTCCAGTCTCATAAATGTCATTGATTAAATCAGTATGTTTTTCAATTCCATAATCTTCAAGGGCGATAATTTGTTCTATTACTAATTCATCAGGACCTGCTGCCTTTCCTTTCTTCATCTTATTTATTGTATTACGAACTTCAGATTTCAAAATACTTGGACCTTCAATATTTTTCTTAATTTCTGGTTTTTCACCTTGATTGTCTTCAAACAATTCCTGAATATACTCAGTCCATCTGTTCATAATCTCATCTTGTTCCATGATTATGGTACCGTCCTTTGTTTTCAAACATCCACCTGAAGAACAGAGGAGCTTTTTACCAGTGATATTCTTGATTTGCTGATGTAACCTTTTTGGATCAGTAATAGGGATTCTTTCTATTTGCTCACATTCCTGGTTTAACCATTTTTCTTTAGCTTTTTGACACAAGCTTTCAACTCTTTTACCTAAGGACGTATATTCTATAGGATTTGCTTTCTTCTGCCTCCTTTCTTCCATTAGATTTTTGATTTCATCTGTCATCCATTTATTCCTCTTTGTGCTTTTTTTCTTTTTTAGGAATCACTGACTTTGCTGATTCTACCAAGGCATCCTTTAGAGAGTTAAATTTCATTTCTACATGATTGCTATCATCTTCAACAGATTCTATTTCTAGACTTTGAAATCTATTCCTCACTTCAATTGTAAATTTTTGTCTTAAGTTTTCTTCTTTAATTAATTGCAAGTAGTCAAGGGATTGTTCAGATATTTGCTTCCTCCGTTTTTTAAGTTTTACTTTTACATGACATACTACTGGGTTATGGTCACTATTACAGTCTGCACCTGGATATGTTTTGCATTGAGTCACTGAGTTTCTAAATCTTTGGTTTATAGTAATAAGGTCACACAAAAGAAAATTATTGCCACTTGGAAAGTAAGAACCCTATATCAAACAGGAAGATTGGACAATGTGATAAATGAAATGGAAAGACTAAAAATTAACATCATAGGAATTAGCGAAGTTCGTTGAATAGGTGTGGGAACATGTCAGAATAGAAATAAAACACTAATTTATTCTTGTGGAACATCCCATACTAATGGAGTAGGAATTCTTATGGATGGAAACATGGCAGAAAGTGTTTTACGACATTGGGCAATCTCAGAAAGAGTGCTCCTTGTTAGATTCAGAGGACAACCATTTGATTTAGCAATTATACAGGTATATGCACCAACAACAGCTGGAACAAATGAAGATATAGATAAATTCTATGAAGAGCTTGAACAAGCAAAGAATGGATGCAAATCTCATGATATTGTTATTGTCTTGGGAGATCTAAATGCTAAAGTAGGACAAGGTGCTGATGGAAATACCATAGGAAAATTTAGACTAGGGTAAAGAAATGAAAGAGGTGAGAAATGGGTAGAATGGTGAAAGATGAATAATCCGGTCACTATGAATACCTACTTTAAAAACCATCCAAGACGCTTTTGGACCTGGGAATGTCCAGGTGATAACACTAGAAATCAAATTGCAAATATTACTCCACTCTTTAAGAACGGAGGGATGCAGAAGAAATTAAGTTATATATCAGTTGGCCTGACTTCAGTGGTTGTGAAGATTTTAGAGTGTTTTATTAACGATGAGCTTCTTTGGGGTACCTGGGGGGTACAAGATAAAGTAAGCCAAAGTCAGCATGGTTTCCTGGAACAAAATGGAACTGAATAAGTATTTTGCATTAGTCTTCACTGTGGAAAACACTAGCAGTATGGTGTAATTTCCAGGTGTCAAGGGGCATGAAGTGTATGAAGTTACCATAACTAGAGAGAAGGTCCTTCGGAATCTGAAAGATCGGGATATTGAATATTGGAACACTGGAGAGGTAGTATTGAGGGACAAAGAAATGGCAGGTGAACTTAATAATTATTTTGCATTAAAAAACCATGGAAGACACTAGCAGTATGCCAGAAATCCAAGTGTGTCAGGGGGCAAAAGTGTAGTTGCTATTATGAAGGAGAAAGTGCTTGGGAAACTGGAAGTTGGTGTGCACCCCAGAGTTCTGAAAGAGGTAGCTGAAAAGATCATGGAGGTACTAGCAATGATCTTTCAAGAATCACTAGATTCTGGAATAATTATGGAAGAATGGGAAGTTCCAAATGTCACTCCACTCTTCAAAAAGGGAAAGAGGCAGAAGAAATGAAATGATAGGCCAGTCAGTCTGACCTCAGTGCTTGGGAAGAAGTTGGAGTTGATTATTAAGGCTGAGGTCCCAGGGTACTTGGAGGCACATGACAAAATAGGTCATAGTCAGCAGGGTTTCCTCAAAGAAAAATCTTGCCTGAGAAAACAGTTGGAATTCTTTGAAGAAGTAATAAGCAGGATAGAAAAAGGAGAATGTTGTGTACGTGGATTTTCAGAAGGCCCTTGACAAAGTGCCACACATGAGGATGCTTAACAAGCTACAAGCCCATGGTATTACAGAAAAGAATTCTAGCATGGATAAAGCAATGGCTGATCAGCAGGGGGCAAAGCGTGGGAAAAAAGGATGCCTTTTCTGACTAGTTGACAGTGACTAGTGGGACTGATTCTTTGTACATTATATGTCAATGATTTGGATGATGGAATTGATGGGGTTTTTTTTTGCAAAGTTTGCAGACAATATGGAGACAGCTGGAGGGGCAGGAGCTTTGATGAAGTGGAGAGGCTACAGAAAGACTTTGACAGATTAGGGAAATGGGCAAAAAAATGGCAGATGAAATATAGTGTTGAGAAGTGTATGGCCATGCACTTTGGTAGAAGAAATGAAAGGGTTGACTATTTTCTAAATATAGAGAAAATGTAAAAAAAAATTGAGGTGCAAAGGGACTTGAGCGTTTTTGTACAGGGTTCCTGAAAGGATAATTTGCAGGTTGAGTCTGTGGTTTGAAAGGCAAATGCAATGTTAGCATTCATTTCCAGAGGACTAGAATATAAAAGCAAGGATGTAATGTTGAAACTTTATAAAGCACTGGTGAGGCCTCACTTGGAGTATTGTGAGCATGTTTGAGCCCCTTATCTAAGAAAAGAAGTGCTAAAACTGGAGAGGGGTCAAAGGAGGTTTACAAAATCGACTCTAGGATTGAATAGTTTTTTCATATGAAGAGCGTCTGATGGCTCTGGGCCTGTATTTATTAGAATTCAGAAGAATGAAGGGTAAACTCATTGAAACCTATTAAATGGTGAAAGGCCCTGATAGATTGGATGTGGAGAGGATGTTTCCTATGGTGGGAGAGTCTAAGATCAGAGGACACAGCCTCAGAATAGAGAGGCATCCTTTTAGAACGGAGATGAAGAGGAATTTCTTTCACAGAGGGTAATGATTTGAGGAATTCTTTGCCACAGGCTGCTGTGGAGGCCAAATATTTATGTATATTTAAAGCAAAGGTTGATAGATTCTTGACTGGTCAGGGCATGAAGGGATGCGGGGAGAAGACAGGAAATTGGGGCTGGGAGGAAAATTGAATCAGCCATGATGGAATTGTGGAGCAGACTTGATGGGCCAAATAGCCTAATTCTGCTCCTATATCTTATGATCTTACGGTTTCTTTCAGGGGAAATCTCACCTGACAAATCTTTAAGGAAACAACAGGCAGGATAGACAAAGAAGAGTCAGTGGATGTTGTTCACTTGGATTTTTAGAAGGCCTTTGGCAAGGTGTCACGCATGAGACTGCTTAAACAAGGTAAAAGGCCATTGGTATTACAAGAAAGATACTAGCATGGATAGAAGATAGGCTGACTGGCAGGAGTTAAAAAGTGGGAATAAATGGGGTCCTTTTCTGGTTGGTTGCCAGTGCCTAGTCGTGGTCTGCTGGGATCAGTGTTGGGACCACTTCTTTTCAAAATGCATGTCAGTGATTTGAATGAAGCAATTAATGACTTTCTGCCAAATTTGCAGACGATATTAAGATACGTGGAGAGGCAGGTAGTACTGAGGAAGCCGGGAGTCTGCAGAAGTACATGGACAGATTAGGAAAATGGACAAAGAAGTGGCAGATGGAATACAGTGTAGAGAACTGTACGATCACGCACTTTGGTAGAAGGATTAATGGCATTGACTGGTTTCTAAACAGGGAGAAAATACAAAAATCAGAGATGCAAAGGGACTTGAGAGTCCTTAGCAAGGATTCCCTAAAGGTTAACTTGCAGGTTGATTCAGTGGTGAGGAAGGCAAATGCAATGTTAGCATTCATTTCAAGAGGACTAGAATATAAAAGCAGGGTTATTTTGCTGAGGCTTTATGAGGCATTGGTCAGACCGCTCCTGGAGTACTGTGAGCATTTTTTGGGCCCTTATCTAATAAAAGACTTGGTAGCATTAGAGAGGGTCTAGAGGAGGCTCACTAGAATGATTCTAGAAATGAAATGGTGCTGTATGAGGAGCATTTGATGGCTCTGGGCCTCTAGTCACTGGAGTTTATAAGACTGAGGTGGGATCTCATTGAAACCTCTTGAATATGGAAAGCCCTAGACAGAGTGGACGCAGAGAGATTATTTCCTATAGTGGGGGAATCCAGAACAAGAGGGCACAGCCTCAAAATAGAAGGACAGCCATTTAGAACAGAGAGGAGAAATAATGGCTATAGCCAGAGGGTGTCAAATCACAGGAGATTAGTGTGCAAACTTAAAGCACACGGTATTGGGGGTAAGGTATTGATGTAGATAGAGAATTGGTTAGCAGACAGGAAGCAAAGAGAGGGAATAAACAGGACCTTTTCAGAATGGCAGGCAGTGACTAGTGGGGTACCGCAAGGCTCAGTGCTGGGACCCCAGTTGTTTACAATATATATTAATGACTTGGATGAGGGAATTAAATGCAGCATCTCCAAGTTTGCGGATGACACAAAGCTGGGCGGCAGTGTTAGCTGTGAGGAGGATGCTAAGAGGATGCAGGGTGACTTGGATAGGTTAGGTGAGTGGGCAAATTCCTGGCAGATGCAATTTAATGTGGATAAATGTGAAGTTATCCACTTTGGTGGCAAAAACAGGAAAACAGATTATTATCTGAATGGTGGCCGATTAGGAAAAGGGAAGGTGCAACGAGACCTGGATGTCATTATACACCAGTCATTGAAAGTGGGCATGCAGGTACAGCAGGCGGTGAAAAAGGCGAATGGTATGCTGGCATTTATAGCGAGAGGATTCGAGTACAGGAGCAGGGAGGTACTACTGCAGTTGTACAAGGCCTTGGTGAGACCACACCTGGAGTATTGTGTGCAGTTTTGGTCCCCTAATCTGAGGAAAGACATCCTTGCCATAGAGGGAGTACAAAGCAGGTTCACCAGATTGATTCCTGGGATGGCAGGACTTTCATATGAAGAAATACTGGATGAACTGGGCTTGTACTCATTGGAATTTAGAAGATTGAGGGGGGATCTGATTGAAACGTATAAAATCCTAAAGGGATTGGACAGGCTAGATGCAGGAAGATTGTTCCCGATGTTGGGGAAGTCCAGAACGAGGGGTCACAGTTTGAGGATAAAGGGGAAGCCTTTTAGGACCGAGATTAGGAAAAACTTCTTCACACAGAGAGTGGTGAATCTGTGGAATTCTCTGCCACAGGAAACAGTTGAGGCCAGTTCATTGGCTATATTTAAGAGGGAGTTAGATATGACCCTTGTGGCTACAGGGGTCAGGGGGTATGGAGGGAAGGCTGGGGCAGGGTTCTGAGTTGGATGATCAGCCGTGATCATAATAAATGGCGGTGGAGGCTCGAAGGGCCGAATGGCCTACTCCTGCACCTATTTTCTATGTTTCTATGGGGTTCCTCACCACGGTGACCAAGTCATTGAGTATATTTAAAGCGGAGGTTAAAGTATTCTTGATCAGTCACGGCATTAAAAATTATGTGGAAAGCGCAGGAAAATGGGGTTGAAAGGGAAAATAAACCTGCCGTGCTGGAATGGTAGAATAGACTCGATGGGCTACTGGTCGAATTCTGCTCTTATCTCTTATGGTCTAAATTCAGAACACTTAGGATAAAGGAAATTCAGAGAGACTGGAGGGACTCAAGCAGAAGGTGGCTGAAATCTGGAACACACTATCTAAATGTGAGTTGCTGGAGCCAGAGCGTCTGATAACATTAATGCATCTAGACACAAATTTAAATCACTGAGGCATAGGAGGCTATAAAAAAAGTAAAGGCCAGAGGGGGTTAGAACAGATGGGTGCTTCATAGTTGCTATAATCTGATCGTCCAAAAGGCCTGCTTCTCTTTTTAACTCTATTAGATAAATATAAACATTCAGCATGCAAAGCTCCATGCAGTAACTTTTATAAACAATTTAGTAAAATAGAGTTAAAGCCAAACAAGTTGTTTGTGTCTTATTAAAGAAGGCCAGGTAACAAAGCTCAGCTGAATATCCTTACTAATGTGAGCTGAGGTTGGAATACACACCCAAATCTGGTTGAATGCATCACTGGAGTCTTTGTTTTTGTTAGTTTTCCCCAGTGAATGGCAAGATAAATTGGTTTATTATTGTTATACGTCCTGAAAGAACAGGAAGAAAAACTGTGTTTTGCATGCCATCCATACAAATCCTTTCATCATATCAGTACACTGAGGTTAACATAATAACTGAATGCAGAATGGAGTGATAATGTTACAGAGAAATTGCAGGGCAGAAAATAAGGTACGACACGTAAAACGGGGTAAATTGTGAGGTCAAGAGTCTGTTGACCATTCGATAGCCTTATAACAACTGACAGTGATGGTATGCACTTTCAGACTTTTCTGTCTCTCTTCCGATGGAAGGTGGGGCGAAGAAAAGAGAATGTCTGTGGTGGGTGCAGTTTTTGATTATGTTGGCTGCTTTACTGAGTCATCAAAAAACGTAGCAAAGGATATTTTGTGTATATTTAATTGGGTAGATTTACGGTGGAGGTTGATAGGTTCTTACTAGTAAGGCATCAAAGATTATGTGGTGAAGGCAGGAGAATGGGGTTTAGATTAGATTATGAGGACAAGCAGTCCTCTTCTATTGTCATTTAGTAATGCATGCATTAAGAAATGATACAATGTTCCTCCGGTGTGATATCACAGAAACACAAGACAGACCAAGACTGAAAAACTGACAAAAACCACATAATTATAACATACAGTTACAACAGTGCAAGCAATACCGTAATTTGATAGAGAATAGACCATGGGCTCGGTAAAAAAAAAAGTCTCAAAGTCTCTCGGAAGTCCCATTATCTCACACAGACAGTAGAAGGAAGAAAACTCTCCCTGCCATGAGCTTCCAGCGCCGCAAGCTTGCCGATGTAGCATTCTAGAAGTCATAGTCATAGTCATACTTTATTGATCCCGGGGGAAACTGGTTTTCGTTACAGTTGCACCATAAATAATTAAATAGTAATAAAACAATAAATAGTTAAATAGTAATATGTAAATTATGCCAGGAAATAAGTCCAGGACCAGCCTATTGGCTCAGGGTGTCTGACCTTCCATGGGAGGAGTTGTAAAGTTTGATGGCCACAGGCAGGAATGACTTCCTATGACGCTCTGTGCTGCATCTCGGTGGAATGAGTCTCTGGCTGAATGTACTCCTGTGCCCAACCAATACATTATGTAGTGGATGGGAGACATTGTCCAAGATGGCATGCAACTTGGACAGCATCCTCTTTTCAGACACCACTGTCAGGGAGTCCAGTTCCATCCCCACAACATCACTGGCCTTACGAATGTGTTTGTTGATTCTGTTGGTGTCTGCTACCCTCAGCCTGCTGCCCCAGTACACAATAGCAAACATGATAGCACTGGCCACCACAGACTCGTAGAATATCCTCAGCATCGTCCGGCAGATGTTAAAGGACCTCAGTCTCCTCAGGAAATAGAGACAGCTCTGACGCTTCTTGTAGACAGCCTCAGTGTTCTTTGACCAGTCCAGTTTATTGTCAATTTGTATCCCCAGGTATTTGTAATCTTCCACCATGTCCACACTGACCCCCTGGATGGAAACAGAGGTCGCCAGTACCTTAGCTCTCCTCAGGTCTACCATCAGCTCCTTAGTCTTTTTCACATTAAGCTGCAGATAATTCTGCTCACAACATGTGACAAAGTTTCCTACCGTAGCCCTGTACTCAGCCTCATCTCCATAGCTGATGCATCCAACTATGGCAGAGTCATCAGAAAACTTCTGAAGATGACAAGACTCTGTGCAGTAGTTGAAGTCTCAGGTGTAAATGGTGAAGAGAAAAGGAGACAAGACAGTCCCCTGTGGAGCCTCAGTGCTGTTGATCACTCTGTCGGACACACGGTGTTGCAAGCACACGTCCACAGTCCGACTCTGAGTCCGTCGAAAGACTTCGAGCCTCCGACCAGCCCTCCGACACTGAGCACCAAGCACCATCTCTGCCGAGCGCTTTGATCCCATCCCCGGCCGCCAGCAACAGGCAAAGCCGAGGATCTGGGGCCTTCCCCTCCGGAGATTCTCGATCACACAGTAGCAGCGGCAGCGAACAGGGCATTTCAGAAGTTATTCCAGATGTTCCTCCATGCTTCTCACGTCTGTCTCCATCAAATCCAAATTGTGCACGGCATCCTACTTACAAATACCGCTATCATTCACCGGAGAGGCCGCACGCGCTGCGTCGCGCCGCCATCTTCTCCTCCCTCCTTGTGTTTGTGTTGAGAGGAATAATGAATCATCCATAATGAAATAGTCTCGATGGATCAAATGGCTTAATGCTTCTCTTATATCTTATGGCTTCAGTTGCTTAAACAATAGTTTACAACTTGAGCTTGTTGGCTATAAACATATAGTGTTTAGACATCAGGTGAGACTGTCAAGTCTCTCCCATGTTCTCCCTTCCCAATCCCCACTATTCCAAAGCTCACTGGCCTCGCTTTAAGGAAGGTTCACTTGAATCCATATGGATAAATAGCCCAACACTTGGTAACCTTGAAGGAATTACTCTGTTTAAATCCAGGTGTTTCTGGAATTAAAATAAAATGGTGCTAAAGAATCAGATAAAAATCGAAGGTAACTGCACACTTCAGCAAAGAAAGGCTTGCACCTTTGCATGCAGATTTAGCCATAAACAGGATGATAGCATTTTCTATGGGGAGTGTCCTACTTGGACATGTGTTTGAAACTGTTAAGTAGATACAGTAAATATAAAGCCATCTTGTTCAGCACTGTTCTGTCTCCTAGGCTAATGAATTTTGAACTGACACATAGGAGCTCAACTGTGATTAGATAAACACAGCCACACTTACAACTGGATTTGGTTTTCCTCTCTTGGCAGTGCGAGATAAGTGCAAGTACATTAAACAAAGGCAAGGGCGTGGGTGAGGGGTTAATGGAGAAGGGGATCTTTGGTTGGGAGTTGGAGAATTTTAGATTTAGGAGTTCCGTTAAGCTAGGTCAGAGTTCACTTCCATTGTTTCCCCTCCGATAAGTGTGAATTGACAGAACCAGCCAAGACGCTGGTGTAATGCAGTCCAGAGGCTGTGTGGGTGATGCTGCAGCCGTCAGAGCTCGGGAGAAGTTTCATTTCCTTGCCTGCCCTAATGCGAAGGATGAGTGCCCGGGGGCAACTGAACTTCAAGCGGCAAGGTGTGGGGTGAATTGTCCCTGACGCTGTAAGCTTCTACCAACATGGTGGATTACCTTACTGGAATCAACCCAGACCTTCAGTCTCCCACCAGTGTCTGAGCCTGATTAGATGGTTCTGGGTTTCCTTCTCCACCGTAGCTGGTAGAATAAGGGTTTGAGTTCCCAGTCTACCATGTTGTACGCCCTTGCATTTTATTTCTCTACCTGCACTGCACATTCTCTGTGACTGTAACATTTAATACAAAAATCTTCTCGCTGTATCTCTGTGTGTCTCTAATTCCAATCCCAATATTAAAAAAGGAAATTGCACTCCAAACAGCACTTTAACAATTCAGTGAAACAGAGCCTTAGAGACAGGAACAACACACATCAAAGTTGCTGGTGAACGCAGCAGGCCAGGCAGCATCTCTAGGGAGAGGTACAGTCGATGTTTCAGGCCGAGACCCTTCGTCAGGACTAACTGAAGGAAGAGCCAGTAAGAGATTTGAAAGTGGGAGGGGAAGGGGGAGATCCAAAATGATAGGAGAAGACAGGAGGGGGAGGGATGGAGCCAAGAGCTGAACAGGTGATTGGCAAAAGGGATATGAGAGGATCATGGGACAGGAGGCCCAGGGAGAAGGAAAAGGGGGAGGGGGGAAAACCCAGAGGATGGGCAAGGGGTATAGTGAGAGGAACAGAGGGAGAAAAAGGAGAGTGAGAGAAAGAATGTGTGTATAAAAATAAGTAACAGATGGGGTACTAGGGGGAGGTGGGGCATTAGCGGAAGTTTGAGAAGTCAATGTTCATGACATCAGGTTGGAGGCTACCCAGATGGAATATAAGGTGTTGTTCCTCCAACCTGAGTGCGGCTTCATCTTGACAGTAGAGGAGGCCGTGGACAGACATATCAGAATGGGAATGGGACGTGGAATTAAAATGTGTGGCCACTAGGAGATCCTGCTTTCTCTGGTGGACAGAGCGTAGGTGTTCAGCGAAATGATCTCCCAGTCTGCGTCGGGTCTCACCAATATATAGAAGGGAGCACCGGACTCAGTGTATCACCCCAGCCGCCTCACCCGTGAAGTGTCGCCTCACCTGGAAGGACTGTCTGGGGCCCTGAGTGGTGTAAGGGAGGAAGTGTAAGGGCATGTGTCACACTTGTTCTGCTTACAAGGATAAGTGTCAACGGTAACAGGAATAGGCTATACGACTGCCTGTTCTTTCTCCATCTGTTACCCCCTTCCCTCTCATTATAATGCTGGTAGAACCGATTGACCTCAGTCAGACATACTCAGCGATTGAGTATCTATGACCCTCTTGGGCAGAGAGATCCAGAATTTACAAAGCTTAGTGATGTTACTGGTCCCGTGGCAAGGTGCTGCCAGTGGGTCCACAGCTCTGTGGTTACGTTACATTGAATGATTGCCGACCACTCTGGCAATGCTGGATTAGTCTTGTGGTATTATGGGGGGTGGGGTGGACAACAGCCCAACCCAGCATTCCTAATCACCAGCACTATTTATTGTTCATGAGATTGTGCTTTGAGAGATTGGTCCCCTCCCATATTAAAGTCACTATTCCTGCTACACTGGACTCACACTAGTTTGCCTATAAAGCAAACAGGTCCGCAGAGGATGCCGTCTCATTAGCTCTTCACTCTGTCCTGACACACCTGGATGGAAAGGGCACACATGTGAGGGTGTTGTTTGTTGATTATAGCTCTGTTTTTAATACTGTCATCCCCAGCAGGCTCATTTCCAAACTCCACCAGCCAGTCCTCAGCTCATCACTCTGCAACTGGGTTTCTTGTCAGAGCGTTCACAGGCAGTGAGACTGGGCCCTCACCTGTCCTCCACTACTATCCTTAACAAGGTTGTGTATTGAGTCCCTTACTCTACTCCCTCTTCACTTACGACTGTGTACCTGCATTTAACACCAATACCATCGTCAAATTTGCAGACGACACAACAGTGATCGGGTTGATCTCCAACAGAGACGAATTAGCGTACAGAGCGGAGGTACAGAACTTAGTGAGCTGGTGCTCAGAGAACAACCTGTCTCTTAATACAGCAAAGGCTAAGGAAATAATTATCAACTTTGGAAAGTCACGGGATGACGAGTACACTCCAGTCTACATTAACGCAGACATCGTGGAGAGAGTGTCCAGTTTCAGGTTTCTGGGAATACACATCTCAGAAGACCTTACATGGTCCACTAACACCACAATAATAGTTAAGAAAGCACAGCAATGTTTGTTTTTCCTCAGGACGCTGAAGAAAACTGGTCTACCTGAACAGATGCTGGTGACCTTTTACTGCTGCACCATAGAGAGCACCTTAACATATTGCATCTCTGTGTGGTATCTCAGTTGTACAGCAGCTGATAGGAAAGCACATCAGCGGGCCGTCTCTAGCGCACAGAAGATCATCGGAACACAGCTCCCAGCCCTGGAGGCCACCTGCAGCTTACGCTGCCCAAGGAAAGCTACAAGCATCTGTAAGGACAATAGACACCCATGTAATCATCTGTTTGAACTTCTTCCATCTGGCAGACGTTATAAGATTTTCTATGCCTGCACTTCCAGACTGAAAAATAGTTTTTTCCCCAGAGCTATAATTGCTCTGAACCAATTGATCAAGCAACATCCATAAGCTGTTATATTGCTACTTTAATACTGGTTTTATGGCTGTCATGCATCTGAGTTGCACTTTTGTACTGCTGGACATTGCTTGCACTGGCTGGTTACTTGATTTTATTTGTTGTTTTGTAGCATTGAGTACGAGAGTTGTAAACTCATTTTTGCTGTATTGGTGCATGACAAATTGTACTATGCAATGACAATAAAGATATTTCAATTTTCAATGCTCAAGTTCATTTATTGTTCCATTTTAGCTTGGGTTATACAGTTGTTCGCTTGTGTGTTTGTGGGTCGCCCTGACTGTAACTGGGCTGTTTAATCATCACCTCCCCCTCTGTATGTGACTGAGTAGGTTCTCTCCCTGGGTCATAGTGCCCGGTCTGTTTTTTGTGCCGGTCACAGTATAACCAGCAGTTGAATTAAATGAGCTTTCTCGTCTGTCACCATGGACCAAATGCTCGCCACATTGGTAACAGGTGTGGGATTAGAAATTGATAATGAGATTGAAGAGCTACAATGTCCAATAGAGCACCTTAAGACCCGGGGGATAAGTCAAGGGACCAAGCAGTATGCCTCCCCACCCCCGGGCAGGGCTCGTGAATGCGGAACCCGGAGGGAGGACCTGGGAACTGGACTCCGTGTCTTCCCAGGGAACCCCGATAGAGCAAGCGTACCCAGGCTCCCCGACCCGGGGGTACAGTGGAACGCATCACCTGCCTCCCTCACAGTCCGCACTAGGGAATCAAAGATGCTGCAGCTATGGGAGGATGGACAACATGGCAGGCACCATAGACACCGCCAGAGCAAGTGGAAGTCCAACGGGCCTCAGCAATTCGCACCACCAAGTCCACCCTGAAGCTCTCCAGATACAATGATACCAACTGTCTGGAGCCTTACCCGGCGCCAGTCAAACTTGCTGCATGGCACAACAGGTGCCGTGTCACCGAGATGGCAGTCCACCTTCCCCTGGCACTGGAGGGAAGTGCCCTGCAGGCTCTCCTCAACCTAATGCCGACCGAGTAGCGTGACTACAAGGACCTCATAATGGCATTTACAGAGACAGGTGGATAAAAAAGGGCCTGAAGGATCACTGGGGATGTGAGCCACCCCAACCACAAACTGTTCCAGCTGCTACCAACTGGGAAATGGTACCGCAGCATAAAAGCCAGGACCAACAGGCTCCAGGACAGCTTCTTCCACCATCAGTCCATCAGATGATTAATTCATGCTGATACAATTGTATTTCTATGCTATATTAACTGTCCTGTTGTACATACTATTTATTACAAATTACTATAAATTGCACATTGCACATTAAGACGGAGACATAACGTAAAGATTTTTACTCCTCATGTATGTGAAGGATGTAAGTAATAAAGTCAATTCAATTCAGTCGAGCAGAGGCTGTTGGAGGAAGCAATGAGGGAAGAAGTGGGCAGCAGATAGCATCGTGTGGGAGAAAGCCTGGGCGTTTGCAGCAGATCTCCAGCATGGCAACGCCTAGTTCCCTCCTGCGGCCCAGCAAGAGCTTGCCCTCCACGCCTTTGTAAGGGAGCTGACACTGGAGCGTCTTCGGCAGTATGTTCGCCTGACATCACCATCGTCGCTAGACGAGGCGGAGAGGGCAGAAGCAATTTTAGCTCCACTAGGCATTCCAGCACCTTCCGTCAGCTCGGGCTTGTGTCACCGAGGTGGAGGAGGAAGCTGCCCATGAGACAGATACACCCAGCGCCGCACCTTCCCCACCGCAGGCCACGAAGTGATCTCTGTTACCGGTGTGATGAGACAGGCCATGTGGCCTAGGACTACCCCACACCAGCGCCTTGCCACAGCCCAGTGGAACCATTGGGAGACGTCAAGTGGGCAGTGCCACCTGAGACCTCCAGCAGACTCCCTCCTGGCCACCTCCCTGGATGTGCCGTTTGGGTGCAGAACAAGGACTGCACGGTGGAGGACATCAGATGCCATGTGTTGGTGGACTCAGGGCCAGCCATCACCATCATCTGTCCAGGAGTTCTTCCCAACACAAACCAGCCATCCCGGCCGGGGTGGACAACGATGGCACTCCAGCTGGCTGCGGTCACTGGACACTGTGGAGCGATGAGAGGGAAGAGGTGGCTGCGCATTGCAGTGCAGAGAATCACAGTGGAACATGAGGTGTGGCTCGCCGACATCCGGGAGTCCTGCATCATTGGGCTGGGCCTGTGTCCCACTGGGGGGCCCGTGTGGATGTGCCGGGGGCAACACTCTACCTCGGTGCTGAAGCCCACGGCTCTCCAGTGGGACAGCTCCAGAAAGCAGACACGGCGAGGGCAGCAACAACCACCATGGGCCTCACAGCGGCCCACCGCAGCGCAGCACACCCTGCGACAGCCTGTCGCAACACAGCGGAACCCGGGGCGAACGGCGGTAGCGCTTCACGTGGTGGCTGCCACCCGGTGGTGAGGTAGACCTCCACACCCACGATCAGCCGCCGTGCAGCGAGCAGGTGAGCGATACCGTGCTGGCTCAGGTATGGGGATGGCTGATCGTGGAACGGCAGCTGGAGTTGGCCGAGGTCTGTGCCCTGGATGCAGAGAACAAAGCCCTATACTCTCAGTTGGGCACAGTGGAGGTGTGCTGTTCCGTTAGTGGTGGTTTTCCAACTACAACAGGCATCTCCTGCACCTCGCGGTTCCCTGGGGCCCTGCTCCATAGTGCTACAGTCAGTGCACTGGCTAGTGAGTTGGCCATTTCGGGGTCACAAAGACGTTAGGCAATCTACATGGATGTTGCTACTGGCCCTGGGTGCGGGCAGGATGTGGAGCTGTTTGTGCACTGCTGTGACACCTGGGTGTCCCAGAAGGGGCCGGGCCGCCAGTCTGGGGTGCCAATGCAGCAGTACATGGTGGGCGCCCCAGTATGTGTCTACGGCCTCTCCCAGAAGAAGGGACAATCCCCAAGCTTGGAAGCTGCTGGAAGGGGTCAGGAGAGGTGACCTCTGGTGTGGCATACTGGGTGCGGTTTCCTGAACAGGAGAAGGCAGCGGCAATACACCGTGACAGCCCTTGGCCACCACTGACTCAGTGAGGCTGAGGGAAGGAAGTGACACTGCAGGTGCCCTGCCTCTTTCCTCACCAAACAGTGCCTCCCCTAGGGCGGCTCTAGAAACCCCCCAGCGCCCCAGGCGGAAGTGTCGGCCGCCACCGGGACCTTTGGACTTTGTTGTAGACTGTGGGGCTGCCAGAGATAGCTGACACCTGAGGTGGGAGCGGTGTGGTGCTCTGGGGGTGAGGGGTGGGGAGGTGGCATGGTTGGCAGCCCACCCCTGCATTTCGAATGACCAACGCTATTTGTTGTTCTTGTGTTACAATGCTTTCGTGAGATTGTGGTGGGACGTTCAAGTTCATTTATTGTTACATTTTAGCCTGGGTTACACAGTTATTCGCTTGTGTGTTTGTGGGTCACCCTGACTATAACCAAGGTGTGCAATAATCACCTTCTCCATCTGTATGCGACTGAGTGGGTTCTCCCCCTGGGTGATAGCGACCGGTCTGTTTTTGTGCCTGTCACTGTTGAGTTAAACGGGCTTTCTCATCTGTCATCATGGGCCAAATGCTCACACAGTATAATCAAACACATTGAAGTCACGGCCATGAAAAATCACCAATTTCTCTGCTTCCACAGGAGGCAACAGAAACCAGGCACATCCCCGTCGACCCTTAACAAATGCTATTGACGCACATAAGAAAGCATCCCCTTCGGATGCATAATTGGAACTGTTCTGCCTGTGACGGCAAGAGAGAGCAGAGAGTTACGGACACAAACCAACCTTCCCTGAATGGACTCCACTGGCATTTCTTGCTGCCTCAGTGAATCAGACATCACAGTCAAAGACCCCACTTGTCCCAGACATCCTCACTTCTCTTCAATCCCAGCCAAGCAGAAGAGACAAAAGCCAGAAAACTTGTGCAAATAGGCTCAAGGACAGCTCTTATAAGAATATTGAACCGTTCCCTAGTACCACTAGACGGGCCCTTGACCTCACAATCTACCTGGTTACGACTTTGCACTTTATTGTTTATTTATGCTGCTCTTTCTCTGTTGCTGTTACACTTTATTTTGCATTGTTATTGTTTTACCTTGTCCTGCCTCAATGAACTACATAATGATCTGATCTGTATGAACAGAATGCAGGGCAAGCTTTTCACTGTACCTTGGTACATGTAACAATAATAAACTACTAACAAATTATATTTGTTTTTTTAGTTTCCTTTCCCATTAGCCAGCCATTATGTGCCCCCCTGCTTTGTCACACTGACTCCTGAACATGCAAGGTGGTAAAATCTTTCTGCGATTTGAACCCTGGGCAGCAACTTGGGCTGAAGACTGTTCTAAATCCAGACTAATAGATCTCTGAGGAGGGAAATTGAAAATCCTGCGTCAAATTAGTGGAAGTTTAAATACCTTCTCTGCTTCTGATCAAAATGAGCGAGGTCTGACTGGAAACAAGCAGCTGCTGCCTGCTTCGTCGTGGTAAAACAGGCGATTAGAGTGTGGGGCGGCGACGAAGAAATCGGACAGCTCTCCAACAATTTCAAAGCACTCAAGTATGGTGACTGCAAAAAAAAAGCAATTATGGGAAAATGATGCGGTTCCTGTAAACTATAATGTTACAATTATGATTGTTAAGATTTCAACCAGGGAACTGGCAGGGATCCACCTGAGACTGTAACAGCAGTCCTTTTAATGTAGATTACTCCGCACTCAGCGACATTAACCCCTTCAGCCCTGGCAGTCAATAAGGAACTAATGTGTTCAACTTTCAGGGACTCAACAACTCATGTTCTCAGTGTTATTTAATTATTGTACTTGTATAGACTGTCTTCTTTTGCATATCAGTTCTTTGCACATTGAATCATTCCCTAGGTGACTTCCTTTCTCTCCCCACTGATCTCCCTCTTGGCACTTATCCTTGCAAGCAGGAAATGTGCCACTCTTGGCCCTACACCTCCTCCCTCACTACCATTCAGGGCCTCAAGCAGTCCTTGCTGGTGAGGTGGCACTTCACCTGCGAGCCTGTTGGGATCATCTCCTGTATCCAGTGTTCCCAGCGTGGCACCCTGTATAGTGCTGAGACCCAACATAGATTGGGAGACTGCTTTGTCCAGCACCTTTACTCTGTCTTCAACAAAGAGCGGAATTTCCCGGTGGCCACCTATTTCAATTCTGCTTCCCATTCCCATTTCGACATGTCAGGCCATGGCCTCCTCAACTCCCACAATGAGGCCACACTCAGGCTGGAGGAGCAACACCGTATATTCCTTCCGAGGATCCTCCGAGCTGATGGCTTGAACATCAATTTCTCAAACTTCTGATAATTGTCCCCCATCATCATTCTCCATTCGTGTTTCCTCTCACACCCTGAATTCTCACCTACCCATCACCTCCCTCTGGTGCTCCTCCCCCTTCCCTTTCTTCCATGGCCTTCAGTCCTTTCCTATCAGATTCCCCCTTCTCCAGCCTTTATCTCTCTCACCAATCGGCTTCCCAGCTCTTCATTTCACCACCTCCCCCTCAGCTGGTTTCACCTATCATCTACCACCTTGTACTTCTTTCCTTCCTCCCCCCCCCCCACATCTTCTTAATCTGACTTCTCCCCTTCCTTTCTTGTCCTGATGAAGAGTCTTGGTGTGAAACATTAACTGTTCACTCTTTTCATTAGATGCTGCCTGGCCTGCTGAGTTCCTCCAGCATTTTGTGCGTGTTGCTTTGGATTTCCAGCATCGGCAGATTTTCCCACCTTTGTCAGTGTTTGTGCGTAGTTTTTCATTGATTCTATTAGACCTCTTTGTTCCACTGTGAATGCCAGCAGAAAGGATTAATCCCAGAGCAGCATATGGTAGCATACGGTATGCGTACTTTGATAACAAATTTACTTTGAACTTTGAACATTGTCAAGAGCAATGAGAGAGCCAAGACTCATGAGGTGCAATGACACTGTGGCACAGCAGGTAGTGCTGCTGCCTCACAACTCCTGTGACCTGGGTCCAATCCAGACCTCTGACACCTTTGCTTGGATTCTTGCAAAATTTTCCCTGTATGCTTTGGTTTCCTCTCCATAGGTGAGCTGAGAGGTTAACTGGCTACTGTAGATTCAAAAGAAGTTCAAAATGAATTGATTATCAAAGTGTACATTGGTATGCAAAAGTTTGAGCACCCCGGTCAAAATTTCTGTTACTGTGAATAGCTAAGCGAGTAAAAGGTGAACTGATTTCCAAAAGGCATAAAGTTAAAGATGGCACATTGCTTTAATATTTTAAGCAAGAAAACTTTTTTATTTCCATCTTTTACAGTTTCAAAATAACAAAGAAGGAAAAGGGCCTGAAGCAAAGTTTTCACCCTGCAAGGCAGTCCTTAGTAAAACCCCCTTTGGCAAGTATCACAGCTTTCTTGTAGCCAGCTAAGAGTCTTTCAATTCTTGTTGGGGGATTTTCGCCCATTCCTCCTTGCAAAAGGCTTCTAGTTCTGTGAGATTCTTGGGCCGCCTTGCATGCACTGTTGTTTTGAGGTCTATCCACAGATTCTCGATGATGTTTAGTTCAGGGGACTGTGAGGCCCATGGCAAAACCTTCAGCTTGCGCCTCTTGAGGTAGTCCATTGTGGATTTTGAGCTGTGTTTAGGTTCATTATCCTGTTATAGAAGCCATCCTCTTTTCATCTTCGGCTTTTTCACAGACGGTGTGATGTTTGCTTCCAGAATTTGCTGGTATTTAATTGAATTCATTCTTCCCTCCACCAGTAAACATTCCCTGTGCCACTGGCTGCAACACAAACGCAGAGCATGATTGATCCACCCCCGTGTTTAACAGTTGGAGAGGTGTTCTTTTCGTGAAATTCTGCACCCTTTTTTCTCTAAACATACTTTTGCTCATTGTGGCCAAAAAGTTCTATTTTAACTTCATCAGTCCGCAGGACTTGTTTCCAAAATGCATCAGGCTTGTTTAGATGTTCCTTTGAACCTTTTGAATAGAACTTTTTGGCCAATGATAATTGTCCCTGAACTTGTGATGTGGAGCATAAGCCTCCTGTGCTTCTATCCCAATGGCAACAGTGAGAAGAGGGTAAGACTTGGTTGGTGGGGGTACTTGATAATGGGTATTGCTTTCCTATGACAGTGTTTGGTCTGGAAGTGCTGAATGGTGGGGTAAGGGGTTGCTTTACCTGTGATGGACTAGGCTGTATTCACTACTTTTTGTAGTTTTCCCATTCAAGAGCATTGGTGTTCAATACCTGGCCATAATGCAGCCACAGATTACCCCTAATATAGATGGACCTTAGGAGTCTCAGAAAGGACAGGGGACTCATAGAGGTAGGGGGTGAATATGTAATTAAAGATATACATGTATTCCCTGGTTAAGATTTCTACTGCTATGCTGAGGTATTTTAATTTTAGCAGTTTTCTGTAAAAGCATGTGGGCATGTGGCCAAGAGGTTAAGGCATTGGACTAGGGATCTGAAGGTCGTGAGTTCGAGCCCCAGCTGAGGCAACGTGTTGTGTCCTTGAGCAAGGCACTTCATCACACAGTGCTCTGTGACGACACCGGTGCCAAGCTGTATGGGTCTTAATGCCCTTCCCTTGGACAACATTGGTGTCGTGGAGAGGGGAGACTTGCAGCATGGGCAACTGCTGGTCTTCCATACAACCTTGCCCAGGCCTGCGCCCTGGAGAGTGAAGACATTCCAGACACAGATCCATGGTCTCGCAAGACTAACGGATGCCTTTACTTCTGTAAAAGTAATGTGTCCGCTGGCAGGAGTGTTTTGGCTTCAGCTAAAGATAAGGAGCCACGCTGTCCAACTTAGGAATGTTGTGTCAGCCAATAAGGATTGTGGGATGTGAGAGAGGACTCTATAGAGCTGTGCCAGAAAAGATTTCTGAAGGACAGTACTCTGATTTGGGGTCTTTTGGCAGAAGGTGTGGAGAGAAGAGCACCAGGGAAGACGCCTGGAGGATCCCATTCGAAGGGAAGACCCTTTTGCAAGGAGTGCCTCGCAAGATAAAAGATTCCAAGAAGGGAAGTTCTATCTGTGGTTGGTGATGAGAATTCATCACCTGAGTGAAGTGATACACTGAGCTACTACAGAAATGAGCTCCAATGTTTATGTGCACATTTAGACTGGTTTAACTGTCATGGGCTCTCTTATCATTCTTTTCTCTTTCTCTGTTAGCTGTTCAATAAAGTTGAGAATTGGTAAATGTACTTACTTTCTAATGAGTGTATGAGCTGTCACTTCTGGGCTACCGATCCTGTATATGGGCAGTATTTACACAGCATATGCTCAAAGCGAGGTTCCTTTAATCAGAGCATCACGATGTTTCTGCTTGGTTAAACCCCAAATCATACTGACCCTAGACGCATATTGCTTATGAAAGACGGACTTCTTACCGCTAAATCACATGGCTGTTAGCAGAGTAGCAAACAGGCCAAGTTGGTGTACAAGCCCCAGTGAGAGGGTTACATACATGTAACGTGCTGTAAGGGTTCCCTGCTAATGGAATGGTTTTTTGTGATGTTCACTGCTGAAGTAACGGTCTCTCTGTAGCAGCAATGTTTGGGTTATGGCTGGAGATAACAGGACTGTAGAGGCATGTTAGCCAATCAGGATTTTGTTGCCCTGTCTTGTGATTCTGGAAGCGGTGGATTTCGTGGGCTTTTACCAGAGGGAGAGGGAGAGAGAGAGATGAAGAGAGAAGATGCGAACGGAGAGATTTGGTAGACCGCCGGATGGGATGGACTCGGAGCTGGGGTCCGAAGGTCGGCGACACTCGGAGGAGACTGATGGTGGAAGAAGGACTAGTGAGTGAGCTCCAACTTTGTGCACAGACTGTTTAATAAGATTTGGGCCCTTTTTCTTGCATATTTTGTTTCTCTACTAACCATATAGTCAAAGTAAGAGTTATATAGCTTAATCGTTTAATCGCATATTGCGTACTATTTGTTATTTCGGGGTACTAATTTGTAACAGGGGACACATCGCGTAGCATCCACCCGAATGAGATTTCTTAAGTTTGACCGGGCAGGGGGTTATCACCCCTTATATTAAGCCATTAGGCGAAGCGAGTGTTACATACATTACAAATTCTTTAGATGCTGGAAATAGACAGCAACCCACACGAAATGATGGAGGAACTCAGCAGGTCAGGCTGCATCAACAGAAAGGAATAAACAGTCGATGTTTCGGGTTAAGACTCTTCATCTGGACTACTCTTCAATTAGAAGAATACATTAGACAGGTGATGCTTCTATCCAAGAGAATAGGGAAATAAAGTATGTGATAGGCCTGTGGTAAGAGCTAGCATAAACTCAGTGGGATTCCTGTGTTGTAGGAATTAATGTTAAGTGATTACAGCACAGAAGAAAATCATTTAATGCATCAAGCCCATTCTGGCTCTTTGTAGTCTCCTCCTATTGACCACACTTGAAACTTTCTATTACATGACCTAATATGTCCTGGCGGAATATCACGACCAGGTCTTGCCATCTGATATCAATAGACAAGCACATTCAACACAGATCAGGGGATAGCCCCTGGAGAAGACCGTCAGATCCGCTCCCACGGGCATGGGGACAAGTTCCATGCCCACATCAATAGTTTAGTTGAGATTCAGTACTATCTCGATAAAACAATGACTCCTCCTGCCCTTTGAAGTTCAGTCTACAATAGATGTTGGTGTATACAAGAGCTTAATCATATCTTACCTCATTTATAAATATTTATTAAATTTTGGGTGGCGGGTTGGAGATACATTTCTACCAAAGGAGGTATAAGGTGCCCTTTCTCTCCGCTAGACTGTAAGTCACCCTTGGACAAGATGTGGCATCTGCTTATTCCCCGCCCCCCACCTGATCAGGGCCACGTGAAGCCATGGGAGCAGGTGGTGGATTATCGTATGAACAGCTGGTGCATACCACATGCGACTTCTGATGGTAGGCAGACAATCTCTGAAGAGTGTTGATAATGGCTGGGGTCACTGGTCTTGTAAAGACACTGCCCAGAAGAAGGCAATGGCAAACCGCTTCTGCAGAAAAAATTTGCCCAGAGCAATCATGGTCATGGAAAGAGCATGATTGCCAACGTTATACAATGTGGTATGTAATGAAAGAACAACTGTAGTATTTCACATTGTGCAAGACAGGCACAGACTATTCAATAATGTTCTCATGTAGAATCTCAGCCTGAAACATGAGCTACTCATTCTCTTTCACAGATGCTAACTGATTTGCTGAGTTCTTCCACCAGTTTGTGTGCTTTTAAATAATGCAATTGTGGCATTGAAGCTGAAATTTGAAAGCTAAAGGAATCACCCTCCAACAATCAAGACCAAATTCAGAGGGGTGTGAAATTCCCAGTTCCAAAAGCATATTGTCCCAGATCTTTGCACTACAAAGCTGAACTAGTTGGATTCCTCTACTATCAGTGCCCTTGGGATCCAAAGTAGAGTGGTAAATTGAAATTGAAATTGAAATGGGCTGAATACAGGGAACAAAGAGTTAACAGTCAACAAGCATTGTTGCAACTGGAAGGCAGTTAAAAATGAGGTTGCAGATGGCTCACTCTTAAGTGCCTTCTTTTTATAACACAGATTAATGATTTAGATTTAATGTGGAGGGTATTCTAAAGGAGTATAAAGACACTATAAAAATATGTTGGACAATGAAAGGAAAGGATTAGATTGCTGGAGGATTGAGATGATCTGGGCAGAAAAATGACAAATGTGAAATGTGAGGCAATTCATTTGATGAAGTGCAACAAGGGAAGAATACACACCATAAACAGGAGGGCAATGAGAAGCATACAGAATCATTGAATTGTATACCCACAGATCCCTCAGGGTAACAGGACATGTGGTTGAGAGCAATATGGGCTGCTTTCCTTTATTAGCTGTGGCATAGCCTATGAAAGTATCACAACTGTAGAAAACACCAATTAAACCACAGGTTGAATACCATGTACACCATTGGTCACTGCATAATGGGAAAGATGTGACTGCACTAGAGCAAGGTGAGGATCTTTCCCAGACTGGAAAACTGCAGCTAAGAGGAAAGATTTGATAGGCTACGGTTGTTTTCTTTGGAACAGAGGGGACTGCTAGGGGACTTAATTGAGGTGTATAAGATCACAAGCAGCCCAGACAGAATAAACAGGAAGGACCTATTTCCTTTAACAGTAATGTCAAGAAAACTAAGGGGCTTGAATTTCTCGTGACACACAGGAAGAGCAGTCAGTCCACAGATCGATGCCAAAATTTACAGCAATCCCGTCCATCCCTTTCCCTACTTATTTCCCCCTGACTTATTCTCTCTCACATGCTCATTAATGCCTTCCTGTTCTCCTGCAGCCCACCTTCACAAGCCATCATGTACAGCAGCCAGTCAGTACATCTTTGGGATGTAAAAGGAAACCCAGGCTTGAACAACAGCTTCTTCCTCACTGACACCATCCCTTTGAACTGCTCTGAAAATCCCTAACGTTACCTCGACTATGGGTCCTTTCTCTCCCTCTCAACTGGCACTCGTCCCAGTGTATTTATTTTGTTGTGTAGATTATGCACCGTTTACGTTAACTTAAGCTTGCGTTATAGCACAGAAACAGGCCCTTTCGCCGACCTAGTCCATGCCGGCTTGGTCTTCTGCCTCAACCTATCTAACCGTGTGCAGACTATAGCCTTCCACATCTCTCTCAACAGTATACCTATCCAAACCTCTTAGGTGTTAGAATTGAACCTGCGTCTACCACTTCTGCCGGCAGCTCATTCCACACTCTCACTACCTGCTAAGTGAAGTAGTTCCTCCTCAGATTCCCCTTAAATATCTCACCTTTCTCTCTCAACCTGTGATGAGTTCTAGTCTAACCCGAGCTCAGGAGGAAAGCCCACATTTATTTATCCTCTCAGAATCACCCCTCATTCTCCCGTGCCCCTGGGAAGATAGTCCTAACCTATTCATCTTTCCCTAAAACTCAGGTCCTCAAGTTCTGGCAACGTTTGAGCAAAAATTATTTCTGCACACTTTCAAGTTTAGTGATAGCTTTCCTGTGGGTAGGTGATCAGAAATGCACACAATACTTCCAATTTGACCTCACCAAAGTCTTGTACAACTTCAAAACATAACGTCCCAGCTCTTGTACTCAATACCCAGATACATGAAGGCCAACGAGCAGAAAAAGCTCTCTTTGCAACTGTTAATTCAATTTTGACATATACTATGTTGCTGCTGCTGCAAAATGCTAATTTTCATGACATTAAATGAATAATAAGTCAATATATCAATCTTGTAACAATTCCAATTCCAATTCACACCATGAGTGTGCATGCCCGTGACATTAATCTCGAACTCCAACTGGAGCATCTAATAACAGTCACAGGGTGAAAAGGCAAACTCCGCGCAGTCAGCAGCAGGTCAAGCTTGGGGTGTAGACCATTGAGGATGCAGCATGACCTGGTAACCACGTACCACCTTAGTAATGGGTAAGTTGCTCAGAGAGGAGAGGTGGATGTGCTGAGGGGCTGTTGATTGTGGAGCTTGCTGCCAGAAAGTGTTGAGAAGCAGATGCTCCCATGTTTAAACAATACTTCAAAGTTCAAAGTTCAAAATAATTTATTATCAAAGTACATAGACAGTGCCTATAAAAAGTACTCACCCTGCCTGTCTTGGAAGTTTTCATGTTTTATTGTTTTACAACATTGAAACAGAGTGGATTTAATTTGGCTTTTTTGACACTAATCAACAGAAATGACTCTTTCGTGTCAGAGTGAAAACAGATCTCTACAAAGTGATCTAAATTAATTACAAATATAAAATCCAAAATGATTGATTGCACCCCCCCCCTTTAATATGACACACCAAATAATCAATGGTGCTCCCAACTGGTTTCAGAAGTCACATAATTATTGAATAGAGATCTGTTTTTGAAAACCTGTGTGCAGTCAAGGTGTTTCAATTGATTGTGGTAAAAATACACCTGTTTCTGGAAGGTCCAACTACTGGTGAGTCTGTATTCTGGCAAAAACTACGCCATGAAGACAAAAGAAGACTCCAAGCAACTCCACGAAAAGGTTATTGAAAAACACATGTAAGGGGTTTCTTTTTTTATGTTACTGCTAAGGCTATTAAAATGGCTTCTTTGTTATGTTAAAAATAAAATGGCTTCTCTGTAATGTTAACTGCTGAGTTAACGGTAGCAGCTTGTTTGGGTTGTAATTACTGATAACAAGAATTGTATTCATTTGCTAACCAATTGGGATAGATGTTATTCTTTCTTGTGTGTCTGTAAGTTATTGTTTTCGCTGGCTTTGGGCAGAAGGTGCGATGGGGACAGAGAGAGGAGACCCGATGCTGTAAGCTAGGTGACGGAAAGGACCCTGAGCAGGAGTCCGAGGCCCAGGGTCTTTGGCACAGCTGTAAATCTGCCTAGGACAGGTCATCCTCAAAAACTGAGTGATTTGCAAGAAGGGGACTAGTGAGGGAGATCACCAAGAGGCCTTTGGAGGAGTTACAAGCTTCAGTGGCTGAGATGGGAGAGACTACGCATACAACTATTGCCCGGGTGCTTCACCAGTCGCAGCTTTATGGGAGAGTGGCAAAGAGAAAGCCACTGTTGAAAAATACTCACATGAAATCTCAGCTAGAGTTTGCCAGAAGGTATGTGGGTGACTCTGAAGTCAGCTGAAGGTTCCGTGGTCTGATTAAACCAAAATTTAGCTTTTTTGGCCATCAAATGTAAACCAAACACCGTACATCATCAAAAATGCATCGTCCCTACAGAGAAACATGGAGGTGGCTACATCATGCAGTAGAGATGCTTCACTGCAGTAGGCCCTGGAAGGCTTGTGAAGGTAGAGGATAAAAGGAATGCAGCAAAATTACAGGGAAATCCTGGAGGGAAGTCTGGTGCAGTCTGCAAGAGAACTGTGACTTGGTAGAAGATATATTTTCCAGCAAGACAATGACCCCAAGGCTAAAGCCAAAGCTGTACAAGAATGGCTTAAAAAAGCAAAGTTAATGTCCTGGAATGGCCAAGTTGGAGTCCAGACCTCAATCCAAATGAGAACTTGTGGCTCTTCACTCATGATCCCCATGCAGTCTGACAGAGCTTGAGCAGTTTTGTAAAGAAGAATGGGGAAAAAGTGCAGTGTTCAGATATTCAAAGCTGATAGAGACCTATCCACACAGATTCAAGGCTGTAATTTCTGCCAAAGGTGCATCTACTACATACTGACTTAAAGGGGGTGAATACTTCCGCAATCAATTATTTTGTTTTTTATATTTGTAATTAATTTAGATCACTTTGTAGAGATCTATTTTCACTTTGACACAAATAAGTCTTTTTCTGTTGATCAGTGTCAAAAAAGCCAGATTAAATCCATTGTGATTCAATGTTGTAAGACAATAAAACATGAAAACTTCCTATACGGTAAATACCTTTTATAGGCACTTTATGTCATCGTATATAACCCTGAGATTTGTTTTCTTTTGGGCAGACTCAATAGTTCCAATAACTATGATGGAATCAATAAAAGAGTGCACCCAACTGGGCAGACAACCAGTGTGCAAAAGACAACAACTTGTGCAAATACAAAAATAAATAATAACAATAATAATAATATTAATAAATAAGCAATAAATATCAGAAAATGGGATGAAGAGTCCTTGAAAGAGAATCCATAGATTGTAGGAACTCTTCAGTGATGGGGCAAATTAAGTTGAGTGAAGTTATCCCCATTGTTTCAAGAGCCTGATGGTTGAGGGGTAATACATGCTCCTGAACATGGTGGTGTGGGTCCTGAGACTCCTATATCTTCTTCCCGATGGCAGCAGCGAGATGAGAGCATGCCCTAGGTGGTGGGGTGCCTGATGATGGATCTTGCATTCCTGTAGAAATGCTCAAGAGTGGGGAGGACTTTACCCATGATGAACTAGGTCATATCCACTATATCCACTACGTTTTGTAGGCTTTTCTGTTCAAGAGAACTTGAAGAACTGAGCAACACACACAAACTGCTGGAGGAACTCCAGCACCTATGGAAAAATACAGTTGACGTTTCGGGCCAAGACGGGAGCCAGTAAAGGTTAACACAGTGCTGGAGATTAGGTAGTGGAAAGGGGAATCACAAGACATGGACTGTGCATATATTGGGACTTGTAACAGCATATGCAGAGTCCTCCGCCCCTCCAAAAATGATTCCCAGATAGCAGAATTGGCTGAAGTTCAGCTCTAGGCTACACAGGGAATGTAGTTAATCTGGCTTTGGTTAGAGAGGTTGACTTTTAGGAGCTTCTCAAAGCAAAAAGGAAAAAGGTGAAGAAGAATAGAAAGGGAGTTAAAGAGCTCACAGTCTTGGTAGTAAACCTGCAGCTATCATTGGTGGGGAGGTTAATATCAGACAGCTCAAAAGAAGTTCACAGAAAGGATTCCAGGATTGAATAGCTTGTCATATGAAGAATGTTTGAAGGCTCTGGGCCTGTACTCACTGGAATTCAGAAGAATGAAAGATGACCTCATTGAAACCCATCAAATGTTGAAAGGCCGCGATAGAGTGGACGTGGAGAGGATGCTTCCTATGGTGGGGGAGTCTAAGACCAGTGGAAACAACCTCAGAGGTACAGGGGTGTTCTTTTAGAACAGAGATGAGGAGGAATTTCTGAATATTTTCTCTTCTATCCTGCTCCCATTGAGCAGAAGATACAAAGGCCTAGAAACACATACCACCAGACACAAGAACAGCTTCTACCCCACTGTTATAAGACAATTGAAAGGTTCCCTTCCAAGGATGGACACCTGTCCTCGCAATTTAACTTGTTATGGTCTTCTGACTAATTGCCTGCCTGCACTGCACTTTCTCTGTAACTGTAACACTTTATTCTGAATTGTTACTGTCTTACCTTATTCCACCTCAATGCACGAATATAATGAAATAATCAGTATGGATGACATGCAAAACAAAGCTTTTCAGTGAACATTGCTGCATGTAACACGAATAATCCAATTATATTTAAAGTATGAGTCAACTGTGTCTCATTTCCATCTGTCCCTCAATCCTTCAGCATTTGTGACCTTACCTGGATGTGGAGAGGGTGTTTCCTATGGTGGGAGAGTCTAAGACCAGAGGACACAGCCTCAGAATAGAGGGGAGTCCTTTTAGAACAGAGATGAGGAGGAATTTCTTTAACCAGAGAGTGGTGAATCTGTGGAATTTTTTGCCACAGGCGGCTGTGGAGGCCAAGTCATTGGGTATATTTAAGAAAGAGGTTGATAGATTCTTGATTAATCAGGGTATGGAGGGATATATGACCCGGATCTGGGCTGTACCCTCCAAATATCTGTACCTGCCTCTCGGTTTTTTTTGCACTACCTTACTTTCCATTTTTCTAATTTCTATTTATGATTTATAATATAAATCTTTAATATTTACTAATTTTTACTATTTTTAATATTTAATATTTGTAATCCAGGGAGCAGGAAGCGCAGAATCAAATATCGCTGTGATGATTGTACGTTCTAGTATCAATTGTTTGGCGACAATAAAGTATAAAGTATATGAAGAGAAAGCAGGAGACTGGGACTGAAAGGGAAAATGGATCAGCCGTGATGAAATGGCAGGGCATACTCGATGGGCCAAATAGCCTAATTCTGCTCCTGTGTCTTATGGTCTTAAGGAATATTATCAATAGAGGGCAGGGGGACATTCTGGGAATGAGATCTGAACTGATGAAGGGGCTCAACTTTAAAATGCTTATACTCATTTTCAGAGAGATGTGGACCTCTCACAACAAGCAAGACTGGCTTCATAATTAGCTGGTGTCAGAGGTCCTGAAACCACAGAGCAGAGCAGTGTCGACCTGAAATCAAGGGTCTTACCACCTCCTTCACCACTCATGTCCTCTTTCCCTCTGGTTGCCCTCCAGCGCTCGCAGCAGCAGACACTGAATCCCAGGTCTTCTCTCTGCGGTGCAGCCCGCAAGCTGTTGCATGCCTGTGGTGCTTGTGAATTATGGCTCCTTCACTTCCATCAAAGGAGAGCCATAACTCACCCCGCCTTGAGAGGCTGTCTCTGTTTACTCTGTGCCCTGCACTGGCATTTTTCTTGCATGACACAATGCTGGTTCATTAGGGGTTTTAAAGTCATAATCTCCCGCGCGGGCAAGAACAGTGCACTCAGGGGCACCCTCCGGCTCTGTTGGACGTTAAGTAACAAAAATGTGCGCCATCACGGATGCCTTGGGCACGTGCTCAGTAATAAAGAGAAGCGGGATTAATTATAGGCACGTTGCACTCGGGGCAGTGGTG
Organism: Mobula hypostoma; assembly: GCF_963921235.1. Classification (NCBI taxonomy): domain Eukaryota; kingdom Metazoa; phylum Chordata; class Chondrichthyes; order Myliobatiformes; family Myliobatidae; genus Mobula; species Mobula hypostoma. Next base: position 18,164,310 of record NC_086104.1, on the reverse strand, counting down.
TGGGGGAGGAGCTGGAGGAGCCGATCTGATTGATGGGCTCCCTCTTTCATGAGCTGAGCTGACGGCGGATCAACAGGCAGTCCCTGGGAGTAAAAGGGAAGCTAATTGTGAGGATAAAGACTGACCAGCTTTAAGTGCTTGCGCTCTGAAGTAGAAATTGCTAATTAGACCATAAGACACAGGAGAAGAGTTAGGCCATTCAACCTATCGAGTCTGCTCTTCCAATCCATCATGGCTGACTTAGTATCCCTCTCAATTCCACTCCTCTGCCTTCTCCCTATAATCCTTGACATCCTTACCAATCAAGAACCTATCAAACTGTGTGTTAAATATACTCAATGATTTGACGAAGGGTCAAAAAAGGTGTCCTGACGAAGTGTTCAAGCCCAAAATGTTGACTCATCGTTTCCACGGATGCTGCCCGACCTGCTGAGTTCCTCCAGCATGTTGTGAGTGTTACCCAATGATTTGACCTCCACAGCAATGAATTCCACATATTTACCACCCTTTGGTTAAAGAAGTTCCTCCTCATCCCTACTCTAAAGGAATGTCCTCCTATTCTGAGGTTGTGCCCTCTGGACCTAGACTCCCCAGTGTAGAATACATCCTATCTATATTTACTCTATCTAGGCCTTTCAATATTCAATAGGTTTCAACGAGACCCCCAACGGTTACAGGGAAAACAGGCCTGGCAGCTCCTGACTGATACCCTGAACAATCCTGATGTACATACAGTGAGGCTTCTAGAGGTTCTGTTGACAGACTAGCCTTCACAACCACCCTGCTGTCTGTTGCCCTGTCCTACAGCACACTCTCACCTGCTTCATGTTCACTCTACTGTAGAATCCTAAAACGAATGTGTTAGTATCTGGAAAGCTGCAGCATAAACTTTCATTAGTATGAAGAAGGCTAATGGATGGACTGCTAGATGTGGTTGCTGGTTCTGTCGGCTAATGACAAGGAAGGGAGTGCTTCAACTCGTCAGAGGGATGATAAATGGGAGGGCACAGAAAGATAATCAACATAAAGCAGTAAAGAGGAGATATTTTTCAAGAATTCTTTATGCGGCAGGTGGTCAGAATATGGAATCTGCTGCCATAAACATGTTGAAGCAGAGTCCATAAATTCTTTTTAAAAGGAAATTAAATAGTTGTTTGAAAAAGAATTATTAGAGGGAAGACGAGACTGCGGCGGTGTAAATCACATCAGATATCTTGTGTGGGAGGAAATATTCCAACACAAGCTTGATGGGCCAAGAAGCTTATTTCTCTACCAACCAATAATCCCATGAAGGATGCTTCAAGGGGAGCTCTGTGTATCTCAGTGATGGAAATGTCTCTTCATAAAATACAGTCAAATGAAAGACCTGCAAATCTATAGGACTGTTCAGAATGTTTGAGAACACTTCACAGCCATTGTGGTCGCTATGGAAACACAGCAGTCAACTTGCTCGCAGTAAGCTCCCAGAAACAGAAGTGAGATGATAACCAGAGGAAATGTTTTTGTGACGTTTCCTGAGGGATATAAATGGTCCAGGACATTGGGAGTAACTCCTCTGTTCTTCTTATGAATAGCTCCATGGGATCTTTGCCCTTCAGCTGGGAGGCCAGACAGAGTCTCAGCTGAACGAAGAACATCGAACAAAGAATATTACAGCGCAGTACAGGCCCTTCGGCCCACAGTGTCGAGCCAACCTTATAATCTATCCTAAAATTAATCTAACCCTACACTCCTAAAACATAGAACATAGAACATAGAAATTTACGGAACATTACAGGTCCTTCGGCCCACAATGTTGTGCCAGCCATGTAACCTGCTCTAGAAACTGCCGAGAATTTCCCTAGCACATAGTCTTCTGTTTTTCTAAGCTCTATGTACGTTTCTAAGAGGGTCCTAAAATACCCTATTGTATCCGCTTCCACCGCCGCCGCTGGCAGCCCATTCCATGCACCCACCACTCTCTGTATGAGAAACTTACCCCTGACAAGTACAGAACTTTTGCTACTTAGGAAGCTGGGTGACATCAGATGGCAGGTGCGACATGGACATCAAAAGAAGAATAGGGATGGCAAAAGACACCTTTACGAGAATGAAGAGTATACTGACGAATACTAAACTAGGCATGACAACCCGCTTCAGAGTACTGGAATTTTACGTTTATCCAGTTATGTTATATGGCTCAGAAGGTTGGACGATATCTAGTAACATGAGGAAATGAATTGAAGCAGCAGAGATGTGGTATTTGAGGAGGATGCAAAGAATATCATGGACGAAATGAATATCTAACGAGGATGTCATGAACAGAGCAAACACAAAAAGAGAAATAATGTATGGGATCATGAAAAGGCAACGTAACTTCATTAGACATGTGATTAGGAAAGAGGAGTTAGAATGCGCGGTAATTATGGGAAAGATTGAAGGGAAGAAAGCAAGAGGAAGACAAAGACAAATGATGATGGAGACAGCAGCCAGAGGACTGGAAATGAATACCAATGAATTGATCCACTTGACCCGAAACAGGAGTGTGGGGGCCATGGCAGTCAAAGCTCAAACTGGGCATGGTATCTGATGATGATGATGACCCCTGACATCCCCTCGGTACCTACATCCAAGCACCTTAAAACTATGCCCCGTCGTGTTAGCAGTTTAAGCCCTGAGATAAAGCCTCTGGCTATTCACATGATCAATGCCCCTCATCCTACCTAGCCTCCATTTTTCTATCATCCATGTGCCCATCTAAATGTCCCTAATGTATCTGCCTCCACCACTATGGCCAGCCTTGCGTTCCGCTATACTTCCCTCCAATCACCTTAAAATTATAATCCCTGCTGTTAGCCATTTCTGCCCAAGGAAAAAGGCTCAAGCTGTCCATTCTATGCTTCTGATCATCTTGTACAGCTCTATCAAGTCGCCTCTCACCCTCCTTTGCTCCAGAGTGAAAAGCCCTCACTTGCTCTACCTATGCTCATAAGACAGAACATTTTGGTGTAAAACAGCCCTTCAACAGTGCCGCCCTTCCCTCAGTCCTCCATCAGAGTATCAGCCTGGATATTTGAGCTCAAGCCTCTGGTAGGGTTCTTGACCCAAATAAAATGTCCTTGCCCACAAAGCCACATCCAGAGTGTTAGGGCATCACTTTCATTCACTGAGCTCCACACGGCAACATTCTTGAATATAAAAACAAAACAGAAAATGCTGGAAATACCCTGCATGCCAGGCAATGCTGCGGAGAGAGAACACAGTTAAATTCTATATTGTTGAGTGGATGTTGAACTTACGTTTCCTGTGGGCAGATTAAAAAGTAAAGTCAAAGTCTATTTTATTGTCATCTGCACAAGTACGCGTATGCACAGATGAAATGAAAAACTTACTTGCAGCATTATCATACGCACATAGCATCTTAGAAGCAGCATTCACAAAGAAAATATAAATTGAACTCTCACTGTGCACCATTTTACAGGAAAAATTACAATCAGGACAAAACAAAGTCCATTGTATTGCAAAGTGCTTAGAGTGGTCTCGGTGTTGCAAAACTGTAGTGGTGATTAGAGGTTTGCTGCTTTCTCAAGAATGAACAGTGGGAGGGAAGTCACTGTCCAAGATGCAGATGAGCAGCAATTTCTTTTCTAAAAATGTTGTGAATCTTGGTGATTTCCTACCCTAGAAGCAGAGGAGGCTGAATACTCAGGGCAGAGAAAGGCAAATCTTTGTCTTAAAAAGGGGTTGGGTGTTCTGGGGAACCAGGCAGGAAAGTGGAACTGAGACCAATGCCAGGTTGGACATCGCCTTAATGAATGGTTGAGCAGAGCTGAGAAGGTGAAAGTTCTTAAATCTAATGCTGTTGTGGAAATTAATGGGTTACGTTTCCTCATTCGGGTACGGGTCGCCCCTCCACCATTCTACAGGCTGTGTATTGCTAACCATCAACAAACTACTGTTTTTTCAATTGCCCATTCATCCCATTTTTCACTTTTCACTTTTTATAGAGTCAAAGAGAAATGCACCGGAAGCCGGACCTTCAGACCAAATTTTCCAATGCCATTCAAGGTGTCCACCTAAGTTCACAGTAAATTTATTATCAAAGTACATCCCCGATGGTGGATGCTGCTTTCCTCCAACAACACTCCGTGTAGATGTGCTCAGTGGTGGGGAGGGCTTTACACGTGCTGGACTGGGCCAATCTACCAGTTCCTGTAGGATTTTCCATTTAAGGGTTTTGGTGTTTCCACACCAGGCCCTTTGCCCATATTTGGCCCATATCCCTCTAGATCTTTCTGATGTACTTTATCCAAATGTCCTTTAAAGGCTATGAATGTACCTGCCTCAACTACTTTCTCTGGCAGCTTTTTCCATATATACATCACCCTCTGTACAAAAGAATTGCTCCTCAGGTTCCTTTTACATCTTTCCCCTCTCATCTCTTTGTGCTCCAGGTTTTGGGTCCCTCACCCTGGTAAGAAGACTGTGTGCATTCATCTTATCAATGCCTCTCATTATTTTATACATCTCAAAAAGATCACTGCTCCCTCTCCTACATTTCAGGGAATAAAGTCCTTGCCTGCCATAATTCTCCCTTATATCTCAAGCCCTTGAATCCCGGTAAAACTCTCCTTAATCTTCTTTGCATTCCTTATAGCTTAATAATTTTTTTTCCAAAACTGTACACAGTGCTCCAAGTGCAGCCTCACCAACCTCTTGTACAGCCCTGACATAAGCTGCCAGCTCCTTTATTCAATGCCCCTGACTGATGAAGGCCAGCGTACCTTTCCTGCCTTCCAACTATTCATCCCCTTCTGCACCTTAAAATCAATCGTACAGTATATATTTTTTCCAGTCCTCAATTGTAATTGTTTTTCCCCTTCCTCAGATACTGATTATCTTACTGAAGGTTTACAGCATTTTTTGTTTTAATTTCAGATTCCCAGCAACTGCAGTATTTTGATTTTGAAACAAAGATTTAAAAGATTACCTTAATTGTCACATGTACATACAAGTATACAGTGAGATGCTTTGCTTGAGCCAATGACCAACACAATCCAAGACGTTCTTGGGGCAACCCACAATTCACTAATTATAATTCATACATCTGTGGAACGTGGGAGGATACCAGAGCACCCAGTGAAAGTCCTTGCAGCCAGGGGGATAGTGTACAATTTCCATACAGACAGCAGCAGAAATTGAACCCCCATCTTACACAAACAAGAGAAAATCTGCAGATGCTGGAAATCCAAGCAATGCACACAAAATGTCGGAGCAACTCAGCAGGCCAGGCAGCATCTGTGGGAAAAAGTACAGTTAACATTTCGGGCTGAAACCATTCGGCAGGACACGTCCCAGCATTGTGTGCGTGTTGTCCCGATCTTACAGGTGGCAATTGTAAAATGCTACACCAACCGCTAGACTGCTATGTCACCCTCTTCACCCTTAACCTTTTTCCAAATATTCCCTGTAGGATAAGCTTGAAAGAGATCAAATCAGGAACACTGAATCTTTATCTCAAAATGATCGCTGTGCACAAAGTTAATTGCTCTTTGGGAGATTATGAGCTCCAAGTGCTCTTGAAGGAGATGCTAACTGCCCTGACTCCTCACATTGAAATATTTATTACATGCTGCATAAGGTGAAATTAAATGACAGAATCAATTAGGTTTATTATCACTGGATTATATGACATGAAATTTGCTTGTTTTGTAGCAACAGTATGGTGCAAAAGATAAAACTTGACGTAAGTTACAAAAAAATAGTGCAAAGGAAGGAATAGCAAGGTAGCATTCATGGGTTCATGGACTGTTCCGAAGTACAATGGCAGAGGGGGAGAGGCTGTTCCTAAAGGCTGAGTGTGGGTCTTCAGGCTCCTGTGCCTCCTCCACAAAGGCAGTAATATGAAGAGAGCATATTGTCAAATTCCTTGAGATAGGCAAATCAGAGTTGCAAGATGAAATTGAACACAGCTAAGCAGGATCTTCATGATTATCATACAGCCTATACTGGGTGCATAATGGCAGACTTCAGAATTGGTACCATTCTGTCAATGTCTATAAAAGCAACTCACTTCCAATGTCAGTTTGCTATGATTTTAATAAATTATGAAATGGGGGGCTTGAAAGACTACTGGAGGTAGGTGAGAATGAGGACCTGAGGTTCCAGTCAGATTGCCATGACGTTCAAAGTTCAAAGAACATTTATTATCAAAGTGTGTATGCAGTATACAACGTTGAGATTTTGTCTCCTTGCGGGCAGCCACAAGACAAAGATACCCCAGGGGAACCCATTAAAAAAGGACCGTCAAACACCTAGTGTGCAGAGAGAAATAAAAAATGCTGACACAATAAAAGTAAGCGAGTAGTATTGAGAATGGAAGTTTCACGAAAGACAGGAAGCCAAACATGACTGCAGCCGGAGGAGGCTGCAGCCTCTGTTCACCGTAGAGCCCAGTGGACGTCGTGGGACCACAGACATGAAGGCGGGCATCACTGCGGCCGGAGGAGGCCACGGCGTTAGATCCGCGCAGAGCTGAGTAAACCTTGTAGATCAGCGAGCAGTACCTACCTGTCCCTCACCTTTGGTGCTGGCACCCTGACCTTTTCAATCTGGCCCGCTGCTTAAGTTGTCCAAAGATCAGGTCATTCCTCATTCTTCGACAGCTCTGGGGCCTGGACCCCCGCTGCCACAATTTGAACCATACCCAACCTTTCTAATTCAGACTAGCACTTCAATCAATCAGACATCGGGACTTTCCTCTCCCATGTCCTTGCCTCCACTCGCCTAGCCTCACCTTGCACATCTTTCCATTGTCAGCCATGATCATTATTAATAAAGTGTTATTAATAAGGTGTTTAGTTATTTTCATTCTTTCATATTTTGCTGGTAAGTAGTCACTGGATATCACCAGCACTGTTTTAAACCGGAAGTTAATGACGTTATTGAAAGATGGAGCAGGTTTATGAGGCAGAGAACGCTACTCCCGTTCTGAATTTGTATGGAGCACCGTTTGGCACACATCTGTTGTTACTGACAGAGAGATGACCACTGGGCAATTTACATTAATAGTTATGTTTTATTCTCTCTGACATGGAGCAGGTGGGTGGTGGGGTTGTGCAGGGTGGTTGGGGTGCTAAGACCAAAGCTGGTTCTGTCCTCTGTTCTGCGGAAGGGTCTGTGAAGGTAACTCTGATGAAGTGGTGTCATGCAGAACCTGACCCTCACTACATTGACGGACAGCACACCCAGTGAATGGACGACTGACTTTGTCAGATCACTGACCAGAGACAAGAGAGGAACGCTCCTCCGCCAGATCCGATTACAGACCCGAACTTTTGTGGTGCAAGAAGTGCTTAAAGCAAACAAGCAACAGACTGTGTTGATAGCAAAACAAACTTTGAAACATCTTTCAGGGTGTAGTGATGAAATAAATCAGTTTGAGCTTGATTTGCATGTCACCCCCGGCAGCGACGAAACTCTCCTTCCCAAGAGACTTAAGCATCGGAGAGGTGATAATATTAAGCAACACAATTAGTGCTGGCATTTTAATAGAAAGCCTGAAGCTGTCTACCAATCTTTATCCATATATCACTGGCACAGTCTCACTACATCACTCAGAAGGTTAAGCCTTTGGTAAATATCTTGCATGCTTGATAGATGCAGCCCAATTGATATTTGTTGAAGTCTGCCACTTGTGATCAATACTAGTCCAGCAGTGCTCTGGGTTACTCTTTGCTATGTATTGCTTGATTGCGATAGAGCCCTTCAGCCCTTCAAGCTGTGTCACCAGCAACCACCCAATTTAAACTTAGCCTAATCATGGGACAACTTACATTAACCAATTAAACTACCTACCCCAACCAGCATGTCTTTGGATTGTGGGAGGAAATCAGAGCACCCAGAAGAAACCTACGCAGTCATGGGGAGAACATTCAAACGCCTCGGTGGGAATTGAACCTATTTGCTGGTACTGTAAAATGTTGTACTAACCACTATGCTACCTTGCCATCCCGGAACTCTCTTCAGCTTCCTCTGCTTAGGCAGTCCCCTGGAGTGAGGGCGACTTACCTCCCAGTCCATTGCGAAGACTCCATGTGTGCTGATGAAGTTTGTGCAGACTCTGCTATGGGTGGGGCAGGAAATGCCTTATGGGTCAGCTGGGTGGTTATTTGGGGTATTGTGCCCATCTGCTGTTCGCACTTATCCCCATCTTACTTCATTCATCGGCTGCTGGCTTTTGTTAGTCGGGGGCTGGATTCAAGAGCTGTGAGGTAATGTCGCAGCTCTATAAAACCGTGGTTAGATGTCATGTGACTGGCAACAATGAATATAGAATTGAGTCAGGTTTTATAAAAACAAACAAACGTTTATTAAACTCTGCTCAATATTAATAAAAAGATAAACAAACGAAAACCTTAACCAGACGTAAACTGCTATGCGGCCATTTAACAAACCACCAAACGCAGTACTAGTTCTTAAAGCAGTAAATACGAACACAGTATTAAAGTGGTAAATTGAACACAGTTCTTAGAATGGTAAATTTGAAAGTCCAAGATACTTATACAGTCAATTAGGAGAGACTTTCCTGAAGTAAAGGATACCTCAAAGACACATTACTGTCGATCCCAGCCGGAATCTGCCTTGTCCACAGGATTCACAACAATGAAAATAAAACAGCTTAAAGGCACTGACCTTTTTCTCTGTAGAATAGACTAGATACTGCACAACCTTTTCTGCTGCTTTTAGCAGAGGTTATCTCATGCAGATCACTCTTTCTTGAATAAATTCAATATTGGTCGATCCTCCCCAAAACCGCCAAACAATTCCTTCAGGTTCCTGTCTTCACTCTCCAATACTACTGAAAAGATATATCAACAAAGCTGGCAGCGACTGATGAAACTACCGGTCCAACACTTCTGTACCTTACAATAGAAAGTAAAACTCCGTTTTAAAACTATACTGCGTCATGAGATTAATAAGCAGCGTAGCGGAGTATCTGACTAACAATCTAACTGAAAACTAACTGTGTCACCAGGGGTCTACACTTATATGCCTGGTGAGAACAGGTCATCGCGTGACCTCACATCAGTGGGAAAATTACATCATGTGACCTCCACAAGACCATTACATCATCCTCATAAGACAGTCACAAGATATCCATGAGGTATGTAACATTAGACCACACTTGGAGTATTGTGTTCATTTCTGGTCACCTCATTATAGGAAGGATGTAGAAGCTTTAGAGAGGGTGCAAGTGTGATTTACCAGAATGTTAAATATTAAACAGTGATAGTAATACTATAAATTGAAACTGTAAATGTTACGTATTATGAGGTGCTGCAATTTGAATATTGTGAAATTGTAATCATTTGAATAAACTTTTGAAAAAAAGCAAAAACATATTGATTTGGTGGATTTTTCTGTGGGCTATTCCTCCAGTGCTTTGTGTGGTCTAGCGTAAGTTATCCATGATTCTAGAGCACAGGGAGTGTGGGATGACTGTGACTTGGTAGATACTGAACTTGGTGCTAAGTTTGGTTTTGGCATTGGTATTGGTTTAGCATTGTCACATGTAGCAAGACGCAGTGAAAAACATTTGTCTGGGTGTCATCCAGATATAGAGTGCCATACATAAGTGCATTGATGTAGGCAAAAAGTAAACAGAATGCAGAACTTAATAATGCAATCCAGAATATAGTGTTGCAAGCAAGTCCTCTAACACACTTGTCATGAAACTGAATCAGAATCAGGTGTAATATCACCGGCATATGTAATGAAATTTGTTGTTATGTGGCAGCAGTACAATGAAATACATAATAATAAAAACTAAATAGCAGTAAATATATATATGTTAAATTAAAGCGTTAAAAAATACACATGGACTAAGATGTTAACTGTCCTGTGCTATCACCAGTGGGATCATCAGTTGATCTGCCACCTGTCTTCAGGAGTTTCGGCCGGCTTATGATCAAGACTCCCTCGAGGTGGTGGGCCAGCAGTGCTAAAGCCCCACCTCCCACTGGTGAGCTTAAAAACCTGGCATCTGCCTCTATCAGAGTTGTTGGTCACTTCCATCCAACAGATAGTCTGCTCTTCAGGTGTCTATGCAACTACTGAAGGGTTTGCAAGATATGTATACACTGTCTGACTATCTGCCCCTCTGGACATACTTGGTTCACACCCATGCTGATCCTTTCTCTGCTGCCTGAGCTACAGCCCTGCTGGTTGACTTGATCTCTCTTCTAGTGAAGCCAAGGTCATGCAGCCACTTCTGGAAAGTGAACGCAATAAACTCATGGCATCAGGTAGAAGGTGATGGTGGAAGAATATTGCTTCACTGGTAGTCCTTGACTAGTGATGTGCCACAGGGATCAGTGTTGGGGCACTTGCTTTCACGATATACTGTACTGTATCATGACCTGGATGTGAATGTAGGAGGTACGATTGGTAAGTCTGCAGAAATTCAGTGACATTGTGGATGGTGAGGAAGCTTGCATATAGACCAGATGAAAATCAGGGTGGAACATTAGCAAATGGAGTTTAACCGCGATAAGCATGTCACAGTGCAGACAGGGGGAGAATAAGGCGCTAAGAAACTTTAATGAACAGATTATTTCCTGAGAGGTAGATAAGATGGTGAAGAAGATTTATGACATATTTACCTTCATTATGGATTGAATATAAAAATTATGCATTGTGTTACAACTTGACAAAACACTAGTTAGCCTACATTTGTAGTACCGTGTACAGTTCTGCCTGCCGCACTGCAGAGGATATCTTTGCACTGGAAGGAGTGCAGAGGACATTCACCAAGGTGTTGGATAGTTGGAACAGTGATGTTCCACCCGGATTTTCTTCTACCAGCCATCACCAAGCTAATTATAGAATTGATGTTGTAGCTCATCCTCGATCCCACATGCCTTAATCTTCTGGATCAGCCTGACATGTGGGACCTTGTTTAGGCTTGCTTCCCCTGGAGAATACAAGGCCGAGTGTGAATACAACTAGAAGAGGCAGGAGCTAAATACAACTAGGAGAGTCACTGAGAGCATAGATAGATACCTATTCCCACGTTAGGCAGAGATATATGCCTACCATGCGTTTCTGGTTTCTGGTTACTCCTTTTTTATTTCTATTTTGTGTGATTTTGATTGGTGTAGACTGGCTCTGCAGCCGATAGTCAGCAAACGACACAGTGTTAAATTGAACTGAACATTCTTAGACTGTTTCTTGATGTTTTACGTTCTACGTCTCTCGAACTTTTCTTGCCATTTGCGTGATTTATTCTTTTTTTGCATGTTGGGTGTTTGATGTTTTCTTGAACGAGTTCCATGGTGTTTCCTTGTTTCATGGCTGTCTGTGGAAAGATGAATCTCAGGGTTGTATACTGCATACATACTTTGATAATAAATGTCCTTTGAATGTTTGAATCAAAATAAGAGCATGAAGGCGATAGGAAGAAGGTTTGAAGGGTAAGTTTCTCACACAGGGTGTGGTTGATATTAAGAACCTGCTAGCAAAGGTGGAATTAGAACAAATCATTATGTTTAAGAGGCATTTAGATATGTACCTGAATAGGCAAGACAAAGGAAGACACAGACGTACTGCAGGCAAAAAATCAGTAGAGCCTTGACGGCTGAAAGTCTATTTGTGTGCTGTACAACTCCATGGTTTTTATGATGGGCAATCTTGAGAGGCAATTTTTCTTAAATCCTTTTAGATAATACAGAGAAAGCCTACGGTTATGTAAAAAGAGGTTGGTATCTGCTCATTGAAGAAGGTATCAATTGACCTTCTGGAAGGGTAAATCTATACTGTGATTCTGGGTGGTTGATGCCATCGGCTAGGTGGACACAGCTGAGAAGGGTCTTTGCAAAGACTTTTCTGTGGCAGCCAGCTAGGAGGTGCTTCTGCAATGATCACAAGTGATCCATTCATCACAAACGGCACTCCATGGTGGCCAAACATTTTAATTCCAGTTCCTGTTCTCATTTAGACTGTTGGTCCGTGGTCTCCTCTTGTCCAAGATGAGGCCACCCTCAGGTTGGAGGAGAAAAACATTCTACTACCTCTGGGAAGCCTCCAACCTGATGGCACAAACATTGATTTTTTTTCTTTTTCCCTCTCTCTTCCTCCATTCCCCACTCTGACCTTTCACTTCCTCTTACCTGCCTGTTACTTCACCCTGGGTCCCCTCCTCATTCCCTTTCTCCTTTAGTCCACTCTCCTCTCCTGTCAGATTCCTTCTTCTCCAGCCCTTGACCTTTCCCACCCACGTGGCTTCACCGATCACCTTCCAGCTAGCTTCTTTCCCCTCCCCCAACCTTTTTATTCTGGTATCTCCCCATTTCTCAGTCCTGAAGAAAAGTCTCGGCTCGAAACATTTGACTATCTATTCATTTTCAGAGATGCTGCTTGATCTGCTGAGTTCCTCCCTGCATTTTGTGTGTATTGCTTTGTACTTCCAGCATCTTCAGACTTTCTCATGCCGAAGACTGAAACTCAGGACAGGAATCTAATTGCAGAAATCAATGTGCATTCCACCATTCCAGGACATCTCCTAAAACTAGAATTATCTGTTATCACCAATTTAATCTAATAATTACTAATGTAATGATAAAAAATGCCCAAGGACTTGTCAGATCATGAACAGTATATTGGAATAAAGAGTATACCAACAACTGTTGCAGTTCAAGGTTTAGCCAAATGTATACATTCAGTAACGCATATGCATGACAGACATTCCTTCCTTTGAACCAAAGCATTGCTGAATATATAGTGAAACAGATGAAACACGGAGAGCTGCTAAAACATGTGCAACTGCTCCATTCAGCTCTGTAACCAAATCTTGCATGTGCATATTTATTAGAATTGTATACCATGAATTTAAATACACTGGACTTGCCCCCATTTTGAAAAGCATGGTTCATTGATACATGCTATCTATAGATTTGACCCCAATCATAACTTTTCAGAATCACTTTGATCTTCACAACAAAGCTTCCGCTGTTGGCATGTTATCCATACTTGGGGTGAGGAACGTGTCATCTTATGATTCAGTTGAGTGCAATCTTGTGTCATTCTTTCCACAGTCGTTATTAGATCTACTTCTGGAATACATTTATGAACACACAGTTTCAGTTTTCTCCTATGCATCTGTTGGAAGGCTTAAATTATTTATACTTCTAATTTTGTCTCCTTTTTACACAAAGCACTTCTTTACACTTCAACCAGCACTCCAGCACATCATGTCTGACTGTTAGATTTGACAGGTAGTGTTAAAACACTTGCACCATCAATGTAGTTTGCATTGCAATACTCCCCATGATTTGAGCCACAGTTTTGTTTCAGCTGGTTATTTCCCACTTTCTCCTCCAGATGTGGCTGAATTGTGCTCATTTATAGTTTGAGCCTTCTACACATTCGCCACTCAGGCTGACGCAGAATATGGCATCATTTTTTCAGTTCAGCAAAAAATCTGCTAATTGATGTCTTTTGTACAGCCTTGTCATGCAATCTCCCTCAACGTTTTATTTGGAAGCTCTTACTGATAACTCATCCACACCACTTGCTACTGAAGCAAGTGCTTAATAGCATTTTGTCTCCTGAACCACTCCGACTGGATTGAGCAAGACAAAACTGCCAATTGAACTAATTTATTTCTGGTAAATTGTAAGATGAGCAAATGGATCTCAATTCTTCAACAGCATGCTGTTGTTGTAACATATGTGAGGCTGGTGTAATGTCGGGTGCATAATTTACTGTCTCTAAAGCTTGCTGCTTTTATCGGCAATTCAGAAAGGCATAGAACATGAAAGAGTACTGCACAATACAGGCCCACAGATGGTGTTGTGCCAACTCTTCAACATACTCCAAGATCAATCTAATCCTTCCCTCTCATTTAGCTCTCCATTTTCCTTTCATCCATGTGCCTATCTAAGAGTCTCTTAAATGTCCCTAAAGTACCTGTCTCCACCACCAGCCCTGGCCGAGCGTTCCATGCTCTCACCACGCACTGTGTAAAAAAACCTACCTCTGACCATAAGACCATAAGACATAAGAGTAGAGTTCAGTCATTCGGCCTATTGCATCTGCTCTGACATTCAACATGTTGGATCCATCCCTCCCCTATGCTTTCCTCCAAATTCCTTAAAACTATGCCTCTTCATATTAGTCATTTCTGCCTTAGAAAAGAAGTTTCTGGCTGTCCACTCTATCCCTCCAACATTTTGTGTGTGTCACTCTATCTCTGCCTCTTTTCAACTTGTACACCTCTATCAAGTCACCTCTCCTCCTCCTTCTCTCTAAAGATAAAAGCCCTAGCTCCCTCAACCTATCCTCATACAACATGCTCTGTAATCCAGGAAGCATTCAGGTAAATCTCCTTTGCACCCTCTCTAAAGCTTCCACATCCTTCCTATAACAAGGCGCCAGAACAGAGTGCAATATTCCAAGTGTGGTCTAACCAGAGTTTTATAGAACTGCATCAGCAAGAAGAATATCAACAGCAAATCCTCTGTTGAAGGCTTGAACTCTCAATTAATGGCAGTGCCTGGTATCAAAAAAGGTATCAAAATCACACTCAGTTCTTCAAACACTTATTATAGTAGTCTTCCTATTTTAAAAAAGTAATAAACCCACACAAACTATGTACATGGAATTAAGTAGAGGCCAACATGCATTTGCCTGTGACTGGTAATTTCTCCCTCTTGCTTACATATCACTGCCTTACTCATGTTCGTATTCCCTGCTTCCACCACTCTTTGAGAAAGAGTTTCAATATCTCTTGTCTCATTTTCATCTCAAGTGGGTAACCCACTATTTCGAAATAGTAACCACTAATAGGGCAGGCACAGTAGTGTAGTGGTTAGCGTATTACAGCACTAGCAGCTGGAGTTCATTTCCAGTGCTATCTCGAAGGAGTTTGAACAATCTCCCCATGGCCACAAGTGTTTCCTCCGAATGCTGTGGTTTCCTCCCACATTCCAAAGACATATGAGTCTCTCCCATCATGGATGGGAGAGGTCTGGAGGGATATGGACTGGATGCAGGTCAATGGGACTGGCAGAATAAAGTTTCGGCACAGACTAGAAGGGCCGAATGGCCTGTTTTCTGTGCTGTGGTGTTGTATGGTTCTAATTGGGTCTTAATTGGTTACATGGGTGTAATTAGGATCATTGGGCTGGAAAGGCCTTTTACTGTGCTGTATCTCTAAAATAAATAAAATTCTAAAATGTCCTACAGGAGGAACAGTCTGCTCCAGATCCAGCCTGTCAAGAACTCATCGGGATCTTATATATTATATACTATAGATATAGCTTATATCTTACATATTTCAATCAAGTTCCCCCTCACTCAGTTAAATACCAGCAATTGCTACAGAGCAAGATTATCATGGGTTTGCAGTATGCTTGGCACTAGATCTTTCCAAGTCCTCATTTAATGGCTCTTCCCTTGTTATTTCATGCTCACTATTTATTTATATCTGCATTTGCACAATTTATTTACAGTTTACAGATCCCGATTATAGTTACTGTTCTATAGATTTTCTAAGTATGCCCACAGAAAAAGAGTTTCAGTGTTGTATGTGGTGACGTGTAAATTATGCTGATAATAGATCTTACTTTGAACTTTGAACTTTCAACCCCAAGTACCTGGAAGAATCTGTGTCTGTGTAAAGTGCACAGAGCAGACAGTTATTTTGGATGTTTCTTTTTCTTGTCTTCTTATGTTGTTTTTCATTACTAAAGAAGGAATGTAACACTGGTGGTCTATGTAATAATGGGTGTAAATTTCTTTAAGGAATGTAGCACCCAACAAACTGCTTTGAATGCATAGTGCTATAGTATTTAGTGAGAAAATCCAGAAAGCCTCTTTAGCCAGAGGGTGGTGAATTGGTGGAATTTATTACCGCAGTCATCTGGCCAAGTCATTGGGTATATTTAAAGTGGAGCTCGATAGATTCTTGATTATTCAGGGCATCAAAATGGGGTTGAGAGTGTTAATAAATAAACCATGATAGCATGGTGGAGTAAGCTTGATAGGCCAGATGACCTAATTCTGCTCCTATGTCTTATGGTCTGCCTGATTAAGATTTCTGCTTCTCTATGTAGTCGTAACATTTTTGTGAATTCTATTTTTAAGGCAACGTTTTATTTGTTGACTTACAACCTTTCCTCCGGTAACTTAGTGATACTGGCACACAGCACATTTCACCATTTGAAATGACTGTGGTTGCTCAATGCTGAATAACAATAATAATTGCAAAGTTCTTCTAGACCAGCTCCAACTCCATAAAGCTGTCTTCAGTGGAATTTCACTGCAATGTCAACAGAGAGCACAGGTGAAGGTCTGCTCTTTGACTTCTATCTAATCCTTAACATCTGATGATTACTTTCCTGCTCACATTGATGGAGTCTTCAGTAGGAAACTCCTCTCAAATTTATCTTCTCAGCACACTAAGTCCCATTAAACGCAAACTTGTTCTGTCAGCAAATTGTACACTTTTATTTCTTCATCTAGGCATTAGTCTGGAAAAAGTCTATCCTTTTAAAAACTTTTCATTAATTTTGTAATATTTTCTGACTTCTCAGCTGTCTGCCTTGCTGGAATCAGAGTATCATCCTCTACAATTTCCAAAGTGAAGGTAATGATCTCATTCCCCATTTCTTAAACCCCTTATCATAATACTGACACCACCATCTCCTCTCCTATCAGATTCCTTCTTCGTCAGCTGTTTACCTTTTCCACCTATCACTTCACAGCTTCATCCCTCTCCCCCACGCACCCACCTTCCCCCTCACCTGGTTTCACCTGTCGTCTGCCAGCTTCCCCTCCCCCACCTTCGTCTTCTGGCATCCTCCCTCTTCCTTCTCAGTCTTGATTAAAGTTATCTGCCTGACACCTCGATTGTCTATTTCCCTCCATAGATGCTGCCTGGCCTGGGCTGGTTCCTCCAGTATTTTCTGTGTTGATCAGACAGTCTTGTGTGCTTTAAGAAATATTATAGTTAGTACCTCTACTTGATGCTCATTGCATCTGCTAAACATTTCAACTGGCTGAAAGTCTTCAAAATGTTACCTGAATATGATTTCAAGTTTACTGAATTCTACATACCCTTTGATGTTTTTTCTGAGATCTGTAATGTTTTCTAAGGCACCAGAAAAAATATCATCGATGCCATCTCAGCAAATCCTTCTGAATTCGCTGAAGGAACCAACAATCCTGTATCAATGGCCTTTGCCAGGCCAACAGCCCTAGTTATACTATGCTGAGTAAACCACTGTCTACATGCCGACACTAAATCCTACAGCAAATATTGTATTCCAAGTGCAGAAATGGAAAGAGAAAAAGATTCAAAGAATATGCTCAAAGCTGGGATGTGCTGGTATTGTAGAGGGTGCAGAGGAGCTTCACAAGAATGATCCCAGAAATGAAGGGGTTAACAAATGAGGAGCATTTGATAGCTCTGGGCCTGTTTAGAAGAAACTCCGATCAACTACTGAAAGGCCTAGAACTAGTGGACTTGGAGAAGATGTTTTCTGTCGTGGGATAGTCTAAGACGAGAGGGGACAGCCTCAAAGTACAAGAACATCCCTTTCGTAATAGAGGAGGATAAATTGCTTTAGAAAAATGGCCGTGAACCTCTGGAATCCATTGCCCTGGAGAGCTGTTGAGGCTGGGTCATTGGGTGCATTTAAAGTGGAGGGTAATACGTTCCTGATTAGGTAAGTGTCAAAGATAATGGGAAGAAGGCATGAGAATGGGGTTGAGAGGGATAATAAATCAGCCATGATGGAATGGTAGAGCAGACTGTTTCTGCTTCTATGTTTTATGGACTAAAGCCCCCTTGAGGAAATTTAACGTCCTTCTGGGAGTCCTTGGAATCTCCAGCTGTGACCACTCTTTTGAGAATCAGGTTTATTATCACTGGCAACACACATCAAAGTTTCTGGTGAACGCAGCAGGCCAGGCAGCATCTCTAGGAAGAGGTACAGTTAATGTTTCGGGCCGAGACCCTTCGTCAGAACTAACTGAAAGAAGAGATAGTAAGAGATTTGGGAGGGGGAGGGGGAGATCCGAAATGATAGAAGAAGACAGGAGGGGAGGGATAGAGCCAAGAGCTGGAAAGTTGACTGGCAAAAGGGATATGAGAGGATCATGGGACAGACGGGAGGCCTAAGGAGAAAGAAGGGGGGAGGGGGAACTCGATGCAGGCTGGGAGACCGTTTTGCTGAACACCTATGCTCTGTCCGCCAGAGAAAGCCAGTGGCCACACATTTTAATTCCACGTCCCATTCCCATTTTGATATGTCTATTCACGGCTTCCTCTACAGTCATGATGAAGCCACACTCAGATTGGAGGAACAACTCCTGTAGGAGGGAGGAGAAGATGGCGGCGCGACGCAGCGCGTGCGGCCACTCCGAAATGATATCATATGTGTTAACTAGGGGGCCGTGCACAATCCTGATTTGATGGAGACAGCCGTGAGAAGCACAGAGGAACACCTGGAGAAACTTCTGAAATGTTCGCTTCACTGCCGCTGCTACTGTGCGATCGAGAATCTCCGGAGGGAAAGGCCCCAAATCCTCGGCTTTGCCTATTGCCTGTTGCCAGGGCCGGGGTCGAAGCGCTCGGCAGAGATGGTGCTCGGCGCTCGGTGTCGGAGAGCTGGTCAGAGGCTCGGAGTTTTCGGAGGGACTCAGAGTCAGACTGTGGTCAGATGCTTCCAGGGTGCTGCATTGGCAAGTTTACAGCGCTTCAGGTTCACCGTCTGTGTGAAATATTGGGACTTTCGAGAGACTTTGAGACTTTTACCGTGCCCATGGTCTGTTCTTATCAAATTACGGTATTGCTTTGCACTGTTGTAACTATATGTTATAGTTACGTGATTTTTGTCAGTTTTTCAGTTGGTTTGTCATGTGTTTCTGTGATATCATTCTGGAAAAACATTGTATCATTTCTTAATGCATGCATTGCTAAATGACAATAAAAGAGGACTGCGTGTCCTCATAATCTAAATATTCCGTCTGGGTAGCCTCCAACCTAATGACATGAACATTGACTTATCTAACTTCTGTTAATGCCCCACCTCCCCTTCGTACCCCATCCGTTATTTATTTATCTTTTATTATTATATATTTTTCTCTCTCTCCTTTTACTCCCTCTGTCCTTCTCACTATACTCCTTGCCCATCCTCTGGGCTTCCCCCCTCCCCCTTTCTTTCTCCCTAGGCCTCCCGTACGTCCTATGATCCTCTCATATCCCTTTTGCCAATCAACTTTCCAGCTCTTAGCTCCATCCCCTCCCCCTCCTGTCTTCTCCTATCATTTCAGATCTCCCCCTCCCCCTCCCACGTTCAAATCTCTTATTAGCTCTTTTTACAGTCAGTCCTGACAAAGGGTCTCGGCCCGAAACATTGACTGTACCTCTTCCTATAGATGCTGCCTGGCCTGCTGCGTTCACTGGCAACTTTTCTGAGTGTTGCTTGAAATTCCAGCATCCGCAGATTTCCTCGTGTTTGCGTTATTATCGCTGGCATCTGTCATGAAAGTTGTTAATTTAGCAGCAACAGTTTAATGCAATACATAATATAGAAGAATAAAATAATAATAACTCAATCAAAAACCAATTAATTACAGCATATGTATATTGAATAGATTAAAAATCGTGCAAAAACAGAAATAATATATATTAAAAAAGTGAGGTAGTGTTCTCGGGTTCAATGTTAATTGAAGAATCGGATGATAGAGGGGAAGAAGCTGTTCCTGAATCACTGAGTGTGTGCTTTCAGACTTCTGTACCTCCTACCCAATGGTAACAGTGAGAAAAGGGCATGTCCTGGGTGCTAGAGGTCCTTAATAATGGATGCTGCCTTTCTGAGGCACCGCACCTTGAAGATATCCTGGATACTTTGTAGGCTAATACCTAAGATGGAGCTGACTAAATTTATGACTATGGAGGATTGGTATGTGTTCCTTCATCTTACCCTTCCTGAAGTCCACAATCAGCTCTTTTGTCTTACTGTGGAGTGCAAGGTTGCAAGATTGTTGCTGCGACATCACTCCACTAGTTGGTATATGTCACTCCTGTACACCCTCTCTTCTCCATCTGAGATTCTACCAACAATGGTTGTATCATCAACAAATTTATAGATGGTAGTTGAGCTATGCCTAGCCACACAGTCATGTGTATATAGAGAGTAGAGCAGTGGGCTAAGCACACACCCCTGAGGTGCACCAGTGTTGATTGCCAGCAAGGAGGATATGTTATCCCCAATCCACACAGATTATGGTCTTCTGATTAGGAAGTTGAGAATCCAATTGTAGAAGGAGATACAGATGCCCAGGTTCTGTAACTTATCAATCATGATAATGGAAATGATGGTGTTAAATCTTATGGAGGTCCTGCTTCAGGAATGAAAGAAGAATCATGTTAACCTGCCCTGTAGGTCTCCATCTGCCTCATCTGTGTTACAACACCCCAGAACTCACAGAACCAAAGTGGAAATGTGTCATTGCTGGCCACAAGGGACAACCTCTGTCAAAGGCACAACACTGAACTGACTTAGATATTTCTCCGCTTCAGGTCGGAATGAACCCTAAACGCAAGAGATTCTGGAGATACTGAAATCTTGAGGAACCCACACAAAAGGCTGGCAGCATCTATGGAGAGAAATAAATAGTCAACATTTTGGACCAAAACGCTTCATCAGGACTCTTATCAGGACACAAAATCCTATTCAATACAAAAATCAGTTAACTCTACTTTTGCCCTGAAGGTCTGCTTTCCAGCAAAGCTGTTGATGTTAATATTATATCAGCTCAATTCTCCATTGTTCACAGAAGCTTCACTACTTCCTTTCTGCACCTTCTTTGTGGTGAGTTCACACAAGCAAAATTGCTAATTCCTGTGGATTTTATATTTGTATATTGAAGAGATTTGCTATTTTCTCTGACAGTTAAATCATCCTGCTGTTTTAAGTGACAGATGTGATGTGGATGGCTTCCGTTACATCTGGAGCAACTTTTCACACCAGTCTCTTCACATTTCACATTCTTCTTTGGAACTTTATCCTGCACAGTTGATCTATGTGCAATCATATTTATACTTTACTTTGGACAACATTCTTTTGCATTCTACTTAGAGATTCATTTTCTTGCACGAAAATAAGGAAATCAATAGAATTTATGAAAAGCCATGCATAAAGACGGACATAAAACAATGGGCAAAAGACAAATTTTGCAAATTAAACATAAATAATACTGAGAACATGAGTTGTAGATTTTTTGAAACTGTTTCTGTAATTTATGTAATCTGTTCAGAGTTGTGGTGTGAAGTTACCTACGCCCTTTCAAGAACCTGATGGTTGTAGGGTAATAACTGTTCCTGAACTTGGTGGTGTGGGACCTAAGGCTCCTGTACCTCTTGCTCAATGGTAGTAGCAAGAAGAGGACATGGCCTGGATGGTGGGTTCCTTTGATGATGGATGCTTCTTTCTTGTGGCAGTAATCTATGTAAATGTGTTCAATGGTAGGGTAGGCTTTTCCCATATTTGTAATCTACACGGAGGTCGGTGAACGTAGGGATCTGTTCTGGGACCCCTCCTCTTCGTGATTTTTATAAATGACCTGGAAGAGGAAGTAGGAGGGTGAGTTAGTAAGTTTTCTGATGACACAAAGGTTGGAGGTGTTGTGGATAGTCTGGAGGGTTGACAAAGGTTACAGCGGGACATTGATAGGATGCAGAACTGGGCTGAGAAGTGGCACATGGAGTTCAACCCACATAAGTGTGAAGTGGTTCATTTTGGTATGTCAAATTTGAAGACAGAATATAATATTAATGGTAAGACTCTGGGCAGTGTGGAGGATCTGAGAGATCTTGGGGTCCGAGTCCACAGGACACTCAAAGCTGCTATGCAGATTGACAGTGTTGTTAAGAAGGCGTAAGGTGGGATTGAGTTCAAGAGCCATGAGGTAATGTTACAGCTATATAAGACCTTGGTCAGACCCCACTTGGAGTACTGTGTTCATTTCTGGTCACCTCACTGCAGGAAGGCACTATAGAGAGAGTGCAGCGGAGACTTACAAGGATGTTGCCTGGATTGGAGGGTGTACCTTATGAGAATAGGTTGACTGTACTTGGCCTTTTCTCCTTGGAGCGACGGAGGATGAGAGGTCTCCTGATAGAGGTGTATAAGATGATGAGGGGTTTTGATCATGTGGATAGCCAGAGGCTTTTTCCCAGGGCTGAAATGACTAACATGATTTTTAAAATAATCTGTACAAATTGCTAAGAAAGTAGATGTGTCATTGTGCCTTTCTTGTGATAGCATTAACATGCTAGTTCCAGGACGGATCAGATATGCTATTGTTAAGTTACTGACCCTCTCCACCTCCAGTCCCCTAATGAGGACTGGTTCATGGACCTCCAGCTTCTTCATCTTCTTTGGTTTTGCTGATATTGAGCGAGAGGTTGTTGTCGTGGCACCAGTCAACCAGATTTTCAATCTCCCTCCTGCAGTATATGCTGGTTTGGTACCGCTACTGATTCCACAATTTTGCAAGTAACCTCATACGTGAGATTCTGTGTGTTTAGTCATGTCGATTGAATTTGCTACATGATTGAACCATCAACAGATATGTTGGACAGGACACAATTTAACAAGGTGCCAGAATTGCAGCACTAAGACAGGCCTTTAAACAATGCATCATAATTGTCTCGCCTGAGTTCCTTAAGATTTTGTCTTGAAACATTCCTGCAACTTTTGTACTACTTGGATGAGCAAAGCATTCTTACTCCCTTTAGTATCAAAGGATTTGCTAAAGCAGTATACACTTTGGAATGTACTGTACACCAGATAGTGATTAGTTTTCTTTCTTGTTTTAAGTTGACACATTCTCACCATTGCCTTTGAAGTTCTCTGTTGTTTTGCTGGAAAAGATACTTCAAGATACTTCCATTGTGGTCGCAAAGTTTCACACATCCTGCTTCTCCCAGCATGAACCCAAGCAATGCTGCCAGAAGGATTTTCAGTAACAGAACATGGAATATTGAACAGTAGTGTAGGAACAGGTCTTTTGTCTTCTTGGGCTCTTAGCTCCCAGTAGAACATAGGCCATTGATGACCTCCCATCTCCATCGTCCAAAACTGATCATATGGTTGGAGTTCATCAATGTTTATGTAATCCATTGTATCCACAGCACAGGGGATTGGCCTGTACAGTGTCACCAGAGCCCTGTTGGCCAGCCTTACCCATTTTCACCTCTCACAATGGGGACGTAGGGTTGGACTTTGAGAGGCCCATGATGTTGTGTTGAGCTAATTACCCTAATAAATGAATGCCTAAACTATGCTAAGAAACTGCTTGTAACCCTTCATTCATTACACATTCATGTGGATATCTAAGAGGATCTTAAAAAAGAATGAGGAGCGGAGTGATGACGGCGCTAAACAGCCACTCCTTTGTTTGCATCTTCGGAAACAGCTCTACTTCCATCTTTAATATCTTTATTTTTCTTTTTCAGGGTTATTTTGAAGACCCTTACCTGGAGTTACATGCTGACTATGGTTCCTCGTGGGAATGGGACCCACTCTCGGGGTTTCATAACCGACCATTGTTGTTTGGCACGCCAAGGGCTCGGCCTAAGAGCCCAGCTCGGACTTGGAAGCCTAGGATCTCGGGGCTGTGGAGGTGGGCAGATCGAGGGTCAGTGCCATGACAGGAGACCTGTGCGTCATTGGGGGAGTCGGATATCTGCGGAGACTCGTGATCTTTGGGCACAGAGCTTGAAAAAAAGCGACGTGGTAGACTTTTAACATCGTAAACCAGTGAGTTGTTTGTTATGTCTCCCCGCTCGCTGTGAAAATAGAGACATCTCTTTCTCCCTTATTAGGGAGAGAGAGAGCCTGTAGTATGTTGTATACCAGGTGAAATATGAAGTCTTTGGGATAACTGCAAGTCCGTGTCTTTGCTATTGCTTTTGCAGCACACTTGAGTCCTCTTTGGTGGGTGTCGATGCTTTTTTTTGCTGGTGGGGGTAGGGGGATTGTTGCTCGCTTACGCGCAAGAGGGGGAAGCTGGGGTGGGGGGATCTTTGAGCTTCTAACATTTGACTGTCATTCATTCTTTGGGGCACTCCTCTGTTTTCGCGGATGGTTGCAAAGAAAATGCATTTCAGGACGTATGCTGTATATATTTCTCTGACAGTAAATTGTACCTTTGAAACCTCTGAAACCTTTGAACTGCTCTACCACCACCACCATCCCTGGAAGCACATTCCAGGCACCCATCACTGAAAAAAAATTGTCACATACATTCCCTTTGGATGTCATGCTGAGGCTTTATAAGGGTCGAGCTGCACTTGGGGTGTTATGAGCTGTTTTGGGCCACTTACCAAGAAAAGATGTGCTGGCAGCGGAGACAGTCCTGAGGAGTTTCATGAGAATGATCTTGGGAATTAAAGTGACAATGTATGAGGAGCGTTTGATGGCTCTGGACCTGTACTCACTGGGGTTTAGAAGAAGGAATGGGAGGATCTAATTGAAAACTGTTGAATATTGAAAGGCCGAGATAGAATGGATGTGGAGAGAATGTTTCCTATAGTGGTGGAGTCTAGGACCTGAGGGCACGGCCTCAGAATACAAGGGCATCCTTTCAGAAAAGAAATGAGGAGGAGATTCTTTAGCCAAAAGGTGATGAATAAGTGAAATTCATTGCCACAGGCAGCTGTGGAAGCCAAGTCATTGGGCATATTTAAAGCCGAAGTTGATAGTTTCTTGATTAGTGAGAAGTCAGGAGAATGGGGTTGAGACGGAAAACAAATCAGCCATGATGGAATGTCGGAACAAACTTGATGGGCTGAATTAATCCTGCTTTTACCTACGTCTTTTGGTCTTTGCATTTACTCTGCTTCACTACAAATGCATGCTGTCTGGTATCAGACACCTAAGCCCTGAGAAAAAGATACCAGTTATCTACTCTAACTATGCCTCTCGTAAAGTTATCGTCTTTTATCCAGTCTGCCCTCACTGCTCCAGAGAAGACAGCCTAATTTGTCCAACCTCTCCTAAAAGTTCATTCAGTCTAATCCAAGCAGAACTAGAAGAGACTAATCACCCTCACCATCATTATGTGCTGTGGCGTATGACATGGGCGATCATGGTCTCACGACCATGATTGTTCTCGGCAAATTTTTCTACAGAAATGGTTTGCCATTCCTCCTTTGGAGCAGCGTCTTTACAAAATGGGTGACCCCGGCCATTATCAATACGCTTCAGAGAGTGTCTGCCTGGCGCCAGGGGTCGCGTAACCAGAACTTGTGATATGCACCAGCTGGTCATATCCTCATGGCTTCACGTGACCCTGATCAGAGGGACTAAGCACGGACTACTCCTTTTCCGAAGTACCTAGCGGAGGGAAGGAGTGCCTTACACCTCCTTTGGTAGAAACGTAACTCCACTCCGCCATCCAGAAGGGCTACTCTACCTAAATTCATAAGGTCTGCTTGGTTAATTTACAATGGTCTGCTTGCACTCAGATACAAGGTACCTAAGTGAGGGAGCACCGATCTGGCAGCATTATAATTGTTCTTTTCCTTATGACAACAGTACCTTTTGTTTCTTCAGAACTGATTATATAAATATTAACTAAACAACCTCTAGAGTGACCAATTGCCAATTAAGCCCAGCTAACCTGAAGTGTGCGATTTGAACCGCTCCCATCACAATTATACAAGCACGCCACACAATGAGACTTTGGTTTGTTTCAATTAAGCAATTATGCTGCTGTTATTATTGCATAGCTGGTGTTCTACAACTTGGTCTGACTGTTTGACCTCAGAATCACTGGGCTGGAAGCCCAGTAAATTAGCTAAGGTTCCTGTTTCTGCTGAAAAGATTTATGGACAAGAACACGAGGTAGACAAATGCTTTATTGCCCAACCCAAGGTATCTGTTGACAGTCTTGACATATCTGCTTAAATAACACTCAAGCGAGAGGTGGTCTGTTTCGATTAATAAATGGCAGATAAAAGTACTGTGGTATGAAATAATCAGAAAGGAATGACTGTTTAGGCAGTGGCTGTTGACCTGGCATCGAAATGCAGCTGCTGATCCCCTGTCTGAGTGCCCTGAAGACGGCACATCAGCCACCTGTGCATCCTCACTGGAAAGTGCCATCGGACGTTCAGTTCAATGTGCTGTACACAGCGAGTGCGTAGGGCTCAGGGAGATTAGATCTTGGCACATAATAAGAAGCTAGATAGACACTTCGCAAGAAATACAGAAAAAGTTCAGAAACGATTTACAGGAATGTTGCCAGGATTCAAAGGAATCAACTTCTCTCTATAACTCAGTCCTTTGAACTGAGTTATAGAGAGAAGTTGTGTAGGCTAGAACTTAATTCGCTGAGTGTAGGGGAAATCTTTTTAGGGGCATAAATAGGGTGAATGTGCTCAGTCATTTTCCAAGGATTGGGCAATCAAGAACCAGAGGACGTAGGATTAGAGTGTGTGGGGAGAGACTTAATAGGAACCTAAGGGGCAAGTCTTTCACTTGTGTATAGGGAATGAGGTGTCGGTGGAAGCATCTGAGGCAGATAAACTAACAATGGTTAAAAGGCACTCAGACAGGTACATGGATTGGAAAAGCTTAGAAGAATATAGTCAAAATGCTGGCAAATAGGACAAGCTTTGCTGGGCATCTTGGATTCAGGCCCTTTGGCCTAACTGGTCCATGCTGTATGACTATATGACTCTAAGAAAAGGACTAAGGAGAGAGTGTGATGGCTTTGGACCAGCCTGACACTCTTGTATAGAGTTGGCATGAACTCAATGGACTGAATGGCCTCCATCCTTGTTGCTGCCCTTCGGTGTGTTGATGAACAGATCTCCTTGCACTACCACCGGAAGGAGGCCCTGCCGCTCTCACAACCTGTGGCAGGAGGAACTCTCAGGCTTTAATGACAAGTTCAGCATGGGCAATAGGACAGCCTCCTGCAAGAGCAGAGAGAAACATCCACCAGAATGGTCCTCAGTCATCTCCAGAGGCAATGGAACAGGGTTGAGCTTCAACATCTTACACCTGTGATGATATGAGAGGCAGGCCATCTAACTCCTTCTGGTCTGTCCACGGCTCAATGATAAGCTCTAGGGTCGGCTTGGGATTAACAACAGGCCAACTCACGAGCTTTGCATTGTATCCAAAATGTGAAGCTCGCTGACTTCAGTAGATGGGATCACTAACTGTCCCGAGTGAAATCATCTTTAATGGTTGTAGAATCATTGGTAAATGATCAACAATAATGTTGGCCCAGCCTCCAGTGCATTAGTCACTGAGGAAGGACTCTGAGAGAGAGAGTGGAAGGATTCTGGTTAATGCAGTTTATGGATCAGCGGAGTGGTCTGATGCAGATAACATTGGGAGTCATCCACTTACTCCATGCTCCCTGAAGAGAGCAGAGGAGAGACAACATATGTGATTTTATGACTCACAAAGCACTGTAGAAACACAGTGGGTCAGGCAGCCTCAATGGTGAGAAATGCGTAGTGACACTTGCAGGCTGCCCCCAGCTCATTTGGTGGTTAACATAAATGATTCATTTCACTGTATGTTTTTGACATACATGTGATAAATTAATCTGGATCTGAATCTGATATTTTGGGGGCAGAACAAGCTCTTAAAAGATTCTGTCCAAAAATGCTGCCTGACCCTCTTAGAAGACACTAGAGACACTAGAATACCACAGCACAGTACAGGCCCTTCAGCCCTCAATGTTGTGCCGACCCATATATTCCTAAAAAAAAGTACGAAACCCACACTACCCTGTAACCCTCTATTTTTCTTTCATCCATGTGCCTGTCCAAGAGGCTCTTAAATACCCCTAATGTTTTAGCCTCCACCACCATCCCTGGCAAGTCATTCCAGGCACCCACAACCCTCTGTACAAAAAACTTACCCCTGATGTCTCCCCTAAACTTCCCTCCCTTAACTTTGTACATATGCCCTCTGGTGTTTGCTATTCATGCCCTAAGAAACAGGTACTGGCTATCCACCCTATCTATGCCTCTCATAATCTTGTAGACCTCTATCAAGTCCCATCTCATCCTTCTACGCTCCAAAGAGAAAGTCCCAGCTCTGCTGACCTTGCCTCTTAAGACTTGTTTTCCAATCCAGGCAATATAATTGTAAATCTCCTCTGCACCCTCTCCATAGCTTCCACATCCTTCCGTAAATGCGGTGACCAGAACTGAACATAATACTCTAAGTGTGGTCTCACCAGAGATTTGTAGAGTTGCAACATGACCTCTCTACTCTTGAACTCAATCCCCCTATTAATGAAGCCTAGCATCCCATAGGCCTTCTTAACTATCCTAGCAACCTGTGCAGTAACCTTGAGGAATGTATGGATTTGAACCCCAAGGTCCCTCTGTTCATCCACACTCTTAAGTAACCGACCATTAACTCTGTTCTCAGCCTTCTGGTTTGTCCTTCCAAAATGCATCACCTCACACTTATCCGGATTGAACTCCATCTGCCACTTTTC
Source organism: Mobula hypostoma (assembly GCF_963921235.1). Taxonomy (NCBI): domain Eukaryota; kingdom Metazoa; phylum Chordata; class Chondrichthyes; order Myliobatiformes; family Myliobatidae; genus Mobula; species Mobula hypostoma. Next base: position 18,135,783 of record NC_086104.1, on the reverse strand, counting down.
TGCCCAACTCTGCATCCTATCTATATCCTCTTGTAACCTTCGACAACCTACAGCTCCATCCACAACTCCTGCAATCTTCGTGTCATCTGCAAACTTACTCACCCATCCTTCCGCCTCTTGATCCAGGTCATTTATAAAAATCACAAAGAGCAGGGGTCCCAGGACAGATCCTTGCGGCACTCCACTAGTCACCGACCTCCGGGAAGAATACTTTCCTTCCACTACTACCCTCTGCTTTCTTCCTGTAATCCAATTTTTTTATCCAAACAGCCAAGGTTCCACTGATCCCATGCCTCATGACTTTCTGGATGAGTCTCTCGTGGGGGACCTTGTCAAATTCCTTGCTAAGATCCATGTAGACCATATCTACCACCCTACCCTCATCAATTTCTTTTGTTATCTCTTCAAAAAAGCTCAGATAGGTTCATGAGGCACGACCTTCCCTTCACAAAGCCATGTTGACTATCCTTGAGCTGACTACTTCTCCAAATGCTCGTAGATCCTATCCTCAAGAATCCTTTCCAATAGTTTGCAGACCATCGGTATAAGACTCACCAGTCTATAGTTCCCAGGATTCTCCCTATTATCTCTTTTAAACAAGGGAACTACATTTGCCATTCTCCAAACCTCCAGCACCACCGCTCCCCCACAGCCAAAGAGGATTCAAAGATCATAGCTACTGCTCCAACGATCTCTTCTCTCACTTCCCACAGAAACCTGGGGTATATCACATCCAGCCCTGGGGACTTATCAATCTTGATGTTTTTAAGAAGATCCAACACTTCTTCTTCCTTAATCTCCACATTGTCCAGCACACAGACCTGATCTATTTCGACCTCACCCTGATCAAGGTCCTTTTCACTTGTGAATACTGAAGCAAAGTATTCATTTAGGACCTCCCCAACCTCCTCCGCCTCCAGGCACATGTTACCTTCTTTATCCTTTAGCAGCCCCACCTTCATTCTTGTCATCCTTCTGTTCTTCACATACGCATAGAACGCCTTGGGGTTCTCCTTAATCCTACATGCCAAGGCCTTCTCATGCCCCCATCGAGCTCTCCTAAGTCCTTTCTTAAGCTCCTTCCTGGCTACCCTATATTTCTCATGAGCCCCTCCTGCTTCCTGCTTCTTATATCTAACATATGCTTCCTTCTTCCTCGACGAGTTGCCTCACGCATTTTGTCAGCCACGGTTCCCTTTTCCTATCATTTTTTCCTTGTCTCAGTGGGACAAACCTATCCTGGACCCAGCACAAGTGGTCCCTAAACTTCCTCCGCATTGCTTCTATGCTTTCACCCTTGAACATCTGTTTCCAATTTACTCTCACTAGTTCCTGCCTTGTCCCTTCATCGTTAGTCCTTCCCTAGTTAAGCACTTTCCCATTTTGTCTGTTTTTATCCTTTTCCATAGCTATGCTGAAGCTAAGGGAGTTGTGGTCACTCTCACCAAAATGCTGCCCCACCAAGAGGTCTGCCACCTGACCAGGTTCATCTCACGCGCCATCTATTGCTCCAGATCCCAACATCTGCAGACTCTTGTGTCTCCATGATTTGAAGCCTCTCTCCTTTATATTCTTTGACCCACTTCTCTGTATCTTGTTTTACGGCAGTTGGCATCCAGCTTAATGGTGCATTACCGCTTCTTTGACCCACAATTTAAGTTTCATGATTTAAGAACATGTGAACCCTAATGGAGTTCCAATTGACCTAATGTATCTGGAAAACCAAAACACCTGCACCTCCACAGATATTAACCTCTCAGTATTGAGAAAGGATTCCAGGTTGTCTTTCTCAGGTGCAAGGAGACTTGTCTTCTACCATTGAACTGCCTCTGCCAATACCTCACCCCTTTACCAGAACCTAACTTGAAACCAATGGAAATGAAAATCAGAAGAGATATTTCTAATTTAGTGTTTTGCATTAATATTTAACGTTGGCCATGATCTACCAATGATCTTTGAAGTGTGTGCTCCCAACTACAAAAATCACTGGCCTCTTGAGTTGGTGAGGAACTTGACTCTGGTTTTCAATGTTAAACAAATTCACAAGTATTGGCATTGGATTGTACACACCCTCCACACATTCACTCTCTGCTCAGATCTATGTAACTGCTCAGTAGAGGTGGTATAGGCAGCAGCCTGGACTTATCAGAGACACCAGAGATTCTGCAGATGCTGGGGCTCTTCATCAATATTCACAAAATGCTGGCTTCTTTCCAGTGCTGATAAATGGTCTCAGCCCTAACTGATGACAATCTATTACCCTCCGTGGATGCTGCCTGACCTGTTGACTACCTCCAGCATTCTGTGTTTGCAGCCTGTACTCACCTCTGTGCTCACAAACAAGTTTCTGCTCACGTGCTCGCTGAAAATTTGGCATGGTAGCAGAGATGGTGCTCAACCCCTTGCCCAATGGCGCCTGATTTTATGTGCCAGGGTGAGTCAGGCTATGTGTGTCTACTGATGGAATATTCATCTGAGTCACTCTCTCAGGATGATTGTCTTGTGACCTCTAATCCTGGCCACAGTTTGGTCTTTCACCCTTAGACACATTAGCAGCATTCCTGAGATCATTATACTTCAGTGGTTAGGACGTGGTTTGGATCGGCCCCAGTTAAGCTGGGTTAAGGCGGCACTGTAGCATAGTGTTCAGTGCAACGCTATTAAAGCACCAGCTATAAGATCATTGTTCAGTTCCCGCTGCTGTCTGTAAGAAGTTTGTACGTTCTCCCCATGACTGCATGGGTTTCTTCCAAATACTCCAGTTTCCTCCCACATTCCAAAGAAGTATGGTTAGGGTTAGTGACTTATGGGCATACTATTTGGTGCCAGAAGCGTGACAACATTTGTGGGCTTCCCAGCACAATCCTTGCTGATTTGATTTGGCGCAAACAATGCATTTCATTGTATGTTGCAATGTGCATGTTGCAAATGCACATGTGCAGGTGCAGCAAGCTATCAAGAAGGCAAATCGGATGTTGGCCTTCATCGCTAGAGGGACTGAGTTTAGGAGCAGGGAGGTTATGCTACAACTGTCTGGAGTACTGAGTGCATTGCTTGTCTCTTTACTTGAGGAAGGATGTACTGTCATGGTCCCTTCTCTCAATCCCCCACCACGCTATTTACCTCAGGAATTGGGCCTCAATTACGTCATTTAAATTCCAATCATTCCCAGGTTACACTAACTACACACACCTGCTTCCCGTCAGAAACTGCAGGATAAAGACCCTGTGACCACAACAAGGAGTCGCCAGTTCGTTGGTCAACTCTTGTATGAGTAACCTCGTTCCATGGTTCTTAGGACTATCAGTTCTAAGTCTAGCATCGTTCCTGAATTCTCTACTAAAACCAAGGCTTCGGCTAGAGACTCTCTCTGGACACCAATTCTACGCTCACTATGACCATAACGCCTCCCGACTCGGCCTCCGCGCCTGTGTTCAGCGCTTGGGTTCATACCACTGCCACGTCCTTGCGACATTTACTGGCTTTGGAGATAGTGCAGAGGAGGTTCACCAGGTTGATTCCAGAGATGACGGGGTTAGACTTCGAGGAGAGATTGAGTTGCCTGGGACTGTACTTGCTCGAATTCTGAGGAATGAGAGGAGATCTCATAGAAACATCTACAATTATGAAAGATAAAGTTAGATAAGGATAAATAAGATAGAGGCAGGAAAGTTATTTCCATTGGTAGGAGAGACTAGAACTAGGGGACTCAAGATTCGGAGGAGCAAATTTTGGATGGAGATGAGGAAGAACTGCATTTCCCAGAGAGTGGTGAATCTGTGGAATTCTCTGCCCAATGAAGCAGTGGAGGCTACCTCAGTAAATATATCTAAGACAAGGTTGGATAGATTTTTGCATAGTAGGGGAATTAAGGGTTACAGGGAAAAGGCAGGTAGGTGGAGATAAGTCCATGATCAGAGCAGTCATGATCTTACTGAATGGCGGAGCAGGCTCAACGGGCCAGCTGGCCTGCACCTCCTCCTATTTCTTATGTTCTTATAAATAATCCTCATCTTTAATTTTATGCCTGAGCAAATCTCTATAGCACAGTCCAGTTCTTCATTCAAGTCATTAACGTAAACAGTTCAAAATTAAAGCCCTTGTTCTAATGTCAGTAAGGCTTCTTCAGAGAATGTCACAGCATATATTCAGCTCTTCTCACCAGTCAGGGTCATGACATTCAGACTATGTACAGTGTACTACTATACTTCCAATCTGATATTGAACGCTGGGGTGGAGTTGGGTGCTGGGAAGGGGAGAGGGTAAATGAGCAGATCACGGGCACCTTCATGAGTCACAGAACTCGGCTTGTGTTGGTGATGTTGAACCAGTTTGGTACACGGTGTTTCCTTTGTATATCTGCTATATCACCTGATTCAAACTTTATGAGGATCAGCGGGACGATGTGTAAGGTGTGAACTGGTCATTACACACAGAGCTTCACGACTGGTTGATGCCCACCATTGGCACTGTTGCATGGTGCTCTGAAACCTCCAGTTTTATCTGTGATTTCTTCAGTGGTTTCTCTTTTGCTCTCTTTAACCCCAGGAGTGTTTACTCCACAAAATAAAATTCAAAGAGCAAATTGCAGGGACTGAAAACCGGAAATATGAACAGAACTTGCTGGAACTGCTCAGGCAGCATCTGTTAATGTTTGAAGTCCAGAAGCCTTCATCAGAACACACAGTCCATATTTTTACTTCAGATGGCGTTTGCTTTCCTAACAGATACAAACTCCTCAAAGGAGTGGCAAAATGGAGACTAAGATTCAAGTGTAGGAAACCTGGCCTGCCGTAACATTTGCAGCCATGCCAAACTCCTGCCTATCTTTCAGGGGAGTTATGTTGCTGGAAAACAAATGTCAAAACATTTTACATTCCTTCACAGCTGTAAAGTGCCACATTGAAAGCCCACAATACAGGAATCACATAAAATCCTTGACAGAATGTTGAAAAGCTCAGAATGTGTTACCCTATTTTATAAACAGCTCAGTGTTTCAGCTTTTGACCCTTGGGTGACTGGCAGGTGATAGTCTCCCAGGTAACAACTTGTGGTGAACAGAGCACTTATACCTGTGTGTATTGTGGCCAAGGGCTGAAACTTGGTGCCAATAACTTTTTTTTATTGTCACGTACCAGGACACAGTGATAAGTTCTGTATGCACGCTATTCATATTGATCGTACATGAAGGTAGTAAAGTGGAGAGAGAATGCAGAATGTATTGTTCCATTTACAGCGAAAGTGTAGTGCAGGTACACAGATAAATTACAAAGGCCACTACAAGGTGCTTTGTGATATTGGAATTGTCGACATGTCAGCCCATGGCCTCCTCTTGTGCCAAGATGAGACCACCCTCAGGGTGGAGGAGCAACACCTTATACTCCTTCTGGGTAGCCTCCAAACTGATGGCATGAATATTGATTTTGCCTTCTGATAAAAAGAATTCCCACCTCCTTCCCCTCTATTCCCCACTAGGACCTTTCACCTCTTCTCACCTGCTTATCACTTCCCCCTTTGCCCTTTCCTCTGTCCTTTTCTCCTGTGGTCCACTCACCTCTCCTATCAGATTCCTTCTCCAGTCCTTGACCTTTCCCACCCACCTGGATTCACCTATCATGTTCCAGCTAGCCTCCTTCCCCTCCCCGCACCTTTCTGTCAAGGCATCTTCCCCCTTCCCTCTTGGACCTGAAGAAGGGTCTCAGCCCAAAGCGTCGACTGTTTATTCATTTCCATGGAAGCTGCCTGACCTGCTGAGTTCCTCCAGCATTTTGTATGTGTTGCTTGGGATGTCAAGAGTTCATCTTTCAGATTATGAGAGGTCCATTCAAGAGTGGTGAAGAAGCTGTCCTTGTGCTCTCAAGGGTGGCATGGGATCATAATAGTTGGTGTAACACTATTGCAGCACCAGTGACCCAGGTTCAGTTCCAGTGCTGTCCATAAGTAATTTGTATGTTCTCCCCATGACCACGTGGGCTTGCTCTGAGTGCCCCAGTTCCCGCCCAGAGTCCAAAGACATGTAGGTTAGTGAGTTCTGGACTTGCTGTGTTGACGCTGGAAGCACAGTGACTCTTGCAGGCTGCCCCTGGCACATTCTCAGACTGTGTTGGTTGTTGACACAAACGGTGAATTTCACTGTATGTTTCTTTTTCAATATTTTTATTAATTTTCTACATAGGAGAATACAGAGATCAAGAAAAAAGAAATATATCAAATACATTATACTGAATCGCACATCCAAACTCCTTACTCTATAGTCATACAAATTGATTAATTCATAATATTGAAATATAGTAAATTTATTATAGGGAAAAAAATCTCACCCACTACCAAGACCGAAGATGATTAGTAAAGATGAAAAAAGAAAAAAAAGTATATTATTAGCCATCATCTAATGCTTTAATGGTAAATCAAAGGTTTTGAAAATAGTTCAAAAAAGGTCCACACAATGTTTGAAAGTCTTGATTAGATTCAGAAATTGAACACCGAATCTTCTCTAAATTTAAGCATAAAATAACATCACACGCAGCTATTGAACGTGAGTGGGCGGGGCCGCATCTTTCCATTCCTGCCTGATTGGAATGGGAAGAGAGAGAATGACCACGCACATGAATGTAAGCAGTCTCTTGTACACCGAGCCCAGCACTTTTTGCAATCCCTGATTGCCATTGGAGCTGGGGGACCGGTATAAATGAAGCTGGGTCTGAAACTGCAGAGAGGACAAGCTGGGTGAGGGAAGCAGATTTCTCTTCCCGAAGGACATCGGTGAGCCAGATGTGTTTTGCCACAAACCTGCAGTGTTATGGTATCATTCCCGATGTTGGCTTCTACAATTCAGATTGAATTAATTAAATGAATTTAAATTCCTCAGCTGCCGCAGTGGGACTTGAGCTCCAAACTTGTGTTTGATTAGAATTTAGATAGAAGAAAATGATGATCACCTTGATCAAGTTTATTTTCAACCTCAGTTAGAAGAGCAGATATGTAGGCAAACATATTTCAGGAATAAAAGCAATAGGGTTGTAGGAGTGTGCGGGGGGGCGGGGGGTTTAAACTATGCAGCACTGATTGGGATTGCTTTTGTGTGCTTCAGGAAGGGAAATCTGCTGGTTTCATCTAATGTGGCTGCTCTTCAACTTCAGAGTTTAAGGTCTTTTCACTCAAACAGTCAGCAAGGTGTACTTTATGAAGTCCTTCAGTCAGTCACAAGAATTGCAAATCAGGGAGGTCAGGTAAAATTTCTATGGGTTCCAGCACATGTAGGGGTGAAGGGGAATGAGAGGGTGGATGAGTTGGCAAAGAAAGAAAATATAGAAATGCACATTAGAATCAGTAAAGCAGCGGGTAAGTGTGTAATCTGGGAAAAAGTCAACCAAGTGTGGCAAGAAAGATGGGACAGGGAGGGGAAAGGGAGCCATTTATATCAAATACAAAAGAGTGTTGCAGGTACTAGGGTAGGTAGTGGATACAGAAGAGAGGAAACTGTGTGAACTAGGTTAAGGCTGGGGCACTGTACATTAAACAAAACATTGAAAATGATAGGGAAACACCAGACAGGATTGTGTGACGATTGTCAGGAAGAGGAGTCAGTGGAATGTGTAGTTCTGAGTTGCAGGAAGTGTGGGATACAGAGAGAGATGATGAGAAATAAATTAAGGGAGTTGGGGATGCAGGAATTTACATTAAAAGGGTTGCTGGGCATGGGTGAGAGAGCACAGTATTTTTAGCTTTCTTAAAGGGTACAGGGTTTTTTTTATAGGATATGGCGGATAAGCAGGAATAGGGTACTAGGAAGGCCAAAGATGGGAGGATAAAGTGTAGGTCAGGGTGTGTGTGTGTGTGAGAGAGAGAGAGAGAGGGAGATTGGGTGAAGGGATTTAGAATACAAGTCTATTGCACACTCTGGAGCAGAATGTGGAGATAATGCACCACTAAGCTGGGTGCCAACCACTGTAAAACAAGACGAAGAAGGAGAAGAAGTTCAGGTGCACAGCAACATGGCTGAGTTCTGATTTCACTAACTTCCAGCTCCACTGCCAACTGCAGAAGGCCAATAGATGCTGGCATCTGAACAAGAGGCATACACTCCCTGCTCACATTCATGTTTGAGGTCATTCACTCTTCTCCCCACTCCAGTCAGGCAGAAGATATAAAGACTTAAATATGAGTTGAAATTGATAAAATACATTCAAAACAGAATTTTAAACACTATGTCGAGAGGTAGTTATATCTAAGGGTGGGGCTATATTCAATCTTATCTTAGGGAATGAGGAGAAACAAGTGGTGGAAGTATCTATGAAGAACCCTCTGGAAACAATGACCGTATTTCAGTAAGTTTCAAGATAGATATGGAAAAAGATGTAGTTGGTCCTGCTGTTAAGATCTACAATTGGGAGAGGGTTGATTTCAACAGTATAAGGAAGGACCTGGGAAGCGTAGATTGGGAGCAGTTGCTGGAGGGAAGATCAACAGCTGATAAGCAGGGACATTTAAAGTTTGATAGTGAGAGCTCAGAGTCAGTATGTCCCCAGAATGGGAAAAAAAAGATGGCAACATTAGAAAACCTTGATTTTGAAATTGACGGCTTGATCAGAAATAGGAAGGAATCATACGATATGTCTCACAATGGTATTCCAGTGAGTCCTTTGAGATTTTCAGGGAGTGTAGGAAAAAACTTAAGAACAGTGAAATAACTTGGCAAGTAGGAATGAAGAGAATCCAGAAACGTTTTCTTTGGTATATTAGAAAAAGGAGGGTAGCTGGGGAAAGAATAGGTCCCTTCAGGGAGAGAATGAGAAATCTGTGTGTGCAGTCATGGGATTTGAGCACAATCCTCTATGGATACTTCCTGTCAGTAGTCACACGGGAGGAGGATGTGGAGGATGGAGAGCTAAGGGAGATGTGCACTGATGTTCTGGAACATATCTGTGCCAGGAAGGAAGAGGCACTAAGATACTAACACATATTAAGGTGAATAAATTCCCAGGGTCTGACGGGATCTTCCCAGGAAGCTATGGAAATCAAAGGGGGAGAATAATGGTGCTCCAATTTATGACACCTTTGTTAGCCAAAGGTGATGTACCAGAAGACTGGAGGAAAGACCATAATAAAACATAGGAGCAGATTTAGGCTATTTGGCCCATTGCCACTGATCTATTATTCCAATATGGCTGGTTTCTTATCCCTGTCAACACAATTCTCCTGCCTTCTCCCCAAAACCTTTGATGCCCTGACAAATCAAAAATCTATCAACCTCCACTTGGAATATGCCCAATGCCTTGACCTCCACAGCCATCTGGCTGAAGAAATTCCACTTTATCTCTGTTCTAAATGGATGGTCCTCAATTCCAAGGCTGTGTCCTCTGTTCCTAGACTTACCCACTATAAGAAACATCCTCTCCATATCCACTCTCTTTAGGCCTTTCAACATTTGGTAGGTTTCAATGAAATCTCCCCTCATTCTTCTCAATTCCAGCGAGCACAGGCCAGAGAATCTAACACTCCTCGTACATTAACCCTTTCATTCTCAAAATCATTCCCGTGATCTTCTGCTGGGCCCTCTCCGATGCCATCACACCTTTTCTTAGATAAAGGGCTCAAATCTACTCACAATACTCCAAATGCAATCTGACTGATGCCTTATAAAGACTCAGCATTACATCCCTGCTTTTATATTGTAGTTCTCTTGAAATGAATGCTGACATTGCATTTGCCTTCCTTATCACCAATTCAACCTGCAAGTTAACCTTTACGGAATCCTGTGCAAGGACCCCCAAGTCCCTTTGCACCTCTCCCTTTTGAATGCTTTCACCATTTAGAAAATAGTCTATGCCTTTATTCCTGCCATCAACTTGCATGAACATACACAACATACACTATATTCCATCTGCCACTTCTTTGCCCTTTCTTCAAATCTGTCTAAGTCCTTCCACAGACTCCCTGCTTCCTCAACACCAACACCACCTGCCACTCTACCTACCTTTGCATTGTCTGGAAACATTTTAACGAAGCTATCAATTCCATCATCCAAATCATTCATATACAATGTGAAATGAAGTAGTTCCAAAACCAACCCTGATGAATACTACTAGTCGCCGGCAACCAACCAGAAAAGGACCCCTTTATTCCCATTCTTTGCCTTCTGCCAGTCAGACAATCTTTTATCCATGCTAGTATCTTTCCTGTAATACCATGGCCTCTTACATTGTTAAGCAGCCTCATATATGGCACCTTGTCAAAGGTCTTCTGAAATTCCAAGTGAACAACATCCACTGGCTCTTCTTTGTCTATCCTACCTGTTACTTCCTCAAAGATCTGCAACAGATTTGTCAGGCAAGATTTCCCCTTCAGGAAACCATACTAAATTTGGCCTATTTTATCATGTGTCTCCAAGTACCTGGAAACTTTGTCCTTGATAATGCCAACCATTGAAGTCAGGCTAACCCGCCTAGAATTTCTTTTCTTCTGCCTCTCTCTCTTCTTAAAGAGAGAAGTGACATTTACAGTTTTCCTACCCTTCGGATAGCTTATTCCAAAAAAGCAGTCAGGACGGGGTACCTTACTACAAACCATTGAGCCTCATATCAACAGGAGATGAAGGGGGTTATGGGGCTATTAGAGTAGATATACATCATGGGCAGCATGGGCATGGTGGGCTGAAGAACTCACTTGAGCCTCAGCCGGAAACATTGGCTGTTTAATCCCCCTCCATTGAAGCTGCCTGACCTGCTGAGTTCCTCCAGCATTTTATGTATGTTACCCATTTCTATACTCTATGACTCGATAATAGGAATACTATAATACCCTCTAATACAGGAAACCATAAGACATAGGATCAGAATTAGGCCATTTGGCCCATCAGTTGTGTTCCACTATTCCATCATGGCCAACTGATTATCTCTCTCAACTCTATTCTCTTGCTTTTTCCTCATAACCTTTGACATATTAGCTAATGAAGAACCTACCAAACTCTGCTTTAAATATACCCAATGACTTGAAAAGAAATATATTTCGATGAAATTAGCCTATATAGGAAGAAACTAGCAAAGGCTGAATGGATAGTTGTGATTCTTTGATTTTACTTGTGTTTGTAATGCCATTCGTATTTTATTGCTTCAAATGCCTTCCTTTTTGCAGTTAATATTGCTATGTGTTTTTTGTGCACGTAGACTTTGCACTGGAACATAAAATCCATAGGTACTCACACAAGTTAATTCTCTTGTTCGGTATGAACACTTCATCAATCAGCCAATACAGCAGCAGAGGGAAAACTATTATATCAGCAATTATGCTCCATGACATTTAAAGCAGCTCTTCATAGAATTACAGTCAGTAAGGAAGATATTTGGTCCAATGTGAGAGTGCTAACATCTCAGTTGCTGGCAGTACATTATCCTGCCTATGTATTTCTCTTTTAAGACCATAAGACATAAGAGAAGACTCAAGCCATTCAAGCCATTGTATCTGTTCTACTATTCCAACATGGCTGGCTTATCAACCCCATTCTGTTTGTAACATTTGACGCCCTTAATCAAAAACCTATCAACCTCCACCTTAAATATACCCAACGGATTGACCTCCACAGTTGTCTGTGGCAATGAATCCCACATATTCAGCAACATCTGGCTAAATAAATTGAAATAATTCCCCTTAAAACAGTACACTATTTGTGAAGAAGAATTTACGCTTTGTGTGGATCTTCTAACTTTCCTTTTTGTTTCTAATGATGACTCTAATCAAAATCTGCCCTCATCACCAATTCACCAATGAGTCTTCTCTATTCTCCTAAAAGTCATCTTCGAAAAGGAACCTTTCAATTGTCTTATACCAGTGGGAAAGAAGCTTTGAGCCTGGTGGTATGTGTTTTTAAGCCTTTGTAACTTCTGCTCTGTGGGGGCAGGATAGAAGAGAGAATATTTGGATAGAAAATGGCTTTAGGAACTGAAGTCTTCTGCTCCCAAGTTATTGCTCAAACTAGAAGAAATGCTCAAATCCTTCAAATTTACAAAGAAAGGCAAAGAAATGGCAGATGGAGTCCAGTGTCGGAAGGTATACGACCATGCATTTTGGTGGAAGAAATAAAAAGGTTGACTATTTTCTAAATTGAGAGAAAATACAAAAAACTAAGGTGCAAAGGGACTTGGAAGTCCTTGTGCATGATTCCCTAAAGGTTAGTTTGCTTGTTGAGTCAGTGGTAAGGAAGGTAAATGCAATGTTAGTATTCATTTCAAGAGGATTAGAATATAAAAGTAAGGATGTAATGTTGAAAACTTGTAAAGCACTGGTGAGGCCTCACTTGGAGTATTCTGAGCAAGTTTGCGTCCCTCATCTTAAAAAAGATGTGCTGAAACTGGAGACGCAGAGGAGATTCACGAAAATGATCCCAGGATTGAATGGCTTGTCATATGAAGAACATTTGATGGCTCTGGACCGGTATTCACTGAAATTCAGAAGAATGAGGGGTGACCTTATCAAAACCTATTTAATGGTGAAAGGCCTTGATATAGTGGACGTGAAGAGGATGTTTCCTATGGTGCGAGTCCAAGACCAGAGGACACAGCTTTAGAATAGTGGGGCCTCCTTTTAGAATGGAGATGAGGAGGAAATTCTTTAGCCAAAAATTGGTGAAACTCTGGAATTCTTTGCCACAGGCTGCTGTGGAGGACAAGCCTTTATGTATGTTTAAGGCAGAGATTGATACATTTTTGATTGGTCAGGGCATGAAGTCGGGGATACAAAGAGAAGGCAGGAGATCAAGATGCTGTTCATCGACTCCAGCTCAGCATTTAATACCATCATTCCCGCAAACATGACTGAGAAGTTGCAGAACCTGGGCTTCTGCACCTCCCTCTGCAATTAGATCCTTGACTTCCTAACCAGAAGACCACAATCTGTGTGGATTGGTGATAACATTTCCTCCTTGCTGAGGATCAACACTGGTGCACCTCAGTATACTGCGGTTTAGCCCACTGCTCTACTCTCTGTATACACATGACTGTGTGGCTGGGCGTATCTCAAATAACATTTATAAATTTGCTGATGATACAACCATGGTTGATAGAATCTCAGGTGGTGATGAGAGGGTGTACAGGAGTGAGATATGCCAACTAGCGGTGGGGTGCTGCAGCAATAACCTGGCACTCAACGTCAGTAAGACAAAAGAGCTGATTGTGGACTTCAGGAGGGGTAAGTCGAAGGAGCACATACCAATCCTCGCAGAGGGATCAGAAGTGAACACACCTGAACACCACTCCACTCCCTTTGCAATTTTTGCTCATTTCTTTCTCAATTCCTGCTAAAACATTGCTTACATTGCTTACATTTACATTTACATCATTTATTGTTATATTGTAATTTGTCCTTTACTGTGCCTATTGTCTTGTTTATTAATTATTGTTCTGTCTTGCACTGTTTTGTTCATTTTATGTAATCCCGTGTAGGCCTGAAGTCTAAAGTAATTTTGTGCTGTTTCAGGTAGTCTAGTGTAGTTTTGTGTTGTTTCCTGTAGCACCATGGTCCTGGAGGAACGTTGTTTTATTTTTACTGTGTACTGTACCAGCAGTTATGGTTGAAATGACAATGAAAGCGACTTGACTTGACTGAGCAGTTTCAAGTTCCTGGGTGTCAAGATCTCTGAGGATCTAACTTAGTCCCAACATATTGATGTAGTTATAAAGAAGGGAAGACAGTGGCTATACTTTATTAGGAGTTTGAAGAGACAAATACACTCAAAAACTTCTATAGTTGTACTATGGAGAGTATTCTGACAGGCTGCATCACTGTCTGGTATGGAGGGGCTACTGCACAGGACTGAAAGAAGCTGCAGAAGGCTGTAAATCTAGTCAGCTCCATCTTGGGTACTAGCCTACAAAGTACCCAGGACATCTTTAGGGAGCGGTGTCTCAGAAAGGCAGCTTCCATTATTAAGGACCTCCAGCACCCAGGGCATGCCCTTTTCTCACTGTTACCATCAGGTAGGAGGTACAGAAGCCTGAAGGCACACACTCAGCGATTCAGGAACAGGTTCTTCCCCTCTGCCATCCGATTCCTAAATGGACATTGAAGCTTTGGACACTACCTCACTTCCCTTTCAATATACAGTATTTTTGTTTTTGCATGTTTTTTTAATCTATTCAATATACCTAATTGATTTACTTGTTGATTTATTATTATTAGTTTTTCTCTCTGCTAAATTATGTATTGCATTGAATTGCTGCTGCTAAGTTAACAAATTTCACATTATATGCCAGTGATAATAAACATGATTCTGATTCTGATTGAGGCTGAGAGGAAAATTAGACCAGCCATGATGAAATGACAGGGCAGATGTGATGGGCCAGTAGCCTAATTCTCGTCCTATAGGGTCTCGTGGTCTTCTGGTCTTTTCCTGAAACTCCTAACTTTAATTTCTTCCACCTGTCAAATTAAAGTATACCCCTCACATTACATCAAATCTAAGAACTTGGACACCACATAATAAAGCCATGCAGTTTGCAATGATGCTGTACATTATCTGTACACTTGTCAATAAGATATAAGATCAGAATTAGGCCATTCAGCCCATTGAGTCAGCTCTGCCATTCCATCATGGCTGATTTATTATCCCTCTCAACCTTATTTTCCTGCCTTCTCCCCCTAACCTTTGATGCCTTTACTAATCAAGAACCTATCAATCTCCACTTTAAGTATACCCAATAACTTAGCCTCCACAACAATCAATTTCTCAAATTTACCACCCTCTGGCTCAAGAAGTTCCTCCTGAACTAAAGGGATTCCCTCTATTCTGAGGCTATGCCCACTGATCCTAGACTCCCCCATTATAGGAAACATACTCTCCACATCCACTCTATCTGGGCCTTTAAATATTCAATGGGTTTCAATGAGATGCCCCTCATTCTTCTAATGCCCAGAGCCCTCAATCACTCCTCCAATGTTAACCCTTTCATTCTCATTAAACTCCTCTGGAGTATGATGTAGTTGCTATAGAATGGCATGTACAAGGTGTTAGGCTGTATCTTAATTTCTGGACATTTATTGCTTTCCAAATAGGTATTGCAAAGCCCCTAACAACCTGAAGTAACTTCACTCGATTCACCAAGGACAGGCAGAAGGAGACAGCTGACATCCAAGGTCCTCCTTCACATACCAGTCACGCTGGCCTTGGGGTTGTCACTGACAAAACGATATCCACTGTCCTGTCCTGCCAAACTCTGCACTAACATGGGTAGGAACTATACTGAATGCATCTTAATAGATCACATGGGACAAATATATTATCACATCTAACTAAATAGCATTTGCTCCAATTTCATGTTTGAATCTATAACAGAGCATTCTGCAGTGTTCTAACACTTGTGAAGTGAGTGTGAAGAGATGAGGGAATTTTTAAAGGGATATGGTTGGGGCCAGCTACACAGAAGGCCCTGAAGTTCAGCCAGGAAACCGTTTCCTTACTGCTTTGTTCAAAGCCACTGTAGCATAGTTTTCCCAACTACAGACAGTAACATAGTATTCACTCATTAATGCTGAGGGAAGCGGGTAAGGGAGCAGGCAGGTTCCTGGCCTCCTCTTCTGCCACGCCGAGGCTACAGTTAGGTTGGAGAAGCAACATCTCATATTCTGTCTGGATCGCCTCTGACATGACGGCATGAACATCAATTTCTCTAACTTTAAGTATTTTCTTCCCTTTCCCACTTCTCTCTTCTTTCGTTCCCCATTCTGGCTTCCCTCTTACCCTTTCTCTTCTCCTCACCTTCCCTGGTGCCCCTCTTCCTTCCCTGTCGGCCATGGTCCACTGTCTTCTCCTATCCGATTCCTTCTTCAGCTATTCACCTCTCCACCTATCACCTTGCAGCTTCTTATTTCATGGCCTCTCCCCCACCTGCCCATCTTTCCCCTCACCTGGTTTCATCTATCACCTGCCAGCTTGTATTCTCTCCACTACACCTCCCCCACACGACTTTCTTATTCTGGCCTCTTCCACCTTGCTTTCCAGTCCCGATGAAGGGTCTCAGCCTGAAATGTTGACTGCTTATTCCCCTCCATAGATGCTGCCTGACTTACTGAGTTCCTCCAGCATTTCGTGTGTGTTGTGCAAGAATCTCTTGTGTTTATGGTTTGCTGCCCTACTGATTTGATTTTGTGTCTGAAGGGGGTAAAACCTCCTGCTTATGAACATATTGAAGGGATTATTTCTCCTGTTCTGCTCCCACCTTCAAAGAGTTGACCTGCACGTGTTTGTAATGAGAGCTGTTTAACTCATCTCCTTCTACCTTAGGCCACAAACTTATCAATCATCCCCACTGTGGACCACTCCTACAAAGAAGGGATCCGTATGCTCCACGACCGCTGGACTAAGTGTGTAAATGTAGGAGGGAACTATATTGAAAAATAAATGCGCTAGGTTTTCTAAAATTGACTCCTTCTACCTTAGGCCACAAACTTATCAATCACCCTTCATATGATGCATAAATTCTTCCCAGGCTTCCAGCAGATTCAGGTATCAATTTTAACCAACATTTCAATGACGAACTTTGCCATCTTCATCAGGGATGATGCTTGGGCACGTATAGTCCAGTGGTATATATACCCTGCCACCCATCCCTCCTGATTGGTTAGTCCTCATCCAATCAGGTTTCAGCTGTGCCACCTTGTTTACAATCACATTCCAGTTCTTATTTAGAGTGGTAAGAACTTTGTCTTTGTTAAAATTCTTATTCTCTGGTCTTATTTCAATGTATTTTTTTATTTTCCTGTGAGAAAATGAATCTCAAGCAAGTGTGAATATAGTAACATATACATATTTTATTAATATATTTATGTTGACTTTGATTGCACTTTCCCAGCCAAATCCTATTATTTCAAGAAAAGCAAATAACTGCAGGTGCTGTAATTCTGAAATTTAAAAAAAACAGAAATGTTGAGGGTACTCAGCAGATCAGGCAGCATCTGTGGAAAAAGAAAAACAGAGGCAACACTTCAGGATGCAGTCACTATTCGGAAGTGGTTCTAATGAAGGTCAAAGTCTTGAAATATTATTTTTCTCTATCTCCATGGATGTTATCTGTTCAGTTGACTGTTCAGGTGCTTGCAGTGCCAATGATTGCTATCAGTGTTCAATTCCTGCCACTGTCGGTAAGGAGTTTGTACATACTCCTTCTGATCATGGGGTGTTCCTCTGGGTACTCAGGTTTCCTCCCGCTGACACCTCCCAGTCCCCACCCAGCTAATAGGATTCACCTGCCACTTGTTTCCTGACTCATCTCCTGCAGCCTATTTAAACCCAGTTTTCATCACAGTCCTTGTTCAACCAGCCGACCGCAACCAGTTGCTCCTAGACTTCAACTTCCCTGCCTAAAGCTAACCTTGTCGCCTGTTATGTTTAGTTTCCGTTCTCTCTTGTTTTGCGGACCCTCCTGGCTTGCTATTTTGTGGACTAAAGATAGAGTTATCATACACCGCTGGATTGTCTCCACTGCTCTGCTTTTGGGTCAAGCCTCCTCTACATTCCAAAGATATATGGGTTAGGGTTAGTAAATTATGGGCATGCCTTGTTAGCACTGGAAGAACAGTGACACTTGTGGGCTGCCCGCACCACAACCCCGGGACTGCGTTGTCATCGACACAAAGAACACATTTCACTGTATGTTTCAATGTTTCGACCTAGAAATGAAGACTAAAGCTAATCTTTTCAATTTTTGTTCCCCATTATCCTTGATGCTCAAAAATCTATCAATTCCAGTCTTCCCTAATCCTCAAAATTTGCAAGGTGAATAAAGGAACAGTTGGTTTATAGGTTGCAGGTGACGAGTCTAGAAATGAGAGGCAGGTGAATCCTATTAGATGGGTGGAGACTGGTAGGTGCCTGCTCTGGACCTATACTGGTTGGAATTTAGAGGAAAGAGGGGGCAGGAGATCTTGTTGAAACCTGTCGAACGTTGAAAGGCCTAGATAGAGTGGATGTGGTGAGGAGGTTTCCTTTCTTGGGGAGTCCAGGACCAGAGGGCAAAGCCTCCTCTCTGTTTTAGTCTCAACACAATACACTGTCAAACTGCACTAGATCTCATTCAGAACAATGAGCAATATCTTTCACTCACAAAAATAGCAAGTACCTTGTGTATCATGAATCCATAAAACCCAGTAACAAGTCTTTCAGCCCATCATGTCCAGGTTAACCAAGAGGACACCTCAGTAAACCAGGGAGCACAATGAGAAGTATCTTCCACCAACTGGGAGATGGCTGCTCTCCTGATCTTCAGTCACACGCTGGGGCTCCACACTCAGCTCCTCAACATGGAGTGTGGTCTCTACAAGCACAGCAGCCTGCTGTACAGTGAGATCCTCTAAGCAGGCTCACCAGCTGCCAAAAATGTCACTGAAGTTTTGTTTCTTCGATGGATGCTTCCATTTATCAGGGGCATGAGGTTGGTGGGGTGGGGTGGAGTTAAGATTACCAGAACATTTTCCATGACAGATTATTTTTAACTTCATTGGATAGGGTCTGGCCTGTCTGCGCCAGCATTTATGGCCTGTCTCTAATACCCCTAGAAGTGACTGGCCAGATAGAGCCACTTCACAGGTCAATAAGACGAACTTCATTGCTAAGGATTTGAAGTCACATACAGCCCAGATGGGGCAAGGATGACAGATTTCCATTGCTGAAGGGCTTGGGTTAACTAAATGGTTTTTTAAATGATAATCTATTCACTATTAATTTGTAACTCCAGATTTGGTCAACTAAACTTATATTGACCGGGTGCCAATGTGGGACATGCACTTATTTAGTCTAAGCCAATAGTCACAGCTACCAGACCCATAAACTAACCACAGTGCTACTATCAACATCGAACTCTTCAACTTTTCACAATTCACTCACCTTGTCTATCTCAGAGCCAAATAATTGTGCTGTAAGTCATTCGTCTGTGACTCTCCATCATTTTTACCCTCTCCATTACTGTACCCTGCTATTTACAACCTCTCAGACTTCTTTCTCACCTTCCAACCATGATAGTAACAAAGATTACCGCCCTCAGCACTGTCCACAACTCATTGCCTTTATCCTACCTGTCCCTCACCCACCACCCCCCCATCTCCCACCTTCTATGCAACTTAAAACAAAACTTTTCCTCGCTTTCCCAGTTCTTTCTCACTTTCAGTTCAACCTGAAATATTCATTCAGTTTCTCAAAGTGGAGTGTTTCCACCCTTTTTGTTTGATTGTTGTTTATTTAAGATTCCTAATACTTGTCATTTGTTTTTGATTTTTGTGCTTCAGCTTCCTAAGTACTTTCTCTGTCGTAATTGTGACTGAGCACACTTCTCTTCCCTGCCACCCTTGAGTGTCCGGTATACTGCTGATGTCTTCCTCAGTGAAGACTGATGCAAAATACTCGTTCAGTTCCTCTGCCATCTCCTTATCTCCCATTACAATTTCTCCAGCATCACTTTCTATCAGTCCTGTATCTACTCTCACCTGTCTTTTACTCTTTATATACTTGAAAAAGCTTTTAGTATCCTCGTTGATATTAATTGCTAGCCTACTTTCATAGTTAATCTTTTCCCTCTTAATGACCTTCTTAGTTTCCTTTGTAAGGTTTTAAAAACTTCCCAAACCTCTGTCTTCCCACTAATTTTTGCTTCCTTGTATGCCCTCTCCTTAGCTTTAACTTTGGCTTTGACTTCTCTTGTCAGCCACGGTTGCATCCTTTTTCCATTCGAAAATTTCTTCTTTTTTGGAAAGTATCTGTTTTGCACCTTCCTCACTTCTTGTATAAACTCCAGCCACTGCTGCTCTGCCATCCTTCCTGCCAGTGTCCCTTTCCAGTCAACTTTGGCCAGTTTCTCTCTCATACCACTGTAATTTCCTTTACTTCACAGAAATACCGACACAACAGATTTCGGCTTCTCTTTTTCAAATTT
This sequence comes from Mobula hypostoma, assembly GCF_963921235.1. Classification (NCBI taxonomy): domain Eukaryota; kingdom Metazoa; phylum Chordata; class Chondrichthyes; order Myliobatiformes; family Myliobatidae; genus Mobula; species Mobula hypostoma. Next base: position 18,115,870 of record NC_086104.1, on the reverse strand, counting down.
CACAGTGAACTCAAACATGTAATGATCACTGCCTCCTAAGGGTTCCTTCACCTCAATCTCTCCAATCACCTCCGGTTCATTACACAATACCCAATCCAGTACAGCCGATCCCCTAGTGGGCTCAACAACAAGCTGTTCGAAAAAGCCATCACGCAGACATTCTACAAATTCTCTCTCTTGAGATCCAGTGCTGGCCTTATTTTCCCAATCCACTCGCATGTTAAAATCCCCCACAATTATCATAACACTGCCCTTCTGACAAGCCTTTTCTATTTCCAGTTGTAATTTGTAGTCCACATCCCTGCAGCTGTTTGGAGGTCTATAAATAACTGCCACCAGGGTCCTTTTACCCCTGCGATTCCTTAGCTCAACCCATAAAGATTCTGCACCTTCCGATCCTATATCACCTCTTTCTAATGATATAATATCATTTCTTATCAATAAAGCCATGCCTCCCCCTCTGCCTACCTTCCTATCCTTCCGATACACCGTGTATCCTTGGACGTTCAGCTCCCAGAGACATGCATCCTTTAGCCAGGTCTCAGTGATGGCCACAATATCATACCTGCCAATCTGTAGCTGTACGACAAGATCATCCACCTTATCCCTTATGCTGCGTGCATTTAAGTATAACACCTTAAGACCAGTATTTGGTACTTTTCGCTTTGATTTCACTGCAACTTTATTGCACTGCAACTCATCCCAATGGCTACAAATTTGCCCCATCACCTGCCTGTCTTTCCTGTCTTTACTGCTCACTATCTTAGATTTATTTCTGTTTTTCCCTTCCTCCACTCTGTCATTCCGGTTCCCATCCCCCTGCGAAATTAGATTAAACCCTCCCTAACAGCTCTATTAAACTTTCCCGCCAGGATATTGGCCCCTTCGGGTTCAGGTGTAACCTATCCATATTGAACAGGTCATACTTTCCCCAGAAGAGATCCCAATTATCCAAGAATCTGAAGCCCTGCCCCCTGCACCAGTCTCTCAGCCACGCATTTATCTGCCTGATCCTACTATTCTTGCCCTCGCCTGCATGTGGCACAGGTAGCAATCCCGAGATTACTACTCTGGTGGTCCTGCTTCTCAGCTTCCTTCCTAACTCCTGGAAATCTCTCTTCAGGACCTCCTCCTTTGTCCTATCTATGTCATTGGTACCAACATGTACCAAGACAACTGGCTGCTCACCCTCCCCCTTCAGAATATTCTGGACCCAATCCGAGACATCCCATACCCTGGCACCTGGGAGGCAACACACCATGCGGGTATCTCTATCAGGCTCACAGAATCTCCTGTCTGTTCCCCTGACTATGGAATCCCCTATGACTACTGCATTTCTCTTCTCCCTCCTTCTCTCCTGCACAACAGCGCCAGGCTCAGTGCCAGAGACCCGGTCACCGTGGGCATCCCCTGTCAGGTCATCCCCCTCAACAGCATCCAGAACAAGATATTTGTTGCTGAGGGGGACAGCCACAGGTGGGCTCTCCACTATCCGGGCATTTCCCTTCCCTCTCTTGACAGTGACCCAGTGTTCTGACTCCTGTAGCCTAGGGATGACTACCTCCCTGTAGCTCCTGTCTATCACCTCTTCACTTTCCCTGATAAGCAGTAGGTCATCAAGATGCAGCTCCAGATCCCTAACATGGTCTCTGAGGAGCTGCATCTCGGTGCACCTGGCGCAGATGTGACCATCAGGGAGGCTGGAGGTCTCCCAGGATTCCCACATCTGACACCCTGAACAAAGCACTAACCCTGCAGGCATGCTATCTAATTCTACAGGAATGAAACAGAAAAAATAAGTCTACTCACCCACTTACCTCACCAAACAGACGAACTTTTTAAACCGTTAGCTCGTACCGTTAAATGTGTGAGCTCTGCTGTTCCTGTCTGTCCGGGCCAATTCACCAGCGGGGGGAAAATAAAGAGTTGGTGCTTCACTCTCGCCTCTTCCCGTTTACCGCCAAATCCCATTGAAGCCACAGCCCTACACTCTGCTACCACTCACTCAACTGCCCGCTCCGACAGCTACCCGCTGTATAGGGTGGTCTCCTTTTTAAACGCTCCGCGCTGTACTGTTATGTCATGTACCTGCGCAGTCTCGTCCTTCTTGCACTCGAAGAAGTTTTTTAAAAATTGCCTTCCTTCAAAATTCAGCTCCCACGCTGATCCAAAAGAAAGCCGAAGGAAGTAACCTTCCTTTTTAAACTCTCCACGCTGTGGGGATGACGTACAGTGAACTGAAATGCTTGAGCATATAGACATTAAGAAAGAGGATGTGCTGGAGCTTTTGGAAAGCATTGTTTGATAAGTTGCTCGGACAGGCTGAGATATACCCAAGGCTTCAGTGGGAAGCGAGGGAAGAGATTGCTGAGCCTCTAGCAATGATCTTTGTGTCATCAGTACGGATGGCAGAAGTGCCAGAGGATTGAAAGGTTGCAAATATTTATGGGTCTGGGAGAGAAGAGAAGATGGCGGCACAACGCAGTGTGCAGCGTACACTCCGGAATGAATATCTGTTACTTGTTAAGTAGGATGCCGTGCACAATCCTGATTTCATGGAGACAGATGTGAGAAGCACAGAGGAACATCTGGTGAAACTTCTGAAATACCTGTTTCGCTGCCGCTGCTACTGTGCGATCCAGAATCTCCAGAGGGGAAGGCCCCAAATCCTCGGCTTTGCCTGTTGCTTGGCGGCCAGGGCCAAGGTCGAAGCACTCGGCAGAGATGGTGCTCGGTGCTCGGTGTCGGAGGGCTCATCGGAGGCTCGAAGTTTTTGGACGGACTCAGAGTCAGCTGTGGTCGGGTGCTTCCAGGGTGCTGCATCGGCAAGTTTGCGACGCTGGAGGTTCATGGCAGGGAGAGATTTTCTTCCTTCTACCGTCTGCGTGAGATGATGGGACCTCAGAACTTTGAAACTTTACCGTGCCCATAGTCTGCTCTTTATCAAATTACGGTATTGCTTTGCACTGTTGTAACTATATGTTATAATTATGTGGTTTTTGTCAGTTTTAGTCTTGGTCTGTCTTGTGTTTCTGTGATATCATACTGGAGGAACATTGTATCATTTCTTAATGCATGCATTACTAAATGACAATAAACGAGGACTGAGTGTCCTCATAATCTAATCTAATCTAATCGAATATTGTTCCCTTGTTCAAGAAAGGGAGTAGAGACAACCCAGGAAATTATAGACCAGTGAATCTGACTTTAGTGGTGGGCAAGTTGTTGGAGAATATCCTGAGAGGCAGAATTTATAAGTATTTGGAGAGACATAATCTAATTAAGGATAGTCAGCATGACTTTGTCAAGGGCAAGTCATGCCTTACGAACCTGATTGAATTCTTTGAGGAGGCAACAAAACTCATTAATGAAGGTAGAGCAGTTGATGAAGTGTATATGGATTTCAGTAAGGCATTTAATAAGGTTCCCCATGAAAGACTCATTCAGAAAGTAAGGAGACATAGGATCTAAGGAGACCTTGTTTTGTGGATCCAGAATTGGCTTGCCCACAGAAGGCAAAAGGTGTTGTAGATGGTTTGTATTCTGCATGGAGGTCGGTGACCAGTGGTGTTCCGCAGGGATCTGTTCTGGGACTCTTGCTCTTTGTGATCTTTATAAATGACCTGGATGAGGAAGTAGAAGGGTGGTTTAGTAAGTTTGTTGATGACATAAAAGTTGAGGTTGTTGTGGATAGTCTGGAGGGTTGTCAGAGGTTACAGCGGGACATTGATAGGATGCAGAAATAGGCTGAGAGGTGGCAGATGGATTTCAACCTAGATAAGTGTGAAGTGGTTCATTTTGGTAGGTCAAATTTGAAGACAGAATATAATATAAATGGTAAGACTCTTGAAAGTCTGGAGGCTCAGTGTGATCTTGGGTTCCTTGTCCATTAGATACTCAAAGCTGCTGTACAGGTTGACAGTATTGTTGAGAAGGTGTATGGTGTGTTGGCATTCATCAACCATGGGATTGAGTTCAAGAGCCATGAAGTACTGTTACAGATATATATAAGACCTTAGCTTAGACTCCACTTGGAGTACTGTGTTCAATTTGGTCACCTCACTACAGGAAGCATATGGATACTATAGAGAGAATGCACAGGAGATTTACAAGGCTGTTGCCTGGATTGCAGAGCCTGCCTTATGAGAATGGGTTGAGTAAATTTGGCCTCTATTAACGACCTGGATGTGGGGGCAGAAGGGTGGGTTGGCAAGTTTGTAGATGACACAAAGGTTGGTGGTGTTGTAGATAGTGCAGAGGATTGTCAAAGATTGCAGAGAGACATTGATAGGATGCAGAAGTGGGCTGAGAAGTGGCAGATGGAGTTCAACCCGGAGAAGTGTGAGGTGGTACACTTTGGAAGGAGAAACTCCAAGGCAGAGTACAAAGTAAATGGCAGGATACGTGGTAGTGTGGAGGAGCAGAGGGATCTGGGGGTACATGTCCACAGATCCCTGAAAGTTGCCTGACAGGTAGATAGGGTAGTTAGGAAAGCTTATGGGGTGTTAGTCGAGGGATAGAGTTTAAGAGTTGTGAGGTAATGATGCAACACTATAAAACTCTGGTTAGGCCACACTTGGAGTACTGTGTCCAGTTCTGGTCGCCTCACTATAGGAAGGAAGTGGAAGCATTGGAAAGGGTACAGAGGAGATTTACCAGGATGCTGCCTGGTTTAGAGAGTGTGCATTATGATCAGAGATTAAGGAAGCTAGGGCTTTACTCTTTGGAGAGAAGGAGGATGAGAGGAGACATGATAGAGGTGTACAAGATAATAAGAGGAATAGATAGAGTGGATAGCCAGCGCCTCTTCCCCAGGGCACCACTGCTCAGTACAAGAGGACATGGCTTTAAGGTAAGGGGTGGGAAGTTCAAGGGGGATATTAGAGGAAGGTTTTTTACTCAGACAGTGGTTGGTGCGTGGAATGCACTGCCTGGGTCAGTGGTGGAGGCAGATACACTAGTGAAATTTAAGAGACTACTAGACAGGTATATGGAGGTATTTAAGGTGGGGGGTTATATGGGAGGCAGGGTTTGAGGGTCGGCACAACATTGTGGGCTGAAGGGCCTGTACTGTGCTGTACCATTCTATGTTCCATGTTCTATGTAAATCAATTACAGTAGGCGTATATGCCTATTAATTAGTAAAATTAAAAATAGTGCTAAAACAGAAATAATATTCAAAAAGTGAGGTAGTGTTCATGGGTTCAATGTCTATTTAGGAATCGGATGGCAGAGGGGAAGAAGCTGTTCCTGGTTCACTGAGTGTGTGCCTTCAGGCTCCTGTACCTGCTTCCTGACAGTAACAATGGGAAGAGGGCATGTCGTGGGTGAAGGGGTCCTTAATGATGGATGCTGCCATTCTGGGGCATCACTTCTTGAAGATGTCTTAGATATCATGGAGGCTAGTACTCATGACGAAGCTGACTAATGATAACATTGTTGCCTTGATAAAAGAGCAACCTCCTTCATGTCCTCATGCAAAATCCAAAGAGCAGACTACCTGCTCATTCTCTCATCAGATGATAATTGCAGCATCTTGCTGTGCGTAAATTAGCTTCCATATTCCCTACAATAGTGACTGCCCTTCAAATAAAATTAACTTAATTAGCCGTAAAGGCATACATCAAGTTAAGTATTTTGCTTCTTTTTTTAATCACCTTATTTGAGTAAACACGGTAAAGAGTCTTCCAAAGATGACACAATCCCTTTAAAATGTCAACTAACAGAGGTCCATTGGGAAAAAAAAACACATCAAATCAATTTACCAGGTCTAATATAAAATACTAGATTGGTGTGAAACAGATAATATTTAGAGTCAGGTTTTTTTAGCCATCATATAAGATTGTTTGTGTTGCTTGTTCTATATATAGTGCAATACCATGTTCTAAAAGTACCCCCATGAGTTATTAAACCAAACAGAAATTTGAAATTATTAGAAGCATGGCATTTATGGCTAGTGATCCAGCTCTGTTCTCAACTAAAGGCTCCATTAGCTATTAATCTGTTTAAGACTGATGTGACAGGAGAGCGCCAAATCTCCTGGATAAGAAATGCTTATTTATGATCCTTTTACGACCACAAAGTCCCACTCAATTTTAAAGGTAGAGGAGGGAGCGTATGCTGCAAAATTAGCTCATTATGGTGCACAGATGTAGTGGTTTTGTTTCAATCCTGCTCACCCAACCTAGAACAAGTGTTGTCTATTTTGTCTGCCAAGGGAGTTTTCTGCCATAATCTTGGTAGCAGTGTACATTCCACCTCAGGCAGGCACTGGAGGAGCTGAGCACCATGATTAGCAGTCACAAAACTGGAAGGAGGAGAAGATGGCGGTGCGACGCAGCGCGCGCGAACTCTCCGGTGAATGATATCTGTAATCTATCAAGTAGGGGACTGTGCACAATTCTGATTTGATGGAGACAGACGTGAGAGTACGGAGGAACATCTGGAGAAACTTCTGAAATGCCCGCTTCGCTGCCGCTGCTACTGTGTGGTAACCGGAATCTCCGGAGCAGAAGGCCCCGAATCCTCGGCTTTGCTTGTTTTGGCGGCCGAGGCTAAGTTGAATGCACTCGGCAGAGGACGGCGCTTGGGAGGCTGTATCGGAGGGGCTGGTCGGAGGCTCGAAGTTTTCGGATGGACAGACTCGGTGTTGGCTGTGGTCGGCTGCCCCAAGGCATCGGCAAGGCATCAGCAACTCAGGAGTCAATCGGGACTTGAGACTTCTTTTTACCGTGCCCATGGTCTGTTCTTTATCAAATTATGGTATTGTTTTGCACTGCTGTAACTATATGTTATAATTATGTGGTTCTGTCAGTGTTAGTCTTTGGTTTGTCCTGTTTTCTGTGATATCACTCTGGAGGAGCATTGTATCATTTCTTACTGCCTGTACGCATTTCTAAATGACAATAAGAGGACTGAGTGTTCTCATAATCTAAAAAAAAAGCGCACCCTGATGCCTTCACTGTCATTGCGGGGTATTTCAACCAGGCCAGCTTGAAGAAGCCTCTGAACAACTACCAACAATATATCACCTGTGGAGCCAGAGGCACCAACACACTTGACCACTGGTCATATCACCACCAAGAACACTTACCATCTCTTGCCACATCTACAATTAGGGAAGGCTGGTCACCTGGCTGTACTTCTATTCCCTGAGTATAGGCAGAGACTAACGACAGCAGCACCAGTGGTGAGGACCAAGAAGGTATGGTCAATGGAGGCAGAGCAGTGGTCATGGGACATCTTTGAGCCAGTGAACTGGAAAATATTCAGACAATATGCCACAGTTCTCACTGACTTCATCAAGGCTTGTGTGGATGAGTGTGTGCCTTTGAGAACATACTGGATATAACCAAACTAGAAACCGTAGATGAACCATATTCGGAGTTAGCTGAGGGATAGGTCTCTGGTACTCAAGACCACTGAGCTAGAACCAAGAAAGAAGTTCAGGTAAAACATACAGAAGGCTATTATAAGAGTGAATAAACAATTCTGATTGAAGTTAGAAATGGAATTTGATGCACGTGGGCTCCGGTGGGGTTTCCAGGCCATTACTTCCTACGATGCAAAGCTTAGCATCATGGATGGCTCTGACACTTCATTCCCAGATGAGCTCAATGCCTTTTATGCATGCTTTGAAAGAGAGAATAAAACTACCCCTGTTCAGATCCCTGCAGCATCTGATGACCTTGTGATCTCTGTTTTGGATGCTGACATCAGAACATTTTTTAGAGACAGTAAACCCTTACAAGGCACCAGGCCCTAATGGTGTGCCTGGTCGGAGACTGAAGCCGTGTGCAAACCAGTTGGTGGGAGTGTTCAAGGGCATCTTCAGTCTCTCACTGCTGCATTCAGAGACTCCCACGTGCTTCAAAAGGGCAACAATCGTACCAGTATTGAAGAAGAGCAGGGTGAGCTGCCTCAACAATTATCAACCAGTTGCACTCACATCTGCTGTGGTGAAGTGCTTTGAAATATATGTCATGGCCAGAAGCAACTCCTGCCTAAACAAGGATCTGGACCCATTGCAGTTTTCTTACTGCCAGAATAGGTCTATAGCAGATACAATCTCTCTTGCTCTCCACTCTCTGGACAATAGCAATACTTATGTCAGGCTGCTGATTGTTTTTTCAAGTTCAGTGTTCATACCCTCACTACTAATCAACAAGTTGCAAAACGTGGGCCTCTGTACTTCCATCTGCAACTCAATCCTTGCCCTCCTCATCGGGAGACCACAGGTCAGAAATAACACCTCCTCCTTGCTGACAATCAGCACTGGTGCACTTCAAGGATTTCTGCTTAGCCCTCTACTCTACTCTCTCTATCCCCATGACTGTGTGGTTAGGTGCAGCTCAAACATTATCTTTCAGTTAGCTGATGCCACAACTATTGTTGTCAGAATTTCTGATGGTGATGAGAAGGGGTACAGGAGTAAGATAGATCAGCTGGTTGAGTGGTGCTTAACAACAGCTCAAGGTCAGTAAGAGCAAGGAACTGATTGTGGACTTCAGGAAGAGGATGTCGAGGGAACATATACCAGTCCTCACCGAGGGATCAGTGGTGGAGAGGATGAGCAGTTTCAAGTTCCTGGGTGTCAAAATCTCCCAAGATCTATCCTGAGCCCAACATATTGATGCAGTCACAAAGAAGGCACGACAGCAGCTATATTTCATCAGGAGTTTGAGGGGACTTGGTACGGCACCAAAGACTCCCATGCGAAATTTCTACAGATGTACCATGGAGGGCATTCTTACTAGTTGCGTCACCGTCTGGAATGAAAGGGGCAACTGCACAGGATCAGAAAAAGCGGCAGAAAGTTGCAAACTCAGCCCGTTCCATCATGGGCTCTAGCCTCCCCAGTATTGAGGACATCCTCCAGAGCCGATGCCTCAGAAAAGCAGCATCCACATTAAGGACCCCCATCATGCCGGACATGCCCCCTACACATTGCTGCCATTAAGGAGGAGGTACAGGAGCTTGAAGAGACTCACTCAACACTTTAAGAACAGCTTCTTCCCCTCCGCCATCAGATTTCTGAATGGAAAATGAACCCATGTCCGCTGCTCAATATACTTTCTCTCTTTTTGCATACTTACTTGATTTATTTTTGATAATATATTTTTTATTGTAACTTAGATTTTTTTATTATTATGTATTGCAATGTACTGCTGCCAAAAGGACAGAAATTTGATGACATATTGTATGCCAGTGATGTTATACCTGCTTCTGATTTTGATTCACTGACATTTTGATCCTCTTCTCCACCCACTACTTCCATCACCTCACCCCACAGAACCCGCCGTATTCTACTTTCTCCATCATCGTTCCTGACCTGACCCACTATCCTGTCCTCTCTGTTCTCCAGATAGGCCTCATCAAACAGTAGAATGCAGGATGTCTGAAAGTATGAGCTGTTTGTGCCAGCATTCTTTTACAACAGAATCAAAAGAATCTATAAAGAAATACCTCAGAGTCAATGTAGTTTTAGGTTGATTCTATTGCATTTCTTTGTTCTACTGTTAATGCCTGCAAGAAAATGAATCCCAGGGGAGTATATGGTGGTATATGCATATTTTGACGATAAATTTATTTTGGACATTGGACTTTGAACTTTGAACTTCCATCCTTCCTATTTTCTTTTCACAGTCAGCACTTCTCACCCAAGAAGCCAGCAGGGGGTTACCTGTCTGTGAAAACAGCAACGTACAGATCATCTTGAACAAGAAGTGGTTACGTTTTTTTTCTCCCACTCAGTTTCTTGCTCCGAGCATACCTCATGTTTCAAAGCCTAGTCAATGCAGAATGATTCCAACTTGCTTTGTTTAATAACCAGTCACTTGTGAAAGGCAGCACATTAGCAGTATCACGGGTCAGCAGTATAATGTGATGTTAACAAAGCCCAGTGATTTATTCTGGGACTACTGAATACAAGCTATAAAACCACAACAGATTAATAAATGGTATGTTGGCCTGCATGGCATGAGGCTTGGCAGGATCACGCATGTCTTGCTTGAGCTGAGACCCCATCTGGAGAATTGTGAGCAGTTCTGGTCTCATTATCAGAGGAAGGGTTTTCTTGCCACGGATGGAATGCAGCTGTGATTTACTAAACCGGTATTGGAATAACTCGACTGATGTATGAGGAGAATATGTTTTTGTTTCAATTTATCAAGATACAGCACTGTGTAGGCACTTCTAGCTCTTCGAATCGGGCCACCCAGCAACCCCCGGTTTAACCCTAGCCTAATCACGGGACAACTTACAATGACCAATTAACCTACTAACCGGTACATCTGCGGACTGTGGGAGGAAACCGGACCACCAATGTTGCGGCCTAGCTGTCTATGAGATATGTGAATCAGAACTCAAGCCAGGGAAGTACAAGCTGTTAACCATGCAGCAGGCTCCCCATCTCCAAGTAGATGATGAATCCAAAGGCAGAGACCGATAGGGTTTGGCACCAGTGCTGTTGCAGGAGTTGCCAGTCAGTGTTGAACTCAATGTAGGACTGCCTTAGGAAACCAGCTCCAGATCTTCCCCTCGGGATTGACTCTCAAAGCCTTCTCCATGAGTTGGGTTCAGCGGGAAGGCAGTGCAGGTCTGAGATCAGAGTTTTCCTTCTCCTAGATGAGCTGCCAACTATGGCTGATGAGTTCCACCTGCTTGGAGCGATCGGTTTTGAGACGCCAATAACCCACCTTTGCCCCTTCTCCTGTCAGTAGAAATGGGACTTAGCAGCTGAGCCACATGTGAAGGCCAGGAGCTGGACTTGATTGTCAGAGGCTATTTCAGAAACACTCCATTGTGAGCATTTAATAAGTAATGGGAACTATGAAAACCTTAAGGAACCAAGGTTTTATAGGTTTCTATGAGGAGATCTCATAGAAACCTGTAAAACCCTTTCAAGGCTAAATAGATTACATGGATAATGTTTTCAGTAGCCAGAAATTCTAGAAGCAAGAGTTCCATTAGAGCCAAGATATGATCATATTGAGTGGTGAGCAAACTGGAGGCCTGGATAGCCTATAATGCTCTTTTTATTTCTGTTTCCAGTACAGCACCATGGAGGGACAATTAATGTGTTACCTCTGCATGATAACGTGGAGATAGGAACATGGTCCAAAATACCAAAAAGATCTACAGTGAGAGGACCATGTCCAAGAGATCCTGAAAGGTGATACATATTAGAACTTTATTCCTTCAGGGACTCATGTAAAGATGTCCAAGGTTGGATTGGAGAGTCTAACACATGCCCTCTTCTCATTACTACAATCAGAGCAAAGGTAAAGGAGGCTGAGGACCCACACTCAATTACTTAGATACAGCTTTTTCCCCTCCGACATTTAACTTCTGAACAGTTCAAAGAAACTGCCTCATTATTCCTGCCAACGTCCAGAGTACGTTGACTGTAGTCTTTTCCTGGATGCTGCCTGGCCTGCAGACTTCCTCTGGCATTTTGTGTGTATAGCTCAGATTTCCAGCATCTGCAGATTTTCTCTTCTTGGTGACCTCGTCATTCCTTCCCTTTGCACTGTTTATTTACTCGTACAATTTTTTGTAGGAACTTTATGTCTTTGCGCAGTACTGCTGCCACCAAATCTCGTGTCAAACTGTAAAAGTCAGTGATCCTTAATACGATTCTGATTCTGATTGTGACTTAGAAGAAGTCACCATTTTAAAATGATTGCTCATAAATACAGCAGGAAGATGCAGAGAATCTTCCTTACCAGATGAGTAGTTGGTGGAGACACTTACTCCAAGATAAGCACATGGCGGAAGAAGGAAGGAAGTTCGGTTGAAAGGTTAAGATAAAACAGATGGAGTGAATGAAACATCATGCGGAGTTTAAGCAGATGTGGTTATATTCAAGATTCAAAGTTGCTTTCTGTCATTCGGCAGTACACAAGTCTGAAGGAGAATGAAACGATTATCACTCTGGATCCAATGCAACATAAAAACATGATTATCATAAAGAACACAATAAAACAATAAATATAAGTACACAAGACAGCTTATATTCTGATTGCATTTACATAAAGTGGCACAAGGAACAGGACTGTCTGTACATGAGGTAATTCTGACAGGAAGTGATGAAGTAGTGTTGGTAGGGGGTGTGGAAGGGTGGGTTAGTGGGCGGAGGTGTTGATCCGCCTCAGCGTTTGGGGGAAGTAGCTGTTCCTTGAGTCTGGTGGTCCTGGCATGGATGTTGTGTAGCCGCTTACCTGGTAGGAGTGGGACCAATAGTCCATGAGCCTGGTCAGTGCTGCTGATCTTTTTACGGCACCTTCCTGTCTACATGTGCTTGACGGCAGGTAGGTTGGTGTCAGTGATGCGTTGGAGAGTTTTAACTACCCACTGTAAAGCCCTCCTGTCCAATACAGTGTATCTGTCGAAGGTCGTTAGTACTGATTTTCATAGTCCACCTCTCTTCAGCTTCTTCAGAAATGACATGGACCATAGACCATAGAACAGTAAAGCACAGGAACTGGCCCTTCTGCCCACAGTGTTGTACCAAACCAATTAAATTAGTCTTCAAATGTCTAAGCAATCTCTTCTGTCTACACAATGTCACATCCTCCCATTTTCCTTACATTCATGTGCCTATCTAAATGTTTCTTAAAAGTCCCCAATGTATCTGGCTCTACCATCTCCTCAAGCAACACATTCTAGGCACCAAACAACTCTGTGTAAAAACTTTGCCCCTCACACCTTCTTTGAACTTACCTCCCCTCACCTTGAATGCATACCCTCTGGTGTTAGGCATTTCAACCCTGGGAAAAAGATACTGTCTGTCTACTCCAGCGATGCCTATCATAATCTTATAAAAGTCTTTCCGATCTCCCTCAACCTCCTCAACTCCAGAGAAAACAACCCAAGTTGGTCCAAACTCTCATTATAGCACATTATCTCTAATCCAGGCAGCGGCTTGGTAAACCTCTTCTGCACCCTTGCCAAAGCCTCGACATCCTTCCTATAATGGGGCAAGCAGAACTGTATGCAATACTCCAGATACAGCCTAATTCAAGTTCTTTAGAACTGCAACGTAACTTACTGACTTCTGAACTCAATGCCTTTGATTAATAAAAGCAAGTATGCCATATGCCTTCTCAACCACCCTATCAACCTATGTAGCCACTTTCAGAGAGCTGTGAACTTGAACCCCAAGATCCCTCTGCACATCAACACTGATAAGGGTCTTGCCCTTAACAGTACGCTGTCTCTTTACATTTGACCTACGTAGGGATGCACCACTTCACATTTGGCCAGGTTAAACTCCCTTGTCATTTCTCCACCTACATCTGCCACAGATCTATCTCCTGCTGTATTCTTTGCTAGTCTTCTGCGCTATCAAAAACACGCCCAATCTTTGTATCATCTGCCAACTTACTAACCCACACACATCTACCTTTTCATTTACATACATGACAAACAGCGGAGGTCCCAGTACAGATCCCTGCAGAACACCCGCTAATCACAGAATAAGTCCCTTTGACTACTACCCTCTATAGGCAATCCAGTTCTGAATCCAAATAGCCAATTCACCATGGATCCCATGCACCTTAATCTTCTGGATGAGCCGCCCATGAGGGACTTTGACAAATACCTCAGTAAAATCCATGTTGACAACATCCACAGCTCTGACTTCAACAATCACTCCCATCACCTCATCAAAAAACTCAATTAAATTAGTAAGACACGACTTGCCCTGCACGGACCCTTGCTGACTCTCCCTAAACTGCCTGTCCCTTTCTGTTTGATTCCAGATTTAACTGCAAGTTGATGCTTTGTGAGGATTATGGAGGAAAAACTAATGACATGAAATTACCTTCAGGTGTGGTGGGCCAACCATCATTTTGATTCCTGGTCCACATTTCAATGGCCAATGGCAAGCAAGGACTGAATCCCCCAACACAAGCAACTGAGGAATTAACCAACTCCAAACAGGGAACTTGTGGCCCTCTGCCAGCTTCATGTTTCGATAGGAATCTAGACAGGTGAGTACACCATGGTGCCATTGAGGACAGAGCCTGGCTAGATAATGAACAAGAGTTGGTTGAAGGCAGTTCAAAAACAACTGCAACTCTGGGAAACAAGAGATGCAAGATCAGGATTTGGCTGCAGCACATGGAGGTTGAACTTCTCAGCATTTGGATCAGTCCATCCATCTTCCCTCTCATCAGTCTATTCACAGTCCATTTCTATGTGCAAAGGCTACCATCTGAAACAGTCAGACCGCCTGACAGCCAAAGAACATAGAACAGTACAGCACAGGTCCGGGCTCTTTCGATGTGCCACACTAATTAAATTAGTAATCAAATGACCAACTAAACTAATCTCTTCTGCCCACACAATGCCCACATCTTGCCATTTCCTGCACATTCAGGCATCTTGAGAGAGTGGATGTGGAGAGGATGCTTCCTACGGTGGCAGAGTCTAAGACCAGAGGACACAGCCTCAGAATAGAAGGGCGTCCTTTTAGAACGGAGATGTGGAGGAATTTCTTTAGCCGGAGAGTGGTGATTCTGTGGAATTTATTGCCATGGATAGCTGTGGAGACCAAGTCTTTATGTATATTTAATACAGAGGTTGATAGATTCTTGATTGGTCAGGGCATGAAGGGATATGGGGAGAAGACAGGAAATTGGGGCTGTGAGGAAAAATGGATCAGCCGTGATGAAATGGCAGAGCAGACTTGATGGGCCAAATGGCCTAATTCTGCTCCTGTATATTGTGGCCTTATGGTCTCAGAAAATCTTGAACACATCCATCATATGCAGGATCATCAACCATTCCTTTACCTCCACAAACGCTTTTTAACCCATTGTGTTCTTCCAGTGTTTTATTTTTCTCTTTCTGTGTGGCCCCCACTGAACTGATCTGTTCAGCTTTTGCCATTTATATTGTAAAATTGCCAACTTATATTTAATTAGTAGATAGGATACTAAAGATAGATAGATAGATAGATATACTTTATTAATCCCGAGGGAAATTTGGTTTCGTTACAGCCGCACCAACCAAGAATAGAGCAAAATATACCAATACAAAAACCCCCAACAATCAAACACCAAAATGCAAACTATGCCAGATGGAAAATAAGTCCAGGACCAGTCTATTGGCTCAGGGTGTCTGACCCTCCACGGGAGGAGCTGCACGTTCAATGGCCACAGGCAGGAACGACTTCCCGTGCTGCCAAGAGTTGTATCACAGTGGAATGTGGCCGAAGTCCAACAGTAAAAAGTTCAATATCCAGTCTGCAAACACGTTCCTCGATCGTAATTTACCCCGGATTGCACCATCCATTGTTAGCCAGATCAGTAAGCACCCAACTCCTTTACGCTTACCGCTCTCAGTGCACTTCCGGTCAGTTGGAACGGTATTACCCACCGAACTCCTCTTCTCCAAAAGTCTCTGTTGTCTCGACCCAGTCGTCTTTCCTCAGCTTTATGATCCCCCTCTGTGTGTTTCCACCAGATTTCAGCAGGGGTGTAGCAGATACCAAAGTATACTAAAGTAGCTGATAGGATTTTCATTTCATGTATCATTATGAAGTCGTTGCTATCCCTTCAGAACAGATGAGGAGGAATTTTTTTAGCTATAGGATGGCGAATTCATTGCCAAAGGTATCTGTGGAGGCCAAGACATTAGGTACTGTATATTTAAAGCAGACGTTGATATGCACTTAATTAATAAGGGTATCAAAGGGGACAAGGATAAGGCAGGAGAATGGTGCTGTGAGGGAAAATAAATGAATACCAGAGCAGATTTGATGGGCCAAATGACCTAATTCTGTTCCAATATAGACTATGGTCTCATATTAGCAAATTTGTCCCATCACCTTCAATTCTAGAAGGTCACGTATCTTTAGAGAGCATCGACAGAGTAGATGGAAAAAAACTGTTTCCACTGGAGGAAAGGTCTAGAATAAGAGGCTGTGGAATGTAACTGATTGGCAAAAGAACCAAAAGTGAAAGGAGGGAAGCTAGTTTTATATAGGGAGTGATTAGTGCCAGAGACAGATTCCGTTAGTGTTCAAAGGGATAAGCACTTTAAGTATTTACAGGATTAAGACAAGAGGCCAGGGCAGTGGGAGTAACTGGATTGCTCTTATATTCGGTGCTCTAACTGGCCTCTTTCTGTGTTATAACCTTTCTATGACAATATGCTTGGTGTCTCCTTCATTTCTATAGAACGTCACGTGCCCAGCAGATGAGCTGGATTGTTGCGTGCACACGAAGTTTCCATCGTTCAGGTTGCCTCAGGTGCCTGACCAGAAGACACGCAGAACTATCAGTCCTCCAGGAATGTGTCTGGCACTTGGATTTATTAGTATCATAAATCGACTGCAGTGGTAAGTGTGAAATATTTAAATATTGCTTGGCAGGGAAATGTACAGCAGTGCTTTCTCCCACTGGGTTTCGAGCCCAGGAGCGCAGGGTTAATACATTCCAACAAGCAGGAAAGTGCTTAACATTCGTATTCTGAGCCAAGTTAAGGTGTCAGCATTCCAATCAGAGTATTTTTTATATCATTCAAAAATAAACTTTATTCATAAAAACATATCACAAGAAATACAAGACCAGTGCACGATGAAGGGTCTCAGCCTGAAACATCAACAGTTCAAGATTCAAGTTTTCTTATCACGTGTACACTGAAACATACAGTGAAAGGCATTGCTTACGTTAACAACCAACACACCCGAGGTTGTGCTTGGAGGCAGCCCGCAAGTGTCACCACACATTCTGATGCCAGCATTGCATGCCCACGATGCTCGGCAGATCATCACAGAATACAATGAAACCAATCACAAACAACAAAGACAAGCTCTGCTCCTTTCTCCCTTCCACGCACATACACAGTCCTTTAGCCCCAGGACACAACTCCAGCTCCAGCCTCCAGTGGATGGGGATTCACATCTGCAGGCCCCAGATTTTGACACCACCCCCCCCCCACCAACCCCAAATGGGCTCACAGAGATTTGCAGTCTCGGCTCTCAATATTTCCTCTGTAGGTGCTGTCTGAACAGTTATTGGAGCTACACATTTTTAAACTTCTCCGTGGATTATCACCTTGTCGCGGTGGAGAAGCTTGTGTGGTCCTGAGATCCCGAGAGCGATGCCGTCCGGAGCTATGCTCCTGGTAGGGTCACCCATGGCGGTAAGGTCGAGGGTGAGGTCCCTGACAAAGAACAATCCAACCAAGACCTCAACGGTGGAACAGGCGGACGAAGTGACTTTGAGCTCAACGGCTGTGAAGGCGGATGAAGGCTGCAACAAACCCATCAGCTCCAGTTGTCGTGGTTTCCATGCCATTGGAATCAGTCGGTTGATTTATTAAGTATCGTGTGCTTCTTGGAGTGCAACATCAAGTACACGTTAAACAAATACACGCACAGGCATCTTCACTCTGTGGACCACTTCAGAATGAAGACCATCATCCTCGACCTCGAGAGATAGCCATGATGATGACATTTTTAAAGTTAGTGACTTCTGAGGACAAGGCATCATTGTGTCAATGATAAAATCTTCAAGTGTTGGAGACACTTTGGTACAGAACTGAACCCCTCGATATCCAGTGGCAGCAGGGCCATAGACTGTGGTTCTTCCTTGTGAAACCTTTGCGTTTTCTGCACAGACTTCATTGGATCCCTCAGCACGTACTCCTGCAGCCTGGGGTGAGCCAAACAATAGCATTGTGCTGGAAAACCAACAAGTTTCGAGCAGAACAAAGTGCATCCTTCATGCGTTGATGACTTTCCAGCGGCAGTCAATACCTGTCCCAGTGTGAGTCCCTGGGAACAACTGGTAGATCAGAGAGTCCTCTGTTATGCAGTCTCTTGTGATGAACATAGACAAGACCTCCTGCATCCTTTTCCAGATTTTCTTTGCAAATACGCTGTTTACAAAGAGGTTGGTGATTGTCTTATCCTCATTGTAGTTGCCTTGAGGGCAGCGTGTCCTGTGGAGAAAGGATCTGACCGTGCAGGAAGGATCCAACAGGGAGGACCTGCCTGGTAACATCTTCAGATCCCTTTGAGCCATGTCACTGCCCGGAGTTTCACTCAGCACAGGTGATCCCCTTCTGCAGCAAAGAAGGGATTAAAAATGCTCAGGTGAGGAAGGGAGAAGAGGTTTATACCTGAGTGATTCAGATTATCACATGTACACCAAAACGTACAGTGAAACACGTTACTGTCATTAACAGCACAACCTAAGGATGAGCTAGGGGCAGTCTGCAAGCTGCACCACACATTCCTGCATTAACACAGTATGTCCACAATGTTCAGTAGAATAACACATGAAGCAACAACAGCACCACAGAAACAAATCAAAACAGCAGAAAAACGAGCCCCTTTCCTCCTTCCCACTCACCCACTCACACACGCAGACAGGCACCCAACCCCAGTATAGGGACTACAGTGGACTCGCAGACAAACCCATGGTTTCGACCATCGGGCCTCGAATTCCGGATGTGCCAACTTTGCTCTTTGATCTTCAGTATCTACCCGAGGACTCTCCACTGGCGGTTCCCCAAACTCCAGACCTCGAACATTGGACTTACTGGTGAATACTTCACAGAAAAATCCCTCAAACAGAATCCAGGTGCTTGGTCATATTCTGCAGCTGGTGTTGAATGAATCTTGAATGTTGGCCCCAGGGCCCCGGGACAAGTCCCCGTGGACAGTGTCTGTGGGGAGGCCGAGGTCTCCTGTGGTGGGATTGGAGTTGGTTAAGCTGTTGGGCTGCATTGTTCCTGGAGGAACTGCTGCTGGTGATCTTTCACTGATGCCCAGCTGAAGTCATTCCAGCCACTGAACTCCCACAGGCTCCCTGCGCCTGGGAAGAGAACTCAACACATTTGTGTTCCTGCTTCATCCCTCCGAGACAGTGGTTCCCCAATGAGTGAATGGTGTTGCATCAGATAGCAAAGGCCTTCTGCAGTTCAGAGGAATATCAAAGCTGTAATATTTTACCCCACCCATTTCCCTCCTCCTCTTGGTCATGGACAGGTCATGCCAATGGTTATTGAACACTCTGGTGCCAATGGGTCCTTGCTGATATGAGGCGCCCACACAGAAGAAACAGTTGTAATCCTGAGTTCTGCAATGAGAGTGATGGGAGTAGGGAGAAAGAAAGGTTAATACCAAAAGGGACATTTGTCTGTTGCATCCTGCATATCTTTAAGCCACATTTCTGTAGAGGTGTTTAATACACATGTCTGAAATGGATGAGTCCTTCTTCAGAAAGGTAGCTTAGCCTTACAGTCTTAAGCATACCTCCTATCACATTAAGGGCTATGTTCAAGGTATGGGGCGATAGGACTCATCATCTTCTGTGTCAATGACATGGGCGATCATGCTCTTGACCATGACTATTTGTAGCTAATGTAGCCCCCCAGCCACCCTCAGGGTCGCTCGGCTCGCTGTTGTCTAGGGAAACAGCCTCGGCCCCGCCAAACTGAGTAATTAGTTTGTGTGGATGCTGTGTGATGTACCCCACCCCGCCCAAATAACAGACAATACACCAGATACGATTAAATGATTTACAGTTTATAGATATTACTGGAACTATATAATTAATAGAGAATAAAATATAAAAGGAAAATAAAAGGCGCCACACTTATCAAAGTTCAATCTCTTCGTGCACAAAACAGTTGGAGCTCAAGAACCTTCTTCTTCTCCTTGCGACCCCTCAGACCACCTCGACCGGCTGCCTGGGACCAACAATGGTGGTCGACCAGACGCTCCACACGAGTCCGTCTCCGTCTCCTCGCCGAACGCCCTCCTCAGGGTCCGACCCCATTAGCGGACATCACAGCACATCGTCCATCCTCTGTCTCGCTCTCCCACCTTCTGCCCCAAAACCCCGCTCATACAGTATCTTCAAATACACCAAAAACATAACAACTATCCCAATTGGTTCATAACATCTTCTTTATCAGTAGCGTGGTTCAACAAACTGCCAGAGGGAAGGACTTCCTTAGCGTTTAACATAACAAAGAAGCATTCCCAAGTATAACATAACAAGGAAGCCATTTTAAATTTAACATACAAAAAAAAGAAAGACCCCATACACTAATCTTTCTACAGAAGTGGTCTACTGTAGCCGCCTTCTGGGCTGTGTCTTTATAAGACGGATGACCACAGCCATTATCAATACTCTTCAGAGATTGACTGCCCGGCATTAGTGGTCACATAACCAGGACTTGTGATATGCACCAGCTGTTCCTACGACCATCCACCACCTCCTTCTATGGCTTCACATGACACTGATCAAGGGGCTAAGCAGGTGTTACACCTTGCCCAAGGGTGACCTGCAGGCTAGCGGATGGAAGGAGTGCCTTACACCTCCTTTGGTAGAAACATATTTCCACCCTGCCACCCTAGACGGGACTAGACAGAATAATAGTTTGGCATGGACTAGATGGGCCGAAGGGCCTGTTTCTGTGCATGATGACTCTACGACTCCTGACACACGCTGATTTTAACTTGGGTCCTAGTGGGAGCTCTCCCCACTGGATAAAGGGATGAGGATGTCTGTCGGGAAGAGCGGACCATTAAGATTGCTTTTGTTTCCACGGCTGTCGGAATGCAACTACGGGATCTAACTGATCACCACACGTTGCACAGGATGTGGGCACCCTGGAGGGAAAGCAGAAAGGATTTACCAGAGTGGTTCCAGCGATCAGGGATTCCAACTACAAGGTTAAATTGGAACAAATGAGGATACTCTCTTTGTGGTAAGAGAACACAGAACATAGAACACCACCACACGGGAGAAGGCTTTTCTGCCCACAATGTCTGTGCTGACTGTGATGCGCCGATTTACAATGCAGATCTGCCTGCAAATGGTACTGTGCAAAAGCCTTAGGCACAAATACTGTATATAGCCAGGCTGCCTATGAATTTTTAACAGTACAGTAGTAACTTTATGCATTGCACTGTACTGCTGCCACAAAAAAAATAAATTTCATGTTCTCAGAGAGTGATGACAAATCTAATTCTGATATGGGTCTCTATTGTGGATTGAGAGTGGGAAGAGGGCAGGGAGAGGGAAAGGGAGGAGAGGGAGCAGGAGGCACCAAAGAGACATTCTGTAATGACCAGTACACCAGTTGTTTGGAATCAGGTGACCTTGCCTGGTTTGAAGTTCAAAGTAAATTTATTATCAAAGTACATATATGTCATCATATACAGCCCTGAGATTTGTTTTCTGGCAGGCATATACAGTAAATACAGTAGAACCCATGAAAGACCACACCCAACAGAATGGACAAACAACCAGTGTGCAAAAGAGAACAAAAACTGTGCAAATACAAAAAACAAAATAATAATAAACAATAAATATCGAGAACATGAGATGAAGAGCCATTGAAAGTGAATCCATGGACTGTAGGAACAGATCAGAGATGGGTCGAGTGAAGCTGATTTTCTGAATAAAATGTGAGGGTCATTTTATGTGCTAAACAAAATCTGTAGCCCTTTACTTCCGTTACCAGCAAACCAAAAACGATCACCTTACATCAATGTCAAATACCAACTTTTAAAGTGAACGCAACAATTCAATAAGTGTTTGTGAATTATTTAGAACAGTTGCTATTATGAACAATAGGTGATATCTGTCACCCATTACATTACCCTACAGGACAAATTATCCCCTCTGGTTTAAGAGACTGATGGTTGGGGGCATAATAACTGCTCCTGAACCTGGTGGTGTGGGTCCTGAGGCTTCTGCACCTTCTTATAATCATGAGAAGCTCTGCAGATGCTGGAAATCCAAAGATCTTTTTCTCTCTTGCTGATGGCAGCAGTGAGAAGAGGGCATGGTTGGGTGGCGGTGTGCCTGTGAATGGATGCTGCTTTCCTATGACAGCACTCCATATAGATGTTCCCAGTGGTGGGGAATTCTGTATACATGATGCGCTGGGCAGTCATAGATTAAATATTCTTCCTGCCCTTTGTTGGCATTATACACTCAGTAGCCACTATACTAGATGTCTCATGTACTTAATAAAGTGGCACAGAGTTTGTGGTCTTCTGCTGCTGTAGCCCATCCACTTCAAGATTCAACGTACTGTGTATTCGGAGATGCTTTTCTGCACGGCATTGTGGTAGCACATGGTTATTTGAGTTACTGTCAGCTTAAACCAGTCTGGACATTCTCCTCTGACTCCTCTCATTAACAAGTAGTTTTCACTCACAGGAAGTTTTTATGTGTCTTGTGCAATTCTCTGCAAAATATGGAGAGTCAACACTTCTGTGTGAAATCCCATAAGATCAGCGGTTTCTGGAATACTCAAACCACCTCATCTGGTATCAGCAATCATTCCTCAGTCAAAGTCACCTTGATCACATTTCTAGACCACTCTGACATTTGGTCTGAACAACAACGGAACCTCAGTGTTAGCTGCCCTGACTTGAACTGACACACTGCAGGACTACAGATTCTTCTCTGAGTACTCATCTTGCGAAGGCCTGCTAATGTCAGCTTGTTATAGCCTAAACATTCAATTAAATGAGAGAATGTGGCCAGCAGCCAATCTGAGTGGGCATTTGTCCATAGGTATGATCAAATATATATTAATTCTGATTAACTCTGCAGTCAGCAAATGCAAAGCTTAAGAAGCCTTGACTATGGAACTGTAATAGCAAGGATATTGATGCAGAGATGACAATAAATGCATTTGATAAAGTGTCTACAAAGAAATTAATAGAATTTCATTTAACAGCTAATGCATTAATGATGTATTGGATGAGAGAGCAAAATGACAGCACGTTTAATTTGGTAACTAAGTTGATGTGCTTTTACATTGCTTTGCAGGGAGGTGCGAGTACACTTTGTATTCCCATTGGTGTTACTGGCTAGGTCAATAAAAATCCACCACAGTGAATTATTTCTCCTCTCGACCCTTTGTGTGGAAGAGTATAAGATGAGGCTTCCTGATCTGAGGTGACCTTCGCAATTCAAGAAGACGCCGAGGCCGATTAAAAACCCACCATGGTGAATTAACATGCCAAGTTGGTTTTGATTTGGGCAACACACATAAAAGTTGCTGGTGAACGCAGCAGGCCAGGCAGCATCTGTAGGAAGAGGTGCAGTCGACGTTTCAGGCCGAGACCCTTCGTCAGGACTAACTGAAGGAAGAGTGAGTAAGAGATTTGAAAGTTGGAGGGGGAGGGGGAGATCCAAAATGATAGGAGAAGACAGGAGGGGGAGGGATGGAGCCGAGAGCTGGACAGGTGATAGGCAAAAGGGGATACGAGAGGATCATGGGACAGGAGGTCCGGGAAGAAAGACGGGGGGGGGGACCCAGAGGATGGGCAAGGGGTATATTGAGAGGGACAGAGGGAGAAAAAGGAGAGTGAGAGAAAGAATGTGTGTATAAAAATAAGTAACAGATGGGGTACAAGGGGGAGGTGGGGCATTAGTGCAAGTTAGAGAAGTCGATGTTCATGCCATCAGGTTGGAGGCTACCCAGACGGAATATAAGGTGTTGTTCCTCCAACCTGAGTGTGGCTTCATCTTTACAGTAGAGGAGGCCATGGATAGACATGTCAGAATGGGAATGGGTACAGTAGAGGAGGCCGTGGATAGACATGTCAGAATGGGAATGGGTACAGTAGAGGAGGCCGTGGATAGACATGTATGTCAGAATGGGAATGGGCCTCCTGTCCCATGATCCTTTCGTATCTCCTTTGCCAATCACCTGTCCAGCTCTTGGCTCCATCCCTCCCCCTCCTGTCTTCTCCTATCATTTTGGATCTCCCCCTCCCCCTCCAACTTTCAAATCCCTTACTCACTCTTCCTTCAGTTAGTCCTGACGAAGGGTCTCGACCTGAAACGTCGACTGCACCTCTTCCTAGAGATGCTGCCTGGCCTGCTGCGTTCACCAGCAACTTTTGTGTGTGTTGCTTGAATTTCCAGCATCTGCAGAATTCCTGTTGTTTGGTTTTGATTTGGAATGGGTTTCCAGTGGAAAGAGGTAGGGTGATTAATGTAATCTTCAACCTACGTTCCAAGCTTGTTCGAATTCTATAACCCATTCCAGTCTAATTCCCACTGGGTTTTTGAACAAGGGAGACTCCAAACAAGGTTCTCCATTGTACCAGGAATTGAACAGAATCGGGAAGCCAATCTGTCCATCGAAATCTAGTTAGTACTTTATTAATCAATCCAATCAGTTCCATTCCCACACTTCTCCACCAGCACTGTAAGTACGAGTCACAGCTAGAAGGATGAACAGTTCATCCTGAAGAGTGGAATAGCAAGGTAGTGATTATATTTCATTTATTGTCATGGATATGTTTGCGAGGATAGTATCCATCGTTCCCATGGTCACAATAATCTCCACAGTTGATCTTCAACAGGTGCTAGGCTCAATATTTTCCCTCCTTTAGTCACCGGGAAGTCTTACAAGGTCACTCAAAGGAAAAATGAGGAACAGGGGGAATGCTGTCACCAAGGAAGAGGGGAATACATGTCAGTGAAGGCATAGGTGGACCATCGACATAGCAGGCACTTCCTTCTGGGAAAAGTGAAATCTTCCTTGAACCGTGCAGGACTTTGATGAACAGAATCGGGAAGCCAATCTGTCCATCAAAATCTGATTAGACCTTTATAAATCTGCTGGAGGCAGAGCTAAAGATGGTGCCAGAGGGTGGTTTCTTCCTGCTCATCTGCAAAACAGATTAAATTCTTCTCTCTAATGCCTCTTCTTTGCTTTTCAACGCGGCTGGGGTCCTGCTGGAGTCCAAGATCTACAGCTGCACTCAAACTACGGTTCGTCATGGCAGTGATTTCCTGCTCCCAGAGCCTGCCAAGCAGCTTAACATTTTCGATAACACCAGGAGCGGCCTGGGAGACATGCTCCCTCAGGGTGTGGCCTTGCAGCCTTGTGGACGACCCGATTCCTCGCTGGTGTCGCCAACTGAAGCTTCATGCGAGGTCAGAAAATCAAGAGAGCGGTGTATGCTGCTGTCAAAATAAGTGATGCTGCTGACTGTAACAGTGTTTTTTTTAAGATCGTGGTCTTTTGGGGGCTTTGGTATTGCTTTCGTGGTGGGTTCTGATGTTTTTGCTGAGGCAGGTAGGGGAGGGGACGGGGGAGGTTGATGCCTTGCTGCTGCTTGTGCATGGGGGAATGGGGGCTTCGGGGTTCTAACTTTTCGGTCATTCATTCTTTGGGGTTTTTCTTCTGTTTCATCGATGTCTGTGACGAGTAAGAATTTCAGGTTGTATACTGTATGCATTCTCTGATACTAAACTGAACCATTGAACCATAGGTTACAGCACGACCACCACAAGCAGTCTGGGTAGCCTTAGTTCTGAACAGAGATGTCTGCCTTGGAGAAAGCGCAAGGAATATTTACTGAATTGACTTTTGCTGAAAGGCATGAGGAACAGGACACTCCTCCATTCAGAAGTTTATGAATCTTTGCAAGTTGCTCTGCCAGAGGGCTCCAGTGTTGAATCATTGAGTAAATTCATTCTGACTATTGAGAGATTTTTGGATTCCAGGATAAAGGAGGGATATTCGGATCAGCAGGGGGATTATAGTTTATATAGGTAAGTTCTAGGGGCATAGATAGTGTAGCAGTCAGCAGAATGCTATTACAACACCAGCGACCTGGGTTTCAGTTCCATTTCCACTGCTGTCTGCAAGGAGTTTGTGCGTTGACTGTGTGAGTTTCCTCTGCCTGCTCCAGGTTCTTCCCACATTTCAAAGATGGAACGGTTAGTAGCTTAACTGGTCACACGGGTGTAATTGGGTGCCGCAGGTTGGGAAGGCCTTTTATCATGCTCTATCTCTAAATAACTAAAGTAAAAGGATAATTCGGACGTCAAAGTGTCCCTATTGGACATCAGCGATTCAGGAACAGCTTCTTCTCCTCTGCCATCCGATTCCAAAATGGACACTGAACCCATGAACACTACCTCACTTTTTCAATATATATTATTTCTGGTTTTGCACAATTTTTAATCATATACAGTAATTTATTTATTGATTTATTTTTCTCTATTATATATTGCATGGAACTGCTGCTGCTAAGTTAGCAAATTTCACAACACAAGCCGGTGATAATAAGCCTGATTCTGATTCCAATTGTCTCTATTGGACGTCAATGTGTGTCCTATTTTTGCTTCTCATTTTTGGGTTCTAGAACCAGCTTTCCTGCTCCAGTTGGTGCCCTGGATAAGAGGCTGGTTCGGGATTAACTATTTCTACCTTAAAATAGTCCCAGGATGGGAGGACACTAAGTAATTTAATATTGGTAGGACGGGCACAAACTGTAAAGACTAACATACTGTGTCCTGAATTACAAAGTGCTAACTGCACAGACAGACCATTCAGCCCAACATTAACATAGATGACATAACATTAATCGACATTCATTTCCATCTGCCATATTCTCTCCCACTCACTTGTTCCCTTGAATCATCTTTATACCCTTCTTCCTGCTTACCACTCCATCTAGTTCTGTATCATCAAAAAATTTTGATATATTACATTGCTTTCCCTTAGACAAATCATTAATATTGATTGTGAAAAGCTGAAGCCCAAGTCACTGCCTACCATTCTGAAAACGACAGTTATTCCCACTCTCGACTTTCCGTCTGTAAACTGTCTCACAGTCCACACCAATTCAGGCTCCTGAACTTGTGGACTTGCTTTCAAGGACTCTACAACTCATGTTCTCAGTATTATTTATTTATTATTATATATTTTTTTCTATTTACACAGCTTGTTTTTTTTGCACATTAGTTGTTTGTCAGTCTTTGTGTTTAGTTTTTCATTTATTCTATTGTGTTTCTTTGTATCCACTGCAAGTGCCCACGATAAAATGAATCTCAGGATAATATACATGTACTTTGATAATAAATTTACTTTGAACTTTATTTTGTATCTATCTTCCCCAGTTCCATGTGATTTAATCTTGTTGACTAGCCTCCTGCATGGAGCTTTATCATGGGCTAACACAGTACAGAAAGACGCCCTCCAACCCAAATCACCCACGTTGACTAAAATGTCTGTCTGAGCTCGTTCCATTTGCCCGTGTTTGATTGACATGCCTCCAAGCCTTTCCTATCTGTCCAAAGGTCTTTCAATGTTGTTATCAAAAGCCTTCTGAAAATATAAATATATCAAATGTACATCAAATAATTTCCCTTTAACTATTCCCCCTCACCACATCCTCAAAGAGCTGTAATAGATTAGTCAAACATGATTTCACTTTCAAAGCTACATCCTGTTTTCTTTTTCTGGATGTTCTATTCTAATATTCCTCCAGTTTTTTCCGTACTGTATTAGGCTGACAAGTCAGTAGTTCCCTGTCTTTCTCTCTCTCTCTCCTTTAAATAGTAGGCTCACATTTGCTACCTTCCACTCTGCAGGGTGGCTCTTGACGTGAGTGGGCAACAGCACATGGCGAACGTCCAGCTCTATAACAACCTACCGGCGCTCTCCACTAAAATCGAGGCGAGAAGACTGCAACTAGTGGGGCACTGTCTACACCACCCCGAGCTACTTGCCAGCCTAGTCATCATATGGGAGCCCAAGCACGGGAGGATGAACCCTGGGCACCCTCCCAAGACTATGGTCAACACGCTCCTAGAAGACAGCGGCGCGGCTAATGTAGATGAACTGAACACACTGATGAGGGAGAGGGAGAAGTGGAGAGTCCATCATCGTGCCCGACGCTGGCCCCCCAGGCCTGAGTCAACATAGTAGTAGTACTCTGCAGGGAAAATTCCAGAATTTACTGTATTTCGGGAGATGATAAATTACAAAGACTGACCAGCAAACAATTGTTTGCACAATTGGTTATCTGACAGGCTTTGCTATATATAGTTTTTTTTGATAAGTTCTATTGTATTGCTTTATTTTCCTGTAAATGCCTGCAAGAAAATGAATCTCAAGTTAGGATATGGTGAAATATATGTACTTTGAAAATAAATTTGCTTTGAACTTTGATGACAACCAAGGTACATGTTTTCTCAGTAGCCCATTCATAAACTCTGGGGTGTAGATAAACAAATCCCTGATGTTTTCTTTATTTATTGAGAGACAGCGCTGAGTAGGCCATTCTGGCCCTTCGACTCATGCCACGCAGCAACCCCCTCAATTGAATCTGAGCCGAATCGCAGGACAATGTACAATGACCAATTAACTTACCAACTGGTTTATCTGTGGGCTGTGGGATGAAACCCATGTGGTCACGGGGAGATCGTACAAACTTCTGACAGGCAGTGACGGGAATTGAACCTGGGTTGCTTGTACTATAAAGCGTTGTGCTATCCACTACACTAGCAACAAGACTCTCCAGCTCGTCCAACACTGTGCTGTCTTTTTACAAATACTCGTTCTGTTCTTTTCTCATTTGATCCTTGAGTTTTGTATTTCTGCAAGTCTTATTACATCTTTCATGAAGGCAGACATAAAATCCTTGAAAGGCTCGAGGCAGGATTTCAACCCAAAACGCCAACAATCCGCTCCCTACTGATGCTGCTTGATCACTGAGCTCCTCCAGCAGAATGTTTGCTGCACAAAATCTTTATCTGCTCTGCCATTTCCTATTCCAACTAGTCCAGGGCAGTTTACACTCCCCACAAGCCCCCTACCACCCTGCATCATTCAACTCCATCTGCAAAACCATCTGTCCTATATCCCCCCCATACTCTGTTAAATATACTGATACACCATAACCACTCCACGTGGGAGTGAGTTCCATATTCAAAGTGTTCTCTGGACAAACAGCTTTCTCCAGAGCTCTGAGATGGATTTAATAAACCATCTGAAAACACATTTTCGAAGGTTATTAGATTGTTTTTGGCACCTGTGTGAATGGAAGCTAGCAAACCAACAGATTGCTTGGGAGGGTTGCTTGGGAAGGAAATTTATTATTGAAAGTCCTGCAGTTTTTGCCGCGAGCCATTGATCATTTGCTTTTCGGAGACCAGAAGTGAAAATTAACTGACAGAATGATAGAAATTGGATATTACTGTAGAATGTTATCCAACCTGACAGCAGTGGTGACCCATCTGCTGTTATTTATATGGCCCTTCTGATTAGTCTAGGGACTATTCCAGGGCATGAATATAACACTGCCTGTCCTGTGTCCTCACTAAATCCAAATACCTCTTGGTCACAGAGTGTGTGCATTCTTGGCCAGAGCAGCAACATTTCTGAAAAACAAGTGGGCACATCAGAGAATAATAGGGCTTTAAATCACCAGAACGGGTGTGCGCAGCAGTTTTCCTTCACTGAAGGACATTGGTGAACCAGATGGGTTTTTATCACAATCAAGCAATTTCATAGTCCGATACTAGTTAATTTTCATTCCAGATTTATTTAATTAGCTGCATTTCAACTCCCCAGCTGCCGTTTTAGGATTCAAACTTGTGTCTTTGAATGCTTATCACTAGTCCTGTATATTAGTTTCTGTGCCATCATCATCATTGTGTGCCTTGTTGTATGACGTGGGCGACCATGGCCTTTCCATGACTGTGATTGTTCTTGGCAAATTTTTCTACAGAAGTCCGAGGCAGAGTCTTCACAAGATGGGTGACCCTAGCCATTATCGATACTCTTCAGAGATTGTCTGCCTGGCGTCAGCTGTCGCATCACCAGGACTTGTGACGTGCACCAGCTGCTCGTACGACCATCCACCACCTGCTCCCCTGGCTTCACATGATGCTGATCAGGAGGAGAGGAGCTAAGCAGGTGCTACACCTTGCCCAAGGGTGACCTGCAGGATGACAGAGGGAAGCAGGCCTTACACTTCCTTTGGTGGAGACGTATCTCCAACCTGCCATCCATCTCTGTGTCAACACGTCCAATAAGCCACTGCCACTTCCATTTTGCCAGCCTGGGGTGGTATTCCAGTGCTGTTTTCCTGTTCTTCTGTTTTAACCTGGTCAAATAAAGGTAAGGAATAAAGGTCAGACATGGAATTCTGCAGTAACCTCGCGAAAATGTTGAATGAAGGGCAAACCAAGAAATGAGATCTGCTTACAACCAGAGGCAGCAGAAAAGGTCTCGATACCAACAAAGGAGTTGATTGCGGACTTCAGGAAGGGGAAGTCAGGAGAACACGCAGCAGTCCTCAGTGAGGGTATCAGCAGTGGAAAATGTGAGTAGCTTCAAGTTCCTGGGTGTTGACATCTCGGAAGATATTCCCTGGGCCCAGCATATTGATGCAAGCGTGAAAAGGGCACACCAGCAACTTCATTCAGAGTTTGAGGAGATTTGGTATGACACCAAAGACTCTAGCAAATTTCAGCAGATGTACTGTGGAGAGCATTCTGACTGGTTGCATCACGGTCTGGCTCCAATGCATAGGATCACAAGGAAACGAAGAGAACTGTGGACTCATCCAATTCCACTGAATGATTATAAATTTATAATGTTATAATGTTATAAATTTATAATGTTATTTATAGTGTTATAAATTTGGACTGGCCAACATGAAAAATTTTGCGCGTTAGGTTTTTCTGTCAAGTCAATTACAAGTCGACAAAAATCCACACAACGGCCTGAGTTGCTTTGTCACTTAATAATACAAAAATTAAAACAACAGGAATTCTGAGTATACGCTCAGTGGCCACTTTATTAGGTACACCTGCACGCCTGCTTGTTAATGCAAATATCTAATCAGCCAATCATGTGGCAGCAACTCCATTCATAAGAGGATGCAGACATGGTCAAGAGGTTCAGTTGCTGTTCAGATCAGACATCAGTATGGGGAAGGAATGTCATCTAAGTGACTAAGCGGAATGAGCATTGATGTCAGATTGGGTGGTATGAGTATCACAGAAATTGCTGAGCTCCCAGGATTTTCTTGTGCAATTGTCTCTAGAGTTTACAGAAAATGCTGCGAGAAACGGAAAAAAATACTTGAGTGAGCAGCAGTCCTGAGGGTGAAAATGCCTTGTTATTGAAGGAGATCAGAGGAGAATGGCCAGACTGGTTCAAGCTAAGAGGAAGGCGACAGCGACTCATAACCAGTCATTACAACAGTGGTGTGCAGAAGAGCATCTCTGAATGCACAACATGTTGAACCTTGAAGTGGATGGGCTACAGCAGCAGAAGACCATGAACATACACACAGTGGCCACTTTATTAGGTACAATCTTAAAGTGCAATGGCTAGCCCAACCGACTTCCCCTATCTTGTAGGTTTTTACATAACTCTTTCAAGAGGGCTTTGGGATAATTAATGTTTGTAATCCCTGGTAGATTATGTAATCAGGGCACTGACACAAGGGGTTGAATGTGAAAGTACTTGCTCATCTTTTGAAAAACAAATCATTCAGGAAAAAATTTTTGTTCATTTCATCCAGCTCATCTTAAGTGCCTCATCGATCATGTGTGGTAACATAATGGTTAATTTGCTAGACTAAAGGCTAAGGCCTGAGTTCAAGTCCCATGATGGCTGCTGTGGAATTTATAATTCAGGTAATTGAATAAATCAGGAGCAATAAAACCTATCAGTAGCAATGGGGGCCATGAAATTACTTGATTGTCATAATACTGTATATGGCTCATTAATATCCTTCAAAGAAGAGAATTTGCTGTCTAAACCTAGTCTGACCTGTATGCAAGTTATGTGATTCTAGACTCAGAAACATGGTTGAATTTCAACTCCTGCATTAATTCAGGGGTTTGAGAGATGTGCGTAACAGATGCTGGCATTGTCTGTACTGTTTGCATTCTGTAAGGTCATAGGTCATTGGTTACTAGCTGCCTTATTATTGTCTCACATAGTGAGATACTGCACAATGAAAATCTTCGATTGGCAGATCATTCCACATCGAGGTGAAACAACGGAAGACAATGCAGAGCACAATATTACCAATACAGAGAAAGTACAGCACAGATAGTCGATCAAGGAGACTGAGAGACCAAGATTTCTTCTGGGTAAGTGGACAGAGGGGAAGAAAGAATAATCAGCTTCTCTCTCCCCCTCCTTCTTTCACACTACCTTTCTCTTTCTCTCTACCATGCTATATCTCTCTCACTTCATCTTTCTCAATCTCTCCCTCTACATCTCACCATCTCTATCCTCTATCTCCCCCTCTCTATCTCTTTCCTCTTCCTCTGTACAGTATCTCTTTCTATCTCTCACTCTTTCTCTTGTTCTATCTCTCCATCTCTCCCTACCTCTCCCTCTCACACTACCTTTCTCTATCTCTCTGCCATGCTATATCTCTCTCATTTCAGCTTTTTCAATCTCTCCCTCTACATCTCACCATCTCTATCTCCCCCCTCTATCCCTTTCCTCTCCCCCTATACAGTATCTCCTATCTCTCACTCTTTCTCCTGTTCTATCTCTCCATCTCTCCCTCTCTATATCACTCTATTTCTCTTTCCCCATCTCTCCCTCACCCTACCTCTTCCTCTCTCTCTTTCACTCCCTACAGTATCCCTCTCTCTCTCTCTCTCTCTCTCTCTCTCTCTCTCTCTCTCTCTCTCTCTCTCTCTCGCTCTCTCTCCTTTCTAGGACTTTGGGTTATCAGCTCATCAATGACTTGGGTTGTATAGGTTTGGAGTTGCTTCTCCGGAGTGCAGGAGAATGAGGGATCTTCTAGGATTATACAAAATGATGAGGGCTATGGTTAGGATGAATGCATGCAGACTCTTCCCTTCAGATGGGTGGCACATGCTTTCAGGGGTTTGTATCGTCTGCCTGATGGAAGGGGCGAGGAGAAAGTCCATCCAGGGTGGGTGGGGCGGTTGATTATGTTGGTGCCTTAACCAAGGCAGAGGGAATTGTAGACAGAGGAGAGGCTGGTTTCTGTGATGTGCTGAGCTGTGCTCACAAGTCTCTACAGTTTCTAATGGCCTTGGGCAGAGTACTCACCGTAACAAGCTGTGATGCATCTGGATATGAGCTTTTGATGATGCACCGATAAACATTGGTGGGAGTCAATGGGAACATGCCACATTCCTTTAGCCTTCTCAGTCAGTAGAGGGGCTAGTTAGTGCACTTCCTTCATCATGGCATCTCCGTGGCTCCTGTTGTCGAACAGTACTTGGACAAGCACTCACAGCAAACAATTTCCAGGAGGGTGGGGAGAGTTCCTGAAGGATGTTCTCACAGTCTCCGTGGATAAATGTAACCTACTCACCCAGTCATAGCCTGTGCCTGATCAAATTCAGAATGGAACTGAGCACCTTGAGCCCCTGCTTGCAGTGGAAGGAACACATGACCTATCCCAGTCCATCCACCGACCCAGACTCTACCATATTGGTCTGATCAGCCAGAGAGTGAGAGTGGAAACAACACTCCCTTCATCCTGAGGGACTGGGTTGCAAAGGACAGGAGGGCTTAGGGATACAAAAATGCTAGTAAGACTGGCTGGAGTGAATGGCAGCTCCTGGGTCATGTAATGGGACATAATTCTCTGCATTGTCACCCTAAGAGATCGGCTCATTGTTTACTGTACACATTTGATTGGCAGTAGCTCAGTAGCTGGATGGGTATATGATTTTGACCAATAAAACACACATTACTATTGACAGGAGAACAGTGTGGTAAGGGGTAGGAGAGAGAGCACACAGTCAGCCAGGATACAGGTCACATCCGACACACACAGACCGTAACCTTGCTCTCCAAACGGCAAGGAGATGGAGATGCATGTGAGTGATTTCCAGGGGTTGAACATGCGTACAGTGGGGCAGCTTGGGATTCCCCAGAATTCTGTAGTTGTGATGTAATTTGCTGCATCTGACACATCTCTGTCAATCACAAGGCTGGGCAGGAGCATTCAGTTCCAGATGTCGGGGCTGTCAGTCTCTGCAATGAGTGATGGTTTCCAGTTCATTGCAATTCACAGCACTAGTACAATGCCTACACCAGCAAGCCGTGCCTTGAATGTACACTTGCAGCTTTTTAAGCAATGGCAGAGAGATGTAAAAAATTGCAACCTTCACAAATGCATTTGATCACAAAATCCTCACAGCTAATTAACGATTTCTTATGTGTGGTCACCGCTTCATGTAGGAATTACATTACTAAATCTGTCAACTGCAAGCTCCCATTAGAGTAATAGTGACCATATCATGTGCTTGCTCTAGTGAAGATAATTGAGGGGTAAATGTTAGGTAAACTCTTGCTGCCCGATGAGCTGAATGCCTTTTATACACACTTTGAAAAGGCAAATATACTGTACCTACAACTGTGTGAATCCCTGCAGCATCTGGTGATCCTGAATAAATATCTAAGGCATCCGTTAGTCTTGCGAGACCATGGATCTGTGCCTGGAAAGTCCTCACTCTCCAGGGCGCAGGCCTGGGCAAGGTTATATGGAAGACTGGCAGTTGCCCATGCTGCAGGTCTCCCCTCTCCATGACACCGATGTTATCCAAGGGAAGGGGCAGGGGCTGATACAGCTTGGCACCAGTGTTGTCGCAAAGCCCTGTGTGGTTAAGTGCCTTGCTCAAGGACACAACACGCTGCCTCAGCTGGGGCTTGAACTCACAACCTTCAGATCACTAGTCGAATGCCTTAACCACTTGGCCACGTGCCCACAGTATGAATTAATATACGTACTGTATATCTATATATTCACCATCAACTTTGGTAAGATGGAGGGGCGTTACGCCGCAGCGGCATCTCTGGGATGAACAAAAGTGTTTTTGTCTTTTTAAATGTCATTTTTATGACCTCAAGACAATGCTGAGCATTAAGAACGTCAAGTACCGCAGGTCTACCCAGTCTGTAAGCTGCTCTGTGGCGCAAGAGCTGGGCTTGGTACCTGCTACAGAAAGGTATCAGAGTCGACGATGCATAAAGTGAGAAGGAAGTCAATTGTTTTGATAATGGAAATTTCACATGATTTAAAGCTCAATTAATTCATTAAGAGAACAAATATGTTTAAGGATTGGTCATATTGGTAATTACATCAATAAACTCCATATGGTTAAATGGGGTTGCAGATGCAATGGGACAAATGGTCTAATTGTGTTCTGATGGTCTTAAGGACTAATTCACTAAATAAGAAAGAGAAACAGGAACTCGCCACTCAGAGCCTCAGTAGCACCTGCGGTATGGTGAATTCCAAAGATTTATCAGTCCTTCAGTGAGGGAATTTTTCCATATTTTTGCCTTAGGTAGTCTATTCCTTATTTTTAGACAGAGATCCTGAATTCTAGATTCCCAGACCAGGGAAAAAATCCTTCCTGCATCTACCCTGTTGAGCAAAATGAGTATACTCCGCTCCTACACATGAGAGAACAGAAGCTGGGCTGATCAATCTCTACTCGTGAAGGATCTCCCATCCCAGGAAGCAGTCTGTTAAAGCTTTGCAACACTTCCTTTGAGGTATGTACAGTATGTCCTCTTCTAAGAAATTTTCAAAGGGAAGAAGGATACTATTGTGGCTGACAAGTGAAGTCAGAGCCAAAGTAAAGGCAAAGGAGAGGGCATACCAGGAAGCCAGCGCTAGTGGGAAGATAGAGGATTGGGAAGCTTTTCAAAACTTGCAGAAGGAAACTAAGAAGGTTATTCGGAAGGAAAAGATGAATTATGAGAGGAAGCTGGTGACCAACATCAAAGGAGATACTAAAAGCTTTTTTAAGTATATAAAGGGTAAAAGAGAGTCGAGGGTAGATATAGGACCTAATTAAAATGACGCTGGAGATATTGTAATGATAGATGCAGAGACGGCAGAGGAACTGAATGCGTATTTTGCATCAGTCTTCACAGTGGAGGACATCTCCAGTATACCGGACATTCAAGAGTGTCAGGGGAGTGAAGTTTGTGCCGTGAAAATTATGACTGAGAAGCTGCTCAGGAAGCTTAATGGTCCGAGGCTGGATAAATCTCCTGGACCTGATGGAATACACCCTCTGGTTCTGAAGGAAATAGCTGGAGAGATTGTGGAGGCGTTAACGACGATCTTTCAAGAATCATTAGATTCTGGCATTGTACCGGATGACTGGAATATTGCAAATGCTACTCCGCTATTTCAGAAGGGTGGGAGGCAGCAGAAAGAAAACTATAGATCTGTTAGCCTGACATCAGTAGTTGGGAAGTTATTGAAATCGATTGTTAGGGATGAGATTACGGAATACCTGGAGGCACATGACAAGATAGGCCAAAGCCAGCATGGTTTCCTGAAAGGAAAATCCTGCCTGACATACCTACTGCAATTCTTTGAGGACATTACAAGCAGGGTAGACAAAGGAGATGCAGTAGACATGGTGCACTTGGATTTTCAGAAGGCCTTCGACAAGGTGCCACACACGAGGCTGCTTAGCAAGATAAGAGCCCATGGAATTACAGGGGAGTTACTAGCATGGGTGGAGCATTGGCTGGTCAGCAGAAAACAGAGAGTGGGAATAAAGGGATCCTATTCTGGCTGGCTGACGGTTACCAGTGGAGTTTCACAGGGGTCGGTGTTGGGACCATTATTTTTTACGATGTATGTCAATGATTTGGACTATGGTATTAAGGGATTTGTGGCTAAGTTTGCCGATGATACAAAATAGGTGGAGGAGCGGGTAGTGTTGAGGAAACAGAGAGCCTGCAGAGAGACTTAGATAGTTTAGGGGAATGGGCAAAGAAGTGGCAAATGAAACAAAATGTAAAGTGTATGGTCATGCACTTTGGTGGAAGAAATAAATGGACAGACTATTATTTAGAAGGGGAGAGAATTCAAAATGCAGAGATGCAAAGGGACTTGTGAGTCCTTTTGCCGAATAACCTTAAGGTTAACTTGCAGGTTGAGTCGGTTGTGAAGAAGGAGATTGTAATGTTCGCATTTATTTCTAGACGTAGAATATAAGCACTGGGATGTGATGTTGAGGCTCTATAAGGCACTTGTGAGACCACACTTGGAGTATTGTGTGCAGTTTTGGGCTTTTTATTTTAGAAAGGATATACCGACATTGGAGAGGGTTCAGAGAAGATTCACGAGAATGATTCCAGGAATGAAAGGTTTACCGAATGAGAAACATCTGGCAGCTCTTGGGCTGTATTACCTAGAGTTCAGGAGAATGAGGGGGGATCTCATAGAAGCATTCCAAATGTTAAAAGAGCTGAAAAGATTAGATATGGCAAAGTTATTTCCTATGGTAGGGGATTCTCAGACAAGAGGGCATGACTTCAGGATTGAAGGATGTCCATTTAGAACAGAGATGTGGAGAAATTACTTAAGTCAGAGGGTGGTAAATCTGTGGAATTTGTTACCACGAGTGTGGAGGCCAAGTCATTGGGTGTATTTAAGGCAGAGATAGATAGGTTCTTGATTAACCAGGGCATCAAAGGGTATGAGGTGAAAGCAGGGGAGTGGGGATGACTAGATGAAGTGGATCAACCCATGACTGAATGGCAGAGAAGACTCGATGGGCCGAATGGCCTACTTCTGCTCCTAAATCTTACGGTCTTATGGTCTTATGATCTTTTAAATAAGGAGACCAGGATATTACACGATGCTCTGGGTGTGGACTCTCCAAGGCCCTAAGAGATTGTAGTTAGATATCTCCTGCACTAAAATCTTCTTGCAATAAAGGTTAATATATCATTTTTTTCCTAATCATTTTCTGCACCTGTATGTTAGCCTTCAGGAAACACAGGTCCCTTTGAACATCAACATTTCTCAGTCACTCACCATTTAAGTACACTCAGTGGCCATTTTATTAGGTACCTTCTGTACATAAGAACATAAGAAATAGGAGCAGGAGTTGGCCATCTGGCCCATCGAGCCTGCCCCGCCATTCAATAAGATCATGGCTGATCTGTCCGTAACTCAGCTCTATCTACCTGCCTTTTCCCCATAACCCTTAATTCCCCTACTATGTAAAAACTAATCTAACTGTTTCTTAAATATATTTAGTGAAGAAGCCTCAACTGCTCCCCTGGGCAGAGAATTCCACAGATTCACTACTCACTGGGAAAAACAGTTTCTCCTCAACTCCATCCTAAATCTTCTCCCCTGAATCTTGAGGCAGTGTCCCATAATAAAGTGACCACTGAATGTATGTTTGGGGACTTCTACTGCTGTAGCCCAATGGATGACAATCATTCCATGGTCAAAGTAACTTGGATCACATTTATTCCCCAATGGTTGTTTGGTCTTTTATGCATTGAATTCTATAGATGTGTGTTGGAGAGTTTATTGACTGGTATGGAAACACCAATGCCTTTGACTGAAAAAGCCGACAAAATGTCAAGGTTACAGTCCAGTCCATCATAGGCAAAGCCCTTCTCACCATTGAGCACATCTGCATGGAGCACTGTTGCAGGAAAGCAGCATCCATCATCAGGGACTTCCACCACCCAAGTCATGCTCTCTTCTCGCTGCTGCCATCAGGAAGAAGGTACAGGAGCCTCAGGACCCACACCACCAGGTTGAGGAATAATTATTATCCTTTGATCATCAAGCTCTTGAACCAGAGGGGATAACTTCATTTAACTTCACTTGCCCTATCACTGAACTGTTCCCACAACCTATGGACTCACTTTCAAGGATTCTTCATCTCATGTACTATATATTTATTGCTTATAAAAAAATTATTATTATTATAATTTCTTTTTCTTTCTTTTTCTATTTGCACAGTTTGTTTCTTTCGCAATTTGGTTGTTTGTCCGACCTGTTGGGTGTGGTCTTTTATTGATTCTATCGTGTTTCTTGTACTTATAATGAATGCCCGCGAGAAGGTAAATCTCAAGGTTGCATATGGTGACATACAAGCACTTTGATAATAAATTTACTTTGAATTTTGAGTTGCTACTACGTGATCGGCTGATTAGATATTTTTGCATTAATGAGCAGGTGTACTTAATAAAGTGGCCGCTGATTTTAATCATCAGTGCCCCAGACTCTCTGCCATCACAGCGTAAGATAAACACAGAATGAAAACTTGCTGTCACAAGCCCGTTTGTTATCACCTTCTTCACTGGGTTTGCCTTGTAGCCTGGGCCGTGATTGCATCAATCTTGGGATGAAATGAAAGTTACACGCTACGCTGCATGTTTTCCTTGCCGGTTGGAAAGGTGAACATCAAGGAACTGTGAGAAGTAGGTATTTGAATAATTTATAATGAGAGGATTTTGCGCACACCCAGTTATCATCTGCTGCTGGAAACAGACCTTCAGGCTATAATCAACCTCCATGAGCACAGAAGCTGAGGTCTTATTTACATTTATGTCAGAAATTTATTCTTCATTTTTACTAGAAATGTTTGTTTTGGCAATTGTCTCTGGCTGATTGCTTGGGGGCAGATGCTTTCAGTTTAGTTCAATTGTATTTTTGCTTCATCACGATCACCTTGCGTGGGGCTCAGGCCTACAAAGTCCTTGCTGATTATCATTTCTAGTGAGTGCCTTGTCGCCAAGAGTGGTCTCTCTGTGGATCTTAGCAATCTCTTAGTACACGAAGTCCATTAAGTGACGATCACTGGGTAACGCAGTTACCCCTGTTTAGGGTTGGGGGCTTTCCCCACTCCAAAGACTCTAAGACCAAAAATTTAAGCAGCTGCTGCCGTGAAATATGGCTGCAGAGGTGTGCTGTCAGATTTCAAAATCCGGCCCTGTCTGCCCGATCTACTGAATGCTCGTTGACTATCTTTGTCCATTGTTTTTCACACACTGACCAGATCAGGAATGTCTCCTTACCCTCCACCATCGGATTACTGAATGGATAATGAACCCATGAACAATACCTCAGTATTTTTGTTCTCTTTATACAAAAATAAATCACTTTGTTCGAACTGTATTTCTAACTGTAATTTGTAGTATTTTTTATGTACTGCAGCCACAAAACAATATATTTCGTGACATCTGTCATCGAAAATAAACGTGATTCTCATTCTGTCATGGACTGCATGGTAACATTTCAAAGGAGAAAGCAGGAGAGCTATTCTCAGTGCCTCACCTAACGACACAACAATGTCAAGCACGATGAGGAGACGGAGCATACGGAGGAAGTGGAGCGGCTGGTAGATTGGTGTGAGAAGAACAAGCTAAGCCTGAACGTGGAAAAGACAGAGGAAATCAATCTGGGCCTCAGGAAGGTGCACAATATGTTCAATGGGTACATTTAATGTCAGATACATTCTGAGATTTTTATTCTTCACAAACATCGACGAAAACAGAGGAATGCCCCAAAGAATGAATGACAGTTAAACTTTAGAACCCCAAAGCCCCCCCCAGCTCCCCCCTCCCATGCACAAGCAGCAGCAAGGCAATGACTCCCACCCCCACCAGCAAAAACAAGCATCAGCGCCCTCCACCGAGCACTCAAGCATGCAGCAAAGCATTAATAAGACACAGACCTTCAGTACCCAAAAGACTACTCGTTCACCCAGTAATTCAACATACCACAGGCTCTCTCTCTGCCAAATGAGGGAAAAAGAGGTGTCCACATTACACAGTGAGAGAGGAGACATAACAAACAACTCACTGATTTATGATGTTAAAAGTCTGTTTCGTCGCTTTTTCCAGGCTCTGTGCCCAGAGAATGGGCCCCAGAAAGGCTCAGGTCTCTGGACACATGGCCCGCAGCCAAGTCGCTGCTCCCGATGTTCCGTGTCTTCCCGCAATGCCTCAGTCAGGGGCAGCGGCCTTGAATTAGCCCGTCTCCAGAGCCACGAGTATCCGGCACCCTGAAGATGCCCTAGTCTTCCAGGCCGCGTCCTTGGGAAATCAAAAAGTGGCCGGTCGTGAGGCCCTGAGAGTGGGTCCCGTTGCTACAAAGAACCAAAGTCAGAATGTAACTCCAGATCAGGGTCTTCAAAAGAACCTTGAAAAGAAAAAAAAAAGATATCAAAGATAGAAAAGGAGCTGTTGCTGAAGATACAAGCAAAGGAGTCGCCATTTAGCGCCATCTTGACCTTACTCCATCCTCCCTCCACACCAGGTTCCTGAGATGTCACATCACAGATGACCTCATCTGGTCCCTTAATATCATCTCCCTGAACAAGAAGGTACAGCTGAACCTCCACTTCCTAAGAAGATTGAGGCAAGCAGGGCTCCCCCCTTCTCCATCTTAACTGCATTTTGCCAGAGCACCATTGAGAACGACCTGACAAGTTGCATCTCCATCTGGTACAGAAGCAGCTGAGCATCGGACCAGAAGTGCCTACAAAGGACTGTGAGAACAGCGGAGAGGATCATAGGAGTCTCCCCACCATCCATCGGAGACATTTATCAGGCTCTTAGTATTATTAAGGATCCCACACATCCATCCAGCATCCTTTTTGACTTTCCACCATCAGGCAGGAGACTCTATGAGAAACAGTTTCTTCTCTCGAATTTGAATGAGTTTTCATTGATCTGGGGCGGAGATCTTAATACCTGTTTATCTCCAGCTTTGGACTGTTATCTCTACGGACCTTACCTAATAAATCTGCAACTTTGATTAATTCATTCCTCTCTGATTCTGGGTCGATGGACATTTGGCGTTTTTTGCATCCTCAGGAAAAAGATTTTTCTTTTTTTTTCACATGTTCACCATTCCTATTCAAGAATTGATTATTTCTTTATTGACTCTTGTCTTATTTCTTCAGTGATTAAATGTGAATATGACTCTATAACCATTTCGGATCATGCTCCACTTAAGCTTTCTATTAAAATTCAGGCCAATACACAAAATAATAGACAATGGCGTTTTAATTCGTTGTTGCTTCAGGACTCGGACTTTGTTAACTTTATGAATGAACAGATTGATCTTTTTTTTACAATCAACTATACAGAGGATATTTCTGTGAACATTCTTTGGGATACTTCTAAAGCTTATATTCATGGTCAGATTATCTCGTATTCTGCTGCTTTGAGGAAGAAGCTGAAGCAGGAGGAGTTGGTAATTGTGGACAAGATTAAGGAAATTGATAAGAAATATGTTACAGCTCCCTCTGAAGAGTTATATAAACAAAGAACTGAACTTCAAATGGAACACAGTTTATTACTTTCGTCCTCGATTGTAAACCGATTAAAGAAAACAGGAAGTGAATTTTATGTACACAGTGACAAAATTGGCAAACTGTCGGCTAACCAATTGAAGTCTAATTATGCTAAATCTCAAATTAATCAGATTTATAATCAAAATGATCAACTGATACTTGATCATGCGGGGATTAATCAAACCTTCTTTGATTTTTATTCTTTCTTATATCAATCTGAGTCTTCTCGAGACTCTAAATATATGAATGATTTTTTAGATAACCTAGACTTCCCTGAGATTTCACAGGGTATGTCTTCTATGTTAGATACTCCCATTACCACTGATGAGATTAAGAATGTTATTTCCTCTATGAACCTGGGGAAAGCTCCTGCCCCTGATGGGTTTACCGCAGAATTTTATAAATGTTTTGCACCTTCATTAATCCCTTGGTTCTGTAGGGTTTTCGAGGTTTCATTAAAACTTGGTAAACTTCCCGAAACTTTCAATAGAGCATCAATCTCTCTAATATTAAAGAAGGATAAAGATCCTGCTCAATGTGCATCTTATAGACCAATATAGAAACATAGAAACATAGAAACATAGAAAATAGGTGCAGGAGTAGGCCATTCGGCCCTTCGAGCCTGCACCGCCATTTATTATGATCATGGCTGATCATCCAACTCAGAACCCAGCCTTCCCTCCATACCCCCTGACCCCTGTAGCCACAAGGGCCATATCTAACTTCCTTTTAAACATAGCTAATGAACTGGCCTCAACAGTTTGCTGTGGCAGAGAATTCCACAGATTCACCACTCTCTGTGTGAAGAAGTTTTTCCTAACCTCGGTCCTAAAAGGCTTCCCCTCTATCCTCAAACTGTGACCCCTCGTTCTAGACCTCCCCAACATCGG
The DNA here is from genome assembly GCF_963921235.1 of Mobula hypostoma. Classification (NCBI taxonomy): domain Eukaryota; kingdom Metazoa; phylum Chordata; class Chondrichthyes; order Myliobatiformes; family Myliobatidae; genus Mobula; species Mobula hypostoma. The sequence continues at coordinate 18,073,080 of NC_086104.1, read as the reverse complement.
GAACAATCTTCCTGCATCTAGCCTGTCCAATCCCTTTAGGATCTTATACGTTTCAATCAGATCCCCCCTCAATCTTCTAAATTCCAACGAGTACAAGCCCAGTTCATCCAGTCTTTCTTCATATGAAAGACCTGCCATCCCAGGAATCAATCTGGTGAACCTTCTTTGTACTCCCTCTATGGCAAAGATGTCTTTCCTCAGATTAGGGGACCAAAACTGCACACAATACTCCAGGTGTGGTCTCACCAAGGCCTTGTACAACTGCAGTAGTACCTCCCTGCTCCTGTACTCGAATCCTCTCGCTATAAATGCCAGCATACCGTTCGCCTTTTTCACCGCCTGCTGTACCTGCATGCCCACTTTCAATGACTGGTGTATAATGACACCCAGGTCTCGTTGCACCTCCCCTTTTCCTAATCGGCCACCATTCAGATAATAATCTGTTTTCCTATTTTTGCCACCAAAATGGATAACTTCACATTTATCCACATTAAATTGCATCTGCCATGAGTTTGCCCACTCACCCAACCTATCCAAGTCACCCTGCATCCTCTTAGCATCCTCCTCACTGCTAACACTGCCACCCAGCTTCGTGTCATCCGCAAACTTGGAGATGCTGCATTTAATTCCCTCATCCAAGTCATTAATATATATTGTAAACAACTGGGGTCCCAGCACTGAGCCTTGCGGTACCCCACTAGTCACCGCCTGCCATTCTGAAAAGGTCCCGTTTATTCCCACTCTTTGCTTCCTGTCTGCTAACCAATTCTCCACCCACACCAATACCTTACCCCCAATACCGTGTGCTTTAAGTTTGCACACTAATCTCCTATGTGGGACCTTGTCAAAAGCCTTTTGAAAATCCAAATATACCACATCCACTGGTTCTCCCCTATCCACTCTACTAGTTACATCCTCAAAAAATTCTATGAGATTCGTCAGACATGATTTTCCTTTCACAAATCCATGCTGACTTTGTCCGATCATTTCACCGCTTTCCAAATGTGCTGTTATCACATCCTTGATAACTGACTCCAGCAGTTTCCCCACCACCGACGTTAGGCTAACCGGCCTATAATTCCCCGGTTTCTCTCTCCCTCCTTTTTTAAAAAGTGGGGTTACATTAGCCACCCTCCAATCCTCAGGAACTAGTCCAGAATCTAACGAGTTTTGAAAAATTATCACTAATGCATCCACTATTTCTTGGGCCACTTCCTTAAGCACTCTGGGATGCAGACCATCTGGCCCTGGGGATTTATCTGCCTTCAATCCCTTCAATTTACCTAACACCACTTCCCTACTAACATGTATTTCGCTCAGTTCCTCCATCTCACTGGACCCTCTGTCCCTTACTATTTCTGGAAGATTATTTATGTCCTCCTTAGTGAAGACAGAACCAAAGTAATTATTCAATTGGTCTGCCATGTCCTTGCTCCCCATAATCAATTCACCTGTTTCTGTTTGCAGGGGACCTACATTTGTCTTTATCAGTCTTTTCCTTTTTACATATCTATAAAAGCTTTTACAGTCCGTTTTTATGTTCTCTGCCAGTTTTCTCTCATAATCTTTTTTCCCCTTCCTAATTAAGCCCTTTGTCCTCCTCTGCTGAACTCTGAATTTCTCCCAGTCCTCAGGTGAGCCACTTTCTCTGGCTAATTTGTATGCTACTTCTTTGGAATTGATACTATCCCTAATTTCTCTTGTCAGCCACGGGTGCACTACCTTCCTTGATTTATTCTTTTGCCAAACTGGGATGAACAATTGTTGTAGTTCATCCATGCAACCTTTAAATGCCTGCCATTGCATATCCACCGTCAATCCTTGAAGTGTCATTTGCCAGTCTATCTTAGCTAATTCATGTCTCATACCTTCAAAGTTACCCCTCTTTAAGTTCAGAACCTTTGTTTCTGAATTAACTACGTCACTCTCCATGTTAATGAAGAATTCCACCATATTATGGTCACTCTTACCCAAGGGGCCTCTCACGACAAGATCGCTAATTAACCCTTCCTCATTGCTCAAAACCCAGTCCAGAATAGCCTGCTCTCTAGTCGGTTCCTCGACATGTTGGTTCAAAAAACCATCCCGCATACATTCCAAGAAATCCTCTTCCTCAGCACCTTTACCAATTTGGTTCACCCAGTCTACATGTAGATTGAAGTCACCCATTATAACTGCTGTTCCTTTATTGCACACATTTCTAATTTCCTGTTTAATACCATCTCCGACCTCACTACTACTGTTAGGTGGCCTGTACACAACTCCCACCAGCGTCTTCTGCCCCTTAGTGTTACGCAGCTCTACCCATATCGATTCCACATCTTCCCGGCTTATGTCCTTCCTTTCTATTGCGTTAATCTCTTTTTTAACCAGCAACGCCACCCCACCTCCCCTTCCTTCGTGTCTATCCCTCCTGAATATTGAATATCCCTGAACGTTGAGCTCCCATCCCTGGTCACCCTGGAGCCATGTCTCTGTGATCCCAACTATATCATAATCATTAATAACAATCTGCACTTTCAATTCATCCACCTTATTACGAATGCTCCTTGCATTGACACATAAAGCCTTCAGGCACTCTTTTACAACTCTCTTAGCCCTTTTTAATGCTTGCCCTGGATTTGTCGGCCTGCCACTTTTACTTTTCCCCTTTGTACTTTTTGCTTCTACGCTCACTTTACACCCCTCTGTCTCTCTGCACTGGTTCCCATCCCTCTGTTGTGAACTAACCTCCTCACACCTAGCCGCTTTAATTTGATTCCCACCCCCCAACCATTCTAGTTTAAAGTCACCTCAGTAGCCCCCGCTAATCTCCCTGCCAGGATATTGGTCCCCCGAGGATTTAAGTGTAACCCGTCCTTTTTGTACAGGTCACACCTGCGCCAAAAGAGGTCCCAATGATCCAAAAACTTGAATCCCTGCCCCCTGCTCCAATCCCTCAGCCACGCATTTATCCTCCACCTCATCGCATTCCTACTCTCACTGTCGCGTGGCACAGGCAGTAATCCCGAGATTACTACCTTTGCGGTCCTTTTTCTCAACTCCCTTCCTAGCTCCCTATATTCTTCTTTCAGGACCTCATCCCTTTTCCTACCTATGTCATTGGTACCTATATGTACCAGGACCTCTGGCTCTTCACCCTCCCACTTCAGGATATCTTGGACACGATCAGAAATATCCCGGACCCTGGCACCAGGGAGGCAAACTACCATCCGAGTCTCTGGACTGCGTCCACAGAATCGCCTATCTGACCCCCTTACTATCGAGTCCCCTATCACAACTGCCCTCCTCTTCCTTGCCCTACCCTTCTGAGCTACAGGGCCAGACTCTGTGCCGGAGGCAGGGCCACTGTCGCTTCCCCCGGGTAAGCTGTCCCCCCCAACAGTACTCAAACAGGAGTACCTGTTGTTAAGGGGCACAGCCGCCGGGGTACTCCCCATCACCTTCCTTTTCCCCTTCCCCCTCCTAACCGTGACCCACTTGTCTGCCTCCCGTGGCCCCGGCGTGACCACCTGCCTTCCACTCCTCTCTATCACCTCCTCACTCTCCCTGACCAGACGAAGGTCATCGAGCTGCAGCTCCAGTTCCGTAACGCGGTCCCTTAGGAGCTGCATCTCGATGCACTTGGCGCAGATGTAGACGTCCGGGAGGCTTGGAGACTCCAGGGCCTCCCACATCCGACACCGAGAACAGCAAACTGCCCTCACAGTCATAATGCCCCTCTCCTCAAATAGCAACAGAAAATGAATGTCAAACCTTCCTCGCCTCACCCGCTTCCGCCTAAGCCCGGTGAGCCGAAGCCCTTAAGTCTTCACTCTGCTCCCGGCTCACTCCGCCGCCCGCAAACTACGCTGCCCGCTCTATGAGGCTCTGTTCCTTTTAAATCTGCCGCGCTGCACTGCCCTACGTCACACGCCTGCGCAGTCCCGCCTCTCAGAAAGCCGTTGGAGAAAAAAAAATAACGAAAATTTCAAAAATCTCTTTTTCGGCACTCCCACTCGGACTCTCAGACTCCTTCGAATCAAATCCGAAGCAGGATGTCTGCCCTTTTAAATCTGCCGCACTGCACTGCCCGACGTCACACGCCTGCGCAGTCCCGCCTCTCAGAAAGCCGTTGGAGAAAAAAAAATAACGAAAATTTCAAAAATCTCTTTTTCGGCACTCCCACTCAGACTCTCAGACTCCTTCTTCGAATCAAATCCGAAGCAGGATGTCTGCCCTTTTAAATCTGCCGCGCTGCACTGCCCGACGTCACACGCCTGCGCAGTCCCGCCTCTCAGAAAGCCGTTGGAGAAAAAAAAATAACGAAAATTTCAAAAATCTCTTTTTCGGCACTCCCACTCAGACTCTCAGACTCCTTCTTCGAATCAAATCCGAAGCAGGATGTCTGCCCTTTTAAATCTGCCGCGCTGCACTGCCCGACGTCACACGCCTGCGCAGTCCCGCCTCTCAGAAAGCCGTTGGAGAAAAAAAAATAACGAAAATTTCAAAAATCTCTTTTTCGGCACTCCCACTCAGACTCTCAGACTCCTTCTTCGAATCAAATCCGAAGCAGGATGTCTGCCCTTTTAAATCTGCCGCGCTGCACTGCCCGACGTCACACGCCTGCGCAGTCCCGCCTCTCAGAAAGCCGTTGGAGAAAAAAAAATAACGAAAATTTCAAAAATCTCTTTTTCGGCACTCCCACTCAGACTCTCAGACTCCTTCTTCGAATCAAATCCGAAGCAGGATGTCTGCCCTTTTAAATCTGCCGCGCTGCACTGCCCGACGTCACACGCCTGCGCAGTCCCGCCTCTCAGAAAGCCGTTGGAGAAAAAAAAAATAACGAAAATTTCAAAAATCTCTTTTTCGGCACTCCCACTCAGACTCTCAGACTCCTTCTTCGAATCTTTATTAAATGTTGATTCTAAAATTTTTTCTAAATTATTAGCAAACAGATTAGAAAAAGTACTTCCTTTTATTATTTCGGAAGACCAAACGGGTTTTATTAAAGGTCGTTACTCTTTTTATAACATTCGCACACTGTTAAATATTGTTTATACCCCCTCACAAAATGTTCCTGAGTGTGTTATCTCTTTAGATGCTGAGAAAGCTTTTGATAGAGTAGAATGGCCTTACTTATTTAAGGTGCTTGAAATGTTTAATTTTAGCTGGAAATTTATATCCTGGATCAAACTGTTATATCATTCTCCTGTGGCCTCGGTCCGTACTAACTCTTTAAGCTCATCTTTTTCCCTTCTTTTTCGAGGTACTCGACAAGGTTGTCCTCTTAGTCCTTTATTATTTGATATTGCATTAGAACCTCTTGCAATTGCCATTCGAGAATCTCCAAATATTACTGGGATAACTCGGGGCTTAAAATCCCATAAAATATCACTCTATGCTGATGACTTACTTTTATATATTTCTAATCCTCAAAAATCCATGCCTGCTGTTTTAGATCTATTAGCACAATGTAGTCTTTTTTCAGGTTATAAATTAAATCTTAGTAAGAGTGAACTTTTCCCGATTAATAAACAACTTCCCTTAAATCAGAGACAGAGGGGTGTAAAGTGAGGGTAGAAGCAAAAAGTACTAAGGAGAAAAGTAAAAGTGGCAGGCCGACAAATCCAGGGCAAGCATTAAAAAGGGCCACTTTTCAACATAATTGTATAAGGGCTAAGAGAGTTGTAAAAGAGCGCCTGAAGGCTTTGTGTGTCAATGCAAGGAGCATTCGTAATAAGGTGGATGAATTGAAAGTGCAGATTGTTATTAATGATTATGATATAGTTGGGATCACAGAGACATGGCTCCAGGGTGACCAGGGATGGGAGCTCAACGTTCAGGTATATTCAATATTCAGGAGGGATAGCCATGAAGGAAGGGGAGGTGGGGTGGCGTTGCTGGTAAAGAAGAAATTAACACAATAGAAGGACATAAGCCGGGAAGATGTGGAATCGATATGGGTAGAGCTGCGTAACACTAAGGGGCAGAAGACGCTGGTGGGAGTTGTGTACAGGCCACCTAACAGTAGTAGTGAGGTCGGAGATGGTATTAAACAGGAAATTAGAAATGTGTGCAATAAAGGAACAGCAGTTATAATGGGTGACTTCAATCTACATGTAGATTGGGTGAACCAAATTGGTAAAGGTGCTGAGGAAGAGGATTTCTTGGAATGTATGTGGGATGGTTTTTTGAACCAACATGTCGAGGAACCAACTAGAAAGCAGGCTATTCTGGACTGGGTTTTGAGCAATGAGGAAGGGTTAATTAGCAATCTGGTCGTGAGAGGCCCCTTGGGTAAGAGTGACCATAATATGGTGAAATTCTTCATTAAGATGGAGAGTGACATAGTTAATTCAGAAACAAAGGTTCTGAACTTAAAGAAGGGTAACTTTGAAGGTATGAGACGTGAATTAGCTAAAATAGACTGGCAAATGACACTTAAAGGATTGACGGCGGATATGCAATGGCAAGCATTTAAAGATTGCATGGATGAACTACAACAATTGTTCATCCCAGTTTGGCAAAAGAATAAATCAAGGAAGGTAGTGCACCCGTGGCTGACAAGAGAAATTAGGGATAGTATCAATTCCAAAGAAGAAGCATACAAATTAGCCAGAGAAAGTGGCTCACCTGAGGACTGGGAGAAATTCAGAGTTCAGCAGAGGAGGACAAAGGGCTTAATTAGGAAGGGGAAAAAAGATTATGAGAGAAAACTGGCAGGGAACATAAAAACAGACTGTAAAAGCTTTTATAGATATGGGAAAAGGAAAAGACTGGTAAAGACAAATGTAGGTCCCCTACAGACAGAAACAGGTGAATTGATTATGGGGAGCAAGGACATGGCAGACCAATTGAATAATTACTTTGGTTCTGTCTTCACTAAGGAGGACATAAATAATCTTCCAGAAATAGTAGGGGACAGAGGGTCCAGTGAGATGGAGGAACTGAGCAAAATACATGTTAGTAGGGAAGTGGTGTTAGGTAAATTGAGGGGATTGAAGGCAGATAAATCCCCAGGGCCAGATGGTCTGCATCCTAGAGTGCTTAAGGAAGTAGCCCAAGAAATAGTGGATGCATTAGTGATAATTTTTCAAAACTCGTTAGATTCTGGACTAGTTCCTGAGGATTGGAGGGTGGCTAATGTAACCCCACTTTTTAAAAAAGGAGTGAGAGAGAAACCGGGGAATTATAGACTGGTTAGCCTAACGTCGGTGGTGGGGAAACTACTGGAGTCAGTTATCAAGGATGTGATAACAGCGCATTTGGAAAGCGGTGAAATGATCGGACAAAGTCAGCATGGATTTGTGAAAGGAAAATCATGTCTGACGAATCTCATAGAATTTTTTGAGGATGTAACTAGTAGAGTGGATAGGGGAGAACCAGTGGATGTGGTATATTTGGATTTTCAAAAGGCTTTTGACAAGGTCCCACACAGGAGATTAGTGTGCAAACTTAAAGCACACGGTATTGGGGGTAAGGTATTGATGTGGGTGGAGAATTGGTTAGCAGACAGGAAGCAAAGAGTGGGAATAAACGGGACCTTTTCAGAATGGCAGGTGGTGACTAGTGGGGTACCGCAAGGCTCAGTGCTGGGACCCCAGTTGTTTACAATATATATTAATGACTTGGATGAGGGAATTAAATGCAGCATCTCCAAGTTTGCAGATGACACAAAGCTGGGTGGCAGTGTTAGCTGTGAGGAGGATGCTAAGAGGATGCAGAGTGACTTGGATAGGTTGGGTGAGTGGGCAAATTCATGGCAGATGCAATTTAATGTGGATAAATGTGAAGTTATCCACTTTGGTGGCAAAAATAGGAAAACAGATTATTATCTGAATGGTGGCCGATTAGGAAAAGGGAAGGTGCAACGAGACCTGGGTGTTATTATACACCAGTCATTGAAAGTGGGCGTGCAAGTACAGCAGGCAATGAAAAAGGCGAATGGTATGCTGGCATTTATAGCGAGAGGATTCGAGTACAGGAGCAGGGAGGTACTACTGCAGTTGTACAAGGCCTTGGTGAGACCACACCTGGAGTATTGTTTTTAAACGCAAACAACAGGAATTCTGCAGATGCTGGAAATTCAAGCAACATACATCAAAGTTGCTGGTGAACGCAGCAGGCCAAGCAGCATCTATAGGAAGAGGCGCAGTCGACGTTTCAGGCCGAGACCCTTCGTCAGGAAGGGTCTCGGCCTGAAACGTCGACTGCGCCTCTTCCTATAGATGCTGCTTGGCCTGCTGCGTTCACCAGCAACTTTGATGTATGTTCCTGGAGTATTGTGTGCAGTTTTGGTCCCCTAATCTGAGGAAAGACATCCTTGCCATAGAGGGAGTACAAAGACGGTTCACCAGATTGATTCCTGGGATGGCAGGACTTTCATATGAAGAAAGACTGGATGAACTGGGCTTGTACTCGTTGGAATTTAGAAGATTGAGGGGGGATCTGATTGAAACGTATAAAATCCTAAAGGGATTGGACAGGCTAGATGCAGGAAGATTGTTCCCGATGTTGGGGAAGTCCAGAACGAGGGGCCACAGTTTGAGGATAGAGGGGAAGCCTTTTAGGACCGAGATTAGGAAAAACTTCTTCACACAGAGAGTGGTGAATCTGTGGAATTCTCTGCCACAGGAAACAGTTGAGGCCAGTTCATTGGCTATATTTAAGAGGGAGTTAGATATGGCCCTTGTGGCTACGGGGGTCAGGGGGTATGGAGGGAAGGCTGGGGCGGGGTTCTGAGTTGAATGATCAGCCATGATCATAATAAATGGCGGTGCAGGCTCGAAGGGCCGAATGGCCTACTCCTGCACCTATTTTCTATTTTCTATGTTTCTATAACTTTCCGTTTAAATTGATTAATAATTATTTTTCATATCTTGGGATTAAAATTACTTGTAAACACAAAGATTTATTTAAGATTAATTTTTTTACCCTTAATTGACCATATTATTCAACTTTCATCTAAATGGTTTCCATTATATTTAACTTTGATTGGTCGTATTAATGCAGTTAAGATGTTTTTTCTGCCAAAATTTTTATATATATTTCAGGCATTACCAATTTTTGTTCCAAAATCTTTTTTTGATAAAGTTGACTCAAAAATTTCTTCATTTATTTGGCAAAATAAAAACCCGAGACTGGGTAAAATACATTTACAGAAAGCTAAGAGAGATGGAGGTTTAGCATTACCTAACTTTAGATTCTATTATTGGGCAATTAATATTTGACATATGAAATTTTGGTTACTTGACCAGGATATACTATCCATTCCTAAATGGGTAGCAATGGAATTACAATCTGTTCAGGGCTATACACTTGGCTCTATTTTAGGTTCCTCTCTTCCTTTTGATTTGAAACGCCTCAAACAGATCTCTAACCCAATAGTTAAATATACCTTACGTATTTGGTTTCAATTCAGAAAATTTTTTGATCTTAACCAATTTGGGCTAGCGATTCCTATTTTAGGTAACATATTTTTTCCTCCCTCTTTCACAGATCATGCTTTTCAAATTTGGAAGACTAAGGGTATTTCACGGTTTTTGGATTTATTTTTAGATGGTTCCCTTATGTCTTTTGAACAATTATCTAATAAATATAATTTATCAAGAATACATTTTTTTAGATATCTACAAGTTAGAAATTTCCTAAGTACTATACTTTCTTCCTTTCCAATGCTTCCTCCTACATATATTTTAGATACTATAATTAACCTTAATCCATGTCAGAAAGGTACATCGGCTATGATTTATAATATTATTATGAAACTTAGAAAAGCTCCATTTGATAAGATTAGGGTAGATTGGGAACAGGAATTGGGTTCTATCATTTCCGTGGATGACTGGGGGCAGATTTTACAATTAGTCAATACTCCCTCTGTCTGTGCTAAACATTTCCTAATTCAATTTAAAGTTGTTCATAGAGCACATTTTGGACATACGGATAAATTAGCTCGTTTTTATTCTCATATTAATCCTTTTTGTGATAGATGTCTGGGGCAGATAGCCTCTTTAACTCATATGTTTTGGTCTCGTCCTACTCTGGAAACTTTTTGGAGAGACATTTTTAATATTATCTCAAAGGTATTGAATATAGATATCTCTCCTCACCCTATTACTGCTATCTTTGGATTACCTAAAATTTCCAGTAATCTTTCTCCTTCAGCCCGTAGAATGATTGCATTTCTTACTTTAATGGCGAAAAGATGTATCTTACAACGTTGGAAAGAGCTTAATGCTCCAACTACCTTTTTTTGGTTTTCTCAGACGATATTATGCTTGAATTTGGGGAAAATTAGAAGCAATCTTTATGATTCCTCACTTAAATTTGAACAGACCTGGAGATCTTTTATTCAATATTTTCATTTAATGTAATTTTTTTTTCTTCTGTTTTTTGCTCCATATTTATATACCCTTCTTGTTTTTTTTTACTGTTTTTAATGGAGGTCGGGTTTGAGGACATGATTTTAAGTTCTTTAACTCTACTTGGTTCCAAGTTAGCCCATTGCTTTGCTTTGCTTTTAGTTTGGTTGCACGGTGGGTTTTTTTGGGGGGTTTTTTCGTTTTCTCTATTGATATATATATATATAAAAATTAGTATACTATTATGTTACCTTATTATGTTATGTTTAAATTACATTGTTTGTATCACTTTTTTTAATCTGTATTAATATCTCCTGTAATTTTAATATATTCTAACAGTGTATTAGTGCCTATATGGCTTACCTTTTTGTATACTTATTCAATAAAAAGATTTAAAAAGAAAGAGAAACATGGACAGTGTACCAACAGCATGCCAAGAAACTAAACCATTTCCATACAGTCTGCCTCAGAAAGCTCCTCAACATTAAGTGGCAAGACAGAATCCTTGACATTGACGTATGTACCAAGGCTAGTCTGCCCAGCATCTACACCATCCTAAAGCAGTCCCAGTTACGCTGGGCAGGCCGCTTAGCTCTAATGCTAGACCATCAGAGACTATTTTACAGTGAACTACAGGAAGGAAAGAAAAGCATTCCTGTAGAGGGTGAAGTAAATTCGATAAAGATACCCTGAAATCTTAACTAAAAGCCTTTGGCATCAATCTAGACACTTGGCAACATATCATCCAGGATAAGGCTGAATGGCTCTCCACCCTCTGTATGGGTGCAGTGACACATGAGGCAGAACGGACAATAGCAGCAGAGTCATGAGCTGACCAGGAAATCCAATGTGGCTGCTATCTTTCGTCCACACTGCCAAAAGACTTTTTGAGGATGGATTTGCTTCTGCAGCCACCTGCATACCCATAGACGTCCAACCCGTACAAAATGCAGATGACTACAGTGGCTCTCATCTTTTCACAATGGATGAATGAATGAATGAATACCTTTATATCTGAAAAATCTTTTGGTATCCTCTTTTATATTATTGGCTAACTTACTTTCATATTTCATCTTTTCTTTCCTTATGTTTATTTTTAGTTGCCTTCTGTTGGTTTTTAAAAGCTTCCCAATCCTCCCAACTTTCCACCAGATTTTTGCTCTATTACATGCCCTCTCTTTTGCTTTTATACTGTCTTTGACTTCCTTTGTCAGCCACAGTTGTCTCATCCTCCCTTTAAAATGCTTCTTCGTCTTTGAGATGTATTTCTCCTACGCCTCCTGAACTCCCCCCACCCCCAGAAACTCCAATCATTGCTGTTCAGCTGTCATCCCTGCTAGTGTTCCCTTCCAATCAACTTTAGCCAACTTCTCTATCATTCCTCTGTACTTACTTTACTATAATACTGATATATCTGACTTTATCTTCTCCCTCTCAAACTGCATGGTCAATTCTATTATATAATGATCACTGTCTCCTAAGGGTTCCTTTGCCTTAAGCTCCCTGATCAAATCTTGTTAATTACACAACACTCAGTCAAGGATTGCCTTTCCCCTAGTGAGCTCAACCACAAGCTGCTCTGAAAAGTCATCTCATAGGCATTCTACAAATTCCTTCTTTTGGAATCCAGATCCAACTTGATTTTCCCAATCTACCTACATATTGAAATCCCCCATGATTATCATGACATTGCCACTTTGACACGTCCTTTCTATCTCCCATTGTAACTTGTATCTCACATCCCAGGCTACTGATCAGAGGACTATATATAACTCACATCAGGGTCTTTTTACTCTTGCAGTTTCTTTACTCTACCCACAATGATTCTACATCTTCCGATCCTATGTCACCTCTCTCTAAGGATTTGATTTGATTTTTTACCAACAGAGCCTGTCCACCCCCCGCCACCCCACGTACTTGCCTGTCTTTCGATACAATGAGCACCCTTTGATATTAAGCTCCCAATTCCGATCTTCTGTCAGCCATGACTCAAAGATGCCATAGCATCATATCTGTCAATCTCTAACTGTGCTACAAAAATCATCCACCTTGTTCCATATATTGCATGCATTCAAATGTAGCACTTTCAGTCCTGTATTCATTGACCTTTTCGATTTTGTCCTCTTGTTACACTTCACCTCATCCCACTGATTGCAATTTTGCCCTATCGTCTGCCTGTCCATCCTTACTATTTTACTACAAGTCCTTTACAAGTTACAAGTTCAAGTTTAATTATCATTCAACCATACACGAATACCTGTGAATACAGCCAAATGAAACAGCGTTACTCTGGGGCCAAGGTGCAAAACACTTTACCAACAGTCGCACACAGTGCAGGGACCATATAAGATGGCAAGATACAAGATACAAGGTATCAGTAAAATACAGTCACATTAAAAAAAACAGTGTATCGACGTATAGCAACTGCTCCATCCTCAGCCATGTCACTCTGGTTCCCATCCCTCTGCCAACTTAGTTTAAGTCCTCCCCAACAGCTCTAGCAAAAATCTACAAAGTCAAAGTAAACTTTATTATCAAAGTACATAAATGTCATCATATATGTCAACCTGAGATTCAGTCTTTCTGTGGCACACTCAACAAGTCGATAGAATCGTAACTATAACAGAATCGTAACTATAACAGAATCAATGAAAGATCAACCAGAGTGCTGAAGACAACAAACTGGGTAAATGCAAATATAAATAAATAGCAATAAATAATGAGAACAGGAGACAATGAGATAAAGAGTCTTTGAAAGTGAGATCATTGGTTGTGGGAAACGTCTCAATGATGGGCGAGTGAGTTTAGTTATCCCCTTTTATTCTGAACCTGATAGTGACTGTTCCTGAACCTGGTGATGTGAGTCCCAAGGCTCCCTTACCTTCAACCTGATGGCAGCAGTGAGAAGAGAGCATGACCTGTGTAGCAGGGATCTCCGATGAAGGGCACCGTTTTCCTAAGGCAGCACTTCATGTAGATGTGCTCAATGGTTGGGAAGGTTTTTCCCTTGATGTACTGGGCTGAATCCACTACCGAATCCACAATCTGAATTCAGTGACAGCGATATCAGTTGGTAATTTTGGGTCAGGCCTGTTGTATAAATCCCACCACAGCAACGTCAGCACAAAAACTTCCAATGCAGAGCTGAGGCTACGTCCACACTAGACTGGATAAATCCATAACCAAAGCTTCTTCTCTTCGTTTTGACTCTCCATCCACAATGAAACGGTGTTTTCCTCCCCCGAAAATGGAGCTTTTCTAAAAACCTCTCCAGAGTGTTTAAATCTGAAAATGCCGGTTGGCCATTGTAGTGTGTACGGGGTAACTGGCTTATTTTTAAAACGCTGTCATGACGTGCCGGAACAAACGGTGGCGGTAGTGTGGCATTTCATTGTTTTCTTGAAGGCTAACTCCAACACCACAACAACAATATCTGACAATAGATGTGTAACAGCCTTATGTAGCATTGTATGGAAATACAAGATAACACTGATGCAGACATGTTTTATACATTTAACAAGGTGCTTTATTAATGTATTGCTTGTGCAAACATTCAATAGATGCAATTGTCACTTTTGCCCAGAAACTCGTTTTATTGCACATGTTAAATACAGCAAAATAATACACAAAGACATGGCAAAAGTAAAGGCAAACAAATGAGGTAACAGCAAATTTCACTTTTTCCCAGTAACAAGTCTTATTGCATTTAGTTGTAGCTGTCATCCCTTTCATCGGTGAAGAGACTATGGCTGTAGGAAATGTTTCTGGACAAACGCACACCAAGTCTTTCGTTTGGCAATTTCCTTTTAAGTTTTTCTAGTCTGTAACTGGACAAACGCGCACCAAGTATACTGTTCCATCTTCGCTTGTTTTCTGTGTGTCCTGCGCATGCCCAGTAGGAGGAGATTTCGCCCAAATATCCGGTTTAATGTGGACGGAGATATTTTCAAAAATGCCTGGTGTGGACGCCTATCGTTTTTACATGAAACCGGCATTTTCAAAATTATCCGGTCTCGTGTGGACGCAGCCTGAGAAAAGATCAATATTTATCCTACCATCAACATAATTAAAAACTGATTATCAGGTTATCATCACATCGTCCCCCACATTATAACATTGACTAAGCTTTAATGGTCAGGATATACATGAACACAACCGTTTATATCTCCTTTGAAGTATTAATTAGATGTAAGGTTTGACCCTTTGACCTTGTGTATCATTTCTTCCTCCAACATGCCATGGGTGTGCTTTCTTGAAATAGAGAGACAATCATGAGGAGTACAATGATAAGAGACACAAGAAATTCTGAAGATGCTCGAAACCTTGAGCGACACACAAAATGCTGAAGGAACTCAGCACTTGTGGAGAGAAATCCAGTTCCCTGCATAGATGCTGCTGGATCTCCAGCAATTTGTGCGTTCTCCTCTACATAGCTTTATAATATTTCAATTGCCCTGTGTGCAGATGAAATTTATCCAATGATCCTCCTCTTCTAAAAGCACGTGACTCAGACTTTTATGCAAAAGAAATTAATCGGATTTGATTAATTAGTCTAACCTGCTCTCTTAGATCCTGCTTTAGAAAAACAAGGATGTTCTCTTTGGCCCTGGTCAATCAGTCATGAAAGAAAAACAGATTATCTGGTCATTACTACAGAGCTGCTGGTGCAGTCTTGCTGTGTGCCAACAGCATGCTACATGTTTGATATTACAACAAAGATTGAGCCTGAGAAGTATTCATTGACCATGAACGGTATTCTGAATGTGTTTTATGAAGAAGCAGAGCGTAAATATCAATGCACTTTGACTGTGAATGTCACTCTAATCACGCTCATTTGAATTCTCCTTCTGTACATAGATCATTTTAACTTGCTGGTTAAGAAGAGCCAGGGCAAATCCAACCCAGTTTACTCTTCACTGTCGGCTAAGTGGCAGAAGGTGCCATGGACGGTGTAATCTAGCGATTAAACATTAGCTTTATTTGTCACGTGTACATTGACACATTAAAACCTACAGTGAAAACGCGTCACTTGCATCAGCCACCAACACAGTCCGTGGATTGTGCCGGGGGAAACCCACACTAATTCTCACCTGTACACCTTTGAAATGTGGACGAAAGTCAGGCATCCAAAGGAAACCCACGCAGTCACAGAAAGATCATACAAACACCTTACAGACAGCAGCAGGAAATGAGCCCAATTAGTAACTGCTGACACTGTAAAAAATTGCGCTTACCACTATGCTACTGTGGCCATCCTAACAACCATGGCTCATCAGAAGTTATTTTACTAACTCTTAGTCTGGGTTTCTTCAGAACCACACAATTCAAAGATTCACAGTACATTTATTATCAAAATATGTATGCAGTATTCAACTCTGAGATTCATCTTTCCACAGACAGCCACAAAATAAAAAAACATGGAACCTGTTTACAGAAAAAGTCAACACCCCCACTCCCCCCTCCAAGCAAAAAAACATGCAAATGGCAAAAAAAAGTGAGAAGCACAGAATATTCTTTCTTTCTTTTTAAATCTTTTTATTAATTTTCAAAGTTATAAACAAAATAACAATGTTGATGCAAAGAGATTGGAATCATCTTATTGTTAATAAACATATACAAAAAAGACTTCAAATAACACAGGTATAATTGACTTCCAAATTCATGATGTAATTAATCATAAAGAAAAAAAGAAATAAAAAGAAAAAAAATACAAAGAAAAACCCCCCGAAAAAAGAAAAAAAAGAACTAAATACTAAACCCAAAAAAAGCAAACAGAACAAAATAGGGCTAGACCAATATCTTAATTCGAACACATTCAGTAATGTCGTCAACTCCTCTATTCATATATTTTAAGTTAATAAGAAAGATTCAGAAAGGTCAAATTACATCATATGAAAATGTTGAATAAATGGTGTGACAAGAATACACATAGATTAAGATGTAGCTGTCCTGTGCTGGCACCAGTGGAATCAGCAGTTGGTCTGCCACCTGTCTTCAGGAGAGAGAGAGATAAGGAAAACAATGGAGCAGCATTTGGAGATTTAATGAAGGAAGGAGAGCTGTCAAGAGCGGCTCCCCCTTTGAACCCTGAACTGTTTGAAGTGATGGACAGGCAATACCCCAGCAGGGGGATAAAAAGGGACAGGTTTGCTAAGGCAACACACATGACACCTGAGGTAACGAGACCCTGGAAGCGGTGCGCCTCTCACAAGTCGGTGGGAAGTTTTTGGATGGCTGGTCGCGGGATCAAGCCATAAACGCTTAGGGTGGAAGGCACGATCGGCGGGAACCTGGTGTGTGTCCACCCTTGCCTGGGTGCCAGGTTCACCGCAGGGAAACGATCGTATCTGGAAACGGAGGGGTCACGGTCGGTGACCTCAGATGACATCACAAAGGACTCACCCGAAAGCTGACTGCGAAGGTCTGTGTGGAAGTCGTTTTGAATATTCATTCGTTTTGCTCTCTCTCTCCTTCCCCCCACTGTCCATTGCCACGGCAGCGATTACTGCGAACTGAACTGAACTAAATTGAACTGAACTTTGCGTCACTTTGAAACTGGTCATTTACCCCTAGACAACGATAGAGCTTGATTGATCCTGTTACCTTAATTCTGTGTACATGTATGTTTATCATTGCTGAACTGTTGCATTCATTACCCTTTTGATTAGAGTACTGTGTTACTTGTTTCTTTAATAAAACCTTCTTAGTTCTAGTAATCCAGACTCCAACTGAGTGATCCATTTCTGCTGGTTTGGCAACCCAGTTATGGGGTACGTAACAATGGTTTCCAAGTTTCTTCAAATTTAACCAAAGGATCAAAAATATCACTTCTGATTTTTTCCAAATTTAAACATAATATAGTTTGGGAAAACCATTGGAATGTAGTAGGAGGATTGGTCTCCTTCCAGTTCAATAAAATAGATCTTCTGGCCATTAAAGTAACAAATGCAATCATCTGACAGGCTGAAGAAGACAAGGATCTATGTTCTACCATTGGCAATCCAAAAATTGCTGTAATAGGATGGGGTTGTCAATCAAAATAGTACTGTTGAGATAATATCAAAAATATCTTTCCAATATTTTTCCAAGAGAGGACAGAACCAAAACATATGAGTTAAAGAAGCCACCTCAGAGTGACATCTGCCACAAATAGGGTTTATATGGGAATAAAAACAGGCTAATTTATCTTTGGACATATGGGCCCTATGCACTACCTTAAATTGTATTAATGTATGTTTAGCACATATAGAGGAAGTACTGACTAACTGAAAAATTTTATCCCATTTCTCTATAGGTAGGCAAAGTTGAAGTTCTCTTTCCCATTCATTTTTAATTTTATAAGATACCTGGCTGTAATTTTATAATTATATCATAAATAGATACTACTAATCCCTTCTGATGAGGATTTAAACCTAAAATTTTATCAATGATATCAGTAGGGTATGAGGTCGGAAAGGTAGGCAACATAGTATTTTAAAAAAAATGTTATTTGTAAATATCTAAAAAAATGGGGTCTAGTCAAATCAAATTTCTTAGATAACTGTTCAAAAGACATGAAACAGTTATCCAGAAATAAGTCACGAAAACATGTTATACCTTTCGTTTTCCATATCAAAAAGGCTTGGTACATAACCGAGGGTTGAAAAAAAATAGATGTAATAGACTTGATAATATAAATTTGTTCAAACCAAAAAATTTGCGAAATTGAAACCATATTCGCAATGTATGTTTAACTATTGGATTAACCATATGTTTATTCAACTTAGATAGTACAAAAGGAAGTGAAGTTCCTAAAATGGAAGCTAATGAGAACCCTTGTACAGAGTAGCCTTCAAGGTTTACCCAATATGGGTTTGGAGTTATATTCCAATCTTGTGTCCAAAATATTAAATATCAAATATTGATTGCCCAATAATAAAATCTTAGGTTAGGCAGTGCTAAACCAGCATGAAATCAAAGGAGTCCAGGCATATTCGGTTCAGCTCAGCTCTAGTTCAACCTAGTGGAACGTAGTTCATTATCTACAAACCCAGAACTCTGACACCATTGAGGGAGAGAAAGAGAGACCATTCAAGCACAAGGACTTTCCTCTGGGAGCAACAAGCGAGAGGGAAAGAGACAGACCATCACACCCAGCACGTTCCTCCAGCAGCTGGTAGACAGTGCTGAACACCCATTCACCTTCTGCCCAAGCTTTGATGATTTCAGTCATTTTTGACACTTTAATCAGGGAGAAATGGTGTTGATCATGAATGGCCCCACCTCCAAGCTTCTTGGCTTTGAGGCTGCATGCCTCACGGAACACCCACGGAGACAGCAAAGTGCCAGATCAACCAGCCGGAAAATAAACCACCAAAATGTAGATCATGGTCTCCACATTTCATCACAGGTCTACCATTGAGCACATCTACACAGAGCGCTGTCGCAGGAAAGCGACATCCATCGTCAAGGAGCCTCACCACCCAAACCATGCTGTATTATCACTGGTTCCATCAAGGGGAAGGTACAGGAGCCTTAGGAACCTCAGGACCCACACCTTCAGGTTCAGGAACAGCTTTTACCTCTCAACCATCGGGCTCTTCAACTATTGGGGATAACTGCACTCTCTCCATCACAGAACCGTTCCCACAATCTGTGGACTCATTTTCAAGGACTCTTCATCTCATGTTCTCAATATTTATTGCTTATTTATTTATTATTATTAGACCTTTTTTTGTATTTGAACAGATTTTTGTCTTTTGCACTTCAGTTGCCTTTCCATTCTGTTGGGTATGGTCTTTCATTTGTTACATGTCAACGTTGTTTTGATTAACCGTAAGCGTCATTTCGGTGCACCTGGATGAGGCGTGTGGATGACGTCGTATAACAAACGAGTGGAGGCTTTTTTTTCCTATTCAATTCAGGAGGTTTCTGGAAATTTCGGCAGCTAAGCGATGCAACGGACTGTGAGTTGCCAGCGAGAGAGTGAGTTGAGTTGAGTTAACTGAAGAGTTCATTACAGCAGTGGGCATTCCCAATATTTCTCCGTGTCCAGAAGATTGTGATAATTCGCGGCACACAGTGCATATTGGATACGTGACTGTCACCTTGTATGATCCATACTTGGATTTCTGGAGTATTCTGTGGCGAGCACTTTTTGTTAATCCATACATGGATTCGGGTGTGTTCCGTGGCGACCACTTGTGTTAAGGAATATTCCGTGACTGTCACCTTGTGATATCCTTACGTGGATTTTGGAACTTAGGCAGCACTTCGTTATCCCTGCGTGGTCTCTAGTATTTAAGTAGTGACCACTCGACTTCTGGAATCTTCTGAGACTGTTACCTTGTTTTCCCTGCATGGATCCAGTGTGCTACGTGACAATCACTTGTCCTCTGGAACCTTTCATGATCGTCACCTTGTGTCATCTTAATGTGGATTTATGAACCCTTCCTCACAGACACTGTGCCTGTTCCCGTGGATTCCAGAATCTTCTGGATTGCCATCCTAGGACTCTGTTTGAGTAGGACTTGGGAAGGACTGTTTCCAGACCTCCACAGTTTGTGAGCTAAGATGCATTGCACTGTTAATTTTTGGTTAGGGGAGCAATTGTTTTAATTGTCTATATTATGGGTAGATATTGAAAATATATTTGTTTAACATTAAAATCTGCGTCAGTGGTTTATTGCTGCTGGCATGTAACACATTGATTCTATTATTTTTTGGATTTACTGTATATACCCACAAGAAAATGGATCCCAGGGTTTTGTACGATGGCATATATGTATATAAATAATAAATTTACTTTGAAATTTGACCCAATAGAATTCCATAGATGAAGTGAGACTGACTATCGCTTTTGGGATTGGCTTATCATTGTCATTTGTACCAATACAGAGTGAAAATCCTGTCTTGTATACTGTTCATACAGATAAAATCATTACACAGTGCTTTGAGCTAGACAAGATAAAGCAATAACAATGCATAATGAAGTGTTACTGCTACAGAAAAAGTGCTCTTTGCGTAAACAATAACGTGCAAGATCATAATATAGCAGATTGTGAGGCCAAGGGTCCATCTTGGTATGCTCAGGAACCATTTATTCATCTAATAACTGCAGGGTAGAAGCTACTCCTGGTGTGGGCTTTCAGGCTTTTGGAAGAAGGGAGAAGAGAGAATGTCTGGGGTGGGAGAGGTCTTTGATTATGCTGATTGCTTACCAAGGCAGTAAAAAGTATTGACAGAATCCACAGAGAGGAAGTTGGTTTCCTTCATGGGTTGAGCTATGGCCACAACTCTCAGCAGTTTCTTGTGGTCACACACTTTCTATGGAGCATCTATAAAAATTGGTGAGGGTCAACGGGAACATGCCAAATTTCTGTAGCCTCCCAAGGAAGTAGCGGTGTTATTGAATTGAATTAATTTGAGTTTATTTCTTGCATCCTTCACATACATGAGGAGTAAAAATCTTTATGTTACATCTCCGTCTAAATGTGCGATATGCAATCATAGTAATTTACGATAATTTATAATAAATAGAACAATCAATGTAACATAGAAATACACTCAAATCAGCATGAGTGAATCAGTCTGATGGCCTGGTGGAAGAGGCTGGCCCGGAGCCTGTTGGTCCTGGCTTTTATTCTGCGATACCGTTTCCCGGATAGTAGTAGCTGGAATAGATTGTGCTTGGGGTGACTTGGGTCCCCAATGATCCTACAGGCCCTTTTCACACCTGTCTTTGTAAATGTCCTGAATCATGGGAAGTTCACAACTACAGATGCGCTGGGCTGTCCGCACCACTCTCTGCAGAGTCCTGCGATTGAGGGAAGTACAGTTCCCGTACCAGGCAGTGATGCAGCCAGTCAGGATGCCCTCAATTGTGCCCCTGTAGAAAGTTCTTAGGATCTGGGTGCCCATACCAAATTTCCTCAACCATCTGAGGTGAGACACTGTTGTGCCTTTTTCACCACACAGCTGGTGTATACAGACCATGTGAAGTCCTCGGTGAGCTTTCTTAGTCAAGACATCAATATTGCTGGCACTGTTGTGGTGGGCCATATCTCAAATAACAATGAACTGGAGTACAGAAAGGAGATAGAGAGTCTAGCAACATGGTGTCATGACAACAACCTTATCCTGAATGTCAACAAAAGAGCTGGTTATTGACCTCACATATTCCTGTCTGCATCTGTTAACAAATTTCACACCATATGTCAGTGATATTAAATCTGATTCTGATTCTGGATTTGCTTGTTTGTCTTATCGACTACACAAAAGCATTTGATAAAGTGAAGCACAATAAGTTATTTGAAATATTACAGAAAAACTCCAGATCTAGATTCAAAAGACCTCCGCCTAATCAGAAATCAGTACTGGGAACAAACTGCCACTGTAAGAATAGATGGAGAAGTGAGTCAGTTTACGAAAATCAAGAGAGGCGATAGACAAGGGTATATTTCTCCCCTGATTTATTTAATGTGAACAGTGAAACAATATTACAAAAAATAAGAGACATCTTGGGAATCAAAGTTGGTGGTGAAAACATCAATAATTTCAGATATGCAGATGACACTGTGTTAATTGCAAGTACGGAGGAAGAACTACAAAACTTAATTGATATAATTGTTGAACAAAGTATAAAAATGGGTCTATCTATCAATTGCAAAAAGACAGAATGTATGCTGATATCCGAAAGAAGGAGAATCCTATCTGCAGGCTGAGAATAAATGGGGAAGACATAGAACAAGTACAGAACTTTTGCTACTTAGGAAGCTGGGTGACATCAGATGGCAGGTGCGACTTGGACATCAAAAGAAGAATAGGGATGGCAAAAGACACCTTTACGAGAATGAAGAGTATACTGACCAATACTAAACTAGGCATGACAACCTGCCTCAGAGTACTGGAATTTTACGTTTATCCAGTTATGTTATATGGCTCAGAATGTTGGACAATATCTAGTAACATGAGGAAACAAATTGTAGCAGCAGAGATGTGGTTTTTGAGGAGGATGCAAAGAATATCATGGACAAAATGAATATCTAACGAGGATGTTATGAACAGAGCAAACACAAAAAGGGAAATAATGTCTGAGATCATGAAAAGGCAACGTAACTTCATTGGACGTGTGATTAGGAAAGAGGAGTTAGAATGCACGGTAATTATGGGAAAGATTGAAGGGAAGAAAGGAAAAGGAAGGCAAGGACAAATGATGATGGAGACAGCAGCCAGAGAACTGGAAATGAATACCAATGAATTGATCCACTTGACCCGAAACAGGAGTGTGTGGGCCATGGCAGTCAAAGCTCAAACTGGGCATGGTATCTGATGATGATGATAATGCCCATTTGCCAGACAGAATTAGCCCAGACGGTTTATGATTGGGGTGATTGGTGTACCCGATGATCTTCCGGGTCTTCTTTTGAACCTACAGCTATAAAGGTCCTCAACAGAGGGAAGTTCAGATCCACAGATGTGATGGACTGTCCGTACCGACCTCTGCAGTGCCCAACGATCAAGGTTGGTGCAGTTCCTGTACCAGGCACTGATACAGCCAGTCAGGATGCTCACAATGGTGCCCCTGCAGAAGGTCTTGAACATTTAGGGGCTTATGCCAAACTTTATCAGTCACCTGAGGTGGAAGAGATACTGTTGTGTTTTTTTTTGCCACAAAGCCATTGTGTTTAAAGTCCAGGTTGGATCTTCATTGATGTGTACACCGAGGAACTTGAATCTATCTCACCCACTCAACTCCAGACCCATTGATGTTAATCGGTGCGAGCCTGTCTCCATTCCTCCTATCCAATCCACAATCAGCTCTGTTGTTTTTTGGATACTAAGGGGGAGGTTGTTATCTTGGCACCACTATGTCAGGGTGTCAACCACTCCTCTGAGAATGAGTGGCTAAGGAACTGCTTCAGGGAGCAGGGTATCAGGTTAGAAACATAGAAGCAAAGAAAACCCACAGCACAATACAGGCCCTTCAGTCCACAATGCTGTGCCAAACATGTGCTTACTTTAGAAATTACCTAGGGTTACCCATAACACACTATTTTTCTAAGATCCATGTACCTATCCAGGAGTCTCTTAAAAGACTCTATTGTATCTGCCTTTACCACCGTCGACGGCAGTCCATTCCATGCACTCACCACTCTCTGCTTAAGAAACTTACCCCTGATATCTCCTCTGTACCTACTTCCAAGCACCTTAAAACTGTTCCCTCTTGTGTTAGCTGCTTCAGCCCTGGGAAAATGCCTCTGACTATCCACATGATCAATGCCTCTCATCACCTTATAACATCACTATCAGGTCACCTCTCATCCTCTGTCTCTCCAAGGTGAAAAGGCCAAGTTCACTCAACCTATTCTCATAAGGCATGCTCCCCAATCCAGGCAACATCCTTGAATTCTCCTCTGCACCCTTTCTAGAGTTTCCACATCCTTCCTGTAGTGAGGTGACCAGAACTGAGCACAGTACTCCAAGTGGGGTCTGACCAGGGTCCTATACAGATGTAACATTGCCTCTCAGCTCTTGAACTCAATCCCACGATTGAAGAAGGCCAATACATCATATGCCTTCTTAACCACACAATCAATCTGCGCAGCAGCCTTGAATGTCCTATGGACTCAGACCCCAAGATCCCTCTGATCCTCCACATTACCAAGAGTCTTACCATTAATTCTATATCCTGCCATCATATTTGACCTACCAAAATGAATCACTTCACACTTATCTGGGTTGAACTCCATCTGCCACTCCTCAGCCCAGTTTTGCATCCTATTAACATCCCGCTGTAACCTCTGACAGCCCTCCACCCTATCCACAAAACCCCCAACCTTTAGCAAACTTACTAACCTATCCCTCCACTTGCTCATCCAGGTCATTTTTAAAAATCATGAAGAAAAGGGGTCCCAGAACAGATCCCTGAGGCACACCACTGGTCCCCTGCCTCCATACAGAATATGACCCGTCTACAACCATTCTTTGCCTTCTGTGGGCAAGCCAGTTCTGGAGCCACAAAGCAATGTCCCCTTGGATCTCATGCCTCCTTACTTTCTCAAGAAACCTTGCATTGGGTACCTTATCAGATGCCTTGCTGAAATCCATATACACGACATCTACTGCTCTACCTTCATCAATGTGTTTAGTCACATCCTCAAAAAATTCAATCAGGCTCGTAAGACTTGACCTGCTTTTGACAAAACCTTACTGACTATTCCTAATCATATTATGCCTCTCCAAATGTTCATGAATCCTGCCTCTCAGGATCTTCTCCATCAAATTATCATCCACTGAAGTAAGACTCTCTGGCCTATAATTTCCTGGGCTATCTCTACTCCCTTTCTTGAATAAGGGAACAACATCTGCATCCCTCCAATCCTCCAGAACTTCTCCCATCCCTATTGATGATGCAAAGATTATTGCCAGAGGCTCAGCAATCTCCTCCCTAGCCTCCCACAGTAGCCTGGAGTACATTTCGACCGGTCCCAGAGACTTATCCAACTTGATGCTTTCCAAAAGCTCTAGCACATCCTCTTTCTTAATGTCTATATGTTCAAGCATTTCAGTCCGCTGTAAGTCATCCCTACAATCGCTAAGGTCCTTTTCCATAGTGAATACTGAAGCAAAGTATTCATTTAGTACCTCTGCTATCTCCTCCAGTTCCATACACACTTTTCCACTGTCACACTTGATTGGTCCTATTCTCTCACATCTTATCCTCTTGCTCTTCACACACTTGTAGAATCCCTTGGGGTTTTCTTTAATCCTGCTCACTAAGGCCTTCTCAGATCCGCTTCTGGCTCTCCTAATTTCATTCTTAAGCTCCTTCCTGCTAGCCTTATAATTTTCTAGATAGCTATCATTACCTAGTTTTTTGAACCTTTTGCAAGCTTTTCTTATCTTCTTGACTAGATTTTCGACTGTCTTTGTATACCATGGTTCCTGTACCCTACCACCCTTTCCCTATCTCATTGGAATGTAATTATGCAGAACGCTACACAAATATCCCCTGAAAATTTGCCACATTTCTGCCATACATTTCCCTGAGAACATCTGTTCCCTATTTATGCTTCCAAGTTCCTGCCTGATAGCTTCATATTTCCCCTTACTCCAATTAAATCCTTTCCTAACTTGTCTGTTCCTGTCTCTTTCCAATGTCATGGTAAAGGAGATAGAATTGTGATCACTATCTCCAAAATGCTCTCCCACTGAGAGAACTGCCACCTGACCAGGTTCATTTCCCTATACCAGATCAAAGACTGCCTCTCCTCTTCTAGGATTATCTACATATTATGTCAGGAAACCTTCCTGAACTCACTGAACAAACTCCACCCCATCTAATAGTCCGTGAGCCAATAGGGTTGGTCGGTACCATCTGAGGGGAGTAATGCTCATAGTGGTTTTTGGTAAGGTATACATCTCTAGAGTTAGAAAATGTGTGATAGCATTGCACCAGTGGTAGCTTTTTTAATCATGCCTTTTATAAAACTACCCTGAAATAAGAATTTCTGAAAAATGGCCAATATAAAGTACAACATATATATATTCAACCTAGTGGTATTTTGTCATCAGTGATCCCTCAACATTGAAATTTGTCACAATGATAGCTGAGTTCAAGCACTCTTCATCAAATGTTGTTATAAAATTCGACATTGAAAACTATGTCATTGGTGGCACTCGCAGTACAGTGTCCAATTTCAGTAGAGTGTATCATTTCATTTTTTGAAAAAGTATTTGTCTGTTGTTTATTTTGGAAAAGTCAATAAAAACCTTTGGACATATATAATCACATGGATTTGTGGAGAATTTATTCAGGAATTCAAATAAGTAATCACTTTTTGTATATATTCCATATTAACATCAGTACAGCAGAAGATGTTACCTTACCGCACCCGCCCCCCCCCCCCCAAAAAAAGGTAAATAACCTCATTTGGAGAGATTTCTGGAGTTTTATCAATGTCATGATATTTTCCATATTGTTGTATAAAATCAAAACAATCTTAAGCTTTTGTCATAGCATATAGAATTACAGTACAATAATTCAAATGTGGGTTTCCACACGGCCATAACCGAGGCCCCATTTGGTTGTAAAATGAATATATTTAATCAAAGACTGCTTTCCATACTTTGTTTTCCATGCTTTCATAACCTATCAATAATCTTAATAATTTTCCAAGTCTTCCACGTCTTCCACATCTTCATCTGAACTTTCCACACTCTCTGAGGTGGATGCCTGGTTCTCACAGTCTGCCAGTCTACGCATGTCAGTACACTTGAGGCCATTTCCAACACACATACACCTTGGGAGTGAACATTTTCTTTGACAGTTACAGGCCAGTAGATCCAGGAGGACGGCATCAGGTGCTGGCTGGCCTTCGATCCAGTGCACCACCAACTGTTCAGCTTCCTCTTCTCTCTCCATCTTCCATCCTATGCCAACACGGCTTGGCACTTGTGGGTCCTTCTCCAAACATCTTCTCCATATACCAGCCTGGTAGTTGGCTCGCTGTGCATGTTTTGTTAAGCAGTCCTTGCATGGTGGGAGTTGATGACTTTCGATTTCACCTTTTTTGGCACAGAAAAGGTGATACCTGAGCTCATTGACCTTGGTGGTCGATGCTTTTGGGGCATACAGGAGACATGTAAATGCCTCCAGTTTGTCCATCAGTTCTGGGGAGAGGTCCCATTCCTGACCCAACTCTAAGAATGTGTCCTGAGTTTTCCTGTTGCTGGTCAGAAGTTTTAGGGCACTTGTCTTCCCTTTGCCTGCAAAAGCACTCACAGTGTCACATCCTGTATATGCGTGCAACTCGATGAGAGCCCTACAAATCTCTATGCCAACAGTGGCAGCAACCTTCCTGATGTTTACAAGCCTTGTACGGGTTCTAGTGCTACACTTCTGGAACAATGGGGCCTCAATCTTGTCACAAAATGTTAAAGATATGATAAAGACATCTGTGTCTTCTGAGCAGATCACCACAGATTGGTATCCCTCTCTTGTGGCATGGGCAGCATGGAGAAGTAGGTGGCCATCTGCTTCTTCTTGTTGACACTGAAGAGCTGACACCTCCTCACTGTCTTGAGATGTGATTCTGTAACATTTATCATTCACAGTTGCATACAGAATCTTCTCCTGTAGCTTTGCTCTGTACTCCGCCTTCCTCCATTCATGGACTATGAAGCTAATGAGAGCTACCACCGCTGCAATGCTATCACATATTTTCTAGAACTAGAGGTGTATACCTTGCCAAAAATCACTATAAGAATTATTCCCCCCAGATGGTACTGGTGGCCCAAATTTGGGGTCCCGGCTCACGGACTATAAACCCTAGGGAGATGCCAATCAATATTGGGGAAATTAAAGTCTCCCATCACAACAACCCTGTTATTATTGCATCATTCCAAAATCTGTCTCCCGATCTGCTCCTCGATGTCCCTGTCACTATTGGGTGGTCTATAAAAAAAACCCAGTAGAGTTATTGACTGCTTCCTGTTTCTAACCTCCACCCACAGAAACTCCATAGACAATCCCTTCATGACTTCCTCCTTTTCTGCAGCCGTGACACCATCTCTGATCAACAGTGCCACACCCCACCTGTTTTGCCTCCCTCCCCGTCCTTTCTGAAATATCTAAAGCCTGGCACTCTAAGTAGCCACTCCTGCCCCTGAGCCATCCAAATCTCTGTAATGGCCACAACATCATTGCTCCAAGTACTGATCCACACTCTAAACGCATCCGCTTTGTTCATCATACTCCTTGCATTAAAGTAGACACACCTTAAGCCATCAGTCTGAACACATCCCTCCTCTATCATCTGCCTATCTTCCCTCTCACACTGTCTACAAGCTTTCTCTATCTGTGAGCCAACCGCCCCTTCCTCTGTCTCATCAGTTTGTTTCCCACCCCCCAGAAATTCTTGTTTAAACTCTCCCCAATAGCCTTAGCTAACCTCCCAGCCAGGATACTGGACCCCTGGGATTGAAGTGCAACCCGTCCTTTTTGTACAGGTCACACCTACCCCAAAAGAGGTCCCAATGATCCTGAAATCTAAATTGCTGCCCCTGCTCCAACCCCTCAGCCACACACTTATTCTCCACCTCACTCTATTCCTATACTCTGTGTTGCGTGGCACAGGCAGTAATCCCGAGATTACTACCTTTGCGATCCTGCTTCTCAACTTCCTTCCTAACTCCCTGTAGACTGTTTTCAGGACCTCCTCCCTTTTCCAACCTATGTCGTTGGTACCAATATGTACCACAGCCTCTGGCTGTTCACCTTCCCACTTCAGGATATCATGGATGCAATCAGAAACATCCCAGATCCTGGCATCTGGGAGGCAAACTACCATCCGTGGTTCTTTCCTGCGTCCACAGAATCGCCCGTCTGACCCCCTAACTATAGAGTCTCCTATCACTGCTGCCACCCTCTTCCTTTCCCTCCCCTTCTGAGCCACAGGGCTAGACTCTGTTGCTTCCCCCAGGTAGGTTGCCCCCCCCACCCCCTCCCCAACAGTACTCAAACAGGAGTACTTACTGTTAAGGGGGACAGCCATTGGGGTACTCTCTAGTATCTGACTCTTGCCCTTCGCTTTCCTGACTGTTACCCACTTATCTGTCTCCCGAGGCCCCATTGTGACTACTTGCCTATAGCTCTCCTCTATCACCTCTTCACTTTCTCTGACCAGACGAAGGTCATTGAGCTGCATCTCCAGTTCCCTAACGCGGTCCCTAAAGAGCTGCAGCTCAACGCACCTGGCATAGATGCGGCCCTCCGTGAGGCAGGGAGTCTCTTGGACATCCTACATCTGATACCCAGTACAGAACACTGGCCTTACAGACATACTTCCCATTCCTACTCTTCTCAAATAACTTACCTCGCCTCGACCCATTGAGCCAAAGCCCTACTACTCTGACTCCCTCTACTCCATCACCCACTGGCGTCCGTTCTATAAAGCTGTCTTCTTTCTAAATTCTTCCCGCCGGTCTAACTCGTTGACATCCACATGCCTGCGCATTCATGCCTAGATCTTGGATCATTAGAGATTTTTCTGGGGCAGGAGTGACCTGTACAAGAGGGACAGGTTGCGCCTGAACTGAAAGGGAACCAATATTCTGCCAGGGGGGTCGCTAGTGTAACTGAAAGGTTTAAACTAGTTTGGCAGGCGGATGGAAACCAAAGCACCAGGTCAGAAAGTGGAGGGATGGAGAGGAAGGTAGATGCCGGGACCAGTAAAAACGGAGAAGCAAAGTTATAGATACAGTGGGATGGATAGTTAGAAATTTGTGTATTTTAATGTTAAGAGTATTACGGATAAAGGCGCTGAACTTAGAGCATGGATCAGTACATGGATCAATGATGTTGTGGCCATTACAGTCACACTGATGGGATTGTACTACAAAACCCCCTAATAGCCACCAGGATATTGACGAACAGGTGTGTAATCAGATCAAAGAAATGTGTAAAAATAATAGGGTTGTTGTCATGGGGGATTTCACTTTCCCTAATAAAAACTGGGACTTTCTGAGTGCAAGAGATTTAGATGGGACAGAATGTGTTAGGTGCATCTAGGAGGGTTTCTTAAATCAAAATCTTGATAGTCCAACAAGAGGAGGGGCTATTTTGGACCTGACATTGGATAATGAGCCTGGTCAGCTAACCGGCCTCTCAGTGGGTGAGCAGTTACAAAACAGTGAACCTTATCTCTTCACTTTTTGAGTTAGCTATAGATAAGTTTAAGTATGGACCTTGTGGGAGAGCATTAAATTGGAGAAGGGCAAATTGAGAGAGTTTTAGGCAGGAACTAGGGAGAATTAATTGGAAATAGCTGTTTTTGAGCAAGTGCACATTTTACATGTGGACAGTGTTCAAAAACCAGCTGCACAGATTACAGGACAGGCATGTTCCAGCCTGAAGGTAGGACAAGGATGACAATGTAAGAGAACTTTGGATGTCGAGAGAGGTGATGAATTGAGAATCTGGTGCTTTCCCGGTGTGTATGATGAATAAACTCTTCTCAGGCTTCAAGCTGGGTACAGGTATTAATTTTAACCAATGTTTCGATGACAAACTCTGCCATCTTCATCAGGGATGATGCCTAGATATATTTGGTCTGGTGGTATTTATAACCCCATCATCCCTAATATGCTCAGGCGTCATCCCTGATGAAGATGCAAACACACTGCCACCTTAGAGGGGAGCAGTCTATGGGGAAAGCCATCACCCAGGTTTCCAAGTCTCAGGTCACCCTGACTTGGAAATAAATGGTTGTTCCTTCACTGATGGGTCTGATCACCACCCAGTCAACACTGTGGGAGAAGGCTACAGTGATTCAAGAAGCCAGCTCATGGTGATCTACTTAGGGGCAATTAGTGACAGCTAATAAATTTGACCTTGGCAGTGAAATCCCCATCTTGCAAAATGAATAAAACATCTCTGAAGCCCAAAGGTTCACTGGTTGATTATAGCATCTCCTCACTGCTCTTGCTAACAGAACAGACCCTCCTCTTCCCTGTACTTCCTACCCTATGCCCGCCACCCGGTACAAACTGGCACAGCTTGGTTTTGTGTTTAGTGCTAAAATATATAAAGGCACTGTTTCACTAAATATTTCCACACATTTAGCATTACCAAGCATTCCTGCGGGTACATTCACATTTATTTTTTGAGGAAGAGTGTGGAATAGGTCCTTCTGGCACTTCAAGCCATGCCACCCAGCAATGCTCCAATGTAATTCTAACCTAACCATGGGACAATTTACAATGACCAATTAACCTACTAACCGGTGAGCTATGGGTGGAGACCGCAGCACCGGGAGGAAACCCGCGCAGTCACGGGGAGGACGTACAGAATCCTTACAGGCAGCAGCAGGAATTGAACCCAGGTCACTGGAACTGTAAAGCTTTGTGCCCACGATGCTAACATCCCGCCCTTGACATCTGGAACAAAGAAGGCTCTGCAGATGCTGAAAATCCAAAACAACACACGCAAAATCGTGGAGAAACTCAGCAAGTTGAGTAGCATCTATGGAGAAGAATAAAAACTTGATGTTTCATGCCAAGACCCTTAATTAGGTGTCACCAGGACTTGGAATCTAATATTTCTTTCACTCCCCAGTAAATGATACCACAACTCCAGAAACAATCCAAGGGCCCTTCACACTTTACCACAACCTGCTGGAATCCATTACAGAAACAAGTTTCTCCGTTTAGCTTTGAATTAACAAATAGTTTCAGTTACATCACTTACAATTGATAGATAAATAAACAGCCCACGTTTTTGTACTGGGCAAATACACTTAGTGGCTACTTCATTGAGTACAGGACTGAAACCTGGTATGGTCTTCTGCAGCTCTAGCATGTCAGCTTCAAAGTTCACTGTGTGAGCATTTGGAGATGCTCTTCTACACAGCACTGTTGTAACACGTGGTTATTTATTTACTGCCTCCTTCCTGTCTGCTTGATCCAGACTGGCCATTCTTCTCTGACTTCCCTCATTAACAAGGCACTTTTGTCCACCAAACTGCTGCTCACTCAATGTTCTTCTTGTTTCTCACACCATTCTCCGTAAACTCTAGAGACTGTTGTGCATGAAAAATCCAGGCGATCAGCAGTTTCTGACATACTCAAAGCACCCCATCTGTCACCAGCAAACATTCCATAATCGAAGTCACTCAGTGACATTTCTTCCCCATTTTGATGTTGGCCTGAACTTTAACTGATCCTCTTGGCCATGTCTGCATGATATTATGCATTGAGTTGCTGCCACATGATTGGCTGATTAGCTATTTGCATTAACGTGCGGGCAAACAGACAAGTCTAAAAAAGTGGACGCTGAGTGTATATTTTCCATTACATTTCTTGGTCTGTGGAAAAAAAATAAAAATCAGCTATCTTTCTTTATGAACATGAGTCCAGAAGGAGAAGTCCACCTGCTTGTATAATACTTTCTGCTTAAGTTAGATTAGCATTTAAGTGCAGGACAATCTTTTGGCTGATGGCTGTACATTTCACCTACCTCAGGCCTCCCATTGTTTGAGCTGATAATTTCTGCTGGCAGACTTCTTTGTGTGACCTTGAGTTTTAACCCTTCCCATCCTGGTTCCAGCAACGAGTAAAATCCAATGCCAATTTTTTTTTTAAATCAACATGGGCAAGAATCTATAATAGCTCAAGGCTGTAATGTTTTGAATTTAGGAATGATATTTGTTTTAGAAAGTATTTTTTCCATTCACAAAGGCATTTACTGCCGTGCCCATCTGCAGCTAGTTGGGACATTTCATAGGGCAGTGAGCATTCAGAAATTGGACCAGATGATAACAGTTGTTTTCCTTCCTTTATGAGATTCTGGATTCATTTTTTATTTGTCACACATACTGAGGTAGAAACTTGCATACTGTTGATACAGATCAATTCATTACACAGTGCATTGAGGGAGCGCGAGTTAAAACAGTAACAGATGCCGAATAAAGTTCACAGCTACAGTGGAAGTTCAGTACAGATAGACAATAAGGTACAAGATAATAACAAGGTGGATTGTGAAGTCCAAACTCCATTTTATCCTACTAGGGAACCATTTAATAGTTTTATAACACTGGTGTGCAAGTTGTTTTTGAGCCTGGTCTGACCTGCTTTCAGACTTTTTTATCTTCTGCCTCGGGGAAGGGGCAGAAAGAAAATGTCCAGGGTGGGTGGAGTCTTTGATTACGCTGGCAGCTGTACTGAAACAGCAGGAAGTATTAACAGTGTCCATATGACGATATGACACAGGAGCAGAATCAGGCCATTTTGCCTATCGAGTCTGCTCTGCCATTCAATCATGGCTGATTTATTTTCCCTCTCGATCCCGTTCTCCTGCCCCTCCCTGTACCATTTGACACCTTTACTAATCAAGAAACTATCGACCTCCGCTTTGAATACAGCCAATCATCTGGTCTCCACAGCCGTCTGTAGCAATGAATACTATGGATTTACTACCCTCTGACTGAATAAATTCCTCCTCACCTCTGTACTTCTATTCTGAGCTTTGCCCGCTGGTCCTAGACTCTCCCGCTATTGGAAAGATATTTTTTACTTCCCAGGCACCTTGAAGGTGATCTCGTGCAGCACAGCTTGATGGATACAATTAAATATTCCCATTTCAACCTGATACAGCTGAGAATAGTCATAGTCATACTTTATTGATCCGGGGGAAATTGGTTTTCGTTACAGTTGCATTCAAATCACAACTGTTTCCAACGTCTGTACAGTTAATAAGGATGTCTCAAAGCAACTGGATAATCTATCACTGCTTAAAACTGATGGAAACAATGTGGCCGTACTTCTCACTGTCTCCTCGTATGAAACGTGGCCGCCAGTCTAGGATATGGGATCATTTAAGAAAATGGGGTTTTCAACTCCCAGTACTGGCTAACTTGCTGGCAAACATACAGTCTCTAGTAAATAAAATTGATGATCTCAGAGCTAGGGTGCTGTATCAGAGGGACATTAGGACTGTGTGCCTCCTTAGTTTCACGGAATCCTGGTTAACCTCTTCCATACCGGATGCAGCGGTTCAGTTTGATGGTTTCACTGTACACCATCAGGATCAGACTGTCGAGGCTCTCGAAAACAGAGATGGAGGTGTATGCCTAGATCAACTCCTCTTGGTGCACAAATGTATCAGTGTTGTCCCATTTCCACTCACTTGACCTGGAATATGTCACAATTAAGTGCTGTCCATCTTACCCGCCAAGTGAGATTTCAGCAATCATTTTGGTAGTGGTGTACATTCCACCTCAGGCCAATGTCAAGCAGACTTTAGATGATCCAAGCAATGGGATCAATATGCATGAAACAACGCGCCCTAACACCTTCACCATCATTCTGGGAGATTTTAACCAGGCCAGCTTGAAAAAAGTCACTAAACAATTACCATTAACAAATCACTTGTTGATTTGTTGATGGTAATCAACAAATTACCACTTTAGGAAACAACACACTGGACCACTGTTAGACCACCATCAACAGTGATTATCGTGCTATTCCAAACGCACACTTCAGAAAGTCTGATCACCTAGCAATACTTCTCCCTGTGTACAGGCAGAGACTGAAGACTGCAGCACCAGTAGTGAGGACCAAGAAGGTATGGACAAGGGAAGCACAGGAGTGCCTACAGGACTGCTTTGAATTGGTGGACTGGACTGTATTCAGGGATTCATCTTCAAATCTGGATGAGTATGCAGCAGTAGTTACCAACTTCATTAAAACCTGTGTGGATGACTGCGTGCCCATGAAAACTTGCTGTACATTCCCAAACCAAAAGCCATGGGTGAACCAGGATTTTCGTTGTCAGCTGAGGGCTAGATCAGTGGAATTCAAGTCTGGTGAACCAGATCTGTACAAGAAAACTAGGTATAATTTGTGGAGGGCTAATTCAAGAGTGAAGAGACAATTCCTAGCGAGGTTGGAGGCGACATCGGATGCACAACTCTGGCAGGGTTTGCAAGGCATTACTTCCTGCAAAGCGAAACCCAATAGCATGAATGGCAGGGATGCTTTGCTACTAGATGAACTCAACATCTTCTATGTCCACTTTGAAAGGGAGAATATATCTACAACTGTGAAGATCCTGCTGCACCCAGTGACCCTGTGACTTCTGTCTCAGAGGCTGATGTCAGGCTGTCTTTCGGGAGCGTGAACCCTTGCAAGGCGGCAGGCCCCAGTGGAGTGCTTGGTAAGGCCCTGAAAACTTGTGTCAACCAACTGGCAGGATTATTCAAGGACATTTTCAACCTCTCACTGCTACTGTCAGAAGTTCCCACCTGCTTTAAAAAGGCAGCAATTATACCAGTGCCTAAGAAGAGGAGTGTGAGCTGCCTTAATGACTATCAGCCAGTAGCACTCATATCTACAGTGATGAAATGCTTTGAGAGGCTGGTCTGGCCAGAATCAACTCCTGCCTCAGCAAGGACCTGGACACACCGCAACTTGCCTATCACCACAATAGCTCTACAGCAGATGCGATCTCGTTGGATCCTCGACTTCCTAACCAGAAGACCACAATCTGTACAGTTTGGTGATAATATCTCCTCCTCGCTAACGACCAACACTGCCACATCTCAGGGGTGTGTGCTTAGCCCTCTGCTTTTCTCCCTCTATACCCATGACTGTGTGGCTGGGTATAGCTCAAATACCATCTATAAATTTGCTGATGATACAACCACTTATGGCAGAATCTCAGATGGAGATGAAAGGGCGTAACCTTGTATTCAATGTCAGTAAGGCAAAAGAGCTGACCGTGGACTTCAGGAAGGGTAAGACGAAGGAACACATACCAATCCTCATAGAGGGATCAGAAGTGGAGAGAGTGAGCAATTCAGGTTCCTGCTGTCAAGATCTCTGAGGATCTAACCTGTTCCCAACATATCGATCCAGCTATAAAGAAGGCCAGACAGTGGCTATATTACATTAGGAGTTTGAGGAGATTTGGTTTGTCACCTAAAACACTGGAAAACTTCTATAGACATACCATGGAGAGAATTCTGACAGGCTGATTCAGCGCCTGGTATGGGGGGAGGGGGGCACTACTGCACAAGACTGAAAGAAGCTAAGAAAATTGTAAAATTACTCGCATCCATCTTGGGTACTAGCCTCCGTAGTATCCAAGACACCTTCAAGGAGCAGTCTCTCAAAAAGGCAGCATCCATTATTAAGGACCCCCATCACCCAGGACATGCCCTTTTCACACTGTTACCATCGGGAAGTGAGTACAGAAGCCTGAAGGCACACACTCAGTGATTCAGGAACAGCTTCTTCCCCTCTGCCATCCGATTCCTAAATGGGCATTGAACCCATGACCACAACCTCATTTTATATACAGTATATATATATATATATATGTTCTGATTTTGCACTATTATTAATCTATTTTGTACATATATATACTTACAGTAATTGATTTAGTTTTTTTTTCTGTATTATCTTGTATTGCATTATACTGCTGCAACTAAGTTAACAAATTTCACAGCACATGCTAGTGAAAATAAACCTGATTCTGATTCTGATCCTCTCTACATCCGCTCTATCGAGGCCTTCCAATATTTGGTCCTGACAATTGTAGTAGTTTCCCAGCTACTACGATGATCCTAATTTTTATTTTCAGGTTTTATTTATTTGAAGTTAAATTTCTCAACTGTTACGCTGGATTATAACTCAGATCCTCGACAATCAGGCTTCAGGATCCAGAGTGAAGTAACACAGCCGTTGCCCTCTTCTTTAAAAGCCTCCACAGTTCACATACCCAGCCTTTGACGAGGCATTGCTTCCCTCCCGGCAACTGAGATTGGCCTCACATTCCCCCCCAGCTCCGGTATGATTTTCAATTGGTAAGAACAGCTTGATAAACGAATTGGTTGCTGATATGTATCGATTGGCCTGTTGCCCCTCCAGAGGAAGATTTGACAATAACAGGTACACTTCTGCAGATTACAATGGATTCTCCAGCAACAAACAGAGAGCAGCTTCAGTTGAGAAATTACTCAGGGAATCACAGATTATGAAAGAGGGGATGCAGACCCAGAGTGGTACTCATCATATCAGCAATCATGAGAGCAGTTTTTTTAAAGTTTCGTTGTTATGCACCCTAACCTTGGGCATTAGAGTGCTGTGCTCCAAGACTACAAAGCTGGCAAGAATTTATGATAATAAAATCACAAAGCCTTTTGCTGTCAAATGGCCTGTGCCGAAGTCTGTAATGTTGCCCACTATCTGATGGTTGAGAAAGGGACCTGGTTTGTCAAAGCACCTCCACTCCATTTCCATGTTTGCCTCGAGCGCTGTGATTCTGTGGCCAAAGCAATGGTTTTAAACAATGGATATAATAAGTAGTTCTCAGTCACTCTTACTTGTAGTGTTATGAAAATGCAACCATCAGACTCCTGAACGAGCATGGAAAATCTCACTCATCTCAACTCAGAAATGATTCCACAACCTATGGACTCATTTTCAACAATTCCACAACTCGTGTTCTCGGTATTATTTACCTACTTAGTTATTTTTATTTGTACAGTTTGTCTTCTTTTGCAGATTGTTTGTTTGTCAGTCTTTGTGTGTACTTTTTCAGTGATTCTATATTCTTTCTTTGTTTTACTGAGAATGCCTGCACAAAGATGAATTTCAGGGTAGTGTCTGGTGACAACTATGTACTTTGATAATAAATTTACTTTGAACTTTGAGTTATTTGGAGTTTTTCAGCACTGAGACAGACCAATTAGTTCACCTGCAAATGCCAGAATTCATAGTGGCTATTCTCCTCCTCCCATCTTTGCTGAGATCTGAAAAGCTTTCACTCTTTCTCCTGCATTCCTCTGGTTCCCTGACATTCGATGTCCACCCCGCAGTGAAATGCTGGCTCACAATGGATTGCTTGTTGGAGAATGCTGCTCCTTATTTTGCTTCAGCTTCTCCCTACATCCCAGCATCATGCTGTTAGGTTAAATCGTCATCATTATCATAATTGCCGTGTCGTATGATGTAGGTGATCATGGTCATTGACCAAGATTGTTCTTGGCAAGTTTTTCTACAGGAGTGGCTCGCCATTGCCTTCTTCTGGGCAGTGTCTTTACAAGATAGGTGACCTCAGCCATTATCAATACGCTTTAGAGATTGTCTGCCTGGCGTCAGTGGTTGCATAACCAAGATTTGCGATGCACACTAGCTGCTCATACGACCATCCACCACCTGCTCCCTTGGCTTCACATGATCCTGATTGAGCTAAGCAGGTGCTACTCCATACTCAAGGTGACCCGCAGGTTAGCAGAGGGAACGAGTGCCTTCCACCTCCTTTGGTGGAGATGTATCACCCCCACCCCCATCCCGCCACTTAGGTAGGTTAAATGGCTATCACAAAGTACCCCTTGATGGATAAATCCAAGGGCAAGCCGATAGACAGCTGTAAGAGGGAGTAAGATGCAGGGATGTGCAGGACTAGATTGATCTTAGAGTAGGTTCAAAGGTCAACACAACATTGTCGGCCAAAGGGCCTGTACTGTGCTGTAATGTTCCCTGTTTTATGACATAAGATGAGAGAATGGGTGGAGTGGTATTGGTCTCAGGAGACAGCTCAGACTTGCTGGCTTGAGTGAGCTCCTGTATTGTTATGAAATAAGGCTTACATGTTACTTTTGAGTGAGTGACAATTTACAATCAAACCTACTGACACCAAGCATGTTGTCCTTCCAGACAAAAGGGTTCCTTGCTCAAATTTTCTTGCAAGTTGCCGGTAGAATCTTTCTAGCCATTCGAAGAAAGGTTCATTTTGTCACCCCCTCATACAAACACTTTCAACCTCCACTACCCCCAGGATCTGGGCTAGATTTAGACAGATGTCCCTAAAGAGAATAAGTTTACCGTGTCCCAGGAATCTAAAATAATCACTTGTGTTCCCTGTTCATTCCCTGCACACTCAGTTTTCTAGTATTTGCAGATTTGTTTTCCTTTGATCAAGGGCATATTTTAATCCTTTAATAAAGCACGTATTTTTAGCATTAACTGAAGTGTCAGCACTATTTTGATGGAGGGCCTAGACTGTTTATTTCCCTCCATAGATGCACTCTGACCTGCTGAGCTCCTCCACCTTTTTGTGTGTGTTGACCTGTCAAAGGTTGTGGATTCAACATGAATTACAGAACAGTAACACTTTAATCAGTGTTAAGGTTATGGAGTACAGTTTTCAGATAACAGATTGAACTGAGGTCTCACTATCCCTCCAGATAGAATGACTTGTGACATGATTTCAAAGCAAAGCAGAGGAATTCTTCTTGGTGTCCTGGTCTAAAAATAAAAATTAGCTTCATTTATCACATATACACTGAAACATTGAAACATACAGTGATATGCGTTCTTTTGCGTCAATGACCAACACAGTCCAAGATGTGCTGGAGCAGCCCGCAAATGTTGCCATGCTTCTGGTATGAACATAGCATGCCCACAACTCACTAACCTAACCCATGGGTTTTTGGTATGTTGCGGGAAACTAGAGCACCCAGAGGAAACTCATGTGGTTGCAAACTCCTTACAGATCAAGATATTAAGGATATTAAAACTGTTAGTCTTTCAGAGCAACCCACCTATTTAACACTAGCCTAATCACAGGACAATTTACAATGACCAGTTAACCAACTAACTGCTACCATAAGACCATAAGACCTTAAGATATGGGAGCAGAAGTCAGTCTGCTCTGCCATTTCATCATGGCTGAACGACATCCCTCTCAGCCCCAATTTCCTGCCTTCTCCCCATGTCCCTTCACGTCCCGACTAATCAAGAATCTATCAACCTCTGCCTTAAATATACATAGAACATAGAATAGTACAGCACAGTACAGGCCCTTCGGCCCACAATGTTGTGCCGACCCTCAAACCCTGCTTCCCATATAAGCCCCACCTTAAATTCCTCCATATACCTGTCTAGTAGTCTCTTAAACTTCACCAGTGTATCTGCCTCCACCACTGACTCAGGCAGTGCATTCCACGCACCAACCACTCTCTGAGTAAAAAACCTTCCTCTAATATCCCCCTTGAACTTCCCACCCCTTACCTTAAAGCCATGTCCTCTTGTATTGAGCAGTGGTGCCCTGGGGAAGAGGCACTGGCTATCCACTCTATCTATTCCTCTGATTATCTTGTACACCTCTATCATGTCTCCTCTCATCCTCCTTCTCTCCAAAGAGTAAAGACTTGGCCTCCACTGCTGGCTATGGCACTGAATTTCACACATTCTTCACTCTCTGCCCAAAGAAATTACATCTTTGGAGGAAACTGGAGCACCCAGAGGAAACCCCCATGATCACCATAAGGCCATAAGATACAGGAGCAGGATTAGGACCTTTGGCCCATTGAGGTTTCTTTGCCATTTCATCATGGCTGAACCAATTTTCCTCCCAGCCCCAATCTCCTGCCTTTTCCCTGTATCCCTTCATGCCCTGACCAATCAAGAATCTACCAACTCTGCCTTAAATATACAAACTATTTAAAGAGGATCCAGAATTGAACATTGAACTCCAGCGCTCCAAGCGGTAATAGCATTGTGCTAACTGCTACTCTTCTTAATCAATGGAGAAAAAAAATACCAGCGACCTGGAAAATATATGA
Organism: Mobula hypostoma; assembly: GCF_963921235.1. NCBI lineage: Eukaryota > Metazoa > Chordata > Chondrichthyes > Myliobatiformes > Myliobatidae > Mobula > Mobula hypostoma. The sequence goes on along the minus strand of NC_086104.1, from coordinate 18,032,627 downwards.
ACTGTGAAAGTGTTTGCAATGCCTTAGCAATGTGAACAACCCAGCAGAGCAATTCTAAATATTTGGTGTTATCCATGTTTAAACCAATGCTAATACTTGAATAGATAAAGTGAGACAGCTGAAAGAATAATTGTTATTTGATTTCCCATGTACTTTTGAAAGGACTAATTATGCAACATAAGTAAAAATGCATGAATCCCAGATACACCAGACAGACACGAACAGACTCATTTCACATATAATCTTCATTTACAGTACAACCATTCAAAACAGTATAAAGCAAATGTGTCTTTTTAACAGGCACAATGATTCTGGGTGCAAACTTCAAAAAACAATAATATCTCAGCAGGGGGATTAAGCTTCTCAAACCAAATTGGAAATGTGTGGCTCGAAGTGCAGATTCTTACTGATGGAGTAGCTGTTTCAAGTCTCAATTTGTATGGGAAACGTGCCATGAAAAAGGTTCCGAGGAACTAATCCAACAGCATGAATTTTTTGAATAGAATTTTATGGGCTCTTTTGACAATTTCATTGCTTGTGTCAATTTTTTTTCAACATGACTCCTTTTTGCCAGCTTTATTTTCTCTGTTAATGGAGGTGAAGAATATCAGTTCCAGGAAATTAATGTTTCCCAGTTTAAGCCCCATGTGATCAAGAGACTCTCCTCAGGTGTTGAATTTTCTTTGACATCCCTCTCTCTGACAACACTGGGCAGTTGCTGTTGGATTGCTTCCAGCTTGTACTGCACTATTGCCTTGCAGAGACTTGAAGCTTCAGTCTCAATGGAAGACCCTTACAAATCAGTTTCAGATTTGGAAGCAAAGCTGGACACATGAGAAGGGACTGGACATTAACCCAATGCACCACACACTTGGAGAGTGTTGTTGCTTTCTATATTGTAAAATTATTGAAGGGTTAAACAATTGATGTCATTGGAGCCTGTGCCAAGGAGACATGATAATGCAGTGCTTACTGAGCTAGTAATCCAGAGACTTGGAATAATCATCTCCAAACCAGGTTTAAATCCCACTAGAGCAGTTAATTGGATAAATCTTCTATTAAAAATGCAAGCCATGCTTCCTTCTCATTGAAGATTAGCGATGTTAAAATGAGAACAGGTTGGGGAAATGGAAACAGTAAATTTTGTTTGCTTTGACATCTCTTCTGTGTAGAAGGTTATCATAGGTTACAACAGGGCATAGATTGGATGCAGATCTGGGCCGAGATGCGGCGGATGGAGTTCAGTCTGGAAAAGTATAAAGTGATACACTTAGGAATATCAAACTTGAAGGTGGAGTTCAAGGTTAATAGGAGGACTCTTAGCAGTGCAGAGGAACAGAAGGATCTAGGGGTCCAAGTACATGGATCACTCAAAGTTCCTGCGGAACTTGATAGGTGGTTATGAAGGCATATGGTGTTTTGATTTTCATAGTTGGGGAATTGAGTTCAAGTCTCACGAGGTAATATTGCAGCTCTGGTTCAACCACACTTGGAGTATTGTGCTCAGTTCTGATTGGCTCATTATAGGATGAATATGGAAGCTTTATATAGGATGAAGAGAAGATTTACCAGGATGCTGTTTGTATTAGAGTGCAGGCCTAATTAAGAAAGGTTGAGTGAGCTGGGGCTTTTCTCACTTTTCCCCTTGTAGTGAAGTGAAGGAGGATGAGAAGAGACTTAATGTAGATGTATACGACCAAAAGAGGCATAGATAGAGTGGACAGCCAGTGCCTTTTTCCCAAGGTGGTAATGGCTAATATCAGAAGACGTAATTGTAAGCTGGAACATGAGTGCAGGTGCCCGTGGTATAAGAACCATTGTTTTGCTGGAATATGAGTGTGGGTGCCTGTGGTCTGTGAACAATTGTTTCGCTGGAATATGAGTGTGGGTGCCTGTGGTCTGTGAACAATTGTTTCGCTGGAATATGAGTGTGGGTGCCCGTGAGAGTGATAGATCTTTCTAAGCTGTTATGGACCATGAATCAGAAACCACGGGTGAACTGGGAGATCCAATCCCTACTGAAGTGACTTGGACTGCAGTGTTCAAATTGGGTGACCCTGACCTTTACAAGAAAACAAGATGTGATCACCATCAAGATACCAGGGATTCCAAGAGACAATACCAATCCAAAACTGGGTTCCAGAACAGCTGACAGTTCTGGCAGGGGGATGGAAACCGAAGTAATAGGGCCGAGGATGGGCTATTTGCTTTACAAACGGAGGCCATGTGTAGTGAGATTGTCAGCAAGGACAGGCTGATGATAGGGCAAAATTACAGTCAATAGGAGGAGCTGCAATGTAAAACATGGACAAAGTCGCAAAGGGTGATGAATACAGGACTGAAGGTATTGTATTTGAATACAGGCAGTATACAGAATAAGGTTGATGAACTTGTTACAGATTGATGTGTGTGAGGATGTGGGCATCAAAAACCATGGTTTGAACCATGGTTGAAAGAAGATTATAGCTGGGAGCTTAACGTCCAAGAATACACGTTGTATCAAAAGGACAAACAGGTGGGCAGAGGGGGTGGCGTGGCCTCTGTTGGTAAAAAAGTGAAATCAAATCATTAGAAAGAGGTGATATAGGATCAGAAGGTGTAGAATCATTGTCAGTCGAGCTAAGAAACTGCAAGGGAGTTATATACAGACCCCCAAACAGTAGCCAAGATGTAAATTATAACAGGAGATAGAAAAAGCACGTCAAAAGAGCAATGTTACGATAGTCATGGGGGATTTCAATATACAGGTAGATTGGGAAGATCAGGTTGGTGCCGGGTGCCAAGAAAGGTAATTTGTAGAGTGCCTGTGAGTGATGTTCCCTCTAAGGTGTGTGCATGCGCATGCACACACCTCTTTTGCTACCAGCTCACAAAAGAATTTAAACCGCATACAAAAGGTTGTCACCCACTATCTCGTTGGCATGTTAACAATATATCACGATCATACACAATCACATTTCCTTTTCCGGTTTCTGATGTGAATGGTGTTGATAACGTGGAGTTTGCAATGAGTTGTCTGTAAATTTTAGAACTGGCTTATTCATACTGTTTTTATTGAACAAATTATTGATTCACTATGTCAAATTCCAAAGAAGCAAGGGGTGTGAAGCGCATAGGAACAGCGAGTTCATTTAAAGTGGAATGGCTTAATGTAACAGTAGAAACTGCTACGCTGAAAGCTCACAGTTTTGCTAGCTGTTAAAATGGGTACTCCTATATATAAAATTCAGTGGACCCATGTTTTTGTTACTAGACAAAAAAATTGCACAGCCCAAGATTTTTTGAGCACACCGAGGTCAGGAATGTGTGGCTACAAGAAATATTTATCTACAATACAGAAACTGATGTTACCTGTATGCATTGTCATGATGCAAAAGTTGCTGGAGAATTTGCAAATGGGAAGGAGTGGATTGAGATTTGGAAACTTGACTTTTTAATGTGTCATTTAGCAAGCAAATCACATATGAACAGGGTATAAAAGCTCTGACGAGAAAATCCTTCATTACCTGCTATGTATGTTTTGTGAGCGTGCAGATGAATGAGAATGAAAATGATCAATCCCAGAGGAGATCAAAGTTCTTATTGACAGTGTTTTGCTAGCCGTTATAATGGATACTCCTATATATAAAATTAAGTGCTCACATATTTTTGTCACTGGGAAATAAAATTGCTCAGCACAAGATTTTTGCGCACACTGGTCATTACAAATTAGAGGGAACATTGCTTATGAGATGGGTTTTTAGAGCAGCTCATGGTTGAGCCCTCCAATGGATCAGCTATTCTGGATTGGGTGTTGTGCAATGAACCAAAATTGATTAGAGAGCTAAAGGTAAAGGAACGGTATGGGGAGAGTGAATATAACCTGATAGAATTCACTATGCAATTTCAGAAGGAGAAGCGAAAGTCAGGTTTAATGGTATTACACTGGAGTAAAGGGAATTACAGAGGCATGAGATAAGAGCTGGAAGGGGACATTAGCAGGTATGATGGCAAAGCAGCAATGGCTGGAGTTTCTGGGAACAATCTGGAAGGCGCAGGATAAATACATCCCAAAGAAGAAAACATTCTAAGGCAGCATGAAGCAACCATGGCTAACAAGGGAAGACAAAACAACGTAAAAGGGCATATAACAGAATAAACATTAGTGGGAAGTTAGGAGTTTGGGAAGGTTTTAAAAACTAACAGAAGGCAATTTTAAAAAGTCATAAAGATGGAATATGAAGGTAAGTTTGCCAATAATATTAAAGAGGATACCAAAAGTTTCTTCATATATATAACAAGTAAACGAGAGCCAGGAGTGGATATCGGACTGCTGAAAAATGATGCTGGAGAGGTAGTAACTGGGGATGAAGAGTGTCAGGGGGCAGAAGTGAGCCAACAAGAAAAGGCTCCTTTTATTCCCACTCTTTGCCTCTTGCCAGTTAGCCAATGTTCTATCCATGTGTAATGTTCAATCAAGCTTGCGGGTCTGGCAAGTGAGATACCACATGCACTGTCTTCAAATATGTATATTAATAATTAATTTACAAACAGTAAAAATTTGACCAAGCATTCATGTTTCCCAGGTTACAGAAACGACAAAGCTGACTCAACAAACATACCAACATTCAATAAACATACTTCGTTAAAAGTGTGCACAGAACATACCTTCCCAATGGTCCTGCCTTAAACAAAGGAAGAAGAGAGCAAGCCCCTTCCACGTGCTATTTTATATGCCCAGGATATTTGAAGCGGGACACCTGGCCTCTATCCAATGGGAAAAACAGCTGCAGCTTCTAAACTAACCAATCATAATGGACGTGACTTCCAACTATCAGAAAAAGGCATGCCCCCACAGGACACCAGGATAGTATCTTTCCTGTAATACAATGGGCTCTTAACTTGCTAAGCAGCCTCATGTGTGGCACCTTGTCAAAGGCCTTCTGAAAATCCAAGTACACAATATTCACCGATTCTCCTTTGTCTGTCCTGCTTGTTATTTCTTCAAAAAATTCCAACAGATTTGTCGGGCAAGAATTTTCTTTAAGGAAACCATGCTGACTTCAGCCTATTTTATCATGTCCTGCCAAGTACCCTGAGATGTCATCCTTAACAATCAATTCCAACATCTTCTTAATCACTGACATCAACTAACTGGCCTATAATTTCCTTTCTTCTGCCTCTCTTCCTTCTTGTAGAGTGGCATGCTGTGTAATTATGAAGAGAGCACAGCAGTGCCTCTACTTCCTTAAGAGTTTGGAGATTTGGTATGGCATCTAAAACTTTGACTAATTTCTACAGATGTGTAGTGGAGAGTATGTTGACTGGTTGCATCATAGCCTGGTATGGAAACACCAATGCCCTTGAATGAAGAAATCCGACAAGAAGTAGTGGATATGGCCCAGTCCATCACAGGTAAAGCCCTCCCAACCACTGAGCACACCTACATGCATCGTTGTCGCAGGAAACCAGTATCCATCATAGTAGTCATAGTCATGGTAGTCATACTTCATTGATCCCAGGGGAAATTGGTTTTCGTTACAGTTGCACCATAATTAATAAATAGTAATAGAACCATAAATAGTTAAATAGTGATATGTAAATTATGCCAGTAAATTATGAAATAAATCCAGGACCAGCCTATTGGCTCAGGGTGTCTGACCCTCCAAGGGAGGAGTTGTAAAGTTTGATAGCCACAGGCAGGAATGACTTCCTATGACGCTCTTTGCTGGATCTCGGCGGAATGAGTCTCTGGCTGAATGTACTCCTGTGCCCACCCAGTACATTATGTAGTGGATGGGAGACATTGACCAAGATGCCATGCAACTTAGACAGCATCCTCTTTTCCGACACCACTGTGAGAGAGTCCAGTTCCATCCCCAAAACATCATCGGGGACTCCCACCACATGGGACATGCTCTCTTCTTACTGCTGCCATCAGGAAGGAGGTACAAGAACTTCAGGACTCACACTACCAGATACAAGAACAGTTGTTACCTCTCTACCATTAGGTTCTTGAACCAAAGCGTATAACATCACTCAACTTTGCTTGCTCGATCATTGAAATGTTCCCACAAAAATTAGACTCACCTTCAAGGACTCTTCATCTCATGTTCTTGTTATTTATTGTTTACTTACTTATTATTATTATTTCTTATTTTTATATTTGCACAGTTTGTTGTCTTCTGCCCTCCAGCTGATTGCCCTAGTTGGGCAGTCTTTCAGTGATTCTTTTATGGTTATGGTTCTATAGATTTACTGAGTATACCCACAAGAAAAGGAATCTGAGGGTTGTATATTGTGACATATATGTACTTTGATAATAAATTTAATTTGAACTTTAATTACACTTACATGCTGGCGCAGGACAAGTTCTCCAAAATTATAACACTGAGGAATTTAAAGATGCTGATCTTCTCCACCTCTGATGCCCCGATGAGGACTGTCTCATTGACTTCTGTTTTCCTCCTCCTGAAGTCCTTGGTCTTGCCAACGTTGAGTAAGAGATCATTGTTGCGGTACCACTCAGTCAGATTGTCAATCTCCCTCCTATATGCTTATTTGTTACCAGCTTTGAATCAGTCTACAACAGTGGTGCCATCAGCAAACTTGAATATGGCACTGGAGCTGTGCTTAGCCACATAATCAAAAGTGTACTGCGAGTAGAGCATGGGGCGAAGCACACAGTCTCGTGGTGCACCTGTGCTAATGAAGGTTGTGGAGGAGATATTGTTGCCAATCCAGACTGACTGGGGACTGCAAGTAAAGAAATAAAGGGTCCAATTGCACAACGAGGTATTGAAGCCAAGGTCTTGAAGCTTGGTCAGAAGAGCTGGTCATTTTCTTCAGAAAGAGACCATAAGACCATAAGATATAGGAGCAGAAGTAGGTTATTTGGCCCATTGAGTCTGCTTCACCATTCAATCATGGGCTGATCCAATTCTTCCAGTCATCTCCGCTCCCCTGCCTTCTCCCCATACCCTTTGATACCCTGGCTAACCAAGAACCTATCTATCTCTGCCTTAAATGCACCCAATGACTTGGCCTCCACAGCTGCTCGTGGCAACAAAATCCATAGATTTACCACCCTCTGACTAGAGTAATTTCTCCGCATCTGTTCTAAATGGACAACCTTCAATCCTGAAGTTGTGTCCCCTTGTCCTAGACTCCCCTACCATGGGAAATAACTCTGTTGTATCTAATCTGTTCAGGCCTTTTAACATTTGGAATGTTTCTATGAGATCCCCCCTCATTCTCCTGAACTCCAGATAATACAGCCCAAGAGCTGTAAGACGTTCCTCATATGGTAACCCTTTCATTCCTGGAATCATTCTCGTGAATCTTCTCTGAACCCTCTCCAATGTCAGTATATCCTTTCTAAAATAAGGTGCCCAAAACTGCACACAATACTCCAAGTGTGGTCTCACAAGTGCCTAACAGAGCCTCAACATCACATCCCTGCTTTTGTATTCTATACTTCTAGAAATGAATGCCAACATTGCATTTGCCTTCTTCACCACCAACTCAACTTGGTTAACCTTTAGGTTATCCTGCAAATGGACTCTCAAGTCCCTTTGCATCTCTGCATTTTGAATTCCCTCCCCATCTAAATAATAGTCTGCCCATTTATTTCTTCCACCAAAGTGCATGACCATACACTTTCCAGCATTGTATTTCATTTGCCACTTCTTTGCCCATTCCCCTGAACTATCTAAGTCTCTCTGCAGGCTTTTCGCTTCCTCAACGCTACCCGCTCCTCCACCTATCTTTGTATCATTGGCAAATTTAGCCACAAATCCATTAATCCCATAGTCCAAATCATTGATGTGCATCGTAAAAAGCAGTGGTCCCAACACCGACCCCTGTGGAACTCGACTGGTAACCGGCAGCCAGCCAGAATAGGATCCGTTTATTCCCACTCTCTGTTTTCTGCCGATCAGCCAATGCTCCACCCATGCTAGTAACTCTCCTGGAATTCCATGGGCTCTTATCTTGCTAAGCAGCCTCATGTGCGGCTCCTTGTCAAAGGCCCTCTGAAACTCCAAGTACACCACATCTACTACATCTCCTTTGTCTACCCTGCTTGTAATTACCTCAAAGAATTGCAGTAGGTTAGTCTGGCAGGATTTTCCTTTTAGGAAATCATGCTGGCTTTGGCCTATCTTGTCATGTGCCTCCAGGTATTCCGTAATCTTATTCTGAACAATCGATTCCAACAACTTCCCAACCACTAATGTCAGGCTAACAGGTCCATAGTTTCCTTTCTGCTGCCTCCCACCCTTCTTAAATAGCAGAGTAACATTTGCAATTTTCCAGTCATCCAGTACAATGCCAGAATCTATCGATTCTTGAAAGATTACCGTTAGTGCCTCCACAATCTCTCCAGCTATTTCCTTCAGAACCCAAGGGGGTATTCCATCAGGTCCAGGAGATTTATCCACCCTCAGACCATTAAGCTTCCTCAGTACCTTCTAATTTTCACTGCACAAACTTCTTTTCCCATACACTCTTGAATGTCTGGTATACTGGAGGTATCTTCCACTGTGAAGACTGATGAAAAATACACATTCAGTTCCTCTGCCATCTCTGCGTCTCTCATTACAATACCTCCAATGTCATTTTCTATTGGTCCTATGTCTACCTCCAAATCTCTTTTGCTCTTTATATCAGACAACCCCAATAGGCAGACGCGGGCCAGGTCCAGACCGCGCCGACCTATTGGCACTTACGTGAACGCACCTGTCATAACATGTAAATAAAGCGCGCACTGCTCCAATTTATTTTACCTCATCCCACACTGTACAATTGACCTATGCCCCCGTAGAGCACACGACCTATTGTGCGCTCTCGACGGTCCGCGACTAGACAGCGGCACGCACCAGCTAGCCGCCTGTCACCTAAGAAGCGAATCTGTCATCTAAGCAATTATTACCAGCAGTAAATCACGGACACTAAACCAAGAACAACATGGCCTGCGCGAAAAAGCACAAAGTCGACCAGGAAAGCAGTCAGTTCAAATCTGACTGGACTGATCAGTTTTCTTTTATTTCTTTTAATTCTTTAACATATGATTCTGCTACTATTGGAACCAGTGATTTACATTTCGATTATTTTACCGGACCATGCCAATGCTAAACCAACATGCTTAATATGTATGCAGTCCATAGCTGTCTGCAAATCAGAAAATCTAAAGTGGCATTTCAACACTATGCATGCTGCCAGTTTTAATGCCAACTACCCTGCAAAATCAGATCAACACAAACAAAAAATTGCAAATATGATAACATCATACAAGCACTCCGTTTCTACTATCTGTAAGTCAACATCTGCACAAGAGAGCACAACAGCATGTGTCATGGAATCTTGCCAAAGCTAAGAAGCCATTTGCTGATGCTGAGTTGATTAAAACATGTGCGATTGATATGGTTGGCCAAGTTTTAAGTCATGATGAGAAAACCAAGAAAACGGTTGTGGAGCTATTAAAGATGGTGCCATTGTCAGCTAACACGGCAGCAAGAAGAGTAGAAGTTTTAGCGGAGGAGTGTTTTTCCAATCTACTCACAGATTTGGAGAAAGCAGAAGCCATATCACTAGCCATAGACTCGTCCTGTGACCGAACCGATATGGAAGAGCTATCTGTGTTCACAAGATTTTTTGATGGGAAGACCTTTCGGGAAGAGCTACTTTGTTTGCTTCCTCTGCCTGTGCGCACAACTGGGGAAATAATATTTAACAAATTGACACGGTTCTTTGAGAAGAATGGCTTGGATGTGAGCAAAATTGTGTCCGTTGTCACCGATGGGGCTCTGTCGATGGTGGAACAACACAAGGGCTTGGTAAGCAGGTTTGTCATTGTTAACCCAGCCCTCTTGGCATTTCATTGCATTATTCACGAATCATTGTTGTGCGCTAAACTGTGTGGGGAAATGAAAGAGAAGATGGATACTGTGACCAGACTGGTAAATTTCGTTTGTGAGAGTTCTAGTCTGCAACATCGCCTTTTCAGAGCATTGCTGGAGGAAATTCAGCGAAACACAAAGATCTTTTGCTGCATCATGATGATCGCTGGCTGAGCAAAGGCCGTGTGTTGGAGAGGGTGTGCGATCTGCACGATGAGCTTGTGTCATTTTTATCCAGCTTGCAGAGCCAAAAAGCCCAAGGATTTAAGAGGTTTTTAAGTGACAACAAGGTGATGGCACATTTTTTTTTGTGTGACATCATGTCTCACCTAAATCAACTTAATCTGCAATTACAAGGCAACAACCACACTGTTGCAGACAGGTTGAAGCTTTCCAGTCAAAGCTGAACCTTTTGGAGCGAAACATTCATGGGAAAAAGTTGCACTTTCCACATCTGCAGGAGCATTGCGAGAAGAACGAAATACGGGAGGATCTAGTGATGAAGGATTTTGTGACGAGCCTGGCAGAAAACTTCAGGGAATGATTTGAAAGTTCCCCTAAACTCTCAGTTGACACCTCCTCTTCCTGAGACAGCTTTTCTTCATTTCAGCTGACGGCCAGTGGACTGCAGAGGCCAAAAGGCTGGTACTTTCCATAGATGAGGCAACTCTTCAGATGGAGGACTCGGAAATGGGAGCATCTGATTTGCTCAAAACCAGGGCCGGATTTAGTGGGGCCGGGGCCCCTGCCGACAAAGTAAAATGCTGCTGTACCAGGCCAAAAAAGGCAAAAACAAGAGCAAAGGTCGTACTGGTCTAAATATCAAAGCTGTGGACCAAGACATTGATTTAGTACAATACGTAGGCTATAAACGTACAGGCCTTAAGAGGGTGGACAGAAAGTAATGCAGTTGAAGGACAGCATCTAAAGCACTCAAAAATTGACCTAGGCTTAGTTGGCTTAGTAAAGTTATGAGGGAGACGAAGTATGATGTACCCAATCTTAAATCTTCATTTAGCTATTGCTGCACATACAATAGGCCTTATTTCTCAACGATGCCAAAGCATTTTTATCTGGGTATTTTTCTCAACCCTGTGTTCTGAGAAAGCAAAATGGAAATGAGAGACAAAAAGGCCAAGAAAGATGGCACTATGGCAAACTAGGAAACTTGACAATACTCCAACAATCATTTTGAAAAATGAGATCTAGCACATACTAACCTATTGCTGTACTGTGTGGCTTGCAGAGTAAAGACCATTTATTACTTACTAAGTTTGTAAACAGTCAACTACTAGCCTATTGCCACAAAAACAGGAACAGCACTGACACACAAGCCTAGATATTTACGAAGTCAGATGCTTGTTTTTCAAAATTAAAGCCTAGTTCTTCTGGATTTCTTCTCAGCAAAGTCCTTCATCAGATCACTAAAATCCAGTTTCTGAACAAGATCACTTTCAAGTGATATCAGAGGAAGATGATTCAGCCTGTCCTGTCCCATTGTGGATCTGAGCCTATGTAGTTGCCGTTATCAGGTCTGCCAAATATGTCACTGGAGCCTCGGATAGCCAGTCCCCTCTCGACCAAAAACTTCACAACCACCAACACTCTTCTCAATACGTAGACGCACTCTGACTCGAACTGTTTTTGCAGTTCTGTATCTATTCTTCCGCTGTCAGACGCTAGTGAAACGTAGGTCAGTATCGTTTTCCTGCGTGTTCGTTATTTTCATGCTCTCCTATGCTCTCAGCGGCATGTTTCCAGTCGCTAAAGCCAGTTTCGAAGATGGACTGACAGTTACCATCACTGAAGATGTGGCATGCGAAACAAAACACACAGCCGGTGGAAGGGGAATATAAAAGCTATTTCCTTGATATGTACTCACCATTTACGAGCTTGCATTTGAAGTGAAATTTGGAGAAAAAACGTCTCTGCTGTTTGTATACTCGTTCCGAAGTTTTGATATCCACATCCTTATTCTGGCAGGACTCGGGCCCTTTCATAGCCCAGTATGCTCGGACTGAATCATCTAACGTTTCCTTTCCCCAGCGAGCAGGATCAGTGCTGTAAGGATCCTCAGTAGGGGTAATGTTAACATTAATGGTGGCCCGACTTGGTTGTTCGGAGGCCTCTGTGGTCGGGAATCCGAAAGTCATGCTCTCTGCCTCTTCAACGTTAGCTGCTGACTGTGGCAGGGACGGTGGTCCTGTGCTAATGCTGGTGCTAGCGCTAGCTGTTGAACAAGTCTTCGTTTGTCCACCGGTCTCAGACTGTGACAAGAGTGATGCTACTGCTGCACCATCGAGAATGGTTTAAAAAATTCTGTCAATTTCAATGTCTTTTTTAATGCTTCTTTCTCACGGTCCTCTTTTTCTTGTTTCTTTTTTCTTTTCTCTGCTCCACTCTCGTATTTTTTTTGACTGCCATAGCTACCTATTTTGGGCCCCTCTGCAGCTCGGGCCCCTGGGCTGCAGCTCAGCCTAGCCCTGCTTAAGGTCCAGTCCTGCTCAAAGCACAACACAAGGACGTTGGGGTGAGTGACTTTTGGATCAACGTGGTTCCCCAAGCTCAATTCAAAAACACGAGAGCTATTGCAGTGCTTCTACTCGCACTGTTCCCCTCTACGTACATGTGTGAGTCATTGTTTTCTTCAATGAACTCTATCAAGAACCAGGGCAGAAACAGACTCTCCAATGCACATCTGGGCCAGTGCCTCAGGATTGCCACAACAGAATACAGGCCCAACATCAGGACGGTTGCCTCATCCCGTCGCTGTCACTTCTCTCACTGATTGGTAGAGTGAATCAATTTATTTTTGTCCATTTGTCAATCTTATTGTGGTGTAATAATATTATAACAACAATAATACTGATAATTTCATTTATAGCTACACTTCATACTTCAAATGCTACATAGCTTAATTAAAAAGAACAAATAGATTAAATGAGAGAACAGAAACAGTGGAAAAGGCAGTACTACTGAAACTCTTTGTGTGGAAGAGAAGTGGTGAAGACTACCATCTTTACAATGTGTGTGTGTGTGTGTGTGTGTATGTATTTTAAGTCCCAGATGAGTTCTCAATGTGACAGCTGACAGTTGTGATAGCTAGAGTCATAATTAAATGGTTGGTTTTGGACTTATTTTCTCAAGAGTGCATTTTTTTTTCTTGTGTGACCCACAACACAGGCTTTGAGAATCTCAGGCCTAAACTACTACTACTACTACTAATAATAATAATAATAATAATAATAATAATAATGGTAATAGCAGCAACAACACCTGCCCATAAAACAATTTACTGGGCAATGAAAAAAAACCCTGGACATTTTGGCCTTTGGCTTGGCATGCTTGACATAATTTGGTCCTTGTGGAAAACTAATTGGGGAACCCTGCTTTATATACTTAAAAAAGCTTTTAGTATCTCCTTTGATATTAGTCGCCAGCTTCCTTCTCCCAGTCCTCTATCTTCCCACCAGCTTTGGTTTCCTTGTATGCTCTCTCTCTTGATTTTACTTTGGCCTTGACTTCACTTGTCAGCCACGGTAGTGTCCTTCTTCCATTTGAAAACTTCTCCTTATTTGGAATATATCTGTCTTGCACTTTCCTCATTTTTCGCAGAAACTCCAGCCATTGCTGCTCTGCCAGATCCCCTCCCACGCCAGTGCAATTTCCCTTATTCCACTGAAATACCAACACATTGGAATTTAGTTTCTCCTTCTCAAATTTCAGTGTGAACTCAATCATATTGTGAGCACTGTTCCCTAAGGGTTCCTTAACCTTAAGCTCTCTGATCACCTCCAGATCATTGCACAACACCCAATACAGCACAGCTGATCCCCTAGTGGGCTCAACAACAAGCTGTTCTAAACAGCCATCCCTTAGACATTTTACAAATTCTCTCTCTTGAGGTTCAGTACTGGCCTGGTTTCCCCAGTCCACTTTCATTTTAAAATCCCCAGCGATTATCATGACATTACCCTTCTGACATGCCTTTCTAATCCACACCCTGACTGCTGTTTGGAGGTCTGTATACAACTGCCAGTAGGGTCCTTTTACCCTTTCCATTTCTTAACTCAACCCATAGAGACTCTACACCTTCTAATCCTATGTCTTCCCTTTCTAATGATTTAATATTATTTCTTATACTCAGGACCACACCACCCTCTCTGCCTACTAACCTATCTTTCCAATACACCGTATATCCTTGGACATTCAACTCCCAATGGCAGCCATCCTTTAGCCATAACATCATACTTGCCAATCTGTAGCTGAATTTCCAAGATTGTCCATTTTATTTCTCATGCTGAGTGCATTCAAATACAACACTTTCAGTCCAGTATTTGTTGCTTTCTGTTTTAACTGCACCACGCCTCTATTGCCCTGTAACTCATCCCACTGGCTGTTACTATGCTTTATCTCCTGTGTGTCCTTTGTATCATCTCTGTTGCACGCTATCTTTGATTTATTTCTGTTTTCTCCTTCCTCAGCCCTATCACTCTGGTTCCCACCCCCCTGCCAAATTAGATTAAACCCTCCCTAACAGCTCTATTAAACCTACCTGCTAGGATATTGGGTTCAGGTGTTACCCATACTTTTCGTACAGGTCGTACCTCCCCCAGAAGATGCCCCAATGATCCTGGAACCTGAAGACCTGCCCCCTACACCAGTCTCTCAGCCACGCATTAATATGCCTAATCATGCTATTCTTGCGCTTGTTAGCATATGACACAGGCAGCAATCCCGAGATTACAACCCTGAAGGTTCTGCTTTTCAGCTTCCTACCCAACTCCCTGAATCCTCTCTTCAGACCTCCTCCTTTTTTCTATCTATGTCACTGGTACCTACGTGTCCACTAGGCAGTGTCTCCCTTTGATGCTTGAACCTTCCTTACTATCTAACTCACGATTGGTGCTCTGGATATAGCCGCTGATAGGCCACGTACAATGGACAAACGCTCTCGAAGCTCCCTTTTTAAATAAGTGCCTCTGGCTTGCGAGAAATCCCTCTTGGTAAAGCTTGGGAAAGAGGTCAATGCACATTCTCCTGTTTGCTGGTATTAAGAGGGTTGAGAGCTGCAAGTTCTTAGGAGGAAACATCACCAACAGACGGTCCTGGTCTTTTGTCGCTGACAGTAAATAACAGAGGATACTCAATGGGCCAAATAGCCTAATCCTTCTTCCATTCTTATGGTCCAGACATGTAGATGCCACAAGCAAGAAAGCTCACCAGTGTCTCTATATCCTCTTGGGATGTCCCCTTTGACCCTTATTGATGCACCACAGAAAACGGCCAATCTGGAGACACTGCTCTGACCACACAAAACTGCAGAGAGTAGTGGACACAACTCAGCACTTCCCAGGAACCATCTTCCCCTCCGTGGACTCTGTAATTCTTGCTGCCTCAGTGAAGCAGCTAGCACAATCAAAGACCCCACCCATACTGGATGTTCTGCTTTCTGCCTCCTCCCTGCACTTTCTTTGTAACTGTAGCACTTTATTCTGCAATCTGCATTGTTGTACCTTGCACTACCTCACTGCACTGTTGGAATGCAATGATCAATCTGAACTGGATGTAGGACAGGTTTTTCACTGTTGTACTTCATCCTTGTGACGATGATAAACCAATTTAGCAGTTTACCAACTCAAAGTGCTCGAGAAACTCAACAGGTCAGCTAACCTACAACCAACACATCTTCAAGGTCAAAGTAAATATTATTATTAAAGAATGTATATGCTACTCTATACTATATACTTGGGAATGGTGCCATTGAACAATGCAGCCAGAGACGACGTCCTTCAGACAGTTCACAAAACTACTTCTTTTAATTCTTTAACATAAGATTCTGCTACTATTGGAACCAGTGATTTACGTTTCGATTGGTGTGCTTTTTGGGCCAATTGCACAATTTGGTGCTTTGCTGTCCCTAAGGGATTTCCATTAGACCATAAGACATAAGAGTAGAATTAGGCCATTTGGCCCATCGAGTTTGCCCCACTATTTCATCATGGCTGATCCATCAGCCCCAATCTCCAGCCTTCTCCCTGTATCCCTTCGTCCCTGACCAACCGAGAACCTATCAACCTCTGCTTTAAATATTCATAGTCTTGGCCTCCACAGCTGCCTGTGGCAACAATCCCACAGATTCACCACTCCCTGGCTAAAGAAATTCTTCTTCATCTCCATTCTAAAAGGACGTCCCTCTATTCTGAGTCTGTGTCTTCTGGTCTTAAACTCTTCCTTCATCGGAAACGTCATTTCCACATCCGCTCAATCAAGGCCTTTCACCATGTGATAGGTTTCAATGAGGTCACCCCTCATTCTTCTGAATTCAAATGAATACAGGCCCAGAGCCATCAACTGCTCTTCATACGACAAGCAGTTCAAAACTGAAATCATTTCCATGAATCTCCTTTAAACCCTGTCCAGTTTCAGTGCATCTTTTCTAAGATAAGGGGCAAAAAATTGCTCACAGTACTCCAAGTGAGGCCTTACCCATACTTTATAAAGTCTTAATATTACATCCTAGCTTTTATATTCTAGTCCTCTTGAAAAGGATGCTAACATCATATTTGCCTTCCTGATGACAGACTCAACCTGCAAATTAACTTTCAGGGGATCCTGCACATGGACTCCCAAGTGCCTTTGCACCTCTGTTTTTTTTTAGTATTTTTTATCCATTTACAATATAGTCAACCCTTTAATTTCTTCTACCAAAGTGCATGGCCATACACTTCCTGTGCCATTTGTAGTCCATCTCCCATTTCTTTGTCCATTCTCCTAATCAGTCTAGGCCCTTCTGTAGCTTCTCTACTTCCTCAAAACTACCTGCCCCTCCACATATTTTCATATCATTCGCAAGCATTGCAACAAAACCATTAATTCCATCGTCCAAACCATTGACCTATAACAGACAACCCCAGTAGGTGGACTGCTGGCCAGGTCCGGACCACGAGAACCAAGTGTCTGGACCACGCCAACCCATTGGCACTTACGTGAACGCACCTGTCATAACATGTAAATAAAGCATGTGCTGCTCTAATTTATTTTAACCTCATCCCACACCGTACACTTGACCTACGCCCCGGTAGAGCGCGCTCTCTACAGTCCTTGACCAGACAGCGGCACGCACCAGCTACCTGTCTGTCACCTAAGAAGCGAATCTGTCATCTAAGCGAATTGTCACCAGCAGTAACTCACGGACCCTAAACTAAGAACAACATGGCCTGCGCGAAAAAGCACAAAGTCGACCAGGAAAGCAGTCAGTTCAAACCTGACTGGACTGATCAGTTTTCTTTTATTTTACCTCACCATGCCAATGCTAAACCAACATACTCAAAATGCATGCAGTCCGTAACTGTCTGCAAATCAGAAAATCTAAAGTGGCATTTCAACACTATGCATGCTGCCAGTTTTAATGCCAACTACCCTGCAAAATCAGATCAATGCAAGCAAAAAATTGTAAATATGATAACATCATACAAGCACTCCGTTTCTACTATCTGTAAGTCAACATCTGCACAAGAGAGCACAACAGCATGTGTCATGGAATCTTGCCAAAGCTAAGAAGCCATTTGCTGATGCTGAGTTGATTAAAACGTGTGCAATTGATATGGTTGGCCAAGTTTTAAGTCATGATGAGAAAACCAAGAAAACGGTTGTGGAGCTATTAAAGATGGTGCCATTGTCGGCTAACACGGCAGCAAGAAGAGTAGAAGTTTTAGCGGAGGAGTGTTTTTCCAATCTACTCACCGATTTTGGAGAAAGCAGAAGCCATATCACTAGCCATAGACTTGTCTGTGACCAAACCGATATGGAAGAGCTATCTGAGTTCACTAGATGTTTTGATGGGAAGACCTTTCGGGAAGAGCTACTTTGTTTGCTTCCTCTACCTGGGTGCACAACTGGGGAAATAATTTTTAATGAATTGACACAGTTCTTTGAGAAGAATGGCTTGGATGTGAGCAAAATTGTGTCCGTTGTCACCGATGGGGCTCTGTCCATGGTGGAACAACACAAGGTCTTGGTAAGCAGGTTTGTTGCTGTTAACCCAGCACTCTTGGCATTTCATTGCATTATTCACAAATCATTGTTGTGCGCTAAACTGTGTGGGGAAATGGAAGAGGCGATGGATACTGTGACGAGACTGGTAAATTTCGTTTGTGAGCGTTCTAGTCTGCAACATTGCCTTTTCAGAGCATTGCTGGAGGAAATTCAGCGGAAGACAAAGATCTTTTGCTGCATAATGATGTTCGCTGGCTGAGCAAAGGCCGTGTGTTGGAGAGGGTGTACGATCTGCACGATGAGCTTGTGTCATTTTTATCCAGCTTGCAGAGCCAAAAAGCCCAAGGATTTAAGAGGTTTTTAAGTGACAACAAGGTGATGGCACATGTTCTTTTTTTGTGTGACATCATCTCTCATCTAAATCAACTTAGTTGGCAATTACAAGGCAACAACCACACTGTTGCGGACATGTACGAGGCCATTGAAGCTTTCTGGTCAAAGCTGAACCTTTTGGAGAGAGACATTCATGGGAGAAAGTTGCACTTTCCATGTCTGTGGGAGCATTGCGAGAAGAACGAAATGCGGGAGGATCTAGTGATGAAGGATTTTGTGACGAGCCTGGCAGAAAACTTCAGGGAATGATTTGAAAGCTCCCCTAAACTCTCAGGTGACATCCTCCTCTTCCTGAGACAGCTGTTCTTCATTTCAGCTGACGGCCAGTGGACTGCAGAGGCCAAAAGGCTGGTGCCTTCCATAGATGAGGCAACTCTTCAGATGGAGGTCTTGGAAATGGGAACATCTGATTTGCTCAAAGCACAACACAAGGACGTTGGGGTGAGTGACTTTTGGATTAATGTGGTTTCCCAAGCTCAATTCAAAAACACGAGAGCTACTGCAATGCTCCTACTCGCACTGTTCCCCTCCGCGTACATATGTGAGTCATCGTTTTCTTCAGTGAACTCTATCAAGAACCAGGACGGAAACAGACTACTCAATGCACATCTGGGCCAGTGCCTCAGGATTGCCACAACAGAATACAGGCCCGACATCAGGATGGTTGCCTCATCCCGTCGCTGTCACTTCTCTCACTGAGTGGTGAGTGAATCAATTTATTTTTGTCCATTTGTCAATCTTATTGTGGTATAATAATATTACAACAGCAATAATACATAATTTCATTTATAGCTACACTTCATACTTCAAATGCTACATAGCTTAATTAAAAAGAACAAATAGATTAAATGGAAGAACAGAAACAGTGGAAAAGGCAGTACTACTAAATCTCTTTGTGTGGAAGAGAAGTGGTGAAGACTACCATCTTTACAATGTGTGTGTGTGTGTGTATTTTAAGTCCCAGATGAGTTCTCAATGTGACAGCTGACAGTTGTGATAGCAAGAGTCATAATTAAGTGGTTGGTTTTGGACTTATTTTGTTTCAAGAGTGCATTTTTTTTCTTCTGTGACCAATAACACAGGTTTTTAGAATCCCAGGCCTAAATTATTACTACTACTAATAATAATAATGGTAATAGCAGCAACAACATCTGCCCATAAATCAACTTACTGGCACAATGGAAAAAAACCCTGGACGTTTTGGCCCTTGGCTTGGCATGCTTGACATAACTTGGCCCTTGTGGAAAACTAATTGGGGAACCCTGACCTATAATGTAAAAAGAATCGGTCCGAACACAGACCCCTATGGAACACCACTAGTCAATGGTAGCCAGCCAGAAAGGCTCCCTTTATTCCCACTCTTTGCCTCTTGCCTATCAGCTACAGCTTTATCCATGCTAGAATCTTCCCTGTATTATCTTGGACTCTGAACATGTTAAGCAGCCTCATGTGTGACACCTTGTCAAAATGTCCTTCTGAAAATTCAAGTACTGAAAATCAACCAATTCTCCTTTTTTCTATCCTTTGTGTTATTTCTTCAAAGAATTCCATCAGGTTTATCAAACAAGACATGGTTTCCTTAAGGAAACCATGCAGACTATGGCTTATTTTATCATGTGCCTCGAAGTATCCCAAAACCACATCCTTAGCAATTAGCTCCAACATCTTCCCAACCACTGAGGTCAGACTAATTGGCCTATAATATCCTATCTTATGGCTCCGTACCTTCTTGAAAAGTGGAGTGACATTTGCAATTTTCCAGTCTTCTGGAAACATTCCAGAGTCTAGTGGGTCTTGAAAAATTAGTACTAATGCCTCCACAATCTCTGCAGCCACCGCTGGGGTCAACATTTACCTGTTCAACAGACTGTGAACTTCGTCCAAGTGCATCACAAGTTTGAAAGAGAGATATGTTCTTTGGTCAGAAGATAATCAGAAAGCTCTACACTGCTTTGCTGAGTCACTGCAGCTCTCTTCTGCTTTTCATTGCCTGTAGAATGGTGAAATTATTAAAAGTTACTCATTGTTAGGGCAGATAGAGGAAGTGTTGATCTTCTGAACTCCTTGAAGGTTTGGACTGTATAGTCGGACTGAAAGCACTGGAGAGACACCATGAACAATGCCTCCATGAAATTCTGCAAATTCATTGACACAATAACTGAACCAACAGCACAAAAACTGTTTCAAGGATTTTCTCCTTGGAGCGACTGAGGATGAGAGGTGACCTGACAGAAGCATGCAAGATAATGAGAGGCATTGATTGTGTGGATAGTCAGAGGCTTTTTCCCAGGGCTGAAATGGCTAGCACGAGAGGGCATAGTTTTAAGGTGCTTGGAAGTAGGTACAGAGGAGATGTCAAGGGTAAGTTTTTTATGCAGAGAGTGGTGAGTGCGTGGAATGGGCTGCCGGCGGCGGTGGTGAAGGCAGAAACGGTAGAGTCTTTTAAGAGACTCCTGGATGGATACATGGAGCTTAGAAAAGTAGAGGGCTATGGGAAAGCCTAGGTAGTTCTAAGGTAAGGACATGTTTGGCACAGCTTTGTGGGCTGAAGGGCCTGTATCATGCTGTAGGTTTTCTATGTTTCTATGTTTCTATGTTCTCAAAACCTACGTGAAAAACTGTAATATTCTGAGAGATGTGCAAACCCCTGACCTGGAGTCAATCAGAGTGCAGAGCAGCTTCTAGGAAGGCATGCGAACATTGGGTTTCCATGTCAGGAGAATGGAGATGTCCAGTGAAAATGGTGGAAGGACCAAGGCAACACCCGCACATCCTTGGACTCTGTTGGTCGTTGAAGCAAACAATGCACTCACTATATGTTTCGATGTACACTTGACAAATAATCTTCTTCACCTTCACATAGCATGCCACACTGCTCGGCAGAAAACACAGAACACAACAAGACAGAATGCAACAAGCAATAAAGCAATAACAGCGAAACAAGCCCCATCCCTCCCACCCATGGACACACACAGCCCTCCCACCCCAGGTGTACTGTGCACCTTGTGAAGTAGGAAGTACACAATTCAGCAGTTAACCAAACCTGGCTCACCAGAACACGGGAGACAGGATAGAACATCCAAGCTCCAGCTGTTTTATTTGGCAGCATGCACACATACAATTAAGTCCAAGTAAAACTGAGAACGCCTCTCAAGGTCCAACCCTACATCCCCGTTGTTAGAGGTGGAAACAGATAAGGCCAGCCAACAAGACTCTGGTGAAGCTGTATAGGCCAATCTCCTGTACGGTGAATACAATGGATTACAGAAACATTGATGAACTCCAACCACACCATCGACTTTGGACAATTGAGTTGGGACATCAACAATGGTCTTTGCTCCACTGGGAGCTAAGTGCCCAAGAAGAGGAAGAAAACTGACAGCAAACCAGAAAAATAGTGCAAGTACTTAATGCAGCAAACTTATGATGATTAAATCACACATTCATCAGAGTTAGGAATATGAAAGTAGACACATGTAAAATATCCATAACTATACACAACATGATTAAGCAAAGTTTTAAAGATTGCAAGAAGATTAATATCATGTAAGCATTCATTACCTTACCAAGGCTGGTCGATCACAATACCGATAATCGGGAATAAACTTTCACAGAACATCAACACTCAACATTGCTCAGGTAGCGTTCCCCTTTATGAACTAAGCCAACACTTACAAATGATGGTTTGTGATGGGGCAGACAAGGGAAAGATGACACAGGGCTGTGTAAATGTGCTTTAGTCTGACTCAGAGAACTCCGCCACAACAAAATGACTACCCTCACGTGATCCAACTGAATTTCAAATTTAAAGGCGGTCTTGCAATCAGAATAAAAGTCAGCAGCACTGTATTACATCAGCATAGAGCATCTTCAGCCTCCGGCTGACTCACTCGCAGACACTGGGCTTCGATTTCTCCAGGGGCCCCGCAGACCCAGGCATCCACAGACTTCCAGACTGCCGATTGACCTTCAGGCTTTGATCTTCAGTATCGACCCCAGGACTTGCCGATACGACGGATGAATGAGTGTAAAGAAGTCACCTCTGTCCTCTTAAGAGACACCGTGACACTACTTGACAAAGAGTAGGGGAATTTTCTGCTGTGGCTAAGATTAATCCCCCTATCAATAGTACTTCAAGAATAATCTGACCATTAACCGATTTCTGTTTGAATGCTAAGACTCGTAGATATAAGGAAAATGGAGGGTCATAGGCTGTGTAGGAGGGGTTACATTGATCATGCAGTAGGCTCATATTGGTCAACACAAGATTATGGGCTGAAGGGCCTGTACTGGGCTGTACTAGTCTAAGTCTAACTCATACTGTCTGCTCAGTCACCTCCTAAGGCAGCAGAGTACTTAACTGCCTGGAAAATATTTTATAGTGTGCTAAGTTTATTAAAGACATGGTATAAATTATTTCTTCCTTTAAGATGATGGAATATATTCAAACATTATTTCCCTACAACATAGGAGTGGCTATTTGGTCCATTGACATATACGATCTCTCAGAAGATTATCATCAGTCCCATTCACCCATTCCTGTGGACCCTATTCTTCCTCACATGCCCATCAACACTCAGTTCTCCTGCCATCAATCTTCATCAGGGATAACTGACAATGGTCAGTTTATCTCCAAAGACAAAGTAAAATTTATTATTAAGGTACGTATATGTCACCATATACTACATACTTGGAGATGTTGCCGGTGAACAATGCAACAAAAGACGACATCCTTCAGACAGTTCACAAAACTACTTTGTTTACTTTTTCTTTTAAATATGATTCTGCTACTACTGAATCCTTTAATTTACATTTTGATGGTGTGCTTTTGGGCCAATTGAGCAATCTGGCACTTTGCTGTCTCTGAGGGAGTTCGGTGAGCTTCGGAGCGGAGGTCAAAAACCCTGGAGATGGGGCGCAACCCCATGATCGACTCCATTTCTTGCCGATCTGACCGATTAAAGAGCCGAGCAAGATTGAAATCAACTAGAGTGGAAGGTGGGTGGGTGTTCAATGGTTTCTCACTGCATTTGACCAATCCCTTTCTCTCTCTCACACACACTCACTGCAGCCGGGAGAAGGTACCTGCGTTTGACCGGTCTCTCTCCCTCTCGGTCTCGCTTGATGCTGCCGGGGGATGATGCTGGAGTCTTGGGTCTTGGGCAAGATTTAATTAATGCAGTTTGTGGATTAGCTCTGCATTTCATATGATATGTGTTTCTGATTTCTGGTTACTCCTTTTTATTGCTATTTGATGTGATTTCGAATGGGACTGACTGGCTCTGCGGCCTGTAGTCAACAAATGACAAATCACTAAATTGAACTGAGCTGAACTAAACAGAATATATCTAGACTGATTTTGATGTTTATATTCTGTGTGTTTTTCGCTCGTTTTTTGCTGTTTGCAGAATTTGTTCTTTTTTTTTGCGTGTTGCACGTTTGATGTTTTCCTTGAATGGGTTCCAATGGTGTTTCTTTGTTTTGTGGTTGTCTGTGAGAAGAAGAAACTTAGGGTTGTATACTGCACACGCACTTTGATAATAAATGTACTGCTGAAGTCAGAAGCTTACATACACCTGAGCGAAATACATTTAAACTCAGTTCTTCACAATTCCTGACATTTAATCCTAGAAAACATTCCCTGTCTTAGGTCAGTTAGGATCACTACGTTATTTTAATAATGTGAAATGTCAGAATAATAGTAGAGAGAATGATCTATTTCAGCTTTTATTTCTATCATCAGTGGGTCAGAAGTTTACATACACTTTGTTAGTATTTGGTGGCATTGCCCTTAAATTGTTTAACTTGGGACAACCATTTTGGGTAGTCTTCCACAAGCTTCTCACAGTTAGTTGCTGGAATTTTGTTCCATTGTTCCAGACAGAACTGGTGTAACTGAGTCAGGTTTGTAGGCCTCTTTGCTCGCACATGCTTTTTCAGTTCTGCCCACAAATTTTCTATCGGATTGAGGCCAGGGCTTTGTGATGGCCACTCCAATACCTCGACTTTGTTGTCCTTAAGCAATTTTGCCACAACTTTGGAGGTATTCTTGGGGTCATTGTCCATTTGGAAGACCCATTTGCGACCAAGCTTTAACTTCCTAGCTGATGTCTTAGATGTTGCTTCAATATATCCACATAATTTTCCTTCCTCATGATGTCATCTATTTTGTGAAGTGCACTAGTCCCTCCTGCAGCAAAGCACCCCCAGAACATGATGCTGCCACCCCCATGCTTCACGGTTGGGATGGTGTTCTTCGGCTTGCAAGTCTCACCCTTTTTCCTCCAAACATAACAATGGTCATTATGGCCAAACAGTTCAATATTTGTTTCATCAGACCAGAGGACATTCCTCCAAAAAGTAAGATCTTTGTCCCCATGTGCACTTGCAAACTGTAGTCTGGCTTTTTTATGCAACATACATCAAAGTTGCTGGTGAACGCAGCAGGCCAAGCAGCATCTATAGGAAGAGGCGCAGTCGACGTTTCAGGCCGAGACCCTTCGTCAGGACTAACTGAAGGAAGAGTGAGTAAGGGATTTGAAAGCTGGAGGGGGAGGGGGAGATGCAAAATGAGTAACAGATGGGGTACGAGGGGGAGGTGGGGCCTTAGCGGAAGTTAGATTTACTCATTTTTATGCACACATTCTTTCTCTCACTCTCCTTTTTCTCCCTCTGTCCCTCTGAATGTACCTCTTGCCCATCCTCTGGGTCACCCCCCTTGTCTTTCTTCCCGGACCTCCTGTCCCATGATCCTCTCGTATCCCCTTTTGCCTATCACCTGTCCAGCTCTTGGCTCTATCCCTCCCCCTCCTGTCTTCTCCTATCATTTTGCATCTCCCCCTCCCCCTCCAGCATTCAAATCCCTTACTCACTCTTCCTTCAGTTAGTCCTGACGAAGGGTCTCGGCCTGAAACGTCGACTGCGCCTCTTCCTATAGATGCTGCTTGGCCTGCTGCGTTCACCAGCAACTTTGATGTATGTTGCTTGAATTTCCAGCATCTGCAGAATTCCTGTAGTCTGGCTTTTTTATGGCGGTTTTGGAGCAGTGGCTTCTTCCTTGCTGAGCAGCCTTTCAGGTTATGTCGATATAGGACTCGTTTTACTGTGGATATGGATACTTGTCTACCTGTTTCCTCCAGCATCTTCACAAGGTCCTTTGCTGTTGTTCTGGGATTGATCTGCACTTTTCGCACCAAAGTACGTTCATCTCTAGGAGACAGAATGCATCTCCTTCCTCAGCGGTATGACGGCTGCGTGGTCCCATGGTGTTTATACTTGCGTACTATTGTTTGCACAAATGATCGTGGCACCTTCAGGCGTTTGGAAATTGCTCCCAAGGATGAACCAGAATTGACATCATTTTCTGACCTCAATCCGATAGAAAATTTGTGGGCAGAACTGAAAAAGTGTGTGCCAGCAAGGAGGCCTACAAGCCTGACTCAGTTATAACCAGTTCTGTCTGGAGAAATGGAACAAAATTCCAGCAACTCACTGTGAGAAGCTTGCGAAAGGCAATCCAAAATGTTTGACTTAAGTTAAACAATTTAAAGTCAATGCTACCAAATATTAACAAAGTGTATGTAAACTTCTGACCCACTGGGAAAGTGATGAAAGAAATAAAAGCTAAAAAAAATCATTCTTTCTACTATTATTCTGATGTTTCACATTCTTAAAGTAAAGTAGTGATCCTAACTGACCTAAGACAGGGAATGTTTTCTAGGATCAAATGCCAGGAATTGTAGAAAAACCGAGTTTAAATGTATTTGGCTAAGGTGACTGTAAACTTCTGACTTCAACTGTACCTTGAATCTTTGAATCATTGAATCTATACCATCTTGAGATTTATTTTCTGGTAATCAAGAAAATAAAGAAATACAATTGTATTTATAAAAAGCTTGGCATAAACAAAGACTGATAACCAATGTGCAAAAGTATATAAATTGTGCAAATAACAAGAAAATAACATTGAGAACATGAGTTGTAAAGAGTTCTGAAGGTGAATCTGTAGGTTGGGGATTGATTCATCTTGCAATGAGAGGAAAATGGGGAACCCAGCAGAAACCCAGCCAGTCACCGGGGTGGGAGTGGGGGGAGGGGGTGATGTGCCAACTCCACATACAGTTCCATGTAAAAATCTTAGGTACATATATATAGCAAGGGTGCCTAAGACTTTTGCACAGTACTGTAGTAATTTTAAGTATTGCACTGTACTGCTGCAAAAAAATAACAAATTTCATGATGGTGATAAATCTAATTTTGATAAGAGTCTCTATTGTGGTCTGAGAGTTGGAAGGGACAGGGAGAGGGGAATCATGGATAAGGAAAGGGAAAGGGAGAAGGGAGGAACCATCTCTTTGGAATTAGATGACATTCCCTGGTGTCTCTGAGCTGGGTGTGTCTGCATCTACGCCACCCCCCACCCCCGTCACTTCTTCTCTGCCACCTGTCCCACACCCCTTCTGCGGTGCTCCACCTCACCATTCCCGACGTCCTTTGCTTCCACCAGATTTACAAACTCACTCTCTGCTCCATATTGACAAACACAGTACTGTGCAGAAGGCTTAGTCACCTTATGTCATGGTCCAGTCCATGTAGTCCGCATTCCAGTTCACGGTCTGGTCCACCGACCCTTGCTCCCGGTTTTCCTGTCTACCTTGTTTCTGTTCCTGTTGAGCACTAATTGAGGCAGCTAATTCTCGTTGGGACTGGCTGCATAAATACCTCCAGAGAGCAGGGCATGGCTGCTGGATTGTTCTTGTTCTTACTCCTTGTATCCCTTCCCCTGCCTTCTGCTTCCTCGCCTTGCATTGCCTGAAGCCTTGCCTTGTCTTGCAGGTAACTCTCGCCTCGCCTGAAGTTCTTGTCTCACCTTGCATTGCCTGAAGCCTTGCCTTGTTTTGCTGGTAACTCTCGCCTTGTCTTGCTGGTAACTCTCGCCTCGTCTCGCCTGCAGTCTTGTCCTGGAGCCACCCTGCACCTAGCTCCCTTCCTGTCCCTTGCCTCCGTCAGGTAAGCCAGGCCATCTTGCCGTTACCCTACGGTTGGTTCTGTCCCTTCCTGTCCCATGCTTCTGTTGGGTAAGCCAAGCCAGATTGCCATTACCCTGCGGTGGGTCCTGTCCCTTCCTGTCCCTTGCCTCCATTGGGTAAGCCAGGCCGTCTTGCCGTTACTCTACGGTTGGTTCTGTCCCTTCCTGTCCCTTGCCTCCATCAAGTAAACCAGGCCAGATTACCGTTACCCTGCCGTGGGTTCTGTCCCTTCCTGTCTCTTGCCTTGGTCGGGTGGAGATCCGCGCCCTGCCCAGGTGATCTGCGCCCTGCCCAGGAGGAGCTTCAAGACCCCAAGCCTCTAGCCAAGCCTTGCCTCAAGCCTCTGGTCTCAAGCCTCAAGCCTCTAGTCTCAAGCCTTGCCTCAAGTCTCTGGTCTCCAGCCTCGCATCAAGCCTGAAGACTCCAGCCTAGTCTTGCCTGCCAGCCAAGCCTAGTTCTGGTGTCTGAGCCAGAGGCAAAACCCAGGTTCTGGGTCCTTGTCCAGTCTCTGGCTCGGAGTCCAAGCCCTGGCTCCCAGCTCTCCTGTCCAGTCCTGTTCTGGATTCCCAGTTTTCTTGTCCATGTCCTAGCCCTCACCCTGTATCCTAGTCCTGTCCCTAGTACTTTAGTGTCTGTGTCTTGCACTTGGGTCTGTTCCCAGCCACCTCCCTATGACACCCTAGCTATATACGAGGGGTGATTGATAAGTTTGTGGCCTAAGGTAGAAGGAGTCAATTTTAGAAAACCTAGCTCATTTATTTTTCAACATATTCCCCTTCTACATTTACACACTTAGTCCAACGGTAATGGAGCATACCGATCTTGGACCTCCAGAAAGTGTCCACAGATGGGTGATTGATAAGTTTGTGGCCTAACATAGAAGGAGATGAGTTATACAGCTCTCATTACGTGCACATGCAGTTCAACTCTTTGAGTGATTATGTAGAAAGTTTGAAGTTAATAACATCAGTTAATAACTCAACAGGAGTGATTGATAAGTTCGTGGCCTAAGGTAGAAGGAGATGAGGTACTAACTTCAAACTTTCTACATAATCACTCAAAGCATTGACCTATATGCGCATGTAATGAGAGCTGTATAACTCATCTCCTTCTACCTTAGGCCACAAACTTATCAATCACCCATCTGTGGACACTTTCTGGAGGCCCAAGTTCGGTATGCTTCACAACCGCTGGACTAAGTGTGTAAATGTAGGAGGGGACTATGTTGAAAAATAAATGTGCTAGGTTTTCTAAAATTGACTCCTTCTACCTTAGGCCACAAACTTATCAATCACCCTTCATATATTTGCCTATAACTTTTGCACGTTACTGTGGACAGCAGGCAAGGTTGTGATTAAGGATGGGCCACAGGGGAGGTGTGGCAGCAGCACTACCTGCTGGTTGAAACATCGCGCTCAGTAACTGTTGATTGCAGGAAGAGATAATCCATAGAATCAGTTCAAAGTTTTTTATTAAAGCCAAGGATCATTTTTATCTGCCTTTAGCAAACAGTTGTGTGAGGGAAGCAACACAGTACTCGCGATAGTTCTTGAGACGCTATCAGTTGGGTATCAATATTAATGGTATTTATTGAGATCAGAGGTCTCTAAGTTCTATGGTAACAAGTTAGCCCTAGAGAAGATTAAACAAAAAAAGGAGAGTAACTGATGGGCAAGCTTTGCATTCTCAGTAGTGCAAGGAATATGTCATTTCACTTGCTTCTCTCCTGGTAGGTCATTCAGCTGAGAGGAATGCTTTATTAAAGAGAGGTTTGTCTTGCCCTCACTTTTCTACACAACATCAATGTAAATCTAAAAAAATGAATGTTTAGGCTCAGTTTTCCAACCTTAGATTTTCTTATTCAAATATTATTGATCCTATTCAACATCCAAAGCAGAGGCAGGTGGACTAATTCTTGCATTTCCAAGGACACTTGTGGCTGATATTTCAGATATTTGTTAATAGAAAAGAAATACATTCTCATCCATTATGTGAAGAGAATAGAGCTGTCCCATTCATTCCCCACTTCTTGGCAAGAATTGCATGCTGCCATTGTGAAAAATTGCAGCCTTTTACAAAGATTCTGTTCTTTTCAATTTAGTTCAAGCCACCCAGCCTACTTTATTGAAGACAGCTAGGTAGAACAATGCTCTATCACTCTTGGATGGGTGCCAGGAGAAAGATAGACTTGTTAAGTTCCATTGGTTTGAACCTGAGGCAAACAGAGATTAACCCACACTTACCTGAATGGATGTTCCATGCCCGGAAAATCTAAAGGCCTCCAGTAACAATTTAGCAAGTAAACTTCAAATCACATCAATGACCCCAGTGGAATTTAAATCTGGAACATTAAGAAATTTCAGTCATCATCTGCAATCACCAAGCTCATCTGGTTTACTAATGTCCTCCAAGGAAAGTCATTTATTGAGGCTTTATGAGGGATTGGTTAGATTGCCTTTGGGCATTGTGGGCAGTTTTGGGCCCCATATCTAAGATAGGCTTTCTTTGGAGAGGGTCTGGAGGAGATTTATGAGAATGATCCTGAGAATGAAAAGGTTAATGTATGAAGAGTGTTTGATGGCTCTGGGCTTGTACTTGCTGGAGTTTAGAAGAATAGGTGTGGGGATTCTCTTTAAAACCTACTAAGAACTGAAAGGCCTTAATAACGTTGACATGGAGAGGATGTTTTGTAGTGGGAGAGTCTACGACCAAAGAGCACAGCCACAGAATAGAGGGACATCCCTTACAACAGAGATAAGGAAGAATTTCTTAATCCAGAGGGTGATGAAGCTGTGGAATTGACTAGACCTCCACAGCCATCTGGATGGAGGAGTTGCCCCTCAGGGTCCTGTTAAATTTCTCACCTCTTATGTTAAGCCTATGCCTTCCAGTTCTTAATTGTCCAGTCTTAGGGAAGAGACAGTGTGCGTTGACCCTCTCTAAGTGGTGGAAGAAACAGTAACAACATTTCAGAGATATCCTGACTGTACTGGAGCAACCAGGGCACAGAAGGGTGTGGAGTTAATGCAGGCAAGCAGGATTAGCATGATGGGTGCATTGATGTTGGGCTGTAGAGCCTGTATAACTCTACCGATCACTATCAGCAGTTGTAACAGTTGTATTAGCAGTGCGATGATTATTCTAAGCACAAGAGATTTTTCAGATGCTGGAAATCCCGAGCAACATATACAAAATGCTGGAGGAACTCAGCAGGTTAGGCAGCTTCTATGAAGGGGAATAAACAGTCAAAGATTTGGGCCAAGACCCTTCATCAGGATCTGCATAATCACACATGATCCATACCAGCATTTTGTATGATAATTATTGCTTCAGTTTTGAACACCCTGCTGTGAATCTCAGAAAGGGCACTGTACATTTTCATTGATGAAGATATGCCGGTCCAGGACCAGGAGGTGGGTGTGGTGTGATGGGGAAAAGAGAGGGCAAGGGGCGAGGGATCGGGGTCAGGGTCAGCGACTAAGCAAGGTAACTGGTAGTCAGTCAGAGGCTAGAGATCGGATTAATAGTGGGAGAGTTGGGTAAGGTGCAGAGACCAAGATCTTACATGTGGGCTGATGTCAGATATTCAGAAAATGGGCAGGTAGCAAGGGGACTGCTAGTTGTCTTTCACGAGCCCCAGAGCAGGAATCCACTGTGAAGGTCCAATTGCCAAGGAAGTTCTCAATGGTGATCACTCCCAAATGGATGGACCTTAAGTCATGACATCATAAGGAAGGAAACCTGTCACCTTTACCTGGAAAACACAAGAGATTCTGCAGGTGCAGGAAATCCAGAGTAATATATGCAAAATGCTGGAGGAACTCAGCAGGACAGGCAGCATCTATGGAGAGGAATGAAGAGTCAATGTTTCAGGCTGAGAGCCTTCATTAGGACTGGAAAGGAATGAGGAAGAAGACTGATTAAGAAGGTGATTGGTTGAAAAGAATGGGTAAGAGTGGAGCTAGAATGGGGAATGAAAGACGAGAGAAGAGAGAGAGAGGACAGAAATTTCTGAACATTGAAGGAATCGATGTTTATGCCTCTAGGTGAGATCAAGGCCAATTAGGGATGGACCAAATTATTGCTGGAAATATCCACATCCGTAAAAGAATAAATAAAAAGAAACTTCTGCCAGCAATGAACAGAGAACAGCAACGTCCCATGGAAATCCTGTCAGCCACACTGTAGTGAACCGCCCTGGGAGAGAACCTCTGAACTTCAAGAGAAGTGCAGGACAGTTTGATACCTGAGATTCCCTCTGATTAAAATTGGTTTAATCGCATAATGTTAAAAGTGCATTATGCAATTGAATTTCTCAGCTAATCTGATGAGTAATAATGGTCAGGATACAGTACATAAAGAAGTTACTTGCAAACACTTATCAGAATTTTTGTATTCAAATTGAAGGGCAAAACCTTTCCTATCCATATACCTGTCCAAAATATTGTTCATGTATTTGCCTCCAACAATGTAACACTTCCTCAAGGATGAGCTCACCAGAATTAAATTTCAGCAAAGCACGTACAGGAGCGAGATATACCAACTGGTAGAGTGGTGTCACAGCAACAACCTTGCACTCAGTGTCAGTAAGACCAAAGAACTGATTGTAGACTTCAGAAAGGGTAAGATGAGGGAACACATACCAATCTTCATAGCGGGATCAGAAGTGGAGAGAGTGAGTAATTTCAAATTCCTGGGTATCAACATCTCTGAGGATCTAACCTGGTACCAACATATCAACGCAGCTATAAAGAAAGCAAGACAGTGGCTATACTTCAACAGGAGTCTGAGGAGATTTGGTATGTCACCTTGAATACTTGAAAGATTCTACAGATGTACTATTGAAACCATTCCAACTAGCTGGTATTGGGGGGGGGTGGGGGGGCTACTGCACAGGATCAAAGAAAGCTGCAGAGAGTTGTTAAATTAGTCAGCTCCATCATGGGCACTAGCCTCCGTAGTATCCAGGACATCTCCAAGTATCAGTGCCTCTAAAACGTGACATCCATCATTAAGGACCCACACCCGCCAGTCAGAATCAGAATCTGGTTTATTATCACCGGCATGTGACTTGAAATTTGTTAACTTAGCAGCAGCAGTACAATGCAATACATAATCTAGCAGAGTGAAAAAAATAATAATAAAGAAAATTTTAAACTAACAATAAATAAACAAGTAAATCAATTATATTAGATTAGATTAGATTATGAAGACACGCAGTCCTCTTTTATTGTCATTTAGTTATGCAAGCATTAAGAAATGATACAATGTTCCTCCAGAATGATATCACAGAAACACAAGACAAACCAAGACTAAAAAAACTGACAAAAACCACATAATTATAACATATAGTTACAACAGTACAAAGCAATACCGTAATTTGATTAAAAAAAACAGACCCTGGGCACGGTAAAAAAAAGTCTCAAAAACTCTCAAAAGTCCCGTCATCTCACGTAGACGGTGGAAGGAAGAGAAACTCTCCCTGCCATGAGCTTCCAGCGCTGCAAACTTGCCGATGCAGCACCCTGGAAGCACCCGACCACAGCTGACTGGAGTCCATCCGAAAACTCCAAGCCTATGACCTGCCCTCCGAGACCGAGCACTGAGCACCACCTCTGCCGAGCGCTTCGACCCCAGCCCCGGCAACAGGCAATAGGCAAAGCAGAGGATTTGGGGCCTTCCCCTCTGGAGATTCTCAATCGCACAGTAGCAGCGGCAGCGAAGCGGGCATTTCTGAAGTTTCTTCAGATGTTCCTCCGTGCTTCTCACGTCTGTCTCCATCAAATCAGGATTGTGCACGGCCCCTACCTAACAAATACGATATCATTTCGGAGCAGCCGCACGCACTGCATCGCACCGCCATCTTCTCCTCCCCTCTTATATGTTGAATAGATTAAAAAATATGCAAAAACAAATAGTGTATATTAAAAAAAAAGTGAGGTAGTGACCGAAGCTTCAAAGTCCATTTAGGAATCGGATGGCAGAGGGGAAGAAGCTGTTCTTGAATCGCTGAGTGTGTGCCTTCAGGCCTCTGTACCTCCTACCTGATGGTAACAGTGAGAAAAGGGCATGTCCTGGGTGCTGGAGGTCCTTAATAATGGACACTGCCTTTCTGAGACACCACTCCCTAAAGATGTCCTGGGTATTTTGTAGGCTATTACCCAAGATGGAGCTGACTAGATTTATGACCTTCTGCAGCTTCTTTTGGTCCTGTGCCCTCCATACGAGACAGTGATGCAGCCTGTCAGAATGCTCTCCACGGAACAACTATAGAAGTTTTTGAGTGTATTTGTTGACATGCCAAATCTCTTCAAACTCCTAATAAAGTATAGCCACTGTCTTGCCTTCTTTATAAATACATCAATATGTTGGGACCAGGTTAGATCCTCAGAGATGGAACTGAACTGAACTGCAGTTGCGCCTGAACTGGAGGGGAACTAACATCCTTGCGGGAAGGTTTGCTAGTGCTGCTCCGGGGGGTTTAAACTAGATTTGCAGGGGAAGGGGAACCAGAGTGTTAGAGCAGATAGTGAGGTGGAGGAGGAGAAAGGTCATGCGAGAACTGCAAGTATAGTGCATGGAGTAAAGCCAGATCTAGCATATAAAGAGGCTTTGAGGAAGGAGAAGCAGAATAAAGGGTGTAAAGGTAGTAAGGTAGAAGGGCTAAAGTGTGTGTACCTCAATGCAAGAAGCATCAGGAACAAAGGTGATGAACTGAGAGCTTGGATACATACATGGAATTATGATGTAGTGACCATTACAGAGACTTGGCTGGCACCAGGGTAGGAATGAATTCTCAATATTCCTGGATTTCAGTGCTTTAAAAGGGATAGAGGGGGCGGAAAAAGGGGAGGAAGGGTGGCATTACTGGTCAGGGATACTATTACAGCTACAGAAAGGGTGGGTAATGTAGCAGGATCCTCTTTTGAGTCAGTATGAGTGGAAGTCAGGAACAGAAAGGGAGCAGTTACTCTATTGGGGGTATTCTATAGGCCCCCTGGTAGCAGCAGAGATACCAAGAAGCAGGTTGGGAGGCAGATTTTGGAAAGGTGCAAAAATAACAGGGTTGTTATCATGGGTGACTTTAACTTCCCTAATATTGATTGGCATCTGATTAGTTCCAATGGTTTAGACGGGACAAAGTTTGTTAAGTGTGTCCAGGACAGATTCCTGTCACAGTATTCTGCAGGGTTCTGAGTTGGATGATCAGCCATGATCATACTGAATGGCGGTGCAGGCTCGAAGGGCCGAATGGCCTACTCCTGCACCTATTTTCTATGTTTCTATGTTTCTATGTTTCTATGTATGTTGACAGGCCAACTAGGGGGAATGCCATACTAGATCTAATACTGTATTAGGTAACGAACCGGGTCAGGTCACAGATCTCTCAGAGAGTTAACATCTGGGGGACAGTGACCACTGCTCCCTGGCCTTTAGCATTATCATGGAAAAGGATAGAATCAGAGAGAACAGGAAATTTTTTAATTGGGGAAGGGAAAATTTTGAGACTATAAGGCTAGAACTTGCGATGTGAATCGGCATGATGTTTTTTGCAGGGAACTGTACTAAGGACATGTGGTCGATGTTCAGGGATCTCTTGCAGGATGTTAGGGATAAATTTGTCCCAATGAGGAAGATAAAGAATGGTAGGGTGAAGGAACCATGGGTGACAAGTGAGGTGGAAAATCTAGTCAGGTGGAAGAAGGCAGCATACATGAGGTTTAGGAAGCAAGGATCAGATGGGTCTATTGAGGAATATAGGGAAGCAAGAAAGGATCTTAAGGAGGGGCTGAGAAGAGCAAGAAGGGGGCATGAGAAGGCCTTGGCGAGTAGGGTAAAGGAAAACCCCAAGGCATTCTTCAATTATGTGAAGAACAAAAGGATGACAGGAGT
The DNA here is from genome assembly GCF_963921235.1 of Mobula hypostoma. NCBI lineage: Eukaryota > Metazoa > Chordata > Chondrichthyes > Myliobatiformes > Myliobatidae > Mobula > Mobula hypostoma. Next base: position 17,997,436 of record NC_086104.1, on the reverse strand, counting down.
GAAGGTAGGACCGATTAGAGATAAAGGTGGGAAGATGTGCCTGGAGGCTGTGGAAGTGAGTGAAGTCCTCAATGATTACTTCTCTTCGGTATTCGCCATTGAGAGGGAACTTGATGACGGTGAGGACAATATGAGTGAGGTTGATGTTCTGGAGCATGTTGCTATTAAGGGAGACGAGGTGTTGGAGTTGTTAAAATACATTAGGACGGATAAGTCCCCGGGGCCTGACGGAATATTCCCCAGGCTGCTCCATGAGGTGAGGGAAGAGATTGCTGAGCCTCTGGCTAAGATCTTCATGTACTCGTTGTCCACGGGAATGGTACCGGAGGATTGGAGGGAGGCAAATGTTGTCCCCTTGTTCAAAAAAGGTAGTAGGGATAGTCTGGGTAATTATAGACTAGTGAGCCTTATGTCTGTGGTGGGAAAGCTGTTAGAAAAGATTCTTAGAGATTGGATCTATGAGCATTTAGAGAATCATGGTCTGATCAGGGACAGTCAGCATGGCTTTGTGAAGGGCAGATCGTGTCTAACAAGCCTGATAGAGTTCTTTGAGGAGGTGACCAGGCATATGGATGAGGGTAGTGCAGTGGATGTGATCTACATGGATTTTAGTAAGGCATTTGACAAGGTTCCACAAGGTAGGCTTATTCAGGAAGTCAGAAGGCATGGGATCCAAGGAAGTTTGGCCAGGTGGATTCAGAATTGGCTGCCTACAGAAAGCAGAGGGTCGTGGTGGAGGGAGTGCATTCGGATTGGAGGATTGTGACTAGTGGTGTCCCACAAGGATTGGTTCTGGTACCTCTGCTTTTCGTGATTTTTATTAACGACCTGGATGTAGTGGTAGAAAGGTGGGTTGGCAAGTTTGCAGAAGACACAAAGGTTGGTGGTGTTGTGGATAGTGCAGAGGATTGTCAAAGATTGCAGAGAGACATTGATAGGATGCAGAAGTGGGCTGAGAAGTGGCAGATGGAGTTCAACCCGGAGAAGTGTGAGGTGGTACACTTTGGAAGGACGAACTCCAAGGCAGAGTACAAAGTAAATGGCAGGATGCTTGGTAGTGTGGAGAAGCAGAGGGATCTGGGGGTACATGTGTACAGATCCCTGAAAGTTGCCTCACAGTTAGATAGGGTAGTTAAGAAAGCTTATGGGGTGTTAGCTTTCATAAGTCGAGGGATGGAGTTTAAGAGTCGCGAGCTAGTGATGCAGCTCTATAAAACTCTGGTTAGGCCACACTTGGAGTACGATGTCCAGTTCTGGTCGCCTCACTATAGGAAGGATGTGGAAGCATTGGAAAGGGTACAGAGGAGATTTACCAGGATGCTGCCTGGTTTAGAGAATATGCATTATGATCAGAGATTGAGGGAGCTAGGGCTTTACTCTTTGGAGAGAAGGAGGATGAGAGGAGACATGATAGAGGTATACAAGATATTAAGAGGAATAGATAGAGTGGAAAGCCAGCACCTCTTCCCCAGAGCACCGCTGCTCAATACAAGAGGACATGGCTTCAAGGTAAGGGGTGGGAAGTTCAAGGGGGATATTAGAGGAAGGTTTTTTACTCAGAGAGTGGTTGGTGTGTGGAATGCACTGCCTGAGTCAGTGGTGGAGGCAGATACACTAGTGAAGTTTAAGAGACTATTAGACAGGTATATGGGGGAATTTAAAGTGGGGGGTTATATGGGAGGCAGGGTTTGAGGGTCGGCACAACATTGTTGGCCGAAGGGCCTGTACTGTGCTGTACTATTCTATGTTCTATGTTCTATGTACATCTTGACACCAGGAACTTGAAGCTGCTCAATCTCTCCACTTCTGATCCCACTATGAGGATTCCTTCATCTTACCCTTGCTGAAGTCCACAATCAGCTCTTCCGTCTTACTGATGTTGAGTGCCAGGTTGTTGCTGCAGCACCACTCCACTAGTTGGCATATCTCACTGCTGTACGCCCTCTCGTCACCACCTGAGATTCTGCCCACGATGCCTTGTTCTCATGCTACCATCAGGAAGGAGGTTCAGAAGCCTAAAGCCACACACTCAATGACTTAGGAACAGCTTCTTCCCCTCTGCCTTCTGATTGCTGAATGGTCAGTGAACCCATGAACACTATCTCATTGCTTTTCTTTTCTTCGTGCACTACTTAGTTAATTTTACTATTTAATATACATATATATACTTACTGTAATTTACAGTTTTTTCTCTATATTATCATGTATTGCATTGTACTGCTGCCGCAAAGTTAATAAATTTCACAACATACGACAGTGATATTAAATCTGATTCTGACAACGGTACCAAGGAAGATGCCTTACCTCTGCAAAAACTGTAAGTACATGCAGAACATTGCAAATGCGGCTGCTTATTTGATTCACTAGTTGACTCGGTAAACTATATTTCCATTGATACATTTTTCACCCAGCAAACTTTTTAAAAACTCATGCCCCATTTAAAATGTCATCAACAAAACACATTTTATTAAGGACCTCTTTTCTTAATTTATGAAGGAATTGCCAGGGGCAACACATTACTGTACTCAGTCCATCAGTTGATTTAACACACATTAAGATGAAATGACACCCAATAAATCTACCAATAAAGTGTCACTGAATGCAGAAAAAGCAGTTTCAAGTAGATGTTCATCAGAAATTGTGTCTGGAATACCGAAAATTACAAACCCACTTCTTAATAACTAATTGCTTTTGTACAATCATATATGTTATGGTTTTTCATTTAGTCAATGGGATTGATTTTCCTCTGCAAATTTAGCTCTCCGTTTGTGCTATTCTTCTGCAGTGACAGAAAACAGCAACTTGCATTGCATTACATGGACGCCACACCACGCAAACAGTTCACTGGCCCCTCTGCTCGTGTTCCCCAAGAGCATCCTTTCAATATATTCCTGTCACCTTTCTCACTTATGTATCCATCTAACTTCCCCTACGTGTATTTGTGCAGTTTATCCTAATCATCTCTGAAAATTGTAATATCATAGTTTAAACACAAGAGCTTCTGTAGATGCTGGAAATTCAGGACAACACACATAAAATGTCAGAGGAACTCAGCCCGTTGTCACTTTATTCCTCTCCACAGATGCTGCCTGGCCTCCTGAATTCCTCTAGCGCTTTGTATGTGTTACTTAGAAACTCAGCTGGTCAGGTAGCATCTATGGAGGGGAATGAACAGTTGACATTTCAGGCAAAGACGTTTCAGAAGTTCTGATGAAAGGTCTCGGCTCAGAAAGTTGACTGAGTTCCTCCAGCCTTTTCCGAATGTAGTTCTATATTTACTCCATTATCTCAAATCTGCAAATTCCACCCCCCCACCAAATGCTTTAAATTATTCCCATTAATTCATATGGAAAGAATTTTGATGTTGAAATTTATCCAGTGATTTCCATTGTTTCTTCTTTCCCTGCAACATGACTCAGCATATGTGGCTCACTGGGGGGCAGAAGGGCTCCAGCCTCTCGCCCCGGTGGTCATTCGACACACAATGTGGATCGGGAAAATGTCATCAGACCCTTCAGTCACAGTAAACAGTGCTTCGAAACAAATTCCGTCTGCACATCACACACTTACACTGTCCAGAAGGAAGGTTAGAAACCATCAGACTGCTTTCCCATTCTGAAGCCACGAAAGATTTAGTTTTCTTGTATATAAGCTGGACTGGAATTATGATGCAGTGCTGGAGTAGTGACACATCACTGGAGAAGCTATCAAGCTCAGTACCTCTCAGGGAGTAAGGCTCCCACATTCTTTAAACAATAGGGTCGCTTTCTCCAGTTTATTCCTCAACCTCAACAGGATATCCGATGACATATTCAGTTGTGGTATGCAGAAGATATGGGAGCAGAATTAGGCCATTCTGCCCATCTAGTCTGCTCTGATACTCAATCATAGTTGATTATTTTCTCAACTCTGTTCTCCTGCTTTCTTGCCATTATTCTTAACTCCTTTAACAATCAAGAAGCTATCAATCTCTATCTTAAATACACTCAATGACTTGACCTCCACAGTCCCCTGTGACAACAAATTCCACAGAATCACCATCCTCATCATAGTTCTGTCAGGCTGTGTCCTCAGATCCTAGACCCTCCTACTAATGGAAGCTTCCTGTCCATGTCCACTCTATACCAGCCTTTTCTTCTCCGAGGATTGTCACCTTGTCGCGGTGGAGAAGCTTGTGTGGTCCTGTGATCCTGAGAGCGATGCTGCCTGGAGCTATGCTCTTGGTTGGGTCACCCATGGCGGTAAGGTCGAGGATGAGGTCCCTGACAGAGAACAATCCAACCAAGACCTCAACGGTGGAACAGGTGGATGAAGTTACTTTGAACTCAATGGCTGTGAAGGCGGATGAAGACTGCAACAAATCCATCAGCTCCAGTCGTCGTGGTTTCCATGCCATTGGAATCAGTTGGTTGATTTGTGAAGTATCGTGTGCTTCTTGGAGTGCAACATCAAGTACACGCTAAACAAATACACGCACAGGCGTCTTCACTCTGTGGCCACTGCTTCAGAACAAAGACCATCATCCTCGACCTCGAAGGATAGCCACGACGACAATGACCATACCAGCCTTTAAGTTTTCAACAAGAACCCATTCTCATTCTCTCTCTATATATATAAATACACATCCTTGTACATCATTCTTGAGATTATTCTTGTGAACCCCCGCTGGACTCTGGACTCTTTCCAGGGCCAGCATACCTTTCTTCTGATACAGGGTTCAAAATTGTTTCCAATATCTCGAATGCAATCTGAAAAATTCTGTGATATTACTGTATGCAAATTAAAACTTTTGTTAGGCTCAGAGCCCTCCTTTGGTCAGAGTCAAGCGTGGATGTGACATCCTAGCTATCTAAGTAGACAAGCCTGGGCTGTACGATATGGAGAGCGAGCTGTTGCCCATGTAGCAAGCTCTCCCTCTCCATAAATCTGATGGACCCCGAGGAACGGCAGAGACTGATGCAGTCTGGTGCCAACAGTGTCACAGGGGTTGCCAGTTGAACACAACGTAGGCCTGCCTTAGCTACTCCAGCTCCAGATTTTTCCCTCAGGGTTTACTCCGGAAGCTTTCCCCGTGAGTGGTATAGCCACAATGCAGTGGAGGTTTGAGATCGGAGTTTTCCTTCTCCTAGATGAGCTGCAAACCATGGCTGGTGAGCCCCATCCGCCCGAAGTGATTGGTTAGGCTGCGTCTGGCCTACTGCATTAAGTTCTGGTTTTCCCACTGTGAGAAAAATATGAGGTGATGCAAAGGGTTCAGGAGAGGTTGACTGAGATACTGCCTGGATTAGAGAGCCTGTGCTACATAGACATTGAGCATACTAGAGTTGGTGTCTCTGGAGTGGTGGAGGCTGAAGATGGGGGGAAGGGATGGTATGATCGAAATTAATAAAATAATAAAAGACATAAATAGAGTAGGTCCCTCACGGCCGCTCCAAATTGATATCGTATTTGTTAAATAGGGGCCGTGCGCGATCCTGATTTGATGGAGACGGACGTGAGAAGCACGGAGGAACATCTGGAGAAACTTCTGATATGCCTGCGTGGCTGCCACTGCTACTGTGTGTTCGAGAATCTCCAGAGGGGAAGGTCCCAGATCCTTGGATTTGCCTATTGCCTGTTGCCGGGGCCGGGGTCGAAGCGCTCGGCAGAGATGGTGCTCGGTGCTCGGTGTCAGAGGGCTGGTCGGAGGCTCGAAGTTTTCAGACGGACTCAGAGTCGGCTGTGGTCAGGTGCTTCCAGGGTGCTGCATCGGCAAGTTTGCGGCGCTGGAAGCTCATGGCAGGGAGAGTTTCTCCCTTCAACCGTCTACATGAGATGATGGGACTTTCAGGAGACTTTGAGACTTTTTTTTACCATGCCCATGGTCTGTTCTTCATCAAATTATGGTATTGCTTTGCACTGTTGTAACTATATGTTATAATTATGTGGTTTTGTCAGTTTTTTTTAGTCTTGGTTTGTCTTGTGTTTCTGGGATATCATTCTGGAGGAACAAATTGTATCATTTCTTTATGCATGCATTACTAAATGACAATAAAAGAGGACTGTGTGTCCTCATAATCTAATCTAAATCTAATCTAGACAGAGAGTATCCATTTCCTAAGGTCAAAATTTCCAGAGGGCATGCACTGAAGTTGAGAAGGGCTAAGTTCAAAGAGATGTGTGTGGTAAGATTTTTTTTGCACAGAGATGCTTGGGATGGTGGTGGAGGCAAGTAGAATAGAAGCATTTAAGAGGCTTTTAGAAGGACAAGTGATTGTGAGAGAATGGAAAGATATGGACCATTGTGCTGGCAGAACAGTATTAGGCATCATTCGCTTCATTAATTTGACATAGCATTGTGGGCTGAAGGTTCTGTTCCTATTGCGTATTGTTCAGTGTTCTCTGTTCTAAGTAGACCACACTTGTTCCCAGGTCAGTGACTACATTTGGCAGGGAGATGTAACGGCTAAAAGTCAAAGTAAAATTTATTATCAAAGTGCATGGATGTTGCCACATTCTACCTCGAGATTCATTTTCTTACACGAAAGTAAAGAAATACAATAAAATTTTACGAAAATCAATACATAAAGACTGACAAAAACACAATGTACAAAAGATAAATTGTACAAATAATAATAAAATTATTATCCGCCAATTTTTCATGAACCCATGAAAACCACCTCATTATTCCGTTCTTTCACGCTATTAATTTATTTTGTAATTTATAGTAATTTTATGTCTGCAGTGCACTGCTGCCACAAAGCAACAAATTGCATATTATATAAGACAATGGTAATAAAGATTACTCTGAATCTGTCCGAAAGAACACCACAAAAGAGGGTCCAGAGGGTCACAAAAATGATTCCAGGAATCATTGCAGAAGTGGTTAACATGAGGGCCTGTACTAACTGGAGGCTAGAAGAATGAAAGGAGATCTTGCTGAAACCTGTTGAATACTGAAAGGCCAAAATAGAGTGTATGTGGAGAGGATATTTCCCATAGTTGGAGAGTCTAGGACCAGAGGGCATAGCCTCGGAAGAGAGGGACATCCCTTTAGAACAGCGATGAGGAGGAATTTGTTTAGCCAGAGGGTGGTGAATCTGTGGAAGTCATTTCCACATATGGCTGTGGAGGCCGAGTTATTGGGAATATATAAAGCGGAGGTTGATATGCTCTTGATTAGTATGGATGACAAAGATTACAGGAAGAATGCAGGGGAATGAGGTTGAGCGTGATTATAAATCAGCCACGATGGAATGGCAGAACCGACCCAATAGACCAAATGGCCGAATTCTCCTCCTATGTCGTATGGCCTTTTGGCCTTACTCCAAGCCATTCTCTCATACACTTCCAGGAAGCCAGTTTAAATTTCACCAAGTCTAAGAATGGAATTCACAAACCTACTACCAGAGGAGATTTTCCTCGAGCTAAGCATGGCTGAAGGTACATCTCGCACCCTATACAAAAATAAATAGACTATTAAAGTCAATCCCAAACCTGTTTATGTGAAATCTGCTCAGGATTAGCATAATTCCCCATTGAATAGTGCAGGTTAAGAGTGCTGAATGAGCATTAAGTCAACTTAACATTACTTTTCCATCTACAATGTGCAATATTTACTGAAATAATCTTGTATTTCAATAAAATTGAAAGTGAACATACAAAACACATGAAATCTTAAAGGTTAAGAATAGAGAACTCCTCCTTAATTATCAGCTCCTCGAGGTTGCTTTTTTGCAGTATTATAAGCCATTCAATTGAGATATAAAACCAGTACAAAATTTTCTGTCCTTTGAGTCTTGAATTACATGCACACAATGTGCTTTATGATGCGTACAAGTTAGCTGATCTCAAAGAATATATTGCAAATCTTTGGAGTGACATGGAATGCAAATTGGGTTTACATCTTCAGTTTGAGATCTTAGCTTGAAATATTTAAAACTCATGTAACATATTACAATTTTCTCATATAAATTAGCTTACTGGCATATTGAATCTTCGCAGATCAAGTTCTGATCCATATCAGAAATGAAATTTTATCATAAATACAAGAGATTCTGCAGATGCTGAAAATCCAGAGTAACACACACAAAACGCTGGAGGAGTTCAGCAGGACAGGTAGCATCAATGAAATGGAATAAACAGTCAATATTTCAGGCCAAGTCTTTTCATCAGGACTGTAAAGAGAGAGAGAAGATGTCAGAATAAAAAGGTGTGGGGGGGGGAAGGGTGGGAAGGAGAACAAGCCATAAGGAGCAACACACATCAAAGTTGCTGGTGAACGCAGCAGGCCAGGCAGCATCTCTAGGAAGAGGTACAGTCGACGTTTCAGGCCGAGACCCTTCGTCAGGACTAACTGAAGGAAGAGTTAGTAAGAGATTTGAAAGTGGGAGGGGGAGGGAGAGATCCAAAATGATAGGAGAAGACAGGAGGGGGAGGGATGGAGCCAAGAGCTGGACAGGTGATAGGCAAAAGGGGATACGAGAGGATCATGGGACAGGAGGCCTAGGGAGAAAGATAAGTGGGGGGGGGTATAGTCAGAGGGACAGAGGGAGAAAAAGGAGAGTGAGAGAAAGAATGTGTGTATAAAAATAAATAATGGATGGGGTACGAGGGGGAGGTGGGGCATTAGCGGAAGTTAGAGAAGTCGATGTTCATGCCATCAGGTTGGAGACTACCCAGACGGAATATAAGGTGTTGTTCCTCCAACCTGAGTGTGGCTTCATCTTTACAGTAGAGGAGGCCGTGGATATGTGGCCACTTTGATGTGTGTTGCTTGAATTTCCAGCATCTGCAGAATTCCTGTTGTTTGCGTTTTTTAAAAGCCATAAGGAGATAGGTAAAGCCAGGTGGGTGGGTAAGGTGGAAGGCTGGAAAAGAAAGAATCTGATAGGAGAAGAGAGTGGGCCATGGAAGAAAGGGAAAAGGAGGGGGAGGTGATAGTTAAGAGGCAAGAGTGGAGAGTAGAGGAAGAGGGAAGGGGGAGGGAAGAGGAAAGAAATACCGGAAGGGGAAATCGATGTGCAAGCCATCAGTTTGGAGGTTACCTAGATGGAATATGGAGTGTTGCTTTTCCATCCTAAGAGTGGCCTCATCATTGCAAATGCAGAGGTCATGGGCCCACATGACAAAATGGGAATGGGGATAGGAATTAAAATGGTTGGCCACTGGGTAATTGTGCTTTTGACAGGTGAAGTGGAGGTGCTCAACAAAGCGGTCAAAACTTTATCAGTATTTTAGAAAAAGATGTGAAGGTGAGAACAAAATGTTGCACACATAGACTGCATAACTAATACCACAGTTCCCACATGCAGCAAAACTGTCAAGTCAGGTTTGTTGTCAAGGCAAAAGAAATATTGACCAAGGAACCCTGGAGTCTGCTAAAGCAGTGGAAGGCTTGAGAAGAATCAATAATGTTGGCAAGAGAATGTTGGCCAAAATGTTAAAGAAAAGTACTGAGACTGGTGAAATCAGGCCCTTGGGGCAAGAACACGGTGAAATAATATCGTTAGAAGGGTAATCTATTTGCAGCTCTTGAGAAGGGCGAGTGGTCTTGCAGGTAAATGCAAGCAAGCTTCTTCCACTGAGGTTGGTTGGGACTACAACTAGAAGTCATGGGATAAGGGCGAAAGGTGAAAATAATAAGAGGAACATTAGGGGAAGGGTTTTCACTCAAAGAGTCGTGAGAGTGTGGAACAAGCTGCCAGCCCAAGTGATGCATGCAAGCTTGGTTTCACAATAAAGAGAAGTTTAGATAGGTACGTGGATGTAGGGGTATGGAGGGTTGTGATCCTGGTGCAGGTCGATGGGAGTAGGCAGTTTAAATGGTTCAGCATGGACTAGAAGGGCTGAAGGTCCTGTTTCCGTGCTGTACTTTCCAAAGACTCTATGACTCAGTGTTGGTGACAACGGCTGATTGGACACAATGGAATATCCTGCTTTATCAGTCCAGGATATAAGAACGTAAGAAATAGGAGCAGGGGAAGTCCATTTGGCTCATCAATCTGCTCTACCGTTCAATAAGGTCATGACACGTCTGGACTTGGACTCCACCTACTTACCTTTTCCCCATAACCTTTAATTCCCTTGTAACACAAGATTCTATCTAATTGTGGGCTTAAGTATACTTAATGAGCTCATCGCTATTTCTTCCCTGGGCAGAGAATTCTACGGGTTCATAACCCCCTGAGGAAAGCAGTTTCTCCTTATCTCCAACCTAAATCTGCATCCCTAGGTTATGCCCCAGGTTTATACTCACCTACCAGTGGAAACTATGTTCCTTCCTCTATCTTACCTATCCCGTTCATAATTCTATGTAAGCATTACCAAATTCCTCTGCACAACAGCATGCTGCAATCTTTCAATAACAAAGTGACTTCCAGTTTTCCTTCTAAAGTGGAGTAGATTAGATTATGAGGACACTCAGTCCTCGTTTATTGTCATTTAGAAATGCATGCATTAAAAAATGATGTAATGCTCCTCCAGTATGATATCACAGAAACACAAGACAGACCAAGACTAAAACTGACAAAAACCACATAATTGTAACATATAGTTACAACTGTGCAAAGCAATACCGTAATTTGATAAGAGCAGACCATGGGCACGGTAAAAAAAGTCTCAAACTCCCTTGAAAGTCCCATCATCTCACGCAGACGGTTGAAGGGATAAACTCTCCCTGCCATGAGCTTCCAGCGCCGCAAACTTGCCGATGCAGCACCCTGGAAGCACCCGACCTCAGTCCGACTCTGAGTCCATCCGAGAACTTTGAGCCTCCAACCAGTCTCCCGACACCAAGCACTGAGCACTATCTCTGCCAAGCGCTTCAACTACACCCCAGCCATCGAGCAACAAGCAAAGCCAAGGATTCCGGGCCTTCCCCTCCGGAGATTTCGGATCACACAGTAGCAGCGGCAGCGAAACAAGCATTTCAGAAGTTTCACCAGATGTTCCTCTGTGCTCTCACGTCTGCCTCCATCAAATAAGAATTGTGCACGGCATCCTACTTGACAGATAACAGATATCATTACCGGAGAGGCCGCGCGCGCTGCGTCGCGCCACCATCTTCTCCTCCTCCTCCTATTTACTGACGACCTCACATTTAACAACATGACACTTGCCCAATCAATTAACCTATCTATATATTTCTGTAGACTTTACATATCCTCTGCACAATTTGTTTCGCTAATCAATTTAATGTCATCAGCAACTTAGATACACCACACTTCGTCCCCACTTCCAAGTCATTCATGTATATCGTGAACAGTTGCAGGCCCAGCACCAATTCCTGCAATACTCTGCTCACCACCAAATATCAACCAGAGACACACCTAGTTAACTCAACCCCGTGCCTTCCATTGGTTAAACAATGCTCTATCCATTACCCACCCAATTCCATGAACCCTTTGCTTTTATGTGGCACCTTCCACACTGTTTCCGGAAAATCCAAATATAAGACATCTAAGCAACACACAGAAAACGCTGAAGGAACTCAGCAAGCCAGGAAGCATCTATGGAAATGAATAAACAATCGATGTTTCAGGCCAAAACGTCAACGATACACTTTTCCACTGATGCTGTCTGGCCTGCTGAATTCCTCCAGCATTTTGTGTGTGTTGCTCGGATTTCCGGCGCCTGCAGATTTTCTCTTGTTTGTGTTTGGAGTACAACATCTAACTGTTCCCTACCATGCACTGTGCTCATTATATCCTCAAAGAATTCCAATAAGTTTGCCCGACAGGATGCGTCCTTCATGAATCCATGCTGTGTCTGCCTCATGGAACAACTTCTATCCAGATGTCTCCCTCTCTACTTCTTCCTTAATAATGACTTCACATATTTTTCTACTACAGACATTAAGCTAACTGGCCTATAGTTACCCACTTTTTTAAACAATGGCACGATTTTCACTGCCGCAGATGTCAGCAATGATCAGTTTCTCATAATTCTGACTTCACATAGCAAGACTAAATTGCTGGTGCACTGTTATTTATTAATTTTGGCTTACTGACTAGTGCAATTGCCTTATTTTGGAATGCCAGCTTTCCAAGATCATTTATTTTTCCTGAATTACACACCAGCATTTCACTTCCTTCTCCAGCACGTCATGTTTGTAGTAGTGCCAATTAATTGGTCAATTTTTGAAAGCAATTTGTAATTTAACTGCACTATAAGATTGCTGCAATTATGTCAGACTGATCAACACCCCCACCCATTAACCTAACCCACCACTATGACATACACATCAACTAATGTCACTTCATGTACGTACAATCAGTCTTTGTATATAACAGTGACTTGTACTTTGTGTTTTATAGTATTGCTATTCTATTTATATTTATAGTGTTTTTTTTGATTTTTTATTGTGTTCTTGATGCTTATTGTGTTGTTTTATGCTGCATCGGATTGGGAGTAACAATCATTTTGTTCTCCTTTACACTCATCTACTGAAGAATGACAACAAACAATTTTGAATCTTGAATTTTATACAAAGTAACTATCATATTTTCAATACAATTACTTAATATTTTTAATTAAAATTTGACTGGCATACACAATGACCTGAAGGCAGATATCGGTTACCCAAACAGTAATGGCACCAAACCTCTGAAATGAATCAACAAATAGAAATCGCAACATTTTCTGGAAGTATATCATTGCTGTTAGCCCGTGACATTTAGATGAAAGCTGTAAGTACAGGCACAAAAGGCCAAATGTCCTCTCCTGTGGTGATAGATTCCACTTCACCAAGACCAGCAAAAGGACCGCTGTTCTCGTCACGGACTCCAAGTACCCGAATAGTTTTCGAGACCTTCTTCATTCTTCTGTAGTATTGCGATTCTCAGCGTCAATCAAGGGATGATGCGAAGTTGGTATTTCACTAAGCCATCTGGAACGCAAAGGCAAAGAAAGTTTGTTAGAGGGCGATCCACAGAAAGTTGGAGAATACTCTCATTGGGTCTCCTTTGATGATTAAAACATGTTTTTATCGGCATTATTTCACTTTAGATTAATTTATTAAGCATTAGGGTGCCGTGAAATTCCCTGTTCTTCTGAAGCTCACAGATCAAACAGTATATATGGTAATAGAAAATGTAACACTAAATACAATATTGTGCACAAAAGAGAATAGATACAAGGTTCAAAATCAAGATCTTGGACTAAAATTACAGTGCAATATGAAATCATGCAAAAAGAAATGCTGAAATGACAAGAACGAGGTAAAGTTAGGAGTACAAGAATGTGGCAGCATCACCAGTGAAGGGGTAGGAGAGAGGTCAGTGATTCAGAAGTCGGATAGGAGTGGGGAAGCAGATTCAAATTATATTTATTATCAAAGTATGTGTGCAGTTTACAACCCTGAGATTACTCTTCCCCACGGACAGCCAGGAAACAAAGAAGAACAATGGAACCAATCTGTCAAAGGGAAACATCAAACCGCGCCACCCCCCCCCCACGTGCGCAAGTGGTACGATCAAAGATGCCTGCTATCCTGCACATTTTGTTCTGTCACCTGGGAGACGACACAGGTGCTTAAAAACAGATGTCTAATCTTAAGCAGCAGAACTGAAAGATGCCTTTTGATTTTGTGTTTTATATTCTGTGTTTTTACCACTTGCACAGTCTTGCAACCACAAGAAAAGTGTCCAAGACAATCACTGGCTGTTAGACTGCACAACAACTTTATGCACCGACTCTAAGGTCTGTGTACGGGCAACAACATAGTCCGCACCAGATCCAGCTCCTTCAGCAACTGCTGATGGGGGCAGGCCTGCAGTACCTGAAGTACTTAATGTCCAGCAATGTCTAGCAATCATAAAAAAAAAAGATGCTAAAAAAAGACCAAAACAACTTTGGTTGGCCCCAGAGTGACCACTACATCCGAGCATGCTGCCATCTTACCAGAAGGGTCAGGCCATTAACAGGCATGTGGCTGTCCACTGCAATCTCAGTAATTCAAACATTCTGCAGTGAGCTTGATCACACCAAAAAGGGAGTGAAAAACTCCTCAAAACCTCCTTGAAAGATGATGTAGCACCTTCAGTGACTCCTGGGTTCGCTAGGACCATGACTGCAGAAAACTGCACAGAAGCGTCCAGATAGGGAGAGAGCACTTTCAGCCCCGTCAGCAGAGGCCAAGCATAAACAGTGTGCATGAACCTAGTAAGCAACTCCCTTTCCAGCACACTTGCCCCATCAAGTTCCACCTGGAGAGACTAGAACTAGAGGTCATGGATGAAGGGTGAAAGGTCACGTCTTTAAGGGGAACACGTGGGGGAACTTCTTCACTCAGAGAATGGTGGAACAACTGCTAGCGAAAATGGTGGATGCATTGTTGCTTTCAACATTTAAGAGGAAATGGAATAGGTACATGGATGGGAGGAGTGATGAGTGCTTTGTATGTCAATGGGACTAGGCAGCATAATAGATTGGCATGAACTAGATGGGCTGAAGGGCCTGTTTCTCTGCTGTTGTGTTCTATGACTCTATTACTCTGTTAGATATTTCAACCATGGGAAAAAAAGTACCAACTGTTCACTCTGTCCAAACCTCTCATAATCTTACAGATTTCTATTAGGTCTGTCCTCAGTCTCCATAACTCCAGAGAAAACACATCAAGTTTGTCCAACTCCTCATTATAATGCTCTGTACTCCGGACAGCATCTGGTAAACTTCTTCAGCAGCCTTTCCTTATTGTGGAGTGACCAGAACTGAATGCAATATTGAAGATGAGGCCGAATCAGAGTTTCAAAAAGCTGCAACATAACTTTCTGCTTCTTGAATTCAATGCCTCCACTAAAGGCATGCCATATGCCTTCTTTACCACCCAGTCAACCTGTGCAGCTGTGCACGCTGCCCTAAGATCCTGACCTCACTATCTGCCTCATCGTGGCCTTGCATTTCATTGTCTGCTTACACGGTATCTTCTCCATACCTGTGACGATTAATTCTTCGTGCTGTTATTGCTTTTCTCTTCTACTAGCTCAATGTACTGATGTGATGAAATGATCTGCATGCTGACATGCGAAACGAAGATTTTCCACAGTACCTCAGTACCTGTGACATTAATAGCCCTCTGACCTGCTTAGCGTATCTCAGGTAATGATGAGTTTGAGTACAGAGAGGAAATTAAGAACCTGGTGGCATGGTGCGAAGACAATAACCTATCCCTCAATGTCAGCAAGATGAAGGAATTGGTTGTTGACTTCAGAAGGAGTGGTGGACTGCAGGATCCAATTTACATCGGTGGTGCGCAAGTGGAACAGATCAAAAGCTCTAAGTTCCTCGGATCAATGTCACAAATGACCTGACTTGGTCCAACCAAGCAGAGTTCACTGCCAAGAAGGCCCACCAGCGCCCTTACTTCCTGAGAAAGCTAAAGAAATTTGGCCTGTCCCCTAAAACCCTCACTAATTTTTATAGATGCACCGTAGAAAGCATTCTTCTAGGGTGCATCACAACCTGGTATGGAAGTTGTCCTGTCCAAGACCGAAAGAAGCTGCAGAAGATCATGAACACAGCCCAGCACATCACACAAACCCATCTTCCGTCCTTGGACTCACTTTACACCGCACGCTGTCGGAGCAGTGCTGCCAGGATAATCAAGGACACGACCCACCCAGCCAACACACCTTTCATTCCTCTTCCCTCAGGGAGAAGGCTCAGGAGCTTGAAGACTTGTACGGCCAGATTTGGGAACAGCTTCTTTCCAACTGTGATAAGACTGCTGAACGGATCCTGACCCGGATCTGGGCCGTACCCTTCAAATACCTGGACCTGCCTCTCATTTTTTTTTGCACTACCTTACTTCCCATTTTCTATTTTCTATTTATGATTTATAATTTAAATTTTTAATATTTACTATCGATTTGTAATCCAGGGAGCGCGAAGTGCAGAATCAAATATTGCTGTGATGTTTGTGCACTCTAGTATCAATTGTTTGGCGACAATAAAGTAAAGTATTCCCAGCATCTTCTGCCCATGTTATAAACTTCGCCTCACCATTCAACACTTGGATGTTACTCTTTCTGAAATGTCTCCACATTACATTTCAGATGCTGGGTGAGATGAAAGGTTCAGAGTTACAATTAGTCAGAACTCCATGTTGGGATTTCTGCTGTTAATTAGATCAGCCCCTGTAGTCTTCAGCTACAAAATACTTTTCTTCCCAAAAGTTGCTTAAAATGTGAACAATGAATCTGAGAGCCAAATCAACAATTTATTTCTTCAACCAAAGGCACTGAAGGATTGGTGGTAAGCAGCGAGAATTAAAGGCTGTGAATTTTATGTCAAAAGAGGCATGAAGAGGAGAAAGAAGAGCAGAATTAAAAAAAGAGACTATAACTCTGTGACTGAGCAAAAAAAGACAGATAAATAAAATACAGCTTTTCAATCTAAATATCATATGAATTGCAAAATTAGAATCTGAGGCACAGCTTCAGAATAGAGATGTCTTTTTAAAACTAGGATGTGGAGAAGATGTTTCCTATAATGGGGAGTCTTGGACCAGAGGGCACAAGCTCAGAATGGAGGGGACGTCCATTTAGAACCAAGATGAGGAAGAATTTCTTTAGCCAGAGGCTGGTGAATCTGTGGAATTGCTTGCCATACGTGGCTGTAAAGGTCAGGTCATTGGGTGTATTTAAAGCGGAAGTTGAGAAGTTCTTGATTAGTAATGGGGTTAAGGGAGAAACAGGGTGAGAACGGGATTTAAAAAATCAGCCATGATATAAAGGTGAAGCAGGGTCGATGGCTTACTTCTGCACCTATATCTTATGGCCTTATTTTCATATCCTCCTTAAAATAGAAATCTGAAAGAATGCAGCCGAGTAATTAAGATTCATAGCCAACCATACTGATTGGCAGTAATTAATAATTTTCACTTGGTACCGAAGCTACTTGCACCAATTACTGAACTGAATATTTTCAGCACCTTTAGTTATCATCTACTGCACAAATGTATCAACTTCACAGCAGTCAGGGATAAGGCAAAGATGTCGCTTTTGTGAAGAAAGTAGCAGAGCTATGCAACTCAGAGTGCAACCTCTGGGCATTTCACTTCACATCTGCAGCTGCTCTGGCATTTACATGTGAATAATGACAAGTGCTGTCACAGACGCGTTATTTTCAAACCTAATTCATTAACACTGTGGGCCAAAGGACGTGCACTGTGCTGTACTGTTCTATGTTCTAATTCACGCCCGTTATTCACCATCACGAGGTTTACCATCACAAAGCATCAACTTGCTGCACTATTTTGTGGACCTTGTACATGCGGACCATCCAGCTGTGCCATTGGAGGCTAGTTGCGTTTCAGAGCCAGGCCATTTTCCGGCTCCATCTGCAGCCCACCTTTCACTCCTGCCTGCAGAGGATCACGACCTCTGACCCCGCACTATGGCGGCAGTGAGCTTTTGGAAAAGAGGAGTTAATCGTGCGGCTGAGGCACAGGTCAATAACTGGGTCAGTATGCCAGCCAATGCATGAGAGGAAGATTACTATTCAAATCTTGGCTAAGATAAAGAGGACATAGAGAGATTGATTCCTATCATGGGGGAGACTAGGGAAAGTGGGCACTCAGAATACAGGGACGTCCCTTTAGAACAGAAATGAGGAGGAATTTCTTTAGCCAAAGGATGGTGAATCTGTGGAATTCATTGCCACAGATGGCTGTGGAGGCCAAATCAGTGGGTGTATTTAAAGCTGAGATTTGATAGGCTTTTGATCAGTTTAAAAAGAGAAGGGCGGAGAACGTGGTTGAAAGGGAAAATAAAACAGCCTTGATGGAATGACAGAACGGACTCAGTGGGCTGAATGGCCCTTTGTCATATGGTCTTATGGGTAAAGGGTAGATAATTCTGCAGTCACTGTCCCCAGCCCTGAGAGCTGAAGTAACCCAGTTATTTATAATATTTTTTATTTATTTAGAGATATAGCAGGGGTAACACATCTTTCCAGCCTAACAAGCCCAGACTACACAATTATACTCATGTGACCGACTAACCTACTAACTCGTAAACCTTTGGATTGGAGGAAGAAGTCTTAGCTCCTGGAGGAAACCCAACTGAAGCAGCAACAGGAAACTGTATTTATATTAGCAATTTGAGGACATGATAAGATGGCGCTGGCAAGACACAGCGACGCTCTGCAGGCAGCAAACAAAGGTACTATTTCATTTCCTGGACTATGATCACTGCAGTCCACAGCGGGTAATTTTCCTTCGTGAGTCATGCTTTTCTATCAGCTTTACAACTTGCCATTTTTGTGGTATCCTGAAGGATTTGGCAAAACTGGACTCTAAAGAATGCGGGTACGGCCATGCCGGGATGGATGTGGGGCCGGAACAAAGCGACGGGGCCCAGGCCCCAGAGCAAAAAACAAATCAATATTTGATGGATTTAAGCCTTAAACCAGATTAAAAAGATCAAGGCGTCAAGGCCGAGGGTGGAAGGACTCCATGAGGTTTACTCGACTCAGTGCTGAACCGACTCTGCAGCTGTGGCCTGCACCCATCAGGGATTCTGGACGGGCTGCAGCACTGAACTGGTTCCTTGGCTGTGGACTCACAGCCGCAGACTCTCTGGTTCATGTTCTGCGTGCTATTTGTTTACTTTCTTTTATTATTTACAGAATTTGTTCTTTTTTATCACATATTAGGTGTTTGACAGTCTTTGTTGTGTGGGGTTTTTTAATGCTTTCTTTTTTTTTGTTTTGTGGCTGTCTGTAAAGAGACAAATCTCAAGGTTGTATATAGTATGCATTTTGCAATTTTAGCTCATTTCTTTCTCAATTCCTGCTAAAATATTGTTTACGTTGTTTACATTTACATCTTGTATTATTATATTGTAATTTGTCCTTTATCGTGCCAATTGTCTTGTTTATTAATTATTGTGCTGTCTTGCACTGTTTTGTGCACTTTATGTAGTCCCGTGTAGGTCTAAAGTCTAATGCAGTTTTATATTGTTTCAGGTAGTCTAGTGTAGTTTTTGTGTTGTTTCATGTAGCACCATGGTCCTGGAGGAACGTTGTTTCGTTTTTACTGTGTACTGTACCAGCAGTTATGGTTGAAATGACAATAAAAGCGATGGACTTGACTTGCACAGCACTTGCGTAGATTAGTGCAACACTTTACAGGTTGGGGCTCAGGAATTGGGGTTGGGGCAGAGGAGATTATGAGGGGCCAGAGATCAGAGCCCACCCAGGGGCTAAGTGGGTGGGTGAGAGATCGGGGTCTGCATAGGGCTGGGGTTTTGCTGGTGGAGTTGGAGGGAGACAAATATCGGAGGGTTCAGACTGAGGATTCAGTGTGACAGGTGGAATCCTAGATCCCTAGCTCTGTTACTCAGGCACCTTCATCATCTCAGTCCCTGCAGAGCACAGCCACTTGCCTTTCAGCCGAGCATTTGTAGGCGCCTCTGGAATGACCTTCACAGTGGCAAGTGAGGAAGAGAAGGAGAGGTAACTCAGAAACTCATTCTACTCTCTTCAATTCTGCTGAATATTTATATTTAAATATGGAATGTCAGGGATCATTGCAAGTAGTGACTTGCAAAAGTTAATGAGCCTGCCAGTGTGCAAGAATCAAGTTAAAATACACAGACAATGCTGAAGAAGCATATTGCTAATGGCTATGTCTTTCCTGATGTTCCCTTCCATCATGTTGTCCAGCCCTATCATTACAAGTGTGAGAAGGAATAGAGGGAAGCAAGCTAGATATGGGTGTGCAACCCTTTCCTGCCCAGTTTCATGGGTGCTGAGCCTGGCACTTTGGGTAACCCACATAGAAAAATGGTGAAATTTGGGGAAGACCACAGTTAAAGCTTGCTGGGGCTGGTTATCAGCCATAATTGAGTCTTAAGATTTGACTCTGTGCAGTTCCTGATGACATCAAAACATCCATCACAAAGCAGGCATGGCAGCACCTCTACTTTTTTAGAAGTTGGTGCAGATTTGGCAAGCTATCTAAAACTTTAACAAACTTCTATTAGTGCACAGTGGAGAGTATCCTGACTGGTTGCATTGTGGCCTGGTATGAGAAATTCCAATGCCCAAGAATGAAAAACCCTACAAAAATGGTGAACAGCCTAGTCAATTACAGACAAAATTCTCCCCACCATTGAGTACATCTACAAGGAGCACTGCTACAAGAAAGTAGCATCAAAGACCCTCATCAACCAGGTCATGCTCTCCTCGTGCTACTATCATCGGGAAGGAGTACAGAAGTCTTAAGACCCCACCACTAGGTTCAGATACAGTTATTACCCTCAAACTATCAGGCTCCTATATAACTTCACTCACCTCAACTTCTACAACCTATAGACTCACTTTCAAGGACACCTTACAACTCATGTTGTCAATATTATTTATTTTTGTATTTGTATAGCTTCTTTTGTACACAGGTCGTTTGTCAGTCTCAGTTTGTGTGTAGTTTTTCAATGATTCCATTGTATTTCTTTGTTCTACTGTGAATGCCTGCAAGAAATGTATCTCAGTGTTGTATATAGATATTTTGATAATAATTTACTTTGAAATTTGGCATTTAGAGATCACAGCTGCCATATCCCTATTATCCTGGTCAATTGGTATATGGACGGAGATTGAATGATCTCCCTCCATGGCAGCTGCAGACCAGCTGCAGGAAACTTGCCACGGTGGCAAGGAGAGACTTGGGGGTGGGGGTGGAATGGTGATCTGAAATATGTGGGACCTTCCCCTCAAACACGGGTAGACAGTGATTTCCAGTGTGTGTGATTCTCCCCTCTGCCATGATTTACATCCTGTGCCAAAGGATGGCCACCCTCCTCTCTGAGGTTCAGGCTACTCGATTGGTAGACATAACAGCACCTCACACTGAGGAGTGCATCAAGGAGTCACACAGAGATGCCTCAGCACAAAGATCAAGCAGTGAATATAATGGTTGTGTGCAAAACATCAACATCACATTGACCAACAAACCAGATGCTGGAGAAACTCAAGAGAATTAGACAGCATCTGCGAAGGGAAACCAACAGTTGACACTTTGGGTCATTTCTGAAGGAGAGTCTCAACCTGATGCTGCCTGACTTGCCGAGTTCCTTCAGAATCTTGATTCTTGCTCCACATTCCAGCATCTACAGTCTAGTGTCTCCACGTGACATTGAGGACCCTTTCATTTATGTAACTTTGGCAATCTTGTGTGGAATTTGTTCCTTGCTTGATGGCAAACCTTAAAGCTTCAAAATACTTAGAAAGTCACAAGGTCAAAAGATAGTCAGCTGGCGGGGTGGAGATACTTCTCTACCAAAGGAGGTGTCTCCGTTAGCCTGCAGATCACCCTTGGGCAAGGTGTAGCACCATGCTTAGCCCACCACCACCACCCCCAACAATCAGGGTCACCTGAAGCCACGGGAGCAGATATGAGCAGCTGGTGCATATTACAAATCCTGATTATGCGACCACTGCCGCCAGGCAGACAATCTCTAAAGAGTATTGATAATGGCTGGGGTCACCCATCTTGGAAAGACACTGCCCAGAAGAACGCAATATGGCAAAGCACTTCTGTAGAAAAAATTGCCAACAACGATCATGCTCATGAGATCATGATCGCCCCCGTCATACAACACAGCATATAATAATGATGTCACAGAGTTGCAGTGTACATGATGACATCAGCACATTTGTGTTTGACGCAAGACAATCATCAGAACCAGCTTAGGCACTATTGGCTAGAAGTACCTGGTATATTTTCCCTTTGAGCTTGTATTCACTCAGAATGGACCACTAACACACTCTACCCTAGAGTACATTGCTTTTATGTACTATTTGTATTGCTGGTGAGATCACAATTGGACTATTGTGTACACCTCTGGTTACCAAACTACAGGAGTGATGTGATTGTACCAGAGAGTGTACAGGTGAGATTTATGAGGACTGAAATTTTTTAGCTATAAACTGGGGTTGTTTTGTTTGGAAGTGCGGACACTGAGGGGTGACTTCAGTGATTTGTATAACATTATGAGAGGCCTAGAGGGAGTAAATAGGAAAGACCTATTTCCCTTGGCAGAACCAAGTACCAAGCAGAAGGAAAAGAGAAAACAATAATTTCACCCAGAGCATGTTAAACATCTGAAATTGACTGTAAAATAGTGGTAGACGTAGAAACTCTCACATTTAAACTGTTCTTGTATGTGCACTCAAAGAGCCATGATCTGTGGTACTAATGACCTTAATTGGAAGGTAGAATCAGGCTAGATAGCTCCTTTTCGACCAGAATAAACATAATGAACTAAAAGCCCTCCTTCTATTTCATTATTTTTCAATAATTCAATGCTAAGAACGCTTTCAATCCAATATCCAGGTACTAAATTACACTGTGTAACAGTAATAAAACTTTGATTATAAAAAAATGCAGACCTTAAATCATGAGACTCCTGTTATATATTATTGTTGGACTTTTATTTTCCTCAGGAGGCTAAAGAAATTTGACATGTCCCTGTCGACCCTTATCAATCATTATCTATGCACTGTAGAAAGTACACTATCCGGATGCATCACGCCTTGGTATGACAACCACAAGAAACTGCAGAGAGTTGTGGACACAGCTCAGCACATCACAGAAAAAAGATCTCCCATCCATGAACTCTTTCTGTACTTCTCGCTGCCTCAGTAAAGAAGCAGCCAGCATAATCAAAGACCTCATCCACCCTGGACATCCTCTCTTCTCCCTGCTCCCACTGGGCAGAAGATACTAACGCCTGAAAGCACATACCACCAGGCTCAAGGATAGTTTCTACCCTGCTGTTCCTTAGTACGTTATGAAAGGTTCCCTAGTACATTAAAACAGACTCCTGCCCTCACAGTCTACCTCATTACAATCTTGCACCTTATTGTGTATTTGCACTGCACTTTTTCCGAAACTGTTCTGCTTTATTCTGCACTCTGTCATTTTTTTTTCTTGTTCTACCTCAATATAATTAGATAAGATAAAATCAGCTAAAGCTTTATTTATCCCAAAGGAAGTTATTGTTGCACGGTTGCTCAGTGAGAAACATATACTTCAAAATACAAAATGTAAGCATTGAGGTGCAAAAGAATACAAAAAGTGCACTAAAAAGTAATAGTGCAAAATACAGATGTGGAATGAAACCATGTACTTAAATACTTAAGGAGGAGGAGGATTTGTAGAGTCTTATAGGCACAGGAAGCAAGGATCTCCTGTGGCATTCAGTGGTGCACCTTGGAGGAATCAGCCTGTTACTAAAGGTGCTTCTCTGTTTGTCCAGTATGTCATGGAGGGGGTGGGAGGGACTGTTCATAATGCTCCGTAGCCTCTGCATCAGACACAACCACCAGGGAATCCAGTTCCACCCCCAGAACAGAACCAGCCTTCCTGACAAGCTTAGCAGCTAAGATGAGAATGTAGCGTGTTTTCACCTTCCTGGTCAACCACCAACTCCTTAGGCTTAGTGATGTTGAGCTGCAGGTGATTCAGCCCACACCACTCAACAAGGTTGGTCATCTCTCTTCTGTACTCAGCCTCTTCACCCCGGCTGATGCAGCCCACAACTGCTCAATCGTCTGAAAACTTCTGCGGGTGGCAGGACTCCGAGTTGTACCTGAAGTCCGAGGTGTAGACGGTGAACAGGGAGGGGAACAGGACAGTCCCCTGAGGTGCCCCTGTGCTGCTAACCACAGTATCTGATACACAGCTCTGCAGTCTCACATACCGTGGCCGTCTGGACAGGTAGTGTGTAGTTGAGGACACTAGTGGAGCATCCACTTGTATCTCTGTGAGCTACTCCCTAGTGAAGCAGGTCGTATGGTGTTAAAAGCACGGGAGAAATCAATGAATTGATCTGTATGAACAGTATATTCATTCATTTATTGAGGTACAGCACACAGTAGGCCCTTCCAGTCCTTTGAACACTCCCCAACCCGCAGTTAAACCCTGGCCTAATCATGGGACAATTTACATTGACCAATTAACCTACCAACCGATACATCTTTGGACTGTGGGAGGAATCAGCACCAGGAGGAAACCCTCGCGGTCACGGGGAGAACGCATAAACCCCTTACAGGCAGCAGTGAGAATTGAACCCGGTTCACTGGTACTGTAAAGTGTCATGCTAACCACTAAACTACTGTGACACCCCCGAATACAAGACAAGCTTTTCACTGTACTTCGGTACATCAGGCAATAATAAACCAAATCCAATTCCAATAAATAACATGCTACAACTATACAGTTGAGGGAGGGTGAGCCTCGATATAGTGGGGTAGACCAGTAAACCTCACATGGACCTCACTGCTGAACAACTTCAAATCCAGACAAAGGATAAAACCTTTTAGTTACTGCTGTCTCCTCATAAAATCAAAGGAAGCTCCTTGAGTTTAGAAGAACTGGACCACTGGTCCTAATATTTTGATCACCTATAATCAGGGGTTCTTCCCACTCTAGCGTCCATGGGTCTTTACTGCGCATAAACTGGCTGTTTCCAACCGTGAAAACATTTCAAAGATCCCTTATTGGTTATGAAGAATTTACAGGTATCTGATATTTTGAGAGGAAGTACAAGTGCAGCTCTTATTCTGCAAACAACAAACTCACTTTCAGGGTCTTATGTTGCCAGTGTTACTTTTTTGTAATTTAAACAAATTTTCCTTTTTTGCACAGTGGTTGTTTGTCAGTCTTCCTTTAAAGAGTCATAGTCAAGACAAAGTATAGCATAGATACAGGGCCTTTGGCCCATCTAGTCCGTGTTGACCCAGTTAATCTGCCTACATTCATTGACCTGCACTGGGGCTGTCGCCCTTCACACTCCTACTATCCATGTACCTATCCGAACATCTCTTAAACATTGAAATCAAGCTCGCATGCACCACTATGTATAGTTTTCCATAAATTCTATTGTATTTCTTTATTCTCCTATAAATATGTGAAAGAAAATAAATCCCAAGGTAGTATGTGGTAATACAGTATATACGTACTTTGATAATAAATTTACTTTGACTTTGATATTTGCTTTCTAACCCAATAACTGATCCAAGGGAATAGGGGTGAGTGAAGTGGAGAACAGTTGAATTAAGTGCAAAAAGGAATCACTGATGCCAAAGTGCTAGAACATTCTTTACAAATGATAACCATAAATTTTAAATCAGAGTTTACTGGATTTTTATTATTTGCAATTTTTGCAAAATTTAGGGTACAGACAGGTCACCTGAGTTAGATTATGGATTAACTGTGGCAGAATAGAATAATAGATCTATTTTCATATCTATTGGTTTATTACATGCCAATTAAATCCCAATTTCAGAGCGACACACACAAAATGCTGGAGCAATTCAGCAACTCGGGCATCTACAAAGGGAAATAACCAGTCGACGTTTCAGCCTGAGAGGCTTCATCAAGAACTGGAAAGGAAGGGGACAGAAGCTAGAATAAGAAAGTAGAGGGAGGGGGAGGAGTATAAACTGGCAGGTGATAGGTGAGACCAGGTGACGGAGGAAGGTAAGGTGGTGGGGGGGACGAAGTAAGAAGCTGGGAGGTGTTAGGTGGAAGTGGTAAAGGGCTGAAGAAGAAGGAATCTAACAGGAGGGGACAGTGGACCATGGAAGAAAGGGAAGGAAGAGAACCAGAGGAAGGTGATGGATGGGTGAAGAGAACAGAAGGGTGAGAGGGGAATACAAATTGGGAATGGAAAAAGAGAGAAGGAGGGAAGGGGGAGAAATTATCGGATGTGGGAGAAATCAATATTCATGCCATCAGGTTGGAGGCTACGGAGCCAAATTATGTGGTGTTGCCCCTCCAACCTGAGTTTGGCCTCACCAAGACAGTAGATGAGGTCATAGACAGACATGTCAGAATAGGAATGAGTAGTCAAATTGAAATGGGTAGCCACCAGGAGATATGTCCTTTGGCAGCCGGAAAAGCAAAGGTGTTTGATGAGAGTATTGCTTTTAAACTGGTATCAGAGCTCCATTCAGAACATAAATGACTTTCACTTGGAATGCAAGAGTCATCCATTTGTCTTATTCTTCAAATACCACTGGAGGAAATCTGTTCAAGAGGGAGCTGCACTACATGAGAACAACCTCCACTGTGATGCAGGGAACAAGTGGCAACTGTGAAAGGAGAGATTGAACAACCAAATGTCCCGACCCCTAACCACAGCCAGCACCGAGTCTTACCCACACCACACAGCACCAGAATATGTGGATCCTGGATCAGCCTCTACAGTACCAGAGGACCCACCAATGGACAACCCCTTAGGAGGACATCACACTCAACTCGAGTGGTTTGCAAATACACTATTGAGTTTGTATACTCACATACACTATATGCAAAAGTATTGTAGAATATGGAAAACTAAGAACACGTAATTCAGACAGTCACAGATTTAAACAGAAGCGCAGGACATAAGTAGGCCCCTCCACCCACAGATTTCATGCCAACCATCACCCACCCGTTTAAACTAATCCTGTTTCAATCTCATTTTGTATTCTCCCCACATTCTCATCAGCTGTCCCCAGATTCAGTCACTCACCTACATGTGTAGCAATTTACAGTGAAGGAGGGAGACTGAAAATCGGTCAGAGAGGTGCCATAGCAACAACTTCTTACTCGATGTCAGCAAGACCAAGAAGCTGATTATTGACTTCAGGAAGAGGGAACCAGGGGTCCACGAGTCAGTCCTCAATGGAGGATCAGAGGTGGAGAGGGTTAATAACTTTAAATTCCTCAGCGTTATCATTTCAGAGGAACTGTCCTGGATCTAGTACGTAAGTGAAATTACAATGAAAGCATGACAGTGTCTATACTTCCTGTTAAATATATTTTTATTGAAGGAATGACACAATACAGAATACATAATGGATTATATTTTCCTCCATTTTGCTTTTATATCTTACCCCTAAACAAACCTCCCCCCACCCACCCTCCCCGAACATACCATGGCAGCTAATGTATTTACAATACAACAATTTACAAATACAAGTATGGACATCTCACAGCCATACCCCCACACTACTTCAAGACAAAGGTCCACACACATCCACAACATGTCAGATGATCCAAAATACACCCATATTACAATTCATCAGTCACCCTGCATGGTAAAAGGAAGGCAACTTCCCAAGTACACTCAACTAGTAGGTAATTCCTTAAGACTCCCAAAATATGACAAGAAAGGTCCCCATTTCGAATAGAACTTTTTCACAGACCCCCTCAAAGCGAATTTAATCTTTTCTAATTTCAGAAAAAACATTACATCCTCTAACCAAGCAGCAGCAGATGAGGGAGTGGCAGATTTCCAGACCAGCGATGTGTGGTGGAAAGTGTATTGACTGGCTGTGTTACAGTTTGGTATAACAACACCAATGCCTTTGATTGCAAAATCATACAAAAAGTAGTTGATATGGTCCAGTCCATCATGGGTAAAGCCCACTGAGTACATCTACATGGAGCATTGTTGCAGGAAAGCAGCATCCATCATCAGAGACCCCCACCATCCAGGGCCTACTCTCTTCTCACTGCTACTATCAGGAAGGAGGTCCAGGAGACTCAGGACTCACACCACCAGGCTCAGGAACAGTTATTATCCCTCAACCATCAGGCTCTTGAACCAAAAGGGATAACTTCACTTAATCTCACTTGCCTCATCACTGAAATGTTCCCACAACCTATGGACTCACTTTCAAAAACTTATCATCTCATGTTCCCAATATTTATTGCTTACTTATTTATTACAATTGTTATTGTTTCTTTCCTTTTGTATTTGCAGTGTTTTTTCTTTAGTACACCAGCTGTCTGCCACGTTGATGCAGCCTTTCATTGTTTCTACTATGATTATTAGATATATTGAGTATTCATGAAAATGTATCTTGGACCACTAATTGTATATGGTGACGTATATGTACTTTGATAACAAATTTACTTTGAACTTTGAATATTTAAATACAACCCCATAACTGTCTGCAATATGGTAGATAAATGGAGAAAGCAGAAGAAACCATACAGTCACAGGGGGAGCATTCAAACTCTCCACAGAGAGCACCGTAGGTCAGAATCGAACCCGGAACTGGCACCGTGAGGCAGCGACTCTGCTTCCTGCACGACGAGGCCACCCTAACTCCTCTGCGCTCATGGTGCCACCAACGCTCTCCCACGAGCAGCCAGTACAATTGAGGAGTGCAAAGCGATGGAGGCGCAAGGAAGCTTGGCATCTCGCCATGCCCTCATGACACAACCTCGAAGAGTAGGTAGAGATTCCCATCTGCCCGACGACATGGATCGATTTGTCAACTAAAGCTAAATAGACAGAGAAGACCACTTCTCTGTTGCACGTTGCTGTCATGAGAGGACAGAACTGAGATCACAATTTGATCAGCCATGATCATATTAAGCAGCCAAACAGTCCTGAGGGGCTGAGTAGACAACCTTGTTCTAAAGAACAAATTGATATCACATTCTACATCCTCACCTCATGAGTTGCTATGAGTGGCTAAAGGGGACAGTGTCACAAAAGGGAGAATCCATTACATAGAAACATAGAAAACAGGTGCAGGAGTAGGCCATTTGGCCCTTCGAGCCTGCACCGCCATTCAGTATGATCATGGCTGATCATCCAACTCAGAACCCTGCACCAGCCTTCCCTCCATACCCCCGATCCCTTTAGCCACAAGGGCCATATCTGACTCCCTCTTAAATATAGCCAATGAACTGGCCTCAACTGTTTCCTGTGGCATTCTTGGAGTGAAGAAAACAAGGAGAAAATGCAAACAAGAAATGCACCAAATTGTTCTGTCTTAGTGTTTCTCTCACCGATCAGAGAAGCAGGAGTTCATAGAATCAGAGAAGTGATGGAGAGGAAAGGGAGCACACAGACTAAAGACTGAAATGATTGAGTAGAATTCCAAGAGTCACGCTACAGCCCACACCACATTGTCTTTTCCAAAAATATTACTCCCTCCACTCAAATGCTAACATATAATTAACAAATCTTGAAGCTACACAACACATTTCTGCCAAATGCCACTTTTGAAAAAGGGAGTAATTTTGTGTTGTCATTGTTGTGGTTAATTACATGTCCCTCAATTTTCAAATTTGCCTACCCTCTAAGGTAGCGCAATGATTAGTGCAACACTATCACAGCTCGGGGCATCAAAGTTCAGAGTTCAATTCCAACGCTGTCTGTAAGGAGTTTCTGCATCCTCCCCATGAATGTGTGGGAATCCACCCACATTCCAAAGACATGCCAGTTAATAGGGTAATTGGTCATTGTAAATTTGTCCTGTGATTAGGCTAGTGTTAAGCAGCATCCATCATCAAGGACCATCACCATCCACGCCATGCTCTCTTCTAACTGCTGTAATCAGAAAGAAGGTACAGGAACCTCAGGACCAATACCACCAGGTTTAGGAACAGTTATTACCACTCAATCATCAGCCTCTTGAATCAGAGGGGATAACTTCACTCTCTTCAACACTGATCTGTTCCCACAACCTACGGAGTCATTTTCATCTCATTTTGTCGATATTTATTATTTATCTATTTATATAATAATACAATATACGAACTGAATAAGTATTTTGCATCGGTCTTCATGGTGGAAGACACTAGCAGTATGATGGATGGTGTCAGGGGTCAGAGGTCATGAAGTGTGTGAAGTTACCATAAATAGAGAGAAGGTTCTTGGGAAACAGAGAGGTCTGAAGGTTGATAAATCACCTGGACCCCACAGTTCTGAAAGAGGTGGCTGAAG
The DNA here is from genome assembly GCF_963921235.1 of Mobula hypostoma. Classification (NCBI taxonomy): domain Eukaryota; kingdom Metazoa; phylum Chordata; class Chondrichthyes; order Myliobatiformes; family Myliobatidae; genus Mobula; species Mobula hypostoma. The sequence goes on along the minus strand of NC_086104.1, from coordinate 17,967,719 downwards.
GGATCGTGGAGGCATTAGTAATAAACTTTCAAGAATCACTAGATTCTGGAATGGTTCTGGAAGACTGGAAAATTGCAAATATCACTCCACTCTTCAAGAAGGGAGAGAAGCAGAAGAAAGGAAACTATAGGTCAGTTAGTCTGACCTCAGTGGTTGGGAAGATTTTGGAGTTGATTATTAGGAATGAAGTCTCAGGGTACTTGGAGGCACATGATAAAGTAGGCAGTAGTTAGCATGGTTTCCTCAAGAGAAAATCTTGCCTACCAAATCTGTAGGAATTCTTTGAAGAAATAACAAGCAGGATAGACAAAGGAGAATCGATTGATGTTGTGTACTTGGATTTTCAGGAAGTCTTTGATAAGGTGCACACATGAGGCTGCTTAGCAGGCTAAAAGCCCATGGTATTACAGTAAAGATTCTAGCATGGATAAAGCAGTGGCTGATTTGCAAGATGCAAAGAGTGGGAATAAAGGGAGTCTCTTCCGGCTGGCTGCTGGTGACTAGTGTGTTCCACAGGGGTGTATATTGCAACCAATTCTTTTTAAGCTATATGTCAATGATTTAGATGATAGAATTGATAGCTTTGTTGCAAAGTTTGCAGATGACATGAAGGTAGGTGGAGGGGGAGGTAGTTTTGAAGAAGTAGAGAGGCTATGGAAGGACTTAAACAGATTAGGCAAATGGGCAAATAAATGGCAGATGGAATACAGTGTCAAGAAGTGTATGGTCATGCACTTTGTTTAGAAGAAATGAAAGGGTTAACTATTTTCCAAATGGAGAGAAAATACAAAAATCTGAGGTGCAAAGGGAATTGGGAGTCCTTGTGCAGGATTCCCTAAAGGTTATTTTGCAGGTTGAGTCTGTGGTGAGGAATGCAAATGCAATGTTAGCATTCAATTCAAGAGGATGAAAATATAAAAGCAAGGATGTAATGTTACGGCTATATAAGAGACACAGAGTCACACAGCACAGAAATAGGCTATTCAGCCCACCTGGTCCATGCCAACCAAACTTTCCATTGAAGATAGCTCCATTTGCTTATACTTGGTCCATCTGTCTCTGACACTGTCCTATCCATCTACAGTACCTGTCCAAGTGCCCTTTAAATGTTTTTTAATGAACCTGTCCTGTGCACTTCCTCCAGCAGCTCATTCCACATAGTGACCACCTTCTGGTAAAAAAGTTTCCCCTCGGGTTCCAAGTAAACCTCTTCATTTTAAACCTGTCATTTAGCTGTTGAAAGCCCAACCCTGGCAAGAAGGCTGTGTGCATTGACCAATCAATGTGACAGTGGAAAAATGTGTATGGAATCAGAGGAGATAGCAGAGGTACTTAATGAATACTTTACTTCAGTATTCACTATGGAAAAAGACCTTGGCAATTGTAGGGATGATTTACAGCGGACTGAAAATCTTGAGCATATAGACATTAAGAAAGATGATGTGCTGGAGCTTTTGGAAAGCGTCAAGTCGGATAAGTCACCAGGACCATACGAGATATACCCCAAGCTACTGTGGTAGGTGAGAGAGGAGATTGCTGAGCCTCTGGTAATGATCTTTGCATCATCAATGGGGACGGGAGAGGTTCCGGAGAATTGAAGGGTTGCAGATGTTGTTCCCTTATTTAAGAAAGAGAGTAGAGATAGCCCAGGAAATTATAGACCAGTGAGTCTTACTTCAGTGGTTGATAATTTAATAGAGAAGATCCTGAGAGGCAGGATTTATGAACATTTGGAGAGACTTAAAATGTTTAGGGATAGTAAGCATGGCTTTGTCAAAGGCAGGTCATGCTTTACAAGCCCGATTGAAATTTTTGAGGATGTGATTAAACACGTTGATGAAGGTAGAGCAGTAGATGTAGTGTATATGGATTTCAGCAAGGCATTTGATAAGGTACCCCATGCCAAGCTTATTGAGAAAGTAAGGAGGCATGGAATCCAAGGGGACCTTGCTTTGTGAATCCAGAATTGGCTTGCCCACAGAATGCAAAGAGTGGTTGTAGGTGGGTCATATTCTGCATGGAGGTTGGTGACCAGTGGTGTGCCTCAGGGATCTGTTCTGGGACCCATTCTCATTGTGATTTTTATAAATGATCTGGATGAGGAAGTGGGGGCGTGAGTTAGTAAATTTGCTGATGACACAAAGTTAGGGGTGTTGTGGATGATGTGGAAGGCTGTCAGAGTTTACAGTGGGACATCAGTAGGATGCAAAACTGGGCTGAGACGTGGCAGATGGAGTTCAACCCAGATAAGTGTGAAGTGGTTCATTTTGGTAGGTCAAATACAATGGCAGAATACAGTATTAATGGTAAAACTCTTGGCAGTGTGGAGGATCAGAGCTTGACTGTGTGGTTAAGAAGGCATTCATCAACCGTGGGATTGAGTTTAACAGCTGAGAGGTAATGCTGTAGCTGTATAGAATCATGGTCAGACCCCACTTGGAGCACTGTGCTCAATTCTGGTCACCTCACTACAGGAAGGATGTGGAAACTATAGAAAGGGTGCAGAGGAGATTTACAAGGATGTTGTCTAGATTGGGGAGCATGCCTTACGAGAATAGGTTGAGTGAACTTGGCCTTTTCTCCTTGGAGCGATGGAGGATGAGAGGTGACCTGATAGAGGTATATAAGATGAGAGGCATTGATCGTGTGGATAGTCAGAGGCATTTTTCCGGGGCTGAAATGGCTAACATGAGAGGGCACAGGTTTAAGGTGCTTGGAAGTATTTACAGAGGAGATGTCAGGGGTAAGTTTTTTCGCAGAGAGCTATGACTGTATGGAATGGGCTGCCGGTGACAGTGGTGGATGCAGATACAATAGGGTCTTTTAAGAGGCTTCTGGATAGGTACACGGAGCTTAGAAAAATAGAGGGCTATGGGTAACCCTAAGTAATTTCTAAAGTAAGTACATGTTTGGCACAGCATTGTAAGCCAAAGGGCCTGTATTGTGCTGTAGGTTTTTGTGTGTTTTCTATGAGTTATCCACGCCGATTCAGATGCCTGATGGTTGTCGGGTCCATGCAGATGATGCTCGCATATGTAAATGCCGAGCAGTTGAGCTCCAGCAGGATCAGGGTATTCACCGAAGCATCTCTGTGCTGTGCAAAATGGAGAGGGTGGTGCGCCAATGGCGTGACGTGAGACAGGTGGCAGAGAAGAAGTGCCAAGGGCAGAGGGTGGCACGGGTGCAGATACACCCAGCCCTGAGACACCAGGCAACGTCATATGGTTCCAAACAATTGGTTAATTATTCATTACAGAATGTCTCTCTGGTGCTTCCCACTCCATCCTCTCTCCCTTCCCCTTTTCCCGGCCATCATTCCCCTTCTCCCTGCCCTCTCCCCATTTTCGGTCCACAATACAGACCTATATCAGAATCAGGTTTATCATCGCTCACGTATGTCATGAAATTTGATTTTTTTGCAGCAGCAGCAGCAGTGCAGTACAATACATAAAATTACTTCAGTACTATGCAAAAGTCTTAGGCATCCTTGCTATATATAGGTGCCTGACTTTTGCACAGTAAATAGGAAGTACAGAACAGAAATAGGCCCCATGGACCCATCTGTCCATGCTAAAACAATTTAACCTGTCTACTCCCATTGACCTGCAATGGGACCATAGCCCTCCATATTCCTACTATCCATCTACCCATCCAAACGTCTCTTAAGCATTGAAATCAAACTCACATGCACCACTTGTGCTGGCAGCTCATTCCACACTCCGAGGAATATCTCCACACTCAATATTCCACACCCCTAAATATCTCACCTTTCACACTTAACCAATGTCCTCTGGTTGTAGACCCACCCAACCTCAGTGGAAAAAGCTTGCTTACATTTACCCTATCTATATCCTTCATAATTTTGTATACCTCTATCAAATTTTCTCTCAGTCTTCTATATTCTAAAGAATACAGTCCAATCCTATTCAATCTTCCCTTATACCTCAGATCGTTCAGACCCAGTAATATCCTTGTAAATTTTCTCTGCACTCCTTTAACCTTGTTTACATCTTTCCTGTAGGTCGGTGACCAAAACTGCACACAATACTCTGAGTTAGGCCTCTCCAACGTCTTACACAACTTCAACATAACATCCCATCTCCTGTACTCGATACTTTGATTTATGAAGGCCAATGGGCCAAAAGCTTCCTTTAAAACCCTATCTATCTGTGACGCCACTTTCAACGAACGATGGATCTATACTCCTAGATCTCTTTGTTCTACAACACTCCTCAGTGCCCTACCATTCACTGTGTAAGAACTACCATGGCTGATCCGACCAAAGTGCAAAACCTTGCACATGTCTGCATAAAATTCCATCTGCCGTTTTTCAGCCCATTTTTCCAGCTCGTTTTGTAAGCCATGATAGCCTTCTTCACTGTCCACTTCACCCACAATCTTGGTGTCAGATGACAAACAACAAAGGACCCAGCATCGATACTGTGGCACACCACTAGTCACAGGCTTCCAGTCAGAGAGGCATCCACCTACTACCACCCTCTGGCATCTCCCACAAGGTACTGTAGATTGCACTAAATGTCTGCAATCAAGGTCCTGTACTAACCTGAGTCACTACACAATGCCACAACCTAACATAAAGACCAATGCTGCAACCTACATCATTTCTTTGCAAGGGCAGTTGATGAACATGGAATTCACCTTCTCATTCAGGAGGCCGGAACAGCTATTGGTCACCTGAGGAAAAGAGTGAGGACTCAAGAGATTGAAGATGATGGAATCTGGAGCAACAAACTGCTAGAAGAACTCAGAAGGTCAAGAGGCAACTGTGAAAAGAAAGGAATTGTCAATATTTTGGGGCAGGGCTCCCAGATCTGATCCTGATCAAAGCAAGGACCAACATCTGATGCAGTATTTCAACCCAAAATGTCAAAAATTCTTTTCCCTCCACAAAATCTGCTTGGCTTACTGAGTTCCTCCAGCACATTGTTGGCTTCTGAGAAAATGAAAGTTTGGTTTGAAGATCATGATCTCAAATCCAACATGAAGTTTATGATCCACTGGGAAAGTTGATCTCTGTTGCTAAGATAAGGATTACATATAGCAGGTACCTCAAAGCCCTGGAGAGACGTCAGAATCAGAAAGAGAGTCAGATTTATTATCAACACAAGAGGTCTTTGAACTGCTGGAAATCCAGAGGAACAGACACAAAACGTTGGATGAACTCAGCAAGTCAATCAGCATCTTCTAGCTAGTCCTCCTTCCCGTCCATCCACCTTTTTATTCTGGAATCTTCCCCTTTCCTTTCCAGAAGGGTCTTGGCCTAAAACATCGACTATTTATTAATTTCCATAGATGCTGCCTGACCCGCTGAGTTCCTCCAGCATCCCGTGTGAGTTATTCTGGATTATTATCATTAGATCATTAATATCTAGTGTGAAGTTTGTTGTTTTGCAACAGCAGTATAGGGCATACATAAAATTACTACAAATTACAGAACAATTTATATGCATGTCAGGACGCTGAAGCAGAGACCCAATCGCAGACCAAGTGCTGCGTGCACTGTGATATTTACTGAGCAGCAAATCCAGGGGAGCAACAAGCCAGCGTCCAAGTTCAGGCGGAGATCAAAAATTCCAGAGAACTCCAAAATACCAGAATCAGGAAACAGGCAGAATCGATATTCAGACAGGTAGGGTTCAGATGCAAATGCTGGAGAAGCTCAGGAAAATTCACTAGCACAATCTGGCAACAAACAGGTGAAAACACAGGACTGAAATACACTGAGCAATAAACAGAGAGGCAAATGATAGGTGGAGCACAATGAGACAGCAGTGGCAGCAAAACAGGTAATAATGAGAAACAGGTGAGAGACAGAGTACTCAGTAATACAGGGGTCGGAGTAGAACAGGAGCAGGGACAGGAACACATGACAACAAAAAAAAATACAGAATGATGGCTGGGGGGAAAACACACGAAAGGACAGAGTTCAAGTGGAGTACTGACAATGCAATACACATGATGGAGGACCTTCACCAGTCCTGAAGAAAGGTTTCGGCCCAAAACGTCGTCTGTTTACTCTTTTCCATAGATGCTGCCTGGCCTGCTGAGTTCCTCCAGTATTCTATGTACGTTGCTTTGGATTTCCAGCATCTGCAGATTTTCTCATGATTGAAAATAATTTATATTCCAGCCCAATGAACCCGCACCATTCAATTACACCCATGTAACCTGTGCATCTTCGGAATGCTGAGAAGAAACTGGGGCACCGGGAAGAAACCAGCGTGGTCAGGGAGAGAATTCCTTACACACAGCAACAGAATTGAACCGTAATAGTATTGTGCTAACCGCCATGCAGCCGTACTGCAATCTTGTGCTGGTCTCTAATACCATTTATAATGATGAAGGATTATCTAAGTGGGCACTGAAAACCTAGAATCTCTTCACTGGGAGCACACAGAAACTCAATAAAAGTGGCAGAGGCTATACTATGGACTATACTACCCATGCATCCATTCCCTTGAGCGTTCCCTGCCCCGCCTGTGACTGCTTCTGAAGGGTCCTCACCCTCCCTCTCAGAACATATGGAACTGAAATGGAAATAAGTCACCCTCTCTGCAGAGGGACTGCCTACACAGAAACTGCACAGCAGCTTCCCTTTGACATTTCATCACTGCTTGGTGGGTTAAGGACATATGCCTCTGCACACTCAGGAACCAAGCTGAGATTTACTGCTAGTATAAAAGGGAAGCACTATTAAGGCCAGTGCGAAAAACTGCGAGTGTTTGTCAGCTATTGTAATTGACTTTTAATTTGAAACATGAAAGCCAAAAATATTGCACACCAGTGAACGATAAATTTCATCTTGCTTGACAATGCCAAGTCATCTGCACTTCACATCACATCTTTAATATTGAGTCAGGATGCAGCCTGGTTCTGTACAATCAAATGCAGGCCATTTGACTCGAGCAGTAGGAACTCTCCTCAGTAACAGTTATCCACTGAAACCATGAACCATTCATTATTCCCAAACAAGTTTTCAAACGGAATATGAAATTCTGCCTTGTCCTGCTGGTAGCTTAGATGTATTAAGCTAGATTCTTGTCAGTATTTAAACCCTTACACTCCTGGGTTGGGTGCTCAAGCTTGGGCCACAACCTATTTTTCTCATTTTTCTATAAAATATCGATAGTTTGACTTTATTGTTGTGGTGTGCTATCTGTTGCACATATTGGTATGTTTTTTTTCAGAATTAGGTCCAACAACAGACACATTGGAGAGAGATGGTGCAGGCCCCACAAGGCCACACTGCCCATTTATATCTATGTGAGCAATTAACCTTCTAACTCGTACATCTTTGGAATGTGGGAGGAAACTGGAGCACTGAGAGGATCTTTTCATTGCCTTCTGTTGGTTTTTAAAAGCTTCCCAATCCTCTAATTTACCACTAGTTTTTGCTCTATTATATGTCCTCTCTTTTTGGCTTTTATGTTGGCTTTGAATTCTCTAATCAGCCATGGTTTGTCATCCTCCCTTTAGAATTCTTCTTCTTCTTTAGGACATATATATCCTGTACCTTCCGAATTACTCCCAGAAATTCCAGCCATTACTGCTCTGCCATCATCCCTGCTAGTGTTCCTTTCCAGTCAATTTTGGCTAGCTCCTATCTCACACCTCTGTAATTCCCTTTACTCCACACAGTCACAGGGAGAATCTGCAAAGTCCTAACAGACAGCAGTGGAATTGAACCTGGGATGCTGGCACTGTAACGGTGTTAGGCTAACCACTACACTAAAATGCCACCCTTGTACTTAAGGAAGATTGTGGAAACTTCTGAAGGATGAGGAACAGTCTCATTATAAGTATCAGAGGGATCTTGGGGTCCGAGTCCATAGGACACGCAAAGCTGCTACACAGGTTGACTCTGTGGTTAAGAAGGCATACGGTGCATTGGCCTTCATCAATCATGGGATTGAGTTTAAGAGCCGAGAGGTAATGTTGCGACTATATAGGACCCTGGTCAGACCCCACTTGCAGTACTGTGCTCAGTTCTGGTCGCCTCACTGCAGGAAAGACATGGAAGCTGTGCAGAGGAGATTTACAAGGATGTTGCCTGGATTGGGGAGCATGCCTTATGAGAATAGGTTGAGTGAACTCGGCCTTTTCTGCTTGGAGCGACAGAGGATGAGAGGTGACCTGATAGAGGTGTACAAGATAATGAGAGGCATTGATCCTGTGGATAGTCAGAGGCTTTTTCCCAGGGCTGAAATGGCTAGCACGAGCGGGCACAGTTTTAAGGTGCTTGGAAGTAGGTACAGAGTAGATGTCAGGAGTAAGTATTTTTACGCAGAGAGTGGTGAGTGCGTGGAATGGGCTGCCGGTGGCAGTGGTGGAGGCAAAAATAATAGGGTCTTTTAAGAGACTCCTGGATAGGTACATGGAGCTTAGAAAAATAAAGGGCTCTGGGTAAGCCCAGGTAGTTCAAAGGTAAGGATATGTTCAGCACAGCTTTGTGGGCCGAAGGGCGTGTATTGTGCTGTGGGTTTTCTATGTTTCATTGACACCTACTGAATATTGAATGTTGAAAGGCCTCAACAGAGCGGATATGGAGAGGATGTTTCCTGTAGTGGGGGAGTCTAAGACAGAGGACACAGCTTCAGAACAGAGGGGCATCCATCTAGAATGAAAATGAGGAGGAATTTCTTTAGCCAGAGAGTGATGAAGCTGTGGAATTTGTTGCCACAGGCGGCTGTGAAGGCCAAGTTATTGGGTATATTTACTGTAAGACCGAGGTTGATAGATTCTTGATTGGTCAGGACATGAAGGGATACAGAGAAGGTAGAAGACTGGGGCTGAGGGGGAAATGGATGAGCCATGGTGAATGGTGCTCAGACTCAATGGGCCAAATGGCCTAACTCTGCTTCTATATCTTATGGTCTTATGGAAAGACCTGGATAGAGGGGACATGGACAGGATGCTTTCATTAGTGGGTGAGTCTAGGATCCAAGGGCACAGCCTCAGAATAAAGGAGGAATTTCTGCTGCCGGAGGGTGCTGAATCTGTGGAATTCATTACCACTGAGGGCTTTGGAAACCAAATCATTGTGCGTATTCAAAGCAGAAATTGATAGGTTCTTGTTTTGTAAGGGGGTTACGGAACACAGGCAGAAGGCAGGAGAATGGGTTGGAAAAAATAAGCGATGAGTGAATGGCGAAGCATTTTCAACTGGATTCTGCTCCCCCATCTTACAATTTATAGTCTACGTTTAACCTCCTGCATCAGATTCTAACGTCCCGAGCATCCTCCACAACCTCCAGGGCCTATTGTCTCACTAAACACCTCATTAGAGTTGGTCAAAATCCACTGTTTCAGCAACACCCTTACAAAGCCTTTACAATTCCTCATTATCTCCACTGCTGAAAAATGAACTCACGAAAACGTATCCCACAAAACAAGTAAAGCTTATATTATGAAATTTTAAAAAAGAAAATGCCTCAGCTATCCAAGCAGTACCTTTGTAAGGACAAATATCTCCCACTCAAAGATTAAGGTCAAAAACTCTTTACCAGAACTGGGAACATGTCAAAACAAACTAATGAGTTTGCAAAGAGGAAGGTGAGATTATGGAGAACACAAAGATGGGTGAGGCCAGTGTCATTTAGGTGATTACAATGTTTATAGAATGATCTGGTTAATAGGTTAATGAGGGGATTAAAGAAAGAAAACAAACAAGCAAAGAACCTTGTAACAAGCTTCCAGGCAGCACGCAGAACTGCTGCTGAAACGTAGAAGCAGAACACTGCTGGAAGTGTCCAAGGAATCAGGCACATAGTTGTCTAAGGTGTTTTGGGCTGCTGAGGGGAGGGTTACTAAAGCAGCAGTCTCTGCCAGCAGGAGAGTGGGAACTATGAAGAACACCTTTCAACGCCCAAAACTTCGATTGTTCAGTTCCCTCCACTGATACTGCCTGACTTGCTGAGTTCCTCCAGAATTTCTGTGTGTCACCTAAATTATTTATTTATTTTGTAATTTATCATAATTTTATGTCTTTGCACTGGACTGCTGCCATAAAGCAGCAAATTTTATGCTATAGAAGACATTGATAAAAATTTTGATTTATCTTGATTCTAGACCATAAGACATAGGAGCAGAATTAAGCCATTTGGCCCATCAAGTCTGCTCCGCCATTCAATCATGGCTGATCATTTTTCTCCCCTCCTCAGCCCCACTCCCCACTTCCCAGCCTTCTCCCTGTAACCTTTGATGCCGTGTCCAATCAACAAACTAATTAGCACCTTAAGTATACCCATACAGCTGGCACCCACAGGTGCCTGTGGTAATGAATTCCACAAATTCACAAATCTCTGGCTAAAGAAATTTCTCCACATCTCTGTTTTAAATGGATGCCCCTCTATACCCTCTTGTCCTAGACTTTCCCACCATGGGAAACATCCTTTCCACATCTACTCTGTCTTGGCCTTTCAACACTCAAAAGGTTTCAATGAGACTCCCCCCTCATCCTGCTAAATTCCAGCAACTATAGACCCGGAGCTATCAAATGTTCCTCGAATAATGACCCTTGCATCCCTGAAATCATCCTTGTTCCCTGGGATGAAGTCTCAGGGTTGTATGCTGCATACATACCTTGATTTTATAAAGTACTTTGAACTTTGAACTTTAAACCCAAAAGAATCTGCAATGCACACAAAATTCAGCAGGAACTCAGCAGGTTAGACAGCATCTATGGAGAGGAATATTCAGTTGACTTTCGGGCAGGAAAATAATTAATTCAGATAATTTTTAAAAATGTTAAACTTGCTTTCAATAAAGCAAGCTAGAAAAGGAAAACTTAAATATTAGTTTTTGTGATGGCCTTGAGTAACAATTGTCAGAACATCGCAAAATCTTTCCTAATCTCAGAATTATAATCAGGATCAATATAGATGTGGTGAAATTAGTTGTTTTGTGGCAGCAGTACATTGCAATACATAGTAATAAAACTATAAATTACAATATGTATACTTAAAAAATTGGAAATTAAAGAAGTAGTGCAAAAAGAGAGGGGAAAAATACTAAGTTATTGTGTTCATGCTGCTTTTTGAGGCTTCCCTTTCGAAGGTGTCCTCGATGCTGGGTGTGGTGATATCACGTGCAATAATGTGCCAGTACAGGATTGGACAGAGCGCTGAGCATGCGCAGGATTACCAGAATGTTCCAGCACATGGCTGGGTTAAGACGTGTCTGTTTATTACTGTAAATAAAAGTTCTTCATTTCTTCCAGAATATGATTCTTTACTGTTAACCCATGGTACGTTTAAATAGAAGAAATATAACATCGTGTCAGAAGTGTTTCTGGAAGAATAATACGGGAGAATCGAGAGTCGAAGGTAATCGAGAAAAGAAGAAGGAAAAAGTTCGCACTGCAAACAGTAAAATGGAAGGTTTACAAACCCCACCAAAACTTCAGCTGACTGGGAATGCAGCAGAGAACTGGAGGATCTTCAAGCAACAGTTTGAACTGTACTGATCGGCGATCGATTATGAAGAGAAATCGGATAAAACCAAAGCTACGCTTCTGCTTCATATAATCGGGAATGAAACGGTAGAGGTATATAATAATTTTGTCTTTGAAGATGGAAATTATTTCAATTTAAAGTCAATAAAGGACAGATTTGAAGTATTTTGTATACCTAAGCAGAACTTAACGTGTGAACGATATAAATTCTTCACATGTGCGCAAAGGGCTGCTAAAACAATTGACCAGTATGTGACTGAGGTAAGAAAGCATAGTAGAACATGCGAGTTTGGATTTCTCATGGACTCTCTCATTAAAGATAGACTTGTTTGTGGCATTTGAGATAATGCACTGAGAGAAAGGCTGTTGCGTGAGCAAGATTTAAATTTTGAAAAAGCTTTCGTGCTCTGCAAAGCTTCTGAGACCATAATGTCGCAGGCTGAAGAGTTTTTTGTTGAAAACTGCAATGTAAATGCTGTAAAAAGTGCAAATATATCAAGAAGTATAACAATACATCGATAAATCCAACAGAGAGCAAGTCGGCATTTGAAAAAAAAGGTCATGTGATTGCTGTGCGCGGGAACACCGTCTAAATCAATGTTTCGCATATGGCAAACTTTGCTACAACTGCAGTAAGAGTAATCGTTTCCACTGTTGTTGAAGTAGAAAGAAGGAAAATGAAATGAAACAAGTAAATGCAGTGATTGAAGATGACCATGAGGAATCTTATATAGGTGCACTTTATGAAAATGCTGACATGGAGAATATAAAAGCAGTAGCTACAGTGTCTGAGATGACCAAACAGGAGGCAATTGATGATGTGAAAAAGCAATGGTAGGAAGAGGTTGCCTCAATGCGAGCGATAATGAACAAGACACTGAGAGAATATGAGATTCAGTCTAATCACACGGTGATGCTCACAGTGGGCACAGTATAAGGAAGAAGTGAAAACACAAGTCGAAGGAGTTGAGAAGTTGTGTTGAAATGATAAAGTTTCAGCTTAAAAAAGAGATTACACAGTTAATGAATGAATTAGATGAAGAAAAGAAGATTCGTATTTCATTACAAATGGAAGTGGAAGGAATTAGGAAAGATAAAGCAGGGAAGCAGATAGCTGAGGAGGATAGCTTGAACTGCTTACCTGAAATTCCAGATTCTAACCAGGAGGCATGTGAGAGTATACCAAAAGGTTTAGCTGAGATACGTAAAGAAAAGCTTAAAGCAGAAAAGAAGAAGAAAAAGAAGCAGAAGAAGAGTCATGGCCCAGATAGCGAACAGCCAACTTCAGAGTTTCAGTTAGCTGATATAGATTTGTTTATTGGTTAATGTTGTTATTTGTTTTTCTTTTTAAGGAACGGAAGATGTGATTCTTCAGAGATTCAGTTGACGGATGCAGATGAGACAAAACATGTAAATAATAACAAGGAAACATAAGATCTGTGTGTACCACTTGGAAGGTCTACCTGTGTTCGCAAACCCTCAGAGAGACTGATTGAGACTTGTTGAATTATGCCTTTGCTTTGATTAATGTTATTTATTTTTTCTTGTTAAGGAAGGGAAGATGTAGTGTCATCACGTGCAAAGACATGCCGGTACACGATTGGACAGAGCACTGAGCATGCGCGGGGTTTGCCAGAATGTTCCAGCATGTGGCGGGTTTAAGACATGTTTGTTTATTACTGTAAATAAAAGATCTCTAATGCTTCGAGAATATGATTCTTTACTGTTAACCCACGGTACGTTTAAATAGAAGAAAGATAACACCGGGGGAACTGGTGCCCACGATGGAGCTGGCTGAGCTGACAACTTTCTGCAACTTTTCTTATTGACCCCTCCCCATACCAGACCCTGATGCAACCAGTTAGAATGCTCTCCACAGTACACCCATAGAAATTTGCAAATGTTTTTGGTGACATACCAATTCTCTTCAAACTCCGAATAAAATATACCTACTGATATGCCTTCTTTATAAATGCATCAAAATGCTGGGCCCAGGATAGATCTTCAAAGATGCTGACACCAAGGAACTTGAATTTGCTCACCCTTTTCACTTCTGACCCCCTCCAATGAGGACTGGTGTGTGTTCCCTCAACTTCCCCTTCCTGAAGTTCACAGTCAATTCCTTGGTCTTTCTGACATTAAGTGTAACATTATTGTTGGAACACCACTTGGCCAGCTGATCTATCTCTCTCCTGTATGTCTACTTCTCACCATCCAAACAATAGCTGTTGTCAGCAGATTTATAGGGTGTCATTTCAGCTGTGCCTAGCCACACAATCGTGGGTGTAGAGGGAATAGAGGAGTGGGCTAAGCATGCATCCTTAAGGTGCGCCAGTGTTGTCTGTCAGCGAGGAGGAGGTGTTATTTTTGATCTGCATGGACTCCGCTCTTCCAGTGGGGAAGTCAGGGATCGAGTTGCAGAGGAAGTACAGAGGCCTGGTTTTGAAACTTGTCGATTAGAACTGAGGGTATGAATGTGCTGAACACCGAGTAGTCAATAAACAGCAGCCTGATGTAGGTGTTACTATTGTCCAGGTGATCCAAGACCGATTAGAGAGCCAGTGAGTTTGCATCCACTGTCGCAATAGGCAAAATGCAGCAGGTCCAGATCCTTGATTAGGCAGGAGTAGATTCTAGACCATGACCAAAGCATTTTATCACTGTAGGTGTGTTTTGGAAAAAGCCTGATCTATCCTAATTTGCTGTGCTGCTGCTTCAACTGTGGCGACAGTTTTGGGCTTCGCCCAGCACAGTCCTCGAACTGTGTTAGTCATTGGCGCACTATAACACATTTCCCTTCATATTTCAATATATATTTGACAAATCTTTATCTTTATTTTGTCTACCTGCACTGCACTTTCTATGTAACTGACACTATACACTGAATTCTGTTTTCTTTTGAACTGCTTCCATGTGCTTAGGTACGGAATGATCTGTCTGGAAGGTAGGTGAACAATAGCTTTTCATGGTATCTCCGTACAGGTGACAATAATAAACCAATATCAATTATAAATTAGAATATATGGCACAATCAGAAAGGGTCTGCAGTAACAAAGGGATCATACAATTCTGAGGCATAATCTTTAATGTCAGCAAACTGTGTTGAAAAAGTTGTTTGTAAAACATACCAAATCCTGGGATTCCTAAGCAGATACTCATAGGACAACAGAGGGAAGTTATAATGAACTTGTATAAAACATTGTTGGCCTCCAAGCTGGAATTCTGCTTCCAGCTCCAGTCACCACACTTTAAGAAGGATGTAATCGTCTTAGAGAGGGTATATTTACCAGAAGAGTTCCATGGATGAGAAGAACAGTTAGACTGGAGCAGATGCGATTACAATAGCTTTTGGCCAAGGACATGGGAATTCAAAGTTTGGGGCAAAAGATACAAGGGCAATGTCAGATGTGTTCCTCCACCAAGAATGACTATGTTCAGAACTCTATATGGAAATAAAATCAAGCAGTGCCGCTGGAAGATAACAGGATAGGCAGTTGTGGGATAATTATTTGCAGAGTTATGGGAAAAGATCAAAGCAATAGGAGGGTTGATCCACAGTGTAGACCCAGTGAACCTGAACCACTGAGCACATCTACAAGGAGTGCTTCCACAAAAAAGGCAGCAGTATTATTAAGGACCCCCACCATCTGGTCCATGCTCATTTCTTGTTGCTTCCATCAGGAGTCTTAGGTCCTACACCACCAGGTTCAAGAACAGTTATTATTCTTCAACCATCAGGCTCCGGAACCAGTGTTGTCAGAGGAAAGCAGCGTCCATCATCAGGGACCCCCCACCACCCAAGTCATGCTCTCTTCTCGCTGCTGCTATCAGGAAGGAGGTACAGGAGCCTCAGAACCCACACCACCAGATTCAGGAACAGCTATTACCCCCTCAACATCAGGCTCTTGAACCAAAAGAGATAACTTCACTCAACTTCACGCCCCATCACTGAAATGTTCCCACAACAAATAGACTCACTTTCAAGCACTGTTCAGCTCATGTTCTCAATATTTATTCCTTATTTATGATTATTCTTTCTTTCTTTTGTATTTACCCAGTTCATTGCCTTGGGAGAAGTCAATTAAGATGAGTTCTCCAAATCTGCTGGCAGGACATGAACCAGCTTCAGTGTCCTCTCCCAGGATAGCATCCCCAGCATTGAGATTAATCTCACCTGGTTACATTAAAAGCTCATAATGAGGCTTATTCTTATGCTATTATAGGAGAAGTGGGGTTGAGAGAGAAATGGATCAGCCATGATGGAATGATGGCACAGACTCAATGGGCCGAATGGCCTAATTCTACTTCCATGTCTTATGGTCCATGGCCTTAGATAGTGCAGTCAGGAGTCCATCTTAGGGAAAGATTCAATAATCTTCTAACAGTGAAATAGAACCTGTCCTTGAGCCTGGTGGTATATGCTTATATGCTTCCAGGCTTTGTAATTTCTGGTCAATGGAAGAGGGGAAAAGAGAGGGTGTTTGGGGTGGGTGGAATGTTTGATTATGCTGGCTGCTTTACTGGGTGGAGGGGGAGGGGGAAGAAGGGGGTCTTTAGAGGAAATGCTGACAGGAGATCAGTACATTGATGACCACAATGGAAACTACTGTTCAATTCCACCCCTTTCTCTTCAGATTCAAAGCAGTTCTATATTCAGAATGATTATCCGTGGTAAATATGAAAAAATAGGTTTCATGAGTGAAGTGCTCTTTTCTCATCCCATTCTTATATTCTGCACACTCCCACGCACTTACACCAGCAGCATATAACATTCAAATCCCCCCAACCAAGAAAATAATCCAGATGTTCGGCTCTACAAATTAATCAGTCAGCTATAATCTCATTACTTAGCTAGTCACACAGATCGCAGGGCCAATTATTTTTAATATACAAATAAGCAATGAGCGCTACTATTTGTGAAAATGCAATTAATCTTGAGAAAAATGACAAACCACAGGCAAAAGTTTAAGAAGATTAAACTGTGAAATATTGCCTGAGTTCCTTAGTAATCTAATGAAAATTTTCCAGGATCTTGCATTACAGGCTATATTATTCAACAAATTGTTCACACAGATGAGATCTCAATAGCCTCAACTGCGCAGAAATCATTATTTTTTTAATATTCATTTGTGGAATAAGGCTGTCCTTAGTTCAGTGAGAACTGCTCTATAAAGTTCAAGAGAGAGCGAACCGAAGCAAGCAGATATTGTACAATGCAAGAAAAAAACTCCCAAAGATTCAATGCAATAACTGAAGCGATGAATACCAAAACTAGATGATACTTGACTCGAACACATTTTTTATTTGTTAGAAAAGGAAAGCTGGAAAAGGGAAGCAGACACTATGCGACAAAGGGAGATTTTCGGAGGAGACCGAGGCAGGTAGAGTAACATCGTTTAAAATACATTTGGACAGGTCCATGGATCAGAATCGGAATCAGGTTTAATATCACTGGCATATGTTGTGAAATTTATTGTCTTTGCAGGAGCAGTACAATGCAATGCATAATAATACAAGAAAATTGAAGTATACTGTATGTATATATTAAATAGTTAAATTAAATTAGCACAAAGATAGAAATTAAGAAGTAGCGAGGTAGTGTTCATGGGTTCAATGTCCATTCAGAAAATGGATGGCTGAGGGAAAGAAGATGTTCTGGAATTGTTGAGTGTGTGCCTTCAGACTTCTGTACCTCCTTCCTGGTGGTAGCAATGGGAACATGGCATGTCCTGAATGATAGGGAGTCCTTAATGATGGATGCCGCCTTTTTGAAGCATCGCTGGACACTACGGAGGCTAGAGTTTATGAGGGAGATGACTAAGTTTACAACTCTCTGCAGCTTATTTCGATCCTGTGCAGTAGCACCTCCCCCTCCCCACAGCAGACGGTGATGCAGCCAGTTGGAATGCACTCCACGGATAGGATAGATTTAGACTCAAAACTGTCAAATGGATTTAGCATAGATGGGCTTCTTGGTCAACGTGAATGAGTTGGCCGAAGGGCCTGTTTCCGTGCTGTATTACTCTGAGTTTATGACTCTCAGAAAGGAAAGGCTCAAAGTTCCTATAAGCCTGAGCCTCACTGGCAGTAAAAAGCGCATTGCAAAAGTTGGTAGAAAATTAAAATTTAAGGGAAGGTCTAGAATCATATTTATTTATTCAATGAGATACAGTGCAGAATAGGACCACACCGCCCAGCAACCCCCCAACCTACTCACAGGACAATATACAGTGGCCAATTAACTTACCAATCGGTACAGCTTTGGACTGTGGGAAGAAACTGGAGCACCCGGAGGAAACCCTCGTGGTCACAGGGAGAACGTACAAACTCCTTACGGGCAGCGGTGGGAATTGAACCTGGGTCGCCTGTACTGTAAAGCGTTGTGCTAACCACTGTGCTACCTTGCACCCATTATGTCATGTTTCTAATATATACATCTCCATTTTGTTTTACTAATGGAAACGCATAACGGAGATGCATAAAAATGATGATGAACACGCAGTCAAGAAGGAAGAGTATGCAAAAGGAAAATTATGTTTTTTTTTAAACACAAGGAAAAGGATGAGAAAGTTCAGGCTAAATTGGGGAAGTTAGAGAACAAAATGTAACCTTTCATAGAGGATAAATGCATGTTTAAATGCATGTTTTGTCTGTTTTCTCAAGGAAAAAGATAGTGGTAAATAATGAGCACAAGAGAATGGAATGGAATTGCACAAGTCAGAGGAGCAGCTAGTCATGACTTATAGGCCTTCGACTGACACGAGATGTGGGCAAACCACTTCAGGTCATTGTAAGGTCAATATTGCTCACGTAGAATGATCAAAGTTATTATGGACAGCCAGTGCAGATTTGCTGAAGACATGCCATAAGTAACAGAGTTCCTTGATCAAGGGAAAGTGTATTGAGAGAGGAAATATGATGGATAAGGAGGATTTAGAATTGATACTGTTAACAAAATGAAGGCAGAGGGTATTAGGACTATTATTGAATGGACCATCACTTTTTCCTTTGTTGCCCATTATTTCACATACATAACACAGACACATACATGAGGAACCCAATAATAATGAGCTACTTACTGTACAAGAATCAATAGGATCACTTGGAAGCCTGCCATCACAATGAAGCTGAAACCAGGCAATGTCGAGAGTGTTTCAGGATAAAGTGCGTAAAATGCAGATGACCCAATTATAATACAGATTGTATCTATAGAAGCCATACAAGAATACATCGCACCTATTCATAAAAGAAAATTAAACAGATTTATGAAGTCACCAATATAAGTTCAGAATAATGACCAGCAAGCAAACACAGCAGCAGATGAAATGTTGTCAACTATTAACCTAGATCATAAACTCGAGAAATTCTGCAGATGCTGGAAATCCAAAGCAACACACACAAAATGCTGCAGGAACTCAGCAGATCAGGCAGCATCTATGGAGATGAATAAATAGTTGACGTTTCAGGCCAAGACCCTTCTTCAGAACCTATTCCGCATTGTCATTTGACTTTTGTGATGACATACAAGGCTATTCTGTGCACTGAGTTCAATGCTGCCACTTCTTTCCTTGAGTCTACTGACTGGTTGCATCATTGGCTGGTATGGAAACGCCAATGCCATGGAAAAGCCTACAAAAAATATTGGATACGGCCCAGTCCCTCTCTCCCTTTGAGCACATCTGCAAGGAGCGCTGTCCAGGACATACTCTCTCTCACAGCTGGCATCAGGAGGAAAGTACATCCACACCACCAGGATCAGGAACGGTTACTAACTTTCAACCATCAAGCTCTTGAAACAGATGGGTATAACTTCACAAAGTTACTCACCCCCACATTAAACTGTTCCCTTAACTTATAGAGTCACTTTCAAGGGCTCTTCATCTCATGTTCGTGATATTTATTACTCATTTATGTGTTTTTTTTTAGTTCTTTTTCCATTTTCGCAAGTCTGTTGAACATTGACTGTTTGCCCACTTTGTGTGTGGTTTTTCACTGATTCCAGTGTGTTCCTTTGTAGTTACTGTGAATGCCTGCAAGCAAATGATTCTCAGGTGACATATACTGTATGTACGTTGAAGTTTGATATATAAAGCCCATTCCCTTACTTTTGCCTGTCAGGTGGCCTTGCCACTACTTTTCCCGCATTCCTACACTGGGGGCATTTTACAGTAGCCAAAATTAACAGAGCAGCACGTGTCTGGAATGGGAGGAGAAACCAGAGCACCTGTGGGAAACCTACACATTCATAAAGCACGTTCCAACTCCACACAGACAGCACCTGAGATCAGGATCGAACTTGCGTCACTGAAGCTGTGAATGACTTGCCACAGAACATAGAATAGAACAGCACAGCACAATAAGAGCCCTTCGGCCCACTATGTTGTGCTGACCTATATAAACCTACTCCACAGTCGAACTGACTCTTCCCTCCTACACAGCCTATAGGCTGTCTACAAGAAGGGTCAGAGCCGTCTCTATTTCCTGAGGAGACTGAGGTCCTTTAACATCTGCCGGACGATGCTGAGGATGTTCTACCAGTCTGTGGTGGCCAGTGCTATCATGTTTGCTGTTGTGTGCTGAGGCAGCAGGCTGAGGGTAGCAGACACCAACGGACTCAACAAACTCATTCGTAAGGCCAGTGATGTGGGGATGGAACTGGACTCCCTGACGGTGGTGTCTGAAAAGAGGATGCTGTCCAAGTTGCATGCCATCTTGGTCAATGTCTCCCATCCACTACATAATGTACTGGGTGGCCACAGGAGTACATTCAGCCAGAGACTCATTCCTCCGAGATGCCTCACAGAGCGTCATAGGAAGTCATTCCTGCCTGTGGCCATCAAACTTTACAACTCCTCCCTTGGAGGGTCAGACATCCTGAGCCAGTAGGCTGGTCCTGGACTTATTTCATAATTTACTGGCATAATTTACATATTACTATTTAACTATTTATGGTTCTATTACTATTTATTATTTATGGTGCAACTGTAACAAAAACCAATTTCATGACTATGACTATAAACCTCCACATTTTTACATCCATGTGCATATCCAAGAGTTGCTTAGATGTTCCTGTTGTAGTAACCTCTACCACCCCTCTGACAGTGTGTTCCAGGCACCCATCGCTCTCTATGTAAAAACCTACCTCTGACATCTCGCTTAATCTTTCTTCCACTCACCTTTCGTCTATAAAGGTTTAAGGTGAGTAACGCACAATGCTGGAGGAACTCAACAGGTCAGGCAGCATCTATGGGAGGCAGATGTTCCCAATCTTTTTTTATGCCATGGACCCCTACCATTAACCAAGGTCTGTGGACCCCAGTTTTCAAACCCCAGATGTGAAGGCATAAAGAGCTAATGTTTTAGGCTGAGACCCTTCAACAGGACTAGAAGGGAAGCAGGGAGAAGCCAGAAGGAAGGTTGGGAGGCTGGGGGTAAGTGGCAGATGATAGGTGAAACCAGATGAGGGGGGGATTGGGGAGGGGACTGAAGTGAGAAGGGGACTGAAGTGAGAAGCTGAGAGGTGATAGGTAGAAAAAAAAGTAAAGGGCTGAACAAGGCATTGGAGAGTTAAAGGAGGTGAAAGGCAGGTGAGGAGAAGGGGTAACAGTGGAGCCACATTGCAGAATAGAAAAAAGAGAGGATGGGAGATGGTAGAAGTTACTGGAAGCTACAGAAATCCTGTCAGGTTGGAGACTACTCAGACAGAGTATGAAATTTTGCTCCTCCAATCTGAGAGTGGCTTCATCATGGCAGAAGACAATTTAGGAGGCTCTGAGATATATAAATGGATGTAAGAAAGATGGATGGTTGTTGGCTGTGTAAAAGAGAAGAGGGTGTGTTAAATGGAGTAGATTTATCTGGGTCCGCAGAACATTGTGGGTCAAAGAGCCAGTACTGTGCCGTGCTGCTCGATGAGAAAATACACAAGCCTATTTAGAATTCATAAGCAGAACAGAAAAGTCTGCGGCAAAGTGGAATACTAAAACGTAGAAAAACGGGTTCACTTTTGATGCCTTAATGATCAGATGCATTTGGTGGCAATGCAAATAGCTGGAGCGTTGTCAGGGAAAGAGCATTATACGAGCTGGAATGAGTTAAGAAGCACAGTGATCCACAGTGCAAACGGCAAGAAAAGAAAGTATGAAACTGTGGTAAACCATATATATGTGTTGTAACTGGGTTAATTCTCTGGACACGCCCCTCTGCTGACTGCCCCTGTGGCTCCTCCCACAGATTCATGTATAAAGGTGTTTCGCCTTGCCCCTCCCTCTCAGTCCGGGGGCAGACACTCACCGTGGAGGTCGTATTGTACAGCGAATAAAAGCCTTTCAGTATTTTACCAAACCTCAGTCTTTTGGAGTTATTGAAGGTGCTTCAGAGACAAAATAAAAAGTGGATAAAAAGCAAGATATTTGGAGAGGTTATTTCTTTTAGTGTGAGAATCTAGGTCCAGAGGGCACAGAATCAGAATAGAAGGATGTCCCTTTAGAACAGAGATGAGAAGAAATATCTTTAGACAGGGGGTGGCAAATCCACAGACTACTGTGGAGGCCAAGCCTTTGGGGATATTTAAAGCAGAAGTTAATAGGTTCTGTATTAATAAAGGTGTCAAAGATTATGGAGAGAAGGCAGAGGAATAGGGTTGAGAGGAAAAATAAACCAGCCATGGTCGAATGGCAGAGTAACCTCAATGGGCTGAATGGCCTAGTTCTACTCCTGGGGCTTATGGGCGTATGTGCTGATTTGTAAATACAAAATAACCCCGAAATAATCAGAATCGGAATCGGGTTTATTATCACCGGCATGTGTCATGAAATTTGTTAACTTAGCAGCAGCAGTTCAATTCAATACATAATATAGATGAAAAAAATGTAAAGATAAATAAATCAATTACAATATATGCATATTGAATATATAAAAAATGCAAAAACAGAAATAATATATACTAAAAAAGTGAGGTAGTGTCCAAGGGTTCAGTATCCATTTAGGAATCGGATGGCAGAGGGGGAGAAGCTGTTCCTGAATTGCTGAGTGTGTGCCTTCAGGCTTCTGTATCTCCTACCTGCTGGTAACAGTGAGAAAAGGACATGTCCTGGGTGCTGGGGGTCCTTAATAATGGACGCTGCCTTTCTGAGACACCGCTCCTTGAAGATGTCCTGGGTACTTTGTAGGCTAGTGTTTGGAATACTCAGCCAGTCAGGCAGCCCCTTGTAGAAATAATATGTTTTTTCTTCAGAGGCTACGTGACTGCTGAGTGCTTGTAGCATTTTAGAAGTTATATAGCGTGGAAACAGGCCCTTCATCCTACTGACTCTGGGCTAACCTTGCAGCACACATTTATAATAATCCTACACTAGTACCATTTAATGTTTTCCTTCAGCCCTCACCACACACTAGAGACAACTCACAGTGGCCAGTGAATTTGCCAAGCTGCAAATCTTCAGGGTGTGGGAGGGAGCCAGGGCACATGGAAGAATCTCACATAGAGAGATGGTCAAGGAAGTGTGCAAACTCCACACAGACAACACCAGAGGTCAAGATTGAACCTGGGTCTCGGGAGCTGTTAAGTAATTTATTTTTTATTGAGTTACAGCATGGGTTAGTCTCGTCCACCCCTTCAAACCACACTGCCCACTAATCCCCTGATTTAATCCTAGCCTAATCACGGGACAATTTACAATCACCAGTTAACCTACCAACTTGTACCTCTTTGGACTGTGGGAGGAAACCGCAATACACAGCGGAAACCCACGAGATCACGGGGAGAACGTACAAACTCCTTACAGCAGGATTTGAACCCAAGGAGCCTATACTGTGAAGCGTTGTGCTAACCACTACGCTACCATGCCGCTTACGTGAGACCCATTTTACGTTTCATATTTCCAGCATCAGCTGTCTTCCAATTTCCAAGATAGGTCTGATGCAGAAAAAAATCCAAAGTTAAGTTAAAAATACTGGAACTAGTCAGCAGTTTGAGAGATACACACAAAAAAAAAACTTTTCAGCTTGGTGAATTTCCATGAAAGATCACTGACCTGAAATAATATGCCCATTTGTTTCTCCACAGTTACTGTTCACCTGCTGAGTATTTGCAGCATTTTTGTTCTTATTTCAGAATTTCTTTCTAGTTTCACAAAAATAGTCCCTTAGATCTTTTGGAATGTGTAATAAAACACTTCAGGACTTCAGGGCCTTTCTTCATACATAGACAAACAACCTGGTAAACTTCCAACTTTTATTTTTTTCTAGATTTTGCTTAAATAGAAACAGAACTGATGAAAAGGCATCAACCTGAAATATTGACACTGTTTCTCTCGCTACAGCTGCTGCCTGGTGCACCGAGTATTTCCAGCATATCCTGTTTTATTTCAGACTTGGAGCAATTTTTCAAAATGGTTTTAGTTTTGTTGTGTACTTTGGATCAGGGTGAGAGTGAACATGGCTGCGTCACCATTTATCTTGTGCACAGCACAAAGCAATCATCTATGCCTTTGTTTGACTTGATTTACAAGATTTATGAGGGAATATTGAACACTTGTGAAAGTTATAATGGTATAATATGAAAAGAATCAGATTAAGATCACATTTCAAGCCATTTGTAATGAAAGCAAGTCAAATCGAATTATAACAAAATCATTAAATGTAATTATTTTGCAAGCTAAATTGCAATATTGACCTTGCTCATTTTGTTCCACAACACTTGACGCCATAGAACGCAGTACCGGTCCAGGGAATCCAGAGAAACTATTCATCACGGCACCTGAAAGATTATTATTTCAAGAAAACAATCACTGCATTTTGTTCATTAAGAAGTGCAGATCAAATTTGCTTCTTCCTACACAGTTGATACTGTAACAAGAGAGTGTTGCAGTTGAAACTGAAGTAAAAGATATTGCATTTTCAGAGCATAGAACACAGATCAGTATAGCACTGTATGGGCCCTTTGGCCTACAGTGTTGTGCCAACTTTTTAAACCTACTCCACAATCAATCTAACCCTTCCCTCCTACACAGCCCATAACCATTTTACCTTCATCCATTCAGCATCATCATCTAAGGGTTTCTTCAATGATCCCAAAGCAACAGCCTCTACCACCCGCCCCCCCCCCCGCCCCCCCAGCGGTGCATTCCAGGCACCTACTGCCCTTGGTAACCTAACACCGACTGCTCCCTAAATTTTCCTCCACTCATCTTCTCTAGAGCTTTCTGACATCAAATTAGTAATGCTGCATTATGAGCTAAAATTTCAGAAATGGAGTGTAACATGCATTAGCCAGTATATTTCATTAGGAGTTTCACGAGATTTGGTATGTCACCAAAGATACTCACAAATTTCTAATCAACAAGCTCCAAAACCTGGGCCCCCGTACCTCCTTCTGCAACTTCAATTTTGACTCCCTCAGTGGGAGACCACGGTCAATGCAAATTGGAAATAACATCTCCGCCTGACTGACAATCAACATTAGTGCACCTCAGGGATGCGTGCTTAGCCCACTGCTCTACTCTCTCTACACCCATGACTATGAGGCTAGGCACAGCTCAAATGCCATCTATAAATTTGCTGATGATACAACTATTGTTGGTAGAATTTCAGATGGTGATGATAGGGTGTACAGGAGTGAGATATATCAGCTGGTTGAATGGTGTCGTAGCAACAACATGCGTTCAACATCGGTACGACTGACGAACTGATTGTGGACTTCAGTAAGGCTAAGATGAGGGAACACATACCTGTCCTTATAGAGGGATGAGAATTGGAAAGAGTGAGCAATTTCAAGTTCTTGGGTATCAATATCTCTGAGGATCTATCCTGGACCCAACATATTAATGCAACTACAAAGAAGGCACAGCAGTGGCTATATTTCATTCAGCGTTTGAGGAGATTTGGTATGCCACCAAAGATACTTGCAAATTTCTACAGATGTACTGTGGAGAACATTCTAACTGGCTTATTCACCGTCTGGTATGGGGTGGGAACTACTGCACAGAATCAAAATAAGCTGCAGCTCAATCAGCTCCATCATGGGCACTAGCCTGCCCAGTATCCAGGACATCTTCAAGGAGCGATACCTCCAAAAGGTGGTGTCCATCATTAAGGACCCCCATCACCCAGGTCATGCCTTGTTCTCATTGCTACCATCAGGAAGGAGGTACAGAAGCCCGAAGGCTCACACCCAACGATTGTCAGGGCGCTGGAGCAGGCTTCCAATTGCAGACCCAATACTGTGCACAGAGTGATATTAATTGAGTAACAAATCCTGAGGTGCAAACAAAGTTGGTGTCAAAGTTCAGGCAGAGATTAAAACACCCACAGAAATCCAAAAACCAGAATCGGGAAACAGGCAGAGTCGATACTCAGATGGGCAGAGTTCAGATGCGAATGCTAAAAAGGCTCAGGAAAAATTCACTAGTACAACCTGACCACAAACAGGCGAAAACAGAGGACTGAAATACACTGAGCAATAAACAGAGAGGCAGATGATAGGTGGAGCACAATGAGACACGGGTGGCAGCAATACAGGTAACAATGAGAAACAGGTGAGAGCCGGAGTACTCAGTAACACAAGGGCTGGAGTAGAGCAGGAGTGGGGGCAGGAGCACATGGGACATGAAAACAAACAAGAGCACATGGCAATACAAAACCACAGACTGACGGCTAGGGGGAAAACACACAAAAAGACAAAGTTCAACTGGAGGTACTGACAACGATTCAGGAAACAACTTCTTCCCTTCTGCCATTCGATTTCTGAATGGGCATTGAACCCATGAACATGACCTCACTACTCACTGTAACTCCCATTTTTTTTCTATTATTATGTATTGCATTGTACTGCTGCCGCATAGACAACAAATTTCATGACATATGCCAGTGATATTAAACCAGATACTGATTCTGTATATTTAACACATCTCACCGAGGACTATTTCTACCTTGGTCTCTAAGATGCACAAAGAGAGGGATTGACCAAATAGTGTGCTTTGGTTATACTGAAATACAAATATTTTCCAGAACATCAGAGAAAATCCTTTACTCCCCTTCCATTTTGGCAATGAAATCTTTTATGCATTAACGCCACACTTCAATGCTTTAATCAAAAGTACTCATTCAGTATTGCATTAAAACTTCATCCTAAATTGCATGAAGCCCCAAATAGGATTTGAAATGAGTCAAGGGGCTCACCAATGCCTCTTTCTATAAACTATCTAATCCAACTCTCACTTTGAGGTTCTTACCTATGGATGGGGATTAGCTTTCACCTATGCTGTGGTTTGGATAGAATCAGAGACTCCAAGAACTGCACAATGTTCAAACATCAATTTGATTTCTTCAAAGGAGAAGATGGCGAACAAGCCAGCCACCACTGACATCAACTAGTGTACTTCCACATACTATATCAGAAAGTGATTACAAATTTACTTCATCACCTGCTTTAATTGAGACATTTGTTTCATTCATTTGCACTCTCAAGATGAAATTCCATCTGGAAATCCTCTGTGCATTTCTCCATCTAATCGGTATCATGCTGTGCCATTGGGCACCCTTCTTGCCTATCTACAACACTACCAACTTAACACTGATAACCTATATATATCCACAAACGTACATATTTGTCCCTGAACTTATGATGGAACTTAGAACTTAATACAACCATTTAGCCCACAATGTTACAAAAAGTACTGGATATGGCCCAGTCCAACACAGGTAAGGTCCTCTCCACCAGTGAGCACACCTACATGAAACACTGCTACAAGGAAGCAGCATCGATCGTTAGGGACCGCCATCACCCAGGACCTGCTCTCTTCTCACTGCTACCATCAGGAAGAAGGTATGGGAGCATAAGGACTCACAGCTCCACTTGCCCCATCATTGAAATGTTCCCACACCCAATGGTCACACTTCCTCGGACCCTTAATCTCAAGCTCTCGATTTGTATTGCTAATTTATTTATTGTTATTAATATTTCTTTTGTATCTGCACAGTTTCTTATCTTTTGCAAAGGATATGTGTGAGGCCAGTACTAAATGCTCAAGTTGGTGTGGTCTTTCATTGATTCTGTTATGGTTAATGTTCTCTGGATTTATTGAGTACGCCCACAGGAAAATGACTCTCAGGGTTGTATATGGTGACATATATGTACTCTGAAAATAAATTTACTTTGGACTTTGAATTAACTAAACTAGCAATTAAAAGTCTACTAAACTAGCTGCTTCTGCCTACACATGCCCATATCCCTCCACTCTCTGCATATTCATGTGCCTAAGAGCTTTCTAAACACCTCCATCACAGTTGCTTCCACCACCACCCCGGCAGTGCATTTCAACCACCTGCTACTTTGTGGAAAAACACTTGCTTCACACATACCCTTTGAACTTACCCTTCTCTTTTCTTTATTAATATTTTTATTGATTTAAAAGGAACATAAATACAATCAAGAGGAGAATTATTTCAAATATATATATCAATAACAATACAAACTGAGATTAAGATAGACCTTGTCAAAATCATACATATTGTTAAGCTAGTATATAATAAAAAAAAATGAAAAAAGCAATTCTCCTCTTATCAGTTCATGAAGAGGAAAGAAAAAAACATTGAGTTTTAAATGGAGAGGGAAAAAACCCACTACACTATATAAAAAAAGAAACCAAAAAATAGAAAGAAAGACTTTCTGATCAAATCTAAAACTTCGAGAAAAAAAGATTGGAAGAGTAATAAATCAAATTTAATGAAAATATTGGATAAAAGGTCGCCAGATTTGCTCAAATTTAAAGGATGTATCAAATGTTCCACTTCTTATTTTCTCTAAACTTAAACAGGACATAATGGAGGAGAGCCAATAAAAGACCATAGGTGGATTAGGAACTTACCCTTCTCACCTTCAATGCACGTTTTATAGTATTAGGCATTTCAGTCCTAATTTCATGTACTTCTGACTGGTGAATACAGTTGAGAAGCGTTCATTTAGGACCTTATCCACAATGCCTGGTTCCAAAAGCAGATGACTCATTTGGTCCATAGGGACACCAATCTTTCCCTAACTCAGGGGTTCACAGCCTATTTTATTACATGAACCACTACCATTAAGCAGGGTCTGTGGATCCAGGTTGGGAACCCTTGCCTTATCTACCTCTTGAGTTTCATCAAAGCTAAAATGGAGGAGTTACTTCTCCATTTTTATTTGACTCCAGGGATTTCACTGGATGACAGACTGAAGTTCCAGCAGCATCTTTTGTCGATGAGAACCCAAACCAAATCCAAAGGTTTTCAGCATCTGCAGGTTTTTTTCTTTAAAGTCCAGAGGATATTAAACCCTACTTTAGCCCTTCCCAGCAAAACATGACAATGAAAGCAGATAGTGTAGTGGTAGAAAGACCTGGAGCACAGGGCAGCGTGGTAATGCAGCGGTTAGTGCAATCGCTTTACAGCGCTAGCCATCGTCAGTCAGGGTTCTATTCCTGCCACTGTTGCAAGGAGTAGTACATTCTCCCTGTGGTAACATGGGTTTCTTCTGGGGGCTCAGTTTTCTCCCACATTCCAAAGGTGTACGGTCAGGGTTAGTAAGCTGCATGTATGTTATACTGGTGCTAGATGCATGGTGACACTTGCAGGCTCTCCAGCACAATCCTCGCTGATTTGATTCGAGGCAAACAACGCATTTCACTGTATGTTTTACTGTTTATATGTGCACGTGACAAATAAAGCTAATCTTTATCTAGCCTTTAATCTAATGTAGGGTTCTCAGTAATATTAACTGTACTATTAACTGTTAATTATAAAATGGCTCCTCTGAAGTGTTTGGACAGGTATATGGAGGTAGGGGTGTTGTGAGGGGATGGTTCCGGTGCAGATCAAAGGAGGTAGGCAGGTTAAGTACTTGAGCATGGAATAAATGGACTGAAGGCTTTGTTTCTGTGTTGTTCTATGACCCTACTTTCTGCCCCAAAAGACATAGGTTTCCATTCTTCGCATGGACCCCATAACAGAAACTACTGCAATTTTTATTTCTTACCTACCTAGTTATTGGTCAAGAAAGTTGCACCATGAACCCCAAGGAGAATGATATCTGCTGATACGATCAACTTTGAGCATGGGAGAACATTCACTGCAACTAAAGTTATAATTCCAAATGTTTCACAGCAATCTTGAATGTGCATCCTGCTGATCTAGGTGCAAAATACTTGCAAGTAATTGCTTTTAACAGTCAGTACAGGAGAGTCTAGTCATCTGCTATAAAGTAACATTGGATTTACATCAAGAATTTTTTGCTCATTAAGTACATATCCCTGCATGATAATTCAAGTGTCTGCAATAAATTGGTCGGACAAAAAGTCCTGCTGTGTTCCAGCTTTATTTACTTGACAGATTTCTAGCCTGGATGATACAATAAAAATTGCACTTGGATACATTTAATTCTACAGCTCATTCCTGGAATGCAGTCATTGGGGTTCCACATCCACATCACTTCCTCCATGTTCTGAGGGGTCTAAAGTATAGACAGTATAAAACATCTCCGCAAACCTCCACAAATAGTTTTATTGGTTACCTGAGAAAATGAATGATGGATCTTGTCTGACCACAATGCTTTCTATCTTCATTCTTGGCTTATGAGAGCATACCTTAATGGTGTAACATTGCATCTGTCACTTGATCGAGTATCTATACTTATCCTGACTTTTAACTACTTGAAGTTAATTAAATCCATGCCAGCAGGCTCGTAATGCATCCACTACAATAGTGGGCTTAAATCAAAGGATGTCCTTTATTAGGTTCTGACATATCCTGTAGCTCACGATCCAGAACATTAGTGACAATCAGCACTGCACCAGAAGTCAGTTGGATTTGTCCAAGATATAATGTCAAGAATCAGACTTCAGTTTCAACATGAAGTCCTCTTGGCGAAAGAATATGTTCCATGCAAAACTACGACAAAGAGTTGCACCTTTCCAGCTGTCCACATGCAGACAGACAGACAGACAGACACACACACACACACACACACACACACACATGCACAACACTTCTGTTTTGTTTTATGCATCCTTAATTTTACCCCCCCCAACCCTGTGCGTTGTCATCTGCTGACATCCTGAGATCTAGAACTTTCTCACTAAATCTTCCATCCTCTCTGCTTCTTATTTTATTAGGAGTTTGAAGAGATTTGGTTTGTCACTTAAAACACTAGCAACTTTCTACAGACGTACTGCGGAGAGCATTGTGACCGGCTGCTTCACCGTCTGGTATGGGGGGGGGAGGGGCTACTGTACAGGATCAAAATGAGCGGCAGAGACTTGTAAAATTAGTCAGCTCCATCATGGGCACCAGCCTTCGTAGAACCCAGGACATCTTCAAGGAGCGATGCTTCAAAAGGTGGTGTCCACCATGAAGGACCCTCATCACCCAGGACATGCCCTCTTTTCATTGTTACCATCAGGGAGGAGGGACAGGAGGCTGAAGGCAGAGACTCGATGATTCAGAAACAGCTTCTTCTCCTCTGCCACCTGATTTCTGAATGGACATTGAGCCAATGAACACTGCCTCACTACTTTTTTCATTTCTGTTTTTGCTTATATATATTTACTTCAAATCACAATTTTTTTTCTACTGCTGTTCGTCCATCGTCAACATCGATGAGGACCTCGACACCGTTATGATGGTGTCGAGACCAGCGCGTGATTTGGATTCAAGTGAGGGAGAGTTAACGCAGCGTCAGCCTCACTCTCTTTTCCCAATTCCCATCTGGATCCAGTGGCAAGACAGAGTCTAGACGGCTGGAGATGGGACTAGGTGCAGTGGATGACCAGGACGTCTTCTGTGTCTTGTCCTGCTCTACACATTCCACGATGCTTACAGAGACCGCCTTCTTGACCGTTCGACCTTCCAGTGGTCTCGTCCGCTCAATCCGCCGGAGTCTGTCTTCACATGCTGGGATAGACAACTCCCTATCTCACCGAGGGTTTGAGACCCGTCAGCTACCCTCACCTGGTTTAGCCGGCTTGTCGAAGCCGTTGCCCGGGGTGCGGCGGCTGTTGCTACGGGGAGCCACAGGTGAGAGCTGAGTGCCAGGTGGGGAACCACCTTTTTTCTACTATTATGTATTGCATTCTACTGTTGCTGAAAAGTTAACAAATTTCAAGGCACATGCCAGCGATAGAACATAGAACAGTACAGCGCAGTACAGGCCCTTCGGCCCACAATGTTGTGCCAACCCTCAAACCCTTCCTCCTATATAACACCCCACCTTAAATTCCTCCATATACCTGTCCAGTAGTCTCTTAAACTTCACTAGTGTATCTGCCTCCACCACTGACTCAGGCAGTGCATTCCACGCACCAACCACTCTCTGAGTAAAAAACCTTCCTCTAATATCCCCCTTGAACTTCCCACTCCTTACCTTAAAGCCATATCCTTTTGTATTGAGCAGTGGTGCCCTGGGGAAGAGGCGATGGCTATCCACTCTATCTATTCCTCTTAATATCTTGTATATCTCTATCATGACTCCTCTCATCCTCCTACTCTCCAAAGAGTAAAGCCCTAGCTCCCTTAATCTCTGATCATAATCCATACTCTCTAAACCAGGCAGCATCCTGGTAAATCTCCTCTGTACCCTTTCCAATGCTTCCACATCCTTCCTATAGTGAGGTGGCCAGAACTGGATACGGTACTCCAAGTGTGGCCTAACCAGAGTTTTATAGAGCTGCATCACTACCTCGCGACTCTTAAACTCTATCCCTCAACTTATGAAAGCTAACACCCCATAAGATTTCTTAACTACCCTATTTACCTGTGAGGCAACTTTCAGGGATCCATGGACATGTACCCCCAGATTCCTCTGCTCCTCCACACTACCAAGTATCCTGCCATTTACTTTGTACTCTGCCTTGGAATTTGTCCTTCCAAAGTGCACCAACTCACACTTCTCCGGGTTGAACTCCATCTGCCACTTCTCAGCCCACTTCTGCATCCTTTGTCTCTCTGCAATCTTTGACAATCCTCTACACTATTCACGGCACCACCAACCTTTGTGTCTTCTGCAAACTTGCCAACCCACCCTTTTACCCTCATATCCAGGTCGTTAATAAAAATCCCGAAAAGTAGAGGTCCCAGAACCGATACTTGTGGGACACCAGCTAGTCACAACCCTCCAATCCGAATGTACTCCCTCCAGCACTACCCTCTGCTTTCTGCAAGCAAGCCAATTCTAAATTTACCTGGCCAAACTTCCCTGGTTCCCATGCATTTTGACCTTCTGAATAAGCCTACCATGTGGAACCTTGTCAAATGCCTTACTAAAATCCATATAGATCACATCCACTGCACTACCCTCATCAATATGCCTGGTCACCTCCTCAAAGTACTCTATCAGGCTTGTTAGGCACGATCTGCCCTTCACAAAGCCATGCTGACTGTCCCTGATCAGACCATGATTCTCTAAATGCCCATAGATCCAATCTCTAAGAATCTCTTCCAACAGCTTTCCCACCACAGATGTAAAGGTCACCTGTCTATAATTACCTGGACTATCCCTACTACCTTTTTTGAACAAGGGAACAACATTCGCCTCCCTCCAATCCTCCGGTACCATTCCCGTAGACAACGAGGACATGAAGATCCTAGCCAGAGGCTCAGCAATCTCTTCTCTCGCCTCGTAGAGCAGCCTGGGGAATATTTCGTCAGGCCCCGGGGACTTATCCGTCCTAATGTATTTTAACAACTCCAACACCTCCTCTCCCTTAATATCAACATTCTCCAGAACATCAACCTCACTCATATTGTCCTCACCATCATCAAGTTCCCTCTCATTGGTGAATACCGAAAAGAAGTATTCATTGAGGACCTCGCTCACTTCCACAGCCTCCAGGCACATCCCCCCACCTTTATCTCTAATTGGTCCTACCTTCACTCCTGTCATCCTTTTGTTCTTCACATAATTGAAGAATGCCTTGGGGTTTTCCTTTACCCTACTCACCAAGGCCTTCTCATGCCCCCTTCTTGCTCTTCTCAGCCCCTCCTTAAGCTCCTTTCTTGCTATCCTATATTCCTCAATAGACCCATCTGATTCCTGCTTCCTAAACCTCATGTCTGCTGCCTTCTTCCACCTGACTAGATTTACCACCTCACTTGTCACCCATGATTCCTTCACCCTCCCATTCTTTATCTTCCACACCGAGACAAATTTATCCCTAACATCCTGCAAGAGATCCCTAAACATTGACCACATGTCCATAGTACATTTCCCTGCAAAAACATCATCCCAATTCACACCCACAAGTTCTAGCCTTATAGCCTCATAGTTTGCCCTTCCCCAATTAAAAATTTTCCTGTCCTCTCTGATTCTATCCTTTTCCATGATAATGCTGAAGGCCAGGGAACGGTGGTCACTGTCCCCCAGATGCTGGCCCACTGAGAGATCTGTGACCTGACCCATTTCGTTACCTAACACTAGTTAAACCTGATTCAGATTCCCTTTCACCGTTGTAAGTCTCTCCTTCCTTCGTGACAAAGTTTTCAGTGATTTGCTCCAATACCTTCTTGCTTGCTTTTGTATCAAATTTTGTTTGATGACATTCTTGTAAAGTCGATGGGAATATTTTACCATATAAAAGATTCTATAGTGACTTGTTTACAGAACACCTGCACCGGATGTGATCCTTCCTCCAACTATCAAGGAAACTGTCAAGACCATAATCACAGAAGCAGTTTTTGAAGACAAAAGAACTGGGAATTATAAATCAGGGAGCTTCAGTGTTCATGAAGAGCAATAGGTGAATGGGTATTATGCATAATAATGGATGTGTGGAGTGCTCAGGGAGAGAGGGACAGCTCCTCTTTTGAAGGGGCTTGTCTTGTCCATTCTGGGAAACCTCACTCAACTTTGGTCCCCACTGGACACTCATCTCTCACCTGTGGCTCCAAGTGGCTGTTTGCATGTGAGTAGCCACACCCCAGTACACTGCTTCGACAAGCAGACTTAACCAGGTGAGGGTAGCCGGTAGGCCTCATGCCTGTCCTAGCATTCGAAGTCAGCTCCAGCAGACTGGCCGGATGAAATCTACAGTGAGATCCAACAGCCAGGAAGGCGGTTCTGCAACACTCCGTGAAGAGCAAGGCACAGAAGACATCATGGTCATCCACTACAACCAAGGAAGATCCCAGTTTGTAGCGCTTGTTCGTACCACTGGACCTGGACCTGAGGTCAAGAGAGTGGAACTTCCCTGGTGAAAGGGCTTTTCCACTTTAAAAACTCTCCCACACAGGTTTCCCATCATTGTTGAACACAACGGACAACCACCATTATGCATCTGAAGAAATGTGTGCCTGATTCTGGTTGAAGACTGAAAGTTCACCATGGCACCCTGACCTTCTGGCAATGGGCTCCACCTGGATACAGATTTAACAGAAGAATCCATATGACAGGTGGCAACATCCATCTTCAAAGATCTTCACTATCATCAGGGCCATGAATTAATTAACACACCCCTAATCACTACAGTTTAGCAGTGTGATGCCTACTCTGATCACTCTGCAATAAAATAGACTTCCTTGTGATCTCGACAGGTCAGGCAGCATCTATAGAGAGGAATAAACAGTCGACGTTTCAGACTGACACCCTTCATCAGAACGCAACCCTGAAAGGGTCTCGGCCCGAAATGTCAACTGTTTATTCCTCTCCGTAGATGCTGCCTGACCTGCTGAGTTCCTTCAGAATTTGGTGTGTGTTGCTCTGGATTTCCAGGGTGGCAGGGTGGAGACATGTCACTACTGAGGGAGGTGTAAGGCACTCCTTCCGTCCACTAACCTACAGGTCACCCTTGGGTAAGATGTAGTACTTGCATAGCCTCCTGATTATGGTAACATAAAGCCATAGGAGCAGGTGTTGGATGGTCATATGAGCAGCTGGTATTTATCAGAAGTCCTGTTTATGCAACCGCTGAGTTCAGGCAAACAATCTCTGAAGAGTATTGTCAGGTGTAAGTTTTTGCTCAGGTTGACTCTGTGGTTAAGAAGGCATATGGTGTATTGGCCTTCATCAATCGTGGAATTGAATTTAGGAGCAGAGAGGTAATGTTGCAGCTATATAGGACCCTGGTCAGACCCCACTTGGAGTACTGTGCTCAGTTCTGGTCACCTCACTACAAGAAGGATGTGGAAACCATAGAAAGAGTGCAGAGGAGATTTATAAGGATGTTGCCTGGATTGGGGAGTATTCCTTATGAGAATAGGTTGAGTGAACTCGGCCTTTTCTCCTTGGAGCAATGGAGAATGAGAGGTGACCTGATAGAGGTGTATGAGATGATGAGAGGCGTTGATCGTGTGGATAGTCAGAGGTTTTTTCCCAGGGCTAAGATGGCTGCCACAAGAGGGCACAGGTTTAAGGTGCTTGGGAGTAGGTACAGAGGAGATGTCAAGGATAAGATTTTTTACGCAGAGTGTTGAGTGCATGGAATGGGCTGCCGGCAACGGTGGTGGAGGCGGATGCGATAGGGTCTCTTAAGAGACTTTTGGATAGGTACATGGAGCTTAGAAAAATAGAGGGCTATGGATAACCTTAGTAATTTCTAAGGTAGGGACATGTGTGTGAGCTGAAAATCCTGTATTGTGCTGTAGGTTTTCTATGTTTCTATGTTTAGTATTGATAATAACTGGGGTCACCCGTCTTGTGAAGAAGGCAGCAACGGCAACCTACTGCTGTAGAAAAATTTGCCAAGAGCATGGAAAGACCATGATCACCACCTCATACAACAAGGCACATAATAATAATAGAAACATAGAAACATAGAAAACCTACAGCACAATACAGGCCCTTTGGCCCACAAAGCTGTGCCAAACAAGCCCTTACCTGAGAAATTACCTAGGTTTACCCATAGCTCTCTGTTTTTCTGAGCTCCATGTACCTGTCCAGGAATCTCTTAAAAGACCCTATCGTTTCCACCTCCACCACCGTCGCCGGCAGCCCATTCCATGCACTCATCACTCTCTAAGTGAAAAACCTACCCCTGACATCTCCTCTGTACCTAATGATGCTCTGGATTTCCAACATACTAGATTTTTGTATTCTTGTGTTTTTTCTTGTAAAAAATTGTGTATGATTTATGATTAATTTCTGTACTTCATGTCAATGTTGTTTATATTATGCGATGTGAGGCTAGAGAATTTAAATCTGTGGTTATGCTAAATTAAACTCTAATAAACTGCAGTGTGTGGTACCCACTGAGAGCAGTGTCTACCAGATGTGGTCTTTGCTTAAGGGGCATTAAGCTTGAGATTGTTGCAGCCCGTGAGGATGAGAGTGAGGAGCTATAGGAAGGATGAGCAAGCGAATCATGGTTCAGCAAGCCATTCGAGAGAGGGAAGAGAAGAGAAATATAGTTGTAATAGGGGAATAGACACAATGAAGTGAGTTAATTTGGAATGCGAGGGGAAGGATCCAGCTGTTGTGGTCCATGTGGGTACCAATGACATAGGAAGAACAAGGAAAGAGGTTCTGCTGAGAGAACTTGAGCAGAAAGGGAATAGATTAAAACACAGAATCAAAGGAGGTAATAATCTCTGAGCCACGTTTAAACTGGCACAGGGTTAAAAGGATTAGAGAGCAAGATGTTGGTTCAAAGATTGTTAGAAGTGGTTTGAATTCGTGGGACATTAGCAGCAGTGATGGGGAGGGAGAAACCCGATCCAATGGGACAGACTCCACTGGGCCAATTTGGGAACAGAGCCCTGGTGAATGGCATACCTAAGGGTTTTAACTAAATAGTTGTGGGGTGGGCTTAACAGCTTGGAAAAGTGAGGATAAAGTAAAAGGGACAGAGAGTGCAGGAGAAGATACAGAAGTTTCCAGAATAAAAAAAGATAAAATGTTTATAAAATGACAAACATCTAACTTCCAGTAACATGGAGACAAGATTGAAAAGGGCTATACTGTAAATGCAAGAGTGAAGGTAACCAAAAATGAATACAATTTTCCAAATAGAGTTTCGCTGAGCTGCAACACTACCTCACATCTCAGCAATTCAATCTCCCAACTAATGACAGCCAACACACCATACACCTTCTTAACAACCCTATCAACTGGCATGGCAACTTTGAGGGATCTATAGATGTGGACATTAAGATAGCTCTGAATCAAGATTACGTTTAATATCACTGACATTTGTCATTATGTTTTGTTATTATGCAGCAGCCATACAGTGCAATATATGAAAAAAAATCTATCTCAATAAGAAATATATATATATATATATATATATATATGTATATAACAACTCTCTCACCTGGGCTCATTAGCTAACCCTACTAACAGACATGTGACTCAGTGATGAGAAAGCCACTTTTCATAAGTAATATATGTCTAGGGGTGGTACAATTTGGGGTTCAACCAAACAGGAACATCAGGATGTTCTGATTAAAGGAACCTCAATTTGAGTAAATGCTGTGCAACTACTGCCCATACACAGCCCAGAAGTGACAGATTGTACACCAGCCTAAAATTATAAAGGAAGTATATTTACCAAAGTTACAGTTATAGAAAAAGGAAAAGAAAAATAAAAGGGCCCATTACAGTTAAACCAGTCCAATGTGCACATAAACATTGGAGCTCATTTTTGGAGTAGTCGGGGCTGTATCGCTTTACTCATGCGCTGGACTCATGGTCTGCATGAAAGCACCCGCCACAGTCCGAATATCCCTTGAAGACAATCTCAAACAAACAGAAGGATCGGCCCTTTCTTCTTGGAGCCACTCATCTGCACAAAGCACTTCTTGCAATGGGGACTCTCTTTCCAATGGCATTCTGCCACACTTTCCCTTGTGCCATGCTCCGCAGCTCCCGCCAAAAGGACCCCAAACCAGATTACAGTCCTTCAGAAATCTCTTGCCCCCCAGCTGTGGAACCTTCTCTGCGTCCCACAATCCTCATTGGCTGAAACAAGATTCCTAAGTTGGACAACATGGCTCCTTATCTTTAGCCAAAGTCAAAACATTCTTACCAGCAGAACACACTGCTTTTAAAGAA
Source organism: Mobula hypostoma (assembly GCF_963921235.1). Taxonomy (NCBI): domain Eukaryota; kingdom Metazoa; phylum Chordata; class Chondrichthyes; order Myliobatiformes; family Myliobatidae; genus Mobula; species Mobula hypostoma. The sequence goes on along the minus strand of NC_086104.1, from coordinate 17,929,236 downwards.
AACTGCTAAAATAAAAAACCTCACAGCACAAAAGAAGAAATCTTAACCAGGGCATTGAGTGCATGTCTTCAGGCTCCTGTACATCCTCTCTGATGGTAGTAATAAGAACACAATGTGTCCGGGGTGATGGGGTCCTTCTTGGGGCATTGCTTTTTGAAGATGTCCTCAGTACTGGGGAGTTTGGTGCCTATGATGGAACTGGTTGAGTTTACAACCCTCTGCAGCTTTTTCCAATCCTGTGCAGTAGCCCCACCATACCAGATGGTCTTGCAACCAGTTCGAATGCTTTCTGCAGTACATAGGTAGAAATTTGTTAGCTCTTTGGTGACATAACAATTTGCTAAAGTCTTTGGTGATGGAATACAGTGTTGGGAGGGGTATGGTCATGCACTTTAGTAGAAGGAATAAAGGTGCAGGCTATTTTCTAAACAGGAAGCAAGTTCAGAAATTGGAGGTGCAAATGCACTTGGGAGGCCTAGTGCAGGATTCCCTGAAAGTTAACTTGCAGGATGAGTTGGTTGTAGAGAGGACTAGAATATAGAATATACTGTAAAAGGAAGGATGTGATGCTTTATAAGGCAGTAGCCAGACTAAATTTGGAGTATCACAAGCAGTATTGAGTCCCTAATGTGCTGCTACTGGAGAAGGTCCAGAGCAGGTTCACAAGAATGATTCCAGGAATGAAATAGTTAATGTACGAGGATTGTTTGATGACTCTACACGTGTACTGGCTGGAGTATAGAAAAACGAGGGGGGACCTCATTACAACGCATCAAAAATGGAACGGCCTAGATAGAGTGGATGAGGAGAGGATGTTTCCAAAAGTGGGTGAGTTTAGGACCAAAGGGCACAGCCTCAGAATAGGACATCCCATTAAACTTCTTCTGGCAGAGGATGGTGAATCTATGGAATTCATTGCCAACAACGGCTGTGAATGCCAAGTCATTGGGTATATTTAAAGCAGAGATTGATTGGTTCTTGATGAGTAAGGACATCAAAAGTCACCGGAGAAGGCAGGAGAATGAGATTGAGAGAGATAATAAAGCATCCATGATAGAATGGTGGGGCAGAGTCAACAGGCCAAATTGCCTAATTCTGTTCCTATATCTTATGGCTTTGGCAAGGTAGGGCCAATGGTGTGCAGTATGAAGGAGGAAGTTTGGTAAGGGTAGGGGAAGATAGAGACTGGTGGTTAGTAAGTGGAACTAGATGGGAAAAGGATGTTGGAGAGAAATCCAAAGGGATTAATTCATGATCTGATGGTTAAGGAACTATTATAGAACATTGTTCATAATTCAACACAATTATATGTAGTCTGCAAGCAACTTAATTCAAACTGAAGCCAGAACTGTAAATCTACACAAAGCAGACTAGAGGTATGAAGCATTAGTCAGCTACACTGGACTGAGAAACTACATTAAAGTCGAAGTCGTATATGCATGAGTACACGTATGTGCAAATTCAATGAAAAACTTGCTCGCAGCAGTGTTCACAAGGAAAACTAACTCCTTGGTATTGTCATTTCAGAGGATCTGTCTTGCAACCAGCACCCAAGTGCCATTGCAATGAAAACTTTGGCAAACTTCTACAGATACACAATGGCTGATTACATCATGGGCTGGCATGGAAATACCAATGCCCAAGAATGGAAAAGCCTACAAAAAGTGATGGATAGAGACTAGTCCATCACCGGAAAAGCCCTCCCCAACATTGAGCACATCTAGAAGGAGCGTGACCATAAGAAAGCAACATCCATCATCAAGGACCCCCACCATCCAGGCCATGCTCTCTTCTCGCTGCTGCCAGTGGGTAGGAGGTACAGGAGTTTTAGGTTCCACACCACCAGGTTCAAGAACAGGTATTACCCAACAACCATCAGGCTCGTGAACCACCGTGGATGACTTCATTCCCTCAACACCGAACTGTTTCCACAACTTATCGACTCACTTTCAAGGACTCTAACACTCATGTCCTCAGCGTTACTTATTTATCTACTTGTTGTTTATTTATAGTTGCACAGTTTGTCCCTTTGCACTGTATACAGTATGCACTCTGATAATAAATTTAATTTGAATTTTTGAATTTTTAATTAAATATAAATGGTACACAATTTTTACAGAAAAGAGCACTGCGAGAACAAAAATTCCTCTGTAGTGCAAGGTAGTCATAGTGTTGTTATACTGAGAGCGTTTTAGGCTTGTGCAGGTTGGTTCAGGAATGAAATGGTTACAGGGAAGAGGCTCTTCTTGAACATGGTGGTGTAGGACTTTGATGCTTCAGTACCTCCTGCACTAAAGGCTATGTCTGCAAACTAGCAATGACATTTTAAAATGTTAATACTGTATGCCTCAATTTATTACACATATATCTCTCTAAACACAAAACCCTCACATTAAAAGCCATCCAACCGTGGCTCTCAGGAGAAGTAGCATTCCATCAAAGGAATCAGCCCTTGAGGGTGTAACAAATGTTGCAAACCTCTGCTTGAGAATGTACCAAGCAGGTAAATAAGGGAGAATCAGTGGATATATTGTAATTGGATTTTTAGAAGGCTTTCTGTTACCACAAGGATTAGTAAATAAAATTGGAGTGTATGATTTGGAATGATCAATTGGCATGGATTAACGAAGGTAAACAGACCATCATTAATAACTAATTTGTATTATTAAGTAATACTTCGATTAATAATTTTTTTTTTGTTTACTAGACCATAAGATATAGGAGCAGAATTAGGCCATTTGGCCCATCAAGTCTGCTCTGCCATTTCATCATGGCTGATCCATTTCCCCCTCGGCCTCAATCTCCTACCTTCTCCCGTATCCCTGTAACCAGAGGAGTGTTTGCATTTCTCACCAGTCCTTACCAGAGAACTGGGTAGCAAGAGGATGTGCCACATCGATAGTGTTGACCATACGGAGTTGGGTGGCAGTCAGGGCGGTGCAGAAGATGCAGGGAGGTTTTGGTGGGTGGATATGGTCAAGCTAAGGGAGCAGACAAGGACATGGAGTATAACGTGGGGGGAAAATGCAAGGTTGTTTTTCTTTATGGGAAGGGAGGTTAAGAATAAAAAAGCCAAGTATTTAAATATTGAGAGCATGAAAAGTATTGGTGTTCGAGGGAACCCAGTCTCATTGTATTTGAAAGATACAGCAAGTAATTAGAAAGTCAATGGCATAATGGCCTTCAAGAGGATTGAGCATAATAGTAAATATTTCTTTCAGCACTTATATAGCTCTTGGAATATTATGAATATACTTTGAAACATAGAAACATAGAAAATAGGTGCAGGAGTAGGCCATTCGGCCCTTCGAGCCTGCACCGCCATTTATTATGATCATGGCTGATCATCCAACTCAGAACCCAGCCTTCCCTCCATACCCCCTGACCCCTGTAGCCACAAGGGCCATATCTAACTTCCTCTTAAACACAGCCAATGAACCGGCCTCAACAGTTTGCTGTGGCAGAGAATTCCACAGATTCACCACTCTCTGTGTGAAGAAGTTTTTCCTAATCTCGGTCCTAAAAGGCTTCCCCTCTATCCTCAAACTGTGACCCCTCGTTCTGGACCTCCCCAACATCGGGAACAATCTTCCCGCATCTAGCCTGTCCAATCCCTTTAGGATCTTATACGTTTCAATCAGATCCCCCCTCAATCTTCTAAATTCCAACGAGTACAAGCCCAGTTCATCCAGTCTTTCTTCATATGAAAGACCTGCCATCCCAGGAATCAATCTGGTGAACCTTCTTTGTACTCCCTCTATGGCAAAGATGTCTTTCCTCAGATTAGGGGACCAAAACTGCACACAATACTCCAGGTGTGGTCTCACCAAGGCCTTGTACAACTGCAGTAGTACCTCCCTGCTCCTGTACTCGAATCCTCTCGCTATAAATGCCAGCATACCGTTCGCCTTTTTCACCGCCTGCTGTACCTGCATGCCCACTTTCAATGACTGGTGTATAATGACACCCAGGTCTCGTTGCACCTCCCCTTTTCCTAATCGGCCACCATTCAGATAATAATCTGTTTTCCTATTTTTGCCACCACAATATACTTGGTCTCTTTAAATGAGGTAAGGCATATTTACAAATTCAGGAGTATAAGGAAGTTTCATCAATTGATTCTTGGAATGCTGGGGGTAATCCTTTGAGGAGGGAATGGTAAACTGGGCATACGACTTCATGAGAGAGGAATTGTACCAAAATGTGATGCGGTTTAGCGGTTTACGTAGATACAGGGATGAACTACTGAACTTCTATGTCCAGGACTAGGGTCACAGTCTTGAAATAAGAGGTCAGTCTTCAGCCACAGGTGGCCACAGCCATCGCCAAGTGCAATTGATACAATGATCCAGGAGTTTTTTTGAATATTCAGAGAAAAAATGGACATTGGCCTAATGCAGGAAACTAGTGCTGAGGTAAAAGGTCATCTATTATCTTATTGAACGATGGAAGAGGATTGATAATCTGAAAGGCCTACACCTCCCTCCATTTCTTACATTCTTGGCCATTATATCTTATATCATTATACCTCATTATATCTTTACCCAGCCATTAGGTGGTTGGGTGGGGGAGGGTGGAATGCTGAAGAAGTGGGAAGTAAAAATAAATGAAAAGGAGCCAATGGAATGAGAAGGTTAGGGGTGAAGGGGAATTTCTTCACGAGGAGTTCGCTGGGAATAAAATGGACAAGTTCACAGCGCTAGCCAGGCGCCAGAGAACATTTCGGAAGTGCAGTGTTATGTGTTTTACTGGATCAGGGCTGCACGAGGACATACCCGATCAAATCTTTTCCATGGACAGCTTCCAGACCATTCAGGCTGACCGGAAGTGCACTGAGAGCGGTAAGCGTAAAGGAGTTGTGGGCTTGCTGTTCTGGTTAACAATGGATGGTGCAATCCTGGTCATATTATGATTGAGGAATGTGTTTGTAGACCAGGTATTGAACTTATTGCTGTTGGACCCCGGCCATATTCCACCGAGATACAACACTGGGCTTCATGGGAGGTTGTTCCTGCCTGTGGCCATCGAACTTTGCAGCTCCTCCCGTGGAGGGTCAGACACCCTGAGCCAATAGGCTGGTCCTGGACTTATTTCCATCTGGCATAGTTTGCATTTTGTTGTTTGATTGTTTGTGGTTTTTGTATTGCTATATTTATGCTCTATTCTTGGTTGGTGTGACTGTAACGAAACCCAATTTCCCTCGGGATCAATAAAGTATATCTATCTATCTATCTATCTAAAGAATGGTGAGCGTGTGGAACGAGCTGCCAGCAGAAGTAGTGAATGAAAGTTTGATTTCAACATTGAAGAGAAATTTGGATAGGTACACTGTATGGATGGGATGGGTATGGAGGGCTATGGTCCGGGAGCTGGTGAATGGAACTAGGCAGATTAATAGTTTGGCATAGGCTTATCTAAGAAAAGATGTGTTGACATTGGAGGTGATCCAGAGAAGGTTCATGTGAATGATTCCAAGAATGAAAGGGCTGACGTATGAGAAGTATTTGATGGCTCTGGGCCCGTACTGGGCATACAGAAGAATGAGGAGCAAACTCATTGAAACCTATCAAATATTGAAAGGCCAAAATGGAGTGGGTGGAGAAAGGATGCTTTCTGTAGTGGGTGAGGCTAGGACTAGAGGGCACAACCTCGGAATAGAGAACATCCATTTAGAACAGAGATAAGGAAGAATTTCTTGAGCCAGAGGGTGGTGAATCAGGCAGCTTTGGATGTATTTAAAGTGGAGGTTGATAGGTTCTTGATTAGTCAGGGTATCAAAGGTTATTGGGACAAACAGGAGAACAGTTTTGAGAGGGATAATATATCAGCCATGATGAAATGGTGAAGCAGACTTGATTCTACAAATGGCCTAATTTGTTTCCATCTCTTCTGGTATTCTGGTCATACAGATGAGCTGAAGAGCCTGTTTCTGAACTGTAGAGCTCTATGACTCTAAGAGTAAAATCAGGTTGGCTATACACAGACTCTTTTACATCTCCTCCACTAACTGCGATGGAAAGTTTCATACAGACCTCGGATACTTGTGCCACGTGAACACGGGAAGGTTAACAGTTTATTAATAGAAGGAGCCCCACAACTAGGTACTTAGTACTGGGAAAACAATTACTCACAGTTAACAGGCATCAACAAAAACAGTCAAATATAAAGACCCAGAACAAATCTGAAGGAGAAACCAATATTTAGAGTTAAAAGCAAAGTCAGTTTGAAATTATTTTCTTAAGTATTAACTAACCAGGAAGCAGCAGCTGTGGATAATTGTGCATATTTATTTAGGGATTTCCAGTTTTCACAAGCCATTCGTTTGTTTCTGAGATCTCTGCCACAATTATAAATAATCCTAACTTTTTTTTAAATTGAGAGAAAATGTTGCTAATTCTCAAAATGGTGGAAAAACCTGATTCAAACTCAGGTAGCCTACAGCTGGGGTAGCTATGAAAGCTGCTTACAGTGATGTTGTTGATGATATGGGAACATTGTGGTTCTGAGCAAATCAAGTTGTACCTCCAGCCCTTGTGCCTCAATTTGTAACATTCGTGACCTGAAAGAATTCAAACCGCTGATATGCTGGAGACCAACTCATTGAAAAAAAGCAGATATCTATTCAGTCACTGATTGCACGTACACAAAGAGCATACAGGGTGAACAAAACCAACACAAGAATGGAGTGGAAGGAGGAAGTTATTACCAATTTATCTCCTGTATGTCTCAAGACAGTTGTTGGATGCTCTGGGCTGAATCATTTCAGAATCAGAATCAATTTTTTGCCAGTATGTGAAACATACCAGAATTAGTTGTGGTTTGGTGCCAAGCATAAAACACAGGACGATTCCATAACAGACAACACAATAGCAACCAACAGTTTACAAGACAATAGTGTAAATGGCCATGAACAATCAACAATTAGCAGAACCAGTCACATAAGCAAACATCAATAATCAAACTGTGTGAACATATGAACAGACTCAAAAATTATCACAGAACAAGGAGAGCAGGAAAGACCATCTAATGGATGTTGTGCAGGAACAGTGAGGGTATAACACCTGAGTGCGTTTTGTTGAGAAGCTGGATAGCTACAGGAAAGAAGCCTTGGAGATGATGGTGGTTATGGACTTGTAGCGTCTCCCTGATGGCAGTTTGGTGAGTAGGCGACTGCTAGGGTGGGTGGAGTCAGCAGTCATTTTTTTCCAGCTCTTTTCTTTGCTCAGGCAATGAACAGGACTTCTAATGTCGGCAGCTGACACTCAACGATCGCCTCCACTGAGGGGGCCACTCACTACAACCTGGACTTGGAGAGGGAGGAAACCAAATGGTGATAGATGTGGTCACAACATTCTCAATGAAGGCTGAGTAAAAATTCATCAGGATACGCCCTGAGGTGTTAAGTTTCCTTAATTGCTAAGTTGTGATTCCAGTACATGGGATGCCATGCAGAGCAAACAGGTGCTGAAGGGTTTTTGAGTTATTCTGTATATCACAGCTATTGACTTACCCTCACAGGAGAGTCGGCAACATGTCATAGCAGTACTGTTTCCACCCTTCCTTGCCACCAGTGCTGCAAACCTAAGTTGCATGCTCTCCACGTATTTGATCAAATAAATCTTCTCCATGTCAAACCACAATGTTCCACCCCAGCAAACGTTCAGAGGTGAAGTGGGGAAATACAATGCAATTATGTGATACACAGCCAAACAATCTTAGCTCCATGTCTCTGCTGCAACTACTGCTGCAAAGTAAATTCCTAATCAAAGTATATATATGTCACTATATACAACCCTGAGATTCATTTTCATGTGGGCATACTCAGTAAATCCATAATAGAATAACAACCATAATAAAATCAGTGAAATACCACAACTTGGGCATTCAACCAGTGTGCTAAAGACAACAAACTGTGCAAATACAGAAAGAAAGAAATAATCCACTCAGAGTTAAGGGCTTTCTTCTTCTATCAAGCTCTTGAACCGGAGGTGGATAACCTTACTCACCGTCACTGAAATCTTCTCAAATGAATGTTTTATGAGGATAGGCTGAGCAAGCTAGGGCTTTTCTTTCCAGCGTGAAGGAGGATTAGAGGTGACTTGACAGAGGAATATTAGAACATAGAAATCTACAGCATATTACAGGCCCTTCGGACCACAATGTTGTGCCAACCATATAGCCTACTCTAGAAACTGCCTAGAATTTCTCTACCACATAGCCCTTCTATTTTTCTAAGCTCCATGTACCTATCTAAGAGGCTCTTAAAAGAACCTGTTGTAACTGCTTCCATCGCCGCCACCACCAGCGCATTCCACGCATCCACCACTCTCTCAGTGAAGAGATTCGCCCCTGACATCCCCTCGGCACCTATTTCCAAGCACCTTAAAATTATGCCCCCTCACATTAGTCATTTCAGCCCCGGGGAAAAGCCTCTGACTATCCACACGGTGTACAAGGAGAACCAGAGATCCAGACATTTTCCCAGGCAGAAACGGCTAATAGCAGCGGGCATAATTTTATGTTGATTGGAGGAGAATATCTGGGGCCGGGGGGCGGGGGGGGGTGTTGTCAGAGGTAAGTGTTTTGCACAGAGTGAATATATGAAATGCCCTGTCAGAAGTGGTGGTTCAGACAGATGCATTAGGGGCATTTACTTTGCAGGGGAGAAGGGTTAGATTGATCTTAGAAGTATGTTAAAAGGTCAGCATAACATTGTAAGCTCTATGGCCTATACTGTGCTGTAATATTACTTTTCTATGAATGGATAAAGTGAAAAAATAATCATAAGAAATAATGTCCCTGTACTCCAAGGCCCAAACTATCGAAAGTAATTTGGAATAGAACAAATAAGTGAAATTGTGGAGTTCATCTATCTTTTCTTATTCTTCTTTATTTGAGCACACCCAACCTGATTTGTATACCTCAAATTACAAGTGCCATATGCCAGAAATATACATATTTCTGGTAAATGCAAATTTACCATAATACATTTATAATTATTTTATGTATTACTTATTATATATATATATATATATATATATATATATAAATTTTTAATATTTATTTGATTTTATTAAAAATAAATTAATTTATTATAATAAATAAATGGTAATTATAAATAATTATTTCTCTCTCTCTGTCTCTCTCTCCTCCCCCCTCCCTCCCTCCCTCACTCTCCCCGCCAACCCTCATTCTCCATTCCCTGGATTTTGATGCACGAATTCAAATGTCACTCATGCTGTTTGAAATCATCGTATTCTGCAAGTTTGGTCAGTCTGCATTTACTCACTCTTCCTTCAGTTAGCCCTGACGAAGGGTCTCGGCCTGAAACGTCGACTGCGCCTCTTCCTAGAGATGCTGCCTGGCCGGCTGCGTTCACCAGCAACTTTGATGTGTGTTGTCAGTCTGCATTTGATGCCCAGTTAACAGCTATTCTTCTCTGTGGATGCAGCACAGCTTGGTTCGGTCCAAGACCACAAGAACTTGCTGAGAGTTGCGAGTGCAGCCCAGTCCATCATGAAAGCTAGCCTCACCTCCAGTGAGTACCTACACTCCCTATTGCCTCAGAAAAGCAGCTAACATCATCAAGGACCCCTTCCACTTCGTCCCCCTTATCATCAGGCAGAAGGTACTAAGGGGTTGAGTCGATATTAAGGATGCCATATGCAACGTTAGCATTCATTTCAAGAAGACTCGTATATAAAAGCAAGTATGTAATGCTGAGACTTTATGGTCAGACCATATTAGGAGTATAGTGAGCAGTTTTGGGGTTCCATGGCCGGCTTTGGAGAAAGTGCAGAGGAAATCCAGAGAATGTTTACAAGAATGACCCTGGCAATGAAAGGATTAACATCTGAGGAGCATTTCACTTGAGCAACCGGAACTTGCTGCAGTTTAGAAGAATGATGCGGAAATCACACTGAATCCCATTGAATATTGTAAGGCCTAGATAGAGTGGACAGGGAGAGGATGCTTCCAATAGTGTGAGAGTTTAGGACCAGAGGGAACAGCCTCACAATAGAAGGACGTTCCTTTAGAACAAAGATGAGGAGAAATTTCTTTGGCCAGAGAGTGGTAAAGCTGTGGAAATCATATGCACAGACAGTTGTGGAGCCCAAGTCTTTCAGTATGTTTAAAGCGGAGGTTGATTAGTTTTTGTATAATAAAGGTGTCGAAGGTTACAGGGAAAAGGCAGTAGAGCAGCATTGAAATGGAAAATAAATCAGCCATGACTGAACAGCGAAGCAGACTTGATGAGCTGAGTGACCTCATTCTGCTGCTATGTCTTATGGTCTAAAAGACTCAAGGTCAGCTTCTATCCCACTCTTATCAGACGCTCGAATGGACTTCTCAAATGCTAAAGATGCACTCTTGATCTCCCAGTTTATCTCGAGTGTTGTTGCCCTTGCTTATTATAAAGATTAATTGATTTATTGATTGACTTATTTATTGAGATACAGTGCAGAAGAGGCCCTTCCGAACATTCGAGCCGTGCTGCCCAGCAACCCCTGACTTAACCCTAGCCTCATCACAGGACAGTTTACAATGACCAATTAACCTTACAACCGGTGTATCTTTGGACTGTGGGAGGAAACTGGAGCACCCAGAGGAAACCCACATGGCTAGTAAAGGCATCCATTAGTCTTGTGAGACCATGGATCTGTGCCTGGAAAGTCTTCACTCTCCAGGGCGCAGGCCTGGGCAAGGTTGTATGGAAGACCAGCAGTTGCCCATGCTGCAAGTCTCCCCTCTCCACGACACCAGTGTTGTCCAAGGGAAGGGCATTAGGACCCATACAGCTTGGCACCAGTGTCATCACAGAGCAATGTGTGGTTAAGTGCCTTGCTCAAGGACACAACACACGTTACCTCGGCTGGGGCTCAAACTCACAACCCTCAGGTCGCTAGTCCAATGCCTTAACCACTAGGCCACGTGCCCACAGGGAGAACATACAAACTCCTTACAGGCAGTGCCGGGAATTGAACCCTCGATCACTGGTCACCAGCACTGAAAAGTATACAGCACCTACTGCCATGCTGACTTTGTATTATTTACCTGTACTACACTTTAGGGCCGTAAGGAAAGCTTTTGGCACATTGGCCTTCATAAATCAAAGTATAGAGTACAGGAGATGGGGTGTTATGTTGACATTGTGCAAGACAGTGGTGATGCCTAATTCGAAGTATTGTGTGCCATTTTGGTCACCTGCCTACAGGAAAGACATACACAAGATTGAAAGAGTACAAGAGAAAATTTACGAGGATATTGCGGGTCTGGAGGACCTGAGTTATAAGGAAAGATTGAATAGGTTAGGACTTTATTCCTTAGACCGTAGAAGATTGAAGAAGGTGTGATAGAGATATACAAAATTATGGGGGGTATAGCTACGGTAAATTCAGAAGGCAGTTGTGAGAGTGTGGAGCAAGCTGCCCAGTGCAAGTGTGCGTGCAAATTCAATTTCAACGTTTAAGTGAAGTTTGGATGGGTACATGATGGTAGGAGTATGGAGGTGCAAGTCAGGAGTAGGCAGTTAAATGTTTTCAGCATAGACCAGATGGGCCAAAGAGCCTGCTCCTAGCATCTACTTTGCTACAACTTTCCCTATAATTATAACAGTATATTCTGCATTCTGGTACTATCTCAACGTACTTCCTGTGCATACAGCATGCAAACAAAAGCTTTCCACGATTATCTCGGTACATACGACAATAATAAATCTTTTACTAGCATTTATAACTTGGTCGCCATTTCGTTGACCGCTCCTCTAAGTTAACATTCCTGAATGAAGCCAAATGAGATCCATCCCTGTTCAATTGCAGTCATGAAATTTTCTTCTTAACTACCCTTCTATTCTAGGGAAGTGAAATAGAGGAATTTTTATGTCTCCTTTGCAGTATTTCTCTGTTAGTAATGAAATCATTAGAGTCATCTCAATTTACTTCCTATTGGAACTAAAATTAAGCAGCATTACAGAATTAAACTTATACAGCAGCTTTTAAAGTTCAGTTGAGTTACGTCAAGGAATTATATCGAAAAACCATTTCCTTAAGCATCCACACAACTATTTATTTGCTGTTTTGTTTAAATTATTAATGCCTTCATTATCCAGTTGCTTTGAAGAGGTAATTTACAATATACTGTAGGTTGGCACATGTGTTTATTAAACTCAGGACTCAAGTTCATTCCCGACCTCCAGTGATACCTGTATGGAGTTTACGCATTTTTTCCTGTGACCATAGTAAGTGCTCTGGTTTCCTTCCACCTCCCAAGGATAGGTCAGTTGGTAGGTTAATTGGCCAATTAAATTGCACCTCATGTAGGTTTGAGGTAGGATCTCAGGAGAGTTGGATCAAGATGGCACTGGAGAACCATGGCGATGTTCTGCAGGCTACATACAAAACTTCTTGTTCAGGAACACTTATTACATTTCAGCCACCAGGCTCTTTAACCAAAGGGGATAACTTCACTCAACATAAATCCCCAGGGCCAGATGGTCTGCATCCCAGAGTGCTTAAGGAAGTAGCCCAAGAAATAGTGGATGCATTAGTGATAATTTTTCAAAACTCATTAGATTCTGGACTAGTTCCTGTGGATCGGAGGGTGGCTAATGTAACCCCACTTTTTAAAAAAAGAGGGAGAGAGAAATCGGGGAATTATAGACCGGTTAGCCTAAAGTCGGTGGTGGGGAAACTGCTGGAGTCAGTTATCAAAGATGTGATAACAGCACATTTGGAAAGCAGTGAAATCATCGGACAAAGGCAGCATGGATTTGTAAAAGGAAAATCATGTCTGACGAATCTCATAGAATTTTTTGAGGATGTAACTAGTAGAGTGGATAGGGGAGAACCAGTGGATGTGGTATATTTGGATTTTCAAAAGGCTTTTGACAAGGTCCCACACAGGAGATTAGTGTGCAAACTTAAAGCACACGGTATTGGGGGTAAGGTATTGATGTGGATATAGAATTGGTTAGCAGACAGGAAGCAAAGAGTGAGAATAAACGGGACCTTTTCAGAATGGCAGGCAGTGACTAGTGGGGTACCGCAAGGCTCAGTGCTGGGACCCCAGTTGTTTACAATATATATTAATGACTTGGATGAGAGAATTAAATGCAGCATCTCCAAGTTTGCGGATGACACGAAGCTGGGTGGCAGTGTTAGCTGTGAGGAGGATGCTAAGAGGATGCAGGGTGACTTGGATAGGTTGGGTGAGTGGGCAAATTCATGGCAGATGCAATTTAATGTGGATAAGTGTGAAGTTATCCACTTTGGTGGCAAAAATAGGAAATCAGATTATTATCTGAATGGTGGCCGATTAGGAAAAGGGGAGGTGCAACGAGACCTGGGCGTCATTATACACCAGTCATTGAAAGTGGGCAAGCAGGTACAGCAGGCGGTGAAAAAGGCGAATGGTATGCTGGCATTTATAGCAAGAGGATTCGAGAACAGGAGCAGGGGGGTACTACTGCAGTTGTACAAGGCCTTGGTAAGACCACACCGGGAGTATTGTGTGCAGTTTTGGTCCCCTAATCTGAGGAAAGACATCCTTGCCATAGAGGGAGTACAAAGAAGGTTCACCAGATTGATTCCTGGGATGGCAGGACTTTCATATGAAGAAAGACTGGATGAACTAGGCTTGTACTCGTTGGAATTTAGAAGATTGAGGGGGGATCTGATTGAAACGTATAAAATCCTAAAGGGATTGGACAGGCTAGATGCAGGAAGATTGTTCCCGATGTTGGGGAAGTCCAGAACGGGGGGTCACAGTTTCAGGATAAAGGCGAAGCCTTTTAGGACTGAGATAAGGAAAAACTTCTTCACGCAGAGGGTGGTGAATCTGTGGAATTCTCTGCCACAGGAAACAGTTGAGGCCAGTTCATTGGCTATATTTAAGAGGGAGTTAGATATGGCCCTTGTGGCTACAGGGGTCAGGGGGTATGGAGGGAAGGCTGGTGCAGGGTTCTGAGTTAGATGATCAGCCATGATCATAATAAATGGCAGTGCAGGCTCGAAGGGCCGAATGGCCTACTCATGCACCTATTTTCTATGTTTTCTATTACTTGTTCTATCACTGAACTGTTCCCACAACCTATGGACTCATTTTCAAGGAAACATCATCTCATGTTCTCAATATTTATTGCTTATTTATTTATTGTTTTTATTTACTTCTTCCATTTGTTTTTGCACACTTTGTTGTCCTTTGCACACTGGTTGTCCGCCCTGTTGACAATGGTCTTTCCTTGATTCTGTTATGGTTATTGGAGTTACTGTGTATGCTCACTAAAAATTGAATCTCAGGGTTTTGTATGGTGACATACATTTACTTTGATAATAATTTTACTTTTAACTTTGAGTTGAGAAGAACGTGGGGAGAATTTAAAAAAATGGGATGGCAAAAGAATTGTTGTAAATGGGTCCTTAATGATTGGCGTGCACTCATTATTTTCTGTGCTGTATTCCACTTTGACTATAAATCTTCTTTTAAAAGTTCATTCTTTGAACCATGACATTTTGCAAGTGCAAATCTACAGTATAACCTCTTTAGCTGATTATTCGTCCAGAGCACTGTTTTCAGGAACAATCTCTCCTGTGGGTTAAAAGTTAATCTAAACAGATAAACAAACTAAATTTGATGGGGGGAGAGAGGGGGGATCAGACGCTAACATTTCCAATGGTCCACAACTGTTGCATTTTGCCCAGGCATTCAACAAAGAAAAACTGCAGCATTCAAAAGCTTTGCTTCTTAAAACATAGCACCACTCCAATGCCTCGTTCACTAACACCATTTTGCTCTTCAATTTGCAGTGTCAAACTGGGCTTTTAAGCTTTGAAAAATCACAAATACTTAGAATAAGCTGGTTTGTTCAGCTATTCCCCATTGTCCAACTATTTCTCTTGCACTGCTAAAGCCTTCATTACTGAATAAATCAAAACCCTGCTTGCTAATAGGGTTAACGTTCACACACACAAGATGAATAATAACAACAGATCCATTTATCAAGTGAAGTACAGGCTGACTAATAATAACCGATGGATCACCAGGGGATGATCTAGATAAATAGGTAACCAGTCAGAAATGTATTTTCCTATCTCCACACTTGGATGTCTGACGTACACATACACTGAGGCAACATCAGACATTGGCATTTCAAGTTCCGATCATAAATAATTCATTTTGCAGCTTATATAATATTGAAACATAAATTTCTGAGGATCACTGCTGGTTAAGAGCAAGCATAATTAATCGAAAATAGAGATCAAAGTCTAAATATCATAATTAAGGAGATGTCATTATAGAAAGTTTAATGCAATTGATGAAATGCTTTTGCCCGCTGTGAGGGAACCTAAAGAAAGTGGAATTATATATCTTTTTTTAAATGAAGTCTAAGTAAAATAACAAACAGATAGTTTTGATATTGGATTATTATTGTCAGAAAGATATTGACAGCCTTTGCTTGCAACATCATTCAGACAGATCATTCCATACACAAGAATGAGAAACAAGATACGGAATGTATTGTTACAGTTACAGAGAAGTTGCACATGGAGGTACTTGGATAAATGAGATGCAAGGTCAACGACAAGGTAGATTGAGAGATCAAGTGTTCATTTTGTAGGACAAACAAGAGAAAATCTGCAGATGCTGGAAATCCAGAGCAACATACACAAAGTGCTGGAGGAACTCAGCTGGCCAGGCAGTATCCATGGAAACGATTGAGCAGTTAACGCTTTGGACCGAGACCCTTCATCGGGACTGGAAAAGAATGGAGAAGAAATCAGAATAAGAAGATGGGGGGAAGGGGAGGAAGAAGTACAAGGTAGTAGGTGATAGGTGAAGCTGGGAGAGAGGGAGGGAGTGAAGTAAAGAGCTGGGAAGTTGATTGGTGAAAGAGATAAAGGCCTGGAGAAGGGGGAATCTGATAGGAGAGGTTAGAAGGTCATGAAAGAAAGGGAAGGGGGAGGAGTACCAGAGGGAGGTGATGGACAGGTAAGGAGATAAGGTGAGAGGGGAAAACTGGAATGGGGATTGGAGAAGGGGGTAGGGGCTGTTGTTATCTGTTCAAGAGTCTAATACGTTATCTGTTCAAGAGTCTAATAACAACAGGATAGAATCCGCCCTTGAACCTGGTGGTACGTGTTGTCAACCTTTTGTATCTTCTGTCTGATCGGAGGTGGGGGGCGGTGGAGTGGATACAGAATAGTCAAGAGGGGGCGAAGTCCTTAATTATGTCGCCAGCTTTAGTGAGCTGGTGGGAAACTTTAGACAAAGTCAGTGGAGGAGAGGTTGGCTTTTGTGATGGACTGAGCTGGGTTCACAACTCCCCAAAATGTATTGCAGTCTTGGGCAGCACAGTTGTTACTACAGGCTAAGACACATCTGGATAGGATGGTTTCTATAGTGCATCTGTAAAACTTGGTGAGGGTCATCAGGGACAAGTCAAATTTTCTTAGCCTTCTGAGGAGGACAGTGGGGTGCAGGGCCTAGATCCATTCTGTAACATGCAGGGGGATCCTAATGCTTTGCTGATCCAAAAGTATTTGGGAACTCAGGAATGAGGCATAAAACTTCTTGCTTACAGATATTCTACAAAGAGTTAGAAGAACAAAGAGCAAACAGTGTAAGAACAGAGACAAAGAAATACACAAGGAAAAGAAGTTGTGGTCGTCTCATACTCAAATTAGAGACAAACAAAATTCCATTGATAACAATTAACCTATAAAATAGCCAGAATTAAGTGGTGTGTCACATCCTTCAGAAAAATACAAGAGCAACTGTACAATGACTACTGGAAAATTCAGTAAACAATTACATGTACATACAGTATGTAATCATATAACAATGCAAGCATAGGAAAAGTTAAACTCCAAAAAGTTAGAAAAATAACAATTCTAGACCCTAATCCATCAACACTATGATACAAATGTTCAGACAAATACATTGCACAACTTAAATTGCAAACTTTCATTCCAAAAAGTGAACTTACTCAAAAATGCCATCCAGGTATTGGTGGAAAATGCGAGCAGGATGAAAGAAACCACTCTCAGCAATGCCCCCAGTTTGGCCAGGGTTATTTCCCTAATGCAACGCAACAGAAGTGGAAAGAGTCCAACCAAGACAGCTCCCTGTGGAGAGATAACATCACAAAGCGGAGCTGATATTTTGCAAGCCCATCATTGATTTAAATAAGAAATAGCCATTCTATAGCATTTAAACTGGACTTAGGAAATAACTGCCCTCATAATGGATCCATCATTAATATTTTACGAATGTTTTTTTCTGCA
Organism: Mobula hypostoma; assembly: GCF_963921235.1. Taxonomy (NCBI): domain Eukaryota; kingdom Metazoa; phylum Chordata; class Chondrichthyes; order Myliobatiformes; family Myliobatidae; genus Mobula; species Mobula hypostoma. Next base: position 17,911,954 of record NC_086104.1, on the reverse strand, counting down.
AACAAAAGGGATAAAATAAATTTTAAATAAAATAAGAAATTACAAAGCAAAAAAGTTACCTAACTGGAGGAGGAGATAGAAAATAGTACTCTACTTGTCTAAGAGTCTTTGAAAAGCCAGCTAGTGGGGGAATCTTGGAGTGTGTAACTATGCAGCAGTTTAGAAAGTGGAGAAGGAGATGTTGGCTGGAATACCAGACTTTCCACAGTATATGCGAAGTTAAGTACTGAGGCTCTTTCCGGGATAATTTGTCTGTAACAAATTAGGTATCCTTTTTTTTAAGACAAAAAGGCGCAAGTATTTGAATATTCAGAGGGAGAAGTTCAAGGTGGAGAGAACGTGACTTCAATGGCAGATGAGTGTGAACTGTTAAGATTACTGGATGGAGTTTGATGGTTGTGCGGTTTAGGTGTGGGCAGGGAGGTAGATAATTAGTCTGAGACAGGTACACCTCAGCAGTGGGCCATTTGCTGATGGAAAAGTCATTGTCCAACCAGTCTATCACTTTTCCTGCAGTCAGGAGTGATCCCTCCTCTGAGCTGATTAAGGTGCTTTCCCAGGGATCTTAGGTGCCGTGCTTGGAATCCTCTGATTTATATACATAAAATACAAAGCCAGGAAATTAGGTCAGGTCCAGCTCCAGGTGACTGGCTGGTGTGGTGAAATGGGGCATAGGGGAGGTAAGCTGGTGCTGGTAACTCCAGCGCTCAGTACTTGTGCAGAAAGACAGCCCACTCCATTTTCATAGAGAGTCATAGTGTTGTACAGTATAGAAACTGGCCCTTCAGCCAACTGACTCATGCTAGTCCCAGTTGCCCATGTCTGGCCCATAATCCTCCAAGCCCTTCCCCTCCATGTTTATGTCCAAATGCCTCCTAAATGCTGCATTGTACCCACATCGATCACTTCTTGCAGTAGCTTATTCCAGGTCCTCACTAACCTTTGTATAAAGAAATTACCTCTCAAGTCTCTTTTAAATCCTCCCCCCTCTTATGTTGTATCTATGCTCTCTCACTTTGGACTCTTCAACTCTAGGGAAAAGACTATGACCATCCATTCTATCCATGACCCTCATGATTTTATAAACCTCCTTAAGGTCACTCCTCACTCTCCCATGTTCCAAGGAGCAAAGGTCCAACATGGCCCCTCTACCCACAATCAGGCCCTCCAGTTCATGCAGCATGCCTGTAAAGCTCCTCTATGACTAAACACTACCTAGCTACCTCTTCAGGTCAACACAGAACGAGGAGCAGCTATTCTTTTACCAAATGATTTTACAATAGTCTAGAGACAAGTTCCAACAAGGAAAGTGTCTTTGATGCATTGCTTTTGAAGATAATAGGCAGAGAATTGATCAGAGTGTTTACTCTTGTTTATAGTAGAAGTTTGCTAGAGAGCTGCTCTCTTAATCTCCTTCACAAAAATCAATAAAGGAAATACTTATTTACATTTTCTGTTAAGAGAAGCTGAAATTAGCATCTGATGTACTTATTCTTCACCTCGAGAATATCTGAGTAATACCGTACTTCACTGCCATTTAGGCATGCATAAGAATCAGGCTTTTCATGGACGCATAAAGTTAATGGCACATCTGGATAGGATGGTTTCTATATTTGACAGATGTTCCTGCCAGCCAGATATGGCCTTAAACTTGGGCCCCTTATCTTAGAAAGGACATGCTGAAACTGGAGAGGGTTCAAAGGAGGTTCACAAAAATGGATTGAACAGCTTGTTACCTGAAGAGTGTTTGATGGCTCTGGGCCTGTATTCACAAGAATTCAGAAGAATGAGGGGTGACCTAATTGAAACTTATCAAACGGTGAAAGGCCTTGATTGAGTAAATGTGGAGAGGATGTTTCCTATGGTGGGAAAGTCTAAGACCAGAGGACACAACCTCAGTATAGAGGGGTGCCCCTTTAGGATGGAGATGAGGAAGAATTTCTTTAGCCAGAGATTGGTTGTTGCCACAGGCAACTGTGGAGGCCAAGTCTTTATGTATGTTTAAGGCAGAGGATGATAGATTCTTGATTGGTCAGGACATGAAGGGATACTGGGGGAAGGAAGGAGATTGGAGCTGGGAGGAAAAATGGATTAGCCTTGATAAAATGGTGGAGCAGACTCAATGGGCCGAATGACATAATTCCACTCCTATATCTTGTGGTCTTATGGTCTTAGTGATAAACCCTGGCAGTTCCTCCAGTTTCTCCCTATCTGCTCTCAAAACTCCTTAACAATATTAAATCTCTCCCCAGCCTTCCTTGTTCCCTTGATTCTTTGGCAGCACCATGGCACAGCTACTGGAGCTGATGTCTTCACTACTCCACTATCATTTTTCCATAGTCCATTGTCTCTCCTACTAATAAAAGAAAACCAATTTCAGGTTGAGTTGTTCTCCAATCTTGGCAATTTACTTGCAAACGGTTTGTCACCATATGAGACGACATCATCAGCACATTGTTTATTGTGGTGTCCTCTGAATCCTTTGCCTTTATATACTTATCAATCAGCTGATTGGTCATCATTACAGAAACTCAATTGTGATGTAGGGAGGAAGTCTCGCCGCTGATTGGTTGTGTGTCAAACCATTCCAAAGTATTTCCAAGATCAATTTTTTTTTATCAGTTGGGGTATCTTCTTAAATGCTCTTAAACATTCTTTATTATATAAAGTCCCTTCATTTATTAATAACATTCAATATTTTATCACAATTTAGAAGAATTCCAGTACAATAATGGTTTATGTTATTTAGCCATACTGCATAGAGTAGGCCCTGCCTCCCAAGCAATTTCCCCCCCCCCCCACAAACCCCAATTTAACCCTAACCTAATCACGGGACAATTTACAGTGACCAGTGAACCTGCCTAGTAAGTCTTTGGACTGTGGGAGGAAACCAGAGCACCCAGGAAAAGCATACAAATTCCATGGGAAGGATGTACTGTATGTATCATATGGTGTGTTGCCTCCCGGGTGCAAGGGTCAGAGATGTCTTGGACAGGCTGCGGGGCGTTCTGAAAGGGGAGGGTGAGCAGCCAGCTGTCGTGGTGCATGTAGGTAGTAACGATATAGGAAGAAAGCGGGATGAGGTCCTACAAGCTGAATTTAGGGAGCTAGAAGATACATTAAAGAGTAGGGCCTCAAAGGTAATAATCTCAGGATTATTACCGGTGCCACGTACTAGCCAGAGTTGGAATAGCAGGATAGCTAGAATGAATATGTGGCTTGAGCAGTAGTGCAGGAGGGAGGGTTTCAGATTCTTGGGACATTGGAATCGCTTCTGGAGGAGGTGGGACCAGTACCATCCAGACGGTCTACATCTGGGCAGGGCCGGGATCAATGTCTTAGGGAGATTGTTTGCTAGTGCTGTTGGGGAGATTTTAAACTAATATGGCAGGGGGATGTGAACCCACATAGAAAAGAAGAGGGAAGTGATGCAGAGACCAGAGCTAGAGTTAGTGAAGAAAAAAGTAAGAGTAGAGTGCATAAAAGTAAAAAGAAAAAATTGCATAGATCACTAGATTCTAAAAGGACAATGAGTATAAGGGCACTTTATCTAAATGCCTGTAGTATTAGAAACAAGGTTAGTGAACTTGTGGCACAGATCAGTACCAAGGCATACGATTTAGTGGCCATTACAGAAACCTGCTTGCAAGGTGGAGACGACTGGGAATTAAATATCCAAGGGTATCACGTAATATGGAAAAATAGTCAGGAAGGCAAAGGAGTTGGGGTGGCGCTTTTAATTAAGAATGAGATCAGGGCGATTGTGAGAGATGATATAAGTTCTACAGAGCAGAACGTTGAGTCCATCTGGGTAGAGATTAAGAATAGTAAAGGGAAAAAAAATCACTGGTGGGTGTTGTCTATAGGCCACCCAATAAAAATATTGCAGTGGCAGAGGCAATTAACCAAGAAATAACAGAGGCTTGTAAGAATGGAATGGCAGTTGTCATGGGGGATTTTAACTTCCACATAGATTGGGTGAATCAGGTTGGTCAAGGAAGTTTTGAGGAGGACTTCATAGAATGCATCCGTGATGGCTTTCTTGAGCAGCATGTTACTGAACCTACAAGAAAAATACTACCTTACATCTAGTCCTGTGCAATGAGACAGGTAAGATGAAAGATCTTGTAGTCAGGGATCCTCTTGGAAAGAGTCATCATAGTATGATTGAATTTCACATACAGATGGAGGATGAAATAGTTAGATGTAAACCTAGTGTATTATGCTTGAATAAGGGAGACTACAACAGGATGAGGGAGGAGTTGGCTAATGTGGATTGGGAGCACAGGCTATTTGGTAGGACAGTTGAGGAACAGTGGAATACTTTCAAAGAGATTTTTCACAGTGCTCAACGAAAGTATATTCCAGTCAAAAGTAAGGACAGTAAGTGTGGGGAAAGCCAGCCTTGGATTACTAAGGAAATAAAAGATAGTATCAAATTAAAAGCTCGTGTGTACAAAGTCGCAAAAGGTGGTAGGAGACTGGAGGACTGGGAAAACTTTAAAAAGCAACAAAGAACAACTAAACAAGAAATAAGGAAAGGGATGATAGAGTATGAAAGTAAATTAGCACAAAATATAAAAACAGATAGCAAAAGTTTTTATAAATATATAAAGCGGAAGAGGGTGGCTAAAGTCAACGCAAGTCCCTTGGAAGGTGATAAGGCGATATTAATATTAGGTGACGAAGAAATAGCTGAGGCATTGAACGAGTACTTTGTGTCGGTCTTCACGGTGGAGGGCACGTCGAATATGCCAAAGAAGGATGTTATGGACGAAACGGGAGGTGAGGACCCCGATAAAATCACTGTCACTAAAGAGATAGTGATGAGCAATCTAGAGGGCCTGAAGGTAGATAAGTCCCCTGGTCCTGATGAGATGCAACATCGGGTGCTGAGGGAATTGGCAGAGGTTATCGTGGATGTGTTGGTAATCATTTACCAAAATTCTCTCGACTCTGGACAGGTCCCAGCAGATTGGAAGACAACAAATGTCACACCACTTTTAAAAAAAGGATGTAAGCAAAAGACAGGCAACTATAGGCCAGTTAGCTTAACATCTGTAGTCGGGAAAATGCTTGAAGCTGTCATTAAAGAAGGAATAGCAAAACATTTAGAAAGGAGTGGTTCCATTGGACAGATGCAGCATGGATTCAGAAGGGGCAGGTCCTGTTTGACAAACGTACTGGAGTTCTTTGAGGACATAATGAGTGCAGTGGATAGAGGGGAACAGGTGGATGTCGTATACTTGGATTTCCAGAAGGCGTTCGATAAGGTGCTGCACAAGAGACTTATAAATTATCGATAAGGTACGGATGCATGGAGTCGGAGGAAGTGTATTGGCATGGATAGTGGATTGGTTAACCAATAGAAGGCAGAGAGTTGGTATAAATGGGTGTTTCTCTGGTTGGCAGTCAGTGGTGAGTGGGGTGCCACAGGGGTCGGTGCTGGGCCCGCAGCTGTTTACCATTTACATTGATAATTTGGAAGAGGGGACTGAGTGTAGCGTAGCAAACTTTGCTGTTGACACTAAACTGAGTGGAAAAACAAATTGTACAGAGGATGTGGAGAGTTTGCAGAAGGATATAGATAGGTTAAGTGAGTGGGCCAAGGTCTGGCAGATGGAATACAGTGTTGGTAAATGCGAGATCATCCACTTTGGAAGGAATAATAGAAGAGCAGATTATTATTAAAATGGTGAAAGATTGTAGCACGCTGTTATGCAGAGGGACTTGGGAGTGCTTGTGCATGAGTCACAAAAAAGTTGGCTTGCAGGTACAACAGGTTATTCAGAAGGCAAACGGAATGTTGGCCTTCATTGCTAGAGGGATTGAATTCAAGAGCAGGGAGGTCATGCTGCAACTATACAGGGTACTGGTGAGGCCACACCTGGAGTACTGTGTGCAGTTTGGGTCTTCATACTTGAGGAAGGATATACTGGCTTTGGAGGCAGTGCAGAGAAGGTTCACCAGGTTGATTCCAGAGATGAAGGGGTTAACTTATGAGGAGCAATTGAGTCACCAGGGACTATACTCTCTGGAATTCAGAAGAATAAGAGGGCATCTTATAGAAACATACAAAATTTTGAAAGGGATAGATAAGATAGAAGTAGGAAAGTTGTTTCCATTGGTGGGTGAGACTAGAATGAGGGGACATTGCCTCAAGATTCAGGAGAGAAGATTTAGGACGGAGATGAGGAGAAACTGCTTTTCCCAGAGAGTGGTGAAGCTGTGGAATTCTCTGCCCAGGAAAGCAGTTGAGGCTTCTTCACTAAATATGTTTAAGAAACAGATAGATTTTTACATAGTAGGGGAATTAAGGGTTATGGGGAAAAGGCAGGTAAGTGGAGCTGAGTTTACGGACAGATCAGCCATGATCTTATTGAATGGCGGGGCAGGCTCGCTGGGCCGGATGGCCTACTCCTGCTCCTATTTGTTACGTTCTTATGTACAGAGACTCCTTACAGAATGGCACTGGAATTGGACTCTGAGCTCCGATGCTCCGAGCTGTATAAAGGTTGTGCTAATCACTCCAAGACCATGGTGTTTTATGTTGTGAGACTCACCTAATTTTAACCCCAATGCAAGTCATTTAATGGACGCAAAGTCTCACTTTAGTACCTATTCTCAGACTCATCCGTGTGAACTGACCAACCTCATTCTGTTGTACCCACCAGAAACACTTGGAGTCGGCAATGAAACAAATCGCAATCGCAGAGGGAGGAGAGAGGCTGCAGAGTAGGGCGTGGAAAAAGAGAAGGGCGAGAGGAAATTACTTCAATGAATTAGTGCAAAATTATTAGATTGAAAACCATTTTAACTTAGGGGCAAGGGCCTTAGACAGGATAATGAGAACAATTCTCATACCTTAGGGTAACAGGACCCCTGGAGAAGATACTGAAGCATTTCACCAGAATGGTACAAGAGAAGCATGTCAGTTACATTAAGCTAGAATTAGACATTGAACCATGTACCACAGACTCAGGCCCTTTGGACCACAAAATCTGTCAATCATATCCATCCACACTATTTTTGCATAATAATCTTGCTGCCGTCTGTAAGGAGTTTGTACGTTCTCCCCGTGACACCATGGGTCTCCTCCCAGTGCTCCAGTTTCCTCCCACATTCCAAAAGGCGTCCAGCTAGGGTTAGATCAAGTGTGCTGTGGGTATGCTATTTGCTTATTTATTGACATACGAGCCACACTGCCTAGCTATCCCCTCATTTAATCCTAGCCTAATCGCAGGACCAATTAACCCATCAACCGGTACATCTTTGGACTGTGGGAGGGAACTGGAGCAGCCAGAGGAAATCCACACAGTCACGGGGAGAACGTACAAGCTTCTTACAGGCAGTGAGGGGAATTGAACCTGAGTCACCTGTACTGTAAAGTGTTGTGCTAATTTTTGTGTCTGTGCACAACTACATATACAGTTGAAGTCAGAAGTTTACATACACCTTAGCCAAATACATTTAAACTCAGTTTTTCACAATTCCTGACATTTAATCCTAGAAAACACACCCTGTCTTAGGTCAGTTAGGATCACTACTTTATTTTAAGAATGTGAAATGTCAGAATAATAGTACAGAGAATGATCTATTTCAGCTTTTATTTCTTCCATCACTTTCCCAGTGGATCAGAAGTTTACATACACTTTGTTAGTATTTGATAGCATTGCCTTAAATTGTTTAACTTGGGTCAAACATTTTGGGTAGCCTTCCACAAGCTTCTCACAGTAAGCTGCTGGAATTTTGTTCCATTTCTCCAGACAGAACTGGTTATAACTGAGTCAGGTTTGTAGGCCTCCTTGCTGGCACACACTTTTTCAGTTCTGCCCACAAATTTTCTATCGGATTGAGGTCAGAAAATGATGTCAATTCTGGTTCATCCTTGGGAGCAATTTCCAAACGCCTGAAGGTGCCACGATCATTTGTACAAACAATAGTACGCAAGTATAAACACCACGGGACCACGCAGCCGTCATACCGCTGAGGAAGGAGACGCATTCTGTCTCCTAGAGATGAACGTACTTTGGTGCGAAAAGTGCAGATCAATCCCAGAACAACAGCAAAGGACCTTGTGAAGATGCTGGAGGAAACAGGTAGACAAGTATCCATATCCACAGTAAAACGAGTCCTATATCGACATAACCTGAAAGGCTGCTCAGCAAGGAAGAAGCCACTGCTTCAAAACCACCATAAAAAAGCCAGACTATAGTTTGCAAGTGCACATGGGGACAAAGATCTTACTTTTTGGAGAAATGTCCTCTGGTCTGATGAAAAAAAAATTGAACTGTTTGGCCATAATGACCATCGTTATGTTTGGAGGAAAAAGGGTGAGACTTGCAAGCTGAAGAACACCATCCCAACCGTGAAGCATGGGGGTGGCAGCATCATGTTGTGGGGGTGCTTTGCTGCAGGAGGGACTGGTGCACTTCACAAAATAGATGGAATGATGAGGAAGGAAAATTATGTGGATATATTGAAGCAACATCTCAAGACATCAGCCAGGAAGTTAAAGCTCGGTCGCAAGTGGGTCTTCCAAATGGACAATGACCCCAAGAATATCTCAAAAGTGGTGGCGAAATTCCTTAAGGATAACAAAGGCCATCACAAAGCCCTGACCTGAATGTGATAGAAAATTTGTGGGTAGAACTGAAAAAGCGTGTGTGAGCAAGGAGGCCTACAAACCTGACTCAGTTACACCAGTTCTGTCTGGAGGAATGGAACAAAATTCCAGCAACTTACTGTGAGAAACTTGTGGAAGGCTACCCAAAATGTTTGACCCAAGTTAAACAATTGTAAGGCAATGCTGCCGAATACTAACAAAGTGTATGTAAACTTCTGATCCACTGGGAAAGTGATGGAAGAAATAAAAGCTGAAATAGATCATTCTCTCTACTATTACTCTGACATTTCACATTCTTAAAATAAAGTAGTGATCCTAACTGACCTAAGACAGGGAATGTTTTCTAGGATTATATGTCAGGAATTATGAAAAACTGCGTTTAAATGTATTTGGCTAAGATGTATGTAAACTTCTGACTTCAACTGTATATTAAATAAAGGCACACACGCTGCATAAAGATCCAGCATGACATCGTTGCTATTCGCCAGTAATGCCAGGTATCACATAAGCCTTCTGAATTTACCTGTTACAGTGGGGAATATCTCAACCGGTTGCATCGCAGCCTGGTATGAAAACACCAATGCCCAGGAACAGTAAAGTCTACACAAAAGTGGTGGATACTCCCCATTACCGGCAAAGCCCTCCTCACCACTGAGCTTATTTACAAGAAGCACTGACACAAGAAAGAAGCATCCATCATCGAAGACCCCCAACCACACAGGGCATGCCCTTTTATCACCTCTACTGCCGGGTAGAAGATACAGGAGCAGTCGGCTCCACACAACACAGTTCAGAAACTATTGTTACCCCACAAACATCAGGCTCCTGAACGACACTCACCTCAATTCTGAATTCTACCAACTTAGAGGAGTACATGGCATCAGTGACTAGCTACATCAGCAAGTGCATTGATGATGTCACTGTGTCCAAGACCATCACTACACGCGCTAACCAGAAGCCATGGATGACCGCGGAGGTGCGTGCGCTGCTGAGGACCCATGACTCCGCCTTCAGAGCAGGCGACAAGGCAGCCCGAACGACAGCGAGGGCCAAACTGTCCTGGGCAGTCAGAGAGGCAAAGCGTACACACGCCCAGCGAATCCACAGCCACTTCCAGGACAGCAAGTGACACGCGGCGCATGTGGAAGGGCATTCAGGACATCACCAATTACAAGACAACACCAACTACCTGTGCTGGTGATGCCTCCCTCCCAGATGCGTTGAATAACTTCTACGCTCGCTTTGAGGCAGAAAATGACGTGGCGGTGAGGAAGACCACTCCTCCTCCAAATGACCAGGTGCTGTGTCTTACTGTGGCCCATCTGAGGAGAACCCTGTGCAGGGTCAACCCACAGAAGGCTGCTGGACCAGACAATATTTCTGGCAGAGTGCTTAAAGGATATGCAGACCAGCTAGCAGAGATTCTCACTGACATCTTCAACATCTCCCTGAGCAGCATCGTCATTCCTACGTGCTTCAAGGCTGCCACCATCGTCCCCGTGCCAAAGAAGTCTTCAGTGTCCTGCCTCAACGACTACCGTCCCATCGCACTCACATCGACCATCTTGAAGTGTTTCGAGAGGCTTGTTATGAGGCACATCAAGACCCTGCTGCCCCCCTCACTGGACCCCCTGCAGTTCGCGTACCGTCCCAACCATTCAACATTGCCATCACCCTCCACCTGGCCCTAACCCATCTGGACAAAAAAGACACATACGTTCGAATGCTGTTCATAGACTTCAGTCCAGCATTCAACACAATCATACCTCAGAGACTGATTGGAAAGCTGAGCCTACTGGGCCTGAACACCCCCCTCTGCAACTGGATCCTAGACTTCCTGACTGGGAGACCTCAGTCAGTCCGGATCGGAAGCAGCATCTCCAACACCATCATACTGAGCACGGGGCCCCCCAGGGTTGAGTGCTCAGTCCACTGCTGTTCACTCTGCTGACCCACGACTGTGCTGCAACACACAGCTCGAACCACATCATCAAGTTCGCCGATGACACGACTGTGGTGGGTCTCATCAGCAAGAATGATGAGTCAGCATACAGAGAGGAGGTGCAGTGGCTAACGGACTGGTGCAGAGCCAACAACCTGTCTCTGAATGTGAACAAAATGAAAGAGATGGTTGTTGATGTTAGGAGGACACGGAGCGACCACTCTCCGCTGAACATCGACGACTCCTCCGTAGAGATCGTTAAGAGCACCAAATTTCTTGGTGTTCACTGGCGGAGAATCTCACCCGGTCCCTCAACACTATAGCAAAGAAAGCCTAGCAGCATCTCTACTTTCTGCGAAGGCTGAGAAAAGTCCATCGCCCATCCCCCATCCTCACCACATTCTACAGAGGTTGTATTGAGAGCATCCTGAGCAGCTGCATCACTGCCTGGTTCGGAAATTGCACCATCTTGGATCGCAAGACCCTGCAGCGGATAGTGAGGTCAGCTGAGAAGATCATCGGGGTCTCTCTTCCCACCATTAGAGACATTTACACCACACGCTGCATCCGTAAAGTAAACAGCATTATGAAGGACCCCACGCACCCCTCATACAAACTCTTCTCCCTCCTGCCATCTGGCAAAAGGCACCAAAATATTCAGGCTCTCATGACCAGACTATGTAATAGTTTCTTCCCTCAAGCCATCAGACTCCTCAATACCCAGAGCCTGGACTGACACCAACCTACTGCCCTCTACTGTGCATATTGTCTTGTAATGCCTGCACTGTTTTGTGCACTTTATGCAGTCCTGGGTAGGTCTGTAGTCTAGTGTAGTTTTGTGTTGTTTTACGTAGTTCAGCGTAGTTTTTGTATTGTTCATGTAGCACCATGGTCCTGAAAAACGTTGTCTCGTTTTTACTGTGTACTGTACCAGCAGTTATGATTGAAATGACAATAAAAAGTGACTTGACTTGACTTGAACTGATTGCACAACCTTACAGACTGATTTTCAAGGACAACTCATCATGTTCTCACTATATTTACTGATTTGCATAATTTGTCTTCTTTTGCCCATTGGTTGTTTTTCAGTCTTTATTTATGTGTAGGGTTTTTTTTATATAAATTCTTTGGCATTTCTTTATTTTCCTACAAATGCCAGAAGAAAATTAATGTCAAGGTAGTGTATGATGACATTCAAATTATATACGCAAACACGAGGAAATCTGCAGATGCTGGAAATTCAAGCAACATACATCAAAGTTGCTGGTGAACGCAGCAGGCCAGGCAGCATCTCTAGGAAGAGGGACAGTCGATGTTTCGGGCCGAGACCCTTCGTCAGGACTAACTGAAGGAAGAGTGAGTAAGGGATTTGAAAGTGGGAGGGGGAGGGGGAAATCCAAAATGATAGGAGAAGACAGGAGGGGGAGGGATAGAGCCGAGAGCTGGACAGGTGATTGGCAAAAGGGGATGTGAGAGGATCATGGGACAGGAGGTCCGGGGAGAAGGAAAAGGGGGGGTAACCCAGAGGATGGGCAAGGGGTATAGTCAGAGGGACAGAGGGAGAAAAGGTAGAGAGAGAGAATAAGAATGTGTGTATATAAATAAATAACGGATGGGGTACGAGGGGGAGGTAGGGCATTAGTGGAAGTTTGAGAAGTCAATGTTCATACCACAGGCTGGAGGCTACCCAGACGGAATATAAGGTGTTATTCCTCCAACCTGAGTGTGGCTTCATCTTTACAGTAGAGGAGGCTGTGGATAGACATATCAGAATGGGAATGGGACATGGAATTAAAATGTGTGGCCACTGGGAGATCCTGCTTTCTCTGGCGGACAGAGCGTAGGTGTTCAGTGAAACGATCTCCCAGTCTGCGTCTGGTCTCTCCAATATATAGAAGGCCACATTGGGAGTACCGGATGCAGTATATCACCACAGCCGACACACAGGTGAAGTGTCGCCTCACCTGGAAGGACTGTCTGGGGCCCCGAATGGTGGTAAGGGAGGAAGTGTAAGGGCATGTGTAGCACTTGTTCCGCTTACAAGGATAAGTGCCAGGAGGGAGATCGGTGGGGAGGGATGGGGGGGGATGAATGGACAAGGGAGTCACGTAGGGAATGATCCCTGCAGAAAGCAGAGGGGGGTGGAGGGAAAGATGTGCTTAGTGGTGGGATGCTGAGCTCGTTGATTTTATTAACTTTGCCTCCAACTTTCACCCTGCTCTCAAGTTTACCTGGTCCATTTCCAACACCTCCCTCCCCTTTCTAGATCTTTCTGTCTCTATCTCTGGAGACAGCTTATCTACTGATGTCTACTATAAGCCTACTGACTCTCACAGCTATCTGGACTATTCCTCTTCTCACCCTGCCTCTTGCAAAAATGCCACCCCCTTCTCGCAATTCCTCCATCTCTGCCGCATCTGCTCTCAGGATGAGGCTTTTCATTCCAGTTCGAGGGAGATGTCCTCCTTTTTTAAAGAAAGGGGCTTCTCTTCCTCCACCATCAACTCTGCTCTCAAACGCATCTCCCCCATTTCACGCACATCTGCTCTCACTCCATCCTCCTGCCACCCCACTAGGAATAGGGTTCCCCTTGTCCTCACCTACCACCCCACCAGCCTCCGGGTCCAACATATTATTCCCTGTAACTTCCACCACCTCCAACGGGATCCCACCACTAAGTCCTTCCAGGTGAGGCGACACTTCACCTGTGAGTCAGCTGGGGTGATATTTGTGTCCGGTGCTCCCGATGTGGCCTTCTACATATTGGCGAGACCCGATGCAGACTGAGAATGTGTTTTGCTGAACACCTACGCTCTGTCCGCCAGAGAAAGCAGTATCTCCCAGTGGCCACACATTTTAATTCCACATCCCATTCCCATTCTGACACATCTATCCATGGCCTCCTCTACTGTAAAGATGAGGCCACACTCAGGTTGGAGGAACAACACCTTATACTCCATCTGGGTAGCCTCCAACCTGATGGCATGAACGTTGACTTCTCTAACTTCTGCTAATGCCCCACCTCCCCCTCGTACCCCATCCGTTATTTATATACACACTTTCTTTCTCTCTCTCTCCTTTTTCTCCCTCTGTCCCTCTGACTTTACCCCTTGCCCATCCTCTGTGTTTTTTCCCTGCCCCCCCCTTTTCCTTCTCCCTGGGCCTCCTGTCCCATGATCCTCTCATATCCCTTTTGCCAATCATCTGTCCAGCTCTTGGCTCCATCCCTCCCCCTCCTGTCTTCTCCTATCATTTTGGATCTCCCCCTCCCCGTCCCACTTTCAAATCTCTTACTAGCTCTTTCTTCAGTTCGTCCTGACGAAGGGTTTCGGCCTGAAACGTCGACTGTACCTCTTCCTAGAGATGCTACCTGGCCTGCTGCGTTCACCAGCAACTTTGATATGTGTCGAGAGAATGGAGATGTTCTTGAATACTCCCGCCAGTTGATTGGCACAGACTTTCAATGCCCTACCGGGTACATCATCAGGGTCTGACATTTGCATAGATTCACCGTCATGAATATCACTCAGTGATATTCTGACATCAGCCTCCGAGACACAGATGACAGGGTCACCAGGTACCTCAGGGATTCGCACAGGTGTGTAGTTTTATTCTTCCTTTCAAAATGTGCCTAAAAGGTTTGGAGCCCATATAGAAGCGAAGCATCACAGCCTTTCGTGATGTTAGATTTCACCCTGTAAACCCTGCCAGAGCTGACATGCATCCAATTCCGTCTCTAACTTCAATCAGGATTCTTTTTTCACTCATAAAATAGTCTACCATAGGTCATACCTGGACTTCCTTTACAGTTCTGGATTACTGGTGTTGAATGCCACAGACGTAGCCCTTAGCAGACTATGAATCTCTTCGTTCATCCCCGACTTTTGGTTTAGGTATGTCCAATATAGGCACACCATCTTTTGGGATCCAGTACCCACCTAATTTTTCCAATTTACATTACCTGCATATTGAAATCTCCCATAACTATTGTATCATTGCCCTTATGACATGCCTTTTTAATCTCCTGTTGTAATTTATATCCAACATCCCGACTACTGTTTGGGAGCCTGTATGCAAGTCCCATCAGGGTCTTTTTAACTCTACTCACAAGGATTCTACATCTTCAGACCTTATGTTACTTAGTTCTTAAGATTTGATTTCAATGTTTTACCAACAGGCCACCCCATACCCTTTGCCTGACCTTTTAATACAATGTGCATCCTTGGATGTTAAACCCTCAGCTCGCCACAGATACCACCTGACCTGCTGGGTTTTTCCAGCATGTGCTGTTTTAGCTCCTGACGTGGAACATCTACAGCTTTTGCTTCTCCAGTACATCCCCAGTCTGGTTATGGTCGATCAGAAATTGGCCTCAGTTCTATTTTACCTAGAACATAAAACCCAGGACACAGGACAGACGCTTCAACCCACGATGGTTCACCAAACTTTTAACCTACTCTGAGATCAATCTAACCTTTCCCTCCTCCACAGCCCTCCATTTTTCTATCATCCATGTGTCTATCTAAGAGTTTCTTAAATGTCCCGAACGTATCTGCCTCTACCACCATCCCTGGCAGGAAATTCCACACACTCAGTTCTGTGTACTTAAAAAAAGCTACCTCTGACATCCTCCCTATATTTTCCTCCAGTCACCTTAAAATTATGCCCCTTCATATTAGCCATTTCAGCCCTGGGGAAAAAAGCCTCTGGCTGGTCCACTCGATCTACGGTTATTATCATCTTGCACAATTCTGTTAAGTTGCCTCTCATCCTCCTTCACTCCAAAGAGAAAATCCCTACCTTCATAAAACATATTCCACTGCAATTCAATTTGCAATTCAAATACTGAATTCTTCAGTCAGTGAAACAAGGAACATAATCATTTCTAAGATACACTTTTTGATCCATTAAACGCTATATAACTGAAACAACTCAGAAGCCGCTGAAGTCAAAAGTAGATTTTACACTACATGTTGAGAAACTATAGCATTTGGAAATCTAAAATAGAAACAGAAAGTGCTGGAGATACATCCACAGAGAGAGAAGCTCCTTTATCAACACTAAAAATTACAATGTTTTACATTGCAGAGAACGGAATGGGTGAAGAAAACAAAAGGGAAGATGTGTGATAGAGGGGAGAGCAGGAAAAAACAAGTGGAGGTGCTGGCTGAGATATGGTGATGAAAGATTGTGAAGAAAAGGAGATGAAAATGCAAAGGAAATGAATGAAAACACAGGAAAATAATCAAAAATACCAGATGCTGGAACTGTAAGATATGTACTGGAGAAGCAAAAAGCTGCGAATTCTCCAAATCTGAGATAAAAACAGAAAATAAACACAAGAGATTCTTCAGACACTGTAAATCTTCAGCAGTCCCTCCACAGATGTTGCCTAACTTGCTCAATTCCTCCAGCATGTTGTGAATCTTGCGGAGAAACAGAAAATGCTCTCAGCAGGTCAGGCAGCATCCGCGGAGAGGGAAAGAGTCCCTGATTTTGGTCAATGACTCCCTAGCTGGACTGTTTTCATTTTTAGTAGTACTACATTATGTCTGGATTCTTTCTGGCTTTCATCAACATCAAAGAATATATGAAAACACTTACACAAGAAAATCTGCAGATGCTGGAAATCCAGAGCAACACACACAAAATGCAGGAGGAACTCAGCAGAAAAAAGGTCTCGGCACGAAACAACGACTATTTACTCTTTTCCATAAGTGCTACCTGGCCTGATGCATTCCTCCAACATTTTATATGAAAACACTTCTCTTAAACTAGAACTACCAGTTTTGAACTGAGGAGAAAATCTTTTTTTTAAATATTTTTCTCCCTCCCCCACCCCCCGCACTCAATTCCGGAAAACCACTGTAAAAGTCATATCATCTCCATGTAGCTTAGCCCTTACTTTCAATTTGTTCTTTATTCAATATGCTATTAAACTTTGACAAATACCCTTTAAAATTAGGCAGATTAATGGCTGGAACATTGGATTTTCATTCAATCATTCAGCTGGCTGGAACCAATGAATTCATTTTCTCTGCTGCTACCTCATCAGAAAACCGGGTATAAGCAATTGTTAATCTATTGATAGCAATTCCATTCATAATATCATGGTTTTTACTCAAAAAAACTGCCGGTTCAACACATTTGAAATGCAAAGGCTCAGATTGATACCAGACTGTAGCTCCACAGGGAGAAAAATAATGGACATAAAATTCCAGCTTAGACCATAAGACCATAAGATAAAGAAGCAGAATTATGCCACTTGGCCCATCGAGTCTGCTCCACCATTTCATCATGGCTGATCCAATTTTTAACTCAGCCCCAATCTCCTGCCTTCTCTCCGTATCCCATCATACCCTGACCAGTTAAGAATCTATCCACCTCTGCCTCAAATAAACATACAGGCTTGGCCTCCACAGCTGCATGCGGCAAAGAATTCCACAGAGTCACCACTCTCTGGCTAAAGATATTCCTCCTCATTTCTGTTCTAAAAGGATGCCCCTCTATTCTGAGGCTGTGTTCTCTGGTCTTGGACTCTCCCACTACATCCCATTCACATCCGCTCTGTCAAGGCCTTTCACCATTCGATAGGTTTCAATAAGGTCACCCCTCATTCTTCTGAACTCCAGTGAATACAGGCCCAGAACCATCAAATGTTCTTCATAAGCCAAGCTATTCAATCCTGGAATCATTTTCATTAACCTCCTTTGAACACTCTCCGGTTTCAGCACATCCTTTCTAAGGGGCACAAAACTGCTCACAATATTCCAAGTAAGGCCTCACCAGTGCTTTATAAAGTCTCAACATTAAATCCTTGCATTTATATTCTAGTCCTCTTGAAATGAATGCTAACATTTCATTTGCATTCGTCACCACAAACTCAACCTGCAAATTAACCTTTAGGGAATCCTGCACAAGGACTCCCAAGTCTCTTTGAGCCTCAGCTTTTTAATATTTTATCTACATCTAGAAAATTGTCAACTCTTTCATTTCTTCTACCAAAGTGCATGACCATACAATTCCCGACATGGTATTGCATCTGTCATTTCTTTGCCCATTCTCCTAATCTGTTTAAGTCCTTCTGTAGCCTCTCTACTTCCTCAAACTGGTTGCCCCTCCACCTATCTTCAAATTGTCTACAAACTTTACAACAAAGCTATCAAGCCCGTTATCTTAAATCACTGACATATAATGTAAAAAGACTAAATCCCATCATAGACCCCTGTGGAACACCACAGTCATCGGCCATAAAACAGAAAAAGTTCCCTTTATTCCCATTCTTTGCCTCCTGCCAATCAGCCACTGCTTTATCCATGTTAGAACCTTTCCTGTAATACCATGGGCTCATAGCTTGTTAAGCAGCCTCATGTGTGGTACCTTATCAAAGGCCTTCTGAAAATCCAAGTACACAACATCAACCAATTCTCTTTTATATAATCAGTTTGTTAATTCTTCAAAGAATTCCAACATGCTGACTATGGCTTATTTTATCACGTGCCTCCAAGTATCCTGAGACCTCATCCTTAATAATGGACTCCAACGTCTTCCCAACCACTGAGGTCAGTCTAACTGGAGTATACTTTCCTTTTCTCTGCCTCTCGCCCTTCTTAAAGAGTGGAGTGACATTTGCAATTTTTCAGTTTTCCAGAAGGATTCCAGAATCTCGTGACTCTTGAAAGATCATTACTATTGCCTCCATAACCTCTTTAGCCACCTCTTTTAGAACCCTGGGATGTGTACCATCTGGTCCAGGTGACTTGTCTATCTTCAGACCTTTCAGTTTCCCAAGAAGCTTCTCTTTAGTTATGGTAACTTCACACAATTCATGCCCCCTGACACCTGGATCTTCCACCATAATGCACAGTGAAGACTGATGCAAAATACTTATTTAGTTCATCTGCCATTTCATTATCCCCCATTACTACCTCTTCAGAATCATTTTCCAACAGCTTAATATCCACTCTTGCTTTTCTTTTACACTTTACGTTTCTGAAGAAACCTTTGGTACACTCTTTAATATTATTGGCTAGCTTGCCTTTGTATTCCATCTTTACCTCCCTACTGACCTTTTTAGTTGCCTTCTGTTGGTTTTTAAATGCTTCCCAATCCTCTCACTTCCCACCAGTTTTTGCTCTATTATATGCCCTCTCTTTGGCTTTTATGTTGGCTTTGACTTCTCCTGTTAGCCACAGTTAGGACATCATTCCTTTAGAATACTTCTTCCTCTTTGGGATGTATATATCCTTTGCCTTCTGAATTGCTTCCAGAAATTCCAGACATTGCTGCTCTGCTATCATCCCTGCCAGTGTTCTTTTCCGATCAATTCTGGCCAACTCTTCTCTCATGCCTCTGTAATTCCCTTTCCTGCACTGTAATACTGATACATCTGCCTTTAGTTTCTCCTTCTCAAATTTCGGGGTGAATTTGATCATATTCACTTCCCTTAAGGGTTCTTTTAGCTTAAGCTCTCTAATCAGTTCTGGTTCATTGCACAACACCCAATCCAGAATAGCTGATCCTCCAGTGGGTTCAACAACGAGCTGCGCTAAAAAGCCATCTCGTAGGCACTCCAGAAATTCCCCCTCCTGGAATCCAGCACCCACCTAATTTTCCCAGTCTACCTGCATATTGAAGTCCCCTATGACTTTTGTAACGTTGCCCATTTGGTACAGTATGTATTTTCTTTCTCCCATTGTAATTTGCAGGCCACATCCTTACTACTGTTTAGGGGTCTGTATACAACTCCCATCAGGGTATTTTTACCCTTGCAGTTCCTTAGCTGTATCACAATGATTCAACACCTTCTGACCCAATGTCACCTCTTTCTAATAATAAGATTTCATTTTTTACCAACAGAGCAATGCTGCCCCTCTGCCTTTCAGCCTGTCCTTTTGATACAATGTGTATCCTTGGACAGCAAGCTCCCAGCTATAACCTTCTTTCAGCCATGATTCAGTCATGCCTACAAAATCATACCTGCCAATTTGCAACTGTGCTGCAACTTCATCTACCTTATTCCACATACTGTGCACATTCAAATACAACACCTTCAGAACTGTAAGCTTCTGCTTATTCTGTTTATTCTGGCTTCTGCCCCCTTTCTCCAGTCCTGATGAAGGGTCCCAGCCTGAAATGTCAACTGTTTGTCTTCCCCCCATAGATGCTGACAGACCTGCTAAGTTGCTCCAGCATCTTGTGTGTGTTGTTCACCTCATAAAATGCCAAATTCAGAGGGACACCATTAGTACCTGTTCAGAATATCTGGCAAAGTTTTCCAGAAGTTCTTCTCTTCTCCAAAGCCATGTATTTACCACCAGTTGGAAATAACAACTCTACCTCGCTGACAGTCAACACTGACGCACCTCAGGGATGTGTGCTTAGTCCACTGCTCTATTTTCTCTGTACCCATGACTATGTGGTTAGGCACAGCTCAAACTGCATCTGCAGATTTGCTGATGATACAGCCATTGTTGGCAGAATCTCAGTTGGTGATGAGCAGGTGTACAGGCGCAAGATATACCAACCGGTTGAGTGGTGTCACAGCAACAACCTTGCACTCAGTATCAGTAAGATGAAGGAACTGTTTGTAGACTTTAGAAAGGGTAAAATGAGGGAAAACACACCAGTCCTCATAAAGGGATCAAAAGTGAAGAGAGTGAGCAATTTCAATTTCCTGGGTCACAATATTTCTGAGGACCTAACATATCAATGCAGCTATAAAGGCGGCAAGACAGCGACTATATTTCATTTGGAGTTTCCGGAGATTTGACATGTCACCAAAAGCACTCGCAAATTTCTACAGATGTACCGTGGTGAGCATTCCAACTGTTTGCATCTCTGTCTGGTTTGGGGGCGGGGAGCTACAGAGAGTTGTAAAATTAGACAGCTCTATCATGGGCACTAGACTCCATAGTGTCCAGAACATCTTCACGGAGCTGTGCCTCAAAAAGGTGGCATCCATCATTAAGGACCTCCACCACCAAGAGCCTGCCCTCTTCTCATTGCTACCATCAGGAAGGAGGTACAGGAGCCTTAAGGCACATACCCAGGAACAACTTCTTACCCTCTGCCTTGCAATTTCTGAATGGACATTGAACCCATGAACAGTACCTCACTACTCTTTTTTAAATTTCCTATTTTTACACTACTTATTTCATTAATTATTATATATTTTTTATATATATATACACACTATGATTCACAGTTTTCTCTTTCCCTCTATTATTATGTATTGCATTGTACTGCTGTCACAAAGTTAACAGATTTCACGACATTTGCCGGTGATATTAAACCTGATTCTGATTCTGACTAACTTTGTTAGCATTGCCCTCCTGATCACAATTCACGGTACAAAGTTGTCCATGTTTCCTCTTGTCCTATTACCAATTCTGGTTCACTGATGTCTTTCATAGAGTTATAGAGCATTACAGCACAGAAACAGGCCCTTTTGGCCCATCTAGTTTGTGCTAGCTGGTCCTCTGCCTTATTTCATCTACCTACCCCCGGACCATAGCCCTCCATATCTCTCTCGTTCTCCTCTCTCTTTTACCTTTATAAAATCTCCCTTCATTTTCCTATGCTTCAGTGCATAAAATCCTAACCTATACTGCCTTTCCCTACAACTCCTATATTCCCTATATTCTCCATCCCAGCAAAATCCTTGTCAATTTTTTCTGCACTCTTACTGATATCCCTTCTGTAGGTTGATGGCCAGAACTCTAAATTCAGCCTCACCATCTTATACGGCTCGAACATCACATCCCTACACCTGTATTCAATGCTTTGGTTTATCAGGGTCAATGTGCTCTCTTTATGACTTTTTCTACCTGTGATGCCACTTTCAAGGAAGGATGGATCTGTATTCCCACATCTCCATTCAGCCAAGGAAATTTCCCATCTTGATCCATTCTGTCTAGGCCCATCAATATGGCTGACTCCTCAGGTCAGCAATAATTGAGTATGGAAGCTCCAATGCACAAGAACACAAGATCCTATAGAGAGAAGAAGACTCAGCAGTTCCATTACAGGTACAGTCTCCCCATTACTGAGGATAGCTACAAGAGACAATGTGTCAGGAAGGCAACATCTATCATCAGAACCATAGCCTCTTCTCAATACTGCAATCAAGCAGGAGGCACAGGAGCCTCTAGACCCACACCTGAAGGGAAGATTCTTCCCCCACTGCCATCAAGTTCTTGAACTGATCTGATTTGCCCAAACACTGCCTCAGATGGTATTTATTTTTCTCTCACAACTTGCACTGATATCATCAACTTACATTTGTCATGTCACTTATGTTTGTCATGCACTGTGCTGTTATTGCTATAAGGAGCTAATTTTCATGGCACTTATACTCTGTGTATGTATTCCTTTGACAATAAACTCGAACTAGAATTAGAAATTTATGTTACATAAAGCTGGGATTAGTCATAGAACTGTACGGCACAGAAACAGGCCTTAAGGCCCAGCAAGTCCACGCCCACAACCCACAAATACTCTTTTAAAAATGTAAATCTAAGCAAATATCAAACCTACACTTATCAAAAGCTCCTTACTTACCAGACACCTAGGAGAATAAGGAAAAGCCAGTTCCACTCAGCTGAGAGAAAGGAATGGGTAGAGATGATGAGAGGTCTCAGCCAAAATTGTCAACCACCCATTTCCCTCCATAGATGCTGGCTGAACTGCTGAGCTCCTCCAGCACTTTGCATGTGTGTTGTATTGGAATGATAATGAGCTGTTAAAGACCACACCATAATCTATAATAATCTATATTTTTTTATAAATTATAAACTAGATTCCATAAATTATAATAATTTTACAGCATTGAATGGCTGAGTGAAGATACATCTCTACCAAAGGAGGGGCAAGGGGCCTTCCACTAGCCTATAGGCCACCCTTAGGGAAGGTGTAGCACCTGCTTAGCCCCCGATCAGAGTGATATGAAGCCACGGGAGCAGGTGGTGGGTGGTCATATGAGCAGCTGGTGCATACCACAAGTCCTGGTTATGCGACCACTGACACCAGGCAGACAATCTCTGAACAGTATTGATAATGACTGGGGACGGGGAGTGGGGGGTCACCTGTCTTGTAAAGACACTGCCCAGAAGGCAATGGCAAACCACTTCTGTAGAATAATTTGCCGAGAACAATCATAGTCATGGGACCATGATTACCTATATTACACAACATGGCACATGATGAATGAATGGTGGTGACAGGACTCGGCAGGACCATTTGGCCATTTTACCTGCGCCATCTCTTTGACAGTGCTGTTCAATAAGTTCTGTATCTCTGCATGCTCCATGCACCACGGAAAACATACCTCATCCTTGTAAAGGATCCACCTCCATTTCACATTAGAGGGTCCCCTTTAAGTTGTACAAAAGATGGCTTCTCATTTCTACTGAAACAAAGCTGTTCCAGGCATGTCCTCTGACAATACCAGGAGTTCCCAATCTGGAGTCCATTGGCCCCTTGCTTAATTTTATTGGTCCATGGCATAAAAAAGGTTGGGAAGTTCTGGACTACACAGACATGGACGTAACTACAGAGAGTGCAACCTGTACCTTAAAGTTCTGCGATGTGCATATGTCCTAGAGTCTAGACTTCCATTACTTAAAAATTAAATTCCATTTATTGTTACCAAGGAAAATTTTCATTGCCATAAAAGAATAAAATTTTAAAAACTGGATAAATGGGCATCTGTTTCATTGCTGTATTGCTCAGTTTCAATTCTGGAAGCATTAGAGGAGGTGCAGAGGTGATTTACAAGGATGCTGCCTGTCTTATGGGGAAAGGTTGAGTAAGATAGGGCTTTTCTCTTTGGAGTGAAGGGGGATGAGAGGCAACTGGGTAGAGGTGTACAAAATGAGAAGAAGCATTGATAGAGTGGACAGTCAGAGATTTTACCCCAGGGCGGTAATGGATAATACAAGACAGCATAATTTTAAGGTGATTGGAGGGATTTATAAGGGAGATAGCAGAGGTAAGTTTTGTTTTACACGGAGAGTGGTAAATGCATAGAACGCACAGCTGGGATTGGTGGTAGATGCAGATACATTAGGGATATTTAATACTACTTAGAGGGCACTTGAATGAAAGAAAACTGGAGGGCTAGGCAGAAGGGAAGGGTTAGATTGATCTTGGTGTTGGTTAAAAGGTCAGCACAACGTCAAAGGCCGGAGGGTCTATGTTGTGCTGTTCTATTTTCTATAAATCTGCCCATTCATACACAAAGTTTCTGATCATCACTCACATTTTATCCTTTGTAGAAAATGGATTCCACAGCACAGAAAAAAAAAATGCCACTAAGCAATTTACTTTGTCAGCTTATATTCTTCCATTAATAAAAAGAATCAAATATTCCATGTTTTTCTTAGGAAAATATTTGTCCAACTACCTTCAAAAGTGCAGCCAGATCCTCAAGTTCCTGCACTACTTCAGCAAGAAAGGAGCATTTCACACGAAACCCCTTATTTCACTGTTTTCAATAAGCGTGCCGCAGTTTTTTTAGTTACACAACCTGCCGTGTTTACAAGCTGTGTCAGCTGCCTGGTATTCCTGAAAGTCGGCTGAACACACAACACATACCTGAACACCTGGAAGAATTCATGCTTCCAGCAAACATGCCTCAGGAATCTAATTGGAAACATTCCGCCGAGTGGGATTTTATTATTTTTGGATTAAACATAAAGCTAATGGGAGTTTGATATTCAAAACCAGGTTGTGGACATTTCCTTTCTGTTTTTCCCCTGCATTTAATTCCACTGATAGAGGCCGCAAAAAGGGTGGCTTCCTCCACAGGGAGGAGAATTTCCACCCAACTCTGAAGGTTATTCTACCAGTGCGATGGATGGATTGATAAATTCATAAACCGGGAAGCCTGCAGACTTTTATTTGTTAATTTATAAAACTACTGCATCTCTGAAGGAGCCAGAGTGCTGTGGGACAAGAGGAAGGGGAGTTTTTTCCTCTTAGCTTTATGAAATTGGTATTATTATCATTCTTAAAGTATAGCCTGATGGCAAATAAAGTCCCGAACTGTGCACCATGTGATACTAATAACAGGTTAGTTAGAAATTCCTCACCCTGCTTTAAACTGAAGCATTAAGTCATTTAATTTTCCAAGCTAACCTCTGTTAAAATAGCATGAAAGGAGATTTTAGATTAAAGCATTAGTGTGTTCAGAATTTTAAAAATCCAGCAAAAGAAATCAAGACTCAAGAGAGGATCAAAACAGAAAGGGGAAGCATTTTATTTTATCCCTTCAAAAACAATTCCTCAAAGCCTTCCTGGGAACTACAAAGTGCACGCCAGAAGCAAGATGGAAGGTCAACGTCTTTCTGGGTGAGGGACAACCTGAATGTTGTCCCTGAGGGATGATCACAGGCATCCATCCCTGCCACTTTGATACCCCCCTAGTCAACAAGGCAGAGTATACAGAGAGGCCTGAGAGAGGATGAACCATCACACTCAGGAACTGCTTCAACCCCGCAACTATTGCACCTCATTTGTCTAACTGCACTGCACTTTATCTGTAATTGCAAAACCGTATTTTGGTTTCTGTTTTCTTTTTAAAATCTTGATGTATTTATGTATGGAATGACCTGTCTGGATTGTATACAAAACAAGAACAAAACATCTCGATACAGATGATAATAGAACATAGACCATAAGACATAGGAGCAGAATTAGGCCATCTGGCCCATCGATCCTGCTCCCTCATTCAATCATGGCTGATTTTTTTCTCCTCCTCAGCCCCACTCCCCGGCCATGTCCAATCAAGAACCTATTAATTTCTGCCTTAGATACACCCAACGACCTGGCCTCCATAGCTGCCTGTGGCAACAAATTCCACAAATTCACCACCCTTTGGCTAAAGAAATTTCTCCGCATCTCTGTTTTGAAAGGGCGCTGCTCTATTCTGAGGCTGTCCCCTCTTGTCCTAGACTCTCCCAACATAGGAAACATCCCTTCCACATCTACTCTGTCTAGGCTTTTCAACATTCGAAAGGTTTCAGTTAGATTCCCCCTCATCCTTCTGAATTCTGAGTACAGACCCAGAGCCATCAAACATTCCTCGTATGATAACCCTTTCATTCCTGGAATCATCCATGTGAACCTTGTCTGGAACCTCTCCAATGCCAGCACATCTTTTCTAAGATGAAGGGCCTAAAACTGCTCACAATACTCAAGGTGAGGCCTCACCAGTGCCTTATAAAGCCTCAGCATCACATTGTTGCTGTGATAATAATAGAAACATAGAAACATAGAAAATAAGTGCAGGAGTAGGCCATTCGGCCCTTCAAGCCATTCAGTATGATCATGACTGATCATCCAACTCAGAACCCTGTACCTGCCTTCCTCCCATACCCCCGATCCCTTTAGCCACAATGAAGCAATTGTCATCATCATCATCATGTACTGTGTTGTATGACCATGATTGTTCTTGGTAAATTTTCTACAGAAATGGTTTGCCATTGCTTTCTACTGGGTAGTGTATCAACAAGTCTGGTGACCCCAGCCGTTATCAATGCTCTTCAGAGATTGTCTGCCTGGCGTCAATGGTCACATAACCAGAACTCTGTGATGTGCACCAATTGCTCATACGACCACCCCCCAGCTGCTCCCATGGCTTCATGTGACCCTGCCCAAGGGCAGCTAAGCAGGTTCTAAGTAGCAGACGGAATACAGTGTTGGAAAATGTATGATAAAGCATTTTGGTAAAAGAAACAATAGTGTGGACTATTATCTAAATGGGGAGAAGGTTCAAACATCAGATGTGCAGAGGGACTCAGGAGTCCTCGTGCAAGGCTCCAAGAAGATTAATTTACAGGTTGAGTCTGTGGTAAAGGTGGCAAATGCAATGTTGGCATTTATTTCAAGAGGAATAAGAGATCTCAAGTCAGGAACAGTTGCTGCTACTTGGCGACTTTAACGCCAGAGTGGGTGCCAACCACGCTCCTGGCCAAGCTGCCTGGGGCGGTATGGGATTGGCAGCATGAATGACAACGGGCAACGACTGCTCGAGCTTTGCATGCTCCATGAATTGTGTGTCACCAACACCTACTTCCAGACCAAAGCTCAGCACAAAGTGTCTTGGTGACATCCCCGCTCCAAACATTGGCACCAGCTAAACCTGACAATCACAAGACACCGCCACCTGAGAAACGTGCTCATGACTCGCTCCTTTCAGAGTGCCGACTGCGACACGGATCACTCTCTGGTTTGCTGCAAGGTCAGACTTTGGCCAAAGAAGATGCACTGCGCCAAGTCTCCAGGCAAGCAGCGCATTGATGCCAGTAAGACACATCACCCAGACAAAGCTGCAGAGTTCATCAAGTCACTGGAAGATGCTCTCCTTGTCAAGTCACTGGAGGGTGCTCTCCTTGCCAACCCACCAGAAGGAGATGCTCAGCAGAGATGGGACTCTCTCAGGGACACTATCCACAGCACTGCACTCAAGGCCTTTGGGAAGAAACGGGACAAGACACAGGACTGGTTTGAAGCGAGCTCAAGTAAGCTCACCGCTGTCATCGAGGTGAAGCATGTTGCACTTCTAGAGCACAAACGCCACCCCACCCAGGCAACACTGCAGGCGCTAAGGACAGCAAGAAGCAAGGCCCAGGAAACAGCCAGACGCGGTGCAAATGCCTACTGGCTACAATTGTGTGAAAGCATTCAGTCATCATTTGACACAGGCAACATCCATGGAGTGTATGTGGGGAACAAGAATGCCATCGGGCCAACCCAGAGCAAGACAGCACCATTGAAAACCATAACAGGCGAGACAATCAATGACAAAGGCAAGTAGATGGAAAGATGGGTGGAGCATTACTCTGAATTCTCCAGAGAGAACAGCATCTCATTCAGAACGCTAGATGCTGTGGAATGCCTGCCTGTCATGGAGGAACTGGATGCATTGCTGACTGCCAAAGAGCTGAGTAAAGCCATCAACAGCCTGCCCACTGGGAAGGCACCAGGATCAGATGGCATTCCACCAGAGGCCATCAAATGCGCAAAGGGCATCCTGCTAAACCACCTGCACAAACTACTGTGCCAGTGCTGGACAGAGGGAGCAGTGCCACAAGACAGGAGAGACTGCAACATTGTCAACCTATATAAGAACAAAGGGGACAGAAGCGACTGTAACAACTTCAGGGGAATCTCCTTGTTGGGAAGGTCTTCACCCGAGTGGTCCTGAACAGACTGTAGAAAATATCCAAAAGGGTATATCCTGAGTCTCAGTGCAGTTTCAGGTCAGAACGCTCCATAATCGACATGATCTTCTCCCTTCGACAGTTACAAGAGAAATGCAGAGAGCAAAGACAACCACTCTACGTCGCTTTCATTGATATCACAAAGACCTTCGACATGGTGAGCAGAGACAGCCTGTTCAAAATCCTCGCCAGGATTGGTTGTCCCCCGAGGCTCCTCAGGATGGTTCAGTCATTCCACACAAACCCAAAGGGCACCATTCAGTTCGACGGCTCTTCTTTGGAGGCCTTCTACATCCGCAGCGGTGTGAAGCAGGGCTGTGTGCTTGTCGCCACCCTGTTCAGCATTTTCTTCACAGTCACGCTGAAGCACGCCTTTGGAACATCAACTGATGGTGTCTACCTCCACACCAGATCAGATGGAAGGCTGTTCAGTCTGTCCCGGCTGAGGGCAAAAACCACGGTTCGTGAAGTACTCATCAGGGACATGTTGTTTGCAGATGATGCGGCACTGGCAACACACTC
Organism: Mobula hypostoma; assembly: GCF_963921235.1. NCBI lineage: Eukaryota > Metazoa > Chordata > Chondrichthyes > Myliobatiformes > Myliobatidae > Mobula > Mobula hypostoma. The sequence continues at coordinate 17,883,639 of NC_086104.1, read as the reverse complement.
TGAAGAGCAACTGCAACGCCTCATGGACAGCTTCTTAAGAGCCTGCCAGGACTTCAGCTTGACCATCAGCCTGAAGAAAGCCAACGTGTGGGGCCAAGGCGTTGAGCACCCCCCTGCCATTACCATCAACAACTACAAGCTGGAGGCAGTTCACGAGTTTACATACCTTGGCTCCACCATCACGGACAGCCTCTCCCTAGACCCCGAGATCAACAGACAGATCGGACGAGCTGCCTCAACATTCGCCAGGCTGACAAAGAGAGTCTGGGAGAACAGAAAGCTGACGACGCACACCAAGGTTGCAGTCTACAGGGCCTGTGTCCTCAGCACACTGCTTTACGGCAGCGAGACCTGGAGCCTCTACTCCAGACAAGAGCGGCATCTCAACGCCTTCCACCTTCGCAGCCTGAGACGCATCCTGGACATCAAGTGGATTGACCGAGTCACCAACAATGAGGTCCTGGCCTGCTCCCAGATACCCAGCCTTTTCACCCTGCTCCAACAATGCCTTCTCCGCTGGCTGGGCCACGTACACCGCAAGTCAGACATGCTGATCCCAAAAGACCTGCTGTACCGGGAACTGGCCTCCGGCAAGAGAGCACAAGGGCAGCCCCATCTTCGTTTCAAAGGTGTCTGCAAGAGAGACATGAAATCACTGAACATGAATGTCAAGAGGTGGGAGGACATTGTAAGTGATCGCTCTCGCTGGAGGCTGCAACTACGCAGAGGACTAAAAAGAGAAGAGAAGCTGAGGCTTGCTGCTGTAGAAAAGCGCACTTGCCGAAAAAACAGCACCAAGGCAACACTGGAGGACAGCGCCTTCAAGTGTAATTGCTGCAGCCGAGACTGTCACTCCCATGTGGACCTCTACAGCAACAACAGATGCTGTTCTACCAACACAGACTGAAACAAGACTTTCCAGGCACAGATCCATGGTCTCACAAGACTAATGGGTGCCACCACCACCAGAATATAAAAACAAGGAGATAATATTGAAGCTAGTCAGGCCACACTTGGAGTATTGTCAACCGTTTTGGGCCCCATATTTCAGAAAGGATGTATTGTCACTGGAGAGAGTCCAGAGGAGGTTCACGAGGATGATTCTGGGAATGGAGGGGTTAACATATGAGGAGCATTTGGCATCTTTGGGCCTGTACTCACTGGAATTTAGAAGAATGCGTGGGGATCTCATTGAAACCTACCGAATGTTGAAAGGACGAGATAAGGTGATAATGGGTCAAGGCGAGGTAGGGTGCCTGTGAAGAATAGAAACAGGAAGTATGACTGTGAGGCTGGTGTTCTGGACTGGGTGTCAGTTGTGGGAAGTCCAGGAGACTCCCAGCCTCCCGGACAGCCACATCTGCGCCAGGTGCATCGAGCTGCAGATCCTTAGGTACCGCGTTAGGGAACTGGAGATGCAATTTGATGACTTTCATCTGGTCAGGGAAAGTGAGGAGATGATAGAGAGGAGCTATAGGCAAGTAGTCACAATGGGGCCTCAGGAGACAGATAAGTGGGTAACAGTCAGGAGAGGGAAGGGCAGGAGTCAGATGCTGGAGAGTACCCCTCTGGCTGTCCCCATTAACAATAAATACTCCTGTTTGAGTACAGTTGGGGGGGACGACCTAGCTGGGGAAAGCAACAGTGGCCACGACTCTGGCACAGAGTCTGGCCCTGTGGCTCAGAAGTGTAGGGAAAGGAAGAAGGCAGCAGTAATAGGGGGCTCTATAGTTAGGGGGTCAGACAGGCGATTCTGTTGATGCAGGAAAGAAACACGGATGGTAGTTTGCCTCTCAGGTGCCAGGGTCTGGGATGTTTCTGATCACGTCCACAATATCCTGAAGTAGGAAGGAAAATAGCCAGAGGTCATGGTACATATTGATACCAATGACATAGTTTGGAAAAGGGAGAAAGTCCTGAAAACAGACTATAGGGAGTTAGGAAGGAAGCTGAGAAGCAGGACCTCAAAGGTAGTAATCTCGGGATTACTGCCTGTGCCACGCGACAGTGAATACAGAAATAGAGTAAGGTGGAGGATAAATGCGTGGCTGAGGGATTGGAGCAGGGGGCAGGGAATCAGATTTCTGGATCATTGGGACCTCTTTTGGGGCAGGCATGACCTGTACAAAAAGGATGGGTTGCATTTGAATCTGAGGGGGACCAATATCCTGGCAGGGAGGTTTGCTAAGGCTACTGGGGAGAGTTTAAACTAGAATTGCTGGGGGGTGGGAACCGAACTGAAGAGACGGAGGAAGGGGCGGTTGGCTCACAAATAGAGAAAGCTTGGAGACAGTGCGAGAGGGAGGATAGGCAGGTGATAGAGAAGGGATGCGCTCAGACGGATGGTTTGAGATGTGTCTATTTTAATGCAAGAAGCACCATGAACAAAGCCAATGAGCTTAGAGTGTGGATCAGTACTTGGAACTATGATGTTGTGGCCATTACAGAGACTTGGATGGCTCAGGGGCAGGAATCGTTACTTAGAATGCCAAGCTTTAAATGCTTCAGAAAGGACGGGGAGGAAACAAAAGAGGTGGGGGCATGGCACTGTTGATCAGAGATAGTGTCATGGCTGCAGAAAAGGAGAAAGTCATGGAGGGATTGTCTACAGAGTCCCTGTGGGTGGAAGTTAGAAACAGGAAGGGGTCAATAACTCTACTGGGTGCTTTTTATAGACCACCCAATAGTAACAGGGACATCGAGGAGCAGATAGGGAGACAGATTTTGGAAGGGTGTAATAATAACAGGGTTGTCGTGGTTGAAGATTTTAATTTCCCAAATATCAATTGGCATGTTCTGGTCAAGTGTCAGATCTCTCAGTTGGAGAGCATTCTGGAGATAGTGATCACAAGTCTATTTCCTTTACCATAGCATTTGAGAGGGTTAGGAACAGACAAGTTAGGAAACTGTTTAATTGGAGTAAGGGGAAACATGAAGCTATCAGGCAGGAACTTGGAAACATAAATTGGGAACAGATGTTCTCAGGGAAATGTATAGCAAAATATGGCAAATGTTCAGGGAATATTTGCGTGGAGTTCTGCATAGGTACGTTCCAATGAGACAGGGAAAGGATGGTAGTGTACAGAAACCATAGTGTACAAAGGCTGTTGAAAATCTAGTCAAGAAGATAAGAAATGCTTATGAAAGGTTCAAAAAACCAGGTAATGATAGAGATCTAGAAGATTATAAGGCTAGCAGGAAGGAGCTTAAGAATGAAATTAGTAGAGCCAGAAGGGACCATGAGAAGGCCTTGGCAAGCAGGATTAAGGAAAACACCAAGGCATTCTACAAGTATGTGAAGAGCAAGAGGATCAGACGCAAGAGAATAGGGCCAATCAAGTGTGACAGTGGAAAAGTGTGTATGAAACCGTAGGTACTTAATGAATACTTTGCTTCAGTATTCACTACAAAAAAGGATCTTGGTGACTGTAGAGATTTACAGCAGATTAAAAAGCTTGAGCATATAGACATTAAGAAAGAGGATGTGCTGGAGCTTCTGGAAAGCATCAAGTTGGATAAGTCACAAGGACTGGACCAGATGTACCCCGGGCTACTGTGGGAGATGAGGAAGGAGATGGCTCAGCCTCTGGCGATGATCTTTGCATCATCAATGGGGATGAGAGAGGTTCCGGAGGATTGGAGGGTTGTGGATGTTGTTCCTTTATTCAAGAAAGGGAGTAGAGATAGCCCAGGAAATTATAGACCAGTGACTCTTACTTCAGTGGTTGGTATGGGATCCAAGGGGACCTTACTTTGTGGATCCAGAATTGGCTTACTCACAGAAGGCAAAGAGTGTGTGCAGATGGGTCATATTCTGCATGGAGGTCAGTGACCAGTGGTGTGCCTCAGGGATCTGTTCTGGGACCCCTTCTCTTTGTGATTTTTATAAATGACCTGGATGAGGAAGTGGAAGGATGGGTTAGTAAATTTGCTGATGACACAAAGTTTGGGGGTGTTATGGATCGTGTGGAGGGTTGTCAGAGGTTACAGCGGGACATCGATAGGATACAAAACTGGGCTGAGAAGTGGCAGATGGAGTTCAACCCAGAAAAGTGTGAGGTGTTTCATTTTGGTAGGTCGAGTATGATGGCAGAATATAGCATTAATGATAAGACTCTTGGCAGTGTGGAGTATCAGAGGGATCTTGGGTTCCGAGTCCATAGGACACACAAAGCTTCTACATAGGTTGACTGTGGTAAGAAGGCATACGGTGCATTGTCCTTCACCAATCGCGGGATTGAGTTTAAGAGCCAAGAGGTAATGTTAGAGCTATATGGGACCCTGGTCAGATCTCACTTGGAGTACTGTGCTCAATTCTGGTCATCTCACTGCAGGAAGGATGTGGAAACTATAGAATGGGTGCAGAGGAGATTTACAAGGATGTTGCCTGGATTGGGGAGCATGCCTTATGAGAATAGGTTGAGTGAACTCGGCCTTTTCTCCTTGGAGCAGCGGAGGATGAGAGTTGACCTGATAGAGATGTATAAGATGATGAGAAGCATTGATCGTGTGGATAGTCAAAGGCTTTTTCCCAGGGCTGAAATGGCTAAGACGAGAGAGCACAGTATTAAGGTGCTTAGAAGTAGGTAGAGAGGAGGTAAGTTTTTTTTTTATGCAGAGAGTGGTGAGTGCGCGGAATGGGCTGTCGGGCAACAGTGGTGGAGTCTTTTAAAAGACTCCTGGATAGGTACATGGAAAAATGGTGTGCTATGGGTAACCCTTATAGGCATCCATTAGTCTTGTGAGACCGTGGATTTGTGCCTAGGAGGGTTTCCAGGGCGCAGGCCTGGGCAAGGTTGCATGGAAAACCGGCAGTTGCCCATGCTGCAAGTCTCCCCTCTCCACACCACCGATTTTATCCAAGGAAAGGGTATTAGGGCCGATACAGCTTGGCACCGGTGTCGTTGCAGAGCAATGTGTGGTTAAGTGCTTTGCTCAGGGACACAACACATTGCCTCAGCTGAGGCTCAAACTAGCGACCTTCAGATCACTAGACCGACACCTTAACCACTTGGCCACTCTCCAACACTAGGGTAACCCTATGTAATTTCTAAAGTACATGTTCAGAACAGCATTGTGGGCCGAAGGGCCTGTATTGTGCTGTAGGTTTTCTATGTGTCTATGTTTCTAAGGTGGATGTGAAGAGGATGTTTTCTCCATTGGGGGTATCCAGAACTAGAGAGTACAACCTCAAAATTGAGGGACGACCTTTTAGAACAGAAGTGTTTTTTTTAGCCAAAGCATGGTGAATCTGCAGAACGCTCTGCCACAGACTGCGGTGGTGATCAAGTCTGTGCATTTATTTAAAGCAGAAGTTGATAGTTTCCTGATTGGTCAGGGCATCAAAGGACATGGTGAGAAAGCAGGTGTATGAGGTTGAGTGGGATCCGGGATCAGCCATGATGAAATGGTGGAGCAGACTCAATGGGCTGAATGGCCTAATTCTGGTCCTGTGTCTTATGGTCTTATGGTTCTACACTTTGCCCAAGAATAAAGCAATAAACAAATAAAAAGACATTACGATCTTAATTCTTAACAATTAACTGGTTTCTCTTTGCATTAGTACAGTACAGGCTAAAATGTTGTTATCCAACTCTAAAGTCAATTTCACCCTTCCCTCCCACAAGGCCCTCCAATGATGCTGTTTGACTGGCTATGTTAAACTATGACATTGGAACATAATTAGACCATTTGGCCCATTATGTCTGCTCTGCCTTTCCAACATGGGTGATTTATTATCCTGCCTCCTCCTCGTAACCTTTGGAGGCCTTATTAATCAAGAATATATCACCATCCACTTTAAATATACCTTCCACACCCAAATGTTGCAATGAATTCCATTGGTTCACCACTGTCTGTCTGAAAAATCCTTTGCATCTCTGTTCCAAAGAGATGTCCTTATATTCTGAGACTGTACCTGCTGGTCCTAGACTCCCCCACCATGAGAAATAATCTCTGCACATCCACTCTATCTTCCCTTTTCAACATTCGATAGGTTTCAATAAGATCCCCTTCTCTTTCTTCTAAACGCCAGTGAGTACAAGGCCAGAGCGATCAAATGTTCCTCATACATTAACCCTTTCATTTCTGGGATCAGCATTTCAGCAACGTTCTTCCAGCATTTCTGTTTTTGTGTCATTACTACAGTGCCAGCTCCCATGGTCTTGCCACATGTAGGCCAAGATCAATAATGCTGTGAGCGACACGGTAGCATCGTGGTTAGCACAACGCTCTACAGTACCAGCAAACCGGGTTCAATTCCCGCCACTGTCTGTAACATTTTGTACGTTCTCCCTGTGACAGCGTGGGTTTCCTCCAGGTGCTCCAGTTTCCTCCCACTGTCCAAAGACATGCCTGTTGATCCTTGTAAATTGTCCCATGATTAGGCAGGGGTTGCTGGGCAACGCGGCTCGAAGGGCTGGAAGGGCCAACTCCACGCTGAATGTCGATAAATAAATGAATGAGGACATCACCAACTCCAAGCCTGCCTCGACATCACTTCCTTTCCCACCTTTCCCAGCAGCTGATGAACACCTGGAATTACTGTAGACTCCAAATCCATTTGCACAAGGAAGGTGACCATTGAAGAAGGGCCAACACTACTTTCTCAGCGAGACAGGGGAAAAGCAATAATGTGGCCCCACTGGAACCACCCACATCCGGAGAACAAACAGAATCAACTGCCACAAATCTGCATCTCCTCTGCCTCCAGTGTAACCACAGTATTGTATAAAGAGGGAAAACAACACAATGTGAGATCACCGTACACAGTAGAGCAGATTGATACAACATCCTTCACTTACAAGGCAGAAAAATTATTTTCTTCACTTTAAGAGATGCTGCAATTTCATTTTAAATTTTCTTCTCATCTTGAAATGACATTGTTCACACTGGGTGCTGGATTGTGATAGATTGTGGCAGCCTTACAACAGCTCTTGGACATTCCCCTTCCATCGTGTCTAACAGGGACCATTTCAGACAGAGCATTCAGAATAGGAAACTCACCCAACATGAAACATTACAGTAAGATGGGTCAGTGATCAGCCAGCAGATATGGAGCCCTGAACAAAAAGAAAACAGAATACTGGAAGAACAAGCAGGCCAAGTGGCATCAATGCAAGCAAAATGTGCAAGTCAATGTTTTCAGGCATGATCCTGCATCAGGTCTGGGAGGGAATGGGAAAGACTACCAGGCTACAGCATTACAAGTGGGGGAGTGGAATTGTGAGGATGGAATGTGGAGGCATAGGTCGGAAGAGATTTGGAGCAATGTGAACAGTTTCGGGCCAAGGTCCTTCCAGGTTCTTATAGCCAGCATGAAGGGGAGAAGAGATCAGAGAACATTTCCCTCTCTGATACCTTAAATGATTGGATTATCTTATGAGGGAAGTTAGGACAGAGTTAGCTTGTAAGCTCCCACTTAAAACCTCCCAATGGCGTGCATCTCAAATAGCCTCTGACAACCAAGTCCAGCTGCTGGCCTTCATGTGTGACTTTGCTACTAAGCCCAGAGGAACCGGTTCTACTGACAGGAGAAAGGGCAAAGGCAGGTCACTTGTGTCTTAAGACCAGTTGTCAGCTCATCTACAAAAGGAAAACCCTGATCTCAAACCTCCACTGCCTTATGGCTATAAGCAACTCAGGGGAAGGCTTCAGGAGAAAACCCCCGGGGAAAGATTTGGAGCTGGAGTCCCAAAAGCAGTCCTACCTTGAGTTCAATGCTGACTGGCAAATCCTGCGACACTGCTGGTGCCAAACTCTATCGGTCTCTGCCATTCCTTTGGATTGAACAGCTACGTGGAGAGGGGGAGCCTGCTCCATGGGCAACAGCTTGCTCTCCATCTCGTACAGCTCTGGCTGGCGTATCAATATAGCTAGGACACAACTCCACCCAATGGAGGTCTCCTTTAGATCCCATTTCAAAATCATGAAGGGTATAAGTAAGATGGAAGGCAGCTTATTAATCCATCAACGAGAACAGGGGGCCACAGGTGGAGACTGGTTAAAGGGAGATTTCAGACTAACGTCAGGAAGCATTCTTTACACAGTGAGTTATAGACACATGGAACAAACTACCTGGCTGTGTAGCTAAGAGTAGTGCCTTAGAGACTTTCAAATCTAAACTCAGTACATATTTCAATGCACTATGTAAATTGGAATTTGGTAAGCTTAGTTGGGCTGAATGGCTTGTACTTGTCAAAACTTTCTCATGGTGAATCTACGGAATTAATTGCTACAGATGGCTGTGGAGGTCAAATTATTGGGTATATATAAAGCAGAGGTTGATGGGTTTTGATTAGTATGGGTGTCAAAGTTTACAGAAGAAGGCAGAAGAATAGGGCTGAGAGTGAAAATAAATCAGCCAAACCAAGGTAGAACATACAAGGTAAATAGTAAGGCACTGAGGAGTGCAGTGGGACAGAGGGATCTGGGAACACAGATACAAAATTCCCTAAAAGTGGTGTCACAGGTAGATAGGGTCATAAAGAGAGCTTTTGGTACATTGGCCTTTATTAATCAAAGTATTGAGTATAAGAGTTGGAATGTTATGGTGAGGTTGTATAAGGCATTGATGAGGCTGAATTTGGAGTATTATGTGCAGTTTTAGTCACCAAATTACAGGAAGGATATAAATAAGGTTGAAAGAGTGCAGAGAAGGTTTACAAGGATGTTGCCAGGACTTGAGAAACTCAGTTACAGAGAAAGGTTGAATAGGTTAGGACTTATATCCCCTGGAGCGTAGAAGAATGAGGGGAGATTTGATAGAGGTATGTAAAATTATGATGGGTATAGATAGAGTGAATGCAAGCAGGCTTTTTCCATTGAGGCAAGGGGAGAAAAAACCAGAGGACATGGGTTAAGGGTGAAGGGGGAAAAGTTTAGAGGGAACATTGGGGGGGGCTTCTTCACACAGAGAGTGGTGGGAGTGTGGAATGAGCTGCCAAATGAAGTGGTAAATGCGGGCTCACTCTTAACATATAAGAAAAACTTGGACAGGTACGTGGATGAGAGGTGTATGGAGGGATATGGTCCAGGTGCAGGTCAGTGGGACTAGGCAGAAAAATGGTTCGGCACAGCCAAGAAGGGCCAAAAGGCCTGTTTCTGTGCTGTAATGTTCTACGGTTTCTATGATGAAATGGCAGAGGAGACTCAATGGGTTGAGTGGCCTAACTCTGCTCCCCTGTCTTACACTGTACAGGCTGCTAGGCGGCAGCAGTAACCAGATGGGGGGGGGGGTGGTGTGTGACAAAACCGGATGGGGAAATGATGCAAAGGATGAACACAGAGGGAAGTAGGTGGACGAGTGGAAAATTCCATGTTCATATCTCTGTTCAGTCCCACCCCACTTGTACCTGGCTCTATCTACCCAACATCCCTTCCCCAATTGGTTCCGCCTATCACCAACCAGCTTTCCACTCTCCATTCCACCATAACCTGGCAACTTTTCCTGTTCTCTTCCAATCCTGATGTAGGGTCGTGAATCAAACCAGCGATTTCAATCTTTTGCCTCCACAGATGCTTTTTGATCTTCTGAGATCTTCCAGAATTTTGTTGTATATGCTCTTGTAATCTAGAAACTCACCTGCATGTATTTTTCCTCCTCACTTGCACTGCAGTTTCAGCTTGTCTGGTCTATATGCAATTGGAAGTGCCCCATTATTACTGCTTCACTCTTGATACCCATTTGACCATTGAGATCTTCCAGCATTCTGATTCTTTGTGCTGGAGTCCTCCACCCACCTTCACTTTGAACAGACATAGAACTCCATTTTGACTGTGAGACCCCCATACTTTTCCCAAAACGCAGTGAATATTTCCCAATATACCAAGAGCAATCAAGAATCTTAACACTGAATAAAGACTGGGCCAGGAAGAGTTAAATGGCATTATAACACATTGTGTTACATTTCCTTACCCAGCCATCTGAGGAACAGAGTATGAATTTTTATTGACAACACTTCAATCGGTGGAGTAATTTTAGGAATTCGGCCGATGAAAATTACGATCAGTCAGTGGTATCAGGAAATATTTCATAAAAATCTACAAATTAGGTTAGTCTCAGAAAAGCTCAAACCATGTGCAGTGACATGTTTCCACAACATTCTTCACTGCAAGTGTGTGATTACAAACAAGAGACAATCTGCAGATGCTGGACATCTGAGCAACACACACACAATGCTGGAGGAGCTCAGCAGACCAGGCAGTGTCTATGGAGAAGAGTACAGTTGACATTTTGGGCCGAGACCCTTTGGCAGGACTCAGCCCAAAACATCGACTCTTTACTCTTTTCCATAGCTGCTGCCTGGCCTGCTGAGTTCCTCCAGCAGCCTGCGTGAAGAGTGTGATTACTTGGGTCTCCGCATCTTCCTCTGTTCTTCACTATTTCAGCTGCTACAACTCCCACTTGTTACATTTTTTTTTGCTGAAAAAAAGACATTAAAGGCAATGGAGCTCAAGTATTTCCTGGCTGGCTCATGAGTACACCCGATTTAGAACACAGAACATTAGAGCACAGTACAGGCCTTCCAGCTCATATTGTAACCTACTCTAAGATCAATCCAACCCTTCCCTCACACATGGACCATCATTTTTCTATCATCCATGTTCCTATCTAAATATTCCTGTGGACAGGTTTTCTCGAGGTGTTGGGAGTGGTTTAAACTAATATGGCAGGGGGATGGGAACCAGTATGATAGAGCTGAGGATGAGCCAGCAGGGTTGCAAATAGATGATGGATGTAACATGAGTGAAAGGAAGAACATGCCAATGATTGAGTACAAATGCAGACAGAGCAAAGAGTTAAATTGTTCCAAAGAGTTAAAATTCAAAAGAGCAAAGAATACAGGACTGAAGGTGCTGTATTTAAAAGCATGTAGCGTTCAGAATAAGGTGGATGAGCTTGTGGGACAATTAGAGATTGGTTGATATGATGTTGTGGGCATCACTGAGTCATGGCTGAAAGAAGGCCATAGTTGGGAGCTTAGCATCAAAGGATACACTTTGTATTGAAAGGACAGGCAGGAAGGCATAGGCGATGGTGTGGCTCTGTTGGTAAGAGATGGAATTACATCTTTTTAAAGAGGTGACGTAGGGTCAGAGAATGTTGAATCTTTGTGGGTGGAGTTAAGAAACTGCAATGGTAAAAAAAAACATTGTGAGGATCATATATATAGGCCTCCAAATAGTAGGCAAGATGTGGGGTTGAGATTGCAAAGGGAGCTGCAAAAGGTATGTAATTAGGGTAATGACACAATTGTAATGGGGGACTTCAATATGCAAGGGAATTGGGAAAATCAGGTTAGTGTCAGATCACAAGAGAGGCAAGTTGTTGAACACCTGCAAGATGGCTTTTTAGAGCAGCTTGTACTTGAGTCCACTTGGGGAAAGGCTATCTTTGATTTGGTGTTGTGTAATTACTCAGACCTTATTAGGAAGCTTAACGTAAAGGAACCCTTCGGAGGCAGTGATTGTTATATGATTTAATTCATTCTGCAGTTTGAGAGGGAGCAGCGTAATTCACATGTATCAGTATCAAAATGGAATAAAGGGAATTACAGAGGCATGAGAGAGGAGTTTGCCCAGGTGGATTGGAGGAGGAGACTGGCAGGATTGACGGCAGAGCAGAGATGGCTGAAATTTCTGGGAATAGTTCACAAGGCGCAGGATAGATATATCCCACAAGGGAGAACTTCTCAAAAGCCAGGGATAGGCTACCATAGCTGATAAAGGAACTTAAGGACTGCATAAAAGCCAAGGGAAGGGCATATAGGGTAGAATAAGTGAATAGGAAGTTGGATGATTGGGAGCTATTAAAACCCAATAAAAGGCAACTAAAACAGTGAGCGTTGGGAAAGTGTTGAAGTCTGTTATTAAGGATGAGATTTCAGAGTACTTGAAAACTATTGATAAAATAAGTCAAAGTCAGCATGGTTTCTGTGAAGGGAAATCTTGACCGACAAATCTGTTAGAATTCTTCGAAGAATTGACAAGCAGGGTAGACAAAAGAGAGGCAGTGGATGTCATATATTTGGATTTTCAGAAGGCATTTGATAAGGTGCCATAAATGAAGCTGCCTAACAAGATAAAGTCCTATGGCGTAACAGGAAAGGACTGACATGGACAGTGGAATAGCGGACAGGCAGGAGGTAGTGACAGAGAATAAAAGAGGCTTTTTCTGGTTGGCTGCCGGTGACTGGTGTTGTTCCCCAGGGGTCAGTATTGGGACCACTACTTTTCACATTGTCAATGACTTAGATAATGGAATTGATGGATTTGTGGCAAAGTCTATGGATGATACAAAGATAGGTGGAGGGGTAGGTGTCATGGTCCGGATCGGGGTCCCTTTAAATTTACCTTGTTTATGTTACAATCCGGACCGTTGATTCCCTGTTTTCCCGTGTCCCTCGGCTTTGGTGATTAGAGGCAATTACCACTCAGCTGAACGAGTAGTTTATAGTCTCCAGCTTTCAGCCGTTCGGCGTGGGAGCGTCTGCAAAGTCATCAAAGGTACGGTGTGCCGATGTCATCTGGCCGGAGCAAGCCTAGTCTCTGCCGAAGCGAGTGCCGGTAATTCGCCCTTCCTCACTGGAGCAACCCTGTCCAGTTACCTCGCCGAAGCGAGCCTGCAAAGTTTCCTCATCAAGGTGGGTCCGTCAGTTAACCCGCTGGAGAGAATCAGGAGCCGCTGTCTACTGTTCCCAGGTCGAGTCGAGAGCTTGCCACTACCCGGAGGATCCAAGTACCACGTCCTGGCTCCGGCGGTATTCAAGTACCAAGTCAAGTCCTGGCCCTGGCGGCTTCCCAGTTCCAAGTCAAGTCCTGGTCCTGGCTGTCTATGATTCCTGTCCTACCCCCCTGTCTGAATCCCTTCTCTGCCCCTCTCGCCTCGAGCCCTCGTCTGCAGCCCTCGCCTGCACCTCGGTCCAGTTCTATCGCCAGAGCTAGATAGGTACTGTCTGGTGTGCTTTCGTGTTGGTCTTGTCCTGTCCTCGCCTCTGTGGGGCAAGTCTGGCCGTCTTGCCGTTGCCCCGCAGGGGGTCATGTCTTGTCTTGTCCTCGCCTCCATGAGGTAAGTCAGGCCATCTTGCCGTTGCCCCGCGGGGCGTCATGAGTCCCGGCCCTATGTCCTGTACCCAAGGAGGGGTCCCGGCTCTCTGTTCTGTGTGTGAGTCCCAGCCCTGTATCCTGTTTCCAAGGAGGGGTCGCAACTTTGTGTTCTGTGTATGTGTCCATGGTTCCATGTACCTGCTCTCACGAGACCGAGGCTCTGTTTATCCATGTTCCTCCTCTCCCTAGTCCATTTCATGTCCATGCCTGGTTCTGGGGTCCGAGCCCGAGGCAAGACCCAGGTACTGGCTCCTTGCCCAGCCTCGGGCTCAGAGTCCATACCCTAGCCTCTTCATGTCTCCTCTAGTTCTGGGAGCCGATCCCGAGTCCTAGCCCAGACCCTTGGTCCCAGCCCAGTCGTAGTCCTCAGTTCGCTATTCCTACTCCTGCCTTGCTCTCCTGGTTTCGAACAATAAACTAATTCTAAGTAACCTCACAAGATGAGTCTTGCATTTGTGTCCACCCTTGCTCCCAATGCCCCCCACCATTGTGACAGTAGGTAGTGCTGAGGAAGCAATGCGATTGTAGCAGGACTTAGACAAATTGGAAGAATGGGCAAAACGTTGCAGATGGAATACAGTGTTGGGAGATGTATGATAATGCATTTTGGTAAAAGGAACAGTCATGCAGACTATTATCTAAATGGATGGACTACTACCTATGTCTTATGGTTCAAACATCAGAGGTGCAGAGGGACTTGGGAGTCCTCGTGCAAGACTTCCAGAAGGTTAATTTACAGGTTGAGTCTGTGGTAAAGAAGGTAAATGCAATGTTGGCATTTATTTCAAGAGGAATAGAATATAAAAGCAAAGAGATAATGCTGTAGCTTTATAAGACACTAGCCAGGCCACACTTGGAGTATTGTCAACAGCTTTGGGTCCCTTATCTCAGAAATTCAGAAAGGATGTATTGTCATTGAAGAGCATCCAAAGGAGGTTCACGAGGATGATTCCAGGAATGCAGGGGTTAACATATGAGGAGCCCCTGGCACCTTTGGGCCTGTACACACTGGAATTTAGAAGAGTGCATGGGGATCTCATTGAAACCTACTGAATGTTGAAAGGACTAGATAAGTGGATGTGGAGAGGATGTTTCCTGTGGTGGGGGTATCCAGAACTAGAGGGCACAGACTCAAAATTGAGAGGTGTCCTTTTAGAACAGAGGTAAGGAGGATTTTTTTTAACCAAAGCGTGGTGAATCTGTGGAATGCTTTGCCACAGACTGTGGTGCAGGCCAAGTCCATGGCTATATTTAAGGCGGGAAGTTGATTGTTTCCTGATTGGTCGGGGCATCAACGGAAATGGCAAGAAGGGGGCAAGGGCATGCGGTTGAGTGGGATCTGAGAAAAGCTATGTTGGAATGGCAAAGTAAAATCGATGGGCTGAATGGCCTAATTCTGCTTCTAAGTCTTGTGGTCCCTAATGTATCTGCCTCTACCACTGCCCTAGCACGACATTCACAACATCCACCACTATGGCCCCTGACATCCTCAATCAGCTTATAATCACGTCCCCTCATATTAGCAAGAGGATTTATATTCTTTGTAATTTCATAAGCCATCAGTAAAATATAACCAAAAGAAATTGCATTGTTTCTCCCCATACCTCACCCTCACTTGTTAATTGATTCCTTGGTACGAATAGTTCAGCTACTTGTTGCTGTTTATCTTATTCTAAAAGAGTTAGGATAATGCGAGTAGGCATAATTTTAAGGTCACTGTAGGAAAGTATAGGGGGGAAGCCAGAGATTAGGTTTTTTTTTAAAAACAGAGTGTTGGGTGTGCAAAACGCCCTGCCGGAGGTGGTGGTAGATACAGATACATCAGGGGCATTTAAAAGACTCTTAAATAAGCTTTTGCAAAACCTCAGGGATTTCAACAGAGGCTGATAATTCGGAATAAAGTTTAATAGCACCAGCACATTTATGAAATCTGTTGTCTTTGCAGCAGTACAGTACATAGAGAAAAAACTGAATTACAGTAACTATATATATATCGAATAGTTAAATTAAGTAATTAGTGTAAAAATAAAAAGAAAAAAAGTAGTGAGGTAGTATTCATGCATTCAATGTCCATTCAGAAATCGATAGCAGAGGGGAAGATGCTCTTTGTGTCACTGAATGTGTGCCTTCAGGCTCCTGTACCTCCTTCCCGGTGGCAGCGATGAGAACTGGGCTTGTTCTGGGGGACGGGGGACCTTCATGACGGATGCTGCCTCATTGCATTGCTCCAGGGAGTTCAGTCAGGGGAGCCAAATTTCAGACCAGGTATTAAACACTATGATCCCTCTCAGGTGGTCCTACGTAGTATTATAGGATTATCTGAGCAAGGACATCTGAATGCCCATGGAGTGCCGGATGGAATTTATTTACCTGCCATCAGCTAATCAATCATTCATCACTCTCACATTTGCGGAGCTTAGCTTGCTGTGTATAAATTGACTCCTGGGTTTATGTGCATTGCTGGAGTGACTACAGTAGAAAAGGAATTCCACAGGCATATTAGTTTACCTGAAGATCGTGAAAGATGCTGCCGTGCTTGGATATCAAGTTCTTGATGATCAAGGGATTGCTACACCAGACTTCTGCCAATTCTAATACCATTCCCAGCCCTCCGCGCCACTCTTAGCAAGTTTTGTTGCTACGGTGATAGCTCCATAGGTGCAACAACCCAGTACTACACCAATTCTCCTTGAGAGTGTGGACAACAAGCACCAGTGGGCCATCTGACCATGAAGGGAAGGCATCCATAGCGGACAATGACAACTAAAGAGAGGCTCCAGATCATCGCCAAGCTGAAATGGTACTGTTCACCATTCCCACCTGCTCAGGTCTACATGCTGTGCTTTATGTGGTTGTTCCTCAAACGCACCAGAAGAAGCAGTAAGTATTGTCCTGTCCTGGTCCTGATGCAGGGTCTCAATCTGAAATGCTGACACTTCCTTTCTCCCAACAGATGCTTCTCGGTCTACTGAGCTCCACCAACGGACTATTTTCTACTCCAAATTCCAGCCGCTACAGCCTCTTGCATATCCAAACAACACCTAATACTGCCCACAGCCAGGAAGAATACAGAGATATTATAAACAACGTTCTTCACCCATTCTCAAAAGGTTCACAGATAGTATTTAGTGACCAATGATTCTTTGGAATCAACAAGGCACACAAGGCAAATGAGATTACTGTAGGTTGGCACAAGAAGCATCATGAACACGATGGGCTGAAGGGCCTGTTTCAGTTGTGTAGGACTCTATGAGCACAGTAACTGATTACCCCACTTTATATTGCCTTGCCCTTCATAGCTCTGATGCAATCTGTAAAAGGTTGAGGGGAGATCTTAGAGGTGCATAAAACATGAGGGGCACGGTTTAGGAAAATGCACACTGTCTTTTTCTCAAGGTTTGGAATCCAAGTACAAGGGCATTCATTTAAAGAGAAAAAGAGATTTAATAGGAACCTGAGGGGCAACTTCTTCTCCCAGAGGATGGTCAGTATATGGAACAAGCTGCCAGAGGAAGTGGCGGAGACAGGTACATTAACAAAATTCCAACTATGCTTGGATAGGACAGGTTAAGAGCAGGGTGCTTAATGGTATTGGTTCATGGCATTAAAAAAAAAGGTTCAGACCTTAGAGGCATCTTTGTTAATATGGATCTTCTTAGGCATCTGTTAGTCTTGCAAGACCATGGATCTGCACCTGGAAAGTCTTCACTCTCCAGGGCGCAGGCCTGGGCAAGGCTGTATGGAAGACAGGCAGTTGCCCATGCTGCAAGTCTCCCCTCTCCACGACACCAATGTTGTCCAAGGGAAGGGCATTAGGACCCATACAGCTTGGCACCAGTGTCATCGCAGAGCACTGTGTGATTAAGTGCCTTGCTCAAGGACACAACATGCTGCCTCGGCTGGGGCTCGAACTCATGACCTTCAGATCGCTAGTCGAATGCCTTAACCACTTGGCCACGTGCCCACACTGACATGGACCAGATAAGCAGATAGGACTGTTTCTATATTGTATAACTCAATGACAACTGAACTCACAAGCGGTAGCTGCTTTTCCACTGATCAAGTCATTTGTGACAGGCATCTCTCACGACAACGCCAGGTTCATCCATCTGTATCCTCCAAAATAAAACACTCCTCCCCCCACCACAGATCATCAGCTCCTTGCTCCATCCCATCTCTTGCGTCCAGAGAAAATCTTCCTACATGCACAAATTATCACTGGTACTTAGTAACAAGGGAAATTGTCAAAGCATTAACATGACAGCAGCTCACTGCAACCCCTCTTTTCCCCATGAAAACACACAAAAATCAGACATATCGCTGAATATTTATAGCAGACCAAATAAGATCTGCTTGAATATTCTAATCTTTTCTGGATTATGCATGCACATCAGTGTGGGATTTACTGCAGAGCAAATCGAGAGAACATATACGCTGTTTTACGAGTTTATACACTTGGGTAAATAAACCAGGGAGAAGGCATTTTGCTTTGAGTAGTTTTACATAAACTAAATGCAGTTGTTGGTCTCCACCTCACGCTAGAACTTCAACTATAAAAGAACAATAAAGGACCAAGATGCTTCATTTCTCTGCTTAACTGCCTCAGCACCAGATGCTACACGAGATTGCTCAGTTCAACCGAACTGCAAACCAAAATCAGTTCAATTGAGCGTGATCAACCAAATCAAATTGTGAGCTGCTATAGTCTAGTGCAAACAGGATAAATTCAGTGAAGAATTGTTATGTAAGGGAGGCAAAATGCTCCTTTATGTTTTTAAAAAAACTATTAAGATGAGAGCAAAAATATCAATGTTACAAATGGAGATACAGAAACATAAAATCATGCTGGATGAAAACCCTCCCCACTGTTGAGCACATCAACGTACCATAAGACCATAAGACACAGAGGCAGAATTAGGCAATTTGGCCCATCAAGTCTGCTCCACCATGCAAACACAGCTGGTCCTTTTCTCCCCTCCTCAGTCCCACTCCCCGCCCTTCTCCTCGTAATCTTTCATGTCATGTCCAATCAAGAACCTATCAATCTCTGCCTTAAATACACCCAACGACCTGCCTCCACAGTTGCCTGTGGTAACAAATTCCACAAATTCACCACCCTCTTACGAAAGAAATTTCTCCGCATCTCCATTTTAAATTTATCCTGAGGCTGTGTTTCAATGAGAACCCCCTCACCCTTCTAAATCAGAATCAGCTTTATTTATCACCGGCATGTGACATGAAATTTGTTAACTTAGCAGCAGCGGTTCAATGCAATACATAACACAGAAGAGAAAAAAAATAATAAAATAAAACAATAATAATACATAATTTACAGTACATGTATATTGAATAGATTTAAAAACCATGCAAAAAGCAGAAATACTGTATGTTAAAAAAGTGAGGTAGTGTCCAAGAGTTCAATGTCCAATTAGGAATCGGATGACAGAGGGGAAGAAGCTGTTCCTGAATCACTGAGTGTGTGCCTTCAGGCTTCTGTACCTCCTACCTGGTGGTAACAGTGAGAAAAGGGCATGCCCTGGGTGCTGGAAGTTCTTAATAGTGGACGCTGCCTTTCTGAGACACCGCTCCTTGAAGATGTCCTGGGTACTTTGTAGGCTAGTACCCAAGATGGAGCTGACTAGATTTACCACCCTCTGCAGCTTCTTTCGGTCCTGTGCAGTAGCCCTCCTCCTCCATACCAGAAAGTGATGTAGCCTGTCAGAATGCTCCATGGTACACCTATAGAAGTTTTAGAGTATATTTGTTGACATGCCAAATCTCTTCAAACTCCTAATGAAGTATAGCCACTATCTTGCTTTCTTTATAACTACATCGATATGTTGGGACCAGGTTAGATCCTCAGGGATCTTGACACCCAGGAACTTGAAACTGCTCACTCTCTCAACTTCTGATCCCTCTGTGAGGATTGGTATGTGTTCCTTCATCTTACCCTTCCTGAAGTCCACAATCAGCTCTTTCATCTTACTGACATTGAGTGCCAGGTCGTTGCTACAACACCACTACACTAGCTGGCATATCTCACTCCTGTACGCCCTCTCGTCACCATCTGAGATTCTAACAACAATGGTTGTATCGTCAGCAAATCTATAGATGGTATTTGAGCTATGCCTAGCCACACAGTCATGTATATATAGAGTAGAGCAGTGGGCTAAGCACACACCCCTGAAGTTCACCAGTGTTGATCATCAGCGAGGATGATATGTTATCAGCAATCTGCACAGATTGTGGTCTTCCAGTCAGGAAGTCAAAGATCCAATTGCAGAGGGAGGTACAGAAGCCCACATTCTGCAACTTCTCAATGATGGTATTAAATGCTGAACTATAGTCGATGAACAGCATCCTGACATAGGTGTTAATGCTGTCCAGGTGGTTTAAAGCCATGTGGAGAGCCATTGAGATTGCATCTGCCATTGACCTATTGTGACGATAGGGAAATTGCAATGGGTCCAGGTCCTTGCAGAGGCAGGAGTTCAGTCCAGTCATGACCAGCCTCTCAAAGCATTTCATCACTATTAATGTGAGTGCGACCGAGCGATAGTCATTAAGGCAGCTCACATTATTCTTCTTAGGCACTGATATAATTGTTGCCTTTTTGAAGCAAATGGGAACTTCCATCTGTAGCAGTGTGAGGTTGAAAATGTCCTTGAATACTCCCGCTAGTTGGTTGGCACTGGTTTTCAGAACCATACCAGGTACTCCATCAGGACCTTCCATCTTACAAGGGTTCACTCTCTTTAAAGACTGTCTAACGTCAGCCTTTGAGACAGAGATCACAGGGTCATCAGGTGCAGCAGGGATCTTCATAGCTGTATTTGTATTCTCCCTTTCAAAGCGTGCATAGAAGGTGTTGAGTTCATCTGGTAGTGAAGCATCGCTGCCATTCATGCTATTGGGTTTTGCTTTGTTGGAATTAATGTCTTGCAAACCCTGCCAGAGTTACCGTGCATCCAATGTTGCCTCCAACCTCATTCCAAATTGTCTCTTCACCCTTGAAATAACCCTCCTCAAATCATACCTGGTTTTCTAGTAGAGGCCTGGGTTGCCAGATTTAAATGCTACAGATCTAGCCTTCAGCAGACAAAATACCTCCTGGTTCATCCACGGCTTTTGGTCTGTAGGTAAGTAAGTCCTTGTAGGTACACACTTGTCCACACAGGTTTTGATGAAGTTGGTAACAACTGCAACATACTCATCCAGGTTCGAAGATGAATCCCTGAATACAGTCCAGTCCGCTGATTCAAAGCAGTGTTATAAGTGCTCCTGTGCTTCCCTTGTCCATACCTTCTTGGTCCTCACTACTGGTGCTGTGGTCTTCAGTCTCTGCCTATACTCAGGGAGTAGAAATACAACCAGGTGATCAGACTTCCTGTGGTGAGAGTGTGGAATAGCACAGTAGGCATTCTTGATGGCAGTATAGCAATGGTCCAGTGTGTTGTTTCCTCTGGTGTCACAAGTGATCTGTTGATGGCAATTGCTTAGTAACTTTTCAGACTGATCTGGTTAAAATCTCCCAAAACAATGGCGAAGACATTAGGGTGTGCTGTTTCATGCATGTTGATCCCATTGCTCAGATCATCTAAAGCCTGCTTGACATTGGCCTGAGGTGGAATGTACCAAAATGATCGCAGAGAACTTCCGTGGTGCGTAAAAAGGACGGCACTTAACTGCTAGATATTCCAGGTCTGGTGAGCAGAAATGGGACAGCACTGACATATTTGTGCAACGAGAAGAGTTGATCCTGAGGCATACTCCTCCACCTCTGCTTTTGAGAGATTCTATAGATCTATCCTGACGGTGCATAGTAAACCCATCGATCCGAATCACTGCATCCAGGACGGAAGGTGTTAACCAGGATTCTGTGAAATGAAGGACACACATGGTCCTAACTTCCATCTGATTCAGCACCCTAGCTCTGAGATCAGCGATTTTGCAAGAAAATACAAAGCAGAGCCATCAAACGTTCCTCATATGATAATCCTTTCATTCCTGAAATCATCCTTGTGATCCTCCTCCGAACACTCTCTAATGCCAGAATATCTTTCGTAGATGAGAAGTTCAAAACTGTTCACAATACTCAAGGTGAGGCCTCAGCAGTATCTTACAAAGCCTCAGCATCACATCTGTACGCTAGTATTCTAGACCTCTTGAAATGAATGCTAACATTTCATTTGCCTTCCTCATCACCAACACAACCTGCAAATTAACCTTCAGGGTGTTCTGCACAAGGACTCCCAAGTCCTTTTGCATCTTAGACTTTAGGATTTTCTCCCTGTTCAGAAAATAGTCTGCACATTTATTTCTACTACCAAAGTACATGGCCATGCATTTTCCAATGTTGTATTTCATTTTCCACTTTCTTGTCCATTCTCCTCATCTGTCTAAGCCCTTCTGCATCCGACCTGTTTCCTCAACACTACCTGCCCCTCCACCAGTCTTCATATCATCTGCAAACTTGGCAACAAAGCCACCTATTCCATCATCTATATCATTTTTATACAGCATAAAAAGAAGCGGTCCCAACACCGACCCCTGCGGAACACCATTAGTCATTGGCAGCCAACCAGAAAAGGATCCTTTTATTCCCACTCGCTGCCTGCTACTAGCCAGTGCTTTAACCATGTTAGTAACTTTCCTGTAATAACATGGGCTCTCAACTTGGTAAGCAGCCTCATGTGTGGCACCTTGTCAAAGGCCTTCTGAAAGTCCAAATATACAATTTCCACCTCATCCCTTTTATCTATCCTACTTGTAATCTCCTCAAAGAATTACAACTGGCTCATCAGGCAGGATTTTCCCTGATGGAAACTGTGTTGACTTTGTACTATCTTGTCCTGTGTCACCAAGTACTCTATCACCTCATCCTTAGTAATCGACTCTAACATCTCCCCAACCACTGAGGTCAGGCTAACTGGTCTATAATTTCCTTTTTGCTGCCTTCCTCCTTTCTTAAAGAATGGAGTAACATTTGCAATTTTCCAGTCCTCTGGCACCATGCCAGAGTCCAATGAAATTTGAAAGATCATTTCTAATGCTACCACAATCTCTAACGCTACTTCTTTCAGAACCCTAGGGTGCAGTTCATCTGGTCTGGGTGACTTATGTATCTTTAGGTCTTTCAGCTTTTTGAGTACCTTCTCTCTTGTAATAGTAACTGCACCCATTTCTCTTCCTTCACACACAACATCAGTCATACTGCTAGTGTCCTCCACAGTGAAGACTGATGCAAAATACTCATTTAGTTCATCAGCCATCTCCTTGTCCCCCGTTATTATTTCTTCTGCCTCATTTTCTAGTGGTCCTATATTCACTCTCAACTCTCTTTTATTCTTAACATACTTGAAAAAAATTTTACTATCCACTTTGATAGTATTTGCTAGCTTGCTTTCATATTTCATCTTTTCCCTTCTAATGATTTTTTTAGTTGCTCTCTGTAGCTATTTAAAAGCTTCCCAATCCTCCACCTTCCCACTAATTTTTGCTTTGTTTTATGCCCTTTCTTTTGTTTTTACAATAGTTTGCCTTGCCTTGTCAGCCACGGTTGTACTATTTTACCATTTGATATTTCTTCATTTTTGGAATACACATGTCCTGCACCTTCCTCATTTTTCCCAGAAATTCACACCACTGCTCCTCTGTTGACATCCCTGCCAGCAGCTCCTTCCAATTTACTTTGGCCAACTCTTCTCTCATACCACTGTAATTTCCCTTACTCCACTGAAACACTGCTGCGTCAGACTTTACTTTCTTCTATCAAATTTCAAGTTGAACTCAATCATATTGTGATCACTGGTTCCTAAGGGTTCTTTTACCTTAAGCTCCCTAATTGCCTCTGGTTCTTTACATAACACCCAATCCAATATAGCTGATCCCCTAGTAGGTTCATCAACAAACTGCTCTAAAAAGCCATCTCGTAGGCATTCAACAAACTCACTCTCTTGAGATCAATTACCAACCTGATTTTCCCCAATCAACCTGCATGTTAAAATCTCCCATGACTACCATAACATTGCCTTTTTGACTCACCTTTTCTATTTCCTGTTGTAATCTGTGGTCCACCTCCCAGCCACTGTTGGGAGGTATATAACTGCCATCAACGTCCTTTTACCTTTACAGTTTCTTAACTCAACCCACAAGGATTCAACATCTTCCGATCCTATGTCACATCTTTCTACTGATTTGATGCCATTCTTTACCACCTCCTCTGCCTACCTTTCTATCCCTCCGATACAATGCATAACCTTGGATATTCAGCTCCCAACTACAACCATCCTTCAGCCACGATTCAGTGATGGTCACAACATCACACCTGGCAATCTGTAATAGTGCAACAAGATCATCCACCTTATTTCTTATACTATGTGCATTTAGATACAACACCTTGAGTACTGTATTTGCTACCCTTTCTGATTCTGTATCCCTGGTGTTTTGATACTCAGCCTGTTGGCTGCAACTAAGTCCCATCACCTGCCTGCCCTTCCTGACAGTCTGACTGCATGCTATCTTTACTTTTATACCATCCATCCTATCCTGAGTCTCTTCACTCCAGTTCCCACCCGCCTGCCAAATTAGTTTAAACCCTCCCCAACAGCTCTAACAAACCTGCCCGCAAGAATATTGATTCCCCTCGGGTTCAGGTGCAACCTATCACTTTTGAACAGGTCATAGCTCCCCAAGAAGAGATCCCAATAATCCAAGAACCTGAAGCCCTGCCCCCCTGCACCACTTCTCAGCCTTGCATTTATCTGTCAGTTCATCCTGCTTCTACCCTCACTGGCACATGGCGCAATTAAGAATCAAGAAATTTCTACCCTGCTGTCATACTCTCTTCTCGCTATTGCCATCAAGGTGGTACAGGAGCCTCAGGACTCACACCACCAGTCTCAGGAACAGTTACTACCTCTTAACCGTCAGGGATAACTTCACTCAACTTCACTTGTCCCATCATTAAGATGCTCTCACAACCAATGGTCTCACTTTCAAGGACTTTTCATCTCATATTCTTGATATTTATTGCTTATTTATTATTATTGTTTCTTCTTCTTCTAGTTTGTGCATCTTGATCTGGGGAAGGTACATTTAGTTCACTAGAGAATTCCCTTATTAATTCTTCTATTGCTCCCTTGACGATCTGATCTCTCATCTTGGTATCCCCATCCGCAACATCATCTGAATAATGCTCTGTTTTTGTATCTCCGTTGACTCCTTTCATTTCGGCCTTCCATTCATCTTGCTGGGCTTTGGTCGTTGCATCTACTTTTACAGGTGGCTTTTTGTCTCAATCCTGGAGTTCGTGCAATAACTTTAATGCAGGCAGAGTAGATTCTGGTTCTTTATACTCCCAAAAGCTGAATGCTTGCAACTTTCCTGAAACTCCATAATCTCTCTTTCAGCTTAAAACCAAGCCACATTTTACAAGTAACTGCCCGATTAACATATTGCAGTCGATTATTAAGGATGAGGTCTCAGGGTACTTCGAGGTACACGATAAAATAGGACATAGTCAGTATAGTTTCCTCAAGGGAAGTCAGTAAGTCTGGTAAATCAGTTGGATTATTTGAAGAAATAACAAGCAGGATAGACAAAGGAGAATCAGTTGATATTGTGTACTTGGATTTTCAGAAGGCCTTTAAGAAGGTGCCACACATGAGACAGCTTAACAAGTTACATGCCCATGGTATTACAGGAAACATTGTAGTATGGATAAAGCTGTGTCTGATTGGCAAGAGGCAAAGAGTAAGAATAAAAGCACCCTTTTCTGGTTGGCTGCTGGTGTTCCACAGAGGTCTATGTTGAGATCAATTCTTATTATGTTGTACGTCAATGATTTGAATAATGGAATTGATAGCTTTGTTGCAAAGTTTGCAGACAATATGAAGATTGCTGGAGGGGCAAGTAGTTTTGAGGGAGTAGAGAGGCTGCAGAAAGACAGACAGGTCTGGAGAATGGGCAAAGAAATGGCAAATGGAATACTGTGTTGGGAATTTTATGAGCATGCACTTTGGTAGAAGAAATGAAAGTGTTGACTATTTTCGAAATAGAGAGAAAATACAAAAAATTGAGATGCTTGGGAGTCCTTGTGCAGGATACCCTAAAGGTTAAATTGTACGTGGAGTCTGTGGTGAGGAAGGCAAATGCAATGGCAGTATTCATTTCAAGAGGACTAGAATATAAAAGCAAGGATATAATGTTGAGACTTTATAAAGCACTGGTGAGGCCTTGCTTGGGAGTATTATGAGCAGTTTTTGGCTTTGACAATGGTCTTAGATAGGATGTGTTGAAACTGGGGAGGGTTCAAAGGAGGTTCACGAAAATGATTCTAGTATTGAATGGCTTGTCATATGAAGAGCGTTTGATGATTCTGGGCCTGTATTCACTAGAATTCTGAACAATGAGGAGTAACCTCATTGAAACCTATTGACTGTTGAAAGGCCTCATTAGAGTGGATGGGGAGAGAATGTTTCCCTCGATGGGAGAGTCTAAACCAGAGGACACAGCCTCACAATAGATGGACGTCCTTTTAGAATCAAGAAGAGGAGGAATTTCGTTAGCCAGAGAGTAGTGAATCTGTGGAATTCGTTGCCACAGGTAACTGTGGAGGCCAAGTCTTTATGTATTTTACGGCAGAGTTGGGTAGATTTTTGACTGGTCAGGGCATGAAGCGATACAGGGAAAAGGCAGGAGACTGAGGCCAAGAGGAAAACTGGATCAAGCATGATGAAATGGCGGAGCAGACTCAATGAGCCAAATGGCCTAATTCTGCTCCTATATCTTATGGTCTTATTCTCCATTAGAAACTTTCTCAGATATGTTGCCTACCAGAACTGCTGTAGTCTGACACTGCTTTCGTCACTTTCCTGATTCCTCCGAGCAGCACGCTCTGCCTTTATACAATATGCTTTCCAACCACAGGCACAAAGGTTGGCACCAACACCTGTTTGTCCTTTGTTAGGCAGTCATTCATGGTGGTGGCATCATCCTGCACACTTCTTAATTCGCTGTTAGTTGGCTTCATTGCAGGGGATGTGGCATGCAAATAGTGGATGGATCGCCAAGCAATTTGTAGTTGTCTCAGCCGAGCATGCCCCCACAATGCTGGTGCTTCTGTTTTTGCCACACGCAAGATCAATGTGGTTTATTGGTTGTTGTATTTCACAGTTGCAAATGTCATTCCCTCAGAAGTCATCTTTTCTCCAGAATTAGTTGGATATCTGCAAGCTTCAATTTAATATCTTTGAAATGCCTCTCAAACTCACTTGAGGGAACAACTGAAACAGCTGAGCCAGGGTCCAATTCAATTTTAATTAATTTGCCGATCACTTCTGGTGCAAGCCATATTGCTTGTCTACTGTTAATTTTCACACTGTAAATCTCAAGGCCAGAAAGCCCTGTAGCACTCCCATCATTATCAGATTTTTCATCAACAGCGTGCAGATTAGTGCTCTTTTTTCCTCTTCCCTGTGTAGTCCACTTACTTCTGTCTGCCCAACATGACCTTTGTTGCATTTTCTTCAAGTTTCACCCAAACCTGTATTGGTCTGGTATATGAGAGTCCCTGCCACAATGGTAACACCTGTTTGACCATGCCTGTTTTTGTTTAGACATTGCAATTTTGTTCACACCCACTCTCATTCCTGATTGCCAATCAATTGTGTCTCTGTCTGCAGTTTGCATTGAAACAGCAATTTCAACTGCTCTCTTAAATGTAAATTGTGCTTCAGTTAGGTACTGTTATCAAATGCGTTCTTGTAAAGTTCCACAAACTAAACGATCTCTCAATGGATCAGTCAGCCCATTACCAATCTGACAAATTTCAGACAATCTCTTCAATTCAGCCACATACGCTGAAAAGGACTGCCTTTATTCTTGATTCCATTTATGAAATCAAAAACATTCTGCAATCAACAATGGCTTTGGTTCTAAATGCTCCTGCATACTTTGACAATATCAGTAAAGCTCATTTTTGCAGGTTTGGTTGGAGAAGTCAAACCCTGAAGCAAACTATCTGTCTTTAAACCCAATGCACTCAGCAAATCTGGTATTTGTTTCTCACTGGCTATTTCATTTCCGACAAAATACTATTCAATTTGTTCAGTATATAAAATCTAGTTATTTGTTGTGTATTCAGACAGGTCAAACTTTCTAATGTAGCCAGCCATTTCTGCTCCTTTTTATGAATATTATCACCCAGTAGTCACTATTTAAGAAGCCTGAATTCTTCCATTTTCTGCCTTTTATTTAACTCCACTGTCTTCACACATTATGTGCTGCTTCTTTTTAAACTGCACTGTTCCTCGCTGCATTATTTTTTAGTTTGAATGCCTCGCTGTGCTTCAACAGGTCGACAGCTGTCTCAGGTTCATTTTTAAAAATACCTCATCGCCAATGTTATGTTTGTAACTTCAAAACATTAAACTAACTCAAAGGAAGATATGGGAGTCCAAAATGTGTCTAACTTCTTTACTTTAAGTGAGGTGTGCACGTATCACGTGGTAGTGTGATGATGTATGCAATTCATGTATTCACACATATAACCCACAATGAATCATTCAAACAAACAAGCACCAAAAGATGAATGTGATAGTAAACTTAAAGTTAGTCCAATAGTCTCCAGGAAACTGAATAGCTACATCATCAAAAATATTTGGGGGCAATGCAAGTGGGTTTATCTGTCCATCTGCAACAGTAATAATGGGCAAAACTCTACAACTGTGTTAGTTTAAAGTGGATCTTCAACTGCTAAAATAGTTACACTAACTGTAAGTGGCTTTAAGCAGAACCTTCTGTTGAAAAAGTTATGTGCATATTGCAACAGTATGGTGCAAAAAAGCAGATTGCTGGTTCGTTCTTTTCATTCTGGGAGTGATAACACTTTTACCTTTCCAGAATGTTCACTTGAAAGATGGTCCCAGATGGGAATCATTTGTCAAAAGTGCAGTGTCGACATTCAAACGCATTGCTAAAGTCAAGAACCACAAAATGTGTCCCCTCCCCCAACACCGTGGGACCACCGTTTGACTGAAAAATATTGACCTCAAGTAAAACAAACAAGTCATCATCGTCCAGTTGATGAAGAATTAACTTCATGTGGGATTTTTTGATTGTGGCAACAATGCAATGGAGGGAAAATTTTGAAGAACGGTTTGCATTGGAGGCTGTTTCCTTCTTTTACACAACCAATTTACTGAACCCAGGTCAATCCCATTTTCCCTGCCACCTTTGGGCTACACAAGGCACCTGGCAACTGAGACCTTCTCATGACTGATACTCCCAGGGCGACAGTGATTCTCAGTATGAAGGAAGCATTTGACTTCTGTGAGATCCCCTCTCACACAGGCACTTTTAGGTGCTATGGTATGGCTGCCCAGGATATAAAATGAGGGTGATGTTGAGCAATGCAACTCAAAACACAAACCGACAGCTTATAATCACCCAAGGACAAGTACATTCTCGATGGAGAGTGGATAATCCATCACCTCTGTCCCAGTGAAAATTGGATATTTCCTCCGAAAGGTAAACAGATGTATTTCAACACACTGTGAAGTCCAGTCCCTGGAAAGAATTTGTTGACTGGACCAGACTAAACATGAAAAAAAAACAGAAGATACTGGGGATTTCCAGCATCTGCAGTCTTCGTTTTGGCTTTTCAAACAACACATATTTGTGTAAGAACTGAACTGAAAGTGCCAGGTTAACTGAATGCAAGCAAATCACAAAATGGTCCACTGTACAAAGACACTGCCAGGGACAGTAATAGTAGCTGAAAAGGTTGTTGGCCATAGATATCCACTACATCTTGCATTTCCCTATATCAGTGTCGTTGACCATTTTATGAAATGTTTCAGAAACACTAAGAAAGGTGAAAGTATTTTGCAATTGTAACAGGCATTTTGAACACCAGTAAATAAATTCTGCGTATGGTACTGTGCCGATCAAGACCTTACTGGGTCAAGGAAGGGATAACAGAGATAACACAGCTGGCCCAACGAGAATCAGAGGAACATGTCAGTCCATAGCCTCCTCATGCCCCAATGAGGCCACACCCTCAGAATGGAGGAGCAGCACCTCATATTCCATCTGGGTAGCCTCCAACCTGATGTTACAGATATCCTTCTGGTTAATAAATAAACAAACAATTTCCCTCCCCTCCCCTCCCCTTCTATTCCCCACTCTTGCCCCTTATCTCTTCTCACCTGCCTATTACCACCCACTGGTGCCCCTCCTCCTTCCCTTTCTCCTACGCTTCACTCAATTCCTCGATCAGATCCCTTTTTCTCCAGCCCTTTACCTTTCTTCACCTATAGGCTTCACCTATCACGCTCTAGCTATCCTCCTTCCCCTCCCCCCACCTTTTTACTCTGGCATCTTCCCCCTTCCTTTCCAGTCCTGAAGAAGGGTCCTTTGAGGGAGTAAAAGGATCCTTTTCTGGTTGGCTGCCGGTGACTCATGGTGTTCCACAGGGATGTTAGGATCTTTTCTTTTTATGCTGTATATCAATGATTTAGATGATGGAATAGATGGCTTTGTTACCAAGTTTGCAGATGATACAAAGATTGGTGGATGGACAGGTAGTGTGGAAGAAACAGGTAGGATTAGACAGATTAGGAGAATGGGAAAGAAAGTGGCAAATGAAATACAACATTGGAAAATGCACGGTCTTGCGCTTTGGTAGTGGAAATAAATGTGCAGAATATTTTCTAAATGGGAAGAAAATCCAAAAATCTGAGATGCAAATGGACTTGGGAGTTCTTCTACAGAAGACCCTAAAGGCTAATTTGCAGGTAGAGTCAGTGATGAGGAAGGCAAATGCAATGTTAGCATTCATTTCAAGAGGTCAAGAATACAAGAGCAGGAATGTGACACTGAGACTATATAAGGCACTGGTGAGGTCTCACCTTGAGAACTGTGAACAGTTTTAGGCTCCTTGTCAAAGAAAAGATGTGCATCGGGGAGGGTTCAGAGGATGTTCACAAGGATGATTCTGGGAATGACAGGGTTATCATACAAGGAACATTTAATAGCTCTGGGTCTGTACACTGGAATTTAGGAGGATATGGGGGGATCTCATTGAAACCTTTTGAATATTGAAAGGCCTAGGTAGACAAGATGTGGAAAAGATGTTTCCCATAGTGGGGGAGTCTAGGACGAGAGGCACAGCCTCCGAACAGAGGGGCATCCATTTAAAACCGATGCACAGAAATTTCTTTAGCCAGATGGTGGTGAATTTGTGGAATTTATTACCACAGGCGGCGGTGCAGGACAGGTCATTGGGGGTATTGATAGGTTCTTGATTGGTCACGGCATCAAAAGTTATGGGGAGAAGGCTGGGGAATGGGACTGAGGAAGGGAAAAAATGGATCAGCCCGGATTGAATGGTAGAGAAGACTCAATGGGCCAAATGGCCTATTTCTTCTCCTATGTCTTATGGTCTTATGTACACAACCTTTCCTATCCATTCTCTTGTCAAAATGCCTTCGAATAGTCATAATTGTATCTGCCTCTAGCATTTCCTCTGGCAGCTCGTTCCACATGCCCCCCCCCCACCCTTTTGAAAGAAATATTTGTCCCCCTGGTCCATTTTAAATCCTTCCCCCCTCACCTTAAACCTATGTCCTTTAATTTTAGCGCAAACAACAGGAATTCTGCAGATGCTGGAAATTCAAGCAACATACATCAAAGTTGCTGGTGAACGCAGCAGGCCAGGCAGCATCTATAGGAAGAGGCGCAGTCGACGTTTCAGGCCGAGACCCTTCGTCAGGACTAACTGAAGGAAGAGTGAGTAAGGGATTTGAAAGCTGGAGGGGAAGGGGGAGATGCAAAATGATAGGAGAAGACAGGAGGGGGAGGGATGGAGCCGAGAGCTGGACAGGTGATAGGCAAAAGGGGATACGAGAGGATCATGGGACAGGAGGTCCAGGAAGAAAGACGGGGGGGGGGTGACCCAGAGGATGGGCAAGAGGTATATTCAGAGGGACAGAGGGAGAAAAAGGAGAGTGAGAGAAAGAATGTGTGCATTAAAAAGAGTAACAGATGGGGTACGAGGGGGAGGTGGGGCCTAGCGGAAGTTAGAGAAGTCAATGTTCATGCCATCAGGTTGGAGGCTACCCAGACGGAATATAAGGTGTTGTTCCTCCAACCTGAGTGTGGCTTCATCTTTACAGTAGAGGAGGCCGTGGATAGACATGTCAGAATGGGAATGGGATGTGGAATTAAAATGTGTGGCCACTGGGAGATCCTGCTTTCTCTGGCGGACAGAGCGTAGATGTTCAGCAAAGCGGTCTCCCAGTCTGCGTCGGGTCTCACCAATATATAAAAGGCCACATCGGGAGCAC
The DNA here is from genome assembly GCF_963921235.1 of Mobula hypostoma. Lineage (NCBI taxonomy): Eukaryota > Metazoa > Chordata > Chondrichthyes > Myliobatiformes > Myliobatidae > Mobula > Mobula hypostoma. Next base: position 17,852,182 of record NC_086104.1, on the reverse strand, counting down.
CGGACGCAGTATATCACCCCAGTCGACTCACAGGTGAAGTGATGCCTCACCTGGAAGGACTGTTTGGGGCCCTGAATGGTGGTAAGGGAGGAAGTGTAAGGGCATGAGTAGCACTTGTTCCGCTTACACGGATAAGTGCCAGCAGGGAGATCAGTGGGGAGGGATGGGGGGGACGAATGGACAAGGGAGTTGTAATTTTAGATCCGTTTTACCTTGGGGGGGAAAAAAGACGGACCATCCATTTTATTGATACCCCTCAAGATTTTAAATGCCTCTATAAGGTCACCACTCAGCCTCCTTTGTTCCAGCGGAAATAGACTCTCCGTTGCTCAGGGTCAACTTTGGATGTTGCGTCCCAGCCCCGGAGGTGGTATGCAAGCCAGGGCAGTACAATATGTAGAGCAAGGTGTTGCCCTGATAGCAGGCTCCCCCTCTCCACACAGCTGATGAATCCAATGGATGACAGAGACAAGCAGCATCGCGGGAGTTGCCAGTCAGTAATGAACACAATGCAGGACTGCGTTAAGGACCCCAGCTCCAGATACTTCCCCAGGGTTCACTCTCGAGGCTTTCCCCATGAATGAGCATAGCCATAAGGAAGCAGAGGTTTGAGATCAGAGTTTTTGTTTTCCTAGATAAGCTGCCAACCACAGCAAATGAGCCCCATCTGCCCGGCGACTGGTTTTAAGGCACCAGTAACCCAGCCTTGCCCCTTCACCTGTCAGTAGTAGTAGTTCTAAGCTGCATGTGAAGGTCAGGAGCTGGACTTGGTTGTCAGAGGCTATTTGAGATGCATGCCATCGGAAACGTTTAATAGGTCGTGCTAGTTTATCCCCACTCCCTCCACCGACTATACCAACTTAAGGAATCAAGGGAAATAATCCCAGCCCTTTTGCAACAACAAATTTCAAGCAGACTGCATTTTTAAGACTGGCCCCTTTTACCCCAAATGAAACCAGAGTTACTAATGTTTAAGTAAACCACTTATTTTGATATCAGGACTTGAGAGTATGTAACTTGTCAGTTATCTCCCTGTGCTGTGCATAATTAGGTTGTACTGCTAAATGAATTTAACCCAGAAGAAAAGAAAGACAAAAGTAGCAAGATCCCTACACCTGATTGCTGTCAAATACTCTATAGGAATGCATATGTGTAATCATCTAGTGAGGTCAGAATTGGACTCTGCTGTGATTCCCTTTCATGCTTCAAACAAGAAGATTTTCTAAACAGGAGAGGAGGGGGAAACAGAAAATTGGATAAAGGGAAAGGATACAGGTGAACAAATTGATCTTTAAGTAATTATCAAAAGACAGCAAAGCCAAAACAATAAAGTGCAAACATATCTGTAAGTGCTTTGGAATGCAAGAATACATGCAGCTCTGTTTGAATTGTATCCTTCACGCAAGGCTTCTCCAACAAATGTACACGGGATTTACAGCACAAAAATCACCCATTCAGCTCAACCATCTCATATTGGGAACCTTACATACCTGAGCTGGCGATAGGAGAATCAAACATAGGCAACATGCAAGAGAGGCCAATACCCTTGCCCAGTACTTACACCAAGAAACATCTTCATTGCGTTGTACACTCCATATAGTTCTGGTGAAAAGTGTTGTGGTGGGAGCGTCAGGAATAAAATCAGAATAGCTTGTTCGCCTGTAAAATATTGAAAATGATTTAACATGCAGATAATTTTAGGACATTGCATCTTTTTTTTTGGATAATCGATTTTAGTAGAGAGAAAATTTTAAGTACCTGATGAGGAAAAGTCATGGTAACATTAGTCCTGAAGCTACTTAAACTATATTGACATAATTGAAAACAAGAAAATAACAATTGCCTTTCTCATCCAATTTTATCTTACCACATATAATTTTCCTTCCACCATAGACATAACACTCAAATTTCTCTGACATCACAAAACATGATTGGTCAATCTTGGCCTAACCATACCCTCTGCAACATAGCAGCACTGTGGTTAGTGTTACTATCTTACGGATCTAAAGATCTGGGTTCAGTCCTGGCCTTGAGTACTGACTGTATACATTCTGTTCTTTCTCCACAGAGCTACAAGAGTTGCCCATGTGAGTCATAGAGTCACAGAAAAGTACAGTTTAGAAACAGGACTATCGGCCCATCTAGACCATGCTGAACCATTAAAACTGCCTACTCCCATCAACCACCCCTTTTTGGGACTTTGGTAACTTACCTATACACAGTTTACAATTAAACTTAGCACATCCTCAGGAGATGAGATGTTATATTGACGTTGTATGAGATGTTGCCAAAGCCTAATCTGGAATACAGAGCAAATTTACAAGAATATTGCTAGGACTGGAGGATCTAATTTATAAAAGAGGGATTGAATAGGTTAGGACTATATGCCTTAAAACGTAGAAGATTGAGGGGACATTTGATAGAGGTCTACAAAATTATGAGGGGCATAGTTAGTCTTTTTCCACTGAAGTTGGGGTGGGACTACAATCAGAGGTCAAGGGTTAAGGATGAAAAGTGAAAAGTTTAAGGGGAACATGAGGGGAAACTTCAGAGGGTTGTGAGAGTGTAGAATGAGCTGCCCACAGAAGTAAAGCATGCAAGCTCAATTTCAACGTTTGAGAGAAGTTTGGATAGGTACGTGGATAGACATTTGGAGAGCTATGGTCCCAGTGCAGGTCAACGGGAATAGGCAGTCTAAGTGGTTTTGGCACGGACTAGATGGGCCAAAAGGCCTGTTTCTGTGCTATACTTCTCTGATTCTATAACAGCAATTTGTTTTTCATCTCCATTTCCTTCCATTTCCCTGAGACCAATGTCCCTGATCTCACCAACTTAACGAAGTTTACTGCAAATCTTCCCAATGTGCAACAGAAGATTTTATTTAAATATAATTGAAATGGAACAAAGGTCCACTTTCATTTCTTAATTAATAAAGAACACCAGCCAAGGGAAAAAACCAAATGAGATTAAACAAGAAAAAAAATTAAGATCAGTTACGTTCTCTTAAAATGACTAGCATTGTGATATCAGACACATGAACTCAAACACAAGCCCAGCCCAAGCGGATTCGCACTCTAGGACATCAAGCTGCCTTGAACATAAAAAATAAATTGCAACTTACCAGTGTTGCAAACACTTATCAACGTGCCACAAAAGAAAATGAGATAGAGCTTCAATCGATTTTGTCCTTCTCGTGCCTTCGAAAAAGTTTTCAATGTTCTTGAGGCATATAATAACAAGGACATTTTTAGGGTTCTATCTGTGCTGTCCGGAGGTGTTTCATCAGACAAATGCATCCGTTCACTGGAATGACTTGACTCTTTCAGCCACAGAAGTACGTAGCAAATAGTCAGTACTTGGGATCCACAGTACACACCAAAACAATACGTTAAGGTAAAACTCTGGAACAACCATCCACTCAGTAGAAAACCAACAGTCCCCCCGATATAAATCATTGCTTCTACAATGCCATTATACTTGGTTCGATCCTCAACATTAGTAATGTCAGAAATATAACTGAAGACACTGAGAAAAATAACAGCATAATTTCCAAAGATTGCGATCAAAGCAGACGCCAAAATGCACCAGTACACGGACATTTCTTTCACGCACGCCATCACTATCAAAGTTACGCCACCCATTAATGCGCCAACACAAGGCAATATCATACCAAGCTTACGACCTCCTTGATCAGACCAGGCACCAAGCAGGATTGACATAGGTATGGACAAGAAGGTAAGAACAGCTACGTAGAGTAGCATAACATACGAGGCTTTGCTTTGAATCACGAGCGATTCCTGCGAATTGTGTGAGAAGCTGCTACACACTTCCTTTTCGAAATGCAGCTCTTCACAGACCTGGAAGACATAAACACTTCAATTATTCAACATTATGAAGTGAACGTAGTGGCTACCACAACACTTTACAGTACAGGCAACCCAGGTTCAATTCCGGCTGCTGACTGTAAGGACTTTGTACGTTCTCCCCCTGACCACAAGGGTTTTCTTTGGGTGCTCCAATGATGTACAGTTGGTAGGTTCATTGGTCATTGTAAATTGTCCTACGATTAGGCTGGGATTAAGTCGGGTGATTGCTAGGCGGTGTGACTTGAAGGGCCAGAATGGCCTATTCCGTGCTGTATCTCAATTTAAAAAAGGAATAATAAACTTGCTGCAAGATAAAGGCCATTTGGCTCAATAGGTTTATAGCAGCTTCAATTAGAACAATCACAAGGTCATGATAGAGAAGCAAATTAGGCCATTCAGCCCATCAGATCTGCTCTGCCATTCAATCGCAGTTGTTTTTTTCTCTGTATTCTATTTTCCTGCCTTCTCTCTATAATCCTTACCCCATTACTGTTCAAGAACTTATTGATATTTGTCTTAAATACACCCAAATTCTTTAATGCTAAACTTTATCAATGACGGCCTCTCCAATCCCATCAATGCCAATTCTAGCTCTTTTCTCCATGCAGAGCGGAGGTTCCTAACCTTTTATTTGCCATTAATCCAGGGGTCCATGGACCCCAGATTGGGACCCCTTGTTATAGAGGGAGTGCAGTAAAGGTTCACCAGACTGATCTGTAAGGTGGTAGATCAGTTGGATGGGGAGAGATTGAGTGAAGTAGTTTTGTATTGGCTAGAGCTCAACAGAATGAAAGGAGAAAGTTCCCCTTAGCTGAGGTGTCCCGAAAAGTATCATGGTTTAAAATCACAGGGCAAGAGATTAAGGATTGGGATAAGGAGGAATTTCTTCAGTCAGGGAGTGGTGAACTGTAGAATTTGCTTCCACGGCGAGCTATAGAGGCTAAGTTACTTACTAAGAGAAAAGACAGACAATTCCTAGAAGCACTAAGCATCAAAGGGTATAGGGAAAAGACAGGAATGCAGCATTAATAAAGTGGATTGGCCGTGACTGGAATGAAGAATCACACTTGAAGAATACCAAGGCCTGTAACTGAGTCATGTTTATTTTTGCACCAATCTAACTTTGTAACTAAAATCTCCCATCAATGAAATGCTTGAATAATTTGTTTTTCTGCACCTTCTCGGAGATTTTAGTGTCCTAAAAACAAAAGGTGTCCAGAAAGAAGTTAAAAACTAATGACAAATTTGAGGTGGGAAGGGTGGTTAGGAAAAAATTCTTCTGTATAATATGATTCCTAGAGACTGTTGTGCATTAAATCTGAGGAGAGCAGCATTTTGAGACACTCAAGCCACCCCATCTTTCCATGTTCTGAACGACTGAACATCTTGACCATGTCTGCATGCTTATATACATTGAATTGCTGCCACATGATTGGCTGATTAGATACATGCTTTAAAGAGCAGGTGTACAGGAGTAACTAATACAGTGGCCAATGAGTGCAAATACTGCATGCAAAATGAAAAGTCTTTAGCTAACATAATCAGGAAAAGTAATATGGATTCCAACTCCCTCAAGAGCCAAAGTAAATCTGTCGGTAACATTCAGATAAAAACAGCATCTGTTTACAGGAATATCAAAGCAATTAAGCAGCCTTAAGCAGACCTCTTGAATTATCTTTTATTTTGTCAATTAGTTTAAAAATATTAATTAATTAGCTTAAAATATTTAAATTGAAACTGTCAGTAAAATTCAAACTAAGCTGTTAAAAATGAGGTGATTTTTTGGGAAATGATATTAAGTTTGAAGCAGTTTTCACTTGTTTGAGTACAGCTATTGGCTAATTTCACTAACCCTATTGATCTATTAATATGCCAGGGTTTTGATATTTGGTCCTCCATCCAAATCAGACTAAGAATGTCTGAAATAATAACTGTGTACACACAAGTCATGGACAAGAGACAATGAGCTACTGAATGGCTTTGGGCACTGAAAACTGTTTGATATTTGAGTTGCTTTCAGGGGCAAATCAGACTATCAATTTCATACTGGTTCTATGCCAGAGCTAGTCCCATTCCCCCACTTACCGTTTCGCTGAACACCCTCGCTCTGTCCGCCAGAGAAAGCAAGATCTCCCAGTGGCCACACATTTTAATTCCCACATCCCATTCACACTCTGATATGTCTATCCACGGCCTCCTCTACTGTCAAGATGAAGCCACACTCAGGTTGGAGGAACAACAACTTATATTCCATCTGGGTAGCCCCCAACCTGATGGCATGTATATTGACTTCCCTAACTTCCATTAATGTCCCTCCTCCCCTTCACATCCCATCCCTTATTTGTTTATTTAATTTTTTTTAATATATTTTTTATTTTTCCCCCTTTTTTCCTCTCTCTCTTTTTTCTCCCTCTGTCCCTCTCACTATAACTCCTTGCCTGCTGTCCACCATCCGGGCTCCCCTCCCCGCTTCTCTCTCTCCCCAGGCTTCCTGTCCCATGATCCTCTCCCTTCTCCAGTCTGGTATCCCTCTTGCCAATCAACTTTCCAGCTCTTAGATCTACCCCTCCCCTCCTGTCTTCTCGTATCATTTTGGATCTCCCCCCTTCCCCTCCCACTTTCAAATCTCCTACTATCTCTTCTTTCAGTTAGTCCTGACGAAGGGTCCCGGACTGAAACGTCGACTGTACCGCTTCCTAGAGATGCTGCCTGGCCTGCTGCGTTCACCAGCATTTTTTGATTGTGCTCCCTCACTTACTTACTCACTTCCCAAAGCCCTATGGTTTCAGCGATTTATCCAGCTCCCTTTCAGACATCACAATAAATCTGCATCCACTTTGACCACTGGCAGTGCATTGCAGATCCAGATCCTCATTCTGAAATCAAAATACTCTCACAACATTTAAGAATCATCTGGGTGCGCATTTGAATCGCCTAGGTACAGTGGACTGTGCACCAAATTCTACTAAAGGAGATTAGTGTAAATAGGTATATTATCAAAAACAGACTTATCTGCCGCGATGTCCATGTAAGCCATTATAATTGATAGCATGGGCATGGCAGGCTGAATGGTCTGTTTCTACGCTCTGTCACTTTCCCAGCACGCTATTGAATTTTCATCACCTCACTTGCAGCGGATTTTCATTCTATTTTTCCTAGACTCTGACCCCTTCCGTCAATGAGAGAATGTTCTCTATCTACCTTCTTATTCTGGCTTCTGCTCGCTTTCTTTCCAGTGCTGAAGAACAGTCACGGCCTGAAAAGTTGACTCTTCATTCCTCTCCATAGATGCCAGCCATCTCCGTCATGGACAGTTCCAAAGGAGAAGGGTCAGGCATGGGTCTAGCAAACGCATCCCATAAAAACCCAGCACTACAGAAACGCCAGCAGAAGCTACAAAGATACCATCGCTGGGAGAGGAAGGGTATTCAATGATGGGCTACATCTGGAGACAATTTGAAAGACTGGCCCAGGACAGCGGACTCCGGCGAGCTGCTGTTGGTGGCCTACGTCCCAATGGGGGTGATGGGCTCAGGAAGCAGAATAGATGCTGTCAGACTTGCTATGTCCCTCCAGCATTTGTTGTGTGTCGACCAAGATTTCCAGCATCCGTGGAATCCCTTGTGTTCTCTCTGTCTGTGACTTTCACGAGAATCCCTCACCTACTCAGTGGAGAACAACCAAGATCACACACGTATTTTAATGTGTCACAGAGGATAGCATGACTGCCCAAATCAGGTCACAGGTTCACATTTCTCATAGGAGATCTGAGCACCGAAATCCAGAAGGTAGTAACAAGGAAGAGCTACACTGTCATCTTTTGGATGAGGTTTTGAAACAAGGCATAAAACAACAAGGCAATATAACAAGGCAATACAAATTGAAAGCATCTTCTGTCCTGAATGTTTAACCCCAAACCTACATTTCTGATTCAGACTCTCTGGTCAGCTCGGAGGAAAGCGTTACGCGAAAATTGTTTCCTGTATTTTAAACAGTAACTGCACTCCACACCCCATCAACTACATATTGAAAGGGGAAGTGATACAACAAGCCGGACCAGAATATACACTGAATGGCAGGGACCTGCAGAGTGTTGTAGAAAAGAGACATTCAGAGAAAACAAGTACGGAGTTCTCCGAAAGTGGTGACACTGGTAGACAGGGTGGTGAAATGTGCTTTCCATCATTGGTCAGCGGACCGAGTACAACAATTGTAATGTTCAAAGTAAATGTATTATCAAAGTACATATATGCCACCACATATAACCCTGAGATTCATTGACTTGTGAGCATACTCAATGAATCCATAGTAGAATAATAACCAACTTGGCCATTCAACCAGTATGCAAAAGATAACAAACTATGCAAATACAAGAGGAAAGAAATAATAATAATAATAAATAAGCAATAAATATCAACAACATGAGACGTAGAGTCCTTGAAAGTGAGTCCATATCACCAGCATGTGAGCACGGGAGGCTGAGGAATGGTTACAGGATAGCCTTTTTTTTTTTATTGCCTTGAGTCAGTGGACTGGGCCGTGTTCAAGAATTCATCTGAGGACCTGAATGATTACACCGGAGTCATTACAGACTTTATTTAAACAGCTGTGGATGAAGGTGTCCCCCCAAAATCATTCAGGGTTTTCAACAATCAAAAGCCCTGGGCAAACAATGAAATCTGTAACCTGCTGAGAGCCAGATCAGAGGCACTCAAGTCTGGAGATCAAGAATGCTACAAGAAGTGGAGATTCCAGACTAAACTGGAATCAACGAGGGATGCTTGGCCTCTATGGCAGGGTCTGAATGCCATAACCTCCTACAAAGTTAAATCTTGCGATATGGGGACAGCAGAGCTTCGCTTCCAAATGAGCTCAGTGCCTTCTATGCTCGCTTTGACCACCAGAGCAGGGAGGAGCCATCGCGCAACCCCATGTTTCTCCGTGATTCTTTGGTCTCAGTATCTGAAGATGGCGTGCATGCTGCCTTCAGGAGAGTGAATTCAAGGAAAACATCCAGTCTAGATGGAGTATCTGGCTGAGTAATGAAGACGTCTGCTGACCAACTGGCTGGTGTGTTCATGGATATCTTCAACCTCTTGCTCCGGAAGTTTTCTTCAAGCAGGCTTCAATCGTACCAGTCCCCAAAAAGAGCATAGTATCCTGTCTAAATGACTATCTCCCAGTGGCAATTACATCCCCAGTGATGAAGTGTTTTGGGAGGCTGGTGTTGAAGCATATCAGCTCCTGTCAGAATGGTGACATGGATCCGCTCCAATTCACCTAACGAAGCAACAGATCTACAGCAGATGGCATCTCATTGACTCTTCTCACAACCCTGGGACATCTGGACAACAAAGATGCATACATCAGGATGCTCTTTATCGATTACAACTCAGCATTTAACACCATCATCCCCTCAAAACTAAACAGTAAACTCCAAGACTTGGGCCTCACTACTGCCCTGTGTAATTTGATCCTGGATTTCCTCACTTATAGACCCTGGTCGGTTTGGATTGGCAAGAACAGCTCCATCAGCACGGGAGCACCGCTGGGACGTGTACCTAGCCCCCCGCTCTACTCGCTTTACACCTGTGACTGTGTGGTTAAGTACAGCTCCAACACCATATGCAAGTTTGCTGATGACACCACTGTTGTGGGCCGTATCACGGGTGGTGATGAATCAGCATACAGGAGGGAGATTGAAAACTTGGCTGGGTGGTGTAATTCCAACAACTTTTCACTTAATGTCAACAAGACCAAAGAAATGATTGTAGACTTCAGGAGAGGGATACCAGAGGTCCATGATCCAGTAATCATCGGAGGATCAGAAGTGGAGAGGGTCAGTAACTTTAAATTCCTGGGTGTTCCTATTACAGAGGACCTGTCCTGGATCCATTATAAAAACATTATTGTGAAGAAAGCAGGACAGTGCCTTTACTTCCTCAGGAGTCTGTGGAGATCTGACATGTCATTGAAAACCTTGGCAAGCTTCTATAGGTGTGTGGTGGAGAGTGTGCTGACTGGCTGCACCATGGCCTGGTGTGGGAACACCGATGCTTTTGTGCAGAAAATCCTACAAAAGGTAGTGGATTCAGCCCAGTATATCACAGGTAAAACCCTCCTAACCATTGAACACATCTACATGAAACGTTGCTGTAGAAAAACAGAATCTATTATCAGGGATCCTCACCAACCAGGCCGTGCTCTTTTCTCACTTCTACCTCCAGGTAGAAGGTGCAGGTGCCTCAGGACTTGCGTCACCAGGTTCAAAAACGTTACTACCCCTCAACCATCAGACTCTTGAACAAAAGAGGATAACTACATTCATTAAAGGAATCATTAAAAGATTCTGTTAGATTGCTATTTTATGTTTGTTATTTATTGCTATTTATTGATAGTGTTGGTGAGTGGCCAGGTGGTTAAGGCGTTCATCTAGTGATTTGGAGGTCGCTAGTTCGAGCCTTGGCTGAGGCAGTGTATGTGTCCTTGAGCAAGTGCTCTGCGACGACACTGGTGCCAAGCTGTATGGGTCCTAATGCCCTTCCCTTGGACAACATCGGTGGCGTGGAGAGGGGAGACTTGCAGTGTTTGAAAATGAACAGGAGGAGTTTCATATAGATGTGCTTTGTGAAAACAAACAAAGTAAGAATGACTGGACTTCCATTGCAGGTGAACCAAAACAATATTCTGTTTAAACTGAATACTGGAGCACAAGTAAATGTTCTTGCAGAATCTGAGTTTAATGCATTAAAGCCTAGACCAAAGTTACATCAGACAAATATAAAAGTGACTGGGTATTCAGGTGCAGACATTTCAGTTAAAGGAACATGTGTGGCAAAAGTATCACACAAAGATTTTGTGCACACGCTTTCATCTGTGGTGGTGCCAAAGAATGTACAGTCTATACTGGGTCTATCTGCCTGTGAGAGACTGAATTTGGTGAAAAGAGATTTAGTCCTGGACAGTGATACAGAGTCAGAATACAGTGACTTGATGAAAGAGTATGAGGACTTGTTCAAAGGGCTTGGTTGTCTTCCAGGAGAGCACATGATCAAAATTGACAGCACAGTGCCACCCGTAGTACATCAATGTAGAAAAGTACCTTTTGCATTACGTCATCAACTGAAAACACAATGGAATGGTTAGGAGTCATACTAAAATTTGATGAACCGACTGAATGGGTCAATTCACTTGTTATTGTTGATAAGAAAAATGGAAAACTGGGGATTCGCTTAGATCCAAGAGACTTGAATTGAGCCAATAAAAGAGAACATTTCAAATTGCCTACTCATGAAGAAATTATGTCAAGGTTTGCTAATGCAAAGTACTTTAGTAAATTAGATGCATCCTCTGGATTCTGGCAACTTAAACTAGATGAACCGAGTTCAAAGTTGTATACCTTTACACTCTTTTTGCCAGGTACTGTTTTCTTAGGCTTCCGTTTGGAATTGCATCAGCTCCTGAAGTATACCATAAAACCATTCACATGCTATATTAGCACATTGAGGGCGTGGATACATCCATGGACGATATTATTGTTTGGGGATCATCTAAACAAGAGCATGACGCCAGAGTTAGACAAGTCTTAGAGGCAACACGCAAGGCAAACCTGAAGTTGAATAAAGACAAATGTCAGCTAGGAGTGACTGAACTTATCTTTGTGGGTGATATCATCAGCAAAGAGGGTGTGCACCCTGATCCACTGAAGGTTCCTGCTATTGAGAACATGCCAAGACCGCAATGTAAAAAGGATGTTCAAAGGTTTATGGGAATGGTCAACTACATGAGTAATTCATACCGGATCTTTCGGAACAGCTTGATCCATTGAGGCAGCTAGCGGAAAAGAAAAATGAAAGGAGCAGGAATCATGAACAGGAGAAGGCATGGCAAAATCTCAAGAAAGTGCTCTCAAAAGAACCTGTGATGAAATTCTATGATGCTGAGAGAACCATCAAAATCTCTTGTGATGCATCTCAAGCAGGCTTAGGGGCAGTATTACTCCAAAAACATGATCAGGAATGGCTACCAGTGCCATATGCATCTCGTTCATTATCTGATCCAGAAACAAGATATGCCCAAATTGAAAAAGAATTGCTCAGCATTATGTTTGCTTGCGAGAGATTTCATCAGTTTGTGTCGGGTCAATCTATTAATGTTGAAACCAATCATAAGCCTCTGATTGCATTGTTTCGCAAACCTTTAAGCGACTGTCCTTTGCGAATTCAGCGAATGATGATCAAATTGCAAAGGTATGCCCTGAAAGTGTCATACACACCTGGAAAATTCATGTACACGGCTGACACACTTTCCAGAGCTGTGGATCCAACAACAAAAGACAGTCACAGGGACGCTGTTGATGTTCAGACGTTTGTTGATATGATCATAGAGACTGTACCTGTTTCTGCTGAGAAGTTGAAACTGCTGCATCTGGAGATAGAGAAGGACAAAACTCTCAGTCAGGTAATACAAGTGGTGATGGATGGATGGCCAGATAATAGGCAGAACTGTACCTCAGAAGTACAAGAATATTGGAACCACAGATCAGAACTGTCTGTTGTGGATGGGATATTGTACAAAGGTTATAGAAAAGAAATGCTTGGGAAAATTCATGAAGGCCACTTAGGTATTGAAAAGTGTAAGAGAAGGGCGCAGGAAGAGATGTTTTGGCCCAAGATGAATCAAGAAATTGCAGAGTTGGTATCTTCTTGTCGAATATGCTTTAAATACCAATCTAGCAACCCTAAGGAGCCATTGCATCCACATCCTAGTCCTCAGAGACCTTATCAAAAGGTAGGCATTGATCTTTTTGTAACTGACAACAAAGATTATCCAGTAATAACAGATCACTACTCATTGTACCCTGAAGTGTGTGGTTTGAGCAGAACAACAGCAGAGAACGTAATTACATGCATGAAATCAGTTTTTTTCAGACATGGTGTACCTGATGAAGTTTTCACAGACAATTACTTAGATACTCAAACCACCCTGTTTGAAATCAACCATCATTCCGTGGACAAATTCACAGATCACATTTCTTCCCCATTCTGATGTTTGGTCTGAACCCCTTGAAGGTATCCGCATGCTACCACACGATGGACTGGTTAGATATTTGCATTAACTAGCAGGTGCACCTAATAAAGTGAGTGCAGAGTGTCTGTGCTCTGGCCCGGAAAGATGAGCCTAGTACATGTAAAGTGTGAGTGAGGGACCAAGTTACCACCTTCCCAGGCTGACGTTTCCCTTATTCTAACTGGTGGTGAGTAATTAATGTTAACGCTCTCTCAGCTCTAAGTAACAGATCCCAGGAAGTGTATGGGTCTGATCAAAGTTTATTCCTCAGTTATTTTCCAGCGTGAGAAAAAGTGGTTAAAACTTTTATTTGCTGAACTGTTGTTTATTAATTGGTTCCTATGTTAAATATTGAATACACCTCAAGAACAAAACGGTATTGCTGCCGTTACGGTACTTTGGGAGGACATGGAAGCGAATACTTAAGTCTTAAGTATTTTGCAGCACACCTTACCACCTCATAACGGTGGCAACTTTTGAGGAAGCGCGTTTGCCTCTGGATTTGCGGCTGGTTCCTACTATGTTTTTGGCAAAGAATGGAAGCAGTCGGACCAAACCGCGGCGCCGCTTAGCAGCTTCAGACTCACCTTGACCAACACCAACTGCTGAACAGCGAAGGAGTTGAGAAGGCCGGACATCAAGTATAGGAACACCACCGGCTCGACCGTGACGATGGTCCTCAGATCCATTTCAAAGCCACTTGCAACCAACGCCTCCAGCGAGTAAGGGAGACAGGTGAGGGAGGCGGGTTAACTACCTGTCCAGCGCCGGTCGTGCTTCAGGCGGACCCGCCCTCCGCTGCCTCCAGCGCCAATGGCAACGTTCACGGCACCTTGGCGAACAAGTCGGCGGCTAAATTTTACTGGCTGCCTGGAGGAGATTTTGCACACTGTCCGCAAAGTACAACACCGCGGCATGAGTGAATCACATGTTATCCATTCCTCTGGGTTCGGGAGGTTCACTCCAAGAAATAGTCGTCATGACATTTTTTTATTTCTCTCTCGCCTTCACCCCGAGTCACAAGTCAATGTAACAGCGGTCAATGTCAGCGTCAACTTTTGTGCTGACACTCCCCTGAGATGAAGTTTGATTAGTTTCGAAACGCACACACGGGCTCCCCCCGAGGAGACGTTTGACTACATGGCTCACACCTGCAAATATAATTTCTGTATTTTCTGTCTGTTGACTGAACCCATGCACCTGTGATGATGCGGCAAGCAAGTTGTTTTTTTTTCCATTGTACCTCTATTTCGCCATACTTGTGCATATTACAATGAATGTGACTTGATTTGACTTCCATTGCAGAAGTACTTGGGATCACGCATGACAAGTCTTAAGAAAATCCAGACGGGTTTTAAGGTCGCTTGTTCTTTGATGCAGATGCATCACATCCTATAATGGACCATGGATCTATGCACTTCCTTACCGGTAACAACTGTGAACTCCAATTTTGAAAGCCCACATGGGCTCTTCCTACAAAGGGCTTCTTGTCCTCTTGCTCTCCTGTTTCACAAAATGTGGAACAAGGAGAAAAGGCTTCGGAGCATGAAAAATTGGAATTCTTTATCAAGGACCCTTGGACATGGGGCTACTCAATAATACCAAATAGTAATTAATGAGGGAATTTCTGGACGTCTCTCTATGTGGTAAAATGGGATTATTTAAGGACACAGCCACCATGTCCTTTCACCCAGTCACCAGAGTTCCCTGACCTGAGGATTTGAAAGGAAATCTTTTCTCTTTCTGGGAAAGAAACCTTGGTATCCTGGAATTGCAACTTCACTCTCGGGGGCTGTCAGTGTAATCTGAGAAAGTTGGCAGTCTCCATTGCTTCCAATGGTTACAAAAGCTTGGTGCTCCAGAGCAACAGGGATTTTTTTTATCTGTTGCATCAATGTGAACAAAGTTTGCCGAATGACACGAGGGATAACGATGGACAACACGGGGGAGAGGCTGATAACTACACGTGCAAGCACTGAGCAGGAAAGACTTACCAGGATGCTGGAGGAATCAGGTGACAGGAAGAGATTGAACAGGTTGGCACTTTATTCAGTGGAATGTGGGTCAATGATACTGATTTTATAGAAGTTCCTAATTCAGGAGGGGCATAGATAGGTTGAATGCACATGGTTCTTTTTTTCCCAGGGTTGGGGAATCAAGAGCAAGCATGTATAGGTTTTGAGGTGAGATAGAAAAGATTTAATAGGAATCTTACGGACAAATTTTAAATTTATTTGTTGAAATACAGCATGGTTTCTGTAAAGGGAAATCTTGCAAAACTGTTAGAATTCTTCAAGGAAGTAACAAGTAGCGTGGATAAAGGAGAGGCAGTGGATGACATTTATTTAGACTTTAAGAAGGCATTTGATAAGGTGCCTCCCGTGGGGCTGCTGCACAGGATAAAATCTTATGGTGTGACAGGAAATATACTGGCATGGAGAGAGGAATGGCTGACAGGCAAGAGGCAACACGTGAAAATAAATGGGGCCTTTTCTGGTTGGCTGCCAGTGACTAGTGGTTTTCCTCAGGGGTCAGTATTGGTACCGTTACTTTTCACATTGTTTGTCAATGATTTAGATAGTGGAATTGATGATTTATGGCAAAGGTTGCAGATGATAAGAAGACAGTGGAGGGTAGGTAGTACTGAGGAAGCAATGCGATTGCAGCAGGACTTAGACAAATTGGAAGAATGGGCAAAAAGGTTGCAGATGGAATACAGTGTTGGGAAATGTATGATAATGCATTTTGGTAAAAGAAACAATAGTGCAGACTATTATCTAAATGGGGAGAAAATTCAAACTTCAGAGGTTCAAAGGGACCTATGAGTCCTTGAGCAAGACTCCCAGAGGGTTAATTCACAGGCTGAGTCTGTGGTAAAGAAGGCAAGTGAAATGATGGCATTTATTTCAAGGGGAATAGAATATAAAAGCAAGGAGATAATGCTGTAGCTTTGTAAGACACTAGTCAGGCCACACTTGGAGTATTGTCAACAGCTTAGAGCCCTTTATCTCAGAAATTCAGAAAGGATGTGTTGTCATTGTAGAGCATCCAAAGGAGGTTCACGATTATATGTTAATGAAGGGGTTAACATATGAGGAGCATCTGGCAGCTTTGGGTCTGTACTCACTGGAATTTAGAAGAATGCGTGGGGATCTCATTGAAACCTACTGAATGTTGAAAGGACGAGATAAGGTGGCTGTGGAAAGGATGTTTCCTCTGGTGGACATATCCAGAACTAGAGGGCACAGCCTCAAAACTGAGGGGTGACCTTTTAGAACAGAAGTAAGGAGGATTTTTTTTTAACCGAAGTGTGGTGAATCTGTGGAATGCTTTGCCGCAGATTGTGGTGCAGACCAAGTCCGTGGCTATATTTAAAATGGAAGTTGATAGTTTCCTGACCGGTCAGGGCATCAAAGGCTGGTGTATGGGGTTGAGTGGGATCCAGAATTAGCCATGATGAAATGGCAGAGTGGACTCGATGGGCTGAATGGCCTAATTCTGCTCCTATGTCTTAGGATCTTATACAGCCCTTCAAGCCATGTGCCCAGCTATCCCCTTGATCTAATCCTAGCCTAATCATGGGACAACGGACCAGGACCAATTAACCTACCAAATGTACGTCTTTGGACTGTGGGAGGAAACCAAAGCGTCCGGAGGAAACACACATGGTCACGGAGAGAATGTGTAAACCCCTTACGGGCAGCGGCAGGAAGTGAACCCCAGTCGTCTGTACTGTAAAGTTTTGTAGTAACCACTACGCTACACTGAAGAAGGTTAGTATATGATATGAGCGACCAGAGGAGTTGGTTAAGGCAAGTACAGTAACAACGTCAAAGCGACATTGGGACACATAGATGGTAAATGTATAGAAGGATATGGGTCAAACACAGGCAAATGGGAATTTTTATCAGCATGGTCATGCCATGCCAATGTTGTGCCTACTTCCATACACTGTGATCCTATGACTCTGAGTCCAACAATGTAAATCGCATCCATTTTTACGAGCTCCAGAGGGAAATATTCTTCTTTCCCTCTCTCCAGCCAGTGATGCAACTGCTTGCCTCTTGTCTCATTTCTCCTGTGTCTGTCTTCCCCTCATGATCCTTCATCTAGATACTTCCACAAAAGTCTTTTGTGCTTCTATCAGCAAGTTTCCCTTCTGCTGTCTCTTCCCTGTCTCTGCTCCTCAGTGTGTCCCGCGCACACTTCCTCCTTGTTGCTAAGTGTACGTGTCTATGGAGCAATTCCATCAAATGTAAACCTTACATAGAATTCTGTCAGTAATATTACCATAAGACAAAGGAGCAGAAGTCGGCCATTCGGCCCATCGAGTCTGCTCCGCCATTTTATCATGAGCTGATCCATTCTCCCATTTAGTCCCACTCCCCCGCGTTCTCACCATAACCTTTGATGCTCTGGCTACTCAGATACCTATCAATCTCTGCCTTAAATACACCCAATGACTTGCTTCCACTGCTGCCCGTGGCAACAAATTCCATAGATTCACCACCCTCTGACTAAAAAAATTTCGTCGCATTTCTGTTCTGAATGGGCGCCCTTCAATCCTTAAGTCATGCCCTCTCATACTAGACTCCCCCATCATGGGAAACAACTCTGCCACATCCACTCTGTCCATGCCTTTCAACATTCGAAATGTTTCTATGAGGTCCCCCCTCATTCTTCTAAACTCCAAGGAGTACAGTCCAAGAGCGGACAAACGTTCCTCATATGTTAACCCTCTCAGTCCCGGAATCATTCTAGTGAATCTTCTCTGTACCCTCTCCAACGTCAGCACATCCTTTCTTAAATAAGGAGACCAAAACTGCCCACAGTACTCCAAGTGAGGTCTCACCAGCGCCTTATAGAGCCTCAACATCACATCCCTGCTCCTATACTCTACTCCTCTAGAAATGAATGCCAACATTGCATTCGCCTTCTTTACCACCGACTCAACCTGGAGCTTAACCTTAAGTGTATCCTGCACGAGGACTCCCAAGTCCCATTGCATCTCAGAACTTTGAATTCTCTCACCATTTAAATAATAATCTGCCTGTTTATGTCTTCTGCCAAAATATTCTGTTAACTGTAAGTAAAACACATTTTATTTCTTGTGTTGGAGAAAGGAAAGAATCTAAACCAGTGGAGTATTGGTTTAAGGTTTCTTGGAACTATGGGAAATTGTGTCACACTGCACACTTTAGATGTACACTCAGTGGCCACTTTATTAGGTACATCTGTGCACCTGCTCGTTAATGCAAATATCTAATCAGCCAATCACATAGGAACAACTCACTGTATAAAAGCATGCAGACATGGTCAAAACATTCTTCAGATCAAATATCAGAATGGGGAAGAAATGTGATCTAAGTGACTTTGACTGTGAAATTGGTGCCAGACGGGGTGGTTTGAGTATCTTGGAAACTGTTGATCTCCTGGGATTTTATGCACAACAGTCTCTAGAGCAGGGGTTCCCAACATTTTTATGCCACGGCACCCTACCATTAACCGATGGGTCTTTGGAGTTTACAGAGGAAGGTGTGAAAAATCAAAAAACATCCAATAAGCGGCATTTCGGTAGACAAAATTGCCTTGTTAATGAGAGAGTTGGGAGAAGACTGGCCAGACTGGTTCAAGTTGAAAGGAAGGTGACATTAACTCAAATAACCAGATGTTACAACAATGTAGAAGACCATCTCTGAATGCACAACATGTCGAACTTTGAAGTGGCTGGGCTACAGCAGCAGAAGACCAAACCAGGTTCTAATCCTGTATCTGATAGAATGGCCACATAGTGTACACATAGGTTGTGTTGAGAGCTATTAATAATCCGTGCCAGAGACTCTGCTTCAGTCCGAAAGTGGACTGCTATCAGTGTAGAGCTTGCACACTCTTCCTGTGAGTGAGTGAGTGTGTGTGTGCTTGTCCTTTAATTGTGGTTGACCCCACATTCCAAAAGCTTGCAGGTTGGAAGAATAACTGGGCTATGTCATTTTCCCAGGTCTGTCGCTGAGTGCTGGAATCTGTGTGAAGTTGCTGAAAACATGGGGAGCATCAAATAATGAGATGAATGTACAATGGGATTAATGGGTAGTTGACGTTCAATGAAGATGGGGTGTGACAAGAGGTCTAGGCGAGGATGGTAAGGACGCAAGTGCTAGAGGATCCAAGACTAGAATCGAGTCATGATTTCGAGACTGAGACGAGAGCAGGATACTTGACTAGATGTTAGATGAGGGTGCGTGGGACTACAACTGGAGGTTATGGGTTGAGAGTGAAAGGTGAAAGGTTTAGGGGGTCATGAGGGGAAGCCTCCTCACTCAGAGGGTCGGGCAAGTGTGGATTGAGCTGTCAGTGCTGGTGGTGCACATGAGCTCAATTGCAATGTTTAAGAGAAGTTTAAATACATACATGGATGATAGGGGTATGGAGGCCTGTGATCCCAGTGCAGGTCAATGGAAGTAGGCAGGTTAAGGACTAGATGGGCCAAAGACCCTGTTTCTGTGCTGTACTTTTCTATGATTCCATGACTAACCTGACAAGACCAGCTGAACATCCAAAAGGGACAAAAACCCTAAATGCAATCGCAGACTGAACCGAAGTTGAGTTGACAATTGAGCCCCGAAACCGAGTTCAGATGCTTCCTAAATATCCAAATCTTGGCGTGAAAACATGGCCACCAATTAGTGGAGCGGGCCAGAATCTTTAAGTGGAGGATCGCCAGAGACTGGCACAGTCAGATGCATACCGTAACACAGAGTGATCCAAAGGGATTGTTTCCTTGCTGTTTATAAGTCTATTATCCTTAAATTCCCTCTGTAAACATCTTCGCACCTTCTACCTTCTTTTTCCCTTTGAGGTAGTCTCATTTATACCCTGAGAAGGACAAGGACAGCAGGGGCAGGGGAGCATCACCTCCAGCAAGCTCCCTGCAAAGGTGCTCAACTTGAAAATATATCACCACTCCTTCACCGTTGCTGAGGCTAAAGCAACAAGGTCTTTCCTCAGCATTGTGGGAGCACGTTCACAGGTAGGATTGCAGATCAGGACGCTGCTTCGCTATTACCTTCTCAAGGCCAATTAGCGATAAATGTTGGCTTCGCTGTGAAAGCCAGTTCCAGAAAATTAATTTCAAAAGAACTGACCAAGCTTTTCTCAAACTTCCAACATCTGCAGAAATTCTTGTGTTTAAGCTTTCTTTCTGAATTCCTTTGTGATTTGATGTCAATTTTCTCAATAACTCTACTGTGATGCGCGTGGGATGATTTACTGCTGCACGTACCAGACCTCAGAAAATCCTGACCACAGAAAATGCCCCTAATCAGCTTCCTCTGAGAAGGAAAACTATTCATTTCATATATAAATACTCAAGGGTCACGTAAGTGTTCTGAGAACCACTGATAACCCAAAGTTTCTATAAGTTAGAAAGACCATTGTCTGAGATCACAAACACAAGAGATTCTGTAGATGATGGAAATCCAAAGCAAAACATACAAAATGCTGGAGGGACTCAACAGGTCAGGCAGCATCTATGGAAAGGAATAGAGTTGACATTTCAGGCCAACACTTCGTCATGACTGGAAGGGGGAATAAGCCAGAGCAAGAAGGTGGGGGAGGGGTGGAAGGAGAAGGCGTACTAGATATGTGTTAGGTGAAGCTAGGTGAGGGAGAAGGTAGGTGGGTGGGGATGGGGGATGGTGAAGTGAGAAGCAGGAAATGATAGAGTGAAAAGGAGATGCATGGGTGGCGCGATAGCATAGTGGTTAACACAACACTTTAAAGTACAGATGGCCCGGGTTCAAATCCCGCCACTGCCTGTAAGGAGTTTGTACGTTCTCCCATATGGGTTTCCTCCGGGCGCTCCAGTTTCCTCCCACAGTCAAAGACGCACAGGTTGGTAGGCTAATTGTCGTTGCAAATTGTCCCGTGATTAGGATTAAATTTGGGGGTTGCTGGGTGGCACGGCTCAAAGGACCAGAAGGGCCTGTTCCATGCTGAACCTCAGTCAAATTAAAAAAAGAATAAATCAGAAGGAATTTGATAGCAGAGGAGAGTAGACCTTGAGGTGAAGGGAAGGAGGAGGAGTACCAAAGGGAGGTGATGGGCCTGTTGTTGTCAGAGCATGAAAGACTGAAGTTTCAGAGAACCAGAGTGCAGAGTAATTCACCCACAGTGCTGACAGCAGCAACTGTAAAATAAAACTCCATGGATTCTCACGCCAGGCTCTTATACAGTGAAGAAGTGAGCCAGAATGTTGAATGGAAGAAGAGAGAAGGGGTAGAGGGTGACATTGCTGGTTAATTAGCTACAGTTTAATATAGATCTTAGAACCATAAGACAAAGGAGCAGAAGTCGGCCATTCGGCCCATCGAGTCTGCTCCGCCATTTTATCATGAGCTGATCCATTCTCCCATTTAGTCCCACTCCCCCACCTTCTCACCATAACCTTTGATGCCCTGGCTACTCAGATACCTATCAATCTCTACCTTAAATACACTCAATGACTTGGCCTCCACTGCCACCTGTGGCAACAAATTCCATAGATTCACCACCCTCTGACTAAAAAGGTTCCTTCGCATCTCTGTTCTGAATGGGCGCCCTTCAATCCTTAAGTCATGCCCTCTCGTACTAGACTCCCCCATCATGGGAAACAACTTTGTCACATCCACTCTGTCCATGCCTTTCAACATTTGAAATGTCTCTATGAGGTCCCCCCTCATTCTTCTGAACTCCCAGGGATACAGTCCAAAAGCGGACAAATGTTCCTCATATGTTAACCCTCTCATTCCCAGAATCATTCTACTAAATCTTCTCTGAACCCTCTCCAACATCAGCACATCCTTTCTTAAATAAGGAGACCAAAACTGCCCACAGTACTCCAAGTGAGGTCTCACCAGCGCCTTATAGAGCCTCAACATCACATCCCTGCTTCTATACTCTATTCCTCTAGAAATGAATGCCAACATTGCATTCGCCTTCTTCACTACTGACTCAACCTGGAGGTTAACTTTAAGGGTATCCTGTACGAGGACTCCCAAGACCCGTTGCATCTCAGAACTTTGAATTCTCTCCCCATTTAAATAGTAGTCTGCCCATTTATTTCTTCTGCCAAAGTGCATAACCATACACTTTCCAACATCGTATTTCATTTGCCACTTCTTTGCCCATTCTTCCAATCTATCCAAGTCTCTCTGCAGACTCTCTGTTTCCTCAGCACTACCGGCACCTCCGCCTATCTTCATATCGTCAGCAAACTTAGCCACAAAGCCATCTATTCCATAATCCAAATTGTTGATGTACAACGTAAAAAGAAGCGGCCCCAACATGGACCCCTGTGGAACACTACTGGTAACCAGCAGCCAATCAGAATAGGATCCCTTTATTCCCACTCTCTGTTTCTTGCCAATCAGCCAACGCTCTATCCACGTATGTAACTTTCCAGTAGTTTCAAGAACTAGTTAATGAGTATATAGATCTGTGCTACAATTCAAAACATGCCAGGTCAGGGGTGTTGACAGACCACAGAGAGCCAAACTGAACAGGTTGAATGTTATTGCTATCATCGTATTGTGCAGGGGAAAAAAAATCTATTCACCATTGGAAAATGTGAACGTCAGTTTCTAGATTTTAAATGTGCATGAATTAAAGAGACTGATGTCTCCCCATTTGGACGCTGGGTATCTAGACACATTCTAACTCCTCCACAGATGGTGATTGTCATTTATAAAGTATTGCAGCACTTCACCATATAAGAGCCTGGCGTGCAATTCCATAGTTTTATTTTACATTTGCTGCTGTCAGCACTGTGAGTGAATTGCTCTGTCCTTTGGTTCTCTGGAACTTCAGTCTTTCATGCTCTGACCACAACATGACAGATGTGCTCTTTTCTGTCGAGTCAGTTTGATGAAATAATGATCAGGAGACCTAGTGGAGTGACAGCCAGTTCAGAGGGAAGTGGGCCTGAGGAACCATTCAACACAGCACAATTAGGCCTTGGCTTCTTTGCTTTCAATGTTTTAATTCAGTTTGTGGGAGTTTTTTTCTGGTTTTCATTTATGCTTGGCAAAATTAAACATTTTAGCAAATTAGAAGCAAACTTGTTTGACAAGTATAACTTTTGGTCTCCAGAAAATCCAATTCAATTGAAATTAATACAGCTCATTCATGTTATAGAGCAATTGAAATTAATGCAGCCCATTCATATTATAGATCACAGCACAGTACAGGCCCTTCAGCCCACAATATTGTGCCACCTTTTAACCTACTTGAAGATCAAACTAACGCTTCCCTCCTACACAGCTCGCCATTATTCTGTCAGCTGTGTGCCTATCTGAAGTTTCTCAAATGCTGCTACTAATGTATCTGCCTCTACCACAGCACCCAGCAGAGCTCTGCACACACTCACCACTCTCTGTGTAAAGAACTTACCACAAATGTTCCTCCTCGATTGTACTTTCCTCCAATCTGCTTAAAATCATGATCCGTCGGATTAAGCCATTTCCATCCTGGGGAAAAAGAGACTCGATCTATGCCTCTTATCATCTTTTAAAACTCTTTTAAGTCACCTCTCATCCTCCTTCACTCCAAAGAGAAATTGCCCTGTTTTGCTCAACCTATCCTCATAAGATATGCTCTCTAGACCAGACAGCATCCTGGCGAATCTCCGCTGTACTCTCTCTAAAGCTTCCACATCCTTCCTATAATGAGGCAACTAAAACTGAACACAATATTCCAAGTGTGGTTTAACCAGGTTTTTATAGAGCTGCAACATTACTTACCGGCTCTTGAACTCAATCCCCCCAACTAATGGCAGTTTGTTTTTAATTTGCTAAAGTGTTTAATTTCGCCAAACATAAATGAAAAACAGAAAAAAACACCCATAACCTGAAATAAAAATTAAAAGCAAACAAGCTAAGGCTTAATTGTGCTGCATTGAATGGTTCTTTAGGCCATTTTCATCTGAACTGACTGTCACTCCAAGTCTCCTGATCATTATTTCACCATAAGCCTTCATAACAACTCTATCAGCTTGCGCGGCAAATTTGAGGGATCTATTAGCAGGAACATTAGCATTAAAATTCACCGTTCTCTGTCAGGTAACATCATTGTCATGGCAATGAGCAGTACATCCCATGCAGAAATGAGAAGAACCATTAGATGACATACTTGTGTTGAAACCCATTTGCAATAATCTTAGAGAAAAAGAGAAATACAAAGACATAAATAGGACAGAATCCCAGAAACTTTTCCCCAAGTGTAAATTGCCTAGTACTACAGAGCATGCAGTTAAGGTGAGAAAGTTCAAAGGCGAAAGTTCAAAGGCCAGGCTTTTTACAGAATGGAGGGTGTGCAGAATGGACTTCCAGGATAGAAACAGATATAATAGTGGTGTTTAAAAGGAGTTAGACATATGAATATGAAGGAATGGAAGGATATGGATTGTGTACAGACAGAAGGAATGCAATTTATTTTGTTATCACACTCAGCGTAGACAATGTAGACTGAAGGCCTTGTTCCTGTTCTGTAAGGTTCCATGTTCTAATTCCTGGGATGTGTTCTGCACTATCATAAATAATTAAAGAATTTGGATCTGTATTCTTTGAAGTTTGAAAGAATGAAGGATGTCTTTGTGAAAACAGAAATTCCTTAAGGGGTCATGACTAGAGATTGAGAAGTATATAAAATTTTGAGGGGTGAATGCATGTAGGCATTTTCCCCTCCAGTAGACTAGAACTGGAGGCATTATACTTAGGGTGAAATGTGAAATATTTAAGGGGAATCTGAGGAGAAATTTTGTCACACAGAGAATGAGGTGGTACAAGCTGCCAGCAGGTGATAGCTACGGGTTCAATTGTACCAATTAATAGAAATTCAGATACGTACATGGATGGGAGGGGCTTGGAGAGATATGGTCCAGGTGCAAGTAGATGGGATTAGGCCGAAGATCGGGCCAGCATAGAGCAGGTAAGCCAAAAGCCCTGTTTCTGTGTTGTAGTACCTTATGACTCTGTATTTCATTAGTGGGAGAGACATGAAGAAGGGATCATAGTTATAAAATAAGGGGTTAGGGACTTAAAACTGAGATGGGTGGGAACTTCTTGCAGAGGGCGGTGTATTCTTGGAATTTTCTACCCCAGAGGACTATTGGAGGTATTTAAAAAAGGGTACATATATTATTACACATCAGTGTACTAAGAATGTTGGGGAACTGACACAGAGGAGTATTTGAGCTCAGGGGAGGATCAGCCATGACATATTGTATAGCACAGCACATGTGAGAGACCAGGTAGCCTCTGTTTTAATCAATAGAGCTGAGGTGGGGAAGGCTGAGATCTTCAAGTCCCTGTAGTAGGTGTAACCATCACCAATAGCCTGTCTTGGTCCAGCCACATAGACACAATGGCCAGGAAAACACACTGTGCCTCTATTTCCTCAGAAGGCGAAGGAAATTCGGCATATCCCCATTGTCTCTCACCGATTCTATCAATGCACCATTAAAAGAATCCTAGGTGCACTGCAGCTTGATCTAACAGCTGCCCTACTCCCTTTATTTGCCTCTTGCTGAAGGCTGTGTAGATAAATGCTTTGTCTCATCCACATTATCTTAATGTTTTAACTATTCATCAATTTTAGTTATGTTTTAATGTGTTTAAAGTTTATTGATGGCATATTCTTCCTGATAGGTTGGGGTGTTGAAATTGCAGAGTAGTGGACATGCATGAAAACCAGCCTCCCCTCTATGTCCTCTGTCTACACTTTACACTGCCTCAGAAAAACAACCTGCATAATCAAAGGCACCCCCCACACTGACATTTTCTCCTCTTTATCCCCACCCCCCCCCTTCTATTGGACAGAAGATACAAAGGCTTTGAAACATGCACCGTCAATCTCAAGGACATTTACAAGGGAACATTTACAAGGATGTTGTCAGGACTGGAGCACCTGAGTTACAAGGAAAGTTTGACTAGGTTAGGACTTTATCCCTTGGAATGTAGAAGATTGGAGGAAAATTTGGAAGAGGTACAGAAAATTATGAGGGGTATAAATAGGAACTACAACTGGAGGTTGAGGGTGAAAATTGAAAAATTTAAGGGGAACATGAGGGGAAATGTCTTCACTAATAGGGTTGTGAGAGTGTGGAATGAGTTGCCAGCACAAGTGGGGCATGCAGTCTCGACTTCAATATTTAAGAGAAATTTAAAATGGATGTGAGGGCTATGGTCCCAGTGCAGGTCGATGGGAGTAGGCAGTTTAAATGGTTTGGCATAGACTAGATGGGCCAAGGGGCCTGCTTTTGTGTTGTACTTTTCCATGACCCTATGGCTTTATGATAGTTTTTTATCTTGCCATTATGCATCCAAGGCATGCGGGGTCTTTGATGATGCTGGCTGCTTTACTGAGGCAGCGAGAAGTATGGACAGAGTCCTCAGAGGGGAGGTTGATTTTTGTGATGTGCTGAGCTTTGTCCAAAACGCTGCTGTTTCTTTTCCCCCATCATCTTGCTGAAGGAAGGTAATGGTCATCTCCTGATTCCACTTGGCCCATGCGCCCTAATTTCTGTTTACAGATTGTGACACATCTTAACAGAAGTTTCATTTTCTGTGCTGTTTTGTGGTATGTTTATTATCTCACCTTTGAAGAACGGTGTCATTGAAAATGTTAAACAATGATAGATAAGCTTGTATTAGGCAAGGATATTATGGGTTACAGAACTAAGGCAGGGAGATGGCTTTCAGATAGAGATAATTGAATGGTGGACCAGGCTTGAAGGATTGAATGCCTGTTTCTGCCTTGCTCCGAATGGGGAAAATTGATTGCCGGTGCGTACACCATCCTGATGGCTGAAAGATTACACTAGCAGCGCAAACGTGGACATTGTCCAGACAGGAGGAGTCAAAGTAAGCTCTGTCACGAGATGGTTATAGCCCATAAATCACCAGGTGAAACATAAAGATTAATGAAATTTTAAAACAACTGATGGGAAAACAACAATACATGAGAATAGCTGATGCTAAAGCCAATAACATTCATCAGTTCTGCAGAAATCATCTATCAATTTCAATTCTTTAAAAAGAAATCTTCTTTCAAAACAAGGCTGGGATAAAGCATGCAGCTACTGAATATGTTACTGAATATAAAAACTAACGTAACCTTGGAGACAAAAGTGAGAAGCATTCCCTGTCTCAGAAATTTCCCTAAAGCAGAGCAACAACGATATTTTCTACTCCTGCCAGCACACCTTTCCTTAGAATACAACGGGTATGGCAAAGGAGGTAGATTCGAATTTAAACAGGTGCAGAGAAAGTGTTGCACAATTAACTGTGCCGACTCTGGAAAATGCAAAGAACTACCTGTGGCGTGTTACTTGCTAGTCACAGTAATTCCTGTGTTAATTGTTCTGCCTAACTGCCGCCTTCTTTTGCAAGGGTCCAGCATTGTGGGTGACCAACACCAGTAAAGGCAATCGGTCAGGGTACACCTGCGAGGAGAGAAATAGTCGACATTTCAGGTCGGAGACTCTACACCCGTTTTTATTTTGGCTGAGAATAATCATGGATTACCAACTATTGCAGCTGGACTTCGGTCCTTTCATATAGTTAGCTTCTTATCACATAATGCAATGTGTTGAACCATGACAGGGTAGATTGAGAGATCAAGATCAAGTTCAAATTTATTGTCATTCATGCATACACATGCACACAGCTAAACGAAATATCATTCCTCTGGGGCCAAGGTACAAAACACAGTACGTATAGATCCGACACACAGGTGGGAGGAGAAGATAGCGGCGCGACGCAGCACGCGCAGCTCTCCGGTGAAATGATATCGTATCTGTTAAATAGGGGCCGTGGACAATTCTGATTTGATGGAGACAGATGTGAAAGCACAGAGGAACATCTGGAGAAATTTCTGAAACGCCCGGTTCGCTGCCACTGCTACTGTGCGATCGAGAATCTCCGAAGGGAAGGCCCCAAAATCCCCGGCTTTGCCTGCTGCTGGTGACCGAGGCTGAGGTTGAAGCGATCGGATAGAAATGGTGCTCAGTACTCGGTGTCGGAGGGCTGATCGGAGCTCGAAGTTTTCGGACAACTCAGTCGGACTGTGGTCGGACATGGCAGGGAGAGTTTTCTTCCTTCTCCCATCTGTGTAAGATGTGGGACTTTCGAGAGACTTTGAACTTTGTTACTGTGCCATGGCCTGTTCTTCATCAAGTTATGGTATTGTTGCACTGTTGTAACTATATGTTATAATTATGTGGTTTTTGTTAGTTTTTCAGTCTTGGTCTGTCCTGTGTTTCTGTGATATCACACCAGAGGAAATATTGTATCATTTCTTAATGCATGCATTACTAAATGACAATAAAAGAGGACTGCGCGTCCTCATAATCTAATCTAATATAGTTACGATCCGGCACATATGGTCACAAAATAAAATTAGCACAGGTCCCTGAGAGCCATGGCCTGAAGATTGTCCAGTTGACATGGAGCGCAAGGCGCATGTTCATGTAAATCAGCATAATATTATTGACAGTATTGTAATAAAACAAACAGTCGTGTAGTATATGCAACAGCAGCAACAGAAGATGCAAAGTGACCAGTGTGTCTGTGCGTTGGGGTGTGGGGGAGGATGGTGGCAGCTTGGCATTCAGACAGGATGTGCATGTGGGCTGGGTGTTACATAGTCTAACAGCCCGGGGGAAGATGCTGTTCTGCAGCCTGACAGTTCTGGTTCTTCTGCTGCGGTGTCTTCTACCTGATGCAGGAGGTCAAAGAGATTGTGGGAAGGATGGGGGGGAGGTAGGGGGGCCTTTAACAACGCTAGAGGCACTGCTGACATGATCGTCTTTACCATAGGATGTCCTTTCCGCAGTCTGGTAACAGCGGCTCCTTGAGCTTTAGTATCTTCTGCCCATTGGGAGGGGAGACAAAACGAAACGTTGGGTTGGAGGGCTCCTTGGTTATGCTTTCCCAGGGCAGTGGGAATCATAAACAGAGTTTAATGTAGGGGAGGCTAGATTTCCTAGGACCAGGGACGTTTTACCCTTCTTCCATTTCTGAAAAGTGAAGTGAGAACAGAGGCACGAGAAATGGCTGAGTTCTGGTCAAGGGCTTTGTTAACAATGGTTCGGGGAAAATAAAAAGTATTTCAGAAGCATGAGTCAAGCATGGCCCAGTCCATCGTGGGTAAATCCCACCCAAGCATTGAGCACATCCACATGAAATGCTGTCACAGGAAAGCAGCATCCATCATCGGGGGCCCCCACCACCCAGGGCGTGCTGACTTCTCGCAACTGCCACGAGTCAGGACTCACACCACCAGGTTCATGAACGGTTATTACCCCTCTACCATTAGGCTCTTGAATCAAAGGGGATAAATTCACTCAACTTCACTTGCCCCATCACTGAAATGGTCCCACTACCTGGGACTCACTTCCAAGGACTCTTCATCTCATGTTCTCGATACCTATGGCTTAGTTATTTATAATTATTATTTCTTCTTTTCGCAATTGCACAGTTTGACATCTTCTGCACTCTGTTGAACACCCTAGTTGGACCATCTTTCATTGATTCTGTTACGGTTACTATTATATAGATTTATAGAGTATGCCCACAAGAAAATGAATTTCAGGCTTGTACGTGGACACATACACATACTTTGATAATTTATTTACCTTGAACTTTGATGTTCTCTTAAGGGGTTGTCAGTGGATTCTCGTAATGGAGAATGGCTGTGTGTGACTTTGTTTAACATGGGGAGGCTGACGTGCAGGCAGCCATCACACGGTCCTTCACAGATCCACGTCAGGGTCTAGTGGCATGGAATGCAAGATGATGGGGGAAACCTTCACTGCCATTCTCTTGGGTCATCATCTTCCATCTGCTCCACCATCGAGGTTTTGGTTGGATCACTCTTTCTCTGGAACCTCCCCCTTGACCTGATCACTGTGGGTGACCCTACCAGGAGCTAAGCGGCAGGTGGCCAAACTGCAGGAGGCATCACTCTCAGGATCGCAGGTCTCTCCTCCGTGACAAGGTGATGATCCTCGGAGAAGATTTCACAAGCACCCGGATCTGACTGAGTGAAGGTGATTGGCAAAAGAACATGAAGCAACCGGTTAATGTCTTGACGAGCTGCCTGGGAGTTTATGTGGAGACAGAATCAGTTGGGGGGGGTGGAGCTGGATGACTATCTGAATGGATATACAAGGCTGAATTAGCAGGGTTTTGGCTGTGGGTCTCCCACCTGACATGTTAACTCTGTTTCTTTTCCCATAGATGCAGCCTCTCCTGCTGAGTATTTCTAGCATTTTTCATACTTGTTTTCTGATCTTCAGCATCTGCAGATCTCTTTAGTTTTTCACCAGATGAAGGTTCTACTTCAGCTGAGCAAACAACTGGAGAAATGGCCAAGCGGTCAAGGCATCACAGTTACAGCAGGAAGAGGCCAGACACCAGCTCTCCTCACAAATGATGGTGATCCGTTGAAACAGTGCGAGGGAGGATCTTGGCCCCTACTGAACACCTGTCTGGCCATGCATCCTCACTGACAAGAGTCAAGCTCCACAGTAGTAGAGCCTAAATCATTACTAAAGCATTCTACATCACCTGCACGTGCCAATAGCTGCCAGAAAAACCAGCATCCTCTCCATTAACTCTGACCACATTAAGCAAAGTTGCCAACAGAATTCGTGACCTCTCCCACCCCAGTAACTTCCTTTCATCTCGCCTCCCAACAGGCAGAAGATATAAAAGCTCAAGGACCCATTGCTGTTATCAGACTCTTGAATGAACATCATACGCTAAAGGTGAACTCAATCTATCTCCTTTGTCATGGCTCAACACTTTAGATGGTGTTATACTAACTAACAATATGAATGGGCTGAACCCCGGATATAGTGGATGACAATCTGTCTTGCTGAGTCTGTCTGCCTTTGTTTTGTTTCTCTTACTTCCCTGTGACTGGTTTTAATGTCTCGCTAGAAGTAGGCTTATTTCAAAGTTCAAAGTACATATATGTCACCATATACTACTCCGAGACTCATTTTCTTGCAGGCATTCACAATAAAATAAAGAAATATAATTGAATCAATTTAAAATACTACACCCAAAGACTGGCGAACATAAATTGTGCAAAAGAAGACACGATAAATCCTTATATTTGTCTACCATATTTGTCCACCCGCACTGCACTCTCTCTGAAACTGCGACACTGTATTTTATATTTTGTTATTGGTTTACTTTTGTACTATCTTGATGTTTTTAGGATTGAACCAATCTGTCTTACAGATTTAAAGCTTTTCACTTTCTCAGCACATAGAGCTGAGCAACAGAGAAACAGGACCTTTGGTCCATCATGTCTATGCCAACCAACACACCCTTCTATCCAAACCCCACTTACCTGCATGAACTCCATGTCCCTCTGTGACCTGGTCAGTCAACTATCTGCCCAGATGCCTCCTAAATGTTGTCCCTGCCTCCACCATCACCTCTAGCAACATGTAAAACATCCTCCCTCTAACCTTGAACATAGCCTGACTCCCCTACTCTGTGAAACAGACCCTGCCTACCTAGCTGGTATGTGCCACTCAGTTTTATGTAACTCTGTATCACAATAGTAAGCCAATTAACAATGACCAGATACAGTCACACACATGACTTGTACCTCTGTTCAGTAAGCATGCTAAGAGAAACCACATCCATATCAACCAAACGACAGACGCTACCAGCCGAAATTTCATTCTCTGTGTGCAGTAATTAATTCTGTGTGGAATTACAAAAAAATACAATTACAAATTGTGTGGGGGAAAAAATTGAAGTGAAGAGTTTAAGTCAGCAGGTTTCATTGAGAAGGATGCCTCGGCCATGTGAGCCGAGCAGTTTATTCTCCTAAAATTAGATTATCTGCTTAGTAATCACTGCTGTTGATGTATTGTAACAATTTATGGAGTGGATTTGTTTAGCCTTGAGTTAGTCTTGATGTCAGCAACTGCTGTCACAGTTTGTTGGCCTTCAGTGTCAAGGCCACGTCACTGATGTGCGATAGCATTCAGAATGAAAGATTAGCAATAGCAGTAATGGCAGGCTTATTGAAAAATTATTTATGATTCATTGTAGAGAATGCCCATAAGATTTTGTATGTTATCAATTAATAATTTGACTGTTGCTATTTGTTTCCTTTTCCTCCTACTTCTCTTCCCATCCGCTATCCTCTGGGGAACTTTGATATGCCAATCCTGCTATTTCTAAAGGATGTTTTACTTTTAAAACACAAGGAATGGAGAAAAATGGCATTTGATTAGACACACAATTGTGCTGTACAGTCATTTCTTCTAAGCCCTCAGTATATTCACAAGAGATCACAAGGCAAATGTACCACCTGGTGGGACTCGTGTCTCTTAAAGATCCAGGGTTTAAGGAGAGCTCAAATTTGACAAGCAATACTTTGCAATGCACTTTTTTTGAAAGCATTTTCAATTTATAATGTTACTGCCTGCTTGGGTTTAACCCCTTTCTTGTAGCTATATTTTATCTCAAACTTTGAAAAGTGAATCATTGTGAGCCAGCGTAATGTATTTGTATCTGACCCTTGGTTCGTATCAGAACAGAAAGGTTATTTTTGAGTTTGGTGCTGACAAGTGAAATAGTATTTCCATTCTCAATCGAATTGCTAGTTCATCACTTTCATTACGTATTTAATGTTCAAATGACAGCAGATTTTTCATTAGTGTACAGAAAAATCAATGCAGATGACCTCTTTCATGATAGGAGTTTCTTTGTTGATGAAGCACTGTACTGAGGTCAAGAAAATATGCCATGTTTTTCTGGTTTCAAAACCTCATATGAATGATGCAATGGGCCGGATACACCCAGTGGCCACTTTATTAGGTACACCTGTACACTTGCTCTTTAATGCAAATACCTAATCAGCCAATCATGTGGCAGCAACTCAATGCATAAAAGCATGCAGACATGGTCAAGAGGTTCAGTTGTTCACGCACAAAATGCTGTTGGAACGCAGCAGGCCAGGCAGCATCTATAGGAAGAGGTACAGTCGCCGTTGCTTGAATTTCCAACATCTGCAGAATTCCTCGTATTTGAGGTTCAGTTGTTGTTCAGACCAAGCATCAGAGCAGGGGAAGAAATGTGATCGAAGTGACTTTGACCGTGGAATGATCGTTGTTGCCAGATGGTGTGGTTTGAGTATCTCAGAAGCTGCTGATCTCCTGAGATTTTCATGCAGAGCAGATATAGAGTTTACAGAGGATGGTGCGAGAAAGGAAGAACATCCAGTGAGCAGCAGTTCTGTGGGTGAAAACACCTTGTTAATGAGAGAAGTCAGAGGAGAATGGCCAGACTGGTTCATGCTGACAGTAATGCATTGCAACAGTGGTATGAGGAAGAGCATCTCTGAAAGCACAACATGCTGAACCTTGAAGTGGATGGACTTCAGCAACAGAGGATCATGAACATACACTCAGTGGCCACTTAATTAGATACAGGAGGTACCTAATAAGGTAGCCACTGATTGTATATTTGTACCAAATGGTTATGGATTTTTAATATTGTTTACTGCACAGCAGACAAGTCTGTTCTTTGCTTGTTTGTTTATTATTATCGTTTTTATTTTTTTTTCCTGATTCTTTACACACCGTAGGGTTGTGAAACTCTACCAGGAGCATTTTACTGTTTGATTTCATCTCTGTTCAGTGAAAGGTACTCGTGTAGAAGTGACTAGTCCCATTTCAGAGATTAGAGAACATGATCCAGGCTGATACTTCACTGCAGTACAAAATGGATGAATGCCTCAAGTTTTGTTTTGAATGAGAATTTAAATCAAAACTAAATCAATAATACATTAAAAATCCTACACCACAATTCAAAAAAGAACTCTGAGTCAGATTCAGGTTCAATTATTACACGTACGTTGAAACATGCAGTAAAATGCACTGTTTGCATTAACAACCATCACAGCCTAAGGATGAACTGAGGGCAGCCCGCAAGTGCTGCCGCCTGTTCCGCTGCCAACAGAGCATGCCCACAATGTTCAGCAGAATAATAATGTCAAATCAATCCCCGATTCTCCCTCACACACACACACAGACCTCTAAACCCAGGACAGGCTGTTCCTGGGCCTCCAGTGGACTTACAGACTTGCAGACCTGCAGACCCTGACCTTCGGCCATCAAGCCTCAACTTCCACACTTCTGGAGTCGCCTACTCCGGCCTTCGGAATCAGCCCCAGGACTCACCAGTGACAGGACCCCAAACTCAAGGCCTCGAACTCCGACTTGCCAACTCAGTGACTTTAGGGGCCATCAGTCCTCATGCCTCCTGCCCACACACACCGCCAATCCTGGGACCCACCATAAGAACATAAGAAATAGGAGGAGGTGTAGGCCATCTGGCCTGTCAAGCCTTCTCCGCCATTCATTAAGGTCATAGCTAATCTGGCCATGGACTCATCTCCACCTACCTGCCTTTCCCCCATAACCCTCAATTCCTCTACTATGCAAAATTCCATCCAAACTTGTTTTAAATATATTTACTGAGGTAGCCTCCACTGCTTCATTGGGCACAGAATTCCACAGATTCACAACTCTCTGAGAAAAGCAGTCCCTCCTCATTGCCACCCTAAATCTACTCTTCTGAATCTTGAGGCTATGACCCCTAGTTCTAGTCTCATCCATCAGAAGAAATAACTTTCCTGCCTTTATCTTATCTATCCCTTTCATAATTTTATACGTTTTTATGCGATGTCCTCTCATTCATCTGAATTCGAGTGGGTACAGTCCCAGGCGAATCAATCGCTCCTCATAATTTAACCTCCTCATCTCTGGAATCAACCTGGTGAACCTCTTCGAAATTGCTTTAAAAGCCAGTACATTCTTCCTCAAGTAAGGAGACTAGAACTCCAGGTGCGGCTTCACCAGTACAGTTACAGTGTACCCTCCCTGCTCTTAAATTTGATCCCTCTAGCAATGAAGGCCAGCATTCCATTTGCCTCCTTGAGAGCCTGCTGCAACTGCAAGCCAAGCTTTTGTGACTCACGCACAAGCATGCCCAAGTCTCCCTGCACAACAGCATGCTGCCATTTTTTACCATTTAAATCTGACCTTCCATTTTTCCTTCCAAAGTGGGAAACCTCACAATTACCAACATTGTATTCCATCTCCCAGACACTTGCCCACTCATTTAGCCTATCTATACCTCTCTGCAAACTCTCTGTATCTTCTGCACTATTTGCTTTTCCACTCGCTGGATTCGAACATAGTGCCCTTTGGACATGGTGTGCTTTGACCTGGATTCTGGTCTGGCTTCTAACTTCCCCATATCCCTGTCCCTAAACCCTAACCTGACCCCTAACTCCCCACTATGTCCCCAGAATCATTCCCATGAACCTCAAATACAGTAAGTCTAAGCCATGCCCCCAATGGACATCACAGTTTGCACCATCTTGACTGGAAGCTTCTTTGACTCTTTACAATAAGAACTCAATTTTCCCATCTTAGCAAACATTTATTCCTGAATTAAAATCAGTAAAGCAAATTAACTACCCATTTATCTTTGTTATTTGTGCTGCAATGGCTGATGTGATTTCTGCATTTACAAAATAATGCTAATTACATTTCAAAATCATTTGGGAATGTGTTGGGGCTCATTGAGATGGCGAACAAGGCAAATCCCCACTCTCATTCCCAAATATTATTCAATGCGCCAATAATTCTTTCATTCTGCACGTTGAGATCAACGCAAAATCAATGGAAACATTCTTCATTGTCCCTCCAAAGCACCAGTCTATTGAAAATGAATCATCATTTAGCCAATTAGAAATTCAGTAACTACAACTCCGGCAACTTACTGATTCAATTTCAAAGCTTCCCTGGAGAAAATTCGTGGCAGTGACAGTTTGGGTATTAGCTATGTGTCACCTCCTTTAAGGTTTGACCTATCTAAGCTCCAGCCTTGTTTACATCTCATTTGAACTGCGCATAAACTCCGGAACAATACAGCATTTTGTACAACAATACAACACGTATGCCATACAAATTCAACACCACTACATAAATGTATGGCTTTTCATTTTGCTGGTTACGATAGTCTGAACTAGGACACAAAGAAACAGATTTAGAAGGAAGCTGAAGACTAAATGTCTTTTGCTATCTTCCATATGAATCTTCATACTCAGCTTTGAATTTTTTGCTTTGACTGGTGATACAATTTTTGATCCTTCAGTCTTCTGCTTTCTTGTAAATCTGTTTGTTCCCCAGCAATCATTCCTCATTATTTTTTTATCCAGCCTGGCTACTCTATATTCCACGTCCGTGACCTTCAGTAAATCCAAAGGTTACAAGGCTGTCTTTCTATTTCTCTATTAGTTAATGACAACATAATTTTCCTTTGGTTCTCACCTGAAGTTGCCACTGGGAGCAACTGATATTTTGCTGGACATTTTCCAAATTGGAACATTGCATAAAGAGCATTCCATTAGTTTTCCTCAGCTTTACACTAATATGATGCTCTTCGTTATCTCTGTTTACTCCTGAAAAGAAAGGACATTAAGGCCTATGGAGCTCAAACGTTTCCAGGCTGGGCCATCTTATTTAGAAAATAGAACGTCAAACATTACAGCATAGTACAGGCCCTTCAGCCCACAATATTGTGCTGAACTTTGAACCTACTCTAAGATCAATGTAACCCCTCCCTCCTACGTGGCCCTCCATTTTTTTAATCATCTCCAATAATAAAAAAAATCAGAGAGCTTCTTAAATAACCCTAAAGTATCTGTGTCCAAATTCTGCCAGCCACAGTTTCTGAAGAGACATTGGACTGCGTCACAGGCGAGAGTTCAAAATAAGCAAGCAGGGGCAATTAGTACATTCTGCGAGCCACAGTTCTAGAGGAGACGTTGCATTGTGTAGTGGGAGAGAGATTTGAGGAGGAGAGGGGGCTGTCAGGTCATTCTGCATACCACAGTTCAGAGGGAGACTATGAATGCGTAATAGAAAAAAGATCTCAAAAGAAGCAAGCAGTCACAGTCGAGACATTCTGCGTGCCACAGTTCCCGAGGAAACATTGGAGCATGTGCATTTAGACACTTGGCAATTTGCAATAAATAGGATTAAGTGGAGTGGCCATTGTGGGAGTGGGTGAGTGTTAGAGTGAAGAGATCAGGCTTTGGCTCATAGAGGCTTCAGTAACTTTCCACATATTAATTGAGGCTCCCAAACTGTAAAAGTTTTTCAGATGTGTTCAGGAAAGTTTCCTTAATCAGTACATAGAACTCCCAACTAGAGAGAGTGCAATACTTGATCTCCTATTAGGGAATGAAGTAGGGCAGGTGACAGAAAATTGTGCAGGGGACCACTTTGCTCCTAGTGATCATAATGCCATTAGTTTCAAGATAATTATGGAGAAGGATAGGTCTGGTCCTCAGGGTGAAATTCTAAATTGGAGAAAGGTCAATTTTGATGGTATCAGAAAGGATCTGGCAAGTATAGATTGTTTTCTGGGGAAGGTGTACCTGGTAAGTGAGAAGTCTTCAAATGTGAAATTTTGAAAGTACAGACTTGTATGTTCCTGTCAGAATAAAAGTCAAGGTTAACAGATGTAGGGAACCTTGGTTCTTGTGAGACCCTGATTAGGAAAATGAAGGAAGTACATAGCAGGTATAGGCAGGAAGGAGTAAATGAGGAGTTTAAGAAACGCAAGAGGATGCTTAAGAAGGAAACCGGGAGGACTAAAAGAAAGCATGATGTTGTTCTAGCAGACAAGGTGAAGGAGAATTCCAAGGGTTTAGACAGATAAATTAAGAGCAACAGGATAGCAAGGGACAGAATTGGCCCTCTGGAAGATCAGAGTGATCATCTATGCATGGAGCCAAAAAGAGATGGGAGAGATTTTAAATGGATTTTTTGCATCTATATTTACTTGGGAGCTGGACAAAGAGGCGGTAGAAATGAGGCCAAGCAGTAGTGAGATTATGGGCCATATACAACTTACTGAGAAGGAGGTGTTTGCTGTCTTCAGGAAAATTAGGGTGGATAAATCCCCAGGGTTTGATAAGGTGTTCCCTTGGATCCTGTAGGATCTGTGTGCAGCAGTAGTGGAGGCCCTAGCAGAGATACACATTTAAAAAGTCCTTAGTCACAGATGAGGTGCCAGAGGATTGAAGGACAGTTATTTTTGCTCTGTTGTTTACCAAAAGCTCTAAGATTAAGCTGGGAAATCATAGGCCAGTGAGCCTGACATCAGTCATGGGAAAGTTATTGGACAATATTCTAAGGAACCAAATACATAAGTATTTGGATAGACAGGAACTGATTAGGAATAGTCAACATATTTTGTGCATACTCAGTAACATCTAACCAAACTTATATAGATTTTTTGAGGAAGTTGCCAGGAAATTTGATGACGGCAAGGCAGTTGATGCTATCTACGTGGACTTTGGCAACAACTTTGACAAGGTCCCGCATGGGACGTTAGTCAAGAAGGTTCATTCGCTTGGTATTCAAGATGAGATAGTAAATTAGATTAGACATCGGTTTTGCAGGAGAAGCCAGAGAGTGGTAGTGGATGGTTGCCTCTCTTACTGCAGGCCTGTCACCAGTGGGGTGCCGCAGAGATCGGTACTGGGTCCTTTGCTGTCTGTCATCTACCGTATATCAACAATCTGGATGAAAATGTGGTAAACTGGATCAGCAAGTTTGTGGCTGCCACCAAGATTGGGAATGTTGTGGACAATGAGGAAGACCTTCAAAGCTTGCAGTGGGACACGCAAAATGCTGGAGGAACTCAGCAGGCCAGGCAGCATGTATGAAAAAGAGTGTAGTTGACTTTTCGTGCCAAGACCCTTCATCAGGATTGTAGTGGGATTTGGACCAACTGGACAAAATGGGCTGAAAATTGGCAGATGGAATTTAATGCAGACAATTGTGAGGTTCTGAAATTTGGGAGGACAAAGCAGCCTAGGACTTACACAGTGAGCTGCAAGGCACTACGGAGTGCTATAGAATGAAGGGATCTGGGAATACAAGTGCATAATTCCTGTCATAACTGGGGTCACTTTGATAGGGTTATAAAGAAAACTTTTGGCCCTGGGCATCATAAATCAGAGTATTGAGTACAGGAGTTGGGATGTTATGCTGAAGTTGTATGTGATATTAGTGAGGCTTAGTTTGGAGGATTGTATACAGTTTTAGTCACCTACCTACAGGAAAGAAGTCAGCAAGATTGTAATAGTGAAGAGAACGTTGTCAGGACTTGAGGACCTGAGTTATAGGGAAAGATTGAATAGGCACTTTATTCCCTAGAGCATAGAAGAATGAAGGACGATTTGATAGATGTATACAAAATTATGAGGGGTATCATTAGGGTAAATGCAAACAGTCTTTTGCAACTGAGTTTGAGTGAGAGTAGAACTAGAGGACATAGGTTACAGGTGAAAGGTGAAATATTTAAGGGGAACATGAAGGGGATTTTCTCCACTCAGAGGGTGGTGAGAATGTGGAACAAGCTGCCGGTGGAAGTGGTAGATGCAGGTACAATTTCAACATGTAAGGGGAACTTGGATAGGTAGATAGATGGGATGGGTGTAGAGAGCTATGGTCCAAGTGCAGGTTGATGGGACTAGACAGATTAGTAGTCCATCATGGACTAAATGATCTGACAGGCCTGTTTCTGTGCTGTATGTTTTATGACTCTGTCTGTTTCTACCACCATCCCTGGAAGTCTGTCCCAAGCACCTACCACTCTTTCTGTAACAAACCTGACATCCTCCATATACTTCCCTCAAATCAGCTTAAAATTATGCCCTCTTATATTAGGCATTTCCAGCCAGGGAAATAATATCTCTGGCTGTCCATTCTAAATATTCCACTTATCATCTTGTATACCTCTATCAAGTCAGCTTATCCTCCTTCACTCCAAAGAGAAAAGCCTATTGCTCACTCTACCTAGTTTTATAAAATATGTCTCTAATCCAGCCAGCACCCTGGTAAATCTCCTCTGCACTCTCTCTAAAGCTTCCACGTCCTTCCTATAATGAGGTGACCAGAACCAAATACAACATTCCAAGTGTGGTCTAAACTGGATTCTATAGTGCTGTGACACTGGGCGTCTACTTTGAATTGACTTCATAGACCAGTATGAAGGGACAATCACCACACACCATGGTAATAAGGCTCTTTATATGGGTTGCAAGCTAATTTGCTACTGGTACAAAGCCAAAAGTCTAGTGTAAGTTCGGAGTGTTAGGGTGTATTCTGGAGTTACGTGAATATATCAGATATTAATTCAAACGAGAACCAGTCTTCGGTTCTTAATACACAGTACTATGCAAAAGTTTTAGGTACATATATATAGCTAGGGTGCCGAAGACTTTTGCATATTACTGTAGTAATTTTATGTGTTGCACTGTACTGCTGCCACAAAATAAAAACACATTTCATGAAATATGTGAGTGACAATAGATCTGATCGTGATATGGGTCTCTGTCGTGGGCTGAGAGTGGGAAGGAGGCAGGGGGAGAGGGAATCATGGTTGAGAAAAGGGGAAAAGAGAGGGGAAGGAGCAGGAAGCACCAGAGAGACATTCTGTAATGATCAATAAACTAATTTGGAATCAAATGACCTTGCCTGGTGTCTCAGCGGTGGGAGTGTCCACACCCATGCCACCTGACCCCCCCCCCACCCCTGGCACTCCCCTGCCATCTGTTCCACACCCCTCCTGTGCTGCTCCACACTTGCCATTCTCAATATCCTTTGTTCACGCCAGATTTACAAACTTGCTCTCCAATCCATATCGACAATGCAAAACTGTGCAGAGGTCTGAGGCTTCCTACTTCTATATGCCTTAGACTTTTGCACAGTGCTGTAAACTGTAAGTTGCAAGCAGTAAATTGAATTTAAAAGCACACCTTTGCAAATAAACAGTACCGGCTATGAAGCACAGGCTGGCTGCTCAAGAGATGAAATACAAAACAATGGGGCTATGTCAATTGGCCTGCACCAAGCCAGGCAACTACAGCTGAGTTATTTGCACCATAGTAACCGAGCTCAAGGAAGCTTGCAGACCAGACTGACATTATCACTCAGCACAGCTGATCTATTAATAGTTGGGAGATTTGTGTGTATTCAGAGGGTCAGCCTCAGGACACTAATCTTGGGCATCTGGCTCTCTGCCCTCAAAAGTTCTCAGACTACCTATGTGAAGTAATTTGTCCCAAAAAAAAAGATGAATGGACCTTCAGAGAACTCAAGCAAAATACAGGAGGAAGTCATCAGGGCAGGCAGCACAAACAGGAGAAAATCAGCAGATGCTAGAAATCCAAGCAACACACACAAAATGCTGGAGGAGCTCAGCAGGCCAGGCAGCATCTATGGAAGTGAATAAACAATTGCTGTTTTAGGCCAGGATCTTCATGAAATTCAGAGGTGTCTTATTCATTACAATGTACTTCCACTGTAAATATGAATGTACCTCAAAGGAACCATTTGCCCACACAAAATACTGAAGTAAATGTAACAATGGAAATTGCTTCCAATCACCTGCTATACCTTTGACCTTTAGAGTATAAGAATGGGATGTATTCGACTTTTGGAGACTCGACCGAGAGTGTCTCCATGAGAATGTCTGTTTGTTGTGATGAATGAAGACTTTTATATCCACCAACTCTCCAGTATCTCCAGTGACTTAATCACAGTCGCAACAGAGAGCTGGGGGCCGCCTGACACCAGATAGAAGTGGAGCATCTCCTCTCCTTTAGGTGCTTTAAGCTGAAATCATATGGAGTGCATACGTTCCAAGATCCTTCTATCAGTCTCTTTGCAGGGATCATTTGTTTTCACCTGCAAAGAGTGTGGCTGGTCTTGATCTATTCGTTCCAGTCACCCCTCAAATCATGGGCTATTAAAGCAAGCTGACAGGCTGAAATTGTGCTCAGTTGGTGTCGAGATGCACTGCCGTCTAACAGTTCATTTCAATTTCCTGAGATGTGAGGACATTTTTTAGGATATTACAGGCTGCTTACATTTGAGGTCCAGAACTGACTCTACGCCCTGTAGACTCACTATCAAGGACTTGAGAACTCAGTATCATCTATGTACTTCATTTTTTTTGCAGAGTTTGTCTTCTTTCGCACATTGGTTGTTTGTCAGTATTTGTTATTTATAGTTATTTTCATAAATTTTATTGTATATCTTTATTTTTCTGTAAATAGCCGCAAGGAAGTGTATCTAAAGATAGTATATTTGAATTTATTTAAATCTTACATCCATCCCACAACGTGAGGGAGTGTTATGACATGTGAATTTATAAGTCCAATGGTTTGTAGAAAGAAACTATCCTGTATGTAAATA
This sequence comes from Mobula hypostoma, assembly GCF_963921235.1. Lineage (NCBI taxonomy): Eukaryota > Metazoa > Chordata > Chondrichthyes > Myliobatiformes > Myliobatidae > Mobula > Mobula hypostoma. The sequence goes on along the minus strand of NC_086104.1, from coordinate 17,809,894 downwards.
GCAGTGCCATTTACATAATTTGATAATGAATTTACTTTGAATTTTGAATACACTTCCTGCCAGGGATTCCCCGTAGACAACTACTGATGTCAACTACTCTCAATGTTGTATCTTATTGTCCAATATTACAAACCAGAGAATACTGGAGCATAGATTTTATGAGAGGCAGGATAAGCCAGGATGCGATCTTTGACTTCAAACCAGTGGTAAAACAGCTGATGCATTGCCTGTTCTCAGATCAAATGTTCCTCAAATGTTGTTGTGCAATAGTGTTCTAATGTTGCGTCTTACCCTTTGTAACTACGTATAAAGTTGCATGTGAAATTATACCATTAGCTCCTATCTTTATGTTACCTTTCTCACAGTGCACATAACAGGTTCTTGCACACACAGGACTTTCTTTCAACCCTTTACCCTCCCTCTTAATGTCAAGGAAAAAGATTTGACAGGGCAATTAGTAGATCTGAGGACAGATGATTTACAACCAAAATACTGCTGGATCAGATTGTCACATGACGGAAAGTACCTGAGTGAACTTTAGTGCCAAGCCTCTCTGAGTAAAAGGTAGGGCTGGATTAACTATAGACTGAACATGAACACAGCCTCGGGGTATGAATATTGGAAATTACTGTAATTCCTAAAGACCTGAAGGAAAACAGAAATGAACAGTGGGTTTACCAATTTCACATTTATTAACACTGACATATTCCTGAAATCTGTTGTTTGACAGCAGCAGTACAGTGTAATACATACCTTAAAAAAAACTATAGGTGATGGTAAGAAATATCAAAATAACTAGTGCAAACAGAGACATAATATTGAGCGCAAACAACAGGAATTCTGCAGATGCTGGAAATTCAAGCAACATACATCAAAGTTGCTGGTGAACGCAGCAGGCCAAGCAGCATCTGTAGGAAGAGGTGCAGTTGACGTTTCAGGCCGAGACCACTCTTCCTTCAGTTAGTCCTGACGAAGGGTCTCGGCCTGAAACGTCGACTGCACCTCTTCCTACAGATGCTGCTTGGCCTGCTGCGTTCACCAGCAACTTTGATGTATGTTACATAATATTGAGGTAGTGTTCCTGGTTCATGGATGGTGAAGGGAAGAGACTGTTCCTAAATTATTGAGTGTGCATCGTCAGTTCCTGTACCTCCTCCCAATGGTCGTAATAAGATGAGGGCATGCCCTGGGTGGTATGTGTCCTTCATGATGGATGCTGCCTTTGTGAGGTGTCTTCTTTTGAAGATGTCTTTGACCGTGGGGAGACTAGTGCCTGTGATGGAGATGGCTGAGTCTAAAGCTCTCTATAGCTTCTTCTGACCCCGTGCAGTGGACCCTTCACACCAAACGATGATGCAACCAGTCAGAGTGCTCCTCCCGTGGAGAACAGACTCCGACAGGACCCCGACTACCCTGCAAATAAAGAAGAAAATGAGAGGAGAAGAGTAGGCTGCTTTGCGGATGAACTGGAAGAAGTAACCTGGGTCTGCAAAGTGCCATCTTTAGCTCCTCCCGCTCCTTTTTCTCTGAAATATTGAAATCGAGCCAGTTCCACATGGTAGCCCATTCCACCCACTCACCACCCCCTGAGTGAAGAAGTTCTCCCTCATATTCCCTTAAGCATTTCACTTTTCACCCTCGACCTATGACCTCTAGTTCTGGTCTGACACAACCTCAGTGGGAAAAGGCTGCTTACGTTTACCCTATCTATACCCCTCACAATTTTGTATACGGTACTCCAAATTTTCTGAGTTTCAGAATACACTTATTATCAAAGAATTTATAAATTATACACCCTGGAGATTTGTCTGCTTTCAGGCAGCCACAAGGCAAGAAACGTGAAAGAACCCAATAAAGAAAATTAAATAAATATCAACTCCTGATGTGCAGAGAAAGGGGGGAGAAAAACACAATTCATACAAATAATAGAAGCCAACAATACTGATAAAGTAGTGGTGGTGGGGGTGTGGAGGGGTGGGTTAATGGGTGAACGTGTTGATCACCCTTGTTGCTTGGGGAAAGTGACAGCTTTTCAGTCTGGTCATCCTGGGTTGGATTCTACGTAGCCTCCTCCCTGATGGGAGTGGAACAAACTGTCCATGAGTGTGGGGTGGTGGTGGGGGGGATGTTTTTTCCTTCAGGATATTACTGGCCCTTTTCCGGCATTTTTCTGTGTATACAGTATGTCCTCCCTCGATGGTGGGTCGGCGGGTGCCAGTGACACGTTGGACAGTTTTGACTTCCTGTTGTAAAGCCCTCCTGTCCACCGCCGTGCACTTTCCGTACCAAGCAGTGATGCAGCTTGTTAGCTTGCTCTCTCCGCAGAATGACTTGAGTATAAATGTGCAGAGTCCAGCTTGTTTCAGCCTCCTCAAAAAACCAGAGAAGTTGGTGAGCTTGCCTGACTGTGTATAATGTGTTCTGAGACCATGAGAGGTAGTGCGAGAAGTGCACTCCCAGGAGCTTGAAACTGCTGGCCAAGGTGAACCGTGGCCGCCCTTCTAGCATAGATATCCCCACTAAGTTTATAGGTTAGGACAGCCATGCCCCGTTCTTGGATGTTTGAAATCGCAAGCCCCAATATTAGCACATCATTAAAGTCAAAGTCCTACGTGCATCAGCCACGCTGAGTTGAGTACTTTTGCCATTGTTCACAGTTAATATAAAATAATAAATAACATTGGTAAAGCTGCATGAATGTGTAGGACAAGGCAGTTAGCGCTCAGTTGTTTGATGGATGTCATTTGTACAAAGTAATCTTGGCAATCTTTAACAAATAAATACAAGTACAGCTCCTTGCCATGTTTTTATGACCACCACTCAATCCCGGTGGGGATTTTAGCCCTTCCGCTGCCACAGGTCGCTATGCTGCTCATTCAGATGCAAATGTACTTGAGCTATGCAGATCACAAATACTCGACAGTTCCAATGAAGGGTCTCGGCCTGAAACGTCGACGGTCTGTTTCTGTCCATAGACGCGGCCTGACCCACCGACCTCCTGCAGGGTTTTGTGTGTTGCTCCAGATTTCATGCATTTTGTGTCTACAAATACTCCAGGGATGGAACGTAGAACAGCTCAGTATAGGCCCTTCATCCCATGATGTTGTGTTGACCTTTTGACCTCCTCCAATGTCAATCTAAGCCTTCTCTCCTACATAGCTCTCCATTTTCCTTTTATCCATGTATCTAGGCAACACACACAGAATGCCGGTGGAACGCAGCAGGCCAGGCAGCATCTATAGGAAGAAGTACAGTTGACGTTTCAGGCTGAGACCCTTTGTCAAGACTAACTGAAAGAAGAGATAGTAAGGGATTTGAAAGTAGGAGGGGGAGGGGGAGATCTGAAATGATAGGAGAAGACAGGAGGGGGAGGGAAGAAGCTAAGAGCTGGAAAGTTGATTGGCAAAAGGGGTACGAGGCTGGAGAAGGGAGTGGATCATGGGACGGGAGGCCTAGGGAGAAAGAAGTGGGGGAGCTTAGAGGGTGGGCAAGGAGTTATAGTGAGAGGATCAGAGGGAGAAAAAAAGAGAGAGAAAAAGGGGGAAAAGAGAGGAAAAAAATAATTAAATAAATAAGGGATTGGGTACAAAGGGGAGGTGGGGCATTAATGGAAGTTAGAGAAGTCAATGTTCATGCCATCAGGTTGGAGGCTACCCAGACGGAATATAAGGTGTTGTTCCTCCAACCTGAGTGTGGCTTCATCTTTACAGTAGGGGAGGCCGTGGATAGACATATCAGAATGGGAATGGGACGTGGAATTAAAATGTGTGGCCACTGAGAGATCCTGCTTTCTCTGCCGGACAGAGTGCAGGCGTTCAGCGAAACGGTCTCCCAGTCTGCGTCCCAGCCAGGTGGGTAGGAAAGGTAAAGGGCTAGAAAAGGAAGAATCCGATAGGAGAGAAGAGTGGATGATGGGAGAAAGGGAAGAAGGAGGGACACCAGAGGGAGGTGATAGGCAGGTGAGGAGAAGGGGTAAGAGGCCAGAGTGGGGAATAGAAGTGGGAAGGTGGAAGGAAAGAAAATACAGGAAAGAGAAATCAATGTTCATGTCATCAGGTTGGAGACTACCTCGACAGAATATGAGGTGTTGCTCCTCTATCTGAGAGTGGCCTCATTGTGGCAAAAGAGGAGGCCATGGACCGACATGTGGATAGGAAAGAGGATGGGAATTAAAATGACTGGCCTCTGGGTGGAGAGGAGGTGCTCAACTCCATAAATGTAAGGCTGTCCTGTCAGTTCAGTCTTTGTCACCTGATGCCCGAGTAGCAAAGTTGACAGGGAGTTGTCAAATGAACACCTTTTGCACAGTACATGATAGTTTCCTCATTCCCTTGTGCACTTGTTGTTGCTATAACCTAAAGGACCCATTTTTGTTTCCTGTATAGTGATCACAGACCTACATTATGGTGTGAAATATTCACTCTAATTTTATTGTACAGCTACATGGACCAACTATTGCTGAGAGCAAGAAATTTTTACACAGCCTGAAAACTGCATAGCACTTTAAATGTTTTTTATATGGTATGTATACTATGAATATTTAGAACGAAAATTGAAAAATCACATACATTTGATTTTATTTACTAATTGAAGGGTATATTGAAATACAGTACATCTTTCACATTTCGTAAACTTTTTCTTTCTCTCTTTATTCCAGCTGCGTGCTAACAGAGGCTATGTGCACAGAAGCATTGCTGTAACTGCGTGGCCACACACCCACACAGCTTAAAGAGAACTGTGATAGTATGGTACTGCTTACTGAGGAGTCGGGTATTGTTTAAGTGGAAGACTTGTAATTCCTGCAGAAGTTGTGATATGCAAAATGCCAATAGATACCAAAATGAACACCCTGATCCAACCACCCCAACCTTCACCACGTTGTGGTTCGGGTAATCGACATTGAAATGCTTTGTAAAAGGAAACATCACATATGGGTATCAAAACCTCAACAAGAGTGGGAAACACAGTGATTTTCTCGATTCCCATCTGCCTGGTTCCCTTTTGGCCATGAAACCATGGCGACAATTCACTATAACAGAGCCAGGTGGGGTCAAGGTGGGGCCCGGCCCAAGATAGAGGGAAGACCTGAGGTTTGATTGGTTTAAGCACTAAGCTGAACTGAGGCCGTGGGACCCAAGCTCACGAGCGTATCAAAGCGGGAGGGCCCGAGTCCAAGAGTGAGGAACAACCCAAGGTTTGGACGATTTCAGCTCCAAGGCAGATTGAAAAGGTCAGGGTGTCGGGGTCAGAGGTGAGGGACAGGCCAATGTTCAGCTCACTGCTCCGTGAGGTTTACTCTTCTCTGCGCTGAACTGACGCTATGATCTGCAACTAATGGATTTCTGAATTGGCTGCAGTGATGCCTGACTTCATAAATTTCAGTTATGGATACTATTTAGTACATAGAACAGAAATCTACAGTACATTACAGGCCCTCCGACCCACAGTATTGTTCTAACTATGTAACCTACTCTAGAAACTGCCTGGAATGCCCCAAGCGCACAGCTCTCTATTTTTCTAAACTCCATGTACCTCTCTGAGCGTCTCTTAAAAGACCCTATTTTATCCGCCTCCACCACCATCGCCAGCAGTGCATTCCATGCACCCACCACTCTCTCTGTGAAAAATTTATCCCTGACATCCCCTCTGTACCTACTTCTAAGCAGCTTAAAACTATACCCCCTCATGTCTGCCATTTCAGCCCTGGGAAAAAGCCTCTGGCAATCCACATGATCGATGCCTCTCATCATCTTATACACCTCTATCAGATCACCTCTCATCCTCCGTCACTCTGAGGAGAAAAGGCCAAGTTCACTCAACCTATTCTAATAAGGCATGCTCTCCAGTCCAGGCAAAATCCTTGTAAATCTCCTCTGCACTCTTTCTATAGTATCCACATCCTTCCTGTAGTGAGGTGACCAGAACTGAGCACAGTACTGTCCTCACAGTGCGGTCAGACCTGTTTGCTTACCTTTCCTGTTTGCACACTTCGTTTCTTTTTCTGCACATTGGTCGTTTGATGTCTTCCTTTGTTTCAATGGGTTCTATTGAGTTTCTTTATTTCGTGGCTGACTGTAAGGAGACAAATCGCAAGGTTGTATAAAGTATGCACACCTTGATAATAAATGTGCTTTGAAGTCTTTGAAATCGTTTAAATGCTAGGCTATCTGTACATATAGGTTTATTGTGGGCAGCAGAGTTGAATGACTGATGGAGATGCTGTCTCCACGGCACCAGAATCTCAGGTTCAATCCGGGGCTTGACCACTGTCTGGTGTTTGCACAACATTTGTTGCCATAAACACGAGAGATTTCACAGATGCTGGAGATTTGGAGTAAAACGCACAAAGGCAGGATAGATCTATCCCTGTGGAAAGTGGAGAGCGTGGAGCGGGGGGTGGTGGTGAGGGGAAGAGTGCGGAAGTGGGGGAGAATAATGTGCGGGATTCTCATTACTAGGCAGCATTCCTCTAGTATCCTAAAAACGCATAGTTTGGTCGGTGAATTGGCCAGTGGAGGTGAGTGTCAGAAATTGAGGGGGGTTGATGGGAAGAGATAAAATAGGATTAAGGTAGGATTAGGTTAAGTGGGTGGAAGACAGTCAGTGTAGTGGGCTGAATCTCTATTGATGTGATAGTTTCATCAGGAAAATTTTCAGTGAATTTGCAGCTTTCAATAAGCAAATATTGAAATGAGAATAACCATCTGATGAGCAGCAATTAGATGTGGACCTTTGGTTCCTCAGAGAATTAGACAACATTCAGTGCAGGCTAAACGGGAAATCCTATGCATTACTGTAATCAGCATCTGCACAGCTCCTCCGATGCTAAGCTGAGCGAGTGTGACAGCAAAGGTGCTTCTTTCATCCAAAGAGATATAAATAAAATGTCCCCGTCACTGTCTATGGTCTCCCACTGCGGCAGGGCAGTTTACTGTGGTGGCAAATCAGTGGAATTCAAACCAGGAGTTTAGATTCATAGATTGACTGAGTTAATTGGTACAGAAATAGACCCGTCATCCCAGTTGGTCTGTACCATCCAGGACGCCCATCTAAACTAGTTAAATCAGCCAGTATTTAGTCCACATCCACTCCAACTCTCTCTATCCATGTAGCTGTCCAAGTGTCTATTAAACATTGTAATTGTATCCACAATTCCCACATCCTCTGGAAGGTCATTCCAAAAAAAATCATGGCCCTCAGATCCCCTTTAATCTTCCCCTTTCTCCTTAAACCCCTGCCCTTCAGTCTTAGATAGGTAGATACTTCATTGATCCCAAAGGAAATTACAGTGTCACAGTAGCATTACAAGTGCAACAGATATACAAATATAGTCATAGTCATAGTCATACGTTATTAATCCTGGGGGAAATTGGTTTTCGTTACAGTTGCTCCATAAATAATAAATAGTAATAGAACCATACATAGTTAAATAGTAATATGTTATTATGCTAGTAAATTATGAAATAAGTCCAGGACCAGCCTATTGGCTCAGGTGTCTGACCCTCCAAGGGAGGAGTTGTAAAGTTTGATGGCCACAGGCAGGAATGACTTCCTATGACGCTCTGTGTTGCATCTCAGAGGAATGAGTCTCTGGCTGAATGTACTCCTGTGCCCACCCAGTACATTATGTAGTGGATGGAAGACATTGACCAAGATGGCATGCAACTTAGACAGCATCCTCTTTTCAGACACCACCGTGAGAGAGTCCAGTTCCATCCCCACAACATCACTGGCCTTTCCAATGAGTTTGTTGATTCTGTTGGTGTCTGCTACCCTCAGCCTGCTGCCCCAGCACACAACAGCAAACACAATCGCACTGGCCACCACAGACTCGTAGAACATCCTCAGCATCGTCCGGCAGATATTAAAGGACCTCAGTCTCCTCAGGAAATAGAGACGGAAATATACAAATATTAGAAGAGAAGAGAAGGAAGAAAGAATAAAAAGTAAGTTACGTCAAACAGTCCAACAGGAGGAGGTCATCACTAGATAACCGTAAAGAAGACTCCCCTCCCTGGGAAAAAAGACTACAAATTATTGACTTTTCTTACGCCCCTCATAACTTTATGCATCTCTATAAGGTCACTGCTCAGATTCCTTCACTGCAGAGAAAATAATCCCAGTTTATCTGATGCTTCATTCTAACTGAAACCCTCGTGAATCAGTCCTTGCCTTTCCAAATGCAACTAAACCCCATCTCCCAGAATCCTCTCCAGGAATTTTTCCACCGAGTTCACAGTTGATGTCATCTGACTGTACATTTACACGAACTAACAAAACATTTCTCCAGACTGCAGTGTACCCACAATACATAGAACACTCACAGCATATAAAACTAAGTAATTATATACTAATAAGTTAACAAAATATAACTCAAAATATATTAAAATTATATCTCCATATCCACTGTCTAAACCTTTTAATACTCAATATAATACATTGAGATCCTCCCTCATTCTTCTGAATTCCAGTGAATACAGGCCTAGAGCCATCAAATGCTCTTCATATATTAACCGTTTCATTCCTGGGATCATTCTCATGAACCTTGTCCAATGCCAACACATCCTTTCTTAGATAAGGGGTCCAAACTGCTCACAATACTCCGTGTGTTCTAACCAATACTTTATAGAGCCTCGGTATTACCTTAGCTCCACTTTTTTGCCGAGACACTTGATTCCCTACGCTGCATAAATCTTGATCTTGGATCCAAAGAGATCAACTTCCCTCTATTTATTCTGTCTAAACATGTTACGATCTTGTATCAAATCTCCATGTACTGACTTCTGAAGTTGTCGATCTTAGTGCCCAGAACACTCCCCACTGTAATGGTTAATCAGCCCCAGAAGCAAATTGACTCACACCTTCATGGTCATCTGATTTCATTTTTACTTCCCCATTCATGGACACGGATGTTGCCTGCATTTATAGACCATCCTGCCTCACTCCAAACAGGATCCAGATTAACATTTGAAATATGTTGTTTCCTGTTTCAATAGATATTCTGAGAGTCTGTTCTCTTGTTACTTGCTACATTACTCCCAAACTCCATTATCAATGGCTGACTCCTCCTTCACTAAATCAGAATCAGAACCAGGTTTAACATCACCGGCTTACTGTATGCTGTGAAATATTTTGACTTTGCAGTAGCAGTACATCATAATAGAAAAATGCGTGAATTGCAGTGGGTATATATATATTAACGTCCATTCAGAAATCAGATAGCCGAGGGGAAGCTGCTGTTCCTGAATCATTGGGTGTGCGCCTTTGGGCTTCTGTACCTTCTTCCATGATGGTAGCAATGAGAACAAGGCATAACCTGGGTGATGGGGGTCCTTAAAGATGGACACCACCTTTTTGAGGCCTCCCTTGAAGATGACCTGGAGGCTAGTGCCCATGATGGAGCTGACTAAGTTTACAACACTCTGCAGGTTACTTTGATCCTGTGCAGTAGTCCCCCGCCACCCCCATACCAGACGATGATGCATCCTGTCAGAATGCTCTCCACGGTACATCTGTAGAAATTTACGAGTGTTTTACGTGACATACTAAACCCGCGGTTTAGCAATCCTCACATTTGCTGCTCTCTTTGGCAATAATAAAATTTCCATTTTTACAATACTTTCTTTCATTTCCCTGTTAGCTAATTTTAGGTAAGTTTTGAAAATCACAAAATCTCATTCACATTACACAATATCACTGTAGACATTCTGAGGCAATGTACCTGGCACAGGATCAGATGGAATGTCAATTTTGTGCTCCACTCAATTCTACTTTCCACTCAGCTTTATGGAGAGTAGAATCAGCCAGAGTAGAAAATCAAAAACTGCCGTTGGTGGTCATCTGAAATAAAAATAGAACAGAAGCACTGGAAATACTCAGCAGGTAAGGTCACACCTGTGGGAAGACAAACAGGTTGAAGACATTTATTTTTTGTTTATTTATTGAGATACAATGCAGAATAGGCCCAGCCATCCTCTGATTGAATCCAAGCCAAATCATTGGACAATCTACAATGACCAATTAACCTACCAACCAGTAGGTCTTTGGATTGTGGGAGGAAACCGGAGCACCCGGAGGAAACCCTTGTGGTCACAGGGAGAACGTAGAAACTCCTTACGGACAGTGGTGGGAATTGAACCCTGGTCACTGGTACTGTAAAGCATTGTCTAACTACTATGCCACCGTGCCACAGTTCACCATCATTGCATTGGATCACTGGACTGGATGAGATGGGATTGTTAAAGGAGTCATACAGCATGCTAACAAAGCCTGTCACCCCAACTGGTCAATTTAAACTATCCGTAGGAGCCATGTATTATGTTTATTATGGTCACTAGTCACATTAGTGGGGACATGGTGAAAGCAAAGGGAATAGGTTACGTATTCTTGTTTATTTTGTGGGTGTTTATGACCTGGGACCTTTGCTGACCACTCAATAACACATAATATCTCTTCAAGATTGTACGTTTGCTAGGTGCTGATAAAGGATTAGAATATGGATTCCGACTCTTTGGAACAGTCATCTCATTGGAGCTGAGGGTGTGCCATGTAGGGGTCGCAGGCTTGCAGCAATTGTTCTGTTTTGATTTTGGATTAGCTGTTGCCGCTACACTATCTAAAAAATTCACCATCAAACCCTCTGAAGATTCCCATCTAAGCATCACTGCATCCCATCAATGACATCTTTATCATACTTGCATGATGGCAAGAAAAGAGCAGGAGAATGATTAGGTTTCTAAAGAACCTGGAACATTACAGCACAGTACAGACCCTTCAGCCCATAATGTTGTGCCAACCTTTTAACCTACTCTAAGGTCAATGAAGTATAATTAGAATATAGAACATCGCAGCTCAGTGCAGGCCCAGGAGAAAGCCTTCATCTTGTACCTAATCAGTTCCCCTCCACCACCACTCTGCTCCGTCTAGCGGAATTAGTCCTTACTCTTAATAATTTCTCCTTTGGCTCCTCTCACTTCCTCTAATCTAAAGATGTAGCCATGGGCACCCGTATGAGTCCCAGCTATGCCTGCCTTTTTGTTGGCTTTGTGGAACAATCCATGTTCCAAACTTATACTGATATCTGTCCCCCACTTCTCCTTCGCTACATCAACGACTGCATTGGTGCATCTTCCTGCACGCATGCTGAGCTCGTTGACTTCATTAACTTTGCCTCCAACTTTGACCCTGCCCTCAAGTTTACCTGGTCCATTTCCGACACCTCCCTTCCCTTTCTTGATCTTTCTGTCTCTATCCCTGCAGACAGCTTATCTACTGATGTCTACTATAAGCCTACGGACTCTCACAGCTACCTGGACTATTTCTCTTCTCACCCTGTCTCTTGCAAAAATGCCATCCCCTTCTCGCAATTCCTCCATCTCCACCGCATCTGCTCTCAGGATGAGGCTTTTCATTCCAGGACGAAGGAGATGTCCTCCTTTTTTAAAGAAAGGGGCTTCCCTTCCTCCACCATCAACTCTGCTCTCAAATGCATCTCCCCCATTTCATGCACATCTGCTCTCACCCCATCCTCCTGCCACCCCACTAGGAATAAGTTTCCCCTTGTCCTCACCTACCACCCCACCAGCCTCCTGGTCCAACATATAATTCTCCGTAATTTCCGCCACCTCCAACGGGATCCCACCACTAAGCCCATCTTTCCCTCCCCCCTTTCTCTGCTTTCCGCAGGGATTGCTCCCTATGCGACCCCCTTGTCCATTCGTCCCCCCCATCCCTCCCCACTGATCTCCCTCCTGGCACTTATCCTTGTAAGCGGAACAAGTGCTACACATGCCCTTACACTTCCTCCCTCACCACCATTCAGGGCCCCAGACAGTCCTTCCAAGTGAGGTGACACTTCACCTGTGAGCCGGCTGGGGTGATATACTGCATCCAGTGCTCCCGATGTGGCCTTCGATATATTGGCGAGGCCCGACGCAGACTGGGAGACCGTTTCGCTGAACACCTACGCTCTGTCCGTCAGAGGAAGCAGGATCTCCCAGTGGCCACACATTTTAATTCCACATCCCATTCCCATTCTGACATGTCTATCCACGGCCTCCACTACTGTAAAGATGAAGCCGCACTCAGGTTGGAGGAACAACACATGATATTCCGTCCGGGTAGCCTCCAACCTGACAGCATGAACATTGACTTCTCTAACTTCCGTTAATGCCCCACCTCCCCTTCGTACCCCATCCATTATTTATTTATTTTTTTATCATTATCTATTTTTTTCTCTCTCTGTTTCTCTCTCTCTCTCCTTTTTCTCCCTCTGCCCATCCTCTGGGCTTCCCTTCTCCCCCTTTCTTTCTCCCTAGGCCTCCTGTCCCATGATCCTCTCATATCCCTTTTGCCAATCAACTGTCCAGCTCTTGGCTCCATTCCCCCCCCCCCCCCCCGTCTTCTCCTATCATTTTGGATCTCCCCCTCCCCCTCCCACTTTCAAATCTCTTACTATCTCTTCTTTCAGTTAGTCCTGACGAAGGGTCTCGGCCCAAAACGTCGACTGTACCTCTTCCTATAGATGCTGCCTGGCCTGCTGCGTTCACCAGCAACTTTGATGTGTGTTGCTTGAAATTCCAGCACCTACAGATTTCCTCGTGTTTGCGTCATCTTGTACCTGTTGATTCTGTGGTTCGTTGTCACAGGAGTTTCTGCCTTTAATTCAGATCTCCTCCTAACATCATGAAAAATGCTGCAATTTGTATGTTTACTCATATTCCATTCAGAAAGCTAATGAAGCGCAAACGACAGCCAATTTTTATCATGTCTGCATTGCCTCAACAACTTCCCTGCCTTTCTCAGACTGCAGTACTGTAGATAATTCTCTCTTGTACACAAAAAGTTGTTGCAAATCATTTGTAATTGCAGGATGCTTCAAGTTGTGTTAGAGGATGTAAATCTAACCCATACTGTACAAATTTTACTTTGGTGAAACCGTTGCTGCATTTTCTTCTGGGTCTGTTCTTTTTGTAACATTGCAGCTTCACTGTAGTATTAGCTGATAAACAAAATTTCTTGGGTGCAAAATGCCAGCCCCCAGCACTTTATACATTAAATTAAATTCTATTTGTACTCTGAGCGTTAATAATTGTGTGTGCGTGTGTTTTTTTCTCGAATGATATCTTATATTGCCTGAAGATCAATAATTTGCACTTGGTCTCCCTGACATTAGACACAGGGTCGTAGGAAGACACCACATGGAAGCAGGCGCTTTGACCAACCAGGTCTGTGCTGACCATCAATTCCCTACGGCACAAGGAAGTCTGAAAGGAAACTTGACACAAGTTTGTGCCAATGCCTTATAAAGCCTCAACATCACATCATTGCTCTTATATTCTAGCTCTCTCAAAATGAATACCAACACTGAATTTGCCTTCCTGACCACAAACTCAACCTGCAAGTTAACCTTTAGGGAACCCTGCTCAAGGCCACCCAAGTTCCTTTGCACCTCTAATATTTGAATTTTCGCCCATATAGAAAATAATCTGAACTTTTATTCCTTCTACCAAAGTGCATGGCCTACACTCTATTCCATCTGCCACTTATCTGCCCATTCTCCTAATCTGAGCAAGTCCTTCTGCAGATTCCCTGCTTCCTCAAAACTACCTGCCCCTTCACATAACTTTGTATCGTCTACAAACTTGGCACAAATCCATCAATTCCGTCATCCGAAACAATGACGTACTGTATAACGTGAAAAGAAGCAGTTCCAATGTCAACCCCCGTGGAACACGATTTGTCACCAGTAGCCAAATAAAATAAGCCTGTTTATTCTGACTAGTTGCCTCCAGTCAATCAGCCAATCTTCTATCCATGTTAGTACAGTATCTTTCCTGTAATACCATGGGCTCTTATCTTGTTAAGGAGACCAATTGAGGCACCTTGTCAAAGGCCTTCTGAACAACAAATAAACAACATCCACTGACTCATCTTTGTCTATCCTGCCTGTTATATCCTCAAGTAATACCAACAAATTTGTCAGACAAAATTTCCCTTTAAGGAAAGCATGCTGACTTTGGCCTACATTATCATGCAAGTACTCTGAAACCTCTTCCTTAATAGTGGAAACATCTTCCCAACTACTAATTGGCTAACTGGCCTGTAATTTCCTTTCTTCTGCCTCCTTTCTTTTCCTTAAAGAGTGGAGTGACATTTGCAATTTTCTAGTCCTCTGGAACCATTGCAGAATCTAGTGATTCTTAAAAGATCATTACTAATGCCTCCACAATTCGTTCAGCTACCTCTTTCAGAAACCTGGAGTATAGTCCATCTGATTCAGCTGACTTATCTATCTTCAGACCTTTTGGATTGCCAAGCATTTTCTCCTTAGTAATAGCAACTATACTCTCTTCTGCCCCTTGACTCTCTCAAATTTTGGTTAGCTTCTAGTGCCTTCCACAGTGAAAACTGAAGCAAAATACTTATTAAGTTCCTCTTCTATTTCTTTGCTCCCCCATTACCACCTCTCCAGCATCATTTTCAAGCGGTCCAATATCCACTCTTGCCTCTCTTTTAAACTTTACCTTTGGTATCCTCTTTGATATTTTTGGCTAGCTTACCTTCATATTGCATATTTTCTCTCCTTAAGTTTTTTTTTCTAGTTGCCTTCTGTCAGTTGTTAAAAACTTCCCAATCCTCTAACTTCCCACTAATTTGTACAGCATAGAGCAGCCAATCAGTACATCTCAGCAACCAATTGGAGCTAACATCCCAAAGAACTGATTAGCTAATGGATGTTCACTAGCTGGGTCCTACTCTTCCCTCCTTGATTCCTGCATTTGAATTTCGGATTTTCACTAATCCTACATTAATTCTGCTCTTTATTCTCTCATATTCTCATCAATTTCCCCCAAGATCCTACCACTTGGTATAATTTACAGTGGCTATTTAACCTGTCAACCCACACACCTTTGGGATGAGGAAGGAAACTAGAACACCTGTGAGAAACCCGGCATGGCCACAGAGAGAACGTGCAAGTTTCACACAGACACGGAGGTCCAGCTTAAATCTGGGTCTTTGACAGATGAATGCATCAGCAAGGGAGATGAGGTTGAGTACAGGGCTACTGTAGGAAACTTTGTCACATGGTGTGAGCAGAATTATCTGCAGCTTAATGTGAAAAAGACTAAGGAGCTGGTGGTAGACCTGAGGAGAGCTAAGGTACCGGTGACCCCTGTTTCCATCCAGGGGGTCAGTGTGGACATGGTGGAGGATTACAAATACCTGGGGATACGAACTGACAATAAACTGGACTGGTCAAAGAACACTGAGGCTGTCTACAAGAAGGGTCAGAGCTGTCTCTATTTCCTGAGGAGACTGAGGTCCTTTAACAACTGCCGGACGATGCTGCGGATGTTCTAAGAGTCTGTGGTAGCCAGTGCTATCATGTTTGCTGTTGTGTGCTGGGGCAGCAGGCTGAGGGTAGCAGACACCAACAGAATCAACAAACTCATTCGTAAGGCCAGTGATTTTGTGGGGATGGAACTGGACTCTCTGACGGTGGCGTCTGAAAAGAGGACGCTGTCTAAGTTGCATGCCATCTTGGACAATGTCTCCCATCCACTACATAATGTACTGGGTGGGCACAGAAGTACATTCAGCCAGAGACTTATTCCTCCAAGATGCAGCACTGAGCGTCATAGGAAGTCATTCCTGCCTGTGGCCATCAAACTTTACAACTCCTCCCTTGGAGGGTCAGACACCCTGTGCCGATAGGCTGGTCCTGGACTTATTTCATAATTTACTGGTGTAATTTACATATTACTATTTAACTATTTATGGTTCTATTACTATTTATTATTTATGGTGCAACTGTAACGAAAACCAATTTCCCCCTGGGATCAATAAAGTATGACTATGACTACTATGTAACGCGATAGAGATGTACAAAATGATAAGAGGCAATGATCTTGCACTTAATGTCAGTAAGACTAAGGAATTGATTTTGGATTTCAGGTAGGGGAAGTCAAAAAAACACACACCAGTCCTCATTGAGGGATTATCAATGGAAAGGGAGTACAGTTTCAAGTTCCTGGGTATCAACATCTCTGAATATCTGTCCTGAGCCCAACATATTGATGCAATTACAAAGAAGGCAGCTATAGTTCGTTAGGAGTCTCAGGAGATTTGATATGTTACCAAAAATATCAGCAAATCTCTACAGATGTACTATGGAGGACATTCCAGCTTGGTTGTATCACCATCTGGTATGGAGGAGCCACTGCACAGGATCGGAAAAAGCTGCAAAGGGGTGAAAGTTCAGCCAGCTCCATCGTGTTCACTAGCCTCTTCAGTGTTGAGGACATCATCAAAAGATGATGCCCCAGAAAGGCAGCATCCATCATCAAGACCCCCATCTTGAGAAGGGAAGGAGAAGATGGGGGCGCGGCCGCTCCGAAATGATATCGTATTTGTAAGTAGAGTGCTGTGCACAATCCTGATTTGATGGAGACGGACGTGAGAAGCACAGAGGAACATCTGGAGAAACTTCTGAAATGCCTGCTTCACTGCCGCTGCTACTGTGCGATCGAGAATCTCCGGAGGGGAAGGCCCCAAATCCTCGGCTTTGCCTATTGCCTGTTGCCGGGGCTGGGGTCGAAGCGCTCGGCAGAGATGGTGCTCGGTGCTCGGTGTCAGAGGGCTGGTCAGAGGCTCGAAGTTTTCAGACGGACTCAAGAGTTAGCTGTGGTCGGGTGCTTCCAGGGTGCTGCATCAGCAAGTTTGCGGCACTGGAAGCTCATGGCAGGGAGAGTTTCTCTTCCCTCTACCGTCTGCGTGAGATGATGGGACTTTCGAGAGACCTTGAGACTGTTTTTTACCGTGCCCATTGTCTGTTCTCTATCCAACTGCAGTATTGCTTTGCACTGTTGTAACTATATGTTATAATTATGTGGTTTTTGTCACTTTTTTTTTAGTCTTGGTTTGTCTTGTGTTTCTGTAATATCATTCTGGAGGAACATTGTATCATTTCTTAATGCATGCATTACTAAATGACAATAAAGGAGGGCTGTGTGCCCTCATAATCTAATCTAATCGCCCAGGATGTGCTCTCTTCGTGGTACTATAATTAGAGAGGAGGTACAGAAGCCTGACGACACACAATCAATAATTTAGGAACAGCTTCTTCTCCTCTGCCATCAGATATCTGATTTCTGAATGGACAGTGAACACCAGCTCACTATGTAGGAGGGAAGTTGTAGGTTGATCTAGGAGTATATTGAAAGGCTGGCAGAATAGCATGGGCCAAAGAGGCTGCGCTGTGTTGTACTGCACTGCACTGTGAGCCTCAGGACTCACACCATCTGGTTTAGGAACAGCTATTACCCCTCAACCATCAGGCTCTTATACCAAAGGGGATAACTTCGCCCAACTTCACTAGCCATATCATTGAAATGTTCCCACAACTAATGGACTCACTTTCAAGGACTCCTCATCTCATGTTCTCAATATTTATTGCTTAATTATTTATTATTATTATTAGTTGTTTCTTTTTGTATTTAAATAGTTTGTTGTCTCCTGCACTCCAGATGAACGCAACAGTTGGGCGGTCTTCCATTGATTCTGTTATTATTATTATTGTACTATAGTTTTATTGCATATGCTTGCAAGAAAATGATTCTCAGAGTTGTATATTGTGACATATGTGTACTTTTGTGTGGTGGGTTGGAGATGCATCTCTACAAAAGGAGGCATAAAGTGCTCCTTTCTTCAGCTTGCCTGTTGGTCACCATCGGGCAAAGTGTAGCACCTGGTTAGACCCCGATCGGGGTGATGTGAAGTCATGGGAGCTTGTGGTGGATGGTTGTATGAGCATCTGGTGCATATCACAAGTCCTGTTTATGCAACCACTGACACCAGCCAGACAGTCTCTGAAGAGTATTGCTAATGGCCAGGGTCATCTGTCTTGTCAAGACACTGCCCAGCAGAAGCCTTTGCTGTAGAAAAATTTTGCCAAGATGGTCATGGAAAGACTGTGATTGCCCATTTCACGTGACACGGTACATGACAAATGAACGATATGTAGTTTGATAATAAATTTACTTTGAACTCTTGACCTTGTTTTATGTTCAATACACCACTATGCCATCCTCCGAAGCACTTTATTGGAACCTGTTGAAGGTCAATGCTTCTTATTCCCTCCTGGTGAAGGGTCTCGGTCCGAAACATCAATTGTTTATTCACTTCCATAGATGCTGCCCTGCTGACTAGCATTTTGGGTGCTAACTTCTTACTCCCTCCATTGTCTGTAAGGAGTCTGTGTGTTCTCCCCATGACCACATGGGTTTGATCTGAGTGTTCCAGTTTCCTCCAGCATTTCAAAGAGGTACAGTTTAGAGTTAGTATGCATGCTATGTTGGCTCTGGAAGCATATGGTGGCACATGTGAGCTGTCCCCAGCACATCACTGGACTTTGTTGGCCGTTGGCCTAAACAATCCATTTCACTGTATGGTCAATATTTCGATGTACCTGTGACAAATAAAGCTAATCTTTTAAAAATCTTGAATGTGTATACAGCCTCACACCACTTAACAAGCAACTCGCACTCATGAAGTATCTTAAACCTGGAGGTGGGATCTGAAATGATTTGTTAAATAACAAAAGATATAAAGGCTTGGCCTTAATCAAAAGACAATGAAATATAACTAGAAATTCGGTCTAGAGATTTATTCCGGAAAGGCAGGTGGGGTGCAGTTAGATTTAATAAAGAAATGACAGAGATGAAGCCATTAGTGTTGCCGTGGGTGTTATTCCACCATGGAATTCAAGAAAAGCAAAAGAGGAAGCGAGAGATGGACAGAGTTGTGAGGTCAGGTACAGGGCTGAGCTGAAAGGAAGAGCATATGAGAATATGTCACTTTGAGGAACAAATCCAGAGGTTACTCACAAAAGCCATTATATGCTGAGTGCAGATGAATGCTATTAGCATGTATTATAGTTCCTGAAGGAAAAGCAGGTGAAAATGGAGGAAACTGAGCCATAACACCCACAGAAAACAAATGATTAAAAATAAACAGAGCGAAGGAAATTGTGCAAGGCAAACATCTGCGATATAAATGAGCCAGGAACTCCTGACGTCAGGCAAAATACTTCATATTAAGTCTTCGACTTTTCATTTAATTTTTTGACACACACCACTTAAATCTATCCTAATTTATTGAAAGTGCCGACAATGACGTCCAGAAGCAGGTAATATATATTGCATCAGGAATCCACTCGACATGTTCAGCTTCTTGAGGTAAATTTTCATCTATAGGTTCCTTCCTATTTACTTTGAAATGCAGGCAAAAGTGACCTTCTCCAAAGACAAGGAGATAGAATATGAAACAAAGTATATCATTTCAGCATAAGGAGAAACCATTTAATTTGCTCTCACAAAATACAGATATTTTTGAAATAATATCAGTGTGTTATAAATCATCTACATGAACAGACCACATTACTTTCAAATAAGATGTACATTGTTATTAGTGTCACGAGGGAAATACAGATCACATATTCTATGCTTATTAATAATGCATTTGATTTATATTTTGTAGAGGGGTAAAAATATTTGAATGTAATTACTTATTTGGATGTATTTAATGGTGTTTTCACTTCCATTGTCGATTGGCTTGGGTAATTTCATTGGGCTATTGTTCTGCATCATTGTGCTTTGAACATTCTTTTTGTTAAATTGTTCTACTTAAATGACGTGAAGGGAAAAAAATGATTTCCAAATAAAAACTGCTTCCGTAACGGGAATGTGGAGTTTTGCCTGTGAAAAATTAACTTGCAAAGGCAACAAATTTAGCAGAGAGATTGCTGCGGCTGCTTTCAAGGCTTGTTGTAAAAGAAAACATTAAAGTCCTGGGAAACACACACACACAATGCTGGAAGAACTCAGCAAGTCAGGCAGCATCTTTGGAGGCAAGTTAGTAGTCAACATTTTGGGCTGAAACCCTTCATTAGGACTGGAAAGGAAGGGGACTGAATCCAGAATAACCTCTTCCTTTCCAGTCCTGATAAAGGGTCTCGGCCCGAAACGTTGACTGTTAATTCCCATCCATCAATGCCGCCTGACCTGCTGAGTTCCTCCAGTATTTTGTGCATGTTGTTCAAGATTTCCAGCATCTGCAGAATCTCTGGTAACTAAAATGCTGGGCGTAGTATCAATTGCTCTGGACCATTCTCTGCAGGGTTTGAGATCTACACGTGGATAACAAATCTTGCAGTATGTCAATAATTCCACAAATCTGGAATTTTTATTTAAGAGATGCAGCACGATAACAGGTCCTTCCAGCCCAACCAGTCCGTGCCACTCCATTGCACCCACGTGACCAATTAACCTACTAACCTGTACGTCTTTGGAATGTGGGAGGAAACTGGAGCACCCAAGGAAACCAACACAGTCACAGGGAGAACATACAAACTCCTCACGGTCAGTGGGTGGGAATTCAACCCATTCGCTGGCGCTATAAAATGTTACTTTGGACATCCGTTTAGAACAGCGATGAGGAGGAATTTCTTCAGGACATTGGACGTCCATTTAGAGCAGAGATGAGGAGGAATTTTTTTAAAGGTAGTGGATCTGTGGAATTCGTTGTCACAGGCTGCTGTGTCCAGGTCATTGGGTGCATTTAAGGTGGAGGTTGATAGGTTCTTGATTAGTAAGGGAAAAGGGAAAAGGCAGGAGAATGAGTGGGAAATGGATGACATGGCACAGATTCAGTGGGTCAAATGGTCCTATCTCTTTTCGTCTTATGGTCTTACACTTGAAAGAGTTAGAATTATGCTAAGAATGACTCAGCAAGTTGGGACGAAACGAGGAAAAGTCCCATGTGTTTGCCAAATTGCCAAGGTGTGAATCAAGCTCCAGAGACCACCCAGAGCCCCATTCATCCTGCATGTTGTCACTGTAGACATTCTGAGGCTATGTGCACAGCACAGGATCAGACTGAACTTCAATATTGTACTTGACTCAATTTTACTTTCTACTAAGCTTAATGGAGAATAATTGAACCAGAGCAGAAAACTAGTGTTATACCAGATGCCATCTATTTTCCAAGGAGTTAAAGCACCCCATCCACACCTCTCCACCCAGAGAACCTATAGAACCTCTCTTGCCTCTGAAAACTCTGAAATTCACTTGCATTTCCAACGATGATGAGACAGCCTACAGAGGAGAAGTCAACACCCTGACACAGTGGTGCCAAGAAAACAACCTCTCCCTCAATGTTGAAGAAACGAGGGAGTTGTTCATGGATTACAGGAGAAATGTAGAGAGGTTAGCCCCTATTGACATCAACGGGATTGTAGTTGAGAGGGTGAGTAGTCTGAAGATCCTTGGTGATGTTTATACGCATCACCGAGGATCTCACCTGGACTGTACGTACTGACTGTGCAGTGAGAAAAGCACAACAGTGCCTCTTTCACCACAGGTGGCTGAAGAAGTTCAGCACGAGTCCCCACATCCTCAGAACTTTCTACAAGCGCACCACCGAGAGCATCCTGACTGGCTGTGTCACCACCTGGTATGGGAACTGTCCTACCCTCAATCGCAGGGCACTAAAGAGAGTGGTGCGGACAGCCCAGCACATCTGTGGGTATGAACATTCCTCTGTTCAGGGCATTTACAGCAGCAGGTGCATAGAAAGAGCCCAGTGGATCATCAGGGACTCCAGCCACTCCAACCACAAACTGTTGCAGCTGCTTCCATCTGGCAAACAGTACAGAAGCATTAAGGCCAGGATCAAAAGGCTCCAGGACAGTTTCTTTCACCAGGTCATCAGATTTATCAATACACATTGATCTGATTGCATATCTGACTGTACATTGTATCTGACTGTACATACATGTATACAAAACAATTAAGTATACAATTGTAGTGTTTTGGCAATCTCCTCCCATATTTCCCTTCCTTATTGCTTGTTCATAGTGACGGAGATGCAACATAAAGATTTTTACTCCCTTGGATGTAAGAAATAAAATAAAAATAAATAAATTGAATTGAATTGAATTAAAGGGGCTAAGGCATAAATAAATCAATAGATAGATAGATAGATAGTTAGATAAATGGGATTAAGGCAATTGATGGCGCGACGAAGGAGAGGGAGAAGTGGAGAGTCCGCCATCGTGCCCGACGCTGGCCCCCTAGGCCTGAGTCGACATAGTAGTAGTAGTGTGGTGGACATACACTCATTGGTTGAAGAGCCTGTTTCCTTACTGCACCTCTTTATGACTCAGTGGCTTCTTCAAGCTTTAAGCCCCAAAAATATTCGAGGTTGTGCTGATGCTGAGCAGCACAGAGAGGAGATTCCTGGTGCTATCACATACCTTGGTAGACGCTCTTTGGATATTAAAGCCCATCAATATAATAAGGAGCTACATCTCACCTTGGGCTTCAGTGACATTCTGAAAGATACCCCTTCACTACTGCAGAACCTGAAGCTGAGACTGTTTGCTGTCAATTCCCTTTTCTCTCCTCTACCATCTGGAACAAAATACAGGAGCTTGAAAGCCTGGTGTATCAAAAGGGCAATGTTATGATAGTCATGGGAGGCTTCAACATGAAGGTCAATTGCGAAAGTCAGGTTGGTAATGGATCTCAAGAGAGTGAGTTTGTTGAATGCCTACAAGATGGCTTTTTAGAAAAGTTTGTCATCGAGCCTACTGAGGAATCAGCTATACTGGATTGGTTGTTATGTAATGAACCCGAGGTGTTTAGGGAGCTTAAGGTAAAATAACACTTAGGAGGCAGTGATCACTATGTGATTGAGTTCAACTTGAAATTTGCTAGGGAGAAAGTAAAGTCTGATGTAGCATCATTTCAGTGGAGTAAAGGAAATTACAGTGGTATGAGAGAGGAGTTGGCCAAAGTAAATTGGAAGCAGATGCTGGCAGGGATGACAGCAGAGCAGCAATGGTGTGAGTTTCTAGGAAAAATGAGGAAGGTGCAGGATAGATGTATTCCAAAAACAAAGAAATACTCAAATGGCAAAATTGTACAACCATGGCTGACAAGGGAAATCAAAGTGTAAAAGCAAAACAGAGGGCATACAAAAATGCAAAAATTAGTGGTAAGACATTAGATAGTGAAGTGTTTAGACACCTACGGAGAGCTACTAAAAGAATCATTAGGAAGGAAAAGATGAAATGCGAAAGCAAGCTAGCAAACAATATCAAATTAGATAGTAACAGCTTTTTCAAGAATGTAAAAAATAAAAGAGATGAGAGTGGATATAGAACTGCTAGAAAATGAGGCAGAGAAATAATAATAATGAACAAGGAGATGGAAGATGAACTAAATCAGTATTTTGCATCAGTCTTCACTATAGAAGACCCTAGCAGTGTGCCAAATGCTGAAGGGTGTGAGGGAAGAGAAGTGAGTGCAGTTACTATTACAAGGGAGAAGGTGCTCAAAAAGCTGAAAGACCTAAGGGTACATAAGTCACCTGGACCAGATGAACTGCACCCTAGGGTTCTGAAAGAGGCAGCGGTGGAGATTGTTGAGGCATTAGTAATGACCTTCCAAGAATCACTGGACTCTGGCATGGTGCCAGAAGACTGGAAAATTGTAAATGTCACTCCACTCTTTAAGAATGGAGGAAGGCAGCAGAAAGGAAATTATAGACCAGTTAGATTGACCTCAGTGGTTGGGAAGATGCTGGAGTCAATTGTTAAGGATGAGGTGATGGAGTACTTGGTGACACAGGACAAGATAAGACAAAGTCAGCATAGTTTCCTTCAGGGAAAATCCTGCCTGACAAACCTGTTGGAATTTTTTGAGGAGATTACAAGTAGGATAGATAAAGGGGATGCAGTGGATATTGTATATTTGGACTTTCAGAAGCCCTTTGACAAGGTACCACACATGAGGCCGTTTGCCAAGTTAAGAGCCAAGTATTATAGGAAAGTTACTAACATGGTTAATGCATTGGCTGATTAGTAGGAGGCAGTGACTGGGAATAAAAGGATCCTCGTCTGGTTGGCTGCCAATGACTAATGGTGTTCCGCAGGGGTCGGTGTTGACACCGCTTCTTTTTATGCTGTATATGAATGATTTAGATTTTGGAATAGATGGCTTTGTTGCCAAGTTTGCAGATGATACAAAGATTGGTGGAGGGGCAGGTAGTGTTGAGAAAGCAGGTAGGCTGCAGAAGATCTTAGACAGATTAGGAGAATGGGCAAGAAAGTGGCAAATGAAATACAATGTTGGAAAATGAATGGTTATGCACTTCAGTAGAAGAAATAAATGTGCAAACTATTTTCTAAATGGGGAGAAAATTCAAAAATCTCCGATGCAAAGGGATTTGTGAGTCCTTGTGCATAACACCTTAAAGGTTAACTTACAGGTAGAGTTGGTGGTTAGGAAGGCAAATGCAATGTTAGCATTCATCTCATAATGTCTAGAATACAAGAGCAGGGATGTGATGCTGAGGCTTCATAAGGTACTGGTGAGGCCTCACCTTGAGTATTGGGAACAGTTCTGGGCCCCTCATCTAAGAAAATATGTGCTGGCATTGGAGAAGGTTCAGAGGAGATTCACAAGGATGATTCCAGGAATGAAAGGGTTGTCATACGAGGAACGTTTGATGGCTCTGGGTCTGTATTCGCTTTAATTTAGGAGGATGAGGGGGGATCTCATTGAAACCTTTAGAATGTTGAAAGGCCTAGACAGAGTAGATGTGGAAAGATGTGAAAAGAGGGGCACCATTTAAAACAGAGACGCGGAAAAATTTCATTAGCCAGAGGGTGTTGCATTTGAGGAATTTATTACCACAGGCAGCTATGGAGGTCAAGTCGTTGGGTGTACTTAAGGCAGAGCTTGATAGGTTCTTGATTGGACATGACATCAAAGGTTACGGGGAGAAGGCCGGAGAGTAGAGCTGAGGAGGAAATAAAAGAATCAGCCACGATTGAATGGCGGAGCAGACCCAATGGCTAAATGGCTTAATTCTACCCTCATGTCTTATGGTCATCTAGACTTAAGAACAGCTTCTTCTCCACTGCTATCAGACTTCTGAATCAATCATTTCTTTCATCTCCACAGGAACCAGCTTCCCCTCCATGGACTCTGCCTATACTTCTTGCTGCCTCAGTAAAGCTGTCAACATAGTCAAAAACTCCGTTCTCCCTTCCCTCCTCTCCCATCGGGCAGAAAATACAAAAGCCTGAAAGCATGTACCACCAGGCTGAAGGCCAGCTTCAACCCCACTGTTCTCAAACTCACGAACGGATCTCCTGCGCGATAAGGTAGATTCTGGGCCTCACAATTTCCCTCGTTAGGATCTTGCACTCTATCTTTCAACCTGTACTATATTTTTTCAGTGACATTTGCAATTTCTTCTGTGGTTGTTATTGTTTTACCGTATTCCAGCTCAATGCACTGTGTAATAATTTGATCTGTATGGACAGTATGCAAGACAAATTATTCACTGTATCATGGTACATGTAACAATAGTAAACCAATACCAATACATCCCCCTCCCAGTGGTGCTGCCACATTCTTGAACTCTTAATTCTACCTCTCTCGGTTATTTCATTGTTGGCTTTTTAGCATTTTTGTCGGCACTATTTCAGATATTGCACGGCAGTCTTTGCACCATTCTGTCATTTTGAGCTCACCATTGTTGATATTGTCGCTGTTGTTCTTGTTATCACATTTATTGTTGAATTTATATACTGTTTTATATATGTACCCCATGTGTACTCGGCATCATTGAGGCATAGCAGTTAGCGTAATGCTTAACCGTGCCAGCAATTGCAATTGGGGTCCAATTCCCACCGCTGTCCATAAGGAATTTGTACGTTCTCCCTGTGACCCGCATGACCCCCTGACATTGGGGAGGGTTCAGAGGAGGTTCACGAGAATGGTTCCAGGAATGAAAGGGCTGTCGTATGAGGAATGTTTGATGGCTCTGGGTCTGCATTCGCTGGAGTTTAGGAGAATGGGGGGATCGCAAAGAAACTTACTGAATATTGAAAGGCCTAGATAGAGTGGATGTGGAGAGGATGTTTCCTTTAGAATGGGAGTATAGGACCAGAGGGCACTGACTCGGAATAGTGGGACGTCCATTTGGAATGTAGATGAGAAGGAATTTCTTTAGCCAGAGGATGATGAATCTTTGAAATTCATTGCCACAGGCAGCCGTGGAGGCCAGATCTTTGGGTGAATTTAAGGCAAAGGTTGCTAAGTTCTTGATTAGTCAAAGCATGAAAGGTTATGGAGAGAAGGTAGAAGAGTGGGGCTGAGGGGGAAATGGATCAGCCATGATGGAATAGCGGAGCAGACTCAATGGGCTGAATGGCCTAATTCTGCTCCTACCGCTGATGGTCTTATGGACCATACGAGTTTTCTTTGGGTGCTCCAGTTTCTTCCCACAGTCTAAAGACTTAGAGGTTAGGGTTAGTCAGTGTGGGCATGCTATGTTGGAGCCAGAAGCGTGGTGACACTTGCGGGCTGCCCTGGCACGTTCTCGGACTGTATTGCTCATTGACACAAACAACACATTTCACTGTATGTTTTGATGTTTTGATATACATGTGACAAATAAAGCTAATCTTTCATCTTTGCCCTGTGAGCTTCACAAGAGCAAGGAACTTTATTGCACCCTGTTGTATCTGATACTGAACTAAACTGAATCTGAATGTTGACGTATTTAACAAAACTGACAGGTTTCAGGGCCAGAAGCACCTGATATTTGTTAAATGTTAAATTCCCCACTCAGTATCTCTCTTAGCAACTCTCACAATGCTGCCACTATAACCCAACCCCTCCCCTCACAACCAAGTCTGATTCTCTGAAATTAAAGCATCAAATGGTGGAATTGCTTGGTAGGTCAATTGCCACTTGTGAAGAGAGAAACACGGTTATTGTTTCAAGTCAATCACCTTTTGTTGAGTATTTAATATTGCAATAATACTAGAACGATCCATGTTTTATATGTTGATTAAGCTTTCCTGGTCATTTAAATCATTCACTATGGGAATTTCACACTACCACGATACGTGCACACTTCACTTAAAGTAAACATGACGCTAGACCTGCATTTTGGACTCCCGTCTCTTTGTTTGAATTAGTTTTAATGTTTTGAAGTTACAAAACATAGCACTTTTCATCCTGGTGTGTCCTATGTCTTAGAGAGCAAGGAGTGGGTAGAGAGAGGGACAGGGTGGAGACCAAGGTTATCTGTGGGAGACAATGCTTTCAGAGCTGTCCAGTCAGAGAAAGGAAACGATGAAAGAAGCGGCTTGAACTCCACAGCTTCCTGAAAATGGCTGCACAAGCTGATAGCATAGCAAAGCTGGGGTACGACATTCTTGCCTTTCTTTTTCAAGGCTTTAAGTTCAAGAGTTGAGAAGTTATCTTGCAGCTTCATAAAAGTCCGTATAGGTCACATCTGCAGTACTGCATTCAATTCTGGTTGCACCATGATTGGAAGAAAGTTGAGGCTTTGGAGAGAGTGCAGAAGACGTTTAGACCATACGATATAGAAGCAGAATTAGGCCATTTGGCCCATCAAGTCTGCTCCGTCATTTCATCATGGCTGATCCATTTTCCTCTCAGCCCCAATCTCCTGCCTTCTCCCCGTATTCCTTCATGTCCTTTACCAGGATGCTGTCTGGATCAGAGGGTATGTACTATAAGAGGAGTTCAGACAAACTTGGGTTGTTTTCTTTGGAGCAGCAGAGACTGAGAGATGATTTGATAGCGGTTTATAAGATTATGAGAGGCATAAACAAGGTAGGCAGCCAGCATCTTATTCCCAGGGTCAAAATATCAAACATCAGAGACATTGATAGGATGCAGAAGTGGGCTGAGAAGTGGCAGATGGAGCTCAACCCGGAGAAGTGTAAGGTGGTACACTTTGGAAGGACAAACTCCAAGGCAGAGTACAAAGTAAATGGCAGGATACTTGGTAGTGTGGAGGAGCAGAGGGATCTGGGAGTACATGTCCACAGGTCCCTGAAAGTTGCCTCACAGGTGGATAGGGTAGTTAAGAAAGCTTATGGGGTGTTAGCTTTCATAATTCGAGGGATAGAGTTTAAGGGTCGCGAGGTAATGATGCAGCTCTATAAAACTCTGGTTAGGCCACATTTGGAGTATTGTGTCCAGTTCTGGTTGCCTCACTAGGAAGGATGTGGCAGCATTGGAAAGGATACAGAGGAGATTTACCAGGATGCTGCCTGGTTTAGAAAGTATGCATTATGATCAGAGATTAAGGGAGCTAGGACTTTACTCTTTGGAGAGAAGGAGGATGAGAGGAGACATGATAGAGGTGTACAAGATAATAAGAGGAATAGATAGAGTGGACAGCCAGCGCCTCTTCCCCAGGGCACCACTGCTCAATACAAGACGACATGGCTTTAAGGTAAGGGGTGGGAAGTTCAAGGGGGATATTAGAGGAAGGTTTTTTACTCAGAGCGTGGTTGGTGCGTGGAATGCGCTGACTGAGTCAGTGGTGGAGGCAGATACACTGGTGAAGTTTAAGAGACTACTAGACAGGTATATGGAGGAATTTAAGGTGGGGGTTATATGGGAGGCAGGGTTTGAGGGTGGGCACAACATTGTGAGCTGAAGGGTCTGTAATGTGCTGTACTATTCTACAAACGTTTGTACATTCTATATTCTATATATTTAAGGCAAGGGGAGTAAGTTCAAAGTGGATGTGTAAGGCAGCTTTTTTTTGCACACAGTGGTAGCAGAGGCAAACTTGATAGATGTTTTTAAGAGGCTCTTAGTTAGGCATGTGTGTTGGAATTGGAATTGGAACTAAAAACGATTTACTGTCGTCACGTGTACTGTGAAACAATGGAAAGCTTATCTTGCATACTTTTCATTCAGATTAATTCATTCACCAGTATATTGAAGTAAAACAAGGTAAAACAATAACAATGTAGAAGAAAGTGTAACAGCTCCAGCCAACAGTATGAATCACTATTTGGCCCTTCGAGCCTGCTGTGCCCTTTAATAATAACAGTTAACCATATAACACCATATAACCATATAACAATTACAGGACGGAAACAGGCCATCTCGACCCTTCTAGTCCGTGCTGAACTCTTACTCTCACCTAGTCCCACCGACCCGCACTCAGTCCATAACCCTCCATTCCTTTCCTGTCCATATAGCTAACTTTAAATGACAATTTAACTTTAAATGACAACATCGAACCTGCCTCAACCACTTCTGCTGGAAGCTTGTTCCACACAGCCACCACTCTCTGAGTAAAGAAGTTCCCCTTCATGTTATCCCTAAACTTTTGCCCTTTAACTCTCAACTCATGTCCTCTTGTTTGAATCTCCCCCACCCTCAATGGAAAAAGCCTATCCAACTGCTGATCTGACTGTAACCTCAACTCTGCATTCCCATCTACCTGTGGTAACATTTCACCTTCCAACTTATGAAGAATCGATCTGCCTCTGCCTTGAAAATAATCAAAGACTCTCCTTTCACCAGCCTTTGAGGAAGAGAGTTCTAAAGGATCACAGTCTCTTGGAAGAACAAGAGCACTTCATCTTTGTCTTAAATGGGTGACCCATCTTCTGAAACAGTGCTTCTTTCATTCTAATTTTCACAATTACCCTGTCAAGACCCCTCGGAAGCTTACATATTTAAATCAAGACCTTGTTTATTCTTTTAAATTCGAAAGGGGATGAGTCAAACTTGTCCAAGCTTTCCTCACAAGGCAGCGCACCCATTCACCTATTAGTCTGGTGAATCTTCTTTGAAGTGCTTCCATCCTTAAACTGACACAGTACTCCTGTGGCAATCTCACCAAGAGGCAGTCTGAAGTCAAGTCAAATCAAGTGACTGAGTCAAATTCATTGTCATATACACAAATAATGAAAACCTCACTTACAGCATCAACATAGGTGCGTAACATCAGATACACAATATCCATACACACAACAAGGCACTATATTACTGCTGTATAGTGTATAAATGAAGTACAATTTTGGAAACTCATTTGGCTAATTCAATGAACAGCTGACTTTACAGCTTAGATGGGTCCAGAGCAAAATCAAACTGTTGAAGGAACTCAATGGGTCAGGCATCGCGTGTGGAGGGAAAAGGACAGTCAACGTATTGGGTTGAGGCTCTTCGTCTGGGCTGAGAGAGAGAGGGGAGAAAGCCAGCATAAAGAGGTGAGTGGTGGGGGGTGGAACAAGCAATAGGTGGATCCAGGTAAGGAAGGGGGATGGGCAGATGGAGTCAGGTAGAGGAGGGAAGGAGAGAAGTGGAGATAAATTTGGCCCAGGGGTTCTTATGACCACTTCAACTTAGCGCAACTTTTCATAAGAACATAAGAAATAGGAGCAGGAGTAGACCGTCTGGCCCATCAAGCCTGCCCCGCCATTCAATAAGATCATGGCTGATCTGTCTGTAAACTCAGCTCCATCTACCTGCCTTTTCCCCATAACCCTTAATTCCCTTACTACGTAAAAATCTATCTAACTGTATCTTAAATATATTTAGTGAAGAAGCCTCAACTGCTTCCCTGGGAAGAAAATTCCACAGATTCACCACTCTCTGGGAAAAAGTTTCTCCTCATCTCTGTCCTAAATCTTCTCTCCTGAATCTTGAGGCAAAGTCCCCTAGTTCTAGTCTCACCTACCAATGGAAACAACTTTCCTACTTCTATCTTATCTATCCCTTTCAAAATTCTATATGTTTCTATAAGATCCCCTCTCATTCTTCTGAACTCCAGAGAGTATAGTACCTGGCGACTCAATCGCTTCTCATAGGTTAACCCCTTCATCTCTGAAATCAACCTGGTGAACCTCCTCTGCACTGCCTCCAAAGCCAGTATATCCTTCCTCAAGGATGGAGACCAGAACTGCACACAGTACTCCAGGTGCGGCCTCACTGGTACCCTGTATAGTTGCAGCACGACCTCCCTGCTCTTGAATTCAATCCCTCTAGCAATGAAGGCCAACGTTACGTTTGCCTTCTTAATAACCTGTTGTACCTGCAAACCAACTTTTTGCGATTCATGCACAAACACTCCCAGGTCCCTCTGCACAACAGCATGCTGCAATCTTTCACCATTTAAATAATAATCTGCTCTTCTATTATTCATCTCCCAGTATGCAGAAAAGATAATATGATAACAATGTGATGACTGGAAGAATCGGATCAGTCCATGATTGAATGGCAGAGCAGACTCAATGGGCTGAATAGCCTATTTCTGCTCCTACATCTTATGGTCTTTATATGCATGCACCGCCAGGCTCAAGGGCAGCTTCTGTCCTGCTATTATAAGACCTCTTATGCAACATGGTGGGTCCTTGATCTCACAATCTACCTCATCATGGCCCTTACATCTTAATGCCCACCTGCACTGCACTTTCTTTCAGGCAGATGGGGGTCATCAGCCACGGTTGGCAGCTCATCTAGCAGAAGGAAAACTCTGACCTCAAACCTCCACCACCTTGCTACTAAGAGCCCACTCACTGGGAAGGCTTTGGGAGCAAACTCTGAGGAAAAATCCAGAGCTGGAGTCCCTA
Organism: Mobula hypostoma; assembly: GCF_963921235.1. NCBI lineage: Eukaryota > Metazoa > Chordata > Chondrichthyes > Myliobatiformes > Myliobatidae > Mobula > Mobula hypostoma. The sequence goes on along the minus strand of NC_086104.1, from coordinate 17,778,402 downwards.
ACGCAGTCCTAAGTTGAGTTCAATGCAGACCAGCAACTCCTGTGACGCAGCTGGTGCCAAACTGTATCGGTGTCCGTAGTTCCTTTGGTTTTATCAGCTGTGTGGAGGAGAGCTTGCTATATGGGCAACAGCTTGCTCTCCAGGTCATACTGCCTTGGCTTGCGTATCACGTGAACAACTAGGATAGCTACGGCCCTGACCAACGGAGGGCTTCAGAACAAAAACTGCTTTCTCTGTAACTGTAACGCTATATTCTGCATTGTTATCGTTTTCCCCTCTGCCACCTTAATGTATTAATGTGATGAATGATCTGAATCGATGGCAAGCAAAACAAAGTTTTCACCGCACCTCGGTACATATGACCATAAGATATCAATTTACTAATTCACCTGCACTGGGTGAAGAGTTAATTTGAACATGGGGGTAGTTTTCTGAAACAGGCCTGATAAATGCCTCAATGCATTGGTTGGGTAATCAGCCTTCCCTCCTGTTTTATACTCTCGCCTGCATTGTGTGACTGTGTACCTGCTGAATGGGTAGAGTGATTACTACTTATAACCATTTGACAGATGCTTCATCAAAAGAGAATTAGTGGAGAACATAAGCACAGACCATTTCATCCATCACCTATTGTAAATTAACCAGACATGTACGCCTCCAACTAAAGTGTTAGAATGAAAGAGGATCTAAGAAGTGTAGGAAGGATCTAGCCGAGCACAGCAAGTGGATCCATTTGAGCTACTCGAAGAAATCGGCGGTAGCAGAACATTGCATTCACAATGGCCATAGGTTTGACTTCGACGGACAAAACTATTGTGCCGTGCCAATGGCTGTTGGGACCGCCTGTTGCAGAAAGCCATTGAAATAAAACTAGAGGAAAAGAATTCTGACAAAGACAAAGATCTCACTATAAGTAAGAACTGGAATTCAATTGTCAAACAAACTGGGACCGTGAAAATTGGATTGAATGACGACTAACCAATCAGGAGGGATGGATGATGGGGGTACAAATACCACCGGAACACATATGCCCAGGCATCATCCCTGATGAAGATGTCATTGGAACGTCGGTTAAAATCGATTCTTCTACCCGCCTGAAAGCACAAGAAGAGTTTATTTGAAGTATCAGAATATCCATTGTTGATACCATGGGGCCAATCAGACGGCTACCCTATTAAAACCACTGCTTAGCTCCACATTGTTCAATACTGGGCACCGTGATAATGTAGCAGTCAGCACGATGCTATTCCAGCTCGGAGCATTCCAGAGTTCAGAGTTCAAATCTGGCACCATCTGTAAAGAGACTCTGCGCATCCTCCCCGTGGAATGCATAGGTTTTTAATCTATTTATTTATTTATTGAGATACAGCACAGAACAGGCCCTTCCGGCCCTTCGAGCCACACCACCCAGCAACCCCTGATTTAATCCCAGCCTAATCACGGGACTATTACAGTGACCAACTGACCTATCAACCAGTGCACCTTTGCAATATGGGAGGAAACTCCTGTTGTAAGGCAAGCACGTACAAACTCCTTACAGGCAGCAGTGAGAAATGAGCCCATGTTGCTGATACTGTAAAGCACTACGCCACCCTAACTTTAGGCTAGGGTTAATCAGGGCTGTGGGGTTGCTGGGGCAGTGTGGCTCGAAGGGCTGAATTGCTAAATAAAAAAACAAATTAATGCATTGAATAACCACTATGCATTGATATGGCGGACCGTGCAGCTGTTGTGAAAGTTTAGCTGCAAAAGCCCCAAATACCAAAATACTCATGGACCACATATCATAATACATTACTGTCAATCATACAGAATCAGCCTTCACTTGGGGAAAAAGTCTTCATTTTTCATTACTCTCTGACAGTCAACTGAACAGCAGTTGAGAAAAATAAATTGTGCATTCTCACTACAATCTGATTTAATTTAACACTAGTTCAGTAAAATGATTTTCCTCCCTTTTTGTTTTAATTCAGACCTAATGTTTAAGCCGATGAGAGGCACATGATTTCCATTTTCTCCTTTATATTTTAAGTACTTTTGAAGTGATTGATCGAAGATACATGGCTGACACAAACAGGAATCACAACTCCAATATCATTTTTAATGATCAAGTAAATTTGTTTTTGAAAGACTCTGTGCTGTTGAAAATGTGGTGGCTAATGCTAAGTTGGAATGGAATATGGACGGCAGCAAAAAGCATTGGGACTAATAAATGAGAAATAATCGCAAGTGTGAATCCTGTGCCAAAGAGCTCAACTCTCTATAAGCGAATTGAGAAACAATATTTACATTGAATGAATAAACCCACTGATTGATTCAATTTGTCTCCCACCTGAGGAGACTGAGGAATGCTGGGATATGCTCTGAATAGAATGGAGGCGGCTGCTGTTCCACTGGTGAGGCCTTAGGACAGGCCTCACTCCAATTGATAGAACAGTGGGAATGGGAGGCTTTGATGGGCAGCTTGAATAGCTGCAGTACAGACCTGAGTCAGCTTGCGTGGTTTGCCCTGTCTCCAACCAAGGACCTATTGCAAGCTCTGGCACCCAGAATTCATTGCTCATAACCTTCTTGAAGATTGCCCCTCTCCCACTGTGAGGAATTGGAGTCTTCCTCCAGATGTTCTGAATAAAAGGATCCTTTTCTGGTTGGCTGCCAGTGACTAGTGGTGTTCCGCAAGGGTCAGATGTGAGACCACTTCTTTTTATGCTGTATTTCAATGATTTAGATGATGGAACAGATGGCTTTGTTGCCAAGTTTGCAGATGATACAAAGATTGGTGGAGGGGCAGGTAGTGTCGAGGAAATAGGTAGTCAGCAGAAGGACTCAGACAGATCAGGAGAATGGCAAATAAAATACAATGTTGGAAAATGCATGGCCATGCACTTTGGTAGTAGAAATAAATGTGCAAACTATTTCCTAAACGGGGAGAAAATCCAAAAATCTCAGATGCAAAGGGATTTGGGAGTCCTTATGCAGAACGCCCTAAAGGTTAACTTGCAAGTTGAGTCGGTGGTGAGGAAGGCAAGTGCAATGTTAGCATTCATTTCAAGAAGTCTAGAATACAAGTGCAGGGATATGATGCTGAGGCTTTATAAGGAACTGGTGAGGTCTCACCTTGAGTATTGTGGACAGTTTTGGGCTCCTCATCTAAGAAAAGATGTGCTGGCATTGAAGACGGTTCAGGGAAGGTTCACAAGGAGGATTCCTGGTGTGAAATGGATGTCATACATGGAAAGTTTGATGGTTCTGATTCTATACTCGCAGAAATTTAGAAGGATGAGGGGTGATCTCATTGAAACCTTTCAAATGTTGAAAGGCTGAGACAGAGTAGATGAGGAAAGAATGCTTCACATGGTGGGGGAGTCTAAGACCAGAGGACACAGCCTCAGAATAGAGGAACGTCCATTTAAAACAGAGAAGCGGAGAAATTTCTTTAGCCAGAGGGTGGTGAATTTGTGGAATTTATTACCACACGCAGCTGTGGAGGCCAGGTCATTGGGTGTACTTAAGGCAGAGCTTGATTGGTTCTTGATTGAACACCGCATCAAAGGTTATGGGGAGAAGACTAGGGAGTGGGATGAGGAGAGGATTAAAAGGATCAGCCACGATTGAATGGCGAAGCAGACTCAAAGGGCCAAATGGTCTATATCTGCTCCAATGTCTTATGGTCTTATGGACTTATGGTCTAGTCCCTGGAGAGGGAACATTTTTCAGCAGCATTGAAAGAGGCTACCACTATTATGAAATATTCATTGATTTCTATATTTTTATTATCTTATGGTAATTTTTTATGTCTTGTACTGTACTGCAAGACATAAAATTTGCTGTTTTGCAGCAGCATATGTCAGTGACAAATGACATACTCCAATTCTGTTTCTAATTCACTTGTTCCTTTGGGTCAATGCCACCTCTAAGAGCAATGCCATCAATTCCATTTCAAGAGATTAAAACTCATTATCCCCCCCCCCCATGGAATATCCTCACACCCACTTACACCAGGGATAATTTAGAGGAGATAGCTAACCTCCCAACTATCACAGCAGAAAGCAGAGCACCCAGAAGAAAGGAAGAGGAGTCAACTTACCCGCCATATACATTTACCTGTAATAGGTAATTGCTGTGGATTCCAGAATCAAATAGCTTGTCATATGAAGAGCATTTGATGGCTCTGGGCCTGTACTCACCGTAATTCAGAAGAATGAAGGGTGACCTCATTGAAACCTATCAAATGGTGAAAGGACTCGACAGAGTGGATGTGGAGAGGTTGTTTCCTGTGGTGGGAGAGTATAAGACCAGAGGACACAGCTTCAGAATAGAGTGGGATGCTTTTAGAACAGAGATGAAAGCCAGAGAGTGGTGAATCTGTGGAATTCATTGCCTCAGGTGACTGTCGGGGCAAAATCATTGGGCATATTTTAGGCAGAGATTGATAGATTCTTGATTAGTCAGGGGAGAAGGCAGGAGACTGGAGCTGAGAGGGAAATTGGATCAGCCATGTTGAAATGGCAGAGCAGACTCAATGGGCCAAATGGCCTAAACCCTGCTCCTATATCTTATAGTCTTATGGAGTGTTGGAATGACATGCAATAAAAAACAACAGTATTCAACAATTCACACACATCAAAGTTGCTGGTGAACACAGCAGGCCAGGCAGCATCTCTAGGAAGAGGTACAGTCGATGTTTCGGGCCGAGACCCTTCGTCAGGACTAACTGAAAGAGGAGCTAATAAGAGATTTGAAAGTTGGAGGGGGAGGGGGAGATCCAAAATGATAGGAGAAGACAGGAGTGGGAGGGATGGAGCCAAGAGCTGGACAGGTGATTGGCAAAGGGGATATGAGAGGATCATGGGACAGGAGGCTTAGGGAGAAGGAAAAGGGGGAGGGGGGGGAAGCCCAGAGGATGGGCAAGGAGTATAGTGAGAGGGACAGAGGGAGAAAAAGGAGAGTGAGAGAAAGAATGTGTGTATATAAATAAATAACGGATGGGGTACGAGGGGGAGGTGGGGCATTAGCGGAAGTATTCAACAATTATCAAGAATAAAGAATTATATAAAAATAAAGTTAGAAGTGAGGATATGAAATAAAATATGCATAAATACATAAAATCCAGCATGTATTTACAATGTTAGCAGCATTGTAAGAAGTGGTTTAAAGAGTTCCCAGTGCAGTGAAATTGAGGGGGTAAAAGATAGAAGGGCTATCTAGAATGATTGATCAGGTTAACTGCCTGGAGGAAGAAACTTTTCAAATGATCTGAAGAAAGGCAGGCAAACTGGGGTTTGTCACCCTTCAAGCTCAAGTACTCTGCCGTGAAGAGTGAGTGAAATGAAGTTCTGGTGTTTGCCATTGCATTAATCCCCCATTTAACACACTTGGTAATTTGCCTTGCAGAGCGTCTTAACAGAAACTGCTTGAGCTGCATCACTGGTGCGTCATTAGCAAAGAAGCTGAGTGGGTTTGAATATTTTTCTCATGCTGGAACAAGGTAGTGGTGAAGGAGGTCTCAAGGACTATTGAGTAGTGGAGCTTGGTGTATATTATGTAGACACAGAATGAGGTCAGACCGACTGCTTGGAAATGAGCTGGTCCCTCATGTGTCTCGTCCCATTTCTTTGAAGTGACCTTTCTTTCCTTGTCTTTTGCCTTGTTTCTCTCACTTCATGAGTCCTTCTGTTGCCTGATCACAATATAGATGCATTTCGAGTTTATTGTTTAGTGGGAGCTGTGTAAAGTGCACCCTCGTACACAGCTGCAATTGCTCTGAACGGCCAATCCAGCCAGATGTTATTAGTGAGTCAACCACTGTCTGAGACTTCCATGTGACTTAATTTGCCTCGAGGGAGCCCAGTATTAATATTTCCACAATTTTCCCCACCTGCCTCCGGCAAGTTCCTGTCACAAAGTCAAGAAATCATTTCACTGAAATGCCAGCATTGTGAGTGGAGTTAATTAAGAATGTCTGTCCATTATTTTAAACTCCTTCCACTTCCTTATCGCTGTGCAAGGCTAAATCTGCTGCCAAAGAGACTAGTGTTGAGTAAAGATTTTCCAGATCTATATCAGTGATAAAATCATATTTCTGTGCAGTCCATTGTCTGCTCTTGTTGAATAAGAGGGAAATTTGACAGTACCATTTTGGCAACAAATCTCTTTCAATAAAATTCCTTCATGTATACTGAAAACCGGGGTTTGGGAAAACGTTAATAAATTCACTATTAATATTAATAACACACCATATTATTTTAAAACATCACTGTAAAAGGCTCGGTAGCTGACATCCTTTTTTCCAGCACATATTTAAATGTATGAGGCTGACAAAATTCTCTGCATCCTTCTAGCTGCCCAGTCACTTACCTTGGATACTGCTGCAGTGAACATGCAGTTAAGGTACCCTTAAAAACTCCAAGACTTTTTTTTAAGGTGATTCCGACACTCTTTTAGAGCACTATACTTCTTACACCACCCACCAAAGTAGAGAAACTTCTCACAGAATCATAACTATTTACAGTACAGACAGTATCGGTTCTAAGCCGGTCTGGACTAGATTGACCAATGAGCCTTGTTTCTATGCTTTAGTGCTCTATGACTCCGTTTGCAAACTTAACTCCATCCCCCCCCCCACACTTTCCTAAAGTAACTTATATTAACTACAAAGCGTAGGGATCCCAGAGCAGCTAAAACGTTCTTTATTAGTATTCTATTACAAACATAGTTCTTCTGCATGTTGGAAGCCGAACAGATATTGAACTGTCTCCAGTATCAATTTTTAAAAACTACAAAACAAATCTCTAATGATCAATATGAGTTTTTTTGTGTGGCTCTAAATATTCAATTGGCAAAGGGGAGCCTGATAAAGAATTCATGATTTCCAATTTAGCTGCATCCTATCTTCACAGACCAGTCCCGCCACATTACTGACACAATTAGTGTAACTACTTTGTTTTGAGAATTGTTATAAATGCCCAATATTTCCTTCAATGCTTTTACTGATTGAACAAATGGATTTACACAAGTTAAAATGTGTTGACCTCAATCTCTTAAATATGGTGTTTATTTTTGTGTTTTTCCTGTTTAGTAGCGGAATCCGTTTGCGTTGCTGTCCTCTGCTTGATTCCCTGCATCCCCGCTCCTGTTTCTTGTGCTCTGTGCTTGTACTCTGCTGTCTCCTTGCTAAGAATGCCTCTGCGCCTGTCAGCCTTGGTGCATCCGTTGACCTCTGTGACCGCCCTCATCCAGTCAAGACGAGTAACTCCGTGGCGTTCACACGGTGCGGAGCTGCCAGTGGATTTCTCATCCCCCTTATCTGTACTGCTCCTCCGCTTAATGTCAGCGGCAGTCTTACATTCGTCTGAAGGAGAAATGATGTCAAATCACCTTCCGACCTTAACATTTCAGGAGGCATTTTATGTACTGCTCTGTCTTCAGACTTTATCGGTTGGAAAATTGTGAATGTAGAATGTGTTGCCAGGAAGAGGATAGAAAAATATAAGCAATAAAAGCAGGAGTATACCGCTTAGTGCATCATTCTTCCCCGACCATTAAATAAGATCATATTTGGTGACCAGGTGGGATATCGAAAAACTGAGTGGGTTGCCACAGATATAATGTGATATTGTAAAGTAAACAAAGTCACCAGTAGATATGAAGTAGTCTTTCATTCGACAAAATGAGACACAGCAGGTATCATATTGAGGCCCTTTCGGAGGAAGAGGCCTGTTTGACCTAACTTTACATGACATATTATATGCTAAAGGTCAAAGGACAATTCTATATTTACAACATATCTACAATGCTTCCTTTGAATTACATATAATTTTCACACTTTCTTCGCACCCACACTCCAGATCAACATTGTCTGGTTATTCAATTTAACCTGCTGTTCACAGCTCTAGAAAACTATTGTCCAGAGCTGCATTTTAAATTTAATCTACAGTCCACGTTCAGGTCAAAAGATTGGTTACTGAAGTTAGTTGCTATACACCATAAATCCAGGACATGGTCTCATAGTGGAAAGATGTGAAGTTATTCAATTTGATGCACAAAACAGAAAAGCTGAGTATTTCTTAAATATTGACATTCAAAGAGGTCTTGTACATGAATCACTGAAACATAACATATAAAGATTGGGAAGACAAGTGGTATGACAGCTTTTATTATGAAGATTTAAGTATAGGAGCAAAAATGTCTAACTTATATATAGAGAGAGCTTTGGTGAAACCCATGTTTTCACCAAGGCCACACATGAGGATATACTTGAACAGAGAAAATGCAGTGAAGAGTTACCAGATTGGTTCCAGGGATGGTTGCTTTGCTGTTTCTGAGAGATTATGTCGTCAAGGCCTGTACTCTCTGGAGTTTAGCAGAACCTAATTGAAGCTTATAAAATTTTTACAGGGCTTAATAGGCTTGATGCGGATAGAATAATTTCCTAAATAAGGAGTCTAGAACCAGGAGTCACATAAGGTGAAATTTCTTCACAAAGAGAGTGTTAAATATCAGAATTCTATGCCTCAGAGGGCCGTTACCTTTGAGTTAATTCAAAACAGAGACTGGTGGATTTCTGGATTTTAAAGGAATCAGGAGATAAATTGGGTTAGTGCAGGAAAATAGTGATAAGGTGGAATATTACCAGGTTCTTGTTAAGTACAGGAGCAAAAAATGGCTAACTGCAACTGTGTAGGATTTTGTGAAATACACTCTCAGTGGCCATGTTATTAGGCACCTCTTGTAGCTAATAAAGTGGCCACGGAGTGAACGTTCATGGTCTTCTGCTGCTGTAGCCCATCCACTTAAAGGTTCACCACGTTGTGCATTCGGAGATGCTCTTCTGCACACCACTGTTGTAACACGCGTTGTCACCTTCCTGCCATCTTGAATCAGTCTGGCCATTTTCATCTGAATTCACGCGTTAACAAGGCATTTTTGTCCACAGAACTGCCAGTCACTGGATTTTTTTGTTTGTTTTTTGCACCACTCTCTGTAAACCCTAGAGAAGGTTGAGCATGAAAATCTCAGGAGACCAGCAGTTTTTGAGATACTCATACCACCTCATCTGGCACCAACAATCATTCCACAGTTAAAGTCAGATCATATTTTTTCCCCATTCTGATATTTGGTCTGAACAACAACTGAACCTCTTGACCATGCCTGCATGCTTTTATGCTTTGATTTGCTGCCACATGATCGGTTGATTAGATATTTGCATTAACAAGCAGGTGTACTGGTGTACCTAATAAAGGAGCCACTAAGTACTAATGGAGGAAAAAGAAGCTGAACAGTTCTATTTATTAAGTGTTAACTACTTCCACTGTAATGGTTCGTATTTCAGGCAGGTGTCCTTTGATCATAATTTCCTCATAAGTGTCTACTGATCAGATCACTTTCACAGGAGTGGGAAGTCCCCTCTGTAGAAAATGGCAATTATTAGTTTTTTCTTCAAAAAGTACCAATCAAAAGTCATCCACCTGCAACTTTTATGCTGCTTCTCTCTCTGTGGATTGCTGCCTGACCTGCTGAATATCTCCAACATGCTCTGTTTTAATTTCAGAACTCCGGCATCGGCACATTACGTTACTACAGTACATCCTTCTGTTGCTTTCTCCAGGATATATGTTTCTACTCCCTTCCCCTTGAACCCAGTTGAGCTATTCATGTCAACGGCTCTTTGTCATAGCAACAGCAAAATTCTAACCCATCCATTGGTAAAGAATTTGCTGCTGATTTCTTTCTTCATATTAGCGCTGACTTCTCAGAGTATCGTCACCCTTATCATGGAGGAGAGGCTCGTGAGTTCCTGAGATCACGAGAGTGGAGTTTAACCATTTGGTGCTTAGCTCCTGCTAGACTCACCTGTGGTGGTAAAATCAAGGGGAGGGGGTGTTCCAGAAGAAAAGTGATCCAACCAAGACCTCAGTGGTGGAGCTAGTGGAAGGTGATGACACATTATGATGTCAGTGAAGACTGCAGCCGTAAAGGATTCCCAGTCATCTTGCACTTGGGGCCCTGATCCCGATCTGTCAAGAACTGTGTGGTGGCCGTCTATACATCAGCCACCCCACATTAAACCAATTCACACTCAGACATTCTCCATTTAAGTGGATCTCCAGTTGACCTCGACAGCCACCTCAAGATCCACCGGTAGACAACCCCTTAGCAGAACGTCATACTTGACTTGAATGGTCACAGTACTATCATTACTGCTGACTACTTTAGGAGCTTGTGAAGGGTCAGCTTGACATCCAAAACTCTGACAAACTTCTATAGTTCAAAGTAAAAAAGTTCAAAGAAAATTTATTATCAGGGTATATACATGCCACGTCGCTGAGGCACATATGAGACATATACAATGCTGAGATGCTTTTTCTACAGGCATACTTAGCGAATCTATAAAACAGTAACTGTAAGCATCAGGAACTGTAAACAAACTGTGGATTAGCTGTGTGGTGGAGAGTATATTGACTGGCTGTATCACAGCCTGGTGTGGAAACACCAATGCCCTTGAATGGAAATTCCTACAATGAGTACTGGATACAGCACCGTCCATCAGGGATAACTCCCTCCCCATCATGGAGCACATCTACATGGAGTGTTGTCACAAGAAAGCATCATCCACCATCAGGGACCACCACCACCCAGGGCATGCTCTCTCCTCACTGCTGCCATCAGGAAGAAGGAAGTCCAGCCTCAGCACTCACATCCCCAGGTTCAGGAACATTTACTACTCCTCACCCATCAGGCTCCTGAACCAGAGGGGATAACTTCACTCAATTTCACTCTCCCCATCACTAAAAATTTCCCACAACCTGTGAACTCACATTCAAGGACTTCTCATCTCATGCTCTCAATATCCATTATTTGTTTATTTATTTATTTTTCATTATTTCTTTCTTCTTGTTGTCTTTCACAGTTTGTTGTCTTATACACGCTGGTCGAAGACCCAGGTTGGTGATGTTTTTTCATTGATTCTATTATGGTTAATATTCTATTATGGATTTATTGAGTATGCCCACAATAAAATGGCATACATGTACTTTAATAATAAATTTACTTTGAACTTTGAATTTTTATTCATAATGTGTCTCAGGCGTTAATCTTGAATCAGAACTGAGAGAAAAAAAAACTTTGGATGCATAAGATCATGAACAAGATATGAAATGTAGAGGCTATTTAGCTCATCATATCATTTAGCCAATCCAAAGAGGGCCAGCCAACCTATTCCTATCGGTACCAGACTCTTTGCAAAACAGATCTCAGCTTCTCAAATACACATTCAAACAGTGTTTAATTGGGATACTTGTTTCCGACTCAATGGGAAAAGTTCAGAGAAAAAGTTTTGAAGTGGTTGATAAAGGAAGGAGAGGGAGAGCAAACACCCAGGAGTATCTATGATTGTGTAGAAAACAGAAGAGATTAATTGAGTCATCAAATCCAATTACAGCCCTATCAGATTAACCATTTGTTCCTCACAGCATCTTCTCTTTTTGGATTATGTGGCCTTTTATTATTTAATCCATCCTGCCTTCCAACCTTTCACAGCTTTCCCTTTCATTTTCTCCAGTCATTTCACTTTTCTTTGTGATTCATTTTTATTTTATCCATGTCTTTTACCAGTTCTGCTGAAAAGGGGCCTTGAAAGACTAACCCTGTACTTCCCTCCACAGAAACTGCCTGACCTATTCATGTTTCCAGGATGTCCTGCTTTGGATTTTATTTATAACCTAATAATTTATCATCTTCTTTGGATCCATCCAAATGGGAGAGTTTTCCCATCTGCACAAAATCCTTCCAATCTACACACAAGAGTATGCAGATGATGGAAATCCAGAGTAACACACACAAAATGCTGGAAGAACTCAGCAGATCAGGCAGAATCTACAGAGAGAAATAAAGAGTTGACATTTCAGTCCAAGATCCTTCACCAGGACTTCGCAATCCTTACAATCTACATTGTATATGCTCCTCATGATATTGCAATACTGATCGGTTTCTGTCTCTGTCTCCCTTTTAGGCAATGGTTTCTAGACCTTTTCTATTCCCAGTTATAAAAGTCTTTACAAACAAATAAATTACAGTACTGTGCAAAAGTCTTACGTGTATATATATATATACATAGCAAGGGTACCTAAGATTTTTGTTGTACTGTAATCATTTTATGTATTGCATTGTACTGCTGCCACAAGAAAAACAGACCTCATGACATATGTGAGTGATGATAAACCTGATTTCTATTATGGAATATGAATATGAATATGGGTTTCTATTGTAGACTGAGAGTGGGAAGGGGGCAGGGAGAGGGGGGGAATCATGGTTAGGAAAAGGGGAGGGAGAGGGAAGCATCAGAGAGACATTCTTCAATGATCAATAAACCAATTAGAAACATAGAAAGCCTACAGTATAATACAGGCCCTTCGGCCCACAATGCTGTGCCGAGCATGTCCTTACTTTAGAAATACCTAGAGTTACCCATAACTCTCTATTTTTCTAAGCTCCATATACCTATCCAGGAGTCTCTTAAAAGATCCTATCGTATCTGCCTCCACCACTGTGGCCGGCAGCCCATTCCACGCACTCACCACTCCCTGTGTAAAAAACTTATCCCTCACATCTCTGCTGTACTTCCCAAGCACCTTAAAACTGCATCCTCTCATGTTAGCCATTTCAGTCCTGGGAAAAAGCCTCTGACTATCCACACGATCAATGCCTCTCATCATCTTGTACATCTCTAAAAGGTCACCTCTCATCCTCCGTCACTCCAAGGAGAAAAGGCCAAGTTCACTCAACTTATTCTCATAGGATGTACTCCCCAACGCTCTCCAGTTCTATAGTTTCCACATCCTTCCTATAGTGAGGCGACCAGAACTGAGTCCAGTACTCCAAGTGGGGTCTGACCAGGGTCCTATATAGTTGTAACATTACCTCTCAGCTCCTAAACTCAGTCCCATGATTGATGAAGGCCTATGCACTGTATGCCTTCTTACCCACAGAGTCAACCTGCACAGCAGCTTTGAGTGTCCTATGGACTCGGACCCCAAGATCCCTCTGATGCTCCACACTGCCAAGAGCCTCAGAATCAAATGACCTTGCCTGATGTCTCAGGGCTGGGTGTATCTACACCCATGCCATCCTCTGCCTGGCACTCCTTCTCTGCCACCTGACATACACCCTTCCCGTGGCCCACCACCCTCACCATTCCCAATGTCTTTTGCTCCGCCAGATTTACGAAACTCGCTCACCGCTCCACGTTGACAAATACAATACCAGGCATGGATACCCCATTCAGCTCTTCCAGCCTGGGTTGCCATCTAACAAACTATTGGCTGGTCTGATCATGGTTACCTTTCACTGCCCTTGCTGACCAAGAATTTCTCGAATTCTGCCACTGACATATTCAAACCCCCTTTGATGAAGGGAGTTCTAAAGATTCATGAACTTCTTAAACAGAAAACATGCCTTCTCATTTCTGTCCTAAAAGGCTGGCCTGCTGAAAGGCCTAGATGGGGTGTATGTGGAGAAGTTGTTTTCAATAATGGGAGTCTGGGACCAGAAGGCACAGACTCAGAATAGAAGTACTGTACGCTCCTTTAGTACAGAGATTATTTATTTATTCAGTAATACAGCGTGGAATTAGCCCTTCCAGCCCTTGAGCCACACTGCCCTAGCAACTCCTGATAAACCCTAACCGAATCACAGGACAATTCACAATGACCGATTAACCTACCCTGTTACGTCTGTGGACTGTGGCAGGAGACCGAACCATGCAGAGAAAACCTACCCACTCCACGGGGAGGACACACAGAGACACCTTACAGAATTGAACTCCAGGACACCCTGAGCAGTGCAGGCAGCTGTGGAGACCGAGTCATTTAAAAGAGAAGTCGATAAGTTTTTGATTAGTAAGTGTGTCCAAGGTTATGGGGAGTATTGTATTGTGAACAAAGTCACTGGGAAGACACTGAAGCTAATGAAAACAGAGTGTTTTATTCATCAAAATGAGACACTCTCAGTGGAAGAGGCCTGTTTGACCCAATATTACATGACATTTTGTATGCTAGAGATCAAAGGAGAATTCTGTATTTACTATGTATCTACAAAACTTCCTTTGAATTACATGTAATGTTCCACTGCTAATGTAGTGGCCTCTCTGTAATGTTTCACTGCTAAGGTAACGGTTTCTCTGTAGCAGCAATGTTTGGGTTATGACTAGAGATAACGGGGGCTTTGGAATGTGTGCTGGCCAATGAGTGGGATGTTGTTCTTTCTTGTGGATCTGAGAGCCGGGATTTTGTGGTCTTTTGCCGGGTGAGATGAGGAGGGAAGACGTGAATGGAGAGTTGGTAGACCACTGGACGAAGCAGACTTGGAGCAAGGGTCCAAGACACTTGGAGGAGGTTGATGGGGAACAAATGGACAGAGCTTCAACGTGCGCATTAGACTGTTTCATGTGAATGGGTTTTTTTTTCTTTTTTTGTTTGTTTCTTTACTAACCTATAGTCAAATTAAGAATTATAAAGCTCAAACATTTAACTGCATATTGTGGACTGTTTATTATTTCGTGCTACTGATTTGTAACAGGGGAAAACATCAAGCAGCACTCACCCAAACCAGATTCCTCAGGTTTGGCCAGGCCGGAGGCTGTCTTCCTCTAGGTTAAGCCACTAGCCGAACCGAGGGTTACAATTGTGGGGGTAACGTTCCAGGATTGATTTTGTTGGATGCTGTGTGATTACCCTGAGCATTGAACCAGTGGGGTAGATATTCGTATTCCAGATGAATTGTTAATTCACCTGTTAAGTACTGTTAAACTTGCGATTGTGGGCAGAGGTTTGATAAAATGGCGGGCGCAGCTCTAATTTTAATGCAGACCAGCACTGACGTAGCAGTGGCAGAGTGGGCTGAATCGAGTTTCCTGTAGGTGGGGGTGGAGATTTCAAAGACAGGGTTCTATCGTTTCTGAAGGGCGTTCCTGCCCCAGGGGTGAAGGCCATGTGTCAATTTGCCATCACGCTGAAGGTAGAGGGAAAGGAGGGGCAGGATCGAGCAATGGATCAATTGGGAGCTTCTGATGACGCCATTCCCCAAGTTTACTGTAACCTGACTGCTCTGAAAACAAATCAGCTGCTGGAATTAAGTTCTGGGGAAGTGGCAGCTGCTCAGCGAGATGACCCGGGCATCGGTACCATTTGGTCAGCAGTTGAAAAGGGAGATATGGCTGAGGCAGAGATGAAACATGCGGCGGTGTCTCCATTACTGAGAGGATGGCCTCGGCTGGAGTTGCGGAACCAGATCCTATACCGGATCATGTCAGCCCCGGACGGACCTTGGCGTTGCCATTTTGTTCTGCCGGAGAAGTATGGGAGGATTGCGTTGAAGTCACTTCATGATGACTCTGGACATTTGGGGGTTGAAAAGACCTATGGATTGCTCAGAGACCAGTTTTACCGGCCACGAATAAAGTCCGAGGTCGAACAATGCTTCATGTCGTGCATTCAATACATACGGAGGAAGACGCTGCCTATGCGGGCAGCTCCCTTGTCCCACCTGCAGAGTGCGGGACCCCTGGACCTGGTGTGTATGGATTTCCTATCAACAGACCTGATGCCAGCAACCCAACGTCTTAGTCATCATGGACAACTACACCAGATATGCTCAGGCTTTTCCTACCAAGGACCAGAGGGCGTCCATTGTGGCCAAAGTGTTATGGGAGAAGTATTTCATTTATTATGGCCTCCCCAAGTGGACACACAGTGATCAGAAATTGGATTTCGAGAGCAGACTTATCCATGAGTTCCTGGGCATGCTTGGAGTTGAGAAGTCAAGGACCACACCCTATCATCTGCAGGGTGATCCCCAGCCCAAGAGGTTAAATCAGACCTTGTTATACATGTTCGGGACCCTGGAGATCAGCAATAAGAGTAGGTGGAGTGAACATATTGGGCATCTGGTTCACTGTTACAACTGTACACGAAATGAAGCTACTGAGTACTCGCCATATTATCTGATGTTTGGGCACGAGGCAAGGTTGACAATTGACCTTTGTTTTGGGACAGACGAGGGTGACTTACCACTGAAGAATTATATGAAGTCTGATATGAGAAGAGAGCTGAAAAGGGACAGTGAATTAGCTGGGGTCACAGCTGCCAAGCAGAAACAAGGAAATAAGAGGAGGTATAATCAGAAAGTGAGGTTCTCCCAACTCCTACTGGGAGACCGAATCCTCGTAAGGAATTTGGGGCTACCTGGGAAATATAAGTTGGCCGACCACTGGGTGGCTACGCCCCATGTGGTGGAGAGTCAGATGCCAAACCTACCAGTTTTCCGGGTGAAACCAGAGGATGGGAATGGCCCTGTCAAGATTCTCCATCAGAACCACCTGTTGCTCCTGGATCAAGAGGTGCAGGTAGACCCAGAACCCGACTTGGAGCCTACACCTAGTAAGAGGACTCTGCGGAAATGTGAGGTGACCGCAGGGCCAACAGCAGGCAAGATTAGGCCAGCCCCGACCCCTGAGAGGGATACTGATTTGGAGGATGAGGACCTGGATGTGTGGCATATTCTTCCTTTTGCTAACTCCCCATTGATTGAGGAGGAGACTTCTAGCCCTTCTCCCACTGAGTCAGGTGAAGTGGTGGGGGGGGCTACTATCTGTGGACAGCCTGGGTTGCAGCAGCACCCTGCAAGGGATGAAACGGAGCTTGGCCACGGGACAGAGGGGTCCGAGTTGCAGGTGGACATGAGCAATAGGCCTAGCCAGGTAGACCAGAATTATCCCCAGTACTGTCTGAACCTGAAGAGTTAGGTGGGGGGTGGGGGGGAACGGAGGTCTCAGAGAATTAGGAGACCACTGGATAGCTGGCCTATGTAGCACTGCGGGAATAGAGTGTGGCCCCTACCATTTGGGGAGCTATGTCACTGCCTTCTACATCTGGATTGGACTTTTCTTTGCAGGAAGAGCGTTGGCGAATTATCTCAACGTCATGAGGACATGACTAAATCTGATGGGGGGAGAGGGTAACGCACTGTAAGGTTTAATTGCTAATGTGATGGCCTCTCTGTAATGTTCCACTGCTAAGGTAATGGTTTCTATGACTAGAGATAACGGGGGCTTTGGAATGTGCACCATCCAATGAGAGGCACGTTGTTCTTTCTTGTGGATCTGAGAGAAGGGATTTCATGGGCTTTTGTCAGGGAGAGATGAAGCGAGAAGATGTGAGTGGAGAGAGTTAGTAGACTGCCAGACGGAGTGGACCTGGAGTGAGGGTCCGAGGGTCCGCGACACTCAGAGGAGGTCGATGGGGAACGAATGGACGGAACCGTGAGCTCCAACGCACGCACTGGACTGTTTCATGTGAATGGGACTTTTTTCCTTTTTTTGTTTCTTTACTAACCTATAAACAAATTAAGAATTGTAAGGCTCAATAGTTTAATGGCATATTGTGTACTGTTTGTTATTTCATGCTACTGATTTGTAACAGGGGACACATCACGCAGTGTCCACCCAAACAAGATTTCTCAGGTTTGGCCGGGACCACAGGCTGTCTTCCCCTAGATTAAGCCACTAGCCGAACCTGAGTGTTGCATACATATAATTTTCACACCTCCTTCTTTGACTCCAGACATCCAAAACAGATGTTAATCAGCATCGTCCGGTTTTCATTTATCTGGTGTGCTCAGTTCCAGGAAATTATTGTCTAGGGCTGCATTTCAAATTTAATATACCATCCATGTTCAGGTCTAAAGATTGGTTGCAGGGTACATAATAATATTTGCTATGTACCCTAAGTTCAGAATATGCCCTAACAGGGATAAGTCAGCATAATGGGAAAACAAGATTGAATAGCAGAGAAGACACGATGAGCAGAATGGTCTAATTCTGCTCCTATGTGTTATGGTCTTATTATCTGCTATCTTCGAGAAAGAGAGACGTTCTTTTCATTTGCACCCTGTCAAAACCATCAAACCCTTCTCATCCTTTAATTCCAGCTGACATAAGCCTGGCCTGTCCGATGGTTCCTCATAAGACAGACCGCCCATTTGAGGAATTAGTTCAGTAAAACTTCTCTGGATTGCTAACACCTTCCCTTAATTAAAAAGACCAATCTTGTACATATTACTGCAGGTGAGTTCTCTCTATTATCCTAATAAACAAAGCTAAACCTCCCTACTTTTGCATTCAATTCCCACAGCAATAAACGATAACACCCTGTTAGCTTTCCTAATTATTGCAGTAAAAGCCACTCCAAAGGCGATTAATTCTGACCCTCAGAATTCTTTCAGTAATTTTTCCACCACTAATGTTGAAATTGCAGACCTGTAATTACTGGCCTTTTCCTCATGCTCTTCCTAAAAAAAGATTCACATTCACGATATTCCAGTCAGTTGGCCACATTTTGAGGCCAAAGAAAATTAATTGGAAAATCAATTTCAGAGCACAGCTGCCTGCTCCCTTGCCTCCCTGGCAGTTTGGGATATATTTCCTCCAGTCCTGGGGATCTATCTACTTTTAAGACCACTAAGACATCTCATACCTCCTATTTTTTTATTAATTTGAAAGAGATAAAGATTAACTTTATCTATCACATGCACATTAAAACATACAGTGAAAATGCATCATTTCCATCAAACCAAGTCAGCAAGAATTGTGCTGGGGGAAGCCCACAGCTGTCGCCACATAGCAGGCCCACAACTTATTAAACCTAACTTGTACATCTTTGAACGTGGGAGGAAACCAGAGCAAGTGGAGGAAACCCACGCAGTCACGGGGAGAAGAGACAAACTCCTTACAGCCAGCAGTGGAAATTGAACCCCAATTGGTGATTGATAGCACTGTGAAGCGATGCACTAACCAATACACTACAGTTGTTCCCCAAATTCACCGATGACCTTATCTATCTTTATAGTGTATACCGATGAGAGGTAATCCTTTAAAGGCATTTACTTATGGCCCCACAACAGGTTATTGGCAAAACACCTCTGAACAGCAGTGGCAATATTTACAGCTCCACCATTAGAACCTTTTACTACCCCTCTCTACAGCTAAATGTGTTTGAATTAGGGGAGAAGGAAGCTTGATAATGGAGGGAGCTGGAATGAGATTGGTTTATTGTTGTCACGTGTACAGTTAACAGCTTGTCTGGTATTTTGTTCACACAGGTCAAAATGATTTAACAGTGCACTGAGATGGTACAAAGTAAAACAACTGCAGAATGCAGAATGAAGTGTAATGCCTACAGAGTAAGTTCTGTGCAGGTAAACAGTAAGGTCCAAGATCATAACAAGGTAGATTGTGAGGTCAAGAGTCCATTCTGTTGGACTAGAAAACCATTCGATTAGATTAAAGAGAACAATGAGGGACGCTGATGCATAACGCTAACTGAAGAAGATGGTGCCCATGAACAACACAACCAAAGGCGACGTTCTGCAGACAGTTCACGAAACTATTTCTTTTCCTCCTTCTTTCAAATATGATTCTACTATGAAGCTGCGTACAATTGGAACCTGTGCTTTACATTTTGGTGGTGTGTTTTCAGGCCGATTAAGCAATCTGACACTCTGCTGTCTCTGAGGGAGATGGGTGAGGGAATTTCCAGTGGAGTGTGCGGCCTGGAGGCCAAGGAGGCTGGAGAGTGGCTCAGCAGATCTATTGAATAATAACATAACAGGATCAATAAAAGATCAAAAAGAGTGCAGAAAAGGCAACAAACTGTGCAAATACAAATATAAATAAATAGAAATAAATAATGAGACCATGAGATAACAAGGTAGAGTCCTTAAAGTGAGATAATTGGTTGTGGGAATATCTCAATGGATGGGCAAGTGAGTGTAGTTAACCTCTTCTGTTGAGGGGCATGTGGCCAAGTGGTTAAGGCATTGGACTAGCTACCTAAAGGTTCTGAGTTCGAGCCCCAGCCGAGGAAACATGTTGTGTCCTTGAGCAAGGCACTTAATCACACATTGCTCTGCGACGACACTGGTGCCAGGCTGTATGGGTCCTAATGCCCTTCCCTTGGATAACATTGGTGTCGTGGAGAGGGGAGACTTGCAGCATGGGCAACTGCTGGTCTTCCATACAACCTTGCCCAGGCCTGCGCCCTGGAGAGTGAAGACTTTCCAGGCACAGATCCATGGTCTTGCAAGTCTAAAGGATGCCTTTACTGAGGGGTAGCAACTGTTCTTCAACCTTTTGGTACAAGTCCTGAGGCTCTTGTACCTTCTACCTGATAGTAACAGAGAGAAAAGTGCATGGCCTGGGTGATGAGGATCTCTGATGATCAATGCTGCTTTCCTACAGGCCTGATATGATATTTCCTTGGATCTTGAGATAGACTAGTGTAGAAATTGCAGGGGCCCTGGCAGAAATATTTAAAATGTCCTTAGCCATAGGTATGGTGCCGGAGGACTGGAAGGTAGCTCATGTGTTCCGTTGTTTAGAAAAGGTTCCAAAAGTAAACCAGATAATTACAGGCCAGTGAGCCTGATGTCTACTACTACTACTACGTCAACTCAGGCCTAGGGGGCCGGCGTCGGGCACGATGACGAACTCTCCACATCTCCCTCTCCCTCATCAGTGTGTTCAGTTCATCTACATTAGCCGCGCCACTGTCTTCTAGGAGCGTGTTGACCATAGTTTTGGGAGGGCGCCCAGGGTTCATCCTCCCATGCTTGGGCTCCCATATGATGACTAGGCTGGCAGGTAGCTCGGGGTGGCGTAGACAGTGCCCTGCTAGTTGCAGTCTTCAGCCTGACGTCAGTAGTAGGTAAATTACTGGAAGGTGTTCTGAGAGATTGGATATACAAATATTTGGACAGCCAAGGGCTGATTAAGGATAGTCAGAATGGCTTTGTACGTGGTAGATCGTATTCAACGAATCTTGTAGAGTTTTTCGAGGAGGTTACCAAGAAAGTAGATGAAGGAAAGGCTGTGGATGTTGTCTACATGGACTTTAGTAAGGCCTTTGACAAGGTCCAACATGGGAGGTTAGTTCAGAAGGTTCAGACACTAGGTATCCATGGAGAGGTTGTAAACTGGGTTCGAAATTGGATGTGTGGGAAAAGACAGAGAGTGGTAGTGGATGATTGCTTATCGGACTGGAGGCCTGTGACTAGTGGTGTGCCTCAAGGATCTGTGCTGGGACCATTGATTTTTGTTGTCTATATCAATGATCTAGATAATAATGTGGTAAATTGGATCAGCAAGTTTGCTGATGACACTAAGATTGGAGGCATTGTGGACAGCGAGGAAGGCTTTCAAAGCTTGCAAAGGGATCTGGACCAACTGGAAAAATGGGCCAGAAAACGGCAGATGGAATTTAATGCAGACAAGTGTGAAATGTTGCATTTTGGAAGGACAAATCAAGGTAGGACATACACAGTAAATGGTAGGGCACTGAGGAGTGCAGAGGAACAAAGAGATCTGGGAGTTCAGATACATAATTCCCTGAAAGTGGCATCACAGGTAGACAGGGTTGTAAAGAAGGCTTTTGGCATCCTGGCATTCATAAATCAAAGTTTTGAGTATAGGAGTTGGGATGTTATGGGGAGGTTGTATAAGACATTGGTGAGGCCAAATTTGGAGTATTGTGTGCAGTTCTGGTCACCTAATTATAGAAAGAATATCGGTAAGATTGAAAGAGTGCAGGGATTTACTAGGATGTTGCCGGCTCTTCAGGAGTTGAGTTACAGAGAAAGATTGAACGGGTTAGGACTTTATTCCTTGGAGGGTAGAAGAATGAGGGGAGATTTGATAGAGGTTTACAAAATTATGAGGAGTACAGACAGATTAAATGTGAATGGGCTCTTTCCACTTAGATTAGGAGAGATAAATATGAGAGGACATGGCTTTAGGGTGAAAGGAGAAAGGTTTAGGGGGAACATTAGGGGAAACTTCTCCACTCAGAGAGTGGAGGGAGTGTGGATCGAGCTGCCATATGACGTAGTAAATGCAGACCCATTCTTAAGTTTTAAGAATAAATTGGATAGGTACATGAATGGGAGAGGTCTGGAGGGTTATGGACTGCATGCAGGTCAATGGGACTAGCGGAAAAATGTTTCGGCACAGACTTGAAGGGCCGAATGGCCTGTTTTCTCTGCTGTAGTGTTCTATGGTTCTAATTAAGAATTAAGATGGCAGCTTCACCAGAAAGGAGATGTGAAAGAGGTGATTGGTTCAGAAAGCAGTGGGAAGAAAAGCTGCTCTTGAGTCTGTGAGACCTGGCTTTCAAGCTCCTGTAAATTTTCTCAGAAGGTAGAAAATGCAATAGCTAGGGTTTCTCAGTAAACTATTCTGCTTCATATTTCTATTGAGTCCTGGTTCTCCTTCCTCCCTGCTATACTGGAGCAATTCACAGTGGTCAATTAACCTAGCAGCCAGCATGTCTGTGTGACTTGGGAGAAACTGAAGCCCCGGGGAAGCTCACAGAGCCACCAAGCAGGCCCCACACAGAAACAAAATAAATCAAAGCAGGAAAAGCCCATGTGGCCTCTATCACTCAATACAGTTGATCTTGTAAGTCATCCAGCTACCTCTCTGGTGCCCACATCACTTCATTCCCTGAAATGCCCAAAGATCTACCTATCTAAGCCTTGCATACATTTAGATGAGGCACTAATGAGAAGTAGATAAGAATTCTGAACATCTACAATATCGCAGTCCTCAGGGATGATCAGACTCACCCCATGATCAGTTCCAGATCTTCCAGCTTGACAAAGTTGCCTCGCAGCACCTACCCTTCAATCCCTTGGTGAACTCACCTTCTGTTCATCTGAACTCCAGAGATTCGGGGACATTTCATCTCAGAAGATCCCTCTCATCACATTCCCAGAATCATTCTTGTGAATCTTCCCAGCATCAGTGCTAAGGAAAAATTCCCTGGTTACAGAGACCAGAACTACTTGTATTTCTCACCAGAGTCCTGATAGAGTGATGCAAAACCTCCTCATTCTTATACCCCAGTCCCAATTAAGGCCAGTATACCATTTGCCTTCCTAATTGCTTGCAATACCAATATGTCTCCTGAACCAGCGCACCAAGATCCCTCTGGATGCCCCATTTGCTAGATTCTTAAATCCAACACAATAGAACAACAGAAGAGCAGAATTAGACCATTTAGCCTACTGAGTTTCCTCCACTCTTCAATTATATTGAATTTATTATCCCTTTCAACCCCGCTCTCCTCCAAGAGGACCACAACCTTGTTGTAGGGTTTGGAGGCTTGTGTGTCTCAATGACCTGGAGGACTATGTCGGCTGGAGTCAGGGCCTTGTAGAGACACCCATGCCAAACAGGTCAAAGGGTAGAAGCCAGACTAAGAGTGGTCCACCAGTCTTCCAGGTTCTGGGGTTCAGCCCCAAGCTAACAACCCTGACTGGTCCAAAAAAAATTGTTACGGAAACAGCAACGAAGAATCCTTTGATATCCGTGTGTGACTGAGGACCCTGAACCACACCTGGGGCATAGTAGAGAAGATGGCCAAGGACAGACAGAAACAGAGGAACTTCATTGCTTCAGCGCCAGCAACATAACAGGTATGTTCCTCCGAAACCCACTCTCCGGCCTTCTCCCTGTAACATTTGACATCCTTATTAATTAAAAACCTGGCATAGTAGTGTAACACTTCACAGTCCCGGCAACCTGGGTTCAGTTCACATCGCTGCCGCAAGGGGTTTGTACGTTCTCCTCCCATGACCGTGTGGGTTTCCTCCGCGGGCTCTGGTTTCCTCTCACAGTCCAAAGACATGTGGGTCAGTGGGTTAATTGGTCACATGGGTGGAATTGGGCAGTGTCAGCTCATTGGGCCAGAAGGGCCCGTTCCCGTGCTGTACCTCTAAATAAGTAAGGATAAATAAGTAACTTTCCCCTCCATATCATAAGATTCAGGGTTGTTTATTGTCATTCTTCAGCACACGAGTGTAAAGGAGACCAAAGTGATTGTTACTCTGGATCCGATGCAGCATAAAACAACACTATGCATAACAAACACAGTGAAAAGCACGATAAATGTAGATACTTAAGACTGGCTTCTATACATAGACTGATTGTATGTACAATGATTCTATATACCTAACAATCAGTTTAGGTACACCAGTGTCAGTACACACGAGACTCCAAAAGGAAATGATGAAGTTGTGGTGGTGGGATGTGCGGGATATGGGTTAGTGGGTGGAGGTGTTGACCCTCTAACCATTAACCCACACAAATTATCAAAACCCATTTAGTCAGTCAGGCTGGATAGCACAGATACTGTTGAATCTACTGACTAAAAAGTAACAATTTCTTTTTCTCTCAAAACATTCGCACGTAATAAAATATACCAATGCTTACAGTTATTGCCAACTAGCTTAGAAGCACAATATATGTTGTACATTAAACATTCCTTGTTTGAACTCTTTTCCATTGAAGAGATACATTTAAAAAAAATCACCAGGCAGACTAAATGTCTCTTATAAAGTATTATTTTTAAATCCTTTCTTCCTGGTAAGAATGGATTCAGAGGGTGTCATAAAACTGAAATTGCCAGTGACAAGCCAGCTTCTCCATAAAGGTCAGATGCAACCTCTCAGCACTTTGACTAATAAATGCTACGTTACGTATTTCGAACACTGTTACCTCCTACGCAGATGCTCTAAGCTACTCCGGAAAATGCATCGCACAATGATATTCTATAAGGAACTGCATACATGAACCAGAGGAGAGATGTTGATTTACCTTCAGAAACTCCCTGCCTAAACCTCGCTTCCTTTTTAACCCTTCTTAAACGTTCCTCTTTCTCTGCTGCTGCGATGAGGCCACACTCAGGTTGGAGGAGCAACACCTTATATTCCGTCTGGGAAGCTTCCAACCTGATGGCATGAACATTGATTTCTTGAACTTCCGGTAATTCCCCCCCCCCCCCGCCCCATTCTCCTTCACCATTCCTCACTCCTATTTCCCTCCCTCATTTTATCTCCTTACCTGCCCATCACCTCCCGCTAGTGTTCCTCCCCTTTCTTCCACGGCCTACTGTTCTCTCCTATCAGATTCCCCCTTCTCCAGCCCTTTATCTCTTTCACCAATCAGCTTCCCAGATCTTTACTTCAGCCCCACCTCCTCTTCTGGTTTCACCTATCACCTGCCACCTTGTACTTCTTCCTCCCTTCCCCCCACCTTCTTACTCCTGACGAAGGGTCTCAGTCCAAAATGTTGACTGTTTACTCTTTTCCATAGATGCTGCCCGGCCTCCAGTACTTTGTGTGTCTTGCTTTGGACTTCCAGCATCTGCCGATTTTCTTGTGTATGTGACGTTCCTCTTTTGCTCAGTTTCTGCTCGCCAGTCCTTATGTACCTCATCACTTATCATTTCTTGGTAAGTCTTCTGTGATTTTTTGACATGCTCTATTACATAAGTCATAGGATAAATGAAAGTTATTAACTGTCACCATAGTCATGTCTGGGGTGTCAGTTTGACTTTCAAAGACTCAGTAACACTGAGAATGGGAAAGGGGGGGGGATCTTCAGGGTAATGCAGAAGGAATCTGAACTGCTTTTGCCTGACCCACAACTGTCAGTACTCCACACACACTCTGTCAGAGGAGGCCTGGAAGATCAGTAGCCCAAGATGCAGATTTCTGGTCGGATTACAGCTTCTGCCTAACTCACAAAACAATTCGAGCTTTGCCCTTTAGACTTTGAAGGGTTCCACAAATGCGACGTCGCTGGACCCAGGGGACCCCTGCTCGGGGAAGGGACTACTACCGCTGTGCCCCCTCTGCAATATCACTGAGGCCAGAGTACCAGTCTGATGGGCTGGCTTAGAATTTTTGAAAGCAGCTGCCAATTTATTATCTTTCCTTTGACAGTTTAGAGCAGTGGTCTCCAGGAAAGCTGCTTCGAAAAGGAGAGTTCAAGTTCAAGTTTACAGCTGTCAGAGGCATACGTACACAAGGAATAAATGCCACGAAAATGAGCTTTTTCCAGCAGCAGCAGCTCAGCATATTACAAGGCAAGGACAAACACTAGTTAACATAAATTAACATAGATTATACATAAACTACACATGTGAAAAGTAAACAGTCAGATAAATGTAATGAAACTAGTGCAAGATTGAGAAAGCAGAACAATATAGTCCAAGGTAGTGCTGGAGTTATTCGCCTCTGTTCAAGAACCCGGAATCTGCTGTCTTTTGCGGCTCCAGTCCAGGAGCCTGATGGCAGTGGGGAAGGAGCTGTGCTGTGCACTGAGGTGTGGGTCATCAGCCTCCTGCAGGATGGAGAAGAGGACTTGGCCAAGGTGGTGGGAGCTTGCTGTTTGAAATGGGATAGAATGCTCTTATCATAACAGGTAACTCTGCCCAGTTAGTGCTACTGTCTCTAATCTCTTAGGACCGAGGTTCACTCCTGACCTCAGGTGCTGTCCATGCGCAGTTGGTGCCCCCTCCTCGTGTCCAGGTGGGTTTTCATCAGGGGCTCATGCTCCCTCCAACATTCAAAAAGTATGTTTTTACGCTAATCAGCTTCTAAATTACCCCACTGTTGGTCAGTGACAAACAAGTCTCTAATGAGGCTACGTGAGCTACAGGGAAGAACGGGACAGAGAATAGTGTAAAGACTTGGCAGATCAGGCAGTAGCTATGAAAGAGAACCAGCTCATATTCCAGGTTGAGACACTTCATCTGAACAGGTTAGGTTTATGCAGCAGAGAAGGTTCAATGGTTTGATGGTTCAATTTAATATCAGAGAATATATACAATATATAGCCTGAAATTCTTGCTCTCCATAGACATCCTCAGAACAGAATAAACCCAAAGAATGAACGACAGGAAAAAACAAGAACCCCAAAGGCCCCCTCCCCCTCCCATGTAAAAGCAGCATCAACACTCCCCCTCCCCCACATACTCTAATATAAAGCATTAGCATTCCCACCACCCACCATGCCAACAACAGCAAAGCCCACAAAGATGGTCTGCAGTACATCAAAACTAACTCTTCACTCCAACATTTAAGTGTCTCTCAGGCTCCCTCTCTCACTAACAAGGGAGAGACAGATATTGCTCCTTCCACAGTGAGAAGGGAGACAATAGTCACTATTTCACTGTTACAGTCAGTCTGAAGAGTCGCCTTTATTTCAAGTTCCCCAAAACAAAAATCAGCAGCAGCTCTCTCATCATCGTCACCAAGAGAGAGAGGGGGGGGGGGTGTGGAGCTGAAGATGTTTACTAAGCAAAGAGTTGATGGGATTAATCTGGAAACTGGCACAGATCCAATAGATTGGATGACTTCCTTCACTGCTGTACTGTCTCTTCATGTTCACCATATTTATTTATTTATTATTTCTTTCCTTTTGTATTTACACAGTTTGTTGTCTCACACACACTGGATGAATGCTCAAATTGATGCAGTATCTTATTGCTTCTATCATGGTTATTATTCTATTATGGTTTATTGAGTATACCCACAAGAAAATGAATCTCAGGGTTGTATATGCTGACATCTATGTACTTTGATATCAACTTTTCTTTGAACTTTCTCCACCCATCCCAATATTAGAGCTATAGCTCTTTCAGGATGCCCTGTAGTTCTACCCTTAGCATTACACAGCGTGTTAATCGAATCTTAATTGCACTTAACTGGCTTCACTTAATCGGAGATGTTCCCTTTGTTTTACTCATCTTTCCTCCACTTTATTGGCAACCCAAGTCTAACTAGCTTTCTCTTCTGATGAAAGGTTCTGGATGTTTGTGTGGTTCTGGTCACCTACTGACAGAAAAAATATCAATAATCATGGAAGACTATAGAGAACATTTATAGAGATGTTGCTGGGACTTCAGGAGCCGAGTTATAGGGAAACATTGAATAGGTTAGGACCTTATTCGCTGGAGAATGAGGGGAGATCTTATAGAGGCATACAAAATTGTGAGGGGGGTAGATAGGGTGAATGCTCGCGGGCATTTTCCCTTCAGGTTGCGTGAGACTGCTACTAGAGGTCATAGGTTTGGGGTGAAATGTGAAATACTTAAAGCAAATCTGAGGCAGAACTTCTTTCACTCAAGGGGTGGTGGTGTGAATTTGGAACGAGCTGCCAGTGGAAGTAGTAGATGTAAGATCAATTGTAACATGGTCACAAGATCAATTGTAACATGAAAGATGGCAGATGGAGTTTAATGCTGATAAGTGAGAGCTGCTACATTTTGGTAGGACTAATCAAAATAGGACATACACGGTAAATGGTAGGGCATTGAAGAATGCAGTAGAACAGAGGGATCTAGGGATAATGGTGCATAGTTCCCTGATGGTGGAATCTCATGTGGATAGGGTGGTGAAGAAAGCTATTGGTATGCTGGCCTTTATAAGTCAGAGCATTTAGTATAGGACTTGGGATGTAATGTTGAAATTGTACAAGGCATTGGTGAGGCCAAATTTGGAGTATTGTGTACAGTTCTGGTCACCGAATTATAGGAAAGATGTCAACAAAGTAGAGAGAGTACAGAGAAGATTTATTAAAATGTTACCTGGGTTTCATCACCTAAGTTACAGAGAAAGGTTGAACAAGTTGGGTCTTTATTCTTTTGAACGTAGAAGATTGAGGGGGGACTTGATAGAGATATTTAAAATTATGAGGGGGATTAATAGAGTTGACGTGGGTAGGCTTTTTCCATTGAGAGTGGGGGAGATTCAAACAAGAGGACATGAATTGAGAGTTAAAGGGCAAAAGTTTAGGGGTAACATGAGGGGGAACTTCTTTACTCAGAGAGTGGTGGCTGTGTGGAACGAGCTTCCAGCAGAAGTGGTTGAGGCAGGTTCGATGTTGTTGTTTAAAGTTAAATTGGACAGCTATATGGACAGGAAAGGAATGGAGGGTTATGGGCTGAGTGCAGGTCAGTGGGACTAGGTGAGAGTAAGAGTTCGGCACAGACTAGAAGGGCCTGTTTCCGTGCTGTAATTGTTATATGGTTATATGGTTATTTAAGAGAAGTTTGGATATGTAGATGGATGACAAATATGGAGGGCTATGGATGTGCCAGGTAGATGAGGCTGGGAAGAAGACCAAGCCAGTATGGACTAGATGGCCTGAAGGGCCTGTTTCCATGCTGTAGTGTTCAATGATTCTATGAAACATTAACTGTATCTCTCTCCACCAATGCTGCCTGGGTTTTTTATTACTGTGAGCAGTTCTGGACCCCTTATCTAACAAAAGATGTGCTCGCATTGCAGAGAGTCCTTAGCAGGTTCACAAAAATCATCCCAGGAATAAAAACGTTAATGTATAAGGAGGGTTTGATGGCCCTGGGCCTGTGTTTGCTAGAGTTTAGAAGAATGGAGGAGGGAGCTCTCTTTGAAACTATTGTACACTGAAAGGCCTAGATAGGGAGGACATGGAGTTGAAGTTTCCTATAGTGGATGAGTGGACCAGAGGGCACAACTTCAGAATAGAAGGACATCTATTTAAAACAGAGATGAGGAATTTCTTTAGCCCAAGGGTGGTGAATCTGTGGAATTCATTGCCCAGATGGCTGTGGAGGCCAAGTCATTGAGAAAGTTTAAATCAGAGGTTGATTGGTTCTTGATTAGTAAGGGCATCAAAGGTTACAGGGAGAAAACAGGAGAATGAAGTTGAAAGCTACTTCTACTCTTATGTCTTAAGATCTTGTGGTCAAATGATCTTTTCAACATTGGATTTTATTGCAAAGGCCCATTCAGATATTCTCATTCAGATTGGCTACATTGAGGTATACAGTCTGAGCTAATGAATGGGTGCTCATGATGTATCCCTGTAAACAGAGTTGGTGTTTAGAAACTTAGAAACATAGAAAACATACAGCACAATACAGGCCCTTCGGCCCACAAAGCTGTGCCAAACATGTCCCTACCTTAGAACTAGGCTTTATCCATAGCCTTCTATTTTTCTAAGCTCCATGTAGCTATCCAGGAGTCTCTTAAAAGACCCTATCGTTTCCACCTCCACCACCGCCACCAGCAGCCCATTCCACGCACTCACTACTCTCTGCGTAAAAAACTTACCCCTGGCATCTCCTCTGTATCTATTTCCAAGCACCTTAAAACTATGACCTCTCGTGCTAGCCATTTCAGCCCAGGGGAAACGCCTCGGACTATCCACACGATCAATGCCTCTCATTATCTCGTACACTTCTATCAAGTCACCTCTCATCCTCCGTCGCTCCAAGGAGAAAAGGCCAAGTTCACTCAACCTATTCTCATAAGCCATGCTCCCCAATCCAGGCAACATCCTTGTAAATCTCCTCTGCACCCTTTCTATGGTTTCCACATCCTTCCTGTAGTGAGGTGACCAGAATTGAGCACAGTACTCCAAGTGGGGTCTAACCAGCTGCAACATTACCTCCTGGCTCCTAAACTCAATCCCACGGTTGATGAAGGCCAATGCATCGTATGCCTTCTTAACCACAGAGTCAACCTGCGTAGCAGCTTTGAGTGTCTTATGGACTCGGACCCCAAGATCCCTCTGATCCTCCACACTGCCAAGAGTCTAACCATTAATACTATATTCTGCCATCATATTTGTTGTTTAATAAAGTTGGTCTGGAAAATAACAACAGAAGTTATTGAAGAAAATCATGATGTTGTACTCAACAACTGAAAAGGAAAAAAATAACAAATTAATGCTTCAAGCACAGTTACAAATCCAATAATCTTTCTCATAAAAAGAAAGAGTACATACCAAATTTTTACAGGGCTGCAAGGTGGCTTATAGTCAAGGTGCTTTCTGTGGTGCATTCTAGATTCAAGTAGGAAGCGCGGTTGCCAAGATAAGGATAGAAATGTCCCACAAACTGAAGAATGAATTGGGAGAAATTGTTATGGGAAACAGAGAAATGGCAGACGAATTTAATAAGTACTTTGGATCTGTCTTCACTAGGGAAGACACAAGCAATCTCCCAGATGTATGGATGGGCCAAGGACATAGGGTAACAGAGGAACTGAAACAGATTGACATTAGGAAGGAAACAGTGATGAGTAGACTGATGGGACTGAAGGCTAACAAATCCCCAGGTCCAGATGGTCTGCATCCTAGGGTACTAAAGGAGGTGGCTCTGGAAACTGCGGATGCATTGGTGATCATTTTCCAATGTTCCTTAGATTCAGGATCAGTTCCTGAGGATTGGCGAATGGCTAATGTTATTCCACTTTTTAAGAAAGGAGGGAGGGAGAAAACAGAGAACTATTGCCCTGTTAGCCTAACATCAGTAGTGGGGAAGATGCTAGAGTCCATTATTAAAGATGAAATAGCGGCATATCTTGATAACAGTGATAAGATTGGGCCAAGCCAGCATGGATTTACCAAGGGCAAATCATGCTTGACTAATCTATTGGAGTTTTTCGAGGATGTAACCAGGAAGATAGACGCTGGAGATCCAGTGGATGTGGTGTACCTTGACTTTCAGAAGGCATTTGATAAGGTACCGCTTAGGAGATTGGTGGGTAAAATCAGAGCTCATGACATTGGGGGGAGGATATTGACATGGATAGAAAACTGTTTGGCAGATAGAAAGCAAAGGATAGCAGTGAATGGGTGTTTCTCGGAATGGCAGGTGGTGACGAGTGGGGTGCCACAGGGCTCGGTATTGGGACCACAGCTGTTTACGATTTACGTCAATGATTTAGAGGAAGGCATTGTGAATAACATCAGCAAGTTTGCTGATGATACTAAGCTGGATGGCAGTGTGACATGTGATGAGGATGTTAGGAGAATTCAAGGTGACTTGCTGGGTGAGTGGGCAGAAACTTGGCAGTTGGCGTTTAATGTGAATAAGTGTGAGGTTATTCACTTTGGGAACAAGAACAAGAAGGCAGATTATTATCTGAACGGTGTGGAGTTAGGCAAGGGTGAAATACAAAGAGATCTAGGAGTACTTATTCATCAGTCTCTGAAGGTGAATGAGCAAGTGCAGCAGGCAGTGAAGAAGACTAATGGAATGTTAGCCTTTATTACAAAGGGAATTGAGTACAAGAGCAAGGAAATCCTTTTGCATTTGTACAGGGCCCTGGTGAGACCACACCTGGAGTATTGTGTGCAGTTTTGGTCTCCAGGGTTAAGGAAGGACATCCTGGCTGTGGAGGAGGTGCAGCGTAGGTTCACTAGGTTAATTCCTGGGATGTCCGGACTGTCTTACTCAGAGAGGTTAGAGAGACTGGGCTTGTACACGCTGGAATTAAGGAGATTGAGGGGGGATCTGATTGAGACATATAAGATTATTAAGAGATTGGACAAGATAGAGGCAGGAAATATGTTCCAGATGCTGGGAGAGTCCAGTACCAGAGGGCATGGTTTAAGAATAAGGGGTAGGTCATTTAGGACAGAGTTGAGGAGGAACTTCTTCTCCCAGAGAGTTGTGGAGGTGTGGAACGTGCTGCCTCAGAAGGCAGTGGAGGCCAATTCTCTGGATGCTTTCAAGAAGGAGCTAGATAGGTATCTTATGGATAGGGGAATCAAGGGTTATGGGGACAAGGCAGGAACCGAGTATTGATGGTAGATGATCAGCCATGATCTCAGAATGGCGGTGCAGGCTCAAAGGGCCGAATGGTCTACTTCTGCACCCATTGTCTATTGTCTATTGTCTATTAACTGCAATGCGATGGTAAGAAAACAATAGATTTCATTTGCATGCCAGAGGGACCAGGTGAGTTGAAGGAGAAACAGAGATCATTGTCAGCTCTCGACGTGGGAGGTGACCTATGTCTGTGGAGGATGTCATCAAAGTCACAGAAGCAAGGCGAATGAGTCTGTCCTCATCACTACCCAACTCTTCAGGAGGTGAGTCATATGGTAGATGCAGATATGCAAATAAGCCTCCTACCCACCTCGCCTGAATCTGCTGCGTTGGAACTCATAGTAACAGGAGAAATAGTTCACAAGTTCTGAAATTATAATGAGTTGCAATTTTTAGTACAGACGTGTTCTCAAGAGGACCTAAGTAGGTGAGGGGGAGGAGGGGAGGGAGCAAGAGCGTGACCTTGGAAATTCTGGAGAGTAAAATAGCGGAAAGAAGATTATGAATGGAATAACACAAAGTCGCAGAGTCAATAGACAATAGACAATAGGTGCGGGAGTAGGCCATTCGGCCCTTCGAGCCAGCACCGCCATTCGCTGTGATCATGGCTGATCATCCACAATCAGTACCCTGTTCCTGCCTTCTCCCCATATCCCTTCACTCCGATATCTTTAATAGCTCTATCTAACTCTTTCTTGAAAGAATCCAGAGAATTGGCCTCCACTGCCTTCTTAGGCAGAGCATTCCACAGATCCACAACCCTCTGTGTGAATAAGTTTTTCCTCAACCCCGTTCTAAATGGCCTACCCCTTATTCTTAAACTGTAGCCTCTGGTTCTGGATTCCCCCAACATCTGGAACATGTTTCCTGCCTCTAGCGTGTCCAATCCCATAATAATCTTACATGTTTCAATCAGATCCCCTCTCATCCTTCTAAATTCCAGTGTATACAAGCCCAGTCACTCCAATATTTCAACATATGACATTCCCACCATCCCTGGAATTAACCCAGTGAACCTACGCTGCACTCCCTCCATAGCAAGAATGACCTTCCTCAAATTTGGAGACCAAAACTGCACACAATACTCCAGGCGGGGTCTCACCAGGACCTTGTACAACTACAGAAGGACCTCTTTGCTCCTATACTCAACTCCCCTTGTTATGAAGGCCAACAGGCCATTAGCTTTCTTCACTGCCAGCTGTACCTGTATGCTTACTTTCAGAGACTGATGAACAAGGACACCTAGATCTTGTTGTACTTCCCCTTTTCCTAACTTGACACCATTCAGATAGTGCCTTCTTGTTCTTGCCACCAAAGTGGATAACCTCACAATTATCCACATTAAACTGCATCTGCCATGCATCTGCCCACTCACCCAATCTGTCCAAGTCACCCTGTATTCTCATAACATCCTCGTCACATTTCACACTGTCACCCAGCTTTGTGTCATCTGCAAATTTGCTAATGTTACTGTTAATCCCTTCATCTAAATCATTAATGTATATTGTAAATAGCTGCGTTCCCAGCACCAAGCCTTGCGGTACCCCACTAGTCACTGCCTGCCACTCTGAAAAGGACCCGTTAATCCCTACTCTTTGTTTCCTGTCTGCCAACCAATTTTCTATCCATGTCAGTACCCTTCCCCCAATACTGTGTGCTCTAATTTGCCCACTAACCTCCTATGTGGGACCTTATCAAAGGCTTTCTGAAAGTCCAGGTACACTACATCCACTGGCTTTCCCATGTCCATTTTCATAGTTACATCCTCAAAAAATTCCAGAAGATTAGTCAAGCATGACTTCCCCTTTGTAAATCCATGCTGACTCAGACCGATCCTGTTACTGCTATCCAAATGTGCCACTATTTCATCTTCTATAATTGACTCCAGCATCTTCCCCACCACTGATGTCAGACTAACTGGTCTATAATTGCCTGTTTTCTCTCTCCCTCCTTTCTTAAAAAGTGAGATAACATTAGCTACCCTCCAATCCACAGGAACTGATCCTGAATCTATAGAACATTGGAAAATGATTACCAATTCGTCCACGATTTCTAGAGCCACTTCCTTAAGTACCCTGGGATGCAGACCATCAGGCCCTGGGAATTTGTCAGCCTGCGTCCCATCAGTTTACCCAACACCATTTTCTGCCTAATGCGAATTTCCTTCAGTTTCTCCATTACCCTAGGTCCTCTGGCCACTATTACATCTGGGAGATTGTTTGTGTCTTCCCTAGTGAAGACAGATCCAAAGTACCTGTTCAACTCGTCTGCTATTTCCTTGTTCCCCATAATAATTTCACCCGTTTCTGTCTTCAAGGGCCCAACTTTGGTCTTAACTAATTTTTTCCTCTTCACATACCTAAAGAAGCTTTTACTATCCTCCTTTATATTCTTGGCTAGCTTACCTTCGTACCTCATCTTTTCCCCCCGTATTGCCTTTTTAGTTATCTTCTGTTGCTCCTTAAAAGTCATAGAGCATTACAGCACAGAAACAGGCCATTCAGCCCATCTTGTCCATCCTGAACTGTTATTCTGCCTGGTCCTATTGACCTGCAACTGGATCATAGCCCTCCACACACTTCCCGTCCATGTGCTTATACGACAAGTACTGGAGGAATTCAGCAAGTCGAGCAACACCTAAGGAGGGGAATGAACAGTCGAATTTTCAGTCTGAGACCTTTCATCAGGACTGTTATGAAATTATGAATAGAGGTGCTGTTGGACATTTGGAAAGGTAAAATAAAAGGTAATGCTACTGGACTCAGCAGCAGAGACCTTGACTTACAACCATCGTCAAGAAAGAAAATAAACCTGATCGCAGGAACTATGGTGCAGGGCTCCCACCTGTCTGCCACAGGACTTTGTTTCTGTTCTTCTGATGACTTCCAAAATGAAAATAATGGCTGATCGCCTGAGGTTGGGAGAAGGAGCCAGTTTAAGTATGAGCTGATTAATGAGTTAGATTGAACCCTCGCAACTCCAGAACCCAGCTCCAATCCTGACCTCAAGCCCCTTTGTGTGGAACTTGCACATTCTCACTGTGACCACACAGCGATTTCCTCCAGGTGCTCTAGTTACCAGCCACATCTCAAAGACATGCAAATTGGTAGGCTCATTGGCCTAGTGTGAAGATGAGTGGCAGAAACTGTGGTAATTCGAAGAGGGAAAGCAAAAAGGAGGGAAAAAGGGCGCTTCTGGAGTTACTTGACGAGTCAGTCAGCATCTGTGGAAAGAAATGGACAGTCAACATTTCAGGGCAAGACCATCCATTTACATCAGTAGTATATTTTTTTTGCTCCAGATTCCAACATCTGTAGCCTGTTGTGCCTCAATAATGAAGTGGGAATAGAATAGCATTAGTATACCTTGAAGGCCAGCATGGACGGAGGGCCAAAGAGGTTGTTTCCTGCACTATACCTCTCTGTCTGGGTTTCTAAGGTTGTCATAGCAGGGGGTGGTAGTGGGGATAAGCTCCCACTACCTATAAAGTGCTGCAAATGACGTGCATCTCTAACAGCCTCTGACAACCAGGGCCAGCTTTCGGCCTTCACATGTGGCTTAGCTACTAGGCCCGGTGGAACTGTTTCTACTGACAAGAGAAGCGGGAAAGCTGGACCACTGGCACCTCACAACCAGTTGCTTCAGCTAGGTGGGACTCGTCAGCCTTGGATGGCAGCCCGCCTAGGAGAGGGAAAACTGATTTTAAACCTCCGCTGCCTTGCGGCCATAGCCACCCATGGGAAAGGCTTCGGGAGTAAATCCTGAGGAAGCAATCCGGAGCCAGGGTCCCTGAGGCAATTTGATGTCGTTTACAACTTCACTCTGGCAACCTCTGTGGCGACAGTGGTGCCAAGCTGTATCGGCGCTTGCCCTTCCCTTGGACTACATCGGTGACGTGGAGAGGGGGAACCCATCGCATGGGCAACAGCTGGTTCTTCAAACCTTCCTGCCTAGGCTTGCGCCCTGGAGAGGGCACAGTCCACCAGAGGGGCAAACCCATGATCCCCTGGGATTGACGGCTGCCTACTATACTATACCTCTCTGTGGCTTTAACTTATTTATTTATTTATTGATATGGAGATACAGTGTGGATTAAGCCCTTCCAGTCCTTTTGAGCTGCACTTCCCAACAATTCCCCAGTTTAATCCTAGCCTAATCTCAGGACAATTCACAATGGCCAATTAACCTATCAACCAGTATGTCTTTGGACTGTGGGAGGAAACTAGAGCACATGGAGGAAACCCACGTGGACATGAGAGGACATACAAGCTCCTTGCAGGCAGTGGCGGGAACTTATCCTTAATGAAGTTTTGAATAATTTTGTGTATCGGAAGGGTAGATAAGTAAATTCAGCCAAAGTTGTTAGACATGTAATTCCTGACGTTTAAGCATCCATGTACGGCCCTGCCTAGTAAGTGCCCCAGAATGCAGGAGAATCTCATCAGCATTGCGTGACTGCTGGAGCCACAGTTCACAGTGGCTTAGTTCAGGGATAGGAAACCAAGCCCAAAGTGGTCGCAACAAAGCCAGTTCCATCTGCTGCTGTTGTTCTCCACATAATCTTGTGTCAGCTGCCAGAACAATGGTCAAGTTTTGACAGCCAGCTGATCCAAGGCCAGGACAAATGACAAAAGCAACTCACTTATCAGGATGGAAAACCTCAGATTTTGGAAAATCATTCAGACAGTGGGGAATTGGGTTTGTACATAAATCCGCCACAAGAGCTAAATGGCAGCAAGCAGACAGGCTTTTGAGTAAAGGTGTTGATTAACATGCAAATTAATACTGTTACAGATGCTTCAATGTTAAATTGACACTTATTGTAGCCAGATACTGTTGACAGAAAACAGCATCCCACTGAAAACCTGCTCAGCTGAGGTTTTATACACACGAGGACAACTGGACCCCATGATTGCAAATCAGTGGAAAATGAGCACAGAACACTAGGTCACCTTTAACAGGGACAGATTGACTGGGTCAGTTCAAGATGGGTTGCAGGAATGTTTTCCACACTGATGCTAGGCATTTTACCCTGGCACAATCCTGCCGGACAGTTTTAAGAAGGGCACTGATTTTGTATGTGCTGGAGGACACAATAAAGGGGAGGCACAACATGTTACAGTACAGGAGATCCGGGTTCAATTCCCGCAGCTGCCTGTAAGGAGTTCATATGTTCTCCCCATGAATGCGAGGGTTTTCGCTGGGTGCTTCATTTCCTCCCACAATCCAAAGGTATATCAATTGGTAAATTACTTGGTCATTGCAAATTATTCCATAATTAATTAGGATTAAATCAGGGGATTGCTGGCCGATATGGCACAAAGGGCCTGAATGGCCTATCTCAATAAGTAAATAAATGAACAAAGAAACAATAAATCAGTGCAGTAAATGATACTAACACACAGTTGAAAAGATATAATGATGGTACATACACACAATACACACAGCACACAATTGATGATGGTACATACACACAATACACACACTTGCATAAAATCAGGTGCAAAGCCTTTCTCTTTCAAACACCAATTAACCCCGTCATTCTCAGAGTCCAGCTGGCAAGGAACTGAAAAGGCTCGCAGTAAATGGGGTCCTCCTAGTAGGTGCGTATTCAATTGTAACATTTAAGAGAAGTTTGGACAGGTACATAGAGAGATCTGGTCTGAGTGAAGGTAGAAAGGACTAGGCAGAAGATCTGGTCGGCATGAATTAAATGGGTCAAAGGCCCTGTTTCTGTGCTGCACTGCTAATGATTCTAAGTCCACGCCAATGGCCTGCAACCTGTGAAGGAAGAAAGGGAAGGTAGAAGCAGAAAACCCAGGACCATTGAATCAGAACCCGTAGGTACAGCAGAACAGTACACCATTGCTCATCATTCCTTCCAGACTGTGGCACTGGCTTCTTAAAAATGGTGAGAAAAGGACAAGGGACAGGTCGCATCAAAGTGCACCTGAGAAATACAAGAAGAAAATTAAGTAACACACAGAAAATGCAGGAGGAACACAGCAGGCCAGGCAGCATATATGGAATAGAGTACAGTTGACATTTCAGGCCGAGATGCTGCCTGGCCTGCTGAGTTCCTCCAGCACTTTGTGTGTGTTGCTTGGATTTCCAGCATCTGCTGATTTTCTCACGTTTGTAGATTGGGGGAGCACTTTGTCACCACAATTGCAACATCCGCAAGGGCTATGTGCGCTGGGGCCAGATCTTGACCCCCATCTCCTGTAGTTCAGCCTGAGTCCAAAAGGAGTTCAGTTTCCGTGTGTCGTGAGGAGGCACAACAGCTGGCTTACTGTTGGAGACAGCAGGGAGAGACTTACACACTCAGCTCTGCTTTCCACAAGACTGCTAGCCAGCGGTGGAAGCTGAAAGTGAGAGTGACAAGCACTACCCACCACACTACCACATGTAACAACAAGCATTTTGTCACCTGCGTGCTACAACTGAACATAATGTCAGAGTGCATTCTGGGTAGATGACCCACAAGCAAAACAAATAGCTGCACATCCGTTCCTCACCTCTCCATCTCTCATGTGTGTTATTCAGGGCCACCCAGCTTCCCAGTACCACAAACATAACAGAGCTTGTACACCTTCCCCTTCCACCACCTGATTTTGGCTCCCTTCCCCCTTCCTTTCCAGTCCTGATGAAGGATCTCAGCTGAAACATCAAATAGTTTTTCCTTTCCACAAATACTGTCTGACCTACTGAGTTCCTCCAGGCATTTTATGTGTGCTTCACCATTGGAGATGCCTGTCACCACTATACCTGAAAACTCCAATGTTGGAAGTGAAATTAATAACTTAACATTCATGTGATTTATGAGAATGTCTCAGAGAAGCATATAAGAAATCATATGAAGCTCCCAAAGGACTCAATATTGAAAGTATTGTGTATTTAATATTTCAGTAATATTTGAGTAATACTTTTTGATTAGCATTCTTTGTTGTTTACATAATGCAATACAGGTTATATATAAAAGTACGTAAATGGCATACGTTATTATACCACTGTGTCATACATATGCATCTTGCTAAAGTAAAGAACAAACTAAGACCTGTTTTCCTGGGCTCCTATATTTCCCATCAAAATTAGTTTTATGTTTCGGAGTTACAAAACATAACAGTGGTGATGAGGACGGGAGAGACGAAACATGAGAAAGAAGCCGGGACCAGGAGAGAAGCAAGAATCGAAGTAGATTCAGAGAAAAAGGCCGAGATAAGGAGAAGAAAGGTATCCAAGGCTGTTGGAACCACTTCCTGCAGTCTAAGAATCAATTCCTACAGCCACAACAGAGGAGGCAGTCTTCACAGCCACTAGTCTCTCCTGCTGAGCAGAATGATCCCCCTTGTCAGGAAAGACATTATCCCACAAGAATAAAAAAATTCCCCACAGCAATTAAATCTTTAGACCTGAATGGGACAATTTAAAACTTACTATACTCTAGATGCCTATATAGTAGTTGTATTATATAGAATATAGTATATATACTGTATATATGAACAGTATGTAAGTATTGATGCATTCTATATTGAGTTGGAGTTTATGACTATGCAGGGAGGGGTGTTGTGAATTCAGTATTACAGTAATATTGTAAATATATTGTTTGGTTAGGCATTCCTTGTTTGTTTACATAATGCATTACAGGTTAAATGCAAAAGTACACAAATGAGATACATTATTATACCACCTCATCATAGGTAGAATGGTGTCAGAAAGTTCGTGAACCCTGTAGAATTTTCTCTATTTCTGCATAAATATGACCTAAAATGTGATCAGATCTTCTCGTGTCCTAAAACTAGATAAAGAGAACTCAATTAAATGAATAACACAAAAAGCATTATACTTGTTCATTTATTTATTGAGAAAAATAATCCAATATTGCATGTATTTGTTGAAAAAAGTATGTGAACCTTTGCTTTCAGTAACTGGTGTGACCCCATTGTACAGCAATGACTTCAACCAAATGTTTTCAGTAACTGTTGATCAGTGCTGCACGTCGGCCTGGAAGAATTTTAGGGCATTCCTCCTTCCAAAACTGCTTCAACTCTGTGATGTTGGCGGGCTTCCTTGCATAAACTGCTTGCTTCAGGTTCTTCCACAACACTTCTATAGGATTCAGGTCAGGACTTTGACTCGACCATTCCAAAACACAAATTTTCTTCTTTTTAAACCATTCTGTTGTTGATATAGCCTTGTCTTTCGGATCATTGTCTTGTTGCATTATCCAACTTCAGGTGATGGACTACTACTCTGACATTCTCCTGTAAAATGTCTTGATACAATTTTGAATTAATTGTTCCCTCAACGATTGCAAACTGTCCAGGCCCTGAGGCAGCAGAGCAGCTCCAGACCACGATGCTCCTTCCACCATACTTCGCAGTTGCTATGAGATTTTGGTGTTGGTGTGCAGTGCCCTTTTCCCTCCAAACATAGCAATGTGCATTCTTGCCAAAAAGTTCAACTTTTGCCTCATCTGTCCACAGAACATTGACTCAGAAGCACTGTAGAACATCCATGTGGTCTTTTGCAAACTTGAGATGTGCAGCAATGTTTTATTTGGAGAGCAGTGGTTTTCTCCGTGGTGTCCTTCCATGAACACCATTCTCGTTCAGTGTATGAACAGAGGTCTTCTGCAGGTCTTTTGCTGTTACACTTGGATTCTTTTTCACCTCCTTCAGCACTGCACATTCTGCCCTTGATGTGATCTTTCCAGGATTCCTACTCCTAGGGAGAGTAGCAACAGTGCTGAATTTCCTCCAACAGACTGGTGAACACGCAGGGCTTTAGAAATGCTTTTGTAGTCTTTTCCAACTTCATGCATCTCTACAATTCTTCTTCTAAGGTCCTCTGAAAGTTTGTTTTGATCAAGGCATGGTACACATAAACAGATCTTCCTTGGGAAGAGCAGGATCCAAGGCATTACCCCAGAGTTCCACATACTTTTTCCAACAAATACATGTAATATTGGATCATTTTTCTCAATGAATAAATGAACAAGTGTAATGTTTTTGTGTTATTTATTTAATTGGGTTCTCTTTTTCTAGTTTTAGGACTTACGTGAAGATCTGATCACATTTTAGGTCATATTTTTGCAGAAATAGAGAAAATTCTACAGGGTTCACAAGCTTTCTAGCACCATTGTATGTGCCACGCTAAAGTAAAGAACAAACTAAGACCAGTTCCGCTGGGCTCCTGTCTTGTCCTTTAAATTAATTTTATGTTTTGCAGTTACAAAACAGCACAAACATTGAAAGGAAGGGCAGAATACGATCAGAGTCCTGGCGAGGAATTAGAATCTTTCTGCAATGGTCACAGTGTGTCATTGAGTATGGGTGGAGGGGAATGGTGCAACAATGTTTTATTACACACAGAAAACAGTAAGAATAAACCAGCCACTTTCAGGTTGAGAGACCTTGACTTGTGGTTTGCCTCAGGGATCAGTTTTGGAGCACCAGCTGTTCACAGTCTAT
Organism: Mobula hypostoma; assembly: GCF_963921235.1. Taxonomy (NCBI): domain Eukaryota; kingdom Metazoa; phylum Chordata; class Chondrichthyes; order Myliobatiformes; family Myliobatidae; genus Mobula; species Mobula hypostoma. Next base: position 17,736,431 of record NC_086104.1, on the reverse strand, counting down.
ATCAATGTTGTGGATGAAGGGGCCGAGCATAATTTATCAGGGTTAGCTGATGATAGAAAGGTGAGTGAGAGTGTGGGTCATGCGAAGAAGGATGCAGCAAGACTTCGGGGGGTATAGAGAGGCTAAGTGAATAGGCGAGTACGTTTGTTCGAATGGACTCGTGGATATGTGAGGTTACCGCTTTCTCCACTTCACTGGCAACTGGATTGGTGCTGCTTCCTGCACCCACGCTGAGCTCATCAATTTCATCAACTTTGTCTCCTGCTTCCACCCTGCCCTCAAATTCACTTGGTCCATTTCTGACACATCTCTCTCTCCTTCTCCAGTGACAGGTTACCTGCCCTCCACTGTGAAGTCACCTAGTTTGGCAGAAACAGAAAAGCAGGGTGTTAATGCCATAAAACCATGAGACAAAGGAGCAGAATTAGGTCATTCATCCCTTCACGTCTGCTGTGACATTCAATCATGGCTGGTTTATTACCCCTCTTAACCCCATTCTCTCTGTAACCTCTATCAACCTCCACTTTAAATATACCCAATGACTTGGCCTCCACAGACATCTGTGACAATGAGATCCACAGATTCACCACCCTCTGGCTAAAGAAATACCTCCTCATCTCCATAATCAATTATTTTAATTGGGAAGGGACTGAAAGGTGCTGAAGGATCTGGATGTCTTTGTACATGCATAGCAGTAAGTCACAGACAAATACAGCAAACAATTCAGAAGACAGATATTTAGTGGTAGAATATACCGATTGTCTTTATGGCAATTGATTTGAGTACAAGAGTACAGGTGCATTACTGTCATTATATAATGTCCCAGTGTGCCCGCACTTGGAATATTGCGTACAGGCATGACGGCACTTTGTTCACCAAGCTGGGCAATTAGCTTGCAGACGCTTCATCTCCAGTTGACATGATGTCTTCAGTGTGCAGTTGTTGGTGTTACTCGCTGGGAGTGCTCGTGTTTATATAGGCCCCCTTTTCGCTTGCCATTGTCTGGATTGGCTACCCCTTCAGTTGGCCTTTGAATTTTATCGGCTCGTGTTTCTTTGGCGCTTAGGGGTACGTAGGTGGTGTCTATGTCGATATGTTTGCTTACAAAGTTACCAGAAGAGAACCATGCTTCTAAATATTCTCATGCCTGCTTCATGTTTGCCTGTGCCAGAACCTCCATGGTGTCCCTGTTAAAGTGGCGCACTTCTCGGTCTTCGTCTGTCAAGGTCAGTGACAGTGGATCATGTCTCTGTACCCCTGGTTTGTGTTCCCGTAAATGATTTGAGAGCTTGAGTCCTGTCTAGCTGACATAGTTCTTGTTGCAGTCTCCACAGGTGATCCCGGACATCACACTGCTTTTGTCAGTTGTCTTTACTAGTACCTTGGTTGCTGAGAGGAGCTTCCTTAAAGTCGCCATTGATTTGTGACCAATTGTGAAGCTCTGCAGTTCGAGCAGTCCATGTACAGATCTGGGGTCTCCTTGCCAAAGGAAAGATAAATTTGCCAAGAGCACAAAATTTTGCCAGACTAACTCCTGAGATAGAAATGATTAACCAGGCTAGGCCTGGTGTTCTGAAGTTTAGAAGAAAGGTGGTAGTCTCACTGAGGTAAGGCTAGGTGTTGTATTGGAAGGAAAATGTTTACCCTCATTCTCAGATTAAAGATACTCACGACTAAGATGAGATGAAATTCTTCACCCAAAGGATGGTGACTCTTTGTAATTTTTCACTGAGGGTGTGGAGGCTCAATTGCTTGATATATTCTGCCCTTCATGGTTTAGGGCTGATTTGCTGCCTCAGGGCCTGGACAGCTTGCAATTGTTGAGGGAACAATTAATTCAAAATTGTATCAAGACATTTTACAGGAGAATGCACGTGGCTATTTCAGTGATGATATCTGTTATCTGTCAAGTAGGGGACCGTGCACAATTCTGATTTGATGGAGACAGATGTGAGAGTACGGAGGAACGTCTGGAGAACTTCTGAAATGCCCGCTTCACTGCCGCTGCTACTGTGTGGTAACCGGAAACTCCGGAGCTGAAGGCCCTGAAATCCTCGGCTTTACGTGTTTCAGCAGCCGGGGAGAGGTCAAAGGCGCTCGGCAGAGGAGTGCGCTCGGGAGGCTGTATCGGAGAGGCTGGTCGGAAACTCGAAGTTTTCCGACAGATGGACTCAATGTTGGCTGTGGTCGGCTGCTTCCAAGGCATTGGCAAGTTGACGGTGCCTGGAGGTTTATGGCAGGGAGTTTCTCCCTTTTGCTGCCGCTATCGGGGACTCGGAAGTCAATCAACTCAGGACTTTGAGACTTTTTTTTACTGTGCCCATGGTCTGTTCTTCATCAAATTATGGTATCACTTTGCACTGCTATAACTATATGTTATAATTATGTGGTTTTGTCAGTGTTAGTCTTTGGTCTGTCCTGTTTTCTGCGATATCACTCCGGAGAAACATTGTATCATTTCTTAATGCATGTATGCATTTCTAAATGACAATAAAAGAGGACCGTGTTCTCATAATCTATTCAAGGCAGATATCCACAGGTCTTAGATATTAAGGCGATATATGATTACTTCAAGCTGGAATAAAAGATTAGCACTGACACTATTGAATGGAAGGGCAGGTGAAAAGGCTGTTTCTGTTTCTTAAGCTCTTGTCTATTACCTTGAGGGGAAAGAGCTTGACCATACTTCACACTGAATGCACTGGAATTGGCAATTTGAAAGTAATTGCAAGAAATGTTCTCCTGTTTGAAAATGACTCTGAATCAATGGTATATGAATGCAATGTTCTGGAACCAAGCCACGAAAAAGTCCAGTGTGATTATGATCAAGGCTTACTGGATGCTTTTAGAGAATATGTCTAGACTTGTGTGAAAAAAGCGGATAAACATTTCCTGATATTGGTCAATAGTGACTCAGAATAGATTGAAATGAAGTGCATGGTTCCATGTTCCACCACTGAACAAATGAGGATTGTTTTGAGGTCTACACTTGCATTTCATAGTGTACCTTCAAAGGCACAAAGGTTCAAAGGATCATTCATTATCAAAGTATACAACTCTGAAATTCTTCAATTCTCCAGGTAGCCATGAAACCAAGAAAGAAAAGAAAGGCAGCACGATCGTCAACCCTGAAATCCCACTCCCCGCAAAAAGCAACAAACAAAACAGACAGGCACATCAATACTCAAATCCTCCTCCACACACAAAAAAAAACAAAAAAACAAAAACAGAACAGGTACATCAACCCACAAATCCCTCCTCACACACAAAAAAAAATGAACGAAACAGATCAGGCACATTGACCCCCAAAGCCTTCCTCAAAAGTTTGCTTCTAAAAATGTTCTCCCTCCCTTCTTCGTTTGAGTGGAATCAAAATCAAAGTCATTATCACTGATATCTGTCATGAAATGTGTTGCTTTATAAAGGAACTATAAATTTTACACACACACACGTGCACGTTTAGAAACATAGAAACATAGAAAATAGGTGCAGGAGTAGGCCATTCGGCCCTTCGAGCCTGCACCGCCATTTATTATGATCATGGCTGATCATCCAACTCAGAACCCAGCCTTCCCTCCATACCCCCTGACCCCTGTAGCCACAAGGGCCATATCTAACTTCCTTTTAAACATAGCTAATGAACTGGCCTCAACAGTTTGCTGTGGCAGAGAATTCCACAGATTCACCACTCTCTGTGTGAAGAAGTTTTTCCTAATCTCGGTCCTAAAAGGCTTCCCCTCTATCCTCAAACTGTGACCCCTCGTTCTGGACCTCCCCAACATCGGGAACAATCTTCCCGCATCTAGCCTGTCCAATCCCTTTAGGATCTTATACGTTTCAATCAGATCCCCCCTCAATCTTCTAAATTCCAACGAGTACAAGCCCAGTTCATCCAGTCTTTCTTCATATGAAACTTCGGAAGAGGAATCCAGAGGTCCATGGACCAGTCCTCATTGGAGGATCAGAGGTGGAGGGGGTCAGCAACTTTAAATTCCTAGGTGCTGCTATTTCAGAGGCCCTGTCCTGGACCCAGCACATCAATCAGTGCAATTGGGAAGAAAGCACAGCAGAGCCTTTACTTCCTTAGGAGTCTGAGGAGATACGGCGTAATATCTAAAACTTTGACAAACTTCGAAAGATGTGTAGTAGAGAGAATACTGACTGACTGCATCACAGTCTGATATAGAAACACCAATGCCTGTGAAAAGGAAAGTCCAACAAAAAGCTATGGGATCAACATAGTACATTACGGGTAAAACCCTCCTAAGCATTGAGCATATCTTCATGCAACACTATCATAGGAAAACAGCATCCATCATCAGAGATCCCCACCACCCAGGTTATGCTCTCTTCTTGCTTCTGCCCAAGAGTCTCAGGACTCACACCACCAAGTTCAAAAACAGATACAGCTGTCCCCTGCTTTCCGAAACCTCGCTGTTACGAAAGACCTACATTAGTTACCTGTTTTCGCTAACAGAAGGTGTTTTCACTGTTACGAGTAAAGCAGCACGTGAGAAAAGGCAGCGCGCGCCCCGAGCATCCAAGCTTCTCCCCCGGAACGGCATTCCAGCCGGCATTGCTTAAACACGTGCCTGTCAGCATCTGTGCTTTATGTCAATTTATTCTGAGCATCTGTTTGCAAGGTGAGTTCTAAAGTATCGGAAAAGCCTAAAAGAGCTCGTAAGGGTGTTACACTTAGCGTAAAACTACACATAATTAAGCGTTTCGATTGTGGTGAACAAAGTAAGGACAAAGTGAGTTCGGCTTGTGAAAGTTGACGAAGATGATGTTGAAGAGGTTTTGGTATCCCATGACCAAGAACTGACAGATGAAGAGCTGATGCAATTGAAAGAGGAAAGGATAACAATCAAAACCGAATGCTGTAGCGAACGGACCGAAAGTGAGGTCGTCCGGGAACTGAACGTGAAGCAACTGCATGAGATGATAGAAAAATGCGTGAGGCTAAGCAGTCAAGCATACTGTCACTTTTCAAGCCTTCCACACCAGCCACAGCAGACGACGAACCTTGACCTTCGACATCGAGGCAGGCAGACATAAAAGAAGATGACCTGCCTGCCCTGATGGAAACAGATGACGATGAGGTGACACCCAAGTGTCCCACCACCCCAACCCCCGGGCCGCGGAGAATACAGCGGTAGTCGAGACGCACCCAGCACATCTTTAAGAAAAAAGCCGGAATAAACAAGCTAATTAATTAGATGCTGCCCGGCACGTAAATGTCGGCCCAGATCAGAGGCAATTGCCGATTGCGTCGCCTCTGATCTGGGCCGACATTTACATGCCAGGTGGCACCTAATTAATTAGCTTGTTTATTTCGGCTTTTTCCTTAAAGATGCGTTGGGTGCGTCCGGGCTACCGCTGCATTCTCCGCGGATCAATATCAGTTCGCTGCCCGGAGGTTGGGGTCCACTGCACCACCCCAACCTCCGACGACTCAGCCTAACACACCATCATCAGTGTGCTCAGCGCTGTCTTCCCGATTCCGGTAAGTGATACTACACATATATACATTATTTCTACTTTATATAGGCTGTGTATTTTTATGCGTTATTTGGTATGATTTGGCAGCTTCATAGCTTAAAGGTTACTGGAGAAAGTGTTTCTGCCGAGAGTGCTTGCGTGAGATTTTCGCTACGGAGAACAGTGCGGCAATGTCTGTGGAAAAGTATTTCTATTTTATATAGGCTGTGTACTTATCATATCATTCCTGCTTTTACTATATGTTACTGTTATTTTAGGTTTTATGCGTTATTTGGCATGATTTGGTAGGTTATTTTTTGGGTCTGCGAACGCTCACAAATTTTTCCCATATACATAAATGTAATTGCTTCTTCGCTTTACGACATTCCGGCTTACGAACCGTTTCATAGGAACGCTCTACCTTCGGATGCTGGGGGAAACCTGTACAACCCCTCAACCATCAGGCTTTTGAACAAAAGGGGATAATTACACTCACTTGTCCATTCATTGAGATGTTCCCGCAACCAATGATCTCACATTAAGGACACTTTATCTCATTATCCTATGCACTCATTATTTATTGCAATTTATCTCTATTTGCATTTGCACCGTTTGTTGTCTTCTGCACTCTGGCTGATCTTCTTTCATTGGGCATGCCTGCGTGGTGAGAGTCCTTCGTGATCGATAGAGCCTTCCAGAGGCACGATCTGCTGAAGATGTCCTTGATGGGTGGAAAGAGTTGTGAGTATGATGAAGCTGGACGAGTCTACACCCTCTGCAGCCTCTTTTGATCCTCCGCATAGATTGGAGTCGCCACATCCGGCTGTGCGGCAATCAGCCAGAACGTTCAGCACTGTACATCTGTAGAAATCTCAGTACGTCTGATGAAGGAACAAAACGTTCATTGAGTTCATATTCAAAAACAAATGATCCAAAAGTTGGTTCAAAGCCAAAATCTGGAGGAAGATCAGGAATACTCCGAAATCCATTTACTAGACTAAATATCACGTTGTTATTGAATAAGCAGGTCTCATCGTGGTTTTAGGAAGAAAAAGTTTCTCTTACATGTGTTCAGAGAAGCAGCTGGGAGGAACACCCCTTCTCTGGGTAGTGAATCTGTGGAATTCATTGCCACAGACCACTGTGGAGGCCAAGTCATTGGGTATAATTAAAATGGAGGGTGATAGATTCTTGATTAGTCAGGAATTCAAAGATTATGGGGACAAGGCAGGAGAATGGGGTTGAGAGGGATAATAAATCAGCCATGATGGAATGGTGACACAGACTCAATGGGCCAAATGGCCTAATTCTGCTCCTGTATTATTTGGTGTTTATATTATGATCCTTTTTATCAGGAGAGTATGCACCTGATTTGCAGCAAGATAATGATTTCAACAACTATCTGCCAGCTCAGTCTCAACATGTAAATAATTTAATAGAAAAGTACAACATAAGAACAGGGCCTCTGGCCCGCAGTAATAATTATTCAGTCTTTCAAACAGCATCGCCTTTTTGAATAAAAGTAAAGCACTTTTAAAGGCATTAGCTTTATCAGGCAGTGCTAATTTCAGTGAGGGCACAAGTGCATTGCACAGTCACTCACAGTGCAGCTAGCCAAGAAGCTTTGAAGGGTTTCATCCATCTCATGACTTGCGTCTGCCCAAGTTCCATTTGTGTCCTGCTGAATACATTGAAAATTTCATCACTGTCTGCTTTAGGCTTCAGATCACCTTCATTAATTAGACTATAAGATATAGGAGCAGAATTATACCAATCAGCACATCGAGACTACTCTGCCTTTCAATCATAGCCATATTTTTCAGTCCCATGCTTTTGTCTTTTCTTTATACCCTTTAACCCCTTTTACTAATCAATCTCTGTTTTAAATACACCCAATGACTTGGCCTCCACAGTCCTCTGTGCCCACGAGTTTCACAGATTCACCACCCTTTGGCTGAAAAACTTTCTCCTCATCTCAGTTCTAAAGGGGCATCCCTTTATTCTGAGGCTGTGCCCTCGGATCGTACAAACATCCTCTCTTCATCCACTTGATCTAGGCCTTTCAATATGTGGTTGGTTTCAATGGGATTCCCCCCTTATCCTTTTGGAGTTTATTCACAATACCTTGCTATTGGTTCGAGGATTAAAATTTCCACAGTTCAGTCAACCTGCTAAGCTCCAGTGCGTTTTAAATCTTCTGCTATTCTGATCGTTCCCTTGCTTTATTTACCAGTTTCTTGTCACTAATCAACAACACATTCTCTCTGTCACTAGAGGGCATGTGCAGCTGACAGCAATGTAATCACAAATTCGCAAGCATTTAAGTAAACCTTTCTGGAGAAAGAAAGCGCACTCTTACAATGTTAAAGCCATCTCGCGCATTTTATGTCTCAACTATCAGCTTAGATTCCAGTAAGTATACAGCAACCAGAATTAAAACTAAATGATACTGCTGACCACTCCTCAGCCTTGAAGAACAGATGACCCGATAAGAAATTTGCTATTACTGTTAGATAGATTACCTTCAATATGCTGATTTTTGACATTATTGGCAATCTGCCAAGAACTGTAACATCAGAGAGCACAAATTCAATGTAAGCAAAACACATTGCTCTTCGTTTGGTGGTGGGTATTTCCAGCACTTTCTGTTTCTGCTTTAGATTTCCAACATCTGCAGTTATTTTTATTTTTGATTGAGATAAAGAGGTCAGAAGTGTAACTTGGGAAAGGTTGGTAAGTTCATCAGGAGGAAGAGGTGGAGCAACGTAGTCCACCGAGCATTGTGGGTATGCTTTGTTGGCGCCACAATGTGTGGTGCCTCTTGCGGGCAGCCCCCAGCACACCTTTGGGTGTGTTGGTTGTTGATGCAAATGACACTTTTCACTGTTTCAATGTACATGCGATGAATATGTTTGAATCATGAATCTTAAAGCTTGCACCTTGAGTTAGATCGGGGAGGCTCTGGCAAATGTGACAGAAAAAAGGAGAGCTATTTTTCTATCATGTGTGCCAAAGCCTTCCTACGTGCAGATGAGCTAACATTTTTGAAGTTGATTTTTTACATTCAATGTGAAGTTTGTCCTAGTGGAAGTAATATCACTCAACATTGGCTGCCATTATTTACTTGTGTCAAGGTTGCATATGGTATAAATACTTCGATAATAAAATGAACTTTGAACTTTGACCATAGCTGCTGTGATTGTGCCATCAGAATTACAGGCAGTGGATTATTCCCTGAATAAAAGAAATGTGTCACCCTTTCTTCCTGCACCTTTTATTCCCTTCATATTAACATGGGGGGGGGCGCGCAGGTGAGGTCTGGGCCTTACGTCCCGCTCACCCTGGGAAAGTGAACGCGCAATACCTCGCCTCTCCTTTCCCGGTGTAATGATCGCCGCGTGGTCACTGTCTGGCCTGCTAGGCAGGAGGCCACTGCAAATGGCCTCTCCTACATTACTGCGTACGTAGCCCCCCGTTTCCACCGAGCTTGTTACATCATGGCTCGACCGAGTGTCCGGCGGTATAACTGGATGGGTAGGCTGGGCTCGTTAGCCTTGTTTGACAGCCAGCCTAAGAGAAGGACAACTCTGACTCCAAACCCGGGCAGGTGGGACTCATCAGCCTTGTTAGGCCATCTACCTCGGAGAAGGACAGTCCGACGTAACTCCTACGATCCAAGGACCTCGCTGTCACTGTCCCAGCTTGCTAGGCTATGGCAGATGAACCCCGGGTGTAAAGGGTGGGGCCAGTACTGCGCACACTGCACTCCACCTAAAATACCATTGCGCAGGCCGAAGGACATGCCCACATCTACAACCATCCTCCCCAATCATTCATCAAACTCTGCAGCGACGGGAAAGGGGCCAAAACGGCAGGTGGAAGATGACAGTGGAAGCCACAGTTCCGATCCTGCACACAGGCGGTTCAGGTGTATGGGTCATCTGATGTTGACCCTGGAGACGACGGTATCATTCGGCAGCACCCTGAGCGAACAGGCAGCCTTCTCTAGGGACGGCACTGCTTGCTCCACATGGAGAGGGGCCTAGAAAAGGTGGCCTAACCAAAGCTCGTTTCCATTTCCCCCAGCTGGCTAGCCACAGTCAACGGGCATTCTCGAATGCGGTCCAACAACAACAGAAAAGAAAAGGTACACACCTGCCTCACAAAGAGTGCAAGGACTAAAGCTCGCATGCTGGAACATCAGAACCATGCTCGATACAGCAGACAGTGGTCACCCAGAACGACGCTCCACTCTAGTTGCACATGAACTTTCGAGACTGAATATCGACATCACTGCTCTCAGTGAAGTCCGCTTCCCAGAGGAAGGTAACCTTCAAGATCATGGCGCCGGCTACTCCCTCTACTGGTCAGGCAAGCCAGAGACTGAGAGATGCCTTTCTGGCATTGGCTTTATGGTCAGGAACTCCATTGCCTCCAAACTTGAAAAATTGCCAACGGGTCACTCTGATCGCATCATCTCCATGCGCCTCCCACTTCGAACCAAGCAGCACGCCACACTCTTCAGCGTGTACCCCCTCACTCTTCAAGCAGATCCTGCAGAAAAGGACAAGTTTTACACTGATCTGCGCAACCTTGTGCGGAACGCCCCTGCAGACAACAAGGTCTTCATCCTTGGCGACTTCAATGCCAGAGTAGGCCAAGATTCAGAAGCCTGGAAAGGAATACTTGGCAAACATGGTGCTGGAAACTGCAATGACAACGGGCGTCTTCTGTTAGAGTTTTGCGCGGAACAGCAACTCACCATCGCTAACACCATTCTCCAGCAGAAAGACAGTCTGAAGACAACCTGGATGCATCCTCGGTCCAAGCATTGGCACCTCATAGACCACATCTTGGTGTGCCAGAGAGACCTTCAGGACGTTTTACTCACCCGAGTGATGCCCAGCGCAGAGTGTCATACAGGCCATCGTCGTGTCCGCTGAAAACTCAGTCTCCATTTCAAACCCGAGCCAAAGAGAGGAGGCGCTCCAAGGAAGAAGTTTCAGGTTACCAATCTCCAGTCAGCTGAAGTGAAAGCTGACTTTCAGATGAAGCTTCAATCGAGGCTTCAGGACCCCAGTTTCCCCACAGACTCCTCTCCAGAAGTGCTTTGGGAGCACCTAAAAACCACCATTCTGCAAACGCCTGAAGAAGTCCTACCGTCTTCCACAAAGAAGAACAAGGACTGGTTCAATGAAAACAACCAGGAGATCCAAGAATTGCTGGCGAAGCAGAGATCCACCAACCAGGCACACCTTGCTCAGCCGTCTTGTCCTGATAAGAAAGCAGCCTTCTGCCTTGTATACAGCAACCTCCAGCACAAGTTTTGAGAGATTCAGAACGTGTGGTGGACCAACCTCGCAAAGAGAACTCAGCTTTGCGCAGACACTGGTGACCACAGAGGGTTTTATGAAGCCCTGAGAGTGGCGTACGGCCCTTCGCACCAGGTCCAGAGTCCTTTGCGCAGTGCAGACGGTCGGGCGCTCTTCACAGACAAGGCGTCCATCCTGAACAGGTGGTTGGAACATTTCCAGACTCTCTTCAGCATGGTCCAAGACTCAGCAATTCATTGCATCCCACAACAGCCAGAGAAAACAGAACTGTACAAGATTCCAACCCTAGAAGAGACAGTCAAGGCCATAGAGCAGCTGAAAAGTGGCAAGGCAGCGGGAGTTGATCTTATCCCACCTGAGATTCGGAAGCACGGGGGCCCAGTGTTACACAGTAAACTCCACGAGTTCTTTGTCTGCTGCTGGGAACAAAGTAAACTAACACAGGACCTCCGTGATGCAGTCATCATCGCCCTGTATATGAACAAGGGGGAAAAGTCCAACTGCTCTAACTACCAGCAGATAACTCTGCTCTCTATCGCAGAAAAAATCCTCGCAAGAGTACTCCTGAACAGATTGGTGCCCATCATTGCAGAGGAACACCTCCCAGAGAGCCAGTGTGGCTTCAGAGCCAACAGGAGCACCACCGACATGGTATTTGTTCTCAGGCAGCTCCAAGAGAAATGTAGGGAACAGAACAAGGGATTGTATGTGATGTTTGTCAACCTTACCAAAGCATTCAAAACTTGACAAATCATGGAACGACTGGGATGCCCCCCAACGTTCCTCAGCATAGTCATCCCGCTACATGAAGATCAGAGTGGCCAAGTCAGACACAACAACGACCTCTCAGAACCCTTCCCAACAGGCAACAGAGTAAAGCAAGGCTGAGTTCTCGCGCCGACTCTCTTCACCATCTTGTTCAGCATGATGCTGGAAAGGACCACAGAAGACCTTGACGACAAGGATGGTGTCTACATCCGATACTGCACCGATGGCAGCCTGTTCAACCTGAGGCAACTACAGTCCCACACCAAGACATTGGAGCAACTTGTCCGAGAGCTACTCTTCGCTGATGATGCTGCCCTTGTTGCCCACACAGAGACAGCCCTGCAGCGCGGAGGCTGCCGAGCTCTTCGGACTGGAAGTCAGCTTGAAGAAGACAGAAGTTCTCCATCAGCCCGCACCTCAGGAAGATTACCACCCTCCCCGCATCACCATCGGTGAGGTAGAGCTGAAGACAGTCCACCAGTTCAGCTACCTGGGGTGCACCATCTCGTCAGATGCCAAGGTCGCCAAAGAGATTGACAACAGACTGGCAAAGGCAAACAGCACATTCGGCAGGCTGTATAAAAGATTCTGGAACAACAAGCATTTGAAGAAAGGCACAAAGATCAGTACGTACAGAGCCGTTGTACTGACCACCCTCCTGTACGGCTCTGAGTAGTGGGTCACCTACCGACACCACCTACAACTCCTTGAGTGTTTCCACCAGCGTTGCCCTCACACCATCCTGAACATCCACTGGAGTGACTTTGTCACCAACATCGAAGTCCTCGAACAGACGGAGGTCACCAGCATCGAGGCCATGCTGTTGAAGACGCAGCTGCGCTGGGCAGGGCACATCTCCAGGATGGAGGATCATCACCTGCCCAAGATTGTACTGTATGGCGAACTCTCCGCTGGCCACCGCGACAGAGGGGCACCGAAGAAGAGATACAAGGACTCTGAAGAAATCCCTTGGTGCCTGTCACATTGACCATTGCCAGTGGTCTAATCTAGCCTCCGATCGTGAGGCCTGTCTCCTCCTTCGAGAACGCATGCAGGGCTGGCATTGAGGACAAAAGGAGAAGGAGGAGGAACCGTGACACAGCAGCACCAAATCCAGAACAGAATTTCCCTTGCAGCAGCTGTGGCCGGACCTTCCTGTCCCGTATTGGCCTCGTGAGCCACCAGCGAGCCTGCAGCAGATGTGGGCAGCCCCCTTCCTAAATCTTCGTTCACGAAGCCAAACCATGATGAACTGAATTAACATTAAGATTGTATGGATCCATTTTGACTATGCAAAACACATTGCCCCTCCACTTGATACCGGCTTTTCCAGCAGTTTCTGTTTTTACTTCAGACTTCTAACACCCACGGTTTATTTCTGATTTTCAATTGAGGTAAGGGTTAGTTAAATCTTACACTAATAGGTACCATTTCAATTCAGCCTATCTAAATCAGTTATGAATATCAACTCCTCCATCAATTTTCTCAACCGCCTTTGAATCAAGAAGAAGAGAACACCAGCTTCTCCACACTAACTAGATGGCAATAAATGATGAGACTCCCTGTTCCTCCCTCCCGAGTGACAGAAGGCTGTTCCCAACATCCTAGCTGGGACAGATATTGGGGCGGGGGAGGTGTGACCCTGCAAGTTTGAAACAATATACTAAATAACTTATAAAAGGAGTGTCCAGGGCCTCCTGCTGTTAAAACATGGAGCTGACAGAACTGTGGGTATCTTGAAAGTTAGTTTTAAGTGTGACTTTGCAGAGAAGTCAATATTTAGGCCATGTTCTCTTCTCACTAATTCCATCAGGCAGGAGGGACAGGAGCTTTTGTTCCCACACCACCAGGTTCACAAACAGTTATTACCCTTCAACTATCATACTCCTGAACGGGTGTGGATAACTTCACTCACCTCTGCTTTTATACTTTATACTTTATTGTCGCCAAACTATTGATACTAGAAAACAACAGGAATTCTGCAGATGCTGGAAATTCAAGCAACACACATCAAAGTTGCTGGTGAACGCAGCAGGCCAAGCAGCATCTGTAGGAAGAGGTGCAGTCGACGTTTCAGGCCGAGACCCTTCGTCAGGACACTAGAACGTACAATCATCACAGCAATATTTGATTCTGCGCTTCCCACTCCCTGGATTACAAATCGATAGTAAATATTAAAAATTTAAATTATAAATCATAAATAGAAAATAGAAAAATGGGAAGTAATGTAGTGCAAAAAAACCGAGAGGCAGGTCCGGATATTTGGAGGGTACGGCCCAGATCCGGTTCAGGATCCGTTCAGCAGTCTTATCGCAGTTGGAAAGAAGCGGTTCCCAAATCTGGCCGTATGAGTCTTCAAGCTCCTGAACCTTCTCCCGGAGGGAAGAGGGATGAAAAGTGTGTTGGCTGGGTGGGTCGTGTCCTTGATTATCCTGGCAGCCCTGCTCTGACAGCGTGCGGTGTAAAGAGAGTCCAAGAACGGAAGATTGGTTTGTGTGATGTGCTGCGCCATGTTCACGATCTTCTGCAGCTCCTTTCGGTCTTGGACAGGACAACTTCCATACCAGGTTGTGATGCACCCTAGAAGAATGCTTTCTACAGTGCATCTATAAAAATTAGTGAGGGTTTTAGGGGGCAGGCCAAATTTCTTTAGTTTTCTCAGGAAGTAAAGGTGCTGGTGGGCCTTCTTGGCAGTGGACTCTGCTTGGTTGGACCAAGTCAGGTCATTTGTGATATTGACCCCGAGGAACTTAAAGCTTTTGACCTGTTCCACTTGCGCACCACCGATGTAAATTGGGTCGCGCGGTCCGCTACTCCTTCTGAAGTCAACAACCAATTCCTTCGTCTTGCTGACGTTGAGGGATAGGTTATTGTCTTCGCACCATGTCACCAGGTTCTTAATTTCCTCTCTGTACTCAAACTCATCATTACCCGAGATACGGCCTGCAATTGTTGTGTCATCAGCAAACTCGGAACTGATTCCACAACCAGACTCATTTTCAAGGAATCTAAAATTCATATTCTCTGTATTGTTTTTTTTATTTGCACAGTTTGTCATCTTTAGCACATTGATTGTTTGTCAGTCTTTGCTGATGTTTTTTTTTCATTAAGTTCTATTGTATTTCTTTATTTTCCTGTAAATCCTGTAAGAAAATAAATCTCAAAGTAGGATATGGTGACATCTGCTGATATATATTAAGGTCTTATGACATATACATACTTTAATAATAACTTTACATAGACTTTGACTTTTGAACTACTTAACAAAGACCAAATCCCATGTTGTTACCAGTAGAAGGATTTTTGTTGCTGTACTTATCCACCCCAGATTTGCACTCCCTTTGCAGAATTAGAACAGAGTGGAACTATTGGCCTGCCCTCTGCCTTAAAGAACAGATGCTCTATTAAGAAATTTGATACTACAGTTGTATAGATTTTACAATGTAACTGAATGAATGGAAGTTCACTTCATACAATGTGATATTGCTGTGGGCCACATCAGCCACATACCACTGGTTTATTTCAAGATGTGAATTGCTTCATGAATCTGGATAGAATTGATAAGAAATATTTTAACCCTCTTGATCTTTGTTAATTAGCTATGCTGCAGCGTATGCTGAGATTTATTGGTGTGAAATATTTCAGCCAACAGTCAAAAGTACAGCCGCTTCCAGAGTGAAACTTGAGTTAAAAAAAAATCTGTATGTGTGTGTGTAGTGTAGTGTGTGTTAGTTTGTTGGCAGTAGAACGGGGTCTGAGCCTCAGCCCCAGATGGGAGTAGCGACAGCTCACCGCGTATACTAACACTTCCTCCAGTGCACTCACTGGACCACAGCTGCTGGAGCCACACTGAGCTCAGGGCCTGATATGAACCCTGGAGAACCTGAACGTGAAGTGCAAGTGTCAAACTTGGAAAGAAGCAAACTTAGCAGTGAACAAGTGGTGGTGGTACTGGCTCTACAGCACACTTACACACACACACACGCACACACACACACACACACGCACACACACACACACACACACACACACAAGATAATGACCTTGCTGTTTTCCTCCACATCCCAATGAACTAAATCCTCCCACTTTCAAATCTCTTACTAGCTCTTCTTTCAGTTAGTCCTGACGAAGGGTCATCGGCCCGAAACGTCCATTGTACCTCTTCCTAGAGATGCTGCCTGGCCTGCTGCGTTCACCAGCAACTTTGATGTGTGTTGCTTGAATTTCCAGCATCTGCGGATTTCCTCATGTTTGCAAACTAAATACTTACTGTACTTTCACACACAACCACACACACACACATATATTTCACCCATTCCTTTTCAGGATAATAAGTACTAACAATAAGATCCAAAGTGACCAATCTCAGAATTTCAGCTGCCATTTTGTTACACTTGCAGTGATTTTCACTGGATCCAGAGAACTGGATTGCAACTGGAGGAAAATAATAGAAAAAAGGACTGACTGGGCAAGGTTCAGCTAGTAACAGAAGTGGGATGAAAGTATGAGGATTGGGGAGAGGAGTTTTAGGAGGACACAGGAGATGGAGAGTAAAAAAAATCAAGAAACTACAGAAAGACAGAAATCACGAGGATCAATCCATTACCCAGTTCAAACTAACCAAATGTCAAATTTACTCAAACACAAGAGCATCCTCTTCAGGGCAGAATCAGAATCAGGTTTATTATCATGATATATGTCAAGTCATGAAATTGACTTGTCTTGTTTATTGAATCAAAGTGAACCTTTTTTATTGTTTGTTCCAGTGTCGAAGATGAGTAAGGCAATGGATGAGATAAAGGGCCAAGTTTCAGATCATTCAGGTATTTTGTTTCTCATCACCAGCCCATGTCACAACATCCCCACCCTTCCCACTCATTACCTACAAGCTTTGGTCACCCACCCAATCCAACACCTTGGTCTATAGTGTGAGTACTCAGAGACAAGCTTCATGCATTTGACATTTCTTCTTGTTCCGACGTATAGATTTGGGCAAGTATTGCTACAGATGTTCCTGCGCTAACAGTGCAATTTTACGCTAAGATATTAATGGTCGTATTTATTAACCGTATGTAATCTGATCTGAATTATGCCCTGTGGAACTTGAACTGGGGGGGTGGGAGGTGGAGTATAGCTCCAGATGTACGCTGTGTCAGACACAAAGAAAACAGACCTTGGTTTCCTCAAGAAACAATTACCAAGCATCGTGTTCATACAAAGTTAGAATGTTTCACTTTCTTTGTAGTGTTTTATTTATGAATTTAACACATATTATATCTACGGCTTGGTCTTGGAAAGCCCTCCTTTGAACATCTGCATTACAGCCATTAGGCAATAATTAGGCTGCTTAAAAAGTGGTGAGAAGCTCCTACCACTAAACATATCTTTACCTTCCCCCACCCTCTCCACTTTCTGCTGGGGCCACTCCCTCCATGATCCCCTTGTCCATTCGTTCCTCCCCACTAATCTCCCTCCAGGCACTTATCGCTGAAAGCAGCCCAAGTGGTACACTTACCCATTCACCTCCTCCCTCACCTCCATTCAGGGCCCCAAGCTCTCCTTCCAGGTGAGGCAAGACCTCACCTGCAAATCTATTTCCTCCAGTGCTCCCAGTGTGGCCTCTTCTGCATTAGAGAGACCAGTCGTAAATTAGGGGACTGCTTCTTTGAGCACCTCTGTCACAAGCAGGGCTTCCCAGAGGCCAAACATCTCAATTCCCCTTCCCATTCCCTTTCTGGCATGCCAGTCCATGGCCTCCTCTTGTGCCAAGATGAGGCCAGCCTCAGGGTAGAGGAGCAACACCTTACATTCCATCTGGGTAGCCTCCAATCTGATGGCATGAATATCGCTTCTCCTTCAGGTCAGCGAATTTCCTTCCTCCCCCTCAACTTCCTCTATTCCCCACTTTGACCTTTTTATTTCTTCTTACCTGCCTATTGCTTCCCCTGGCTACCCATCTCCTTCCCTTTCTCCTACGGTCCACTCTCCTCTCCTATCAGATTCTTTCTTCTCCAGCCCTTGTCCTTTCCCACCCACCTGGCTTCACCCATCACCTTCCAGCTAGCCTCTTACCCCCCCCACAACCAACTGCCCCCCCTGGCATGTTCCCCCTTCCTTCTTAGTCCTGAAGGAGCCTGAAGCATGGTCCACGGAGGTATGATGGGCTGAAGGATCTTACTGCTTATTTCTCAACAATAAATCCGTGACAAAAATTGCTGCTCTTGAAAGAGAAGAGCATGCAGGTTAAGTTATTTCATTACTGTTTGCTTGAAGCACAGTGTAGCAGCCACACAAGTGCACATGAATAATGTTATTGAGAAACTGTTCGCCAGCAGCTTCCTCTCCCAATTAAGCAGCAGAGTGTCCCAAATAAACAAAGGGACTCCCAGATATTTTCTCGACAAGAGTTGTCTCAAATAAGCATTTGTCCCAATTAGATGATGGCCCAATTAACCGGAATTCACTACGTACGGCAACCATAATTATATAGTTCAAAGTAAATTAAAATACAAGCCTAGGTTCCCCTTTAGAGACCCCAAACCTGCAACCTCTACCACCAAGAAGAGCACGAATGCAAGCACACACCATCATAACTACACTCATCTATTGAGATCTTCCCACAACCAATGATCACACATTAAAGACTGTTTATCTTGTTATTTCTTTTTCTCATTATTTCTATTTGCATTTGCACAATTTGTTGACTTCTATGCTCTACTTGATCTTTCACTGACCTTGTTATAGTTACTTTTCTACAGATTTGCTGATATGCCCACAGGAAAATGAATCTCAGGGTTGTATGTGGTGACATATCTGTACTCTGATAATAAAATTTCCTTTGAACTTTGACTAATGATACTTTTATCATTACTACGTTGAAACGCTGGAACTCCCAACCCAACTACACTGTGGGGCATCTTTCACTCATGGTTCAAGAAGGTGGCTTTCCATCAGCCTCAAGGACAATTGAGGATGGCTAATAAATGTCAGTTTCACCAGCAACACACACGCCCAAAAGTACTGGTGTTTAACTGCAACGAATAACGTCATTTGCCAGGCATCAATTCAGTGGGCGGAATGGCTTTCCTAAAATTCCACATAAGGACAGAACCAGCCTCAACACTAACGTCAAGCATTTGCTCACATCTGCTGGGCCACAGCGAATGCATCCTTTGATGGGGTATTTGAAAGATACACAACCACTAACGCAAAGTCTGCAGATGCTGGAGACCCAAAGCAACACACACAAAACACTGGAAGGACTCAGCAGGTCAGGCAGTATCGATGGAAATGAATAAACAGCTGAAGTTTTGGGGTTAAGACCCTTCTTCAGGGCTGAGAAGGAAGGGGGGTAGATGCCAGAATAAAAAGGTGGGGGGAGGGGAAAGAGGCTATCTGGAAGGTGGTAGTTGATGCCTGGTGGGTGGGAAAAGTCAGGGGCTGGAGAAGAAGGAATCTGATAGGATAGGAGAGTGGACCATACGGAAAAGGGAAGGTCTACCAACAGACAAGCTAATATCAACATTCAAATTAGGGGCACACGAACAGGCCCTTCAGCCCATTGTATCTCTGCAGACCATGAAGCCAGTCTAGCTAGTCCCATCTGCCTGTACGAGGTCTGTATCCCTGCCTGGTCACATATCTAAAGCTTCTTAAATATTGCCATCATAACTGCTTCCGCCACCTCCCCGGCAGTGCAAGCTGCCTCTTAAATCTCCTTTAAACCTTCTCCCCACCACAAATCTATGTCTTCAGGTGTTTACTATTTCCACCCTGGGAAAAAGACTCCAACCATCTCCCCCATCGACCTCTCTCATAAGTCCATACACTTCTGTCAGGTTAGCCTCAGCCTGTAGTGAAGGCAATCCAAGTTTTCCAACCTTCCCTTACAACTAGTACTCCGTAATCCATGCAACATCCTGGTGAACCTCATTTGCACCATCTACAAAACCTTCGCATCCTTCCAGTAATGCGGTAATCAGAACAGCCCACAATACTCTATCTGTGGCTGAGCAGAAGTTTGATGGCTTATTAATGTGAACATAGGCTGAGCAGGCTAGAGCTATTCCTTTCGGAGCAAAAGGGGATGAGAGATTACTTTATAGGGGTATATAAGATGATAAGAGGCGTAGCTAGAGTTGACAGCCAGTACCTTCTTCCTTGGACTGCAAGGGCTAATATGAGAAGACATACTTTTAAAGTAATTAGAGGAAAGTGTGAGGGAATGTTAGAGCTAGTGATAAGTGCATGTAAAGCACTTCTGTGGGTGGTGGTAGATGTCCCGGTTGGTAGGTTAACAGACATCCCACCCTGCAAAAACTCATTTCAGGGAGGTAGTGCCATCAATTTGCGGGAGACTCCCGGAACTTCTGGGAGAGGTGGGATGTCTGAGTTAATTGGTCATTGTACATTGTCCTGTGATTAGGCTAGGGTTAAATCGGGGGTTGCCTATTCCACGCTGTATCTCAATGAAAACAAAAATAAAAGGTCAGCACAACAGCATGGGCCAAAGGGCCTATTCTGTTCTGTACAGTTCTATGCTAACTTTACAGAATTTGTCTTCAAGGCTTGTAAACTTTGAGAATGCAAGAAGGCAACTTTTGCAAAGTTAAACAGTTTATTGTATACCTGAAAGAATTTAATACTGGTGGAATTGTAATTATATTGATAAACCTATTTAACTCTGTCAACAAGACTTAGATGAGAAAAGCACAGAAGGAGTGATGTGATTAACAAATGAGATTGCACCATTTGCTGTGCTATTTGTTTCTAATTAGAAGGATAAAGTGCTATTACAGTTGCGGACATGCTACAATATAAAGTCAGTAAATGTAAACAAGTCAATACAGCTATGTACATGATTCTATACATCTTGTCTCAACATCTCAGAACATTTCATTCCTACTCTTCATTGCAATGTCACGTCCCGAGATGGTTCCATATTGAAATGGCAAAGTCTAAACCCCTGTTGCAGTTGTGAGCAAAAAATCAATACCCTGTGCTGCATAAACTTCCACTGGCTTGTGGCAGAGTAGGGAAATGACGGGTATCACAGTGCTGAAGCTTTTGCAATCTTAAAAACTCTTCTACTATGGCATGGTTATAAAAACATCGTGACATTTCCCTGTAACAATGAATTTGTAAGAATCTATTCTAGTCTGAAGCTTCACCCAACAGTGTCTGGTAGTGATGAGATGGCATGTTTTGGGTGGTAAACTGCAGACTGACTCTATGTCAGTTCTGTTCTCATCTTACAACTTTACAATATATTAGCAAGGCAACTACTGGACTACTGTGTAGTTCTGGTCACGACAGAATAAGAAGGATGAAGAAGGTGCAGAGGAAATTCCCCTGGGTGTTGCCTGGATTGGAGCACTTAAGGAGAGATTGCACCGGATTGCAGCATTTCAGTTGTAAAGAGGGATTGATTGGGCTGGGCTTGTTTTCTCTGGAGTGAAGAAGGCTGAGCATTAACTTCATCGACGTCTATGCGTGTGGCGATAAGCACTTGGTAACTGTAGTCCGTACACATGCACAGACATCGCCTTGTCATTCTGCTGGTATTGCGCCGAGTGTACGAACTTCACTGTCTTTGCCACGGTACATCCTAATAGACGGGTCCGAAAGGGTTGGCTGTATGGTTCCTTTTCAGTCATATACAGCGGAATATTTCATTTCTTTAGGAATGGGGATGGTGTAAAAGTGTTTGCATATTGTAGGTGCTTCTGTTTATTTGACAATATGATTGTAGCTACATTCTAGGGTGCACCATATTCTAATTCATGTGTATTCTTAAGTTAACTTTGTGAGTAATTGAATTAGTATGTTCTGGAGCCTAAAAACGGGGTTTAGGTCTCAGTGGGAGAGAGAGAGATCGAACTGCCAAGAGTTCACGCTGTAAATAGTATGGAGCTGTTCATTGTGCTGTCTGCAAGATATATTTCTGTAAATCTTGGCAATTTTCATTTTGCTATTTTTGCTCATTATTGGAAGTTTGATTATTGACATCGAATAAGCACCCCCATTGCACGTATGCACTGAGCGACTCCAGCTATCTTTTCTTCAGTCAAAACCCACGTATGTAACAATGTGAAATTAGGAGGCATGCATTATTTACTTATTGATTTATGTATTGAGGTACAGCACAGAACAGACCCTTCCTGCCCTTCGAGCTGCGCCTCCCAGCAATCCCACACTTTAATCCGCGTCTAATCACGGGACGATTTACAATGACCAGTTAACCTTACCGGTATGGTGAGGATCTTTCTCCCACGGCGGGTGAAGATGAGATGGAATCAGAGGGGAATGTTTTTTCACATTGCCAGTGTTGGGTATCTGGAACGTGCTTCCAGAGGAGGCTGTGGAGGTAAACGTAATCATAACACAGAGGCATCTAGGTGGATACTTGAATAACCAAGGCACAGAGGGTCATAGACCTAATACGAGCAAATGGGATGAATGTGCTGAGCATTACACAGCTGTATGACCCTGTGACTCTGACCCCCACTAAATAATCCTTTGTAACTCAAACCCTATTTTTATTGTGCTGAATAGCTTTACACTTCCACTTGAACTTGATAGCTCTTGTCTCATTCCATTTTATATTATGCATGCAAAATTCTAAATGTTGCCATCTGAACCACGTAGCTAAGTGAGAGAAAAGCATTTATTTATCCTGGCATAGCGCACATTGACTCAGGCACAGCACAGTTCTACAATAAAACTCTCTGCAGGAACAACTGTGCAGGATTTTAATTCTATGCAACTGTGTAATTATATTTTAAGATGCACAATAAATTTAACAAAGAGGAATTTGCAATCACGCCTTGGGTAGAGGGACGGCATGCAGTGGGACAGATCGGTCTCCACGATCCTGGAGGGGCAAGAGACCACACTGGGGAAATGCAGGTGCAATGCCACTCAGATACTCTGAGGGAGAGTGATATACCTTCCTCATCGAAGCATGGAGACAGATCATGTTGCATACTGATGCACTGACATTATGTGAATTTCACGTTGCTACCTCAGCACAGGAGATCTGAGCTGGCAATAATATAGTGGGAGTTGTAAGTACCACACTAAAGGGGTAATATCGGGTAGTTTGGTTTGGGGGGATTCAGCTGACCATAGTAGTCTTGGCTTAACAAGGTCATGCTAGCCTGGGTTTCCCAACTCTATTGATTCTATTGCTGTCTATACAGGGGAAAAAACCACTGTGGTCACCAGATGAAGGTGGGGAAAGCTATGACCCTCGCTGCAAGCTCTTTGAGAAAGTAGACTATGAAACAGTACAGCACACTATGGGCCCTTTGACCCACAATGCTGTGCTGACCTATCTACTTACCTATCTACCTATCTACCTATCTACTCCACTATCAACCCCTTTCTTCCTACACAGCCTATAACCCTACATATTCCTTACATCCATGTGTGTATCTAAGAACATCAGGAAAATTCCTACTGTATCATCCTCTGCCACTAACCGGGCAATAAATTACAGACAGCCACCATTCTGTGTCAAACCCCTACGTCTGACACCTCCCGTACAGCTCCACTCAGTTTAAATGGATGTTCTCTGGTGTTGCTCATCATTGCCTTGGGTAAATGTTTTTGGCTGTCCACTCTATTAATGACTCTCAAAATCTTATGCACCACTCGTCATCTGTCATGCCAAAGAGAAAAGCCCTACTTTGCTCAACTTTTCATCGTAAGATGAACTTTAATCCAGGCAGCATCCTTGTAAATCTCCTCTCTAGTCATAGTCATAGTCTTAGTCATACTCTATTGATCCTGGGGGAAATTGGTTTTCATTACGGTTGCACCAGAAATAATTAAATAGTAATAAAACCATCAATAATTAAATAGTAATATGTAAATTATGCCAGGAAATAAGTCCAGGACAAGCCTATTGGCTCAGGGTGTCTGACCCTCCAAGGGAGAAGTTGTAAAGTTTGATGGCCACAGGAAGGAATGACTTCCTATGACACTCTGTGTTGCATCTCGGTGGAATGAGTCTCTGGCTGAATGTACTCCTGTGCCCAACCAGTACATTATGTAGTGGATGGGAGACATTGTCCAAGATGGCATGCAACTTGGACAGCATCCTCTTTTCAGACACCACCGTCAGAGAGTCCAGTTCCATCTCCACAACATCACTGGCCTTACGAATGAGTTTGTTGATTCTGTTGGTGTCTGCTACCCTCAGCCTGCTGCCCCAGCACACAACAGCAAACATGATAGCGTTGGCCACCACAGACTCGTAGAACATCCTCAGCATCGTCCGACAGATGTTAAAGGACCTCAGTCTCCTCAGGAAATAGAGACGGCTCTGACCCTTCTTGTAGACAGCCTCAATGTTCTTTGACCAGTCCAGTTTATTGTCAATTCATATCCCCAGGTATTTGTAATCCTCCACCATGTCCACACTGACCCCCTGAATGGAAACAGGGGTCACCGGTACCTTAGCTCTCCTTAGGTCTACCACCAGGTCCTTAGTCTTTTTCACATTAAGCTGCAGATAATTCTGCTCACACCATGTGACAAAGTTTCCTACCATAGCCCTGTACTCAACCTCATCTCCCTTGCTGATGCATCCAACTGTGGCAGAGTCATCAGAAAACTTCTGAAGATGACAAGACTCTGTGCAGTAGTTGAAGTCCGAGGTGTAAATGGTGAAGAGAAAGGGAGACAAGACAGTCCCCCGTGGAGCCCCAGTGCTGCTGATCACTCTGTCAGACACACAGTGGTGCAAGCACATGTACTGTGGTCTGCCAGTCGGGTAATCAAGAATCCATGACACCAGGGAAGCATCCACCTACATCGCTGTCAGCTTCTCCCCCAGCAGAGCAGGGCGGATGGTGTTGAACACACTGGAGAAGTCAAAAAACATGACCCTCACAGTGCTCGCTGGCTTGTCCAGGTGGGCATAGACATGGTTCAGCAGGTAGACGATGGCATCCTCAACTCCTAGTCGGGGCTGGTAGGTGAACTGGAGGGGATCTAATTGTGGCCTAACCATAGGCCGGAGCAGCTCCAGAACAAGTCTCTCCAGGGTCTTCATGATGTGGGAGGTTAATGCCACTAGTCTGTAGTCATTGAGGCCGCTGGGGCATGGCGTCTTCGGCACAGGGACGAGGCAGGACATCTTCCACAACACAGGAACCCTCTGGAGACTCAGGCTCAGGTTGAAGACATGGCGAAGTACTCCACACAGCTGAGGGACATAGGCTTTGAGCACCCTGGTACTGACACCATCCGGTCCTGCAGCCTTGCTTGGGTTGAGACGTTTCAACTGTCTTCTCACCTGTTCAGCTGTGTAGCCCACTGTGGTGGTTTCATGCGGGGAAGGGGTATAATCATGAGAGCAGGGTGGAGGACTGTGAGGAGGGGTAGAAGGGGAGAGTGGAATATTTGTTGGTTGGGGGAAGACAACAGATGACTCATGTGGGGGATAGGCAGGGGCCACAATGTAAAATCTGTTAAAGAACAGGTTAAGTTCGTTGGCCCTGTCCACACTGCCTTCAGCTCCTCTGTTGCTAGTTTGCCGGAACCCAGTGACGGTCCTCATCCCACTCCAGACCTCTCTCGTGTTGTTCTGCTGGAGTTTCCACTCAAGCTTCCTCCTGTACCTGTCTTTAGCCTCCCTGATCCTGGCTTTCAGGTCCCTCTGTATTGCCCTCAGCTCCTCCCTATTTCCATCTCTAAACGCCCTCTTTTTAGCGTTCAGGATGTCCGGGATGTCTAAAGCTCCCATATCTTTCTTATAATGAGGTGACTAGAACTGAACAGAATATTTCAATTGTGTCTAATCAGAGTTTTTATAGAACTGCAACACTACCTTAGTTCTTGAACTCATTCACCTGACTAATACAGGCCAGCACACCATAAGTTTTCCAACAACCCTTTCAACCTATGCGCAACTTTGAGGGATCTATAGACTTGGACCCCTAGATCCCTCTATTCCTACATACTGCCACAAATCCTACCTTCAAATTTGACCTTTCAAAATGAATCACTTCACACTTTACTGGTTTGAACTCCATCTGTCACTTCTTGGCCCAGCTCTGCATCCTGTGTGTATCCTGTTGTAACCTATGACAACCATCTACAGTATCCACAACACCCCTCCACTTCCTCATCCAAGTCATTTATAAAAATCATAAAGAACAGGGGCTCCAGAACAGATCCCTGTGGAACCCAACTAGTCACTGATCTCCAGGCAGAATACATTCCAATCATCTTCACCCTGGTCTTCTGTGGGCAAACCAATTCTGAACCGGTTCAGCCAAGTTTCCCTGGATCCCATGCCTCCTCACTTACTGGACGAGCCTGCAATGGGGTATCTTGTCAAAGCCCTTACTAAAATCCATATACACCACATCCACCACACTACCTTCATCAATTTGCTTTGTCACCACCACAGAAGACTGAGTCAGACCTGCGCCTGAAGTTCAAAGATCAAAGTTTAAAGTACATTTATTATCGAAGTATGTATACCATATACAACCTTGAGATTTGTCTCCTTACAGGCAACCACAAAACAAAGGAATCCAATAGAGTCCATTAAAACAAAAGAAGACCGTCAAACACCCAATGTGCAGAAAGAAGTCAAATTGTGCAAACAGTAAAAGTAAGTAAATAACATTCAGAACTGAAGGTCACAAAAGTAAGTTCACTGCCACGAAGCCGGTCAGAGCCGATCCAGGAGCCCATTAGTTGCTGGCCACAGCCTGAGTTCAGTGCTGAGACAAGTAACCTTGCAGAGCAGTGAGCTGAACCCTCTCCTCCGGCCCCTGCACCAGGACCTTTCCAAACTGGCCTGGTGCTTAAATCAGTCAAATGTCAGCTTGTTCCTCGATCTTGGGCCCGGGCCCGTGCCCTACTGCCTCACGTTAGTTCTGCCACTTTGAGTTGGCTCCAAGTCTGCTCCAGCAATGGCCAAACAATGGCTCATTCCCTCCTCTCAGGCCAAGGCCCCACCGCCTCATTGCAGCCTGGAAACACCACGCCGTAGCCGTGCCACACCCTTGAGACTTCAGTTCACACTGCAAAAAAAGCCAGGTCGTAGAGACGGTTCAAAAACTCAGCTCCAGAAGGGAAGTTACAGGCTATTAATTGCAGTGATCATTTTTCAGAAAAAAGTGAGATCAATAAAGTAGTTAGTAGTTTTGTTTGCTGTCAGCAAGTCGTCGCTGTATTTCACCAGTGCCCTCTTAAACCTTACAAAGCCATGTTAACTATTCTATTCTAACAGCACACATTATACTAATTTCAGACAAGTGCAATACAGTGAAATCAAAATCTGAGCTGAGGAAACAAATGTTATTGGTATGGTAAGACATGCTGCCTGCAGTAATATGTAATGTGGGCTGACACATAAACAAGATTGTGTTATGAAACATTGAAAGGTTACAATTTTGTAGATGACAGGCATAAAGATCGAGTAATTAATTACTGCCATCAATTCTCAAGACATATTACAGACTTGAGACACATTGCCTACTGTATATGCATTTCCTATATAAAACTTATTTATATGACCACAAAAATTTATAGTGGTTGTAAGAAAAAGATGTATCTCAGGATTTAAGCTGATGCTGCAGATGCTTCCAATGGTTAAATAAATGAGACTCAAGGTTTTAAGATTCTCATTTACAAGAACGTCCAGTCTATAGTCGCTTTATCTGGTACACCTGTGCTACCAGCTTGCTAATACAAGTATTTAATCAGCCAATCATTTGGCAGCAACTCAATACATAAAGGCATGCAGGTCAAGAGGTCCAATTGTTGTTCTTATCAGAATGGGGGAGAATTGTGATCTAAGTGACTTTGAACGTGGAATGACTGTTGGTGCCAGATAGGGTGCTTAGAGTATTTCAGAAACTGCTGATCTCCTGAGATTTTCACACCCAGTGGGTGGCAGTTCTAGAATGCCTTGTTAACGATTGAGGCCAAGGGACAATGGCCAGACTGGTTCAAGCTCTCAGGAAGATGACAGTAACTCAAATAACCACGTGTTAAAACAGTGGTGTGCAGAAGAGCATCTCTGAATGTACAGCACATCAAACCTGGAAGTGGATGGATTACTGCAGCAGACCACAAGCATAAACTCAGAGGCCATTTGTACCTAATAAAGTGGCCACCGAATGTATGTGATTGCATTTTCTTCATTTCTTGTCATCCATGGAAGTGAGAAAGCAATTTGTGCACACAGAGAATTAAGCCCTGGGTTTGACGGTAATTAAACTTATTTTTTTACCTTGTAATATGTGCTACCTGCTGTCAGTGAACTAATACATCCTGGTCGCAATTTGTTAAATTTAATTAATGTTTCCCCATTTGTAAAATCTGCCTTTAATCCCCCCTTCTTGGAATAATTTAATATCTCTGCCTGAGTTCTCCCAAGATCTCCCTTTGAAATACTTCTTTTTCTGTTGTGATCTATGATTAATAAACTATGTTTTCCAGCTCTCAGTGTGATTAGAGACACCTGTTAAATCAGAGGGGTTCGGGCTTCTATTTATTTTTATGGTATGGTAGTTTCAATTAATTCATTCCATGGCTTTACCGCATATTCTGTGTTTTGCAAATACTCCTGTTTGTTAATTCTTCAATAGAATACGTAAGATTGAAATTGATCTCCTGGTGAAAATTAAATGCATTACAATTTTCAATTTGTTCAAGATCAAGGAAACAAGTTTTTAATTTGCTGTACATATTCTCTATGCCCATATGCATGGATTTTAATTTCTGCAGATACACAGAATTTGTAACTATGTGAAGTTCACAGTATTTTAATCTGAAGAAGAGTCTCAGCCCAAAACATCGACTGCTTATTCTTTACCACAGATGCTGTCTGACCTGCTGAGTTCCTCCAGCATTTTGGGTGTGTTGCTCTGGATTTCCAGCATCTGCAGACTTTCTCGTGTTTGCTATTTTATTCTAGTTTTGTAGCTAATACAAAGCTTTTACAAAAAATATATAGTTTGCATACATGCAAACTATCAAAGAGGGTGTAAGGTGCACCTTCCCTCTGCTAGCCTGCAGGTCACCCTAAGGCAAGGTGTGATACCTCTTAGTCCCCCACCCCCCACCCCCCTCTTCCCTGATCAGGGTGATGCAACCACTGAGTCCAGGCAGGCACTCTCTGAAGAGTATTGATATTGGCTGGAGACACCCGTCTCGTAAAGACACTGCCCAGAAGAAAGCAATGGCAAACCATTTCTGTATAAAAATTTGCCAAGAACAGCCATGCTCAAGACCATGATTGTACACTTCACACGGCACGGCACCTAATGGTGATGATGGTGAGTTAACATACAAGGTCAACTGTGGTCACTTGAACCTCATTGCATAGGTTTAAGAATGACTAGAAACCTCAGCACAAAATCAGGGTTAAAATTCCTGTGAATAATACATTTTGCCTTACTGCACTCTCAGTTGTAAATTAATGTAGTGTTGCTGTTTGAAAAGGTGTAGCAAAATGCTTCAACATTTACACTTCAACCAATGTTATTAAAGAATACACATATCCATTCTTTATTTCTGTTCAGTATGTGGGATGTCATTGTAGGTAAATTTATTACAATTGGCTGCATCCTCCCTTGAGATGCTGTAAAAAGTGCAATAAAAAGGCTCATTTTTCTTTCAATGCACAGAAGTGCCCAGCTTGGATATCCTCTGGCCTTTGACCCAGGAAGAATGGGGTTATGTCCTCTGGATTTGGTTCGTAGCCTGCCCATCTTTAGCTTTAATACATGTGTTTTAGATTCTGTGCATGCATAGGCTGGGAAATTCTGCCTTTAACACCATAGCTTTACCAATTGAACTGTTTTCACAATTTCCCTTGAAAATTAATAATGGAGCAATTATGATTATGAAGATAATCGTGAAGACTTGGAAATATGTCACCGTTTCTGGAACTGAAACCTGGAGCTTCTTTTCCTCTTAGTGAACACCTTCTCCAGAACGACAGCACCATTTCAAGAAAGTGGATGGAAGGTGGATCAGCACCAACTTCTCAGGGCAATTAGCAAAGTAATTGACAACTTTGCCTGCAATCCTGTAATCGGATAAAAATCCCAAACAGAACCTTTACACCCAGCAGAAGGTGTTATGTATTTAATATTTCAGTAATATTTGAGTAATATAGTAAATATATTGTTTGTTTAAGCATTCTTTGTTGTTTACATAATTAATTTTGGGTGATATGTAAAAGTACATGAATGGCTTACGTCATCATGTCACCATGTCATAAGGCCTCATCTAACTAAAGAAAAGGAAATTAAATGTAAGTAGGCATGCATCTCCCTGCTCTTCTCCTTTTCTTTCAATTACTTTCTGGATTGCAAAACATAAAAGTGGCAACGAGGGAGTTTTAAAATGAACCTTAGACAACTACCTACTGCACCTGTTGAAGGGACATCATGTTTTAATTTGAAGGGGGAGAGAATGATATTCAAGTTTTAAAAAGGCACAGCACATTTTTTTCATTGCAAGGAAGAGAGATAGTTGAGTTTTGAAAAGACAGAAAAAAACAAAATACAGGTTCATAAACAGTGAATACCTGGAGATAATAATAATAAATTTAAAGAAAACAGAAATGGCTAACTACATTGGAAACAGATATATTCAATTGCAGCACAGGATAATGTATACTTGACGAATTGAGCAGCATTTTAAAGAAAATGAAATAACCGATGAGAGATGACTACTAGTTTTGATGAGTGCAATTGGTGGAAGAGTACATAGTTTGCCTAGAAGTTTGACTGCTCCAACCAAACCAGCTGAAATGAGCATTGTTGATATTGTGAACATAGTACAGGAACATTTAGAACCAAAACCACTGTTGATTGCAGAATGCTTTAGGTTTCATAAACTGAATCAAAAGGAAGGGGAGTCCATTTTGGCTTACAAAGCTGAACTGAAGAGGTTGTCCAAGCATGGTCAGTTCAGTAATGGACTTAATGATTCACTGAGATAATTTAGTTTGTGTAATTTTACAAGAAAGCATTCAAAAATGACTCCTAACTGAAGCACAACCTACATTTAAAAGAGCAGTTGAAATTGCTGTCTCAATGGAAACAGTGGCCAGACATGCATTTGGGTTGCAGCCAGGAATGAAAGTGATCATGAATAAATTTGCAAAATCTAAACAGAAACCTGCCTGGCTGACAAATTCTTTTACTGTTGCATCAAGTGGCCACATACACCGAACTACTGCAAGTTTAAAGGCAAAACTTGCAGAAAATACAACAAAGTAGTACACATACAAAGAACATGTAGAGCAGACAAAAATAAATGGACGTCACAGGGAAGACATAAAAATAAAAAGTCAAGTTGCAGTTTCAAAACCAGTACTATTCTGCATGCTGTTGATGAAAAATGTGATAATGATGAGAGTGACACAGGGATGGGTAGCCTTAAGGTTTACTAGGCAAAAACTAACAGAAGACAAGCAAAACGGCTTACCTCACAAGGAAACAGCAAATTAGTTAAAATGGGATTGGACTCTGGCTCGTCTGTCATTCCACAAAATGAGTCTGAACGACTTTCAAGGGTACTGAACTGAAGCCTGCAATTATCCAACTAAGAACTTATAGAACATAGAACATAGAATAGTACAGCACAGTACAGGCCCTTCAGCCCACAATGTTGTGCTGACCCTTAAACCCTACCTCCCATATAACCCCCCACTTTAAATTCCTCCATATACCTGTCTAATAGTCTCTTAAATTTCACTAGTGGAGATCTCCAATACAGAGGAGATTTACCGGGATGATGCCTGACTCAGGCAGTACATTCCACGCACCAACCACTCTCCGAGTAAAAATCCTTCCTCTAATATCCCCCTTGAACTTCCCACCCCTTACCTTAAAGCCATGTCCTCTTGTATTGAGCAGTGGTGCCCAGGGGAAGAGGCGCTGGCTGTCCATTCTATCTATTCCTCTTAATATCTTGTATAACTCTACGTGTCTCCACTCTTCCTCCTTCTCTCCAAAGAGTAAAGCCCTAGCTCCCTTGACCTCTGATCATAGTGCATACTCTCTAAACCAGAAATCATCCCGGTAAATCTCCTCTGTATTGGAGATCTCCACTTTATACTGGAGAAAAGATAACTCCTGTGGTCATGACATTTGTAACAGTAAAATAGAACAATCAACAAGCCACATTGGACTCATATGTGATAAAAGCAAAAGGGTCAGCATTGTGGGGCCATGATTGGCCGAAACAACTGCAACTTGATTGGAGATCTATCCACTATTTGCATGCCAAATACCCTGCAATAGAGACAACTGAAAGTAAATTAAGAAGGGTACTGGATGATGCCACAGTAGTTAACTCAAACATATTGAGTTGTCTCAGAAAGACAGCGTCCATTATTAAAGACCGCCAGCACCAAGGGCAAGCACTTTTCTCACCTTTACCGTCAGGTAGGAGATACAGAAGCCTGAAGGCACACACTCAGAGATTCAGGAACAGCTTCTTCCCCTCTGCCATCCGATTCCTAATTGGACATTGAAGCTTTGGACACTACCTCACTTTTTTAAATATACGGTATTTCTGTTTTTGCATATTTTTAATAATCTATTCAATATACGTAATTGATTTACTTTTTTATTTATTATGTTTTATTTTGTTTATTATTTTTTTCTCCTCTCTCCCTGCTAGATTACGGATTGCATTGAACTGCTGCTGCTAAGTTAACAAATTTCACGTCACATGCCAGTGATAATAAACCTGATTCTGATTCTGATTTTAAAATAGGGTTAATGAAAATGCCACACCTAAGTTTTACAAAGCCGTTCCGTTCCAGTTCCTTATACAATCCATGGCAAAGTAGCTAGTGAGCTAGATCACATGGAGGCTAAAGAAATTCTTTCTGAGGTTGAGTGGAGCCCATTGGTGAATTTAGTTGTCCCAGTGGCCAAGAAGCATGGGCTTCTCAGGAACTGTGGTGATTTTAACATTGCCATCAATCCAGTACTGAAAGCAGATTAATGGATAACCTCGGCCCAGGATAGAGGATATGTTTGCAAATTTTTCAGGAGGAAAACACTTCAGCAAAGTTAACTTCAGAATCAGAACCAGGTTTATTATCACCGGCATGTGACGTGAAACTTGTTAACTTAGCAGCAGCAGTTCAATGCAATATAGCAGAGAGAGAGGAAAAAATAAATTAAATAAAACATAATAATAAATAAACAAGTAAATCAATTACATATATTGAATAGATTATTCAAAAATGTGCAAAAACAGAAATACTGTATATTAAAAAAAAGTTAGGTAGCATCCAAAGATTCAATGTCCATTTAGGAATCGGATGGCAGAGGGGAAGAAACTGTTCCTGAATCACTGAGTGTGTGCCTTCAGGCTTCTGTACCTCCTTCTTGATGGTAACAGTGAGAAAAGGGCATGCCCTGAGTGCTGGAAGTCTTTAATAATGGACACTGCCTTTCTGAGACACCGCTCTCTAATGACGTCCTGGGTAATTTGTAGGCTAGCGCCCAAGATGGAGCTGACTAGATTTACAACCTCTGCAGTTTCTTTTGGTCCTGTGCAGTTAGCTGAGGCCTACCTACAGATAGAGATAAGAGTCCAAAGTGTTTCTCACCAGAAACAATCACAAAGGGCTTTATCGCTATAATAGACTTATTTTTGGAGGAAAATCTTCACCTGCACTCTGTCAGAAAGCTATGGACCAGGTGATGCAAGGCTTCCCAGGTGCACAGTGTTACCTGGATGAAACCATTGTAACATATTACATCTGCTCCGTACCACTCCCCTACAAATGGCTATCTGGAATTATTAGTTGAGTCTAAAGAATTCACTGTGAGCCATGACAGCAGAACACACTACACTAGTACTGAATCAAAAGCTCACTGATTTCCTCCTTGCATATCGCAATGCAGCACACTTTACAACGAACAACTCACCAGAAATGCTGTTGTGGTGTTGTCCCTTGCACTCATGCTTGGATTTCCTCAAACCAAATCTCAGAATGAATATGCAGGACAAACAGCTGAGACAAATTGAGAGCTCCTCACACAAGTAGGTTCATTTTTTTCACTCCTGGACAAGCAGTTCTGGCAAGGGGCGACAGAGGTGATCAGAAGTAGCTGCTTGCAAAGATTAAGGACAGAACTGGGACTTCCTCTTACACAATGAAGATCACATCTGATTTCATCCAGAGATGTCACATTAACCAGTTGAAGAGATCGAAGTCAATTGTTTGGAAAGAAAGGTGTCCAGAGCTGTCAGAACCACTCCTTACAGTTCCAGAGTCAACTCCTACACCCATCATGAAGGAGGTCTAGTTTATACATGTATAATGGCCAAAAAGTTCTATTCAAAAAGTTCAAAGGAACATCTAAACAAGCCTGATGCATTTTGGAAACAAGTCCTGTGGACTGATGAAGTCAAAATATAACTTTTTGACCGCCATAAGCAAAGGTATGTTTGGAGAAAAAAGGGCGCAGAATTTCAGGAAAGGAACACCTCTCCAACTGTTAAGCAGGGGGTGGATCGATCATACTTTGGGCTTGTGTTGCAGCCAGTGGCACGGGGAACATTTACTGGTAGAGGAAAGAATGAATTCAATTAAATGCCAGAAAATTCTGGAAGCAAACATCACACTGTCTGTAAAAAAAACCAAAGATGAAAAGAGGATGGCTTCTACAACAGGATAATGATCCTAAGCACACCTCAAAATTCGCCATGGACTACCTCAAGAGGCACAAGCTGAAGGTTTTGCCATGGCCCTCACAGTCCGCCGACCTAAACATCATCAAGAATCTGTGGATAGACCTCATCAGTCCTTCATTGTCACTAGACATATGTAAGATTAAGAAAACCATAGCCATAGGATTAGTGCAACACTATTGCAGCTCGGGGTATTGGACTTCAAAGTTCAGTTCTGGTATCCTCTGTAAGAAGTCTGCACATCCTTTCCTCTGGGTGTTCCAGTTTCTCCCAAGGTTCCGGGTACTGCATCATGAACATCTTCTAAATGGTAATTATGGAAGTCTAACAAATGTCATGGCACAGACCTACAGTCCAAATGTGGGATAAAATCAGGCCAAATTGCTGGGACCTAGAAGCTTTGAAGGGTCACAGACAGAGTATAGATCAAGTGAAGAGTATTTTTCCTTTCATCTGCTCAATGGAACAGAGTGTTTTTGCTAATGGGAACAGATCTGTTCTTTGTGCCCTTTCTTCAGACAGACCAAGTTAACAATTGCTGCCATCCATATAACCTTACTGCTTCCTTTGCGTGTTAATCAGGCCCAGAGACAAAGTGCTTGGCTTCAGGGGCAGAGCAGGTCACAAGAGGCTGGAAGATGAGTGAGATACACTGATTTCAATTTGTACCTCAAACAAAATAGCATTATAACTACCTTGTACTATATGTTCTCAAACAATTACAATAATGCACCTAAATGTTCTTGTACTGAAATATTAAATTGACCATAAACCTTTATGGTCCAGCAGACCCAATGTCATCATTTGAACTGGTTTTGTGGCCTCTTGTATTTTAATTGCATTCTCAGTATTATTTTTATGAAGGTTACAGATGAGTGCTTCAGGAATTAACTTATTGAATGCAATAAACAATAGGGCACAAAGTGTTTCACTGCCAATTTTTACATGCATTCAATGTCCTTTCTCTAGCAATATTCTAATTAGATATGATTTGCATAGTGGACATTATTAGTGAATTACCCCAGGACTTCAGTGAATTAATTGGAATTGAACAAGCTTGAATATAAAGCTCGCAGAGCTATCTCTTCCATGTAATGTGACTTAATTAATTTGGAGGACAAATGTGAAAAATACAAATTGAACCCACAGGGAAGTTTACATTGCATCAAACACTTCCACTTTGCTTGTATCAATGTTGGTGTTAGCAGGAGGGAATAGACAAAAGTGACATGGACACAATTGACATATCAACCCCCGTCTAATAATTGTAGGATTTGCTCAGTGAATGTGCTTCCTTGATTAATGAAGGCAGTTTTAATTTGGACACAAACTGAACTCATTCTCACCTGCTGAACTTCTGAAGCAACCAGGCTCGTCTGGTGAAACCAGTGGCAGGTCTAACATCACAAGAGGAAAGTCTCAGTCGTTGGTGAGAATCCTTAGCATCATGCAGTTTTGTCTGTACAAGATTCAAGAATTTCTGGAGTCATTTCCAGTACACAGGTGCAAAGGAGAATGAAATAATTGTTACTCTAGATCTGATATAGGACAAAAAAACACACACACATACACACACACACACACACACACACACACACACACACACACACACACACACACAGAGTAAGATAAAGAACAGCATAGCCGTAGGGTTAGTGCAAAACTATTACAGCTTGGGGTGTTGGAGTTCGATGTTCACTTCTGGTGTCCTCTGTAAGAAGTTTGTACGTCCTTTCCTCCGGGTGCTCCAGTTTCCTCCCATGTTCCAAGACGTACCGGTTAGTAAGTTAATTGGTCATTACAAATTGCCCCATAATTAGGCTAGGATTAAATAGGTGGATAGCTGGGTGGTTCAGCTTACTGGGAAGGACTTTTACTGCACTGTAGCCTAAATAAACAAATAAATAAATAAAATGATTTAAAAAACACAATAAACATAAATATATAGGATAGTTTCAAGTCAAGTTGTTTATTGTCATTTAACTATATACATGTATATAACGTATAACCATATAATGTATAAAGAAATGAGACAACATATCTCTGAACTTGGGGGTAAAGCACAGTCGCACACGTAACACGAAGGTAAGCTTGATTGTACGTATATAAAGTGATACTAGGCACAGGAGTGTCTGTGCATAAGGTGAACCTGACAAGAAATGATGAGAAAATAGTGATGGTGGAAGGGTTCTGGTGGGCTGGATTAGTGGGTGGAGGTGTTGATCAGCCTTACTGCTTGGGGAAAGTAACTGTCGTTGAGTCTGGTGGTCCTGGTGTGGCCTCGTAACCTCCTCCCTGATGGGAGTGGGACAAAGAGGCCACGAGCAGGGCGAGTGGGATCTCTTATGATGTTGTTGACCTTTCTCTGGCACCTTTCTGTATATATGTCCTTGATGGTAGGTAGTTGCATGTTGGTTTTGATACTTAACATGAAGGCAGACCTGTGGCTTCACCGAGATGAAATCTCACTTCAGACGTGAAATGTAGGGTGCACTTCTTTGGGAGTTTGAAGAAATTTGGTATATCACCAAAGACCCCAGCAAATTTCTAAGATGTACCATGGAGAGCGTTCTAAGTGGTTGTGCAACTGGCTGGTATGGAAGGACCAACGTACAGGACTGGAAAAAGCAGCAGAAGTTTGCAAACTCAGCCAGTTCATCAAGGACACTAGCCTCCACGACATGAAGGACATCTTCAAAAGGTGATGCCTTGAAAAGGTGGCATCCATCATTAAGGACCTCCATCAACCAGGACATGCTCTCTTCTTATTACTACCAACAGAGAGGAGGTACAAGACCTTGAAGACATACACTCAGCATTTTAGGAACAGCTTCTCCCCTCAGCCGTCAGATCTCTGAATGGACAATTGTATCTCTGCGGATACAATAGGATCTTTTAAAAGCCTCTTAGATAGGTACATGGAGCTTAGAGAAATAGAGTGCTATGCGCTAGGGAAATTCTAGGCAGTTTCTAGAGTAGGTTACATGGTCAGCACAACATTGTGGGCCAAAAGGCCTGTAATGTGCTCTATGTTCTATGACAATGAACCAATCCATGAACATTACCTCACTATTTTTGCTTTCTTTTCCCACTACTTACAGTATTTAATTTATTTTTAGAATATATCTCTCCTTATAATTGATAGGTTTTTAATGTATTGCACTGTGCTACTGGTGTCAAGATGGTTGTCAAGATGCGTCTATTGTGGTAGTGTAGTGGGTAGTGCTTGTCACTCTCACCACTGGCTAGCAGTCTTGTGAAAAGGAGAGCTGAATGTCCAAGTCTCTCCCTGCCAGTACATAGCCTCTCCAACAGCAAGCCTCCTGCAGTGCCTCCTCGTTGGTGACACACGGAAACTGAACTCATTTCAGACTCAAGCTAAACTACAGAGTACAGAGACGAAGTCTGGCCCCAGCACATGTACCATGTGGACACACCCTGGTGCTTGAGAACCAGATCACCAGCTATTGGTAAACAGCCCCACTGCCTTGTCGGCAGCCTCGGGGAGAGACAAAGGCTACGGGAGTAAACCCAGACAGCTAAAGGCAGCTGGATGTATTGAACGTCCTTCCGGCAGCTCCTGCAGCCAAGCTGGTGCCAAACGTATTGCTTCATAAGCTTTCCTTTGGACTACAATGGTGAGGCCGAGAGGGGGATCTTGATGACTGGACATCTCAGGATCTCCATACCTTCCGTCCAAGCTTGTGATGATGATCACCATCACCCATTGTCTTTCGAGACAGACGGATGCCAACTACCAGCTACTGGACTGCTCCCACAAAACAACAAATTTCATGATGTATGTTAGTGATATTTGTGACCAAGTTATCAGAAGATTGATGCCAATAAGAGAGATAAGAGAGAGACAATGGGGAAACATTCAAAATGCTAATGAATGAGAGACGAGAAGGATTAACGAAAAGAGACACAGTTCCAAGTATTGTTTAGACCAGTTGCTTTGAACCTGAAGTGTTTGAAGTTTGATGGACAGGCGATACCCCAGCAGGGAGATAAAAGGAACAGGTTCGCTAAGGCAAGGAACACACCACGACACCACGAGATAACGAGACCCTGGAAAAGCGGTGTGCCCCCACAAGTTGGTGAGTGTTTTGGAGGTCTGGTCGTGGGACCAACCATAGATGCACAGGGTGAGAAGGTACGATCGGCGGGAACCTGGTGTGTGTGTCCACCCTTGCCTGGGTGCCGGGTTCACCGCAAAAGAACGATTGTATCCAGAATGGAGGGGTCACAGTCGGTGACCTCAGAATACATTACAAAGGGCTCGTCCGAAAGCTAACTGCGAAGTATATCAAAGGTCTGTTGAATCCGATTTGAATATCATCATTTGCTCTCTCTCTTCCCCAAACGGCACAACAGCGATTACTGCGAACTGAACTGAACTGAACTCTGTGTCACTTGAGACTGATCATTTTACCCCTAGACTGCGATAGAGCTTGATTGATCCTATTATCCTAGTTCTGTGTACATGTGTGTTTTATCATTGCTAACCTGTTGCATTTATATCCTTACGTTTAGAGTACTGTGTTACTTATTTCTTTAATAAAACTTTCTTAGTTCCAGTAATCCAGACTCCAACTAAGTGGTCCATTTCTGCTGGTTTGGCAACCCAGTTACGGGGAACGTAACATATTAAACTGATTCTGAGTTTCTGGAAGACTCGTCTAATTGCAAGACGTCCGTGTTTAGTCATTGCATTTTGCAAACTTGAACACCACTGGCTCTATCACTTTTGGGTACCACACAGTCTCTTTTCTCAAGGCCTGTGAATATTGTCACTGCTGCATTGCAGAGAATACAAAAATGTACAGCACTGGAATGGGACCTTTGGCTCGCAATGTCTTACCAAGCATCATGCTAAATTAAACTCATCCTTTCTGCTTGCACATGATCCATATCTCTCCATTACTTGTTTGTTCATGTGCCTATTCAAAAGCCTCTCGAATGCCACAGCCCTGGCACTGCATTCCGGGCAGCTGTCAACCTCTGTGCCAACATCTTGCCCTGCAGATCCCCTTTAAAGATTCCTCCTGCCACCTGGAATTTGCCAGGTCTCTCCTCAGCCTTTGAAGAATGAGAGGAAACAATCTAAGCATGCCCAACCTCTCCTTATAGCTCTTGGCCATGCTGGTCATACTCTCTTCTCACTATTACCATCAGGAAGAAGGTTCAGGAGCATGAACACTCATACCACCAGGTTCAGGAACGTCCACTACCCCTCAACCTTCGGGGTCTTGAACCAAATGGGATAAAACTTCACTTGCTCCATCATTGAAATGCCCTCACAACCTATGAGCTCACTTTTAAGGACTCTTCATCTCGTGTTTTTGACATTTATTGCTTATTTATTTATATTATTGATCCTTCTTTTAGCATTTACACAGGTTGTTGTCTCCTGCACTCTGGTTGAATTCCCGAGTTGGGTGGTCTTTCGTCGATTCTGATATAGTAATGATTCTATAAAATAGCAGGGAAAACAGCTTCAACCAAAGGATATGCTTTGTATTGAAAGGACAGGTAGGAAGCCCTCGGCAGTAACCTGACTCTGTTGGTAAGAGATAGAATTACATCTTTAGAAAGAGGTGACA
Organism: Mobula hypostoma; assembly: GCF_963921235.1. Taxonomy (NCBI): domain Eukaryota; kingdom Metazoa; phylum Chordata; class Chondrichthyes; order Myliobatiformes; family Myliobatidae; genus Mobula; species Mobula hypostoma. The sequence continues at coordinate 17,696,542 of NC_086104.1, read as the reverse complement.
TAGGGTCAGGGAATGTTGAATCTTCGTGGGTGGATTTAAGAAACTGCAAGGGTTAAAAATAACATTATGGGAATCAGAATGGATATTTGGGAAGCATAACTGAAATATGAGGGCAAATTAGCCAGTAATAGAAAGCAGGATGCCAAAAGTATTTTCGGTTACATAAAGAGTAAAAGGAAGGTGAGAGTTGATATTGGACCACTGGAAAATGACGCTGGTGAGGTAGTAATGGGTGAACAAAGAAATGACCAATGAACTTGATAGGAACTTTGCATCAGTCTTCACAGTGGAAGACCTTTGAAGTGTGCCAGAGGTCCGTGAGTGTCAGGGAACAGGAGTGAGTGCCAATGCTATTACTCAGAAAAAAGTGCTAGGCAAAGTCAAAGGTCTTAAGGTGGACAAATCACCTGGACTAGATGGACAACATCCCAGAGTCCTGGGAGAGGTTGTTGAAGAGATGACAAATGTATTGGTAATGATCTTTCAAGAATCACTTGATTCTGGTATTTGATAAGGTGCCACACAGGAGGCTGCTTAACAAGATAAAATACTATGGTGTCGCAGGAAAGATAATGACATGGATAGCGGAATGGCTGACAGGCAGGAGGCAGTGAGTGGGAACAAAAGGGGGCCTTTTCTGGTTGGCTGTCAGTGACTAGTGGTGTTCCTCAGGGGACAGTATTGGGACTGCTACTTTTCACATTGTTAGTCAATGATTTGGATAATGGAATTGATGGCTTTGTGGCAAAGTTTGCAGATGATACGAAGATAGGTGGAGGGGCAGGTAGTGCTGAGGAAGCAATGTGATTGCAGCAGGACTTAGACAAATTGAAAGAATGGGCAAAAAAGTGGCAGATGAAATATAGTGTTGGGAAAAAATCGATAATGCATTTTGGTAAAAGAAACAATAGTGCGGATTATTATCTAAATGGGGAGAAGGTTCAAACACCAGAGGTGCAGAGGGACTTGGGAGTCTTCCTGCAAGACTCACAGAAGGTTAATTTACAGGTTGAGCCTGTGGTAAAGAAGGCAAATGCAATGTTGGCATTTATTTCAAGGGAATAACATATAAAAACAAGGAGATAATGCTGAAGCTTTATAAGACACTAGATAGGCAGCAGTTGGAGTAGAGTCAAGAGTTTTGGGCCCCATATCTCAGAAAGGATGTGTTGTCATTGGAGATTGTCTAGAGGAGGTTCATGAGGATGATTCCGGGAATGAAAGGGTTAACATAGGAGGATCATTTGGCAGCTTTGGGTCTGTACTCACTGAAGTTTAGAAGAATGGGTGGGGATCTCATTGAAACCTACTGAATGTTGAAAGAACTAGATAGGGTGGATGACGATGTTTCCTATGGTGGGAGTATGCAGAACTAGAGGGTACAGCCTTAAAACTGAGTGGTGACCTTTTAGCACAGAGGAAATGTTTTAGCCAGAGACTATTGAATCTGTGGAATGCTCTGCCACAGACTGTGGTGGAGGCCAAGTCCAGGGTATAGTGAAGTGGGTATATTGTTTCCTGGTCAGTCAGGACATCAAAGGATATGGCGAGAAGGCAGGTGTATGGGGTTGAGTGGGATCTGGGATCAGCCATGATGGAATGGTGGAGCAGACTTGATGGGCTGAATGGCCTAATTCTGCTCCTATGTCTTATAGTCTTATGGTGTTATTGACCAGTGACCAATACTGGTATCGGAAGTTTTGAAAGGAAGGGATTTCACTCAGGTCCAGTGCCCAAGTGGAAAAGGCAGTGGTGGGAGGCGACAGCAAAAAAGGGCTTTGACCAGCGATCAATCGGCATTTGCAATTGAATAGCAAGAGCAAATTAAAGGAAGGCAGGGGCAAGTGCAGCGGCCATTGTCACAGTGGCCGTCATTGGAGTGGACAGAGTCAGAGTGGTGATCTTGCGGCTTTAGCTCTTCGAGGCTTCAGTCAGAGAAAGCAAAGGAGACATGTATAGGAAGCAGGGAGTAAATAAGGTGCTTGAGGAGTATAAGAAGTGCAAGAAAATACTTAAGAAAGAAATTAGGAGGGCTAAAAGAAGACATGAGGTTGCCTTGGTAGTCAAAGTGAAGGATAATCCAAAGAGCTTTTACAGATATATTAAGAGCAAAAGGATTGTAAGGGATAAAATTGGTCCTCTTGAAGATCAGAGTGGTCGGCTATGTGCGGAACCAAAGGAAATGGGGGAGATCTTAAATAGGTTTTTTGCGTCTGTATTTACTAAAGAAACTGGCATGAAGTCTATGGAATTAAGGGAAACAAGTAGTGAAATCATGGAAATTGTACAGATTGAAAAGGAGGAGGTCCTTGCTGTCTTGAGGAAAATTAAAGTGGATAAATCCCCGGGACCTGACAAGGTGTTCCCTCGGACCTTGAAGGAGACTAGTGTTGAAATTGCAGGGGCCCTGGCAGAAATATTTAAAATGTCGCTGTCTACAGGTGAGGTGCTGGAGGATTGGAGAGTGGCTCATGTTGTTCCGTTGTTTAAAAAAGGATCGAAAAGTAATCTGGGAAATTATAGGACAGTAAGTTTAACATCGGTAGTAGGTAAGTTATTGGAGGGAGTACTAAGAGACAGAATCTACAAGCATTTGGATAGACAGGGACTTATTAGGGAGAGTCAACATGGCTTTGTGCGTGGTAGGTCATGTTTGACCAATCTATTGGAGTTTTTCGAGGAGGTTACCAGGAAAGTGGATGAAGGGAAGGCAGTGGATATTGTCTGCATGGACTTCAGTAAGGACTTTGACAAGGTCCCACATGGGAGGTTAGTTAGGAAAATTCAGTCACTAGGTATACATGGAGAGGTGTACATGGAATACATGGAAATTGGATTAGACATTGGCTCAATGGAAGAAGCCAAATAGTGGTAGTAGAGAATTGCTTCTCCGAGTGGAGGCCTGTGACTAGTGGTGTGCCACAGGGATCAGTGCTGGGTCCATTGTTATTTGTCATCTATATCAATGATCTGGATGATAATGTGGTAAATTGGATCAGCAAATTTGCTGATGATACAAAGATTGGAGGTGTAGTAGACAGTGAGGAAGGTTTTCAGAGCCTGCAGAGGGACTTGGACCAGTTGGAAAAATGGGCTGAAAAATGGCAGATGGAGTTTAATACAGACAAGTGTGAGGTATTGCACATTGGAAGGACCAACCAAGGTAGAACATACAGGGTTAATGGTAAGGCACTGAGGAGTGCAGTGGAACAGAGGGATCTGGGAATACAGATACAAAATTCCCTAAAAGTGGCGTCACAGGTAGATAGGGTCGTAAAAAGAGCTTTTGGTACATTGGCCTTTATTAATCAAAGTATTGAGTATAAGAGCTGGAATGTTATGATGAGGTTGTATAAGGCATTGGTGAGGCCGAATCTGGAGTATTGTGTTCAGTTTTGGTCACCAAATTACAGGAAGGATATAAATAAGGTTGAAAGAGTGCAGAGAAGGTTTACAAGGATGTTGCCGGGACTTGAGAAACTCAGTTACAGAGAAAGGTTGAATAGGTTAGGACTTTATTCCCTGGAGCGTAGAAGAATGAGGGGAGATTTGATAGAGGCATATAAAATTATGATGGGTATAGGTAGAGTGAATGCAAGCAGGCTTTTTCCACTGAGGCAAGGGGAGAAAAAACCAGAGGACATGGGTTAAGGGTGAGGGGGGAAAAGTTTAAAGGGAACATTAGGGGGGGGCTTCTTCACACAGAGAGACGTGAGAGTATGGAATGAGCTGCCAGACGAGGTGGTAAATGCAGGTTCTTTTTTAACATTTAAGAATAGATTGGACAGATACATGGATGGGAGGTGTATGAAGGGATATGGTCCATGTGCAGGTCAGTGGGACTAGGCAGAAAATGGTTCGGCACAGCCAAGAAGGGCCAAAAGGCCTGTTTCTGTGCTGTAGTTTCTATGGTTCTATGAAAGAGAGTATGGTGGAAGATCCAGGTGTTGGATCTTGAAGTGTATGAAGTTACTATTACCAGATAGAAGATTCTTGAGAAACTGACAGTTCTGAAGGTAGATAAGTCACCTGGACCAGATGGTATACACCTCTGCATTCTGAAAGTGGTGACTGAAAAGATTAGGGAGGTATTAGTAATTATCTTTCAAGATTCACTAGATTCTGGAATGGTTCCAGAAGACTGGAAAAACTGCAAATGTCACTGCACTCTTCAAGGAGGGAGAGAGGCAGAAGAAAAGAAACTATAGGCCAGTTAGCCTGACCTCAGTGGTTGGGAAGATGTTGGAGTCGAATATTAAGGATGAGGTCTCAGGGTACTTGGAGGCACATGATAAAATAGGCCATGTTTCCTCAAGGGAAAATCTTGCCTGACAAATCTGTTGGAATTCTTTGAAGAAATAACATGCAGGGTAGACAAAGGAGAATAGTTTGATGTGGTGTACTTGGAGTTTCAGAAGGCCTTTGACAAGGTGTCATACATGAGGCTGTTTATCAAGCTACAAGCCCATGGTATTACAGGAAAAATTCCAGCATGGATAAAGCAGTGGTTGGCTGGCAGGAGGCAAAGAGTGGGAGTAAAGGGAACCTCTTCTGGCTAGCTGCCAGCGACTAGGGGAGTTCCACTAGGTTCTGTGTTGGGACCGATTCTTTTTACATCATATGTCAATGATTTGGATGATGGAATTGATGGCTTTGTTGCAAAGCTTACTGACGATATGAAGGTAGGTGGAGGGGCAAGTAGTTTTGAGGAAGTAGAAAAACTACAGAAGGACTCAGACAGATTAGGAGAATGGGCTAAGAAATGGCAGATGGAATATAGTGTCGGGAATTGTATGGTCATGCACTTGATAGAAGGAATGAAAGGTTTGACTATTTTCTAAATGGACAGAAAATACACAAAACTGAGGTGCAAAGGGACTTGTACAGACTTTTCTAAAAGTTAATTTGCCAATTGAGTCTGTGGTGAGGAAGGTAAATGCAATGTTAGCTTTCATTTCAAGTGGACCAGAATATAAAAGCAAAATGTAATGTTAAGGCTTTATAAAGCACTTGGAGTATTGTGAGCAGTTTTGAGCCCCTTATCTTAGAAAAGATGAGCTGACATTGGGAAGGGTTCAAAGGAGGCTCACAAAAATAATTCCAGGATTGAATGGCTTGTCATATGAAGAGTGTTTGATGGTTCTGTGTCTGTATTCACTAGAATTCAGAAGAAAGAGCAGTGACCTCATTAAAACCTATCGAATGGTGAAAGGCCTTGATAGAGAGAATGTGGAGAGGATGTTTCCTATGGTGGGGGAGTCTAAGACCAGAGGACACAGCCTCAGAATAGAAGAGTGTCCTTTTAGAATGGAGATGAGGAACAATTTTTTTAGCCAGAGAGTGTTGAATCTATGGTAATCTTTGCCACAGGCAACTGTGAAGGCCAAATTTTTATGTATATTTCAGGCAGAGGTTGATAGATCCTTGATTGGTCAGGGCATGAAGGGATATAGGGAGAAGGCAGGAGACTGGGGCTGAGAGGAAAATTGGATCAGCCATAATGAAATGGCGAAGCTGAGTCAATGGGCCAAATGGCTTAATTCTGCTCCTATGTCTTATGGTCTTTAGGGTTTGTTGAGTGTGCTCACAATAAAATGAATCACAGGGCTGTATATGGTGGTACATATATGTACTTTAGTAATAAAATTTACTTTGAACTTTTAATCCAGGCAGGATCTAGGTAAACCTCTCCTGAATCCTCTCTCTCCAGAGCCTCCCCTTCCCATATGGGGTGGCCAGAATTTCATACATTACTTCAAGTGTGGCCAAACCAACGTTTTATACAACTGCAGAAACTCCCTGACTCCATGCCCCTAACAATGAAGGCAAGTATGCCATGTAGCTGCTTGACCATCCCACCTACTTGCAGTGCAACCTTCAGGACATATCAGTTTGGAAATCCAAGGCATGGAGAGAGCCTTGTATTGGTGTCTTGGTGTTGGTATTGTTGCACAGACCAACAGCTTGCCTTGTGCACTGTTTGTACAGATCAGCTGTGCATTGAGCGATAATAAGACAAAACAGTAACAATGCAGAATAAAGAGTAAAAGCAACTGAAGAAGTGCAGTGTATGTAAACGATAAAGTGCAAGATGATAATGAGTAGATTATGAGGCCAAGAGTCCATCTTATCATAGAAAGGTCCATTCAAGGGTCTGATGGCCGTGGGATTGAAGCTGGCCTTGAACCTGGTGGTACGTGCTTTAAAGCTTTTGTATCTTTGTCCCAATGGGAGAGAGGGGAAGAGAGAATGTCTGGGATGGGTATGGCATTTATTTTGACACTAATCCTATTCTAACCTATTTCATTCTCCCCATCCTTCTATCAGCTCTCCCCTTCACCCCACCACCAAATTCAGCAATTTAAGTTGGAGAATGCTTACAGTAAACAATTAAGCTATCAATCTGCAAGCTCTCGAGATCTAGGAGAAACCAATACTGTAGTTCCCAGAGCTGACAAGAATGTAGGGGGTATCTAAAAAGGGGGTTAATGTAGGATGAGTGTAAATAGATGGTTGATGGTCAGGGCAGGTGTAGTGACTCTTTGCATGTTTTGCCTTTGTGTGACTCTATAGCTCTGTGGCTTAATGGCACTGGTCCATGGCATAAAAATGGTTGGGAACCCCTGGTCTGCGTGGTAACTCGGTCCTGCTGTTTGTGATAGGGATCATGGACTATGCATTCAGTCTTTGCAGCAGTGAGTTGGAAAAATTTCTGCACATCAAGACTTGTCAGCTGACAAGTAATATAATAATTTAGAACAAGGGGACGAGGGCAGGAAAGATTACAGTAACTTCAAAATGAACCTCAGCTGGCTTATCAGCACTATGTCTTCAAGGGCAGGACTATGAAACACTTTTCTTCTTGGTTGCCTAAGACTCTTCACAATCTACAGGTCTTGGATCAAATTTCTGCTGGAATACTGACCATTCATTTGAATGAACTCAGTAACAATCTGGAAAGGTGATTACACGGTGGACACCATGTGCTTCACTGAGGATCAATACTCAGCTGTGAGCTCAGTATTCACCTGTCTTACTATTGGTGAATTGGCTACAAAATACTCATTACAGGAATGGCTAGGACAAATTTATTTTTGACAGCACCTTTACTCTCTGAAAGTGACAATAGCAGCAATATCATCATCATCCCTAGATTACATGTTAATCTTTCATTGCTTATCTTAATTTCTTCTGTTATCATTCAGTCAAAATCTTTAATCGTGCTCCTTATCCATTGCTGAGGACCAAAATACTTTAATGTAAAGCATTCGTTAAATGTTTCTATAACTACCTATCTACAGGCAATTTATAGTTTCATTTTTATTTAATGTTTGTTGAGAGATACAGCGTGGTAACGGGCCTGTTGGCCCAATGAGCCTGTGCTGCCGGTGGAAACTGGATCACCTAGGAAACCCATGTGGTCACAGGGAGAAAGTACAAGCACCTTACAGAGAGCAGTGGAATTGAACCCAAGTCGCTGGTGTTGTAAAAGTTGTGGTGAAATAGCTCATAACACCATAAATTAGACATTTTTGGTGGTAGTGCAATCACTCGAGTCTAACGTGTTGTCATTGGTCTGGTCCGTGAAGTCCACATTCCGGTCCATGGACTCTGGACTCCGGGTCTTCCGGCTGTCCGTTGTTTCAGTTGGGCTTGATCAAAGGCACCTGATGTTCGTCTTGGAGCTGGGAATATAAGTGATCCTGGGTTCGAGTGTGGTTGCTGCTTTGTCTTGTCAGTCTTCCCCTGGAGCAACCTGCTGGTGGAAGACTAGAGCAGCCACTTGTGATCTCTAGGCCTGGTTGGAGGACCACCGCTTCGTGGAGCCCTGTTGTCTCTAGTTGGAGCAGTCATCGTGGAATGGATTTGGCCATTTCTGGGGCCAGCTGATTGGCCGTCTGGCACTCTGAGCTAGATATGGATTTGGCTATTTCCATAGCCAGCCAAGGTTGCTGGCTGTCCCAGACTCAGAGCCACCCCGGATTGAGCTCCCTTCCTGTCCTGGCCTCTGTGGGGTAAGTCAGGCCATCCTTGCTGTTACCCTGCCGTTGGATCTGTCCCTTCCCGTCCTTGCCTCTGTGGAGTAAGTTAGGCCATCTTTGCCATTACCCTGAGGCAGGACTGTTCTCTTCACTTCCCCATCTGAATCCCTGACAGTTTCCTCGGTGGTTTACCTCGGCAGTCATCCCGGTCCCGCATACTAGTAAGCATCCCGGCCCGGCGTCCAAGGAAAGGGCCCGGCCCTGCGTTCCAAGAAGGAGTGCCTCGTCCTGCCCAGGAGTGCCTCGAAGGACCCTTGCCTCGTCATGTCTTTGCCTAGTTCTGGAGTCCGAGCCCGAGTCAAGGCCCAGGTTCTACGTCCTTGCCCAGTCTCTAGCTCGGAGTCCTGTAGCCAAGCCTCGAAGAACCCAAGCCATGTCCAGTCCTGTAGCCACATCATGTCCTCACTTAGTTCTGGGGTCCGAGCCTGAGTCAAGACCCAGGTTCTGGGTCCTTGTCCAGTCTCTGGCTTGGAGTCCAAACCCAGGCTCCTAGTTCCTAGTTCCCAGTTCCTTGTCCTGGTCCCGCTTTCCTAGCCAAAGTCCTAGCCCAAGTCTGTGTTCCTGTCCCAGCTCCTAGTCTGTGTCCAGTCCTGTCCCTAACTCTAGTCCAGTCCAGTTCCTAGTACTTCAGTGTCTGTGTCTTGCATTCGGGTCCGCCTTCAGCACCCCCACCGTATGACAGGTGTGGTCTATTGACTGTAGAGGCCGATCTGGAATCCACACATTCTGGTGCAGTATGGCCATGAGCAAGTGGAGGCTGTGGTCAGCGGTCGAGTCTCTCCGTTGTTCAGCCTCTCCTTTCACAGCTGCTGCTTGTCCTCGGCATCACGGTGGAGGTCGACCTCATGTGTTGTGGCTCCCTCTTGAACAAATTTCTTCTGGGTGTATTCATTCAGTGCCGCGTCTTCCCAGGTTTTAGATGTAATGTGAATTTCTTCAGGCTGATTTTGATGTTAACTTTGAAGTGTTTCTTTTATCCACCAGGGATCCATTGACCTTTCTTCTGTTACATTTAGTAACTCCAGAAATTAATTGAAAGAAAAGCAGAAGATCTGGGAGATTCATATCGACTTAGTTTTTTCATTTTCCCTTTCTTTAGTGAGGCAGGCACTTAAGACATGGCAGCATAATGACGTGTGCCATTGATGCACTTTTATATATAACCCGTAATGAATTATGTAAACAACAAAGAATGCATAATCAAACAATATATTTGATTAAGCAACACTCCTCCCTGCTTAGCTATAAACTCTAACTCAATATAGAATGCATCTAAACTTATATACAGTGGTATGCAAAAGTTTGGGCACCCCGGTCAAAATTTCTGTTAATGTGAATAGCTAAGCGAGTAAAAGATGAACTGATTTCCAAAAGGCATAAAATTAAAGATGACACATTTCTTTAATATTTTAAGCAAGAAAACTTTTTTATTTCCGTCTTTTACTATTTCAAAATTTAAAAAAAAGGAAAAGGGCCCGAAGCAAAAGTTTGGGCACCCTGCATGGCAGTACTTAGTAACACCCCCTTTGGCAAGTATCACAGCATGTAAACGTTTTTTGTAGCCAGCTAAGAGTCTGCCCTTCCCTTGGACAACATTGGTGTCATGGAGAGGGGAGACTTGCAGCATGGGCAACTGCTGGTCTTCCATACAACCTTGCCCAGGCCTGCGCCCTGGAGAGTGAAGACTTTCCAGGCGCAGATCCATGGTCTCACAAGACTAACGGATGCCTTTACTTACTTTACTTTTATCCAATGTAGCAGTAATGGTAGAGCACCATCATTACATGCCGTGTTGTATGACGTGGGAGATCATGGTCTTATGACCATGACTGATCTTGGCTAATTTCTCTGCACAAGTGGTTTGCCATTGCCTTCTTCTGGGCAATATGTGCCTTTACAATACAGATGACCTCAACCATTATCAATACCCTTCAGAGACTGTCTGCCTGGCGTCAGTGGTCGCACAACCAGGACTTGTGATATGCACCAGCTGCTCATACAACCATCCACCACCTGTTCCCGAGCCTTCACGTGACCCTGATCGGGGGGCTAAGGAGCTGCTACACCTTGCCCAAGGGAGACCTGCAGGCTAGCGATGGGAAGGAGCACCTTGCACCTCCTTTGGTAGAGATGTATCTCCACCCCACCACCCAAGAGCATAGTGGTGGAAATTTGATTCATTTAAGTGCACTTTTCCATTTCACCTTGAAGTCACCCATTGGCTTTCTTGTTATGCTGAAATCTCTCTCTAAATTTCTTCTAACAGAGAGCATATCAGAGATGAATAAACTCTTCTCAGCTTGAAGCCCGAGAAGAGTTTATTTGTCATACAAACCAGGAAAGCACTAGATCCTTTTTCACATATCAGAGATGTTGCAAATTGATTGAATGATTGTCCAAATGCCATCACCAGACTCAAGCACGGCTTCTATCCCACTGTCATCAGACACTTGAACAGACCTCTTAAATGATAAAATAGACTGTCGTCCATACTATCATTATGATCTTACACTTTGCCATTTACCTGTGCTGCATTTGTTCGGCAGCTTTTGCACTTTATTCTGCATTGTTATTGTTGTTTAGTTCAATGCATGGTGTAATGACAGCCTATATAAGCATTGTGCAAGACAAGCTTTTCACTGCATCTTGGTACATGTGATATTTTCTTTATTGGGAGAGGTAGTGCTAATAACCAACCTACTGCCCTCTACAGTGCCTATTGTCTTGTTTATTATTTATTGTAATGCCTGCACTGTTTTGTGCACTTTATGCAGTCCTGGGTAGGTCTGTAGTCTAGTGTAGTTTTTGTGTTGTTTTACGTAGTTCAGTGTAGTTCTGTATTGTTCAGGTAGCACCATGGTCCTGAAAAACGTTGCCTCGTTTTTACTGTGTGCTGTACCAGCAGTTATGGCCGAATTGACAATAAAAAGTGACTTGACTTGACTTGATATTTGGCTGCATCACCTGATTTCTCCCTATGACCATATAACTTTCCTCTAAGTGATCAGGTTTCATCCCACATCCAAGGACTAATTGTAAATTAAGGTGGCACGGTAGCGTAGTGGTTAGCACAACGTTTTGCAGTACAAGAGACCCAGGTTCAATTCCTGCCACTGCTGTAAGCAGTTTGTACGTTCTTGCCTGTACCATGTGGAGTTCCTGCAGGTGGGAGAAAGGGAAGGAGAAGATGATAAGCAGGTGAGGAGAAGGGGTAAGAGGAAGGAATGTGGAAGCGAAGAAGGGGGAAGGGGGGGAAAAATTATTGGAAGTCGGAGAGGTTGATGTCAAGCCATCAGGTTGGATGCCAGACGGAATATGAGTTGTTGCTCCTCCAAGCAAGAGTGGCCTCATTGTAGCAGAAGAGGAAGCCGTGGACCGACAGGTCAGAATGGGAATGAGGATAGGAATTGAAACAGTTGAATACTGACAGTTCTGCTTCTTGGAGGCTGAGTGGAGGTGCTCAACAAAACAGTCCCCTGATTTGCATTGGGTCCCACCAATGTAGAGGAGGCCGTAGCGAGATCGCCAGATACAGCGGACAACAGCAACAGAATTGCGGGTGAAGTGTTGCCTCATCTGGAGACACTGTTTGGGACCCTGAACATAAATGAGGGAGGAGGTGAATGGGTAGGTGTGGTGCCTCTGTCACTTACAGGGATATGTGTCAGGAGGGAGCTTAGTAGGGAGGGAAAAAATCATCCAGGGGAATCACAAAGGGAGCAATCCCTGCGGAAGTGGAGAGTAGGAGGGAGGTAATGTTGTGTTTGGTGGTAGGAGTTGATGAGAAGCTGAGATGGGATTAATGTAAAATGATTGGTGTAAATGTGAACTTGACAGTCGGTGCAGAATTTGTATATCACAATCTTCTGTTCACAAGTCTATGCTGATAAACCCAGATCAATGGAATTAGTTTGTGTGAACAATTTGGTCAGCATAACAAGAAGGGCTGAAGGCCCTGTTTCCATATGGTATAACTCTATAACTCTATAAACTGTATGCCTCTAAACTTTAATTTGTGCCATCCCTCAGGATTTTGGTTTGCCTCTTTCATTAGTCATTTTCAGAATCTGAATTCAGCATTTTAATTACCCTCGATAATCAGGTGGTGGTCCTTCTGAGATTGACACTCCCACAGTGCTATTGGATGGCGACATCCAGGGGTTTGGCCCAGCAAATATAAAGGAGCAGTAATATATTTCCATTAAATTTAAATTATAATCAGTAACTTAATGAAAAACACAATTCATCTTCATAAGGGTGACACAAAAAAACTATTGCATTGTCATTGAAATCTATCTGGTTCACTTAATATCCCCTTTAGGGAAGGGAATCTGTCATCCTTCCCCAGTCTGTCCTCCTTACCCAGGCATAACCCATGTGGTGGACTCATAAACACCCTCCCAAGTAGCCTGTCAAGTGACATAGGTGGACCATTACTGCTTTGCCCACTACTGATGTAAGACTGACTGGTCTGTAGCTGTTACGCTCCCTCAGTAAACAACAGCACAGCTGGACATTCAGGAAATGAAATCACTTCCTGCCAATGAGGCCATCAGGTGTGGTCTTTATGATTATGGCCACAAGGGTCTTCTCCATGGCAACCCAGTCTTGTAGCCCTGTAGCCACCTGGAAGGCGTTGATGCTGTCAGCCTTGCTCAGTGCCTGTGGAACTGAATGATGTCAGACACACACATGGAGAGGGCTTCCATGGCCGGTGTGATGCAGAGAATTTGACTGGCTGCCAGTGACCACTGACCACCAGAAGCTGCCAAGAAGCGACCAGCTGCACAAAATAGACGTGTTATCAGCTTCACGGAGCAAGGTCCCTGCTGAGGGAAGGTTCGGGGTCAGCCGGCAGCAGCTCTCAGGAGGGGAGCACAGCTTTCCCAGGGAAGGCCTAGACAATAGAACTTCCCTTTGGCCTGACCCACAGATCGCCTGTGGCTGCCTCCTCATGGTTTCAGTTCAGTTCTCGGATGTGTGTGCATTGTCCAAGCACGGCCTTGCTGAATCCCCAGAAAGAACTCCCCTCGCACACTTCACATCTGTCAGCCCATTCCTTAGGAGGACATAGATTTCTGTGGTCCTTTTCATATACTCAGGATGTCCCAAAGCACTTAATAGTCAAATACTGTGTATCCTCGACTTCAAGCAGGCTCCCACATAAGCAGTAATTAGTAAACAGCTACTCCCTTTTGAGTGAATGCACATGAAGGGTAAGTCACAGAGTCAAACAACATGAAAACAGACCCTTCGGCCCATCCGTTGCATGCTGACCAAGATTCCCACCTAAGCTAGTCCCATTTGGCCACTATTCCTCTAAACCTTCCCTCTTCTTGTGCCTGTCCATTTCCTTCCCTTTGTGAGCTGGCATAGATCATATTACATTGAAACACGGGATAGGATATAACGTCTCATTCAAAAGAAATTTATGAAATTTACCCATGGTTAGTGGGTAAAAATAAACAGAAATTGGGTCACCAGTGCAGAAGCAGAGTAGAATGTGCCACAGGCCATTCCTGGGCTCAGAATACCCAACTCACGGACACCTGGGTAGGAAAGGATTGGTGGATAGGGCCAACAACAGGCCAATGGGACTAGCACAGGTCAATTTGATACCTTGGTCAAAGTATAAAACTTGGGCCAAAGGACCTGCTTCGGAACTGTTTAGTTCTATGAATCTAAGACCCCTACACATAGATGAGCTCCAATAATATATTATTAAATTTAAAAGTCCATGCACAAACATACGCTCATTCCTACTCCCGTCCACTTTTAGAAAATATTCTTCCTTATCAGTCTCTTGATGGAACATACTACATAGAATGGTACAGCAGGACCTTCGACCCACAATGTTATGCTCACCTTTTAACATACTCCAAGGTCATTCTAACTTTTCCTTCCTGCACATCCATCCATTTTTCTTTCATTCATGTGTCTATCTAAGACTCTTTTAAATGTCCTGAATGTTTGTGCTTCAACCATCACCCCTGGCAGTGTGTTGCATGCTTCCACCACTCTCTGTGTAATAAAACTTCCCCTGACATTTCCGCTATACTCTCCTCCAATCACCTTAAATTTATGCCCTCTCTTGTTAACCATTTCTCCCTGGGAGAAAACTGCTGGCTTTATCTACTCTATCTATGCCTTTCAGCAACTTACACCTCTCTATCCAGTCAACACTCATCTTCCTTCTCTCCAAAGAGAAAAGCCCCAGCTCACTCAACCAATCCTCATAAGACACGCTCTCCAATCCAGACAGTGTCCTGGAAAACCTCCTCTGCACTTTCTCTAAAGCTTCCACATCTTTCCTATAATGAGGCAACCAGAACTGGGCACAATACTATGCTCGGAATAAAAGTCTCATCATAAATAGTCTAGAATAAGGGTTCCCAATCTTTTGTATCCCATAGACCCCTACCATTAACAGAGGAGTCAATGGACCTCCGGTTGGGAACACCTGGTCTAGAAGAAAATTTTGTGCTTGTGCAAACCAACCAGGACATATCGCACTAGTAGCAGGTTGCCTAAATAAGACAATATAATGGAGTTGTAAGGAGACAAGAATTCCATTCATAACATTACTGTGGAGGCATGGTTATCATATTGAGTGTTCTTTGTGTATTTTCTGATTTATAGAGAAAATTGACTTATAGACATCTATAAAAGTGGAACCTGTTCATTCCCCAGGGGTGATCTGTCCTGGGGCCGAACGTACAGTCCATCCAGGTAGGCGCCTGAGCCTTGCAGCATTCTTTCAGGGCTGAGCTGAAGTAAAGACACAAATTCTGCACCTTCCATACAAAACAAAAGAAATAGAAGCACCAGTACTAAGCCTTCTGCCATTTAATAAAATCAGTGCTGATCTTTGACCTCAGCACCACTTGCCTGCAGTGACACAATATTCCTTTCTTCACTTAATATTGGCTCATTGATGTAAGGGTATAATTCTCGTTTTGGGGATAAAATACTGAGCATGTGGGAGAGTCAAGTTTCAAATCCAGGACAAGCGTTATGTTTAACCCACACACACAAAATGCTGGAGGAACTCAGCAGGCCAGGCAGCATCTATGGAAAAGAATACAGTCGACGTTTCAGGCTGAGACTCTTCAACAGGACTGGAGAAAAACAGCTGAGGTGTAGAGTTAAAAGGTGGGGTGAAGGGAGAGAGAAACACCAGGTGATAGGTGAAACCAGGAGGGGGAGGGATGAAGTAAAGACCAGGGAAATTGATTGGTGAAAGAGATACAGGGCTGGAGAAGGGGAAGTCTGATAGAAGAGGACAGAAGGCCATGGAAGAATAGAAAGGGGGTGGAGCACCAGAGGGAGGCGATGGACTGGCAAGGAGATAAGGAGAGAGAGGGGAAAAGGGGATGAGGAGTGGTGGGGGGGGGGCATTACTGGAAAAACAAAGAAACTAAGAAAACCTACAGCACAATACAGGCCCTTTGGCCCACAAAGTTGTGCCGAACATGTCCCTACCTTAGAAATTACTAGGCTTACCTATAGCCCTCTATTTTTCTAAGCTCCATGTACATCTCTTAAAAGACCCTATCGTATCCGCCTCCACCACCATTGCCGGCAGTCCATTCCATGCACTCACCACTCTCTGCGTAAAAAACTTACCCCTGACATATCCTCTGTACCCACTCCCCAGCACCTTAAACGTGTGTCCTCTTGTGGCAACTATTTCAGCCCTGGGAAAAGGCCTCTGACTATCCACACGATTAATGCCTCTCATCATGTTATACACCTCTATCAGGTCACCTCTCATCCTCCGTCGCTCCAAGGAGAAAAGGCCAAGTACACTCAACCTATTCTCATAAGGCATGCTCCCCAATCCAGGCAACATCCTTGTAAACCTCCTCTACACCCTTTCTATGGCTTCCACATCCTTCCTGTAGTGAGGCGACCAGAAATGAGGACAGTACTCCAAGTGGGGTCTGACCAGGGTCCTATATAGCTAACATTACCTCTCGACTCCTAAATTCAATTCCATGATTGATGAAGGCCGATACACTGTACGCCTTCTTAACCACAGAGTCAACCTGCGCAGCTGCTTTGAGTGTCCTATGGACTCAGACCCTAAGATCCCTCTGATCCTCCACACTGCCAAGAGTCTTACCATTAATACTATATTCTGCCATCATATTTGACCTACCAAAATGAACCACCTCACACTTATCTGGGTTGAACTCCATCTGCCACTTCTCAGCCAAGTTTTGCATCCTATCGATGTCCCGCTGTAGCCTCTGACAGCCCTCCACACTATCCATAACACCTCCAACTTTTGTGTCATCAGCAAACTTACTAACCCATCCCTCCACTTCCTCAACCAGGTCGTTTATAAAATTCACAAAGAGTAAGGGTCCCAGAACAGATCCTTGAGGCACTCCACTGGTGACCGACCTCCACGCAGAATATGACCCGTCTACAGCCAAGTTCGAGAAATCAATGTACATGTCATCAGATTGGAGGCTACCCAGGTGGAATATAAGGTGTTGTTCCTCCAACCTGAGTGTGGCCTCATCATTACAGTGGAAGAGGCCATGGATTGACATATTGGAATGGGAATGGGATGTGGAATTAAAATGGGTGGCCACTGAGAAATCCTATTTTTTTCCTGGTGGATGGAGTGCAGGTGCTCGGCAAAGCGGTCTCCCAATTTACATCAGGTCTCATTGATATACAGGAGGCCAGACTGGGAGCACCAGACACTCTTCTGTTTAACATGTCTGGGACAGACTCGATGGGCCAAATGGCCTAATCCTGCTCCTATGTCTTATGGTCTGAATGCAAACGTTTTCAAAGTGATTCACAGCCAATCCGCATCTTCTTGATCCCTCCCAACCCGCACAGTGGCAGACTCCTGCAGAACCAGCTCGTAATGGGAGTAAAGGTCATTTATTTGCAAACCTGACCAAATTCTGGATCTCTCAAGTTTTCCCGGTTCATTTCGGTAGATTAGCATTTACACACACACCAAAGTAAATAATTTTATTTAAAAGTAAAATCCAGTTCTGAATATACACTCAATGGCCACTTTATTAGGTCAGACGAGAATGGCCAGTCTGGCTCAAGCTAACAGAAAGGCAACAGGAACTCAGATAGCCATGTGTTGAAACAGTGGCATGCAGAACCGCATCGCAGAATGCACATCTCATTGAATCTTGAAGTGGATGGGCTAAAGTAGCAGAAAACCATGAACATACCCTCAGTGATCACTTTATGAGGTACAGAAGGTACATGCCACTGTGTGATCATGATTTTTTTTAAACAATAATCCCATCTTGATTAATACAATTGACCATTAATAGAGAAGTTTCGTAGTTGCTTCTTTCAGAGAATATCATCACTATCATTATATGCTTTGTCGTATGACGTGGGTGATCTACAGAAGTCGCTTGTCATTGCCTTCTTCTGGGATATCTTTACAAGACAGGTGACCCCAGCCACTATCAATCCTCTTCAGAGATTGTCTGCCTGGCATCAGTGGTCTCATAACCTGGAATTATGATATGCAACAGCTGCTCATACAACCATCTGAGAATAATAATCCTCAAGATTTGCACATTGGCCAGATGTGAGGTGGTATGGAGAACATTCAGAGTAGTATGTGATCATAAGGTTAGATAATCCATAACAAAACAGCCTTTGAGAATAAATCCTGCGGAAACTTGGGCCCAGATTTTACTACTAAATGTAATTAGTCCCTCATGAAACTGCTGATAGATTTAGGAATGGAGATGAAGCTGGATCATAAGCTATAGGAACAGAATTAGGCCATTTGGCCCATCGAGTCTGCTCCACCATTTCATCATGGCTAATCCATTTTCCTTCTCAGCTCCCGTCTCCTGCCTTCTCCTGGTACCCCTTTATGCCCCGACTAATTAAGAATCTATCAAGCTCTGCCTTAAATATACCCAACAACTTGGCCTCCACAACTGCCTGTGGCAACAAATTCCTCAGACTCACTACTCAATCTGCAGAAATTCCACCTCATCACCATTCTAAATGGATATCCCCTCTATTCTGAAGATCTGTCCTCTGGTCTTAGACTCCCCCACCATAGGAAACATTACCTCCACATCCACCCTATCAAGGCCCAATTTTTTTTTTCTAGGGAATTTGCTCTCCATCGTAGGCCAGGATAAGTGAGTGAAAAGTATTCTGGAACCTTGGGGAAGATTATTGTAAGTGTTTCCTTTTAATTCTTGTGTTATTTGTTTATGTGTTTATTCATTGTTCAGGAGCTGGCTATTGCTTGCACAGGCAGCATATATTGTCTATCCCTGTTTGCCTTTGGAGAAGGTGGCATTGATCCACCAACATGATTGATCTCTCGACTCTTTGAGAGAGGACGGGAGGAACTCAGCAGGTCAGGCAATGTCTACAGAGAGGAATATAAAGTATTGGGAAGCTTTGCCAACAGAAGCAACTTAAAAAGTCACTAAGAAATGAAATATGAAATATGAAAGTAAGCTAACCAATAATATTAAAGAGGATACCAAGGGTTTCTTCAGATACATGAACTATGAAAGATGGATATCAGACCACTGGAGAACAATGCTGGAGAGGTAGTAATGGGGTCAAGGAAATGGCAGATGAACTGAATAAATATTTTGCATCTGTCTTCATTGTGGAAGACACTAGTACTATGGTGGAGGCTCCAGAGTGTCAGGGGTAAAAGTGTGTGAAATTGCCATTACTAGGGAGAAGGTTCTTTGGAAACTGAAAGTTCTGAAAGTCACCTGGACTAGATGGTGTATGCCCCAGAGTTCTGAAAGAAGTGGCTGAAGAGATTGTGGAGGCATTTGTAATAATCTTTCAAGAATCACTAGATCCTGGAATAGTTCTGGAAGACTGGAAATTTCCAAATGTCACTCTATGCTTCAATAAGGGAGAGAAGCAGAAGAAAGTAAATTATAGGCCAGTTAGTCTGACCTCAGTGGTTGGGAAGATGTTGGAATCCATTGTTAAGGATGTGATTTCAGGGTACTTGGAGGCACTAAGAAAATAGACCATAGTCAGCATCGTTTCCTCAAGGGAAAATCTTGCCTGACAAATCTGTTGGAATTCTTTGAAGGAATAAGAAGCAGGATAGACAATGGAGAATCGGTTGATGTTGTGTATTTGGTTTTTCATAAGGCCATGCATGAGGCTGCTTTACAAGTTAAGAATCCATGGTATTACAGCAAAGGTTCTAGCATAAAGAAAGCATTGGCTAAGCGGCAGGAAGCAAAGAGTGGGAATGAAGGGAGCCTATTCCGGTTGGCTACCGGTGACCAGAGGTGTTCCACAGGTGTCTGTGTTGGGATCGATTCTTTTTACATTATATATCAAAGATTTGGATGATGGAATTGCTGGCTTTGTTGCAAAGTTTGCAGATGAAACAATCTTAGTTGAAGGGGCAGGTAGTGGTGACCTCATTGTGACCTATCACATGTTTAGAGGCCTCCATAGAGTGGATGTGGAGGGGATGTTTCCTATGGTGGGAGAGTCTAAGACCAGAGAACACAGCATCAGACTAGAGGGGTATCCTTTTAAAATAGAGATGAGAAGCATTTCTTTAGACAGAGAGTGGTGAATCTGTGGAATTCTTTGCCACAGGCAGCTAAGGAGGCCAAGTCCTTAAGACCATAAGACCATAAGATATAGGAGCAGAAGTAGGCCATTTGGCCCATCAAAACTGCTCCACCATTCATTCATGGGCTGATCCAATTCTTCCACTCATCCCCACTCTCCTGCCTTCTCCCCATACCCTTTGATGCCCTGACTAATCAAGAACCTATCTATCTCTGCGTTAAATGCACCCAGTGACTTGGCCTCCACAGCCACTCGTGGCAACAAACTCCACAGATTTACCACCCTCTGATGAAAGCAACTTCTTCGCATCTCTAAGTCCTGAAGTCGTGCCCCCTTGTCCTAGATTCCACTACCATAGGAAATAACTTTACCATATCTAATCTGTTTAGGCCTTTTAACATTCAGAATGTTTCAATGAGATCCCCCCCTCATTCTCCTGAACTCCTGGGAGTACAGCCCAAGAGCTGTCAGATGTTCCTCAAACGGTAACCCGTTCATTCCTGTACTTACGTAAATTTAAGGCAGAGGTTAGTAGATTCTTGATTGGTCAGAGCATGAAGAAATACGGGTGAAGGCAAGAGGTGGGGGCTGAGAGGAAAAATGGTTCAGCTATGATGAAATAGCACAGCAGACTTGATGGGCCAGATGGTCTAATTTGGCTCCTATACCTTATGCTCTTGTGCTCCTGTGGAATAAACAGTGAAGGAAGTCCTGATTGTGACGAGAGGCCCAGGCGAAGATAGTAAGGACCCAAGTGTTGGAGTGTCCAAGACTAGACTCGAGAAACAACTTTGAGATTGAGACGCGAACAGGGTCCTTGACTAGATGCTATACAAGAATCCAAACGAGAGAGAAATCCAAAAACACAATCGCAAGCTGAACTGAAGCTGAGCCGACGACTGAGCACCGAACCTGAGTTCAGGTGCTCGTTAAATATTAAAATCCTTGTGCCAAAACATGGCCGCCAATTAGCGGAGTGGGTCTGAATCTTTAAAAGGACCATGCCAGCCAGCCTTCCTCCGGAGAATCGGAGTGTCTAAACCGCGGAAGCTGGTGCGGTTGGGTGCGTACCGTAACACTGATGAAGGGCCCGGCCCGAATCATCGACTGTTTATTCCCCCCCCCATAGATGCTGCCATCATTTTGTGTGTGTGTTACTCTGGATTACCTGCATCTGCAGAGACTCCTGTGTTTTTGAATGGGAACGGCACTGTGTCGGTCTGGAGTCGCGAATCTGCATGACAGATTCTCTCACCTGAAGGAATGAACCAGATGGATTTTTACAGCTTTTCATTCGTTTTTGAGATCACTGTTACTAAAACTAGTTGTTGTCGTTTTTTCAATTTTCAGTTTGTTAACTGGATTTGGATTCCACAGCTACCATGGCGGGAATTTAAGAGTTTCTGGATTCTTAGTGTCGGCATTTCGGTTACTCGAATGAAGATTTAACCAAATGTGCTTTTTCAAAAACCTTATTTGGATCTTAGTAAGTTTTAAACGTTTCTGAATGCCGGAGTCGGGGATGTTGCTTTGTCCGCTGACGCAGAGGCAGAGCTGTCGCCTCACAGTTCCATGTGCAATACTGACCTCCTGTGCCCTCCGCGTGGAGTCCGTAGCCTCTCCTCTGGACCGCATGGCTGCTCCTATCTCCTCAAAGCAGGCAGATGGGAAGGTCAGTGGGCTACTGTGAATTGATCCTAGTGTGTGGGTGAGTGGGAGAATCTTGAGGTGGTTTTGGTGGGCGTGTGCAGGGAAGGAAATAGCATTTGCATCAGATTGGAGTAAATGTGCACTCGCTAGTTTATTTTTATTGAGATATAGTGCAGAGTCAGCTTCTGGCCCATCGAACCACACCGTCCAGAATTCCCCTGAGTTAACCCTAGCCTAATCACGGGACAATTTACAATGACTAATTAATCTACCTACCGGTACATCTTTGGATTCCAGAAGGAAACCGGAGAATCCAGAGTAAACCCAGATGGTCACGGAGAGAACCTACATTTTCCTTACAAGCAGTGATTGGAATTGAACCCAGGTCGCTGGTACTGTAAAGCATTACCAGAACTATTCTACCAAGCCGCCCTAGCTGACACGAGTTTAATGGACCAGATGGCCTGAATCACTGCTTCGTGACTCTGTGACTGAAATTTGCGGGCAGGGTTGACTCTGGCCTACTCGCATCTGCACAGCCTACTGGCTCGAGGCCTTGCTGGTAATACAGATCTTCCCACCCAGCTCCAGGAATACTTGGAGAAGTAAGATTGGGCTCCAGATTTGATATAGTAAGTTCATCAAACTTGTCACCTGAGGAGGTGACAATATTGGCCAGTTCCATGGTGACAAAATTTGGAGATTATACCTGTAGAAGTGAGTATAGGTGTCATATTGTGAAAGGAGGTGGAAAGATGGCTGGTGTCAAGACATTGACTAGAGGGCACAAAGTGGGAAAACAAACTAAGGAACTGAAGTGGCACTAAAAATATACAGAAAGTTGTGAAGTCAATCATCTCCACCATGGGCTCCACAGCATCCAGGACATCTTCAGGGAGCAACACCTCAAAAAGGCGGCATCTATCATTAAGGACCCCATCACCCAGGACATGCCATCTTCTCATTGCTACCATCAGGGAGGTTGTACAGGAGCCTGAAGGCACACATTCAACGATTCAGGATCCGCTTCTTCCCCTCTGCTATCAGACTTCTGAAAGGACATTGAACCCATGAACACTACCTCACCACTCTTTTTTGCACTACTTATTAAATTTAACTTTATAGATCTTTCTATATAGATAGATCAATATATAGACTTCTTACTGTAATTTACAGTTTTTATTACAGTATTGCAATGTACTGCTGCCACATAACCACAAATTTCATAACATATGCCGGTGATAGTAAATCTGATTCAGATTGCGCTGTTAGGATGTTAACATTTTTCTTTGGGTATTAATTACAGTTAACACAATCACACAAGGAAATAAGAGCAAGAGTAACCAGCAGGCCCCTCAAGCCTGGCCTACCTTCAGTATGATCATGGCTAATCTGCCTCAGGGCATGGAACACTCAATTCCCCAATCTTTTCTGAAATGACCTGCCTCCTCTTTAAATACGACAGTAATCCAGCCTCTGCACTCCTCTGGGATAAGACGTTCCAGAGGTTCATCACCCACGGTGCAAGAAGAATTTCCTGTGCAGCTCATTTAAAGTTGGTAAAGCCGAAACTACATTAAGCCTCTCATTATATGCTCAGTGGCCATTTTATAAGGTACACCTGTACACCTGCACATTAATGTAAATATCTAATCAGCCAATCACATAGCAGCAATTCAATGCATAAAAACATGCAGACATGTTTCTCTGACCAAACATCAGAATGGGGAAGAAATTGTGATCCAAGTGGTTTTGACCGTGGAATGATTGTTGGTGCCAGATGGGGATGGTTTGAGTTTCTCAGAAACTGATGACCTCCTGGGGTTTTTGCACACAACAGGGTTCCCAACCTAGGGTCCACAGACCCCTTGCTTGATGGCATAAAAATGGACTGGTAACCCCTGCTCGAGTGTCCATAGGGAATGGTGCAAAACCAAAAATAAAACATCTAATGAGTAGCAGTTCCCCCATTTTAATGAGGGAGGTCAGAGGGGAATAGCCAAACTGGGTTAAGCTGACAGGAAGTTTGACAGTACCTCAAATAACCACGCATTACAACAGTGGTTTGGAAAGGAGTATCTCTGAATGCACAACACACCAAATCTTGAAGTGGATGGGCTACAGCAGCAGAAGACCACAAACATACACTCAGTGACCACTTTATTAGATAAAGAAGGTACCTAATAAAGTGTCCACTGCGTGTCTTTTACAGTAATCTTAAACACGATGACCACACACCAGTCAGATCTCAGGTATACTTCAGTCGGTAATGATCTTCGTGTAGTTTTTAATGGTAAACTTAGCCTTCTCACATGAGATTAAGCAATTAGCCCATCATGTCCTTAAATAGCCAGTTATAACAATAAATGGATACATTTGAGCTCAAAGGTTATATAAACATATCAGATAATAGCTGGACTTACTGACATGAGTACTCATTAAGGTCGTCTGTGAACTATATCCATTGTAGTGTTCTTCTCTGTGGCAAACATTAAAATGTTGTTCAGATTCCTACTGGTCATTGATGGATTAGCAGCTTTTCACAGTTGCTCCTATTTTACTTACTTTACCGATTCCAACCTGCTTGGAAACCTTATTTTTAAACGTGATATTGTTTTACCATGGCTGCAAGGGGTGCCAAAAGTACTAAAAAAAAAAGAAGAAGAGCCTCCCGCAACTTTGGAATCTATTATGAGATTGCTTCAAATACACAGAAAAGAATCTTCCGAGGAGTTCCAGCAGGAGTTTCAGCAGAAGTTCTAGCAGCTCAGCACTGAAATTAAACAAATTGATGTAAAATTGGACTCTATTCAAAAAGGCCTTAATTGAACATGATAAACGATTATGGGAGAATGAAGATACTCTGATGATTTTAGATGCAAAAATTGAAGACCTGCAACAGCTTTCTGAAAAACAGTCAAAGTCTAATGAAAAATTAAGACAGACAATTATCGACTTAGAAAACAGAAGTAGAAGAAATAATCTACGAATTCTGGGTCTTGACGAGTTAATGGAAGGTAATCAGCCTACGGAATTCTTTGCAAACTTCTTGGCAAAATTATTTCCTAAAATTTTAAAATCTCCACCTAAGATTGATCGAGCCCATAGATCGCTCGTGCCCAGACCTGCCCTGGGAGAGAGACCCCGATCAGTGATAATCTGTTTTCATGATCTTCAACAAAAGAACTTCTAATTTGTGAATCCCGTCGAAGAGGTATAATTGATTACAACGGTCAGAAGATCAGAATTGTCGAGGATGTCACCTGAGGTGATGAATGAGTGCTTCAAGTTTAAAAAGGTTATGTCGGAACTGTATAACAAAGGTTTCAAGCTGGCTCTCCGTTATCCTGTTCGGCTCAGATTTATTTTGAGGAATGGTTCTCAGAAATGGCTCCATTTGGTACATGAAGCTCAGGAATTTTTAGAATCAGGAGACTAACTGTTTAATATCTTCCTACATGAATAATTGCTTCTTTTATTTTTGGTATACCTTTGCAGCTAATTCTCTTTTTGAACTCTTTAATGCTTTACTTAGAAAATAAGATTTTAATGAGATAATACCTTGCGTGTTAATATGTTTTGAACTTCGATAGGTTGTTTTTAATATTATATATTATACTTATTTTCTGAGGTTTTTTTCTTTCAATAAGGTTTAATTTGCTTTGTCTCGTGTTTTGTCTAGGTTGGTATGCAGTTAACCTTGGAAATTTATTTGGAGCTATGCCCGGTTTTTTTTGGGAGGGCGATGTCATTAGGTTTAGCTGTAGACTGTCTATTGGTCGGCTTCTTGACTTTGGGTGGGGGGGTGGTAGGTTGGGTGTTTTCTTTTCTGTAAGCTGTTTTCTCTTAGCCAGGTTTGTTGCCTGGCTACCCCATCTCAAAGTTCACTGTGTGTCATAATGGGGGAGTGCTGGGAATGGGACCTAAATGCAAGACACAGACACTGAAGAACAAGGAACAGGACTAGGTTAGTCAAGAAAGCAAGGGAAGTGGGGAAGAAAGGACACTGGACATGACACAGGCCCTGGATGAGACCAGGATACAGGATACTTGACTAGGATAGCAAAACCAGGACATGGAACTTGGAACTAGGAGCCCGGGCTTGGACTCCGAGCCAGAGACTGGACAAGGATCCGAAACCTGGGTCTTGACTCAGGCTTGGACCTCGGATCTAGGCAGAGACATAACGAGGCTTGGGTTCTTCGCGGCTTGGGTATGGACTCCAAGCCAGAGACTGGGCAAGGACCCAGAACCTGGCACTTGACTCAGGCTCGGACTCCAGAACTAGGCGAGGACAAGATATGGCTACAGGACAAGGAGAGGCAACAGGACTGGACGTGAGACACCTGGACAGGACAAGGGAACCCCAGCACCGGGCTAGGCAAGGTACTCCTGGGCTGGGCAAGACACATGGACTAGACGAAAACACAAAGCCATGGCTTGGACAGGATGAGACCCCGAAGCCTTGACTTGGTTGAGGGAGATACAGAAACGCAGAGCCTTGGTTGAGGGAGAGACTGGAACATGGAACACAGAGCCGGGACCCCTCCTTGGGTACAGAACGTAGGGCCAGGACTCATTACACAGAATGCAGAATACAATGAGACGGTTCCCAACACAAGGTAGTGGCAGATGGCCGGACCTACCTAGCGAAGGTGTGGACACAGAGACATTTCAAAACAACGATAAACAGTTCCTTATCTTGCTCCAGCGATTGAACTTGACAGTGGTGCAGGCAAGGGTTACAGGCGAGGTGAGGCGAGGCGAGGCGAGGAAACAGAAGGAAAGGGAAGGGAAGGGATTCAGACAGGGAGTATGGACAGGAACAATCCAGCAACCAGAGGCTGAATCCTGAAGCTATTTATGAAGTCAGTGCAAATCAGAATCAACTGCCTCAACAGAAACTGGGGAAAACCAGAAAACTTGGAGTAAGGAACATGGACTGGACGGTGAACCGGAATGCGGATTTCACAGACTGGATAATGACACGGTGTGGATTTAATATACATTCCAGTGGTTACTATTCTAA
The DNA here is from genome assembly GCF_963921235.1 of Mobula hypostoma. Lineage (NCBI taxonomy): Eukaryota > Metazoa > Chordata > Chondrichthyes > Myliobatiformes > Myliobatidae > Mobula > Mobula hypostoma. The sequence goes on along the minus strand of NC_086104.1, from coordinate 17,670,235 downwards.
CCTTTCTTTTAAGTAGTATTAAGAATGGATCATACTATTAATTTACTTAGTTTAAACATGAAAGGATTAAACCACCCTGTGAAACGGAATAAGGTATTTACCAACATTAAAAATTTTAAGGTCCCAATTATTTTTTTTAAAAGAAACTCACGTTCGTAAATGTGACAATTTACGCCTCTTTAGTTTTTGGAAAGGGCTTAAATTTCATTACTCATTTCAGTCCAAGTCAAGGAAAGTTTTGATTTTTATAGATAATACAGTTTCCTTTGTTCAACATAAAGTAGTGTCTGATACCAATGGGCATTTTGTTATAGTATCGGGAAAATTAGATAATAAATTAATGGTATTTGCAAATATATATGCCCCAAATATAGATGATCCAGGGTTTTTTGAGTGTTTTTTTTTCACTTTTGCCAGATTTATGTCCTTATTCACTGGTCTTGGGCAGAGATTTTAACTGCTGATTAGACCCAGTTTTAGATCAATCATCTTCTAAACCAGCGACAATTAGTAAATCAGCCTTGTTTATTCAATCTTTTCTAATGAAATGTGATATTGTTGATGTCCGACATTTCATTATAGATTATTTGCTTTTTTTCCCATGTCCATCATACATATCCCAGGATTGATTTTTTTTTATTGATAGCCAATTTATTCCATTAGTTCGGTCCTGTGAATATAAAGAGATTGTTGTCTCAGATCATGCTCCTGTGTTTTTATCTTTAAATCTCCCTGGTCTTCCTCAGATAAACAGATTTTGGCATTTTAATCCAACTTTGCTATCAGATAAGGATTTTTTTTAATTTTTGGAGAGAAAAATTACTCTTTTTTTTGAAGAGAATATGCGGGAAGAGGCTTCTAGTCTTATTATATGGGATGCCTTTAAGGTTTATATTAGAGGACGAATTATTTCTTATACTGCAAGGGTTAAGAAAAAAGCTAATAAAGAGAGAATTGAATTAGCTAATCAGTTGAAACAATTAGATCAAAAATATACCTTGGCTCCAGAACCGGCTTTATATAAAAGGCGTGTTGAAATTAAAACTAAATATGATTTTCTTTTAACATATCCAATTGAAACTCAACTCCTAAAAGATAGAAGTCAATTTTATATTCATGGAGACAAAACAGGTGAATTATTGGCTAACCAATTAAAAACCTATATAGCTAAATGGCTATTTGTAAAGCTAATGGTGATAGGACAACTGATCATTTAGAAATAAATGATACCTTTAGAGAATTTTATTCTAAACTTTATAGTTCTGATCCTCCTAAAGATAATACTGTAATGAATAATTTCTTAGACCAATTAAACATCCCTACACTTTCTGATGGTAACCAAAAACAGTTGGATCAACCTATTCCTTATAAGGAAATTGCCAAGGCTGTGTGTTTATTGCACTCGGAGAAGGCTCCAGGTCCTGATGGATTTTCTGGAGAATTTTATAAGGCTTTCTCCTTAATGCTTATACCTCACTTATATTCAGTCCTCTCGGAATCCTATAAGTTGGGTAGGATTCCACAATCTTTTTATGAAGCTTCTATTTCACATTTTTAAAAAGAATAAGAACCCAGCTGAAGGCTCTTCATATAGACCAATCTCCTTACTTAATGTTGACACTAAAATCCTATCCAAAGTTTTGGCTCGTAGGATTGAAAATATTTTACCATCTATCATTTTTGACGATCAGACTGGATTTATTAAAAATCAATATTCCCACTTTAATATTCATCATTTGTTAAATGTTATTTATTCTCCTTCTAAAGAGCTATCCGAATATGTGATATCCTTAGATGCTGAGAAAGCTTTCGATCGGGTTGAATGGAATTATTTATTTAAAACCTTAGAAAAATTTAATTTTGGGCTCGATTTTATTCAATGGATTAAATTACTTCATTTATCTCCCTCTGCTCTGGTTCTTACTAACTCTCAGAATTCCAAACCATTTAGACTTCAACATGGAACTTGACAAGGTTGTCCTTCAAGCCCTTTGCTTTTTGATCTGGTCTTAGAACCCGTAGCTATTGCTTTTCAAGAATCTAATGATATCACTGGTGTTTTAAGGAGAGGTATTATTCACAAAGTTTCGCTTTATGCTGATGACCTATTGCTTTATATTTCCAATGTTGAGACTTCATTACCTTCCGTACTTTCCTTACTCCCCTGTTTTGCTCAGTTTTCAGGATATAAATTAAATTTTTATGAGTGAACTTTTTCCTTTGAATATTTGGTATCAATTAATACTAACCTTCCCTTTAAAATTTTAAGAAATCAATTTACTTATTTGGGTGTAACAATTACTAAGCATTATAAATATTTATTTAAAGCAAATTTTTTTACCCTACTGAATTATGTAAAAAGGGCGCTATTAAAATGGTCGCCCCTTTCATTATCATTGATTGGCCAAATTAATTCTATTAAAATGAATATCTTGCCTAAATTTTTATACCTTTTTCAGGCCTTACCCATTCTTATTCCTAAATCCTTTTTTGATTCTCTTGATTCTATCATATCTTCATATATATGGAAAAATAAACTTTCTTGACTAAATAATGTTCATCTTCAAAAAGTTAAAAAGAATGGAGGTTTAGCTTTACCAAATTTTAAGTTTTATTACTGGGCAATCAATATACGGAACCTCACGTTTTAGTTATATTATATTAACTGAGAGGACTGTCTGGTTTGGGTTTCTTTAGAAGCTAACTCTGTTAATAAATTTTCTATCATCTCTCTTCTCAGATCCTCAATTCCTTTATTTTTAAGTAAACTAACTGATAGTTTTGTAGTTATACATACTTTGAGGATTTGGGTACAATTTAGAAAATATTTTGGTTTATTGAGATTTTCTCTTTCAATTCCCATTTTTTCTAGCTATTTTTTAAACCTTCTATGACTGATGTAGGTTCCAAAGGTTGGGATAGACTGGATATTAAATGCTTCCAGGATTTGGTTGTTGGAGGAAGTTTATTTTCGTTCAAGCAGTTGTCAGCAAATATAGCTTACCAAAAACCCACTTTTTTCAATATTTACAAATTAGAGACTTCCCGTGATCTCAATTACATACATTTCCTAAAAGTCCTGATAAGAATTCATTAGAAGTAATTTTTAATTTGAAACCTTTTCATAATGGATCAATTTCTAATAGTTATGGTATGTTGTTGGGAATGAGAAACGCTCCTTTAGACATAATTAAAAATCTCTGGGAACAAGACTTACAGATTTCAATTTCTGAGGAAACTTGGAATGAAATTTTTAAATTGGTTAATACCTCATCGTTATGTGCCCGTCATTCACTTCTACAATTTGAAGTGGTCCATTGGGCCCACATAACTAAAGATAAACCATCTCGTTTTTATTCGGATATATCTCCCTACTGTGACAGATATAACAATGGAGAAGCTTCATTAATTCATATGTTCTGGACATGCCCGAGTCTTGAAAAGTATTGGAAAGAAGTATTACAATCTTTTTCTGTACTTTTCAAAGTAAATTTTAAACCTAACCCTTTGACTGCCTTATTCAGTATTGTTGGAGGAAAAGATATTATCTTGGACAGTGGTTCCCAATCACCAGGCCGCAAAGCATGTGCTACCGGGCCGCGAGGAAACAATATGATATGGTGATATGAAACGATATGAGTCAGCTGCACCTTTCTTCATTCCCTGTTGTGTACTGTTGAACTTGAATACCACCCCTCCCAGTCGGCCGGTCCATAAGAATATTGTCAATATTAAACCGGTCCGTGGTGCAAAAAAGTTTGGGGACCCCTGGTCTTGGTGACACCTAACTTGCACATTTTGGCTTTTACTTCTCTCATAGCTAGGAGGGCTTTAAGTGGAAGAAAGTTGCTCCGCCTACTCACGCTCAATGGTTAAGCTTTATGTCATGCTTAAATTTAGAGAAGATTCATTGTTCAATTTCTGAATCTAGACAAGATTTTCTAACATTGTGGAGACCATTTTTGAATTATTTTCAAAATCTTTGATTTGTTATTATGTACAGATGTTGGCTAATAATATGTTTTACTATATGATAAGGATTTTTCCTTTTTTCTTTCTTTACCAAACAGCCTTTCTTGGTAGTGGGTTTAGATTATATTTTGTATAATAAAATTATTACTTTTCAATGTTACGATTCAATCTAATTGACATGAATATGAGGTAATGAGACTATAAGTGTGATTTGAATATATTGTAATTGATATATAAGATATATATCCTCCTGTACTCTGTATTCTTTTATGTAAGAAATCAATAAAAATATTGGAAAAAAAAGAAATGTTGTTCAGAAGTCCTGCAATTCTTGCAGAATTATGGTGGCTTCTTCCTCTGAAGTCCTTTTCATTCATTTACAGGGCACATCGGTACTAGTAAAGGTTGACTTGAGTTGGTAGTGAGGAAGGCAAAGGCAATGCCAGCACTCGTTCTGAGAGGACTAGAGTATAAAGAAAGAATGTAAAACTGAGGCTTTATAAAGCCTCAGCATTGGTCAGACCACATTTGGAGTACTGTGAGAAGTTTTGGGCCCCTTATCTAAGAAAGGATGTGTCGGCTTTGGAGAAGGTCCAGAGGAGGCTCATAAGAATGATCCTGGAAATGAAAGGGTTAACATCTGCCGAACATATGATGGCTCTAGGCCTGTACTCACATAAGTTCAGAATAATGGGCAAATCTTATTGAAACCTACTGAATATTGAAAAGCTTAGATAGAGTGGATGTGGAGAGGGTGTTTCCAACAATGGGAGAGTCTAGGGCCAGAGGACACAGTCTCAAAATATGAGGATGTCCCTTTAGATCAGAGATGATGAGGAATATCTTTTGCCAGAGGTGATGAATCTGTGGAATTCATTGCCACAGACTGCTGTGGAGGCCAAGTGATTGGGTATCTTGAATGTGGAGATTGATAGGTTCTTGATTAGCCAGGACAGAACTAAGGAGAAGGATAATAAATCAGCCATGATCAAGTGGTGGAGCAAATTCAGTGGGCTGAATAGCCTAATTCTGCTCCTGTAGTACTGTGCAAAAGTCTTAGGCATTTATACAGTATATAGCTAGGGTGCCTAATACTTTTGCACAGTACTACAGTTATTTTATATGTTGCACTGTACTGCTGCCGCAAAATAAAAACTAATTTCCCGACATATGTGAGTGATGATAAACCTGATTCTGATATGGGTCTCTATTGTGGACTGAGAATGGGAAGGGGGCAAGGAAAGGGGAAATCAGGGGTGGGAAAGGGGGAAGAGAGAGTAGAGGGAGCGGGAGGCACTAGAGATACATTTTGTAAACATTAATAAACTAATTGTTTGGAATGAAATGACCTTGTCTGGTATCTCAGGCTTGACGTGTCACCCCAGCACTCCTTCTCTGCCAGCTGTCTAACACCCCTCCTGCACCACGCCTCCCTCAACATTCCCAACATCATTTGCTCCTGCCAGATTTTCCAATTTGCTTTATATGTGTGTGTGTGCCTAAGACTTCTGCAGAGTAGTGTAAGTCTTATGGTCAGTGAATGTCCTCACACAGTGCTGCTGGGGGTGATGGTCAGTGAATGCCCTCACACAGTGCTGCTGGGGGTGTTGGTCAGTGAATGTCCTCACACAGTGCTGCGGGGGGTGTTGGTCAGTGAATGTACTCACACAGTGCTACTGGGGGTGTTGGTCAGTGAATGTCCTCTCACAGTGCTGCTGGGGATAATGGTCAGTGAATGTCCTCACACAGTGTTGCGAGGTGTGTTGGTCAGTGAATTTCTTCTCACAGTGCTGCGAGAGGTGATGGTCAGTGAATATCCTCACACAGTGCTGCGAGGGGTGATGGTCAGTGAATGTCCTCACACAGTGCTGCGAGGGGTGATGGTCAGTGAATGTCCTCACACAGTGCTGCTGGGGGTGTTGGTCAGTGAATGTCCTCACACTGTGCTGCTGGGGGTTATGGTCAGTGAATGTCCTCACACTGTGCTGCTGGGGGTGATGGTCAGTGAATGTCTTCTCACAGTGCTGCGAGGGGTGTTGGGCAGTGAATGTCCTCACACAGTGCTGCTGGGGGTGTTGGTCAGTGAATGTCCTCACACTGTGCTGCTGGGGGTGTTGGTCAGTGAATGTCCTCTCAGAGTGCTGCGAGGGGTGATGGTCAGTGAATGACCTCACACAGTGCTGCTGGGGGTGTTGGTCAGTGAATGTCCTCTCAGAGTGCTGCTGGGGGTGATGGTCAGTGAATGTCCTCACACAGTGCTGCTGGGGGTGTTGGTCAGTGAATGTCCTCTCAGAGTGCTGCGAGGGGTGATGGTCAGTGAATGTCCTCACACCGTGCTGCGAGGGGTGTTGGTCAGCGAATGACCTCACACAGTGCTGCTGGGCGTGATGGTCAGTGAATGTCCTCACACAGTGCTGCTGGGCGTGATGGTCAGTGAATGTCCTCACACCGTGCTGCTGGGCGTGATGGTCAGTGAATGTCCTCACACCGTGCTGCGAGGGGTGTTGGTCAGTGAATGTCGTCACACAGTGCTGCTGGGGGTGTTGGTCAATGAATGTCCTCACACAGTGCTGCTGGGGGTGTTGGTCAGCGAATGTTCTCTCACAGTGCTGCTGGGGGTGATGGTTCGTGAATGTCCTCACACAGTGCTGCTGGGAGTGTTGGTCAGTGAATGTCCTCACACAGTGCTGCGAGGGGTGATGGTCAGTGAATGTCCTCTCACAGTGCTGCGAGGGGCGATGGTCAGTGAATGTCCTTTCACAGTGCTGCTGGGGGTGTTGGTCAGTGAATGTCCTCACACAGTGCTGCAAGGGGTGATGGTCAGTGAATGTCCTCTCACAGTGCTGCAAGGGGTGTTGGTCAGTGAATGTCCTAAAAACAGTGCTGTGAGGGGTGTTGGTCAGTGAATGTCCTCACACAGTGCTGCGAGGGGTGTTGGTCAGTGAGTGTCCTCACACAGTGCTGCTGGGCATGATGGTCAGTGAATGTCCTCACACACTGCTGCGAGGGGTGATGGTCAGTGAATGTCCTCTCACAGTGCTGCGAGGGGTGATGGTCAGTAAATGTCCTCACACAATGCTGCTGGGGGTGATGGTCAGTAAATGTCCTCACACAGTGCTGCTGGGGGAGTTGGTCAGTGAATGTCCTCTCACAGTGCTGCGACGGGTGATGGTCTGTGAATGTCCTCTCACAGTGCTGCTGGGGGTGTTGGTCAGTGAATGTCCTCTCACAGTGCTGCGACGGGTGATGGTCTGTGAATGTCCTCCCACAGTGCAGCGAGGGGTAATGGTCAGTGAATATCCTCACACACTGCTACTGGGGGTGTTGGTCAGTGAATGTCCTCTCACAGTGCTACTAGGGGTGTTGGCCAGTGAATGTCTTCTCACAGTGCTGCGAGGTGTGTTGGTCAGTGAATGTACTCACACAGTGCTGCTGGGGGAGTTGGTCAGTGAATGTCCTCTCACAGTGCTGCTGGGAGTGTTGGTCAGTGAATGTCCTCTCACAGTGCTGTGACGGGTGATGGTCTGTGAATGTCCTCCCACAGTGCTGCGAGGGGTAATGGTCAGTGAATATCCTCACACACTGCTATTGGGGGTGTTGGTCAGTAAATGTCCTCTCACAGTGCTGCTAGGGGTAATGGTCAATGAATGTCCTCACACAGTGTTGCGAGGTGTGTTGGTCAGTGAATGTCCTCACACAGTGCTACTAGGGGTGTTGGTCAGTGAATGTCCTCACACAGTGCTGCTGGGTGTGATGGTCAGTGAATGTCCTCTCACAGCGCTGCTGGGTGTGTTGGTCAGTGAGTGTCCTCACACGGAGCTGCTGAGGGTGTTGGTCAGTGAATGTCCTCACACAGTGCTGCTGGGGGAGTTGGTCAGTGAATGTCCTCACACAGTGCTGCTGGGGGTGATGGTCAGTGAATGTCCTCACACAGTGCTGCGAGGGGTGTTGGTCAGTGAATATCCTCTCACAGTGCTGCTGGGGGTGATGGTCAGTGAGTGTCCTCACACAGTGCTGCTGGGGGTGATGGTCAGTGAATATCCTCAGACAGTGCTGCTGAGGGTGTTGGTCAGTGAGTGTCCTCACACAGTGCTGCTGGGGGTGATGGTCAGTGAATGTTTTCCCACAGTGCTGCGAGGGGTGTTGGTCAGTGAATGTCCTCTCACAGTGCTTCTGTGGGTGTTGGTCAGTGAATGTCCTCTCACAGTGCTGCAGGGTATGTTGGTCATTCAATGTCCTCACATGGTGCTGCTGGGGGTGTTGGTCAGTGAATGTTTTCCAACAGTGCTGCGAGGGGTGTTGGTCAGTGAATGTCCTCACACAGTGCTGCTGGGGGTGATGGTCAGTGAATGTCCTCACACAGTGCTGCTGGGGGTTATGGTCAGTGAATGTCCTCTCACAGTGCTGCGAGGGGTGTTGGTCAGTGAATATCCTCTCACAGTGCTGCTGGGGGTGATGGTCAGTGAGTGTCCTCTCACAGTGCTGCGAGGGGTGATTGTCACTGAATGTCCTGTCACAGTGCTGCTGGGTGTGTTGGTCAGTGAATGTCCTCACACAGAGCTGCTGAGTGTGTTGGTCAGTGAATATCCTCTCACAGTGCTGCTGGGGGTGATGGTCAGTGAGTGTCCTCAGACAGAGCTGCTGCGGGTGTTGGTGTGTGAATGTTCTCTCACAGTGCTACGAGAGGTGATGGTCAGTGAATGTCCTCATACAGTGCTGCTGGGTTTGATGGTCAGTGAATGTCCTCACACAGTGCTGCTGGGGGTGATGGTCAGTGAATGTCCTCACACAGTGCTGCTGGGGGTGTTGGTCAGTGAATGTCCTCACACAGTGCTGCTGGGGGTGATGGTCAGTGAATGTCCTCACACAGTGCTGCTGGGGGTGTTGGTCAGTGAATGTCCTCACACAGTGCTGCTGGGGGTGATGGTCAGTGAATGTCCTCCCACAGTGCTGCTGGGGGTGATGGTCAGTGAATGTCCTCACACAGTGCTGCTGGGGGTGTTGGTGCAAAATCGAGTAATAGACCCAATGACAATGAAGTAACAGCAATATATATCCAGGATGGGATAGGGTGTGACCCAGAAAAGATTGTGCAGGAGGGGATGTTCCATGTGCCACTTGTCTTTGTCCTTCCTGGTAATGAAGATGTTGTAAGTCTGGGAGGTGCTAAAAAAATCTATTTTTTATAATTTGTAAATTTTGTATATTTTGTGTAAACATTTTATCCAGCAAATGGTTAAGGAATGGATTATACTAGTGGAGGCAAATTCAAGTATGCCAATTAAAAGGAAAGTATGTAAAAGGAAAGAATTTGCAATGCTTTATGGCAGGGGTTTCCGACCTGCAGCTGTGGACTTCTCGGTGAATGTTAAGGCTCCATGGGAAAAGGAAGATTGGGAACCACTATGATAGGGAGTGGGCTGCAATGTTCTCACAGAAAGCAGCAATGGACTGGATGAGATGAGTAGCCTGATTCCTTGCAGGAACCACTCAGTGAATCTCTGAACTGTTGACAAGGCGTGAGTGTGTACGAGGGCCAAAATGCACCACGGGTGGACTGTGTACCTGACTATGTTTTGACATAGCACTTCCTGGAAAAATATATCCACATCCACCCACTTAATGCAGTAGCCTTTCTTCATTCTGTGTTCAGTTTTCATTTTTACAACCTGAAGTGCCAATGTATGGATGGTACACTAGCAAACTGGGCCTGTGCTTCAAGGAGAGGTACGACAAGCCTGGGCTGTTTTCTCTGCAGTAGCAAAGGCTGAGGGGAGACCTGATAGAAGTTCATGAGGGGTGTAGAGAGATGACTGATATCTTTTCCTCAGGGCAACACTGTAGCACAGTAGTTGGCACAGTGCTTTACAGTACAGGTGACCCAGGTTCAATTCCTGCAACTGCCTGCAAAGAGTTTGCACATTTTCCCTGTGACTGTGTGGGTTTCCTCTGGGTGCTCCAGTTTCCTCCCACAGTCCAAGGACGTACCAGTTGGTAGGTTAATTGGTCATTGTAAATTGTCCCACGATTGTGCCACGCGACAGTGAGAGTAGGAATGTGATGAGGTGGAGGATAAATGCGTGGCTGAGGGATTGGAGCAGGGGGCAGGGATTCAAGTTTTTGGATCATTGGGACCTCTTTTGGCGCAGGCGTGACCTGTACAAAAAGGACGGGTTACACTTGAATCCTAGGGGGACCAATATCCTGGCAGGGAGATGAGCGGGGGCTACTGAGGTGACTTTAAACTAGAATGGTTGCGGGGTGGGAATCAAATTAAAGAGGCTAGGCGTGAGCAGGTTAGTTCACAACAGAGGGATGGGAACCAGTGCAGAGAGACAGAGGGATGTAAAGTGAGGGTAGAAGCAAAAAGTACAAAGGAGAAAAGTAAAAGTGGCAGGCCGACAAATCCAGGGCAAGCATTAAAAAGGGCCACTTTTCAACATAATTGTATAAGGGCTAAGAGAGTTGTAAAAGAGCGCCTGAAGGCTTTATGTGTCAATGCAAGGAGCATTCGTAATAAGGTGGATGAATTGAAAGTGCAGATTGTTATTAATGATTATGATATAGTTGGGATCACAGAGACATGGCTCCAGGGTGACCAGGGATGGGAGCTCAACGTTCAGGGATATTCAATGTTCAGGAGGGATAGACATGAAGGAAGGGGAGGTGGGGTGGCGTTGCTGGTTAAAGAAGAGATTAACGCAATAGAAAGGAAGGACATAAGACGGGAAGATGTGGAATCAATATGGGTAGAGCTGCGTAACACCAAGGGGCAGAAGACGCTGGTGGGAGTTGTGTACAGGCCACCTAACAGTAGTAGTGAGGTCGGAGATGGTATTAAACAGGAAATTAGAAATGTGTGCAATAAAGGAACAGCAGTTATAATGGGTGACTTCAATCTACATGTAGACTGGGTGAACCAAATTGGTAAAGGTGCTGAGGAAGAGGATTTCTTGGAATGTATGCGGGATGGTTTTTTGAACCAACATGTCGAGGAACCAACTAGAGAGCAGGCTATTCTGGACTGGGTTTTGAGCAATGAGGAAGGGTTAATTAGCGATCTTGTCGTGAGAGGCCCCTTGGGTAACAGTGACCATAATATGGTGGAATTCTTCATTAAGATGGAGAGTGACATAGTTAATTCAGAAACAAAGGTTCTGAACTTAAAGAGGGGTAACTTTGAAGGTATGAGACGTGAATTAGCTAAGATAGACTGGCAAATGACACTTAAAGGATTGACGGTGGATATGCAATGGCAAGCATTTAAAGGTTGCATGGATGCATACAACAATTGTTCATCCCAGTTTGGTAAAAGAATAAATCAAGGAAGGTAGTGCACCCGTGGCTGACAAGAGAAATTAGGGATAGTATCAATTCCAAAGAAGAAGCATACAAATTAGCCAGAGAAAGTGGCTCACCTGAGGACTGGGAGAAATTCAGAGTTCAGCAGAGGAGGACAAAGGGCTTAATTAGGAAGGGGAAAAAAGATTATGAGAGAAAACTGGCAGGGAACATAAAAACGGACTGTAAAAGCTTTTATAGATATGTAAAAAGGAAATGACTGGTAAAGACAAATGTAGGTCCCCTGCAGACAGAAACAGGTGAATTGATTATGGGAAGCAAGGACATGGCAGACTAATTGAATAGTTACTTTGGTTCTGTCTTCACTAAGGAGGACATAAATAATCTTCCAGAAATAGTAAGGGACAGAGGGTCCAGTGGGATGGAGGAACTGAGCGAATTACATGTTTGTAGGGAAGTGGTGTTAGGTAAATTGAAGGGATTGAAGGCAGATAAATCCCCAGGGCCAGATGGTCTGCATCCTAGAGTGCTTAAAGAAGTAGCCCAAGAAATAGTGGATGCATTAGTGATAATTTTTCAAAACTCGTTAGATTCTGGACTAGTTCCTGAGGATTGGAGGGTGGCTAATGTAACCCCACTTTTTAAAAAAGGAGGGAGAGAGAAACCGGGGAATTATAGACCGGTTAGCCTAACGTCGGTGGTGGGGAAACTGCTGGAGTCAGTTATCAAGGATGTGATAACAGCACATTTGGAAAGCGGTGAAATGATCGGACAAAGTCAGCATGGATTTGTAAAAGGAAAATCATGTCTGACGAATCTGATAGAATTTTTTGAGGATGTAACTAGTAGAGTGGATAGGGGAGAACCAGTGGATGTGGTATATTTGGATTTTCAAAAGGCTTTTGACAAGGTCCCACACAGGAGATTACTGTGCAAACTTAAAGCACATGGTATTGGGGGTAAGGTATTGGTGTGGGTGGAGAATTGGTTAGCAGACAGGAAGCAAAGAGTGGGAATAAACGGGACCTTTTCAGAATGGCAGGCGGTGACTAGTGGGGTACCGCAAGGCTCAGTGCTGGGACCCCAGTTGTTTACAATATATATTAATGACTTGGATGAGGGAATTAAATGCAGCATCTCCAAGTTTGCGGATGACACAAAGCTGGGTGGCAGTGTTAGCAGTGAGGAGGATGCTAAGAGGATGCAGGGTGACTTGGATAGGTTGGGTGAGTGGGCAAATTCATGGCAGATGCAATTTAATGTGGATAAATGTGAAGTTATCCACTTTGGTGGCAAAAATAGGAAAACAGATTATTATCTGAATGGTGGCCGATTAGGAAAAGGGGAGGTGCAACGAGACCTGGGTGTCATTATACACCAGTCATTGAAAGTGGGCATGCAGGTACAGCAGGCGGTGAAAAAGGCGAATGGTATGCTGGCACTTATAGCGAGAGGATTCGAGTACAGGAGCAGGGAGGTACTACTGCAGTTGTACAAGGCCTTGGTGAGACCATACCTGGAGTATTGTGTGCAGTTTTGGTCCCCTAATCTGAGGAAAGACATCTTTGCCATAGAGGGAGTACAAAGAAGGTTCACCAGATTGATTCCTGGGATGGCGGGACTTTCATATGAAGAAACACTGGATGAATTGGGCTTGTACTCGTTGGAATTTAGAAGATTGAGGGGGATCCGATTGAAACGTATAAGATCCTAAAGGGATTGGACAGGCTAGATGCAGGAAGATTGTTCCCGATGTTGGGGAAGTCCAGAACGAGGGGTCACAGTTTGAGGATAGAGGGGAAGCCTTTTAGGACCGAGATTAGGAAAAACTTCTTCACACAGAGAGTGGTGAATCTGTGGAATTCTCTGCTACAGGAAACTGTTGAGGCCAGTTCATTGGCTATATTTAAGAGGGAGTTAGATATGGCCCTTGTGGCTATGGGGGTCAGGGGGTATGGAGGGAAGGCTGGGGCGAGGTTCTGAGTTGGATGATCAGCCATGATCATAATAAATGGCGGTGCAGGCTCGAAGGGCCGAATGGCCTACTCCTGCACCTATTTTCTATGTTTCTATGTTTCTATGATTATGTAGGAATTAATCAGGGGATTGCTGGGCGGTACGGCTAGAAGAGGCAGAAGGGCCTGCTCTGTGCTGTATCGCGTGAATAAATAAATGAATAATGCCTCATGCATTTGAAGTGAGAAGGGTTAAGTTCTAGGGAGATGTGCAGGGCAAGGTTTTTACACAGAGCAGTGGGTGCCCGGTATGCACTGCTAGGGGTGAGTGTGGAGGCAAATACAATAGAGGCATTTAAGAGAGTGGTAGATAGGAAGATGGATGTGCAGAGAATGGAGGGATGTGGACATTGTGTAGCCCCAAAGGATTAGTTTCGTAATGAATTTGGTTGTCACTTTAATTAGTTTGGGGTTAAGGAGCCTGCTTCTGTGCTGTACTGTTCTATTACAAGTTCAGAAACCTGTTCACTGAACATCGGTGCACAAGACCATCGTAAAGCAAAACCTATAGCATTCCCAAAGCGACACAGACAAAATGCTGGAGGAACTCAGCAGGCCAGGCAGCGTTTATGGAGAAAAGTACAGTCAACATTTCAGGCCGAAACCCTTCCACACACAAAATGCTGGAGGAACTCAGCAGGCCAGGCAGCATCTATGGAAAGGAATCAACAGTAGACATTTCAGGCCAAGAGCCTTCACCAGGACTGGACAAAAAGATGAGGTCAGAGTGAGAAGATAGGGGAGGGAAGGAATAAGTACAAGGTGGTAGGTGATAGGTGAAACTGAGAGAGGGGGAAGGGTGAAATGCTGGGAATTTGATTATTGAAAAAGATAAAGGGCTGGAGATGTGGGAATCTGCCAGGAGATTGTAGAAGACCATGGAAAAGAAAAGGGAAGGAGGAGGAACAACAGAGGGAGGTGATGGGCAGGTAAGGAGATAAGGTGAGTGAGGGAAACAGGAATGGGGAATAGTGAAGTTGGGGTATTACCGGAAGTTAGAGAAATCGGTGTTCGTGACAGCAGGTCGGAGGCTAACCAGGCGGAATATAAGATGTTGCTCCTCCAATCTGAGTGTGGCCTCATCACGACAGTAGAGGAGGCCATAGATTGACATGTTGGAATGGGAATGGGAAGTGAAATTGAAATGGGTGGCTACTTCACTACTTGTCCATCATCTCCCCCTGGTGCTCCTCCTCCTTCCCTTTTTTCCATGGTCTTCTATCTTAAGGTTGTTATACCCAGGTGTGGTAATGGGGACAAGCTCCCACTACCTATTAAATGCTCCCAAAGGCGTGCACCTCAAATAGCCTCTGACAATTAAGTCCAGCTCCTGGCCTTCATGTGTGGCCCAGTTACCAAGCCTGGCAGAACCATTCCCACTGACAGGAGAGGGGGCAAAGGCAGGTTACTTGCGCCTTAAGGCCAGTTGTTTTGGGCAGAGGGGGATTGTCAGCCATGATTAGCTGCTCCTCTAGGAGAAGGAAAACTTTGATCTCAAACCTCTGCTGCCTTGCAGCTCTACCCACTCATGGGGAAGACTTCAGGCGTAAACCTCTGGGGGAAAAGCAGGAGTTAGGGTCCCTAAGGCTGTCCTATGTTGAGTTCAAAGCTGACTAACAACTCCTGTGATGCTGCTAGTACCAAACTGTACCAGTCTTTGTAATTCCTTTGTGTTCATCAGATGCATGGAGAAGGGGAGCTTGCTACATGGGCAACAGCTTGTTCTCCATATTGTGCTGCCCAGGCTTACATTAATTAATTAATAGGCATCTGTTAGTCTCATGAGACCATGGATTTGCGCCTTGGAAGGTTTCCAGGGCGCAGGCCTGGGCAAGGTTGTATGGAAGACTGGCAGTTGCCCATGCTGCAAGTCTCCCCTCTCCACACCATCGATGTTGTCCAAGGGAAGGGCACTAGGGCTGATACAGCTTGGCACCGGTGTCGTCGCAGAACAATGTGTGGTTAAGTGCCTTGCTCAAGGACACAACACGCTGCCTCAGCTAAGGCTCGAACTAGCGTCCTTCAGATCACTAGACCGATGCCTTAACCACTTGGCCACGCGCCAACACTAGGCTTACATATCCAGACAGATAAGACATAACATCCGTGGTTGACTCTGACCAACAAAGGCCTCACTCACTCGACCCTCTCCTATCAGATTCCCCCTTCTCCAGCCCTTTATCTCTTCAGCAACCAACTTGCCAGCTCTTCACACCCACCCCCTCTCCTGGTTTCATCTACCACTAGCACCTTGTATTTCTTCCCTCCCTTCCCCCACCTTCTTACTCTGACTTCTCATCTTTTTTTTCCAGTCCTGGTGAAGGCCTTCAGCCCAAAACGTCAACTGTTTACTCTTTTCCTCAGCTGCTGCCTGACCTGCTGCGTTCCTCCAGCATTTTGTAGGCGTTGCTTTGGGTTTCCAGCATCTGCAGGTTGTCTCGTGTTTGCCATATGCAAATTGTGCTCCTCTTCCAAACCTCAGGTTCATCCAGCATTGACCAACACTCTCCTGATCACTGAACACATTTAGAGGGAGCACTGCCACCAGAAAGCAGCAACCATCAAGGACCCCACCAACAGGACAACGTACTCTTCTCACTTCTTCCATCAAGCAGGAGGTACAGGAGCCTTAGGACCCACACAGCCAGGTTCAGGAATAGTCATTGCCCTACAACCATGAGGCTCCTGAGGCAGTGTGGATAACCTCAACTCTGAACTGATTCCACAATCTACAGACTCACTTTCAAGGACTCTACAACTCATGTTCTCAGTGTTATTTTCATTGGTGAAATTTGTCTCCTTTTGCGCTTCAGTTGTTTCAGTCTTTGTTTATGTAGAGGTTTCATAAATTATATTGTATTTTCTTTACATTCCTGTAAATGCCTGCAAGAAAATGTATCTCAATGTAGTATATGATAACACATGCATTGGTACTTTGATAATAATGTGATTTTGACTTTGAAGTTTGAAAATGTAGTGCAACACCCATACAATTAATATGTTGATTATCACAGCTATTAAGGATGAAATTTAACCCCATATATAACTCAATAAGATGGTTAGTTACAATTTCTAACACAACATGAAATTGTGGCAGACTCCATTGCATGCTGTGAAATTCCAGCGGTGGATGGGACTGAGGAACGAACAGTAACTCCAGTTTGATTCAGTGCACAATCAAAATTTGGTGTACTTGCACTCAGAACCCGCACACAAGTAAAACTGCGTGGTCTCCTTTGGGAGAATGATTGTACAATGAAGGAAAAGCTTCACCTGCAGGGAATTTGTCCGTGTATTTTATGAAGTAATCGGGTTGTGCCCCAAAATTCCACAAATTTCAAGTTAAGTCAGGCTTACTGTCATGTGCACAAGCACATCTAGAACTAGGTGGTCATAAATATGTAAGGGGAACCTGAGGGGGGTCTTCTTCACTCGGAGGGAAGTGAGAGTGTGGAACAAGCTGCCAGTGGAAGTGGTGGATGCGGGTTCAATTTCAACATTTCAGAGAAATAAGTACATGGATTGGAAGGGTATGGAGGTCTATGGCCCAGGTTCAGGTTGATGGGACTAGGCAGAATAGCAGTTTAGCATGGACTGGATGAGCTGCAGAGCTGGTTTCCGTGCTGTGGTGTTATATGACTTTATGACTATATAGTGAGGCATAGGGACAATGGATCACAGGTTAAGTACAGACAACAGACAGAACAGTAGCGTAATGGTTAGCACGCTTTACAGTACCAGAAACCCAGGTTCAATTCCCGTCGCTGCCTGTAAGGAGTTTGTACATTCTCCAGGTGACCGCGTGTTCTTCCTCTGGGTGCTCCAGTTTCTTCCCATATCCCAAAGATGCACCAGTTGGAAGGTTAATTAGCCATTGTAAATTGTCCGGTGATTAGGCTAGGATTAAATCAGGAGATTGTTAGGCAGCACGGCTCAAATGGCCAGAAGGGCCTATTCCATGTTGCATCTCAATAAAAATAAAATAAAAATTATTATACAGTGCAGTGAAGAGAGAGAGAGAAAAAACAAACAGTACAGGTACAAGATTTTAGTGCAAAAGATGACACAGACAGTGACAGGTCTATGATAGTTCCAAGAGAGGGACACCAGGGAAACACTTTCAACTGCTAAAATCTGAAACCAAGGTGATATGTCAAAATTAATGGGCTTACATTCATTCAAAACCAATACTGGTGGATGCTAGATTGTCCTCCTTAGAGCAGACAGAGAAGGCAGCAAATGGTTCTGTTTCTGGTACAAACATGAATCAGGAGAAACTGTTTCCAGGAGTAAGTGGCATGTAACCAGGAAATTGAGTTTAAAAACGAAAACCACTGGTCAATTCCTCTAAGGAATGATAGATTCAATGGTACTTTAAAAAAGAAAATTGAATTACCTGATGGGAGAATGGTTGTAATATAGAAATAGTAGTGGACTGGGACTATTGGATAACCATCAAAGACCTGACCCTGACCACAATAGCCCTTACTTCACCATTCCATCAGTCCAATATCTTTAGCCAGTGGGTGATGAATCTGTGGAATTTGTTACCCAGGGTGGCTGCAGAGGCCAAGTCATAGGGTATAATTAAGGCAGAGGTTGATAGAACCTTGATTTGTCAGGGCATAAAGAGATACGGGGAGAAGGCAGGAGATTGGGAAGAGGGAAAATGAATCAGCCATGGTGAAAAGGCAGAGCAGACTCGATGGGCCAAATGGCCTAATTCTTCTCCTATATCTTACAGTCTTCTGGTCTTATCTCCATTGCTGCCCACCAGCTGAAGGTGTTAGTCGCTTCCTTCAGCCAATCATAACGATGTTGCATGCGCCACCTATGGCATTCACATAATTTGATTGGTCCATTTGATAGAAATTAATGGCAGTGATGTAACCCATTCAATCTACCTGTTGAGCTATTAATTTAGTCCCTGTCAGGACTTTAGGGTGTTCCATCAAATATAACAATGCTAGTCATTTCTCTGTGGTCTGAGCACCTAAGTGCCTACTGCTGAATTTCTGAGTCCTCTAGGAGTGTTTATTCTCTATCCCCTATAGCTTTGTCAGTGCGTATTTGACAAGGTTAGTTATCCTAACACTAACCACTGAAGAACCCACTTTTTACATCCATTCAATCTAAAAGCAATTCCATGATTCCTCCATCTTCCCCATTTCATCCATCCTCCAACACTTGATGTCACATTCCCTCTAAAACCATAAAACGTGGATTTATTAGCAAGACTTCTGCGCAGCACAGATGAATCGTATCGTCAAGCTCCAAACTTATTTTCTGTGAAGCTTTTATAAGCTGAGTCCATGGGCTTTGCAGAGAGATAGAAAGAGGTGCTATAGCAAAGTGATCATTTGCCCATGCCATTGCTGGTCTCTCCAGGTAAAACACATGGAGACAGAAGTCCCCAGGTTATGGTAAACTGTTTTCCACTCTTCCTGCTAGCATGCTCCAGTGCTGAACTCCTGGGATCAGTAAGGAAGTGCCAGATCCCAGTTCAATGGTGTATCTGCTTCTGCACCCTGTGCTGTTCATTCTGTCTCCAGCAATTTCAGTCAGGGGCACAGCGGAGAGAAACTACTATTTATTCAGCAAGTCTGGTTTAATTTATTTGAGTATAGCAGTAGTGCGATCACACGAGTCGAGCATGATGTTCTCCTAAGGGGTTGTCTATTGCTGGGGCTGTAGAGACGGATCCGGGATCCACATATTCTGGCAAAGGGTGGATTCCCTTAATGAAGAATACCTGTGTGTGACTCTGTTTAACATGGGGAGGCTGATGCACGGGCAGCCATGACATAGTCCTTGACAGATCGGGGTCATGGAATGCAAGTCGACCGAGGACCCTTCCTTGCTGCAGCCTTCCTCTGCCTTCACTGCTGCTGTGATGTGTCATTGTCTTCCTCCTGCTCCACCATTAAGGTCAAGGTTGAATTTCTCTTTGTCTGGGACCTCCACCTTAACCTTACTGCTACGGTGACCCTGCGAGGAGCAAAGTGCCAAATGGTTAAACTCCAGAGGGCATCACCCTCAGGATCTGACAAACTCACAAGCTTCTCCACCACGACAAGGTGTTGGTCCTCAGAGAAGAGTGTGAGTATTTGAAAATACTCATATGATCTTGTGTTTTAGGTTTTTGGTATCTTAATATTTTTGAATTAATTTTTAAATGATTTTAATAGCTTTAGTTGTTTATTGGCACATGGCCAAGTGGTTAAGGCGTCAGTCTAGTCATCTGAAGATCCCTAGTTCGAGCCTCAGCTGAGTCAGTGTGTTGTGTCCTTGAACAAGGCACTTAACCACACATTGCTCTGCGATGACACCGGTGCCAAGCTGTATTGGCCCTAGTGCCCTTCCCTTGGACAACATCGGTGGCGTGGGGAGGGGAGACTTGCAGCATGGGTAACTGCCGGTCTTCCATAAAACCTTGCCCAGGCCTGCGCCCTGGAAACCTTCCAAGGCGCAAATCCATGGTCTCACAAGACTAACGGATGCCTCAAAAAAAATAGTTTATTAAAGCTGGAGGTATTTAGAATGTTAAACTAGACTGGCTGTCAATACAGTTTCAGCTTTTCTTGTGGGTGTGGCTTGCCCTGACAACTCCCCACCTGACTGAAAAATAAGTCTTCACATTCAGGGACTAAGTAATTTTATAGTGTAGCAGTTAATACAATGCTTTACAGCCAAAGCAATCAGAAGACTGGGTACGATTTCCACCACAGTCTGTAAAGGGTTGTTACTTTGTTCCAATGACCACATGGGTTTTGTCTAGGTGCTCTGGTTTCCTCCCACATTCTAAAGAGGTAAGGTTAAGGTTAGTGAGTTCTGGGCATGCCATGTTGGCACCAGAAGCATGGTGACACTTAGAGCCTGCGCAGTACATTCCTTGCTAAATTGATTTGACGCAAACGGCGCAATGTATATGTGACAAAGTTAATCTTTCATCTTCAGCTATTGTCTCTGCTAGGAGATCTGCACTAGTGGGTCCAACTTTTGATCAGTACTTGGACTGAGCCAGGACATTATTACCGTGACAACAGGCATCAATTTAAGATTGGAAAGAATGATTAAGAGGCGAAGATTGGCATTGCCAAGGTTTGCTTGGTAAATTGTAGAAGAATAGCAGAATTCATTTGGAAGCTGACAATTTTATTTTGTAAGTGATTG
Organism: Mobula hypostoma; assembly: GCF_963921235.1. Taxonomy (NCBI): domain Eukaryota; kingdom Metazoa; phylum Chordata; class Chondrichthyes; order Myliobatiformes; family Myliobatidae; genus Mobula; species Mobula hypostoma. The sequence goes on along the minus strand of NC_086104.1, from coordinate 17,649,773 downwards.
TCCAGATTGTACAGTCATTAACATTTGACAATTATTATCCCATATCCCAATGTATGTTTTTTTTTTACCAAGTTAAGTCTACATTAATTTCAGATTTTTGAAAAAGTACACAGATATGTGCTGCTGACTGGACAAGGCAGAAGATCAACACAGCATGCACTAGATGGTCTGAAGGGTCTGGTTCTGTGCTGTAGCACTCTATGAGTTTATGAGATATCAAGGGGTCTTGGAGGGACCAGAATTTGACATGTCTTCTCTTTAATCTTTGCAGGATGCCGACATAGGGGAGACCAATTAACCCACACATTAGCCCTTCTCCCAAATCAATTGGTCAGCTCCACTCATTCCTGATTTCCACTTCTTTTTATCAGGCATCTGCTACTGGGAAAGACTTCAGTCATCACCTTTGGAACAAAATCCCTAAATTTCTCCATTCCTGCATTTCTTTCTTCCAATTAACAGGTTTCACCTGTTCTTTCAAACAGTTCAGTCCAGATGATGGGTCCCAACCCAATATGTTGACTGTCTATTTCCTGCTTCAACTACTGCTCCAGCGCATCACTCCAGATTCCTCTTGTGTCTCCTGTTCAACTGATCCTAATTGCTTCCGGTTTGGTCGCCAGCCGCTCGACCATGGTTTTTCGGTCAAGCGCCAGGTGCTCGGAGAGATTCGGTGGGGGCGGGCGCCTGGCGCTCGGCCAGGGGCTGTGGTCCAGTGGTCGACGACTTGGGCCGGCTCCCCCACCGGACTTAGTCTGGCGAGGAGGGTGTGAGACGCCCAGCAGGACAAAAAAAAACAAGACCTGACAAAGGGCGGATGAGCTCCTTGTGAGCCAACGGCCATCTTCCATGGAAGAGATTAAAACCTCACCACGTATCTACGAATCGTATGCTATGCACCTAGTTAGAAGAGACATGATGAACTTGGGCGCTGCACCGTGTGCCTGGACCTACCCAAGGCCTCCGCCTAAGGAAGAGCCCAGCTCGAAGATGCGGCCGCGGCTGGAGACCGACATGGCCTCGGGCTCGAGTTCGGCGGGGTGGCGGCGGGCGGTGCCAAGGCGGCCAGCGAGAACAAACATGGAGGAGAGGCTGTACTCGGTGCTGTCGCAAGATCAAAGAAGATGGAGGTGCATAGCCACCAACCCTAGATTCGGGACGGCACCCACTGACTGACTGACTTGCTTCCACCTTCATTACTCGTACTGCAGGAAGAGCACTCTATAACTATTTTACATTTGGAAAAATATGAAACAAAACTGCAGGGAGGTAAAAGCTCCAGGGATAAAGGTGGTCAAAATAAGCAACATGGGTTGTAGAAACTCAGAATCATAGAATTGTTATGTCTTTGACAGCAACTCGTACAAGTCTGCCAATCCCATTCTCCTGATCTTTCCCCAGGTAATTCTCCCTCAAGTGTAGAGTGTATCCAATTCTCTCCTGCGAGCACTGATTGATACTATTTTCACCACAGCAGGCAGTCAGATCCAGATGATTATAACTAAATAGAGACACAGGAGATTCTGGAAATGATCAACACACACAAAATGCTGGAGGTGACCAGCAGGACAGACAGCATCTATGGAGAAGGATAATCAGTCGATACTTCAGGCCAGGACCCTTCATCGGGATTGTCCTACCTCATGAACTACCTATCAACTCCTTCTGGCTGCCACGTCCTTCCCTTTATTCCAAGTGCACTAAACTCTCCGATCAGATTCCTTTTTCTTCAGCCGTTCACCTCTTCTGCTTATCCCCTCCCATCTTCTTACTTCACATCCCCTCCCTTATCCACTTACCCTCTCCCTCCCCCTCCTCATCTCACCTGTCACCTGCCAGCTTGCACTCTTTCCCCTCCTCCTCCACCACACCTTCTTATTCAGGCTTCTGCTCTTTTCCTTCACTGATGAAGGGCCTCGGCCCAAATTATCAACTGCTTATTCTCTTCCATGGATGCTTCCTGGCCTGCTGAGTTTCTCTGGGATTTTGTGTTTGTTATCGAAAATAATGAGGCATACCCAACAAGTATGACAGCAAATTTTAGCAGAGCAAACCCGCACAAGCAGCATTTTTGGCAACAGCTGGATATTCGGTTCTATTGTTGGATAGACATGGGTTGAGGATCAGGGTAAATCTGATTTTCTTTAGAGTCACAATATGGCATCCTTTATATCCACTCCTAATTGATGAAAGGGCCTTACTTAGCATCCAAAGGAATGTAACTTCTCCTGTACAGGGCAACCAGGCACATGTTTAGGCTTCTGGGGTGGGCTTTGAATATACACCACTGCTGTTGATAGAATCCAAGGTGGTAATCAAGAGGCATAAAAAAATGAAATAGATCAGTGGTTTGGGTTGGGTCTCAACAACAACTTCATACGCAATGTTGGTAAAACCAAGCAATTTATTGTAGACTTCAGCAAGCGGAAGTCAGGGGAGGGGGGACATTGAGGGGTCGCTGGTTGAAAGGGTGGACAGTTTCAAGTTCCTGGGCATCAATATCTCAAGGGACCCAACAAGTGATGTAATCACAAAGAACTCACACCAGTGGCTAAATTTCATTGGGAGCTGGAGGAGATTTGATCACCAAAGACTCAAATAGATTTCTACAGATGTGCTGTGGAGCGCACTTTGACTCGTTGCATCACCTTGTGGTATGGAGGCACCAGTGCACAGGATCATAAGAGGCTTCAAAGGGGTGTAGACTCAACCAGCCCCAACATAGGCACAAGCCTCTCCACCAACTGGGACATCTTATGTGCTGATGAGTGGAACTGTGAAATAAGAAAGATATGACCACATTAGTGGGGCTACGTTACAGACCACCTAACAGTCCAAGAGATTTAGAGGAACAAATTTGTAGAGAGATCATAGACTGTTATAAGAAACACAAGGTTGTTACAGTAGGTGGTATTAACTTTCCACATATCAGCTGGGACTCCCATACTCTAAAAGGACTAGATGGGATAGAGTTTGCCAAATATGTTCAGGAAAGTTTCCTTAATCAGTACGTAGAAGTCCCAGTGAGAGAGTGTGCAATACTTGGGCTGCTAAGGGAATGAGAAAGGACAGGTGACAGAAGTTTGTGTAGGAGAACACTTTGCACCTAGTGATCACAATGCCATTAGTTTCAAAGTAAAAATGCAAAAAGATAGGTTGAGTCTGTGGGTTGAGATTCTAAATTGGAGGAAAGCCAATGTTGATGGTATCAGAAATAGGGGCCATGGACAATTCTGATTTGATGGAGAGGGACATGAAAGTACAGAGGAACATCTGGAGAAATTTCTGAAATGCTCGTTCGCTGCTGTCGTTACTGCGTGGTCAGGAGTCTTTCGGAGGGTAGGCCTCAAAATCCCCGGCTTTGCCTGCTGTTGGTGACCGAGATTGAGGTCGAATCGTTCGGACAGAGATGGTGCTCAGTACTCGGTGTCAGAGAGCTGATCAGAGCTCGAAGTTTTCGGATGACTTAGAGTCGGACTGTGGTCGGCATGGCAGGGAGAGTTCTTCCTTCTCCCGTCTGCGTGAGATGTGGGACATTTGAGAGACTTTGAACTTTTACTGTGCTCATGGACTTCTTCATCAAGTTATGGTATTGTTGCACTGTTGTAACTATGTGTTATAATTATGTGGTTTTGTCAGTTTTCTCAGTCCTGGTCTGTCCTGTGTTTTGTGATATCACACCGGAGGAAATATTGTATCATTTCTTAATGCATGCATTACTAAATGACAATAAAAGAGGACTGCGTGTCTTCATAATCTAATCTAAATAAACTGGCAAATTTGGATTAGAACAGGCTTCAAAAGTGATATTTTGAGAGTACAAAGCTTGTAAGTGCCTGTCAGAATAAAAGGTAATGATAACGGGTATAGGGAATATTGGTTTTCAAGAGACACTGAGGCCCTGGTTAAGAAATAAAAGGAGGTGCATCACAGGTATGGTCAGAAAGGAACAAATGAGGTGCTTGTGGAATATAAGAAAAGCAAGAGAACACTTAAGAAATATGTTAGGAGGGCTCAAAGAAGGCATGAGGTTGCACTAGCAGACATGGTGAGGGAGAAACATACGGGACTCTACAGATATGTTAAGACCAAAAGGATTGCAAATGACAAAATTGGTTCTCTGGAGGACAAGAATGTTAATCTATATGTGGAGCCAAAACAGATGGGGGTGATCTTAAATGCATTCCTCACATCTTTATTTACTCGAGAGACTGATACAGAGTCTATAGAAGTGAGGCAAAGCGGCATCAATTTTCAGGACCCTGTACAGATTACAGAGGAGGAGGTGTTGGCTGTGTTGAGGTAAATTAGGGTAGATAAATTCCCAGGGCCAGACAAGGTGTTCCCTCAGATCCTGTGGGGAGGCAAGTGCAGAAATGGACGGGGCTCTAGTAGATATATTTAAATCATCCTTAGCGACAGGTGAGCTGCCGGAGAATTAGAGGATAGGCAATGTTGTTCCACTGTTCAAGAAAGGCTGTAAAAGTAAACGAGGAAATTATAAGCCGGTGAACCTGACATCAATAGTGGGAAAGTTATCGGAAGGTACTCTGAGGTTACCATGGCTTCATTTATAGTAAGTCATGGCTAATCAACTTTACAGAGTTTTTTGAAAAATCTGCCAGAAAGTTGATGAAGGCAAAGCAGTGGATGTTGTCTACATGGACTTTAGTAAGGCAATTGACAAAGTCCCACATGGGAGGCTGGTCAAGAAGGTTCAGTCGCTTGGCATTCAAGATAAGGAAGTAAATACGATTAGATATTGGTTTTGTGGGAGAAGCCAGAGGGTGGTAGTAGATGGCTGCCTCTCTGACTGGAAGCCTGTGACTAGAGGAGTCCCGTGGGGATCAGTGCTGTGTCCATTGTTCTTTGTCATCTGTATCAACAATCTGGATGTAAAGCAGTTAACTGGATCAGCAAATTTGTGGATGCCACCAAGGTTGGGGGTGTAGTGGGCATTGAGGATGTAGGAGTATGGAGGGCTATGATCCCATTGCAGGTCAATGGGAGTCGGCAGTTTCAATAGTTCAGCATGGACTAGATGGACCAAAGGGCTTGTTTCTATGCTGCACTTTTCTTTGACTCTATGATTCTATCTTCCAAAGATGGTACGTCAAGAAGATGGCATCCATCATTAAGGACTCATGCCACCCACGACATGCCCTTTTCTCATTAGTTCCACCAGGGAGAGGTACAGCCATATTCAATGTTTCAGGAACATCTCCTTCCCCTCTGCCATCAGATTTATGAACCGTCTATGAACCCATGAACACCACCTCATTATCCCTCTTGTGCGCTATTAATTTTTTTATTGTAACATATAGTAAATTGTTTTCCCTCCACTGTACTGCTGCCACAGAACAATAAACTTCACGACGATGACAAAAAACTTGATTCTGCTATAAAGGCGGGGCACCTAGCCACTGAAACATGAATGATAATGATTCTTTGGTATTTTAAAAAAAATATCTTTCGGGAGGCTCCAAGTAAGTTGCTAAGAAATAGAACAAGAATTCCTATGTATGAACATCAATTTAAGCCTATGCAAACACGAGCAGATCCAACAAATCTTCCACTCAAGTAAGTCAAAAAGAGCAAGACTATAATTATAATAGGCCAAGAATGTTGCACGTCTCAGCAAGGCAGGACTCTTCCTGTTATTACAATTCTCTATTAGAGTCATCTTTCTTTTTTTTTTGTGAATTTATTTAAATCTGGGTTTCACCATTTGAAATTTAATTAGCTTTCATTACAAGTATTAGGGCAATTTTGGTTGTCATGGAAAATAAAATGAAAACAAATTAATATTATAAAACAGGAGGTTTTATGTTTGGAATGGGGATTGAAGGTGGGAATTACTGCTTCACTCAATCCTCTGAATCTAACAGCAGGGTTGTAATCATTTTTTTAATCACTAGTGTTCATCTTCTCACATTTGAAACTCCTGCAAATAATTAATTAGTCACCACTCTCATAAAATAATTGATGTAAACGAGACATTTGAATGGACTTATTCTGAAGTCAACCCTGCACAAGGGAATTATGATCCGTGGTTCTAGTGACAGTGAAGAAATAGACTCATGGGACTCCTTTAGTGATTAAGTATGACCCGTTATCAGATAATAATCTGAATGGGCATAGAAGGTAGCACGCTTGTCTTGACGTATGTGATGTTGGGCACTGCACTTGACTCAGTGACAGCGTCAGTAACCCACAGTCAGTGCATCTGCCTTATTAGATGGATGGAAAAGATCCCATTTGTACAATACAAAGAAAAGCAGGGTCCTGATCAAGGTTCTGGAGTGGCATGGTGGCATCTCGGTTAGAGTGACGCTTTACAGCACCAGCAGCCCCGGTTCAGTCCCACTGCTGTCTATGAGGAGCTTGTACGCTCCCACTGTGACCGCGTGAATTTCCTCCGGGTGCTCCGGTTTTCTAAGTAAATAAAAGGGTCTGTGGTGTGCCCGCTTTTAAAAGAGAGGGTGGCTTGGTGATGGAGTGGTCAGTGTAATGCTATTACAGTACCAGCAAACTGGGTACATTTCCTGTTGCTGTCTGTGAGGGGTTTGTCCGTTCTCACCATGACCACTAAGGCTTCTTCAGAGTGCTCCAGTTGTCTAAATAAATAAAGGGGTCTATGGTGCACCCACATTTAAAAATAAGGGGTGGAGGATAGCTTAGCAGTTAGTGTACCGCTACTACATCGCCAACGACCTGGGTTCAATTCCCACTGCTGTCTGTCAGGAGTGCATACATTCTCCCCAAGGCAACCTGCGTTTCCTCCAGGTGCTCTGGCTCCCTCCCAAATTCCAAAGTCCTACCAATTAGCTGGTTAATTTATCACTTGGGTGCAATATGGCGGCACAGGGTCATTGGGCCAGAAGAGCTTGCTCCCCTGCTGTATCTCAAGATAAATAAATCAATATTTAGCCCTCGCCAAACACAAGGAGATCTGGGGGTATATTTTGCTATCATTTCTCTGTGTACAAAATGGCCGCCACTTCACAAACAATACTCCGTTGATGCTGAGACCATTGTAAGGCTGTGAATGGCACCACATGAATGCAGGCCATATACTGTCTTTCACAACCTTAGGATGATGTCCTGGATTTGGAAAGAGGGTGCCAAAACAAATCTCCCAGACTTCACATCGTCCTGAAGAAACAGAGGACTGAGTGTGCATGGGATTCAGTTCAGCAGCCTGATAGAAATCAGTGACGCTACCACGTTAAGACACAGACTAGACGAGACACCAGCAGAGGTTCAAATACCCGCAGATGCTGGAAATCTGAAATAAAGGCAGAAAATGCTGGAAGGAATTGGCAAGCCAGGCAGTTTCTGTAAAAGGTGAAACGATGAATGTTCCAGGTTCTATAGTCTTCATCCGATCAGGGAATGAGAGAAAAACAAGTTAGTTTTCAGTAACAGAGAAAGATGAGGGAGGGAATGTTTGGTAGAATTCTCCAAGTTTAGATAACTTACAGTTCCTTGGCCATTTCTACCCATCATTACATTGGTTTATTTTCTCCAAAACAGTTTATGGTGTCTGATCTGCTGAGCAAATCCCACCGCCTCACTGTTAAGAATTAAGAACACATTACAAGAAACAAGCATAATGTGCTGGTAACTGTTCCATTAACCCGGCTAGATTCACTCTGTCGGGGGTTTCCTTTTGTTCTACTTTTCCCTTCCCCAACTGAAAACTAAGGTTTTTTTAAATATTTCTTTTTGGTTTTGACAGAGGGTCCAGTCCAGAAAAATTAACTCATATATCATAAGATGCTGGAAGTCTTGAGCAACATACACAAAGTGCTGAAGGAACTTAGCAAGTCAGGCAGCATCTACGGAGGGGAATAAACAGTCGATGATTTGGTCCAAGACAGTCCTGGTGATGGGTCTCAGCACAAAACGCCAACTGTTCATCCCTTCCGTAGATGTTGACTGAATTGCAGAGTTCCTCCAACATTTTGTGTGAAACATTAGACCATAAGACTATAAGATATAGGAGAAGAATTATGCCATTTGGCCCACCAAGTCTGCACTACCATTTCAGCATGATTGATCCAATTTTCCTCAGCCCCAATCACCTGCCTTCTCCCCATATCCTCTCATGCCCTGAGCAAGCAAGAATATTAACTGCTCCTTTTTTCCACAGGTGCTGCCCGACCTGCTAAATTAAAGCAGCATTTTCCACTTCAATATCAGTGGACTCCAGGTCATGAGAGAATTGTAAAAGTAATAATTTTATCACCTCAGAGACGAACAGGGTAATACAATTTTTCAGATGTTAAAATAATGAGGACCTTTCATCATGAATTAACTTACATATTATTTCTTCAGAACAGGATCCTGTCAGGAAAAGATGGGAATTATCCAACATCTTTAATCTTCAGTTTCTGCAGTGATTTTCTTGATTAGCCCAATGCATAGGTCTCAGCAAACCCACTCTACCGCTTCACTTGGTTTTCGGGATGTGAATTGTATGAAAACACACATTTCGTTTACATCATTCTGGAGCAGCTAAAGAGAATAATTTAGACCATGGCTGGTACTTATTTCAGTGTCACTCCCCAGCAGTAATCCCACATCCCTTGATTCCCATAACATCTAAAAGTTCCTAATAACTAAATACATTGTTTAATATTTATTTATATTTCTTAATATGTAATAGTCTATTGACTTCTGATTTGGATAGTCTGAGTTACCATGATTTCAGTAAGGACTATGATTGTGCAGAGGAGTTCATAGACAACAGGATTAAATAATCAAGAAAGAGTTCCGAAAGGGTTAAGACCATAAGGCATAGGAGCAGAATTAGGCCATTTGGCACATCCAGTCGACTCTACCATGTCATCATTGCTGATCCAATTTTCCTCAGCCCCAATCTCCTGCCTTCTCCCTAGATTCCTTCTTCATGCCCTGATCAATCAAGAGACTATCAACCTCTGCCTTAGATATATATATAAAGACCTGACCTCCACAGCTGTCTGTGGCAAAGAATTCCGCTCTCTGGCTGAAGAAAATCCTCCTCATCTCCGTTCTAAAGGAACCCCTCTTTATTCTGAGGCTGTGTCCTCTAGTCTTAGACTCTCCCAACATAGGAAACATCCTCTCCATATCCACTCTATCAAAGCCTTCCACTATTTGACAGGTTTCAATGAGGTCACCCCTCATTCTTCTGAATTCTAGTGTTTACAGGCCCAGAGCCATCAAACGCTCTTCATATGACAAGCTGTTCAATCCTGGAATCATTTTTGTGAACCTCCTTTGAACCCTCTCCAGTTTCAGCTCATCCTTTCTCTGATAAGGGGCCCAAACCTGCTCACAATACTCCAAGTGAGGCCTCGCTGGTGCTTCATAAAGTCTCAACATTACATCCTTGCATTTATATTCCAGTCCTCTTGAAATGAATGCTAACATTGTAGTTACCTTCCTCACCACAGACTCAACCTGCAAATTAATCTTCTACAATCCTGCACAAGGACTCACAAGTCCCTTTGCGCCTCAGTCATTTAGAAGATAGTCAACCCTTTCATTTCTTCTAAGAAAGTGCATGATCATACACTTCCCGACACTGTATTCCATCTGCCTTTTATTTGCCCATTCTCCTAATCTGACTTAAGTCCTTTTGTAGCCTCTCTACTTCCTCAAAACCACCTGTCCCAACACCTATCTTCATATCATCTGCAAATTTTGTAACAAAGCCATCAATTCTATCATCCAAATCATTGACATATAATGTAAAATATAGAAACATAGAAAACCTACAGCATCATACAGGCCCTTCGGCCCACAAAGCTGTGCCGAACATGTCTTTACCTGAGAAATTACCTGGGGTTAACCACAGCCACCTATTTTTCTGAGCTCCATATACCTGTCCAGGAGTCTCTTAAAAGACCCTATCGTATCCGCCTCCACCACCATCACCGGCGGCCCATTCCACACACTCACCATTCTCTGCATATAAAACTTACCCCTGACATCTCCTCTGTACCTACTTCCAAGCACCTTAAAACTGTGCCCTCTTGTGCTAGCCTTTTCAGCCCTGGGAGAAAGCCTCTGACTATCCCCATGATCAATCTTATCTTATAACCCTTATACATCATCATATACCTCTCTATCAGGTCATCTCTCATCTTCAATCGCTCCAAGGAGAAAAAGCCGAGTTCAATCAACCTACTCTCATACGGCATGTTCCCTAATGAAGGCAACATCTTTGTAAATCTCCTCTGCACCCTTTCTATGGTTTCCACATCCTTCCTGTAGTGAGGCAACCAGAACTGAGCAGAGTACTCTAAGTAGGGTCTGACCAGGGTCCTATATAGCTGCAACATTTCCACTCAGCTCCTAAACTCAATTCCATGATTGATGAAGGCCAGTGCACCATATGCTTTCTTAACCACAGAGTCAACCTGCACAGCAGCCTTGAGTGTCCTATGGACTCAGACCCCAAGATCCCTCTGATCCTCCACACTGCCAAGAGTCTTACCATTAATATTATACTCTGCCATCATATTTGACCTACCAAAATGAACCACTTCACACTTACCTGGGTTGAACTCCATCTGCCACTTCTCAGGCCAGTTTTGCATTCTATCAATGTCCTGCTGTAACCTCTGACAGCCCTCCACACTATCCACAACACCTCCAACATTTGTGTCATCAGCAAATTAACTAACCCATCCCTCCACTTCTTCATCCAGGTCATTTATAAAAAAAATCACGAAGATTAGGGGTCCCAGAACAGATCCCTGAGGCACACTACTGGTCACCGACCTCCATGCAGAATATGACCCATCTACAATCACTCTTTGCCTTCTGTGGGCAAGCCAGTTCTGGATCCACAAAGCAATTTCCCCTTGGATCCCATGCCTCCTTACTTTCTCAATAAGCCTTGCATGGGGTACCCTGTCAAATGCCTTGCTGAAACCCATATACACTACATCTACGGCTCTACCATCCTCAGTGAGTTTAGTCACATCCTCAAAAAATTCAATCAGGCTCATAAGGCATGACCTGCCTTTGACAAAGCTATGTTGACTATTCCTAATCATATTATGCCTCTCCAAATATTCATAAATCCTGCCCTTCAGGGCCTTCTCCATCAACTTACCAGCCACTGAAGTAAGAATCTTCTCCATCAACTGACTAACCACTGAAGTAAGATCAGTCTCTACATAGACCCCTGTGGAACACCACTGGTCACCGGCAACCAGCCAGAAAAGGCTCCCTTTACTCCCACTCTTTGCCTCCTGCCAATCTGTCACTGCTTTATCCATGCTAGAATTTCCTGTAATACCATGTGCTCATTGCGTGTTAAGCTGCCTCATGTGTGGCACCTTGTCAAAGACCTTCTGAACATCCAAGTACACAAGATTAACCGATTCTCCTTTGTCTATCCTGCTTGTTATTTCTTCAAAGAATTTCAACAGATTTGGCAGGCAAGATTTTCCCTTGAGGAAACCATGCTGACTATGGCCTATTTTATCATGTGCCTCCAGGTACCCTGGGAGACCTCATCCTTAATAATCGACTCCAACATCTTCCCAACCACTGAGTTCAGACTAACTGGGCTACAGTTTCTTTGCATCTGCTTCTCTCCCTTCTCAAAGAGTGGAGTGACATTTGCAATTTTCCAGTCTTCTTGAACGACCCCAGAATCTAGTGATTCTTGAAAGATCATTACTAGTGCCTCCATGATCTCTTCAGCCACCTCTTTCAGTACTCTGGGGTGTACACTATCTGGTCCAGATGACTTATCTACCTTCAGACCTTTTAGTTTCCCAGGAACCTTCTCTCTAGTTATGGTAACTTCAGACACGTCATGCCCTCTGACACCTGGAACTTCTAGTGTCTTCCACTGTGAAGATTGATGTAAAATACTTAGTTGGTTCATCCGCCATTTCCTTGTTTCCCATTCCAACCTCTCCACAATCGTTTTCCAGTAGTCTGATATCCAGTCTTGCCTCTCTTTTACACTTTATGTATCTGAAGAAACTTCTGGTCTCCTCTTTAATATTATTAGCTAGCTTACTTTTGTATTCCATCTTTGTCCTCTTAATGACTTCTTTAGTTGCCTTCTGTTGGTTTTTAAAAACTTCACAGTCCTCTAACTTCCCATTAATTTTTGCTCTATTATGTGCCCTCCTTGGCTTTTGATTTCTTCTTGTTGTCCACACTTGTGTCATCTTTCCCTTAGAATACTTCTTCCTCTTTGGGATTTATATGTGCTGTGCCTTTCAAATTGCTTCCAGACATTCCAGTCATTGCTACTCTGACATCATCCCTGCCAGTGTTCTTTTCCAATCAACTCCTCTCTTGTACCTCTGTCATTCCTGTACTCCACTGTAATACTGATATATCTGACTTTAGATTCTCCTTCATAAATTTCAGGATGAATTCGAACATATTACGATCACTTTCCCCTAAGTGTTCTTTTACCGTAAGGTCTCCATTCAATTCTGGTTCATTGCACAAAACCCTATCTAGAATAGCTGCTGTTCCAGTGGGCTCAAACATGAGTCATCTCAAAGGCACTCTAGAAATTCCCCTCCTGGAATCCAGCACCAACCTGATTTTCCCAATCTGCCTGCATATTGAAGTCCCCTATGACTATTACATTGCCCTTTTGACATGCATTTTCTACCTCCTGTTTTAATTTGTATGCCACGTCCTTACTACTGTTTGGGGGTCTTATGCAACTCCCATCAGGGTCTTTTTACCCTTGCCGTTCCTTAGCTCTATCGCAATGATTCAACATCTTCCAACCCTGCCACCTTTTTCTAATGATTTGATTTCATTTTTACCAACAGAGCAACACCACCCCCTCTGCCTTCCTGCCTGTCCTTTTGATACAATGTGTATTCTTGGACATTAAGCTCCCAACTATAATCTTTCAGCCATGATTCAGTGATGCCTACAACATCATACCTGCCAATCTGCAACTGTGCTGCAAGTTCATCTACCTTATTCCATATACTACACGCATTCGGATACAACACCTTTAGTCCTGTATTCACCTTTCTCGTTTCTGTCCGCAAAAAAAAAGTTATTGTTAAACTAATATATGTCTCTGGAGAAGTTTAATAAAAGAAGAATCTCTCATTTAAAAAAAAGGTGAGTTACAATTAATCCAGCAGAAAGGCAGTAAAGATTTGTAAGTCAATTTTGAAAGCATTGTATCAAAATGTAGTTAATTAACTTCAAAGTTGTGAGGGTTAAGGAAGTGTCTGGGAATTGCTGACAGAAGGAAAAGGAGCCCCTTGCTGGCTCCTGCTCCAGAGCTGGGCTTTGGAACCACTAATGATATTATCTCAATTACCAAGTTATCTGTTATTGAGAATCACAATGCAAAGTGGTCCTGTTGTCCGGATACTGTGACAAACAAGACAGGTACGTAAAGAGAATACCTGCAGATAAAATTAAATCAATGCTTCCACCTGTGGGGAGAAAACTACACAATAAAATTGAGATTAACAACCCTGGGACACAATTAATTATTTAAAAAAACAACAATAAATTCAGATTTTTTCATTGCCTGTTAATTGGGACTGATGAACTTTTCTACAAACACCCAACATCGCACTCCAAATCAGCCAAGGCACATGTTAAGCCCAGAGTAAAACATCTTCTCTGGTACTTAAGCAATGGTCTTCAAACCCAGGCAAACGTCAATTCTTCCATCTACAATGTCGTGGATTCTTCCATCAGCAGTCACATTGGTCTTGATTCCACTGGTAAACTGTGATGAGATCAGACGATGAGGCCATGATGTGGACGCTTCAGCTGTGAGCCCAACATCAAATAGTGGCAAAGTGCCATTTCCATTCCAAAGTTCAAAGTACATTTATTATCAGTGCATGTATATGTCACCATATAAAGCCAACAGATTGATTTTCTTGTGGCCATCCACAGTAGAACATAGAATTACAATCAAACCAATGCAGAAATACACACAAAGACTGACAACCACTGTTCAAAAATAGACTGACTGACTAAATAAATAAATAAACAAGATTGAGATCACGCATTGTCGAGTCCTTGTAAGTGAAACCATGGGTTGCGAAATCAGCTCGGTGTTTGCTTATTTATTTATTGGGATACAGCGTGGAATAGGCTAGTTGAGCCCTGTCGCCGAGCAACCCCCGATTTAAACCCAGCCTAATCACGGGACAATTTACAATGACCAGTTAACGGGTACATCTTTGGACTTTGGGAGGAAACCGGAGAGCCCAGAGGAAACCCACGCCGTCACGGGGAGATCATACAGACTCCTTATAGGCAGCGGCAGGAGATAATCCCGGGTTTGTGGGACTGCAAGGCCTTGTGCTAACCACAATGCTACCATGCCCCTTGAGTGAAGTTATCCATGCTGGTTCAAGAGCATGATGGTTGAAGGGTAATAACTGTTAACCCATCTCTCCACTGTGCATCTATAGAAGTTTGTTAAAATATTAGTTGACATGCCAAATCTGCTTGTCACCCGATGGAGACAAATTTTACTCGTCACTTATTTCTGTGCCTTGTTGAAATGTCCAGCTCATGCCACAGGTAGTTAATAACTTAATAAAGGCTCAAACTTTCTGCACAACAAGGTTTGCAAATACATTATGTTTCCCATCTCAGACCCAAGCACTAAAGGTTTAAGAGCATTAATCTACTCATGGTAATAATGCATACCTCAATTAGGTTTTATTTATGGGTTTCCTGTTGAGATTATTTAGGGATTCCACAGCCCAAAATGAGTGTGGGAATAAATCAGACGCTATTCTTTATGCTTCATATTTGATAAATGAAGTAGTTCAGCAATTCTCATTCCCAAAGTAATATTGTGAACGTAACTACCTAATTTCACACAGCAGCTTAATAAAAAATTAATACAATGAATCATCACTTAAAACCTAATAGTTTTTGTTCCTTTGCAGTTGCTGAAAATTTTCTCTACCGCATGTCGGTTCTTGTGCTGGATACAGAATCGAGTTGTGTTCAGACCCGGGCTCTGACAGCTTGGACTGCAGTCACATCCTGCAGATTCAAACTATCCCATTAATCATCACGGGACCCCTTTCATGCCTGTGCAAACCTGCGATAGCTGAAAATTATTACGCTGTTCATATTTTATTTTTTATTCGCCCCTGTTTTCCCTTTGTCTCCCAAGATGGCTCAAACCCTGACACAGTCTGGACAAGCAACATACATCAAAGTTGCTGGTGAACGCAGCAGGCCAAGCAGCATCTATAGGAAGAGGCGCAGTCGACGTTTCAGGCCGAGACCCTTCGTCAGGACTAACTGAAGGAAGAGTGAGTAAGGGATTTGAAAGCTGGAGGGGGAGGGGGAGATGCAAAATGATAGGAGAAGACAGGAGGGGGAGGGATAGAGCCGAGAGCTGGACAGGTGATAGGCAAAAGGGGATACGAGAGGATCATGGGACAGGAGGTCCGGGAAGAAAGACAAGGGGAGGGGGGTGACCCAGAGGATGGGCAAGAGGTATATTCAGAGGGACAGAGGGAGAAAAAGGAGAGTGAGAGAAAGAATGTGTGCATAAAAATGAGTAACAGATGGGGTACGAGGGGGAGGTGGGGCCTAGCGGAAGTTAGAGAAGTCAATGTTCATGCCATCAGGTTGGAGGCTACCCAGACGGAATATAAGGTGTTGTTCCTCCAACCTGAGTGTGGCTTCATCTTTGCAGTAGAGGAGGCCGTGGATAGACATGTCAGAATGGGAATGGGATGTGGAATTAAAATGTGTGGCCACTGGGAGATCCTGCTTTCTCTGGCGGACAGAGCGTAGATGTTCAGCAAAGCGGTCTCCCAGTCTGCGTCGGGTCTCACCAATATATAAAAGGCCACATCGGGAGCACCGGACGCAGTATATCACCCCAGTCGACTCACAGGTGAAGTGATGCCTCACCTGGAAGGACTGTTTGGGGCCCTGAATGGTGGTAAGGGAGGAAGTGTAAGGGCATGTGTAGCACTTGTTCCGCTTACACGGATAAGTGCCAGGAGGGAGATCAGTGGGGAGGGATGGGGGGTACGAATGGACAAGGGAGTTGTGTAGGGAGCGATCCCTGCGGAATGCAGAGAGAGGGGGGGAGGGAAAGATGTGCTTAGTGGTGGGATCCCATTGGAGGTGGCAGAAGTTACGGAGAATAATATGTTGGACCCGGAGGCTGGTGGGGTGGTAGGTGAGGACCAGGGGAACCCTATTCCTAGTGGGGTGGTGGGAGGATGGAGTGAGAGCAGATGTACGTGAAATGGGGGAGATGCGTTTAAGAGCAGAGTTGATAGTGGAGGAAGGGAAGCCCCTTTCCTTAAAAAATGAAGACATCTCCCTCGTCCTAGAATGAAAGGCCTCATCCTGAGAGCAGATGCGGCGGAGACGGAGGAATTGCGAGAAGGGGATGGCGTTTTTGCAAGAGACAGGGTGAGAAGAGGAATAGTCCAGATAGCTGTGAGAGTCAGTAGGCTTATAGTAGACATCAGTGGATAAGCTGTCTCCAGAGACAGAGACAGAAAGATCTAGAAAGGGGAGGGAGGTGTCGGAAATGGACCAGGTAAACTTGAGGGCAGGGTGAAAGTTGGAGGCAAAGTTAATAAAGTCAATGAGTTCTGCATGCGTGCAGGAAGCAGCGCCAATGCAGTCGTCGATGTAGCGAAGGAAAAGTGGGGAACAGATACTAGAATAGGCATGGAACATAGATTGTTCCACAAACCCAACAAAAAGGCAGGCATAGCTACACCTTTAGTTTGGAGGAAATGGGGGGAGCAAAAGGAGAAATTATTAAGAGTAAGGACTAATTCCGCTAGACGGAGCAGAGTGGTGGTAGAGGGGAACTGATTAGGTCTGGAATCCAAAAAGAAGCGTAGAGCTTTGAGACCTTCCTGATGGGGGATGGAAGTATATAAGGACTGGACATCCATGGTGAAAATAAAGCGGTGGGGGCCAGGAAACTTAAAATCATCGAAAAGTTTAAGAGCGTGAGAAGTGTCACGAACATAGGTCGGAAGGGATTGAACAAGGGGTGATAAAACAGTGTCGAGGTATGCAGAAACGAGTTCGGTGGGGCAGGAGCAAGCTGAGACAATAGGTTGGCCAGGACAGGCAGGTTTGTGGATCTTGGGTAGGAGGTAGAAACGGGAAGTGCGGGATGTGGGAACTATAAGGTTGGTAGCAGTGGATGGGAGATCCCCTGAGCGGATAAAGTCGGTGATGGTGTGGGAGACAATGGCCTGGTGCTCCTTAGTGGGGTCACGATCGAGGGGTAAATAAGAGGAGGTATCCGCGAGTTGTCGCTGCACCTCGGCAAGGTAGAGGTCAGTACGCCAGACTACAATAGCACCCCCCTTATCAGCGGGTTTAATAATAAGGTTAGGATTAGTGCAGAGGGAGTGGAGAGCAGAGCGTTCCGAAGGAGTGAGGTTGGAATGGGGACAAGGTGCGGTGAAGTCGAGACGGTTGATGTCCCGTCGGCAGTTAGCAATAAAGAGATCCAGAGCAAGCAGAAGACCAGAGCGGGGTGTCCATGAAGAAGAGGAGGGTTGAAGACAAGAGAAGGGGTCATCGGTGGGGGTGGAAGAGTCCTTGCAGAAGAAGTAGGCTCGGAGACGGAGACGGCGGAAGAAAAGTTCCGCATCATGGCGAACACGGAACTCGCTGAGGTGTGGGCGAAGGGGGACAAAGGTGAGGCCCTTACTGAGGACAGAGTGTTCTGCCTCCGACAGTTGAAGGTCGGAGGGGATGGTAAAGACCCGGCACGGATGAGAGCTGGGATCAGAGGGAGGGGGGAGGCTGGGGGTGTCAATGGAGAGGGGAGGGTTGGGGTGAGAGGAAGATGGAGCCTCTGAGTACCCAGAAGCTGACGATGGGATCTGAGGGAGACGGAGCTGCGGAGTGGTGGTGGGGGAAGGGGAGACGGGAGTCACAACAGCAGCACGTAAAGACCCGGCCTGGTGTTCAAGGCTGGAGTCGCAGTTGGTGGTTGTGCAATCGCTGTGAAGGTGTCCATGGTCGTTGCTGGAGTCCGGGTTTTGAATATGTCCTGAGGTGTTGGAGCTGCCGAGATCAATGGCAGGGGCCGCAATTGAAAGTTCATGCCTGCTAGCGTCGGGGCCGGCAGGCTCTGGAGTCCGTAGATGTAGGATCTTGCGATCTTTGCCTAAAATGACAAAGTCAAAAAAAACGGCGATTGCAGGCGTGAATCCGACGGAGGATGAAATAACGGGTAGGACCATTACAGACGGCGAAGAAAGTGTCCCGAAGGTGTGGAAGGGTCTGGGATAGGGACACCAAGTACCTCCTCATGGCGGAGAGCGTCGCCTTCAGAGCTTGACGGGAGAAGCGGCGAGAGGCAGAGTCAATAAAATGTGAGTACCTGGGATCCTCAGAAGGTCCAAATTGAGAGGCTTGCAAACGAATCCTAAAGCCAACTGGAGTAAGTTGGCGACGGAGGCACGTTCCAAGAAAGGATATATGGCTGTGATAGCGAGTTTGAGTCAAAGTGTGGTCGAAAAGTTGAAGAGCCGAAGAAATTACAGATGGGGAGCAGTGAGAGATGGTTTGGACTCTTTGTTTATGAGAATTATTTTGTTAACTCGCCCAAGTATCCTTGTCTGAAACAGCAGATTAACTCTGCTTATTTAACTCTCCTGAGCCCTATCCTCTCTCTGTCCAATCTTGCACACCTCAGGAAGGATGTAGAAATCTTATTAGTTATCTTCTCCTTAAACAGGGTGGGGTCAGAGTGACGCAGGCCGTTTCAAGTACTGCTGCAGCAACCCTGGCTATGGTGACTTGGATGTGTAGATCACAGATCAAACTTGTACATTGAGTCAATAATGGGCAAATTTTGTTTCTTTACAATGAAAAACTGCAAATCATAAGTAACAAGCCTGGGTATTATGCTTGATTTAGATTTGAATTTTAAATCCCACATAAAGAAAGTGGCCGGAGCACATTTAGAGTCATAGAGAAATACTGCGTGGTAACAGACCCTTCAGCCCATCTAGTTCATGCCGAAAACCATTTTCACTGCCTACTTCCAATGACCTGCACCAGCACCACAGCTCTCCATATCCCTAATATCCATGTACTTATTCAAACTTCTCTTAAATGTTGAAATCGAGCTCGCATGGACCACTTGTGCTGGCAGCTCATTCCATTCCCTTACAACCTTCTGGGTGAAGAGGTTTCCCCTCATGTTTCCCTTAAACTTCTCACCTTTCACCTTTTACCCATGATTTATGGTTGTATCCCACCCAACCTCGGTGGAAAAAGCCTGCTTGCATTTACCCTATCTATACCCCTCATAATTTTGTGTGCCTCTATCAAATCTCCTCTCAATCTTCTATGTCCTAAAGAATACAGTCCTAACCTACTCAATCTTTCCTTATAACTCAGGTCCTCCAGACCCCGCAACTTCCTTGTAAGTTTTTTCTGCACTCCTTCAACCTTGTTTACATTTTTCCTGTAGATAGGTGACCAAAACTGCACTGAAGACTCCAGATTAGGCCTTGCCATTGATTTATACAACTTCAACATAACATCCCATTTCCTGTACTCAATACATTAATTTATGGCTAATGTGCCAAAAGCTTCCTTTATGACCCTATCTACCTGTGACACCACTTTCAACAAATTATGTAGCTGCATTCCCAGATCCATTCATTCCACCACACTCCTCAGTGCCCTGTCACTGAAAGTAAGCATGCAGGTACAGCAGGCAGTGAAGAAAGCTAATGGCATGTTGGCCTTCATAACAAGGGGAGTTGAGTATAGGAGCAAAGAGGTCCTCCTGCAGTCGTACAGGCCCTGGTGAGACCACAGCTGGAGTATTGTGTACAGTTTTGGTCTCCAAATTTGAGGAAGGACATTCTAGCTGTTGAGGGAGTGCAGCGTAGGTTCACGAGGTTAATTCCCGGGATGACGGGACTGTCATATGTTGAAAGATTGGAGTGACTGGGCTTGTATACACAGGAATTTAGAAGGATGAGAAGGGATCTGATTGAAACATATAAGATTATTAAGGGATTGGACACGCTAGAGGCAGGAAACATGTTCCCGATGTTGGGGGAGTCCAGAACCAGAGGCCAGTTTAAGAATAAGGGGTAGACCATTTAGAATGGAGTTGAGGAAAAACTTTTTCACACAGAGGGTTGTGGTTCTGTGGAATGCTCTGCCTCAGAGGGCAGTGAAGGCCAATTCTCTGGATTCTTTCAAGAAAGAGTTAGATAGAGCTCTTAAAAATAGCGGAGTCAAGGGATATGGGGAGAAGGCAGGAACAGGGTACTGATTGTGGATGATCAGCCATGATCAGAGCGAGTGGCGGTGCTGGCTCAAAGGGCTGAATGGCCTACTCCCGCACCTATTGTCTATTGTCTATCCTTCACTGTGTAAGATCTACCCTGGTTGGTCTTACCGAAGTGTAAAACCTTGCACTTGACCTCATTAAGTTTCATCTGTTATTTTGCAGCCCATTTTTCCAGCTGATGCAGATCCCTCGGCCAGCCATGACAGCCTTCCTCCTTGTCCACTACGCCCCCAGTCTTGGTGTCATCCACAAGTTTGCTGATTTGCAGATATTTCTGCACTGAAAATATATTGCAAAGGTACATCCATTTCTGTCACATAATTATGCTGAAAAACTAATTTACATCTTTATATCGAATAGACTAAATTACTGCCATGCACTTTTTACTGGCCTTCTAAAGCAATGTATTAACAAACTTCAACTCATTTAAAACACTGTTAACTAAAACCAGATTGAGGGAGCATATCACTCCTGTCCTCACAACTCTGCATTGGGTTCCTGTATATTTTAGAATTGATAAACTCTCTTGTTTGTTTTTAAAGCTCTCAATAGTCTAGGACCACAGTACATCACAAAATTGCTTTTGTTTTATAATCCTACTCGAGCTAGCAGGTTTCCTTCCGCCGGTCTCTTAAATTTAAACAATCTCCCTCAAAAGAAAATTTGCAAGTCAGCATGCTCCTAAACTGTGGAACTCAATACCTAAAACTATAAGGAGTATAGGCTCAGTTGACACTTTAAACACCAGCTCAAGATTGCTTAATTTAACCTTGCTTTTAACTAACATCATTCTGTCTTTAATCTTCATGTAAAGCACTTTGAACGGCAATATTTGCATGAAGAGTGCTCTATAAATGTTATATTGTTTAATTTTTCCTCAGCTCAAGCTGGTAAAACCTGAGGTAGGGGCATAGCCAAGCACACCCATTTGTCAACTGCTAGGAACTTTTGGACTATTCTAGAGGTGTTTAATATTGTGGCTTTCTGAAGATTTACAGAAATATTGCTGTGTAGCCCTAATTGTTTAATGCTATTGTGTAGTGCCTTGGGATGACACCAGTTGTCGGTGTCACTATTGGGGCAATGTGTCTCCTGTTCATCTTCCATAGTCTTTCAATTTCCTCTTTTAATTCAGCATATTTCTGGTGTTTTTCACTTCTTGATTTGTGTATGTTATGTGTGTTTGGAATGGCTATGTCTATTAAGTAAGTTGTTCTTGCTTGTTTATCTTGTATTATTATACCTAGATAGTTATTATGGATTATGCTATCTGTAATAATGGATTGGTCGTAATATAATTTTGTCAGACTCTGACTCTAAAACTGGATCAGGTTTGTATTTATAGCAAAGTGTGGTGTCTTTTATGAGTTTGTATTTTAAAGCAAGATTTTGGTGAATGATGTTTGCCACTTGATTGTGCTTGTATAAGTGTTATTATTATTAAATGCTGAATATTTGCATCAATACACAAGCCACTCCATAGCCAGGTAGCAGGTGTAGGAAGATCCTGTTTTCCTGTGCCAGTTAATCTGTTTTTTTTTAACGTTAAGTCAGAGAACTGATGTACTTTTCTACTTCAAATACCCAACACCACCCTCTCCAGACCTGCCAAGGTATTTATTAAATCAAGAAGAAAGTTCTTTCTCAGTAACTCACAACAAACCCTATGTTTCAAGTCCTGATAAAGAGTCATTGACCTGAAATGTGAAGTGATCTGAAAAGTTAAGAATGTTATTCCTGAGAGATCTCAGTTCACGTGCACAGCAGTAGCACCAAAGATTCCGCAGATACTGGAAATCCAGAGCAACCCACACAAGACGCTGGAGGAGCTCAGCAGGTCAGGCAGCATCTGCGGAAATGAATAAACAGCTGATGTTTTGGGCGGAGACCTTTCGCCTGTCCTGATGAAGGGTCTTGCCCCAAAACGTCGACACTTCATTCCTTTCCACAGATGCTCTCTGAGTTCCTCCAGCATTTTGTGTGTGTTACTCGTGTGCACAATGTGTTGAAACTGAAAGACCAGTAAGGATAGGCAGGAACACCTACGCCACAATTACTCCAAGCACTGGTGCTCCACGAGGCCCCTACTCTATCTCCTATACACTCATGATTGCATGGCCAGACTTCACTCTCACTCCATCTACAAGCTTGCAGGTGACCACACCGTATTCCTGGATTTCAGTGCTTTAATAGGGATAGAGGGGGCGGAAAAAGGAGAGGAGGGGTGGCATTACTGGTCAGGGATACTATTACAGCTATAGAAAGGGTGGGTAATGCAGCAGGATCCTCTTTTGAGTCAGTATGGGTGGAAGTCAGGAACACGAAGGGAGCAGTTACTCTACTGGGGGTATTCTATAGGCCCCCTGGTAGCAGCAGAGATATAGAGGAGCAGATTGGGAGGCAGATTTTGGAAAGGTGCAAAAATAACAGGGTTGTTATCATGGGTGACTTTAACTTCCCTAATATTGATTGGCACCTGATTAGTTCCAAGGGTTTAGATGGGGCAGAATTTGTCAAGTGTGTCCAGGATGGATTCCTGTCACAGTATGTGGACAGGCCGACCAGGGGGAATGCCATACTAGATCTAGTACTAGGTAATGAACCGGGTCAGGTCACAGATCTCTCAGTGGGTGAGCATCTGGGGGACAGTGACCACCGCTCCCTGGCCTTTATAATTATCATGGAAAAGGATAGAATCAAAGAGGACAGGAAAATTTTTAATTGGGGAAAGGCAAATTATGAGGCTATAAGGCTAGAACTTGCGGGTGTGAATTGGGATGATGTTTTTGCAGGGAAATGTACTATGGACATGTGGTCGATGTTTAGAGATCTATTGCGGGATGTAAGGGATAAATTTGTCCCGGTGAGGAAGATAAAGAATGGTAGGGTGAAGGAACCATGGGTGACAAGTGAGGTGGAAAATCTAGTCAGGTGGAAGAAGGCAGCATACATGAGGTTTAGGAAGCAAGGATCAGATGGGTCTAATGAGGAATATAGGGAAGCAAGAAAGGAGCTTAAGAAGGGGCTGAGAAGAGCAAGAAGGGGGCATGAGAAGGCCTTGGCGAGTAGGGTAAAGGAAAACCCCAAGGCATTCTTCAATTATGTGAAAAACAGAGGGATGACAGAAGTGAAGGTAGGACCAATTAGAGATAAAGGTGGGAAGATGTGCCTGGAGGCTGTGGAAGTGAGCGAGGTCCTCAATGAATACTTCTCTTCGGTATTCACCAATGAGAGGGAACTTGATGATGGTGAGGACAATATGAGTGAGGTTGATGTTCTGGAGCATGTTGATATTAAGGGAGAGGAGGTGTTGGAGTTGTTAAAATACATTAGGACGGATAAGTCCACAGGGCCTGACGGAATATTTCCCAGGCTGCTCCACGAGGCGAGAGAAGAGATTGCTGAGCCTCTGGCTAGGATCTTTATGTCCTCGTTGTCCACGGGAATGGTACCGGAGGATTGGAGGGAGGCGAATGTTGTTCCCTTGTTCAAAAAAGGTAGTAGGGATAGTCCAGGTAATTATAGACCAGTGAGCCTTACGTCTGGGGTGGGAAAGCTGTTGGAAAAGATTCTTAGAGATAGGATCTATAGGCATTTAGAGAAACATGGTCTGATCAGGGACAGTCAGCATGGCTTTGTGAAGGGCAGATCATGTCTAACAAGCCTGATAGAGTTCTTTGAGGAGGTGACCAGGCATATAGATGAGGGTAGTGCAGTGGATGTGATCTATATGGATTTTAGTAAGGCATTTGACAAGGTTCCACATGGTAGGCTTATTCAGAAAGTTAGAAGGCATGGGATCCAGGGAAGTTTGGCCAGGTGGATTCAGAATTGGCTTGCCTGCAGAAGGCAGAGGGTGGTGGTGGAGGGAGTACATTCAGATTGGAGGATTGTGACTAGTGGTGTCCCACAAGGATCTGTTCTGGGACCTCTACTTTTCGTGATTTTTATTAACGACCTGGATGTCGGGATAGAAGAGTGGGTTGGCAAGTTTGCAGATGACACAAAGGTTGGTGGTGTTGTAGATAGTGTAGAGGATTGTCAAAGATTGCAGAGACACATTGATAGGATGCAGAAGTGGGCTGAGAAGTGGCAGATGGAGTTCAACCCGGAGAAGTGTGAGGTGGTACACTTTGGAAGGACAAACTCCAAGGCAGAGTACAAAGCAAATGGCAGGATACTTGGTAGTGTGGAGGAGCAGAAGGTACACGTCCACAGATCCCTGAAAGTTGCCTCACAGGTGGATAGGGTAGTTAAGAAACCTTATGGGGTGTTAGCTTTCATAAGTCGAGGGATAGAGTTTAAGAGTTGCGATGTAATGATGCAGCTCTATAAAACTCTGGTTAGGCCACACTTGGAGTATTGTGTCCAGTTCTGGTCACCTCACTATAGAAAGGATGTGGAAGCATTGGAAAGGGTACAGAGGAGATTTACCAGGACGCTGCCTGGTTTAAAAAGTATGCATTATGATCAGAGATTAAGGGAGCTAGGGTTTTACTCTTTGGAGAGAAGGAGGATGAGAGGAGACATGATAGAGATGTACAAGATATTAAGAGGAATAGATAGAGTGGACAGCCAGCACCTCTTCCCCAGGGCACCACTGCTCAATACAAGAGGACATGGCTTTAAGGTAAGGGGTGGGAAGTTCAAGGGGGATATTAGAGGAAGGTTTTTTACTCAGAGAGTGGTTGGTGCGTGGAATGCACTGCCTGAGTCAGTGGTGGGGGCAGATACACTAGTGAAGTTTAAGAGACCACTAGACAGGTAAATGGAGGAATCTAAGGTGGGGGCTTATATGGGAGGCAGGGTTTGAGGGTCGGCACAACATTGTGGGCCGAAGGGCCTGTACTGTGCTGTACTGTTCTATGTTCTATGTTCTATGTAAAGGGCCGTATCTCAAATAACAGCGAGTCGGGGTACAGGAAGGAGATAGGGAGATTAGTGACATGCTGCCATGACGACAACCTTTTCCTCAATGAGAACAAATCTGATTGGGTGTCTATGCTAAACACATCCTTGTTTTAGTACGGTCAAAAACAGACACAATATAACTGCAAAGTAATTGCAAATCCATCAGGCTTTCGAAGTACCTGTGCTCCTCCAGTTCTGACTTCATGGGCTTCCCAGGATTACCCGGCTCCAAGGTCTGAAAATGTCTAACCCACTCTGCTTCTCCTTCCTCCTTGACGAGATTCCTTAAAGCCTGTTTCATGGCCGGCATTAGATCCTCTATCTTAAAGTCATCGAATGTCTTACAGTGCCAATTTTTGCTTGACCTCACTCCTGTTGAGTGGCATGACACGCTTCGCTTTGTTAGGGCAATGTATGAATAGGACGGCAACATTGCCTGCTGCTCCAATTGCTGTTGCATAAGATGGGGGTTTATTCGGTGGGGATGGTTTCACAGCAGCTGAAACCACTTTTAAAGTGACCTTCGAGCGCTGCAAATAAAGAGTGTTTCCTCTGGGGCGGATTCACTCCCTCACCCCATCCCCCCAGCCTACCCGCCACCCCGCCCAGCCACTGATGTAGGTTCTGGCACAAGCCTGAGCTGAACAAGAAGGTTTTGCCTTGCGCCCCCAAAAGCCACACTTCGAGCATCAATCAAGCTGTGCCGCGTTAGTGCCACAGCGAAGGCTCAGGCTGGGCTCACTTCTTGGCAGCATTTTCACTCCCAATGATACAAATGCTTCAGTTGCCCGGGAGCTGTCGTTGATACTGCGCCAGTTTTACATTTATGCCATAACAATCAGCCGAGCACCAAATGTGCGTTTGTATAATTAGCTATAGATTAACATGTGACATTCTTGTCTCTGACTCAGTCGATCATGAGTTCAAATCCCACTCCAGTGTCCCCATATAATTTTGACTGGCACGCTACTGCAGGGGTGGTGGGAGAACTTTGAAAATATTTTAGAGTCATAGAATTATAGAAAAGTACAGCATAGCTACAGGCCCTTTAGCCCATCTAGTCCATGCCAAACCATTGAAACTGCCTACTCCCATCGACTTGTACCGGAACCATAACCCTCCATAGATACCCCTACCATCCATATTCCTCTCCAAACTTCTCTTAAACATTGAAATCAATCTCGTATGCCCGACTCATGCTGGCAGCTTGCTCCACACTCTCACAGCCCTCTGAGTGAAGAAGTTTCCCCTCATGTTCCCCTTAAACTTTTCTCCTTTCACCCTTAGCCCGTGACCTCTAGTTATAGTCCCACACAACCTCAGTGGAAAAAGCCTGCTTGCATTTACCCCATCAATAGCCCTCATAATTTTATATATCTCTATCAAATCTCCTCTCAATCTTCTATGTTCCAAGGAATAAAGTCTGAACCTATTCAATTTTTCCTTATAACTCAGGCCCAGATTCCAGACATTGGTCAGGACATAGAATATAAATGTTGGGATGTCATGTTGCAACTTCGCAAAGCTCTGGTTAGAGTAATATGTCCAGTTCTGTTTGCCACTCCATTGGTACAATATGGTTGCAGTGAAGAGTGTGCAGAGGAGATTCCCCAGAGATTGATAGGTATCTGAGTAGCCAGGGCATCAAGGGTTATGGTGAGAAGGCGGGAGAGTGGGACTAAATGGGAGAATGGATCAGCTCATGATAAAATGGCAGAGCAGACTCAATGGGCCGAATGGCCGACTTCTGCTCCTTTGTATTATGGTCTTATGTTTCCTGCATTGAAGGACTTTAATCATGCTGAGAGATTAGACAGATTGTGCTTGTATTCCCTGGTCCATAAGAGGCTGAAGGTTGACCTGACAGAAATATATAAAGTTATAAGAGGCATAGGCCGGGTAAACAGTCAGATTCTTTTCAGTTTGGTCCAAAAACAGGAGGATGTAAGTTTGTGTGAGGAGGAAGATTTGCGGGGAAAGTTTTTTATACAGAGAATGGTTGATATCTGGAACTTTCTGCCTGAGTGGTGGTCATTTACATTTAAGAGGTATTTAGGCAGATGATTACATAAGCAAGGCATAGAACGATATGGACCTAATGAGGATTAGTGTAGATGGGCAGAAAGACCATCTCACTGGTCCAAAGAGCTCCTTTCTGTGTGGTGCTACTCTGATCACTATGGATTCTGCTAAGACTGAAAATGGCAGGCTCACTTTCTTTCCAAAAAGATCCTGAAAATTGTATAACTTTGATAAGGATATGACTGTCCTTTGACAGCAGCTCCTTCATATATCTGCATCAGTCTGAAAGTCACTGTCTGATTATGTGCCTGTTGTTCACACTTTTCTACGGTCTGGCATAGAGGGAGCTTTGGCATCAGTGACCCAAGAGATTCTGCCAGTGCTGGAAGTACAGAGCAACGCACACAAAATGACAGAGGAACCCAACAGGTCAGGCGATATCCATAAACAGTCAATGTTTCAGGCTGAGACTATTCATCATGCCAGAGTCTTCTCATTGTGGCATTTGCCCCCTTCCCTTCCAGGTCTCCTGAAGAATCTCAGCCAGGTTATCTCTCTGGTACCATCAGGAGAAGCTACAGGAGCCTCAAGACTCACACCACCAGTTTCAGGAACAGTTATTACCCCTCAACCATCAGGCTCTTGAACCAAAGGGGTTAACTTCACTCAACTTCACTTGCCCCGTCAATGAAGTGTTCCCACAACCTATGGAACCACTTTCAAGGACTCATCCCACGTTCTCAATATTTGTTGATTATGTCTTTATTTATTATTGTTTCTTTCTTTTTATTTTTTCTTTTTATTCGCACAGCTTGTTTTCTTCTGCATTCTGGTTGAACACCCTAGTTGGGTGGTCTTTCATTGATCCTGTTCTGCTTATTATTCTATCACTTTATTGAGTATGCCTGCAAGAAAATGAATCTCAGGGTTGTATATGGTGACATATATATACTTTAAACTTTGAACGTAGGCTGTTTATTTCTCTCCATAGATGCTGGTTGGCCTGCTGAGTTCCTCTAGCATTTTGTGTGCATTTCACTGTCACTAATCCTTTTAAAAATCATACAGACTTTTAGAAATTAACTTTTCCCTTACTGTTTGCTTTAACAACAAATGACAGTGACGACTGAGGAGGAAGTTGATGGGAAGAGTTCAAATGTCTGATTGAACTGAATTGCATTTTAAAGATGCATAGGTGCTTCAATCAATGCCCTCAACAAACATCAAATTTAAATTAAAATAAAAGCAGTTTTGGACACAGCAATTATACATTTCCTGGCATGAAAATGCCCATTTCCGTAAAGTTTGAATTGCTGTTCCACTGACAATGTAATTGCAATGATAAATTAAAGTTGAACATCCCTCATTCGATCTTGAATGCTTGTTAAGTGAGATAATTAATTATGGTGCCAAGTACAAAACTCTGTGGAACCATATCCACTATTCTCTATCTTATGGAGGAATTGAAATTCACATTTAGAAAGCGCTGGGCCTGCTTTGAGAGAATATGCCACATTCTAGACAAATCCGTCAACCATTGTGATGGTTTGCAGCGGGTATGTAATACTAGTTCTGAGTGAGCAGAAACACTTCAGAAGGGCAATGACATTCTGAACAAAGCAACCTGCTTGATTGACAGCCAGACTGTCACTCCCCTGGAAACAGCGCACGGTGCCTGCAGAGTGTGTCATCTACCGAATCCACTGCAGCATCTCACCCAGTCACCTTTATCACCTAGATCCACCTCAGCTTTCGTATCAGGAAGCGTATGTGCCCTCCAACGGAGGGTGGTAAAGTCAGAAGGAAATGCAACTGTAAAAGAGACCAGTTTTTAATTTGCTGTTTGGACAGTGGAGGAGTGGAAATCAGACAAGGTCAAATCATCAGCT
Organism: Mobula hypostoma; assembly: GCF_963921235.1. Classification (NCBI taxonomy): domain Eukaryota; kingdom Metazoa; phylum Chordata; class Chondrichthyes; order Myliobatiformes; family Myliobatidae; genus Mobula; species Mobula hypostoma. The sequence goes on along the minus strand of NC_086104.1, from coordinate 17,620,646 downwards.
CTGGGGTACAGTTAAAAATAGTTCTAGAAACTTGTCATCTGGAGGTCAGACATGAACTTGGCACCATCTCAGGTTCCTGTCCAAGTCATGTACCATCCTGATTTGGAATTTCACCGTGGTCCCTTAGCCTGAGAAAAACAGAGATCGTGACCCTCATTGTAGACACTCTTGTCAAGGCAGATGACATCGACTTACCCAGCACAGGCAGATTCACCTACCTGGGCAGTATCATTCGGCAGGAAGGTGGGACCAAGGTCAACATCCAGTACGGACCCAGCAAAGCTAGAAATGCTTTTGGATAAATGAGCAACATATGGGGATCAACCAAGTTCAGCGTCCACACCGAGAAGAAGCTGTACCAGAGCTGTGTTCTGTCCACGCTCTTGTACGGGTCAGAATGATAGAGAACAACCTTGCTAAGCTGTCCCACATAATTAGCCTCCAGAAGATCCTGTGGCCAAGAACGATTCCCAACCACGCCCCACTCCTTCAGTGTCACCAAGAGGACACGGCCACGATCATCATGGGGAAAAGTTGGAGATAGATTGGGTATGTGATGAGAAGAGAGGGAAACACCATCATCAAAACAGCAGTTCAATAGACCTCTGAAGGGTGAAGGAAACGCAGGAGACCAAAGACAATTTGGTGCTGTACCATAGAAGCAGAAGTGGGGACCCTGAACGACACCCGGGCATAACAGAGAAGATGGCCAAGGACAGACAGAGCTGGAGGACCTTCAATGCTATCCTAAAGGCCAGCAGCGTAACAGGAAGTAACTAACAAACTAACTCCTTCATCACCGGTGCTTGTAAATCTCCATTAGTCTGGTATACTGTTGCCAGATGAGCCAATTTTCCAGGCCGTCTGATTTTTTAATGTAATATTCAACATAGTTTTAATTCACTTCTAGAAGAGGTGTTGCGCAGTAACATTTCAGTGAACCAAGTAAGTTCCAAGGAAGAGTCACTGACAGACTCAGGTGAATTTAAAGGCTGCTTGGGAAACAGGGCCTCAGTGAACGACAAGGAAACTGTGAACTAAGATCTCAATGAGTCAGAGTCATAGAACATAGAAATTTACAGCACATTACAGGCCCTTCGTCCCACAATGTTGTGCCGACCACGTAACCTACTCTAGAAACTGCTAGAATTTCCCTAGCACATAGCCCTCTATTTTTCTAAGCTCCATGTACCTATCTAAGAGTCTCTTAAAAGACCCTATTGTATCCGCTTCCACCACCGCCGCTGGTAGTGCATTCCACGCACCCACCACTCTCTGTGTGAAAAACTTACCCCTGACATCCCCTCGGTACCTATTTCCAAGCACCTTAAAACTATGACCCCTCATGTTAGCCATTTAGTCAAAGTAAATTTATTATCTAAGTACATATAGGTCACCATATATTACCATGAGATTCATTTTCTTGCAATCATTTACAGGAAAATAAAGAAATACAATTGAATTTATGAATACCTATAAATAGCAAAGACTAACAAACAACTAATACACAAAAGAAGGCAAGTCTTGCAAATAGTTTTAAAATGTTAATAAACAGTAGTGAGAACGTGAGTTGTAGAGTTCTTGAAAGTGGGTCTATAAGTTGTGGTATGTGAAGTTATGCACACTGCTTCGGGAGTCAGATGATCGTAGAATGCTACAGCACAAAGACAGATGCATTAGCAACCAGAACGTTTTCCTACTCCCATTTACTTGCACCTGAACCATAGTTCTCCACACTTCTCTCATCTGCTTACCTATCCAAGTTTCTCAGATATGTTACAATTGAATCCGCATCTGTCTTGCTCCACCCTCTGAGTGAAGAAGATCCCCCTCAGGTTCTCCTTAAATATTTCACATTTCACCATAAACCAACGACCGCGAGTTCCATTCTCACCCAAGCTGAGTGAATGGGGAGCGTGCAACCTGGGCCTCAGCATGTGGGGCAAATGGGGCCCGGTGATTGGACAGAAGAGGAGAGAAACATCACCTGTGGGGTGGGCGGAAAGAGAGAAAGAGATAGAGAAAGAGCGAGAGAGTGAGAGAGAGAGAGTGAGAGAGAGAGAGTGAGAGAAAGAGAGTGAGAGAGAGAGAGGGTGAGAGAGAGAGAGAGTGAGAGAGAGAGAGTGAGAGAGAGAGAGTGAGAGAGAGAGAGTGAGAGAAAGAGAGTGAGAGAGAGAGAGGGTGAGAGAGAGAGTGAGAGAGAGAGAGGGTGAGAGAGAGAGGGTGAGAGAGAGAGGGTGTGAGAGTGTGAGTGAGTGAGAGAGAGAGAGTGAGAGTGTGAGAGAGAGAGAGTGAGAGAGAGAGAGAGGGGGTGAGAGAGAGAGGGTGAGAGTGAGAGTGTGAGTGAGAGAGAGAGAGTCAGAGAGAGAGTGAGAGAGAGTGTGAGAGAGAGAAGATGAGAGAGTGAGAGAGAGAGAGGGTGAGAGAGTGAGAGTGTGAGTGAGTGAGAGAGAGAGAGTCAGAGAGAGAGTCAGAGAGAGTGTGAGAGAGAGAGGGTGAGAGAGTGAAAGAGAGAGTGAGAAAGAGAGTCAGAGAGAGAGAGAGAGAGAGTGAGAGAGAGAGTGTGAGAGAGTGAAAGAGAGTGAGAGAGAGAAAGAGTCAGAGTGAGAGAGAGTGAGAGGGTGAGAGAGAGTGTCAGAGAGAGGGTGAGAGAGAGAGAGTGAGAAAGAGTGAGAGAGTGAGAGTGAAAGTGAGAGAGTGAGAGGGAGAGAGTGAGAGAGAGGGTGAGAGAGAGTGAGAGTGAGAGAGGGAGAGTGAGAGAGAGAGTGTGAGAAAGAGAGAGTGAGAGAGTGTGAGAGAGAGAGTTACAGAGAGAGTGGGAGAGTGAGAGAGAGAGTGAAGAGAGAGTGAGAGAGAGAGAGAGAGAGAGAAACAGAAACAAACTGAATTTCCAACTGGTTAGATTACAGATTATTGAACTGAAAATTCCATCCAACAGCACAGCAGAAATGCCCTCACCAGGAGGATTTCAAGAATGCAACTCACCAATAACACCCCACAATTAACTAGCGATAGCCATGAAATACTGGTCTTGCCTCGTATTAAAATAAACATTAGGGTATCCCATCACGGGTAGTTCATTAACACTGCTGGCTGCTAAGTAATTAAAACATTCAGATTGTTCAGGTATTAAATGTGAAAGTTTGCTTGATTTAATTCACTGTGGTCATTTTCTGCATTCTTGCATTCAAGAATCATACATTCCAAAACAATTTAAAGTAAAACCTGAGTTGTTAGGGAAGACTGAATAGGTTAGGACTTTACTCCTTAGAATGCAGAAGATTGAGAGGAGATTTGACAGAGGTATACAAAATTATGAGGGTATAGATAGGGTAAACGTAAGCAGGCTTTTTCCCACTGAGGTTGGGTGGAACTACAACTAGATGACATAGGTTAAGGGTGAAAGGTGAAATTCTGTATGAGGAACTTCTGGGAGAACTTCGTCAATCAAAAGGGTGGCGCTAGTGAAGAACGAGCTGCCAGTGCAAGTGGTGGGTGCGGGTTCAATTTCATTATTTACTAGAAATTTGGATGATGTTCCTGGATCAGTGGGGTGTGGAGGGCTTTGGTACAAGTTGAAGTTGATGGGACTAGGCAGAACAACAGTTTGGCACAAACTAGATGGGCTGAAGGGTCTGTTTATGTGCTGTAGAGCTCTATGAGAACTTAAAAGTATACAAATTGAGGGGTATAGATAGGGTAAATGCCAACAGGCTTTTTCCACTGAGGTTGTGTGGGACTACAACTAGAGGTCATAGGTTAAGGATGGAAGGTGAAACGTTTAAGGGAAACCTGAGGGGAAACTTCTTCACTCAGAGGGTGGTGAGAGTGTGGAATGAGCTGTCAGCACAAGCGGGGCATGCAAGAGTTCAATTTCAATGTTTAAGAGAAGTTCGGATAGGTACATTGATGGTAGGGGTATGGACGATTACGGTCTGGGAGCAGGTTGATGGGAGTAGGCAGTTTAATGGGTTTGGTGTGGACTAGGTAGGCCAAAGGCTCTGTTTCTGTACTGTATTTTTCTATGACTCAATGAAACAGAATAACCTTCTCGTAAAAATACACCAAATGCACATTCCACACTATGAATTTATAAAATGCGCGACTTTGCAAGGCCATGGTACACTGTAACAAGGTAGCCTTACTAACCTCTGACAGCAAATCAAAAGCTGTCACTTTGTACTGCAGTGCCAGATAACATTCACGCACTCTTTCACAAGGAATTCACTGTTCCCTACTCAATTGTTAAGAACTGCATATTGAATACACTTTTAAAAGGCATAATTTGTGTCTTCGTAGGGGACTGGATATCGTTCGGTTGGTGCAATGGATTCACACGCTGCCCTTTCATTCCTGAGATATAGATTTGGCTCCAAATAAGGCGAATTTCTCTTCCCTTCTCCACCCCTTTGACAGTCCTAATCAAACTGGCTTTTGTCAGTCTCAGCTGAGTTCCAAGTAGATGCAGACCTGCAGAGAAAAGATCGATGCAATGGCTGTCAGTCTCGCGGAAAACATACACAGAGATCACAGCAAAATGATCTGAGGGATAAAGAAGATACTGATATGTTCAGGAATTAAGGAAAAAGACTTGTATGGAACCTTTTGCATCCTTTTCAAGGACATGCCAAAGGACTCTGCAGAGAAAAGTGCGCTGTCTTGAAATGCTGTGTTGGCACGTCAGCCAATGTGTGAACAAAAAGATTCCAGAAACGGTAATGAGATCAGACATAAAATGCTGGAGGAACTCAGCAGGTCAGGCAGCATCTATGGAGAGAAATAAAGAGTTGGCAAGACCAGAAGCAGAGTCTCTTGTATTAATGAGATCAGCCATTGTTTATTAGTAATTTTGAGTAAGAGAGAAATATTGGTCCTGGATACTGGGAAAGACTCCACTGCACTTCTTAAACAAGCCCTCGGGACCTTTCACATCCACCTAGGAGCACAGATAAAGCCTCAGTTTAATATCTCACCTTTACAACTTTTGTTCTCAGTATTATTTTGCAACAACACTGCAAAAGTCTTATTTTGCACACTGTTCGTTTGTCAGTTTTAGTTTATGTATCATATTCATGCAATTCTTTCTTCTGTAAAGGTAAGGAAATGAATCTCAGGGTTGTATATGGCAACATATATGGACTTTGATAATAAATTTACTTTTACCTTTGATGGATTGCTTAAGATCATCAGCATGTTCTTTTGTACTCAGGATCTTAGAGCCTAACTTGGAACTCATATTCAGAGCCAAGAGTACTATTAAACATCTGTGGTTGGGGAGGAGGGGGTTGTGGGGCAGACTTCGTTACTCCCCCGGCACACCCCCAGCCCCGCCGCCGATGGTATGTTCTCGGTTGAAGGATGAGACAAAAGGTGGTTGTAGAATTGAGTGGCGGGCTGGAGATACGTCTCTACCAAAGAAGGTGTAAAGCGCTCCTTCCCTCTGCTAGCCTGCAGGTCACCCTTGGGCAAGGTGTAGCACCTGCTTAGCCCAAGTGGTGGATGGCTCTATGACCAGCTGATGCACATCACAAGTCCTGGAGATGTGATCACTGACGCCCGGCAGAGAATCTCTGAGGAGTATTGATAATGGCTGGGGTCACCCATCTTGTAAAGACCCGTCCTGAAGAAGGCTATGGTAAACCACTTCTGTAAGAAAATTTGCCAAGAACATTCATGGCAATGGAAAGACCATGATCGCACACACCACAGACACGCCACATAACGCACAAAGAAACAACTCTGCGGTACTGTACAATTCAGTACCACTCAAATGTACAACTGCCTTTTGGATCTCATACATCAACAGACACAAAACCTAATTTAAAAGGCTGAGAGATAAGCTGTGGTTCCATCAGGGACACACGCCAGCATGGGAAATGTGCTCATGTTCAGCATATTTTAAAGAGCCTGCTGGAACTTCCGTAATTCGAAGGATGTTCCAAAGTTCATCACTGCCAACCAAGTAGTTCTGAACTGTCCTTATAACTAATATATCATAGTCTTACTATACAGAAGCTCGTAAGGAGTTTCTACATTCTCCCTGTGACCGCATGGGTTTCCCCTGGGTGCTCCAATTTTCTCCACCATTCCAAAGACATATGGCTTAGGGTTGGTAAGGTGTGGGCATGCTACGTTGGGGACAGTTGCAGGCTGCCGTCAGCGCATCTTTGGGCAGTGTTGGTTGTTGATGCAAATGACACTTTTCACTGCAGGTTTCAATGTACGTTTGACAAATAAAGCAAATCTTTCTTTAACTTAAATCTGAGTTAATGCAGAAGACAGCAAGCGTAGCGCAGTGTCATATGGACATATCAGATTAATACATCTGGGAGATGCTTATCGAGGATCTGGCTGCAGAGATGTCAAGAGAGTTCACTGTTCTGACCCAAGGCAGAGTCATGGAATATGATAGACATGCTAGCAGACAGCTGCCATCTCAAAATCAAAGTCAAAGTTGAGTTAATTGTCATCTGCACATGTACAGGCAAATGATATCAGAATAGCAGCATTCACAACAAAAACTAAACTAAATGATACACCATTTTTACAAGAAAGATACAAATTAGAACAAAAAATTCCATTTTAGTGACCAAAATGATCATAGTATTGCTAAATTATAATAATTGTGGTTTGTTCAAGAACTAAATGAACCCACTGGTGTGGGACTTCAGGTTTCTGCATCTCCTGTGCAATGGTAGCTGGAAAGAGATGGCATGGCCCTGTTGGTGGTGATCTTTGGTAATGCATGTTGCTTTCTTGACGGACCACCTCTTGTAGCTACTGCCGACGGCGAAAGGGGATGTGCCCGTGAGATATTGAGTCCACTAGTGTAGAGATAAGATCTAGTCCTTCAAGCTAATCTCTTCCAGATATGGAGTTGGTGTACCACCATTCCAAGGTTGTCAAGCCGAGGGGTGGTAATGGGGGCAAGCTCCCACTACCTAAAAGTGTTCCTCACGGCATGTGCCTCAAATAGCCTCTGACAACCAAGTCTAACTCCTGGCCTTCCCGTGTGGCTTAGCCTCTAATCCTGGCGGAACTGTTTCTAATGACAGGAGAGGGGGTGAAGGCGGGTCCTGGCGCCTTAAAACTAGTGCTTCGGGTAGATGAAGCTTGTCGGCCTGAGAAGGCAGTTGATCGAAGGGAGGGAAAACTCTGATTTCAAACTTCCTGGGAAAGGCTTCGGGAGGAAACCCTGAGGACAAATCCGGAGCTGGAGTCCCAAAGGCAGTCCGACCTTGCCTTCAACCTCGTTCTGACAACTCCTGCAACGACACTGGTGTCAAACTGTATCGGCCCTTGCCCTTCCCTTGGACAACATTGGTGTCGTGGAGAAGGGGGACTTGTAGCATGGGCAACTGCCGGTCTTCCATACAACCTTGTCCAGGCCTGTGCCCTGGAGAGGACACTCCCCAGGCGCAGATCCATGGTCTCGCGAGACTAACGGATGCCACCACCACCAATTAACACATACACTTTGCCTCACAGTCTCATAGATCTGTGTTTTTTTGTGGGGAGAAAACTTTCCATCTGCTTATGGAAATCACAAAAACTCTGCATAGCAGCTGTACCATCTAAACATCCCAGAACATCAGCTACGAACTGCCATTGGAAGTGTAGATGCATGTTCAGTTGTAACATTTAAGGGAAATTTGGATAGATACATGGAAGAGAGAGGTATGGAGGGCTGTGTTTTGTGTGCAGGTTGATGCAATTAAGATGTGCCATATGACCTGTTTCTGTGCTGGAGTGTTCTATGAATTTCTAACATCTGATACATCAAACGCTGTCAGAATAATATGATCTGTTGTTATCAATCCACCCACCAATCAAGCTCCTCTAGTCACTCTACCAAAAGTGGTGAGAGTTGTGGGTGTGTGGAACTCTCTGTCAGATGAGGTGGTAGAGGCAGATATATAATAGAGACATTAATGAAATTCTACTCTTAGTAGGCATATGGATGATAGAAGAATAAGGAACTATATAGGAGGGAAGGCTGAGATTGATCTGAAGTATAGACACAATATTGTGGGTGAAGGGGCGTAGTACAGTACTGTTGTACTATGTTCTATGACTCAAGATCAAAGTTCAAAGTAAATTTTATTATCAAAGTACGTATATGTCACCTTAAACAACCCTGAGATCTATTTTCCTGTGGGCATCCTCAGCAAATCTATAGAATAGTAACTATCACAGGATCAATGAAAGACCAACCAAAGTGCAGAAGACAACAAACTGTACAAATGCAAATATAAATAAATAGCAATAAATAACAAGACCATGAGATAATGAAATAAAGAGTCCTTAAAGGGAGATCATTGGTTGTTGGAACATCTCAATGGATGGGCAAGTGAGCGTAGTTAACCCCTCGTATTCAGGAGCCTGATGACTGAGGGGTAGAAACTGTTCTTGAACCTGGTGGTGCGAGTCCTGAGGCTCTTGTATCTTCTACCTGATGGCAGCAACAAGTAAAGAGCACGGCCTGGGTGATGGCATTTTCTGATGATGGATGCTGCTTTCCTTTGACAGTGTTTCATGTAGATGTGTTCAATGGTTGGGAGGGTGGACCATACCCGTGACATACTGGACCAAATCCGATACCTTTTGTAGGATTTTTAAACAAGTAAATGTTTAATAGTCACATGGAGAATCTAACATTAACTTGCATGGACAGTTTTATATATATATATATAAAACTGTCTATATATATATATTTGCATCTGGTTCTTAACCTTTACCATCCAGAAGGACAAAGGTCTAGACAAATGGGAATACCATCACCTGCAGGCTCTTGGCACTCTGAAATACATCATCAGTACCACACTGTCTCTGGGTGTAAGTCAGGAACTGGCATTGTAGGGGAATCATCACTACAAGACTCCCCACCAACTTCTCCAGAACAAACAGGGGAAAATAGCAACAGCTGACCTTGGGAGTAGTGTATCATAAACACAAGAGGTTCTGCAGATGCTGGAAATCCAGAGTAACACACACAAAATGCTGGAGGAACTCAACAGGTCAGGTAGCATCTGTGGAGGGGAATAGACAGTCGATGTTTCAGGCCGAGACTCGACATCAGGACTGGAAAGGAAGGGGGAAGAAGCCACAATAAAGAGACGAGGAAGAGGGGGAAGGAGACAAGCTGGCAAGTGATAGTTGAAGCCAAGAGAGGGGGAAGCTAGGTCAGGGACGAAGTGAGAAGTTGGGAGATGATTGGTGGAAAAGGTAAAGGGCTGAAAAAGGAGGAATTTGCTAGGAAAGGCAAGTGGACCATAGGGAAAAGGGAAGGAGGTGGGGCACCAGAAAATGGTAACGGGCGGGTGAGGAGAAAGGGTAAGTGTGGAACCAGAGTGGGGAATTGAAAAAGATGAGGGGGTATGGGAGTGGGGAGAAATTACCAGAAGTTAGAGAAATCAGTGTGATAGAAAGTGTTGGCGCGTGGCCAAGTGGTTAAGGCATCGGTCTAGTGATCTGAAGGTCGCTAGTTCGAGCCTTGGCTGAGGCAGCATGTTGTGTCCTTGAGCAAGGCACTTAACCACACATTGCTCTGTGGTGACACCGGTGCCAAGCTGTATCAGCCCTAGTGCCCTTCTCTTGGAGAACGTCAGTGGTGTGGAGAGGGGAGACTTGCAGCATGGGCAACTGCCGGTCTTCCATACAACCTTGCCCAGGCCTGCGCCCTGGAAACCTTCCAAGGCGCAAATCCATGGTCTCACGAGACTAACAGATGCTTATTTTTAATAAAGTATATAATAGATTCATGTCCATCTCTGCTCAGATTCACTGTCACCTTAATCTGCCACTTTAGATGGCACAGTTCAAGCTTTAAGTAATGAAAGTCACCAGGTACTACCCAGAGATTCATTTCCTTATGGGCATTCACAGTAGATACAAAGAAACACAATAGAAGAAATTAATAACTAAATTCAACGATATGCAAAAGTCAATAAATTGTGCAAATACAAAAAGGAAGAAAAATAAACAAACCACTGAACAAAATAAATAAATAATAACATCGGGAACACGAGTTACAGAGTCCTTGAAAGTGAGCCAATGGGTTGTGGAATCAGTTCAGTTCAGTGTTGGGGTGAGTGAACTGAGCGCAATGCAGATTAATTTTCTCTCCTTTATACGATGGAGACGGGCAGCGTTGGTGCAATATCCCTCTGAATTGACAATTGCGTTCCAAGGTCACCACAGTGCCAGGCTAATTTCCCTTCATGTTCCCGAACTGAACTGTGAAGGATTCCTTTTCTACTCGGAGGTTACACTGGAGACTTCCCTTTAAATCTGGGGACTGCTGCAGGAATACTGTCCTTTTCCAGTTCGGCACATACTGGAAGTAAGATTAACTAAAGCCTCACGTGGGAAAAGTATTTGAGTAACCCCATTGGAATGTTGCACAGAAAATTCTTTCTTACCTCATCTACTCATGCTATTTGTGGGGCATTTTTATTCGGACCATGGGGATTGGACGGGGTAAGGGACATAATCATTTGGTGGATTACAAGTATTTAAAATTCTTGGCAGAGATTTAAGGAGTAAAACTGCATGTTTCTTAAGTTCTTTCTTGCACAGGTCATACAGTTACTTCCTGTAATTTTAAGTGAGTCACCACCCTCACTCCCCCATCTTGCCACTGAAGTGCATCCAGTCGCCAAATATTGCATTCATTTTGGAAGCCTGGTATAAATGTCAAAAGATCTGGTTCTACTCAGGTGCGAAATGTTTTAAATGTGAACGCATCCGTCCGGCAAAGAATGCAACTCTTGTACAAGCCTTTCATCGGTGCCGTGGGAAGTGAACTCTTTTGTTTAATACGTGTTTATTAATCTGATGTCTGCAGGATGCCTCCCTTCTTGCGCCTCGCTTGGTTACCTGAGAAATAATTGGGTTCTGAAAGGTGCCCTTTGCAAGAATCCAACGGTACCCGCAGTCTCCGCATCTCATGCGTGCATTGTACTTACGAGTTTTTAAAAGAAAACACACACGGGATTGCATGAAATATGCGAGGAAGGGAGGAGAGAAAGAGAGGAGGAGAAATTGAAGCAGATTCCTCGTTCTGCCCGTGCAACAATGTATGGAATGCGCGCACGCGCAGTGCGCGCCCCGGGTTGGGCGGACCTTCCAGCCGAGCCATTGGAAAAGAGCAGGAAGAGCCCGGGGTGGGCGGGGTCCCGGGGCCACGTCACAATAGCGGCGTGGGTGGATTGACGAGCGTGCGGGCGAGCTGATTGGCTGGAAGGGGCCAGTGTGTATGTCCATGTGTGTTGCGGGTCGAGCGCCGCTCACTTCGCTCCGAGGCGTGCGATCAGCTTAAACGCTCGTGTGACAGGCAGCCCAGGCGCTGTTAGCCAGATCGCTCGTCCCAGCTTCAGCGGTGGGGGAAAGAAAAGAACCTTGTTCATCTTCAGCAGAAGAATCGCTTGCATCTAAGGAAGAAGGAAAAAAGAAGCAAAGAAGACTTTGGAATTACGGCAACAATAGTAGAGAGAACAAAAAAAAATTTACAGAAGTTTAAGAAGCATTAGTGGCCAGGGCGAGAAGAGAAAAATATAAAGAAGCCGGCTTAACTTTGCTGGTCCTTAACCAGGAAGAAACTTTTTTTTTGGGGGGGTGGGGGTAATCCTGTTTCCTTTTCCTTTCTCACAGTGCTGTCTAATATATAAGGGCTCGCCTTTGCAACTGAGGGCAGTCGTTTCACCCAACGTCCACTTACAAGTTTTTTTCAACTTTGGCTGTGATTTTTTGTTTTACTGCGTTTTTTGAGAGGGGAGAAGAAATAATTTTTTTTGAGGGGGAAAAACAGTTTAAAACCGATTAACGCCGAAAAGTGGTGGAAATGGCCCCTTCGTGGATGTACCTGGCGGTGAGATTTTTGGGAGTTCTGCACCTTATTAATTTATTGGCTCGGAGTGGTCGGGCTCTTGTGTGCTTGCCCTGCGATGAATCCAAATGCGAGGAGCCAAGGAATTGTTCGGGGAGTATACTGATGGGCTTCTGCGGCTGCTGCGCGACCTGTGCTAAGCAGCAGAACGAAACTTGTGGCGGCGTCTACGGAGTGTACGGCACTTGCGATCTCGGCCTCCATTGCGTTATCAGACCTCCCTTCAGCGGCGGCTCCATCACTGGCTACGAAGTTGGGATCTGCCAAGGTAGGATGTTGTGCAGCGCCTGACTTTTAACATGGCGCGATGTAACTTCAAAGTTAACTCCAGTAACTGCTGGCGTGTTCAGTGGGAGAGAAAGGGAAGTATCTTCAGGGGTTCTCTTTGCAAAATAAAAGATTCACTACACTCTTAATGCTACACCGCCCGCGCCCTATTAAGGCCGCTCCGCGGACCCCGTGCTCTGCTAGGTACAAACTAATGCACCTTTCTGCAGCTTTTACGATAATTATGCTATGCTTACTGATTCCACCTCCTTTTTATTTTGCACTGACGTGATGCTGCTGACCCGGGATTCCTTGTTTAAAAATGTATAGGTAATGGCTCACCTCCCTTCTCTAACTCACGGGATTTGGGGGTAAAAGGGGCAAACGATTTCTGTTGTTGATATTGTTGCTAACAGACTCCTTGCTGTTTCTGGACCCGGAGCTGCTCAGCTCGGCTTCTTCACTAACTGTGGACTGTTGGAGGGTTTTTTTTTGACTGGAATGTATGCTATGTCTGCATAGTGGATCGGATCCCAGGTTTGGAAGCCACCCTGTGCCTCAAGGAAGGGACGGAACTATAGAGTCAGTACGAGCTGGCGAGTGGCTTCACTCTCCGCTCGCTTAACGAACCGCAGAATAGTCCTGTGTGGATTAAAAAGACGCACCGGGAACTTGTCATCGCAACTTTCGCCCATTCTGTTGGCGTCGAGCGCACGAGTCTGTCTGTGTCTTTATGTATATAAAAAAAATGCATCACTCCAGATGTGTACCCTATGCTAGGCACTCGATGTGGCATTGATTAGTATCTTTGGAGATGAAACGCTGTTGTTTCTAATTGATCGGGATACAGTTTACAGTTAGCGTAGCATCATTGCCGATTCGCACTAGACCCGAGGTTTGCAAATGAGAAAGGGTGACTTGAAATGCAGGGTCCTTTTTTTAAACTGGAAACTTTATTGAATAAAATTGGCTAGAGAAGCAAAAACATAAATGTCAGCCAATTTTTTCCCGATATATTGGAAACACTTGCATTTTCCAAATCTGGCTGCAGTGTGATCCGACGATTTTACTCAGTCAGCGAAGTTCTTTTATGTAAAAAAAAACTTTTATCGATAGGACTGCAGTTGAAGAAAAACTGCAATGTCTGTGGCTCCCCACCCCGTTAATTCTCACTATTATTTTTTCTCCCTGTGGAGGGACTTGCGGACTCGACGTGTGCTCTTTCAATCTTGAAAGACAGGCGGCAGTAGTGAGTCGTCCGAAAGAAATTCTCACGAATCAACAAACAAAACAATCACTGAATTCAAAATTTCGTCTCCCGGAGCTTAAATCCGTCGCTGACACTTGCCCCGTCTGGGTGTAATCGAGGATAGCATTTGTTAAAGGGACGGGAGAAAGTGTTTGGGAGCTATGAGAAGTGTGTTTTTATATAAAGTCAACAATTTTTGGCATTGGGCACAGGGAATTTCTTCCAAATTCCTCAGCAGCAGAATTTTTCTCTCTTTTCATTTCTTATCCTGAAAGTTTAGATCCCTTCGCCCGCTCTCCTGCATATCCCAAGGATTTCCTTTATAGGACCGTTGGGAACTTCTCGGGCGCAGCTCCAAGCAAATGATATAGCAAAACAAACGTTGCCCGAGATGTCACGAAGGAAAGTGGATTCAGCTAAACTCAACGACAAACATGATCCGCGTTCCCTCACTTTTAAACAAAACAATGTGTGTTTTTTTTCGTTCTGAGCTTTGCGTTTGAAACTCCAGGACGTAAGGTGACAGAGGCAGGCTTGTTAACGATGTCTCTCGTGTTCTCCATTGCCTCAGCAAATTGGACGAGTTAGTTGAGGAAGGCAGTTGTGGATTATAGCACTCGCCCATGTTAGGGATGTTGTGGCTGCCCTCAACATCTTTGAGGTTAGGGCAGAGAAAGAGCGCTGTTCTTGTACACTGACCTCAGCCAGAAGGCTGACGTAACGACCTGAAATCAGATCAGACCAGTTTAACAATTGCTGTGGTAGTGTAGTGGTTAAGCTAAAGGGCTACAAATTCAGACCCTTGGGCAATTGAGGCAAACTCACGAGTTCAAATCCCACCCTAGCTTTTAGGAAATTAAAGAAATTAATCTCGACATCTCTGATTTGGCTGCCTGTGAAATGGCCTAAGAGAGTCATACTGACCAGTGGTATTGTAGCAGGCAATTTGACATGACAGCTTACTTCTCTGGGGTACGTGTCCCAGTCTCATTCATCTCAAAAATGTAGGATTATTGTAAGAACAAGTAAAAGAATATAATGACAACAATATGTATGATGTACAGGTATATCGGTCTGCAGTGTTTCTATAAGAGGAAAAGTTCAAAGTAAAGTTATTATCAACGTATGTAGGTGTTTCCATATACCACCCCTGAGGTTCATTCACTTGCAGACATTCACAGTAGAACAAAGACGTCCAATAGAATCAGTGAAAAACTACACGCCAAAGACTGAAAAACAGCCAAAGAGGATGAACTGTGCAAATGTAATAATGTTATCACCACTCACTTAGATAACGGCAAAGTATTACAGCAGAACAGAAAGGACACTGTCAGGATATGAAAGGATGTAAGGAGCAACTGATACTAGAGACTGTAATCAAGCCCAGTGGAAAAACAGAAATTTTTCATGTTGTTATATCGACTACCAAAAATCATACTTATGGCTCATAGAAGTTCTTAATTATATATAAGCTACACCCAGTACTTGTGAAATTCCCACAACATCTGATGAAGCATTGGCTTACTATAATCACCCTATCTATTAACAACCAGAAAAGAACAATCACCGTAACGTATCAAAATAAACTGAGGCATTTTGCAGGAGAACTCTCTAAGCCCACCATGGTTTTGTCTAGCTTTAAACCCACTCTCTTAACTTACTAAATCAGATTTTTAAAAAGCATATTGAATTAGAGATAACCAAAAGAATTATACCTTAATACACTTTCTATATATGGATGATTTGAAATTACACGCTCCTTCCTCAGTAAAGCAAAGGCAATTAATTCAAATAGTGGAACTATTTTCAAAAGATATAAACCAGCACTTTGGACTAGACAAGCGCAGAACATTAAACATAAAGAAAGCAGTAGAGCAAGTAGAATATAAAACAGAGCAGCAGGATGCAATACAACCAACGGATGAATATGAAACATGTAAGCGTTTGGGATATCGACAAGCAAAGAAAATAGATCATAGGGCGATAAACTTTTGATGGAATTTACTTCAAATTTGCCGAACAGAGCTCAATAGTAAAAATGTAACAAAGGCAATAAACACTTTCTCTATAGCTGTATTACATATCCTTTTTTTTTGGAGACCTCTTCCCAGAAACAGAAGGGTTCACTGTGACAATACAGGGCCAGGTCATTAACACAAAAATATATAATAAAAGACCCACAAATTCAAGATGATAGATGCCGAAAATGCCAGAGAAACCAGAAACAATCCAACACATTACAGGATCCTGCAGCAGTTCAACTCAATCTGATTAACACATCAAGTAGCAAACATCATTCAACAAAATCTTGTTTTAAAATACAAGCTCATAAAAGACACCACACTTTGCTATAAATACAAGACTGATCCAGTTTTAGAGTCAGAGTCCCACAAATTATATATGACTGATCCATTATGACAGATTGGACAATCCATAATAACCATCCGGATATAATATTACACGATAAACAAACAAGAACAACTTACTTAATACATATAACCATTCCAACCACACATAACATACAGAAATCAATACGTGAAAAGACCAGAAATGTGCTGAACTGAAAGAGGAAACTGAAAGGTTATGGAACATGATCAGGGTTTACATTGTCCCCAATAGTAATATCTACAACTGGTATCATTCCAAAATCACTACACAGTGGCATTATACAAATTGGCCTACACTACAATGCGCATATCAATCTTCAGAAAGCCACAATACTAAACACCACTAGAATAGTCGGAAAGTTCCTGGAAATTGAGAAGTGAGTGTGCTTGGCTGTGCCCGCACCTCAGGTTTTAGCAGCTTGAGCTGAGAAAAAAATAAGTAATAATATTGAACAAAAGCACTGAGAACACGAGTTGCAGAGTCCTTGAAAGTGAGTCTGTTGGTTGTGGAATCAGCTTCCTGTTGAGGTGAGTGAAGTTGTCCATGCTGGTTCAATAGCCTGATGGTTGAAGGGCAATAACTCTTCCTGAACCTGGTGGTATGAGAACCAAGACCCTCTTTCTCGACAGCAGAAGCAAGAAGTATACGGCCTGGATGGTGGGGTCTTTGATAAGGTTCACCAAGCTCTTTGATGTTGCCGTGTTTGCCAAGCTTGCGCAGTTGGCTTGCCAATCGCCAGTCGAGGTGACATCCTCAATGCAAGAAATACCTCAACCCAAGCGACCAATATCCTCCACCGTTCTTACCAAGCTCTACACAAACAAACCCTCTTTGAATTACAGACAGCATAATGACATGAAGAAAGTATTGGGAATCTTACAATTCCTGTGTCTATTCAGAAACAAACTGCTAAAGCAAGACTCCCAACCTGAGATTCATGGACCTGTCAGTTAATGGCATAAAAAAAGGCTGGCAACCCCTCTGCTGGAGAAACTCTGCAGATCAAGCATCATCTGTGGAGGGAAATGGACAATCAGTGTTTCAGGTCAAGACCCATCCTCTGATTGTATAATGGTTGAGATGTAAAATAAGTTAATTATCAAAAGATTTTTAAGTAGCATTTGCCCCATTTACTTTTAAAGGACAGTACAACTCATGTTCTCAATATTTATTGTTTGTTTATTTTTTTCCCCTTTTTGTGTTTGCACAGTTTCTTGTCTTTTGCTCATTGATTGTTTGTGTGTGGTTCTTTCATTGAATCTGTGTTGTGTTTCTTTGCACTTGCTGTGTATGCCCGCAAGGAAATAAATCCCAGGATGGTTTATGGTGACATATATTTATGTTTACTTTGACCTTCAATTCAAATTTAAGAAAGCTAAAAGTTCAAAGTAAATCTATTATCACTATATACTACCCTGAGATTCATTTCGCTTGCATGTATTCACAATAGAAAGGAAAAAAAATACAATAGAATCAATAAAAGGTTAAAGCTCCTGTAAAAAAAAAGGGCTTGCAGCACAGCTCTTAACCCCATAAGTTTCTTTCCTATAACAAATTATTGTGCTGAATGGTGCATTGGGCTATGACACAGCCGTGTGAACTGCGAGAGCCAGTTTGTTGTCCCGAGTGGTGATTTGTTTCATTGCTGGGACTCCTGAGACAGGCAACGTCCTGGCAGCTTGCCCATGTTAAATTCAAGGGGCTAGCAAGAGGGGAAAGGCACGGTGGGGATTGCAACAGCTAGTGCTGTAATTTGTGCCACCCATGACTGAGCTGATACCACCGAGCTGAAGGGGGAAGCTGGAAGAAATGCTTCCCCGCAGAGAATTATCTGGACACGTTAGAATGATTCACCACAAGGCCAAAAGAAATTTTACCATCACTTAAGAAGAACTGGTTAATGTTTGGGAAGAATATGAAAGGAAAGAGGGAAGTGCCTTGCAGCAGTTAGTGCTTGTGTTTCTAAAATGGCAACATCTACCACTGGTGGGGAGAGATTCAAAGGTATTAATTTACTTTTAAAGGCAAAGTGCTATTCAAATTTAATATTTCTGGAACAGATGTGGGAAATATAAGTACCTACATTGATTTCCTCCTACCCATGCTGATATTTCTCTATGAAGACCTAAAGAAAATTTTAAGGAACCCTAGCAGCCAAACCATGTGGACCCACAGTGCAGATCAAACATCTGGGTGTGTTTTCTACGGCTGTGTAGTTACTTCCAATTTCCTAGAACTTTACATTGGCGTGGTGATTCTGATGGTATCACCATGGAACTTTGGTAGAAATCAAATCATAGAAAGCTTAGAATCAGAATCAGGTTTATTATCTCTGGCGTATGTCATGAAATTTGTTGCTTTGCAGAAGCAGTACCATGCAATACATAAAATATACTGCAAATTACAGTAAGGAATACAGATAACAAAGTAGTGCATAAAATAGTGAGGGAGTGTTTTTGGGTTAATTGGCCTTTCATAAATCTGATGGTGGAAGGGAAGAAGCTGTTCCAAATTTGTTGAGTGTGTGTTGTTAGGCTTCTGTACCGCCTCCCGGATAGTGACGTGCAAGAAGAGGTCGTGAAAGTCCTTCATGATGGATGCCACCTTCTTGGGGCATCAATTTTTGAAGATATCCTCATCTCTTGGGAAGCTAGTGCTGGCGTCTGACACACACACACACACACACACACACACACACACACACACACACACACACAGAGAGAGAGAGGGAGAGAGAGAGAGAGAGAGAGAACTTTAATGTCGATAAAATGAAGAACGCTTTTGTAGACAGTTATTGAGAACGGCCACTTGTATTTGTCAGTATATATTGAAGGGACAACTCTCATCTGCCTGACGTAGGGGACTGAGTGGTGGAGGAACTTGGTGCAGGCTCTAGGTACATTTTAGTATCAGCAAGGAGCAAGAGACGCAGCACAGCTCTTGGAAAGGGATTACCTGGCACAAGCTTCTCAGAAGGGGTAGCAAATCCCTGGAATTCTCAACCACAGGAGTTCTGGCGGCGAGAACATTAGAATTATTTAAGGTGGATGGAGATGGAAGGGATGTGCTGAAACTGGAGAGACTTCAAAGGAGGTTCACAAAAATGATTCCAGGATTGAATGGCTTGTCATATGAAGAGCGTTTGATGACCCTGGGCCTGTATTCACTGGAATTCAGAAGAATGAGGGGGTATCTCATTGAAACCTATCAAATGGTGAAAGGCCTTGATAGAGTGGATGTGGAGAGGATGTTTCCTATGGTGGGTAGACGAAGACCAGAGGGCACAGCCTCATAATAGAGGGGCATCCTTTTACAACGGAAGTGAGGAGGAAATTCTTTAGCCAGAGAGTGATGAATCTGTGGAATTCATTGCCACAGGCATCTGTGGAGACCAAGTCTTTAAGTATGTTTAAGGCAGAGGTTGGTCAGGACATGAAGGGATACTGGGAGGAGATTTTGGATGAGAGGAAAATTGAATTAGCCACAATGAAATTAGCAGACTTGATGGGCCAAATGGCCTAATTTTGCTCCTATATCTTATGGTCTTATAAGGTATTGAGTGTTCAGGGAATTGAGAACTATGGGGATCTGGCACTAAAGAGGATTGAGGTCCAGGGCAGATGAACAATGATCATGTTAAAAGGTGGGCAGCTGGACTTCTCCGATTGTGTTCTAGTCTCCTTGAGGTGATTGACAGTTGGCACAGTCCAAAAGGTCTCTTGTTGCTGTTGTGCTAGGAGATCTGACAGGAGTCCTTTTCCAGTATATGAGCACCATAGCAAAAGCAGACTTGGACGGGTAATATGAGAGACTTCATAAGGCATTCATCAGACCACGACTGGAGTATTTTGAGCAGATTTGGAGCCCATATCTAAATATTTAAGAAAGGATGTGCTGGCATTGGAGGGTGTCCAGAGGAGGTTTACAAGAATGATGCTGGGAGTGAAAGTGTTAATGTATGAGGAGTGTTTGACAGCTCTGCACCTGTATTCACTTGAGTTTAGAAGATCAGAGGGTTGCTAGCTTACTGAAACCTACCGAATAGAATGGATGCAGAGAGGATGCTTCTTATACTGGGGAGTCTAGGACCGAGGGCACAGCCTCAGAATACAAGCACTTTCTTTCAGAACAGAGGTGAGGAGGAATTTCTCTAGCCACAGGATGGTCAATTTGTGCAATTTATTGTCACAGAATGCTGTGGAGGCTAAAGCACTGGGGTCTTGGAGATTGGAAGGTTCTTGATTCGTAAGAACATCAGGGAGAAAGCTGGACAATGGAGTTGAGAGGGGACAGTAAATTAGCCATGAGCAAGTAGTGCAGCAGACTTGACGGGCTGGATGATCAAATTCTGCTCCTGTATCTTGTAGTTAAACTAAGGCAAAGAGAAGTCAGTGCATGATATAAACTTGGTTTCTGTCAAACATTTTCGTTGGTTGCGCTTATGGAGGTTCCAAGGCAGTACAAGAAGGGAAGAAATGAGGTGCATCTTGCTAAGGCTACCAGCCATGACCTGCCTGCTATCTGAGCATAGATGGTCTGATAAGTAAAACTGGGTATAACATGAAACTGGCCATTGGCCATTTCCTTTTGCTCGCAGAATGTGGATGTTGACAGGGCAACACCAGCATTATTATCCATTCCCAATTGCCCTTGAATCAAGGGCAAACTTAAAAATTCAACCACATATAGGTCAAGTTCGTCAACCTTCCTTGCTGAACATTATGATGAGTCAAGGGGGTTTGTACAACACTGCGGAGGCTCATGTGAGAGCTTCTGAGGCTGATTCCAGATTTAGTTAATCACTTAAGTTTAAATTCTCCCATTGCTGTGATGAGATTTGAACTCATGATTCCAAGTCATTGGTCTCGGCTGCCAGTCAAGTTACTTAAGCATTATGCTTGTGCCTGGAGTCCACATGTGTGTAACACATCTAAAATAATCCTACATATGTCCATATAAATGTTTATTGGCTGTAATTACATAAATTAGTGACTAAACAGGTGCCAAGGTTGTGACTGGTTTAATGGTTAAGCCCCGTTTACAGCCGCATGCATGTTGTGCACTTGTTTTGATCTTGGCCGTGTTCTGAAAATACTTTTCTTTCAGATGAGAACTGGGAGGACGACCAGCTTCTTGGATTTGAGCCCTGCAATAAAAACCTAGCAACAGGCTGCAATATTATCAACGGCAAGTGTGAATGCGATGCCATTCGGACCTGTAGTAACCCTTTCGGCTTTCCCGATCGGGAAAGCTGCCTCTCGGCTCTGAAGCGGATTGAAGGTGAGTAATGACGGTGAAGCGCCTCGGATTTGGAGTTGTACAATTTGGTAGTGTTTACTGTTCCAGCTAATATCACATTGTAAACTGTGGGTGTGGGCAGGTGGAGGGTTGGCAAGGTAATCCTGTAGAGGGTGACCTCTATCTCCATGGCAAAGATCAGATATCACACTTCCTCTTTGTGCCTATCTCTCTCTCTTTGTCCCTCTCTCACTGTGTATGATTTCTGTGTCTGCTTTTCTTTATCTATCTGTGTGTGTCTCTCTCTCTCTCTCTCTCTCTCTCTCTGTCTTTCTATCTTTCCCTGTCTCTCTATACATTTAGCATCAATATGAGAGGCTCTGTTTTGTCCCAGATTTTTTTGTCATAAAATAAAGCCGACGTTATATTCTAGAGCAGAAAATGCAGGAAGTGCACAGGAGGCCAGCTGTACCCCTGGAAAACGGAGGGGAGTTAAAAGTTCCAGCTCCATGTTGACCTTCCGTCTGAACTGGGAGGAGTTTAAAGCTAGATGCAGAGAAAGCTGGGAAGAGAGGAAAAACAAAAGGAAAAGTATGGGATTGGGTCAAATGCAGCGTAGGATTATGCTGGATCAGACACACGTGTGTAACCTCCCAGAGCACAGCCACACTAATGGTTACACTTACACTTGAAACATCAGTGGCATGTTTGTCCCACACTGAAGAGTGGAATGGTAAACGTTTACTGCGAAACGGGTTATTCTGAGATCTCAGCCGCAGACTTTGCCAGCTTACTTCTGCCAATGACTTTGAACTGTTAACCACATACACATAAAATAGGCACAATAACATAGCCGTTAGTGTGACTCTTCGACAGCACTGGCATCCCAGGTTCAATTCTGCCGCTGTCTGAAAGGAGTTCATACGTTCTCCCCATGACCGCGTGGGTTCCTCTGGGTGCTGCAGTTTCCTCCCACAGTCCAAAGACATATGGGGTAGTAGGGTCGTTGGTCACATGGGTGTAATTGTGCAGCACAGGCTCGTTAGGCTGGAAGGTCCTGTGACTGTGCTGTATCTCTAAATAAATAGAAAATACATGGTTCTGACCTAGAGGCTGTATTGTGAACCATGTCTACCGTGAATTGGCTTGAACGAAGTACAACAGGATCACAACTTCATTCACAAATGATGTTTGTGCCCTGGTTAGTGGAAATTGAGGAGATGTTTCCTTGAATATCTATTTGATAGTCGGCTCCTTTCTCTGTAGTCCTCTAATGTAAATCACTAAGTTGGTATTTTATGGTCACATGCACCAAGGTACATTGAAAAACTCTGCATGCCATCCGTACTGTTCATTTCCACGCATCAGTACGTCAAGATAGTACGAAGGGAAAGCATAACAGAATGCGGAATAAAGGGTCACCGTTACAGAGAGAGTGCAGTGCAGGCCGACAGTAATGTGCAGGGCCAGGATGAGGTAGATTGAGAAGCCAGGAGTCCATCTTATTGTACAAGGTGACTTATGACAGTGAGGAAAAAGTTGCCCACCCTCCATGGACTGTGTCTGCACTTCTGGCTATCTTGATAAAACAATCAGAACATAAATGCCCAATCCACCCCAGATATTCTCTCTTCTCTCCCCTTACTTTGGGCAGAACATACAGGAAGCCTGACAGCACAAAGATGTCAATCCCGTTCCAGAAGTTCAAGAATTAAAAATCTAGGCTGACTGTTTAGCTCGATGCCATTCCCAATTGTCTTTGAATGAGCCGGTTAAACCATGCCTGCCTACACGGAGTCAGCGGCATTATAGAATCATAGAGTTTTACAGCACGAAAACAGGCCCTGTGGCCTAAGCTTTCCATACTGAGGCTGCATGTGGCCTTATCCCTAATGCATTCCTGTTATTTTACCTGTCCGAGTGGCTTTCAAGTGTTATAACTGTACCGATTTCTACCACTTCCTCTGGCAGCTCGTTCCATGTACCCACCACCCTGTGGGGGAAAATGCACCTCTCATTCCTCTGTTAAATCTTTCCCCTCTCAGCTGAAACCTACACCCTCCACTTGTAGACTCTCTTAGTCTGGGGGAAAAAGACTGTGTCGATTTATTCCAGTAATGCTCCTCATAATTATATAAAATTCTATACGATTACCCTTTGGCCTTCTTTAGGCAAGCTGGTTATGTTGAAGAAGAGCAGGAATCCTGACCACTGTTTATTTCTCAAGTAGCATCATTATTATCTGGTGTTTGTGAAACACTGCCTGCTACAAGTTACAAGAGCCTACACTTTGCAAGTATGGCATTGGCTGGAATCCACTTTGGGGTGTCCTGTGAGGTCAAAAAACTACAAGATAAATATGTCTTTTCCTTATTTGTCCTTGAAGTTTTGGCATTTTTGGTAGCTGGAGATGTGAGGTGGCAGTGCATTTTTTTCCCAGGGAGATCCTATTTTCTCCCCCGTCCCAAAGAGGTGGAGTCCGTGGGTTAATTACCCTCTGTAAATTGCCCCATAAGTGTTGGTAGTTGGTAGATTCTGATAGAAATGTGGAGAGAGTAGGTTCTTGGGGGAATTACTGGGATAATAAGATTGCTCTATGAACTGGCTCAGACTCAAATTGCAGTTGCCTTCTCCTATCACAAAGAAATATGAAATGATAGCCATTTAACATGTTGGAGATCTCCACAAGACTGTAAGACATTGGCCTAGAATTAGGCCATTTGGTCCATTGTGACTGATTTTTTTCCTTCCCAACCCCATTCTCCTTTCTTCTCCCTGTAATCTTTGACATTCTTACCAATCAAAAATCTATCATCCTCCATTTTAAATATACCCAATGACTTGGTTTCCATAGCCACCTGTGGCAATTAACTCCACAGATTCACCACCCTCTGGCTAAAGAAATTTCTTCTCATCTCTGTCCTAAAGGGGCATCCTTCTGTTCTGAGGCTGTGCCCTCAGGTCCTAGACTTTCTCACTATGGAAACACCCTCTTCATGTCCAACATTCAGTAGGTTTCAATGAGATGCCCCACCCCTCATTTTTCTTAAATTCCAGCAAGTACAGGCTCAGAGCCATTAAACACTCCTCATATGTTAATCCTTTACAAGGATCATTCTTGTAAACCTCCTCTGAAAGTTCTCCAATGCCAGTACATGCTCTTATAGGACCAACAGCCAATTCCTCTCCACATAAATTACATATTTCTGTCTCCATCTTTGTCACCATTTATACAAAGAGATCTGCTTTACTGAACTGTTCCAACAGTTGTTCCAAATACTGTACAAACCAGTGTTCCCACCTGGTCTGAAATAGAACTGAGATTTGTGAGCGTTCAGAATCATTGAGGGGAGGAGAGAGCACACAGTGACAGGGAGTTCACAGAGGCAATCAAAGTGATGGAGCAAGAGAATGGAAACTCAGGAAATGATGATAGTTTCTCTCAATGACTTACAATATCCATGGAGACCATTGAGTCAATTCCAGCTCCAGGAGAAAATCCATTCCTTCACTTCCCACTTATCAATATCCCCTGATTTTCTTTTGGAAAGCACATTTTTCCTTTATTCAAAGAAATAAATTGAATTTCTGTAGCACCTTTCCCACATATACTGGGTCAGAAGATTAGCTTTTTATGGGAAATTAGAAGTTTGTGACTAGTGTTGTTTTTCTAGGATTGGTGCTGGGTGAATGGGTGACTGAGTGTGCACGTGAGAATGGATATATCTCTAAGTATGTATATGATACGGTCTAGTTTGCATGTATCCATGTGTGGGTGTGTTCAGTGGATACACAAGCATGTATATGTTTGTGTGTCTATACTTTGGGGGGCAGGGAGTGCATGCGTGTAAGGGATGGCATTTCTGCAAGTGTGTGGTTTGTGTGTTGGTACATACACATGCATACCTTTACGTACTGTGTGTGTATATGGGAGCATCTATATATTGAGTTGTTTGTGAGTGTATGTACGTGTGCTTGTGAAGACTGGGAGTGTCTGGGCATATGCTGCAGTGAGTGCATGGGGTGAGAGAGAGAGAGAGAGAAAGAAAATACGAAAATACGACTACATGGGTGTTTCTGACCGTGCACATGCCAATGACACTCTGCGAGTGTGATTTGGAAGGTGTGCGTGAGTGCATGCCTGGTTTTCCTGAACTTGTTAGTGTACATCTGCAGTACGTATCTGCTGTGTTGTACTTTTGAGTGTGTGAATGAGTTGGTCAGTGTGTGTTTGAATGAGTACAGGTCCGTGATTGTGTGAGTATCAGGTTTAATATCACCGGCATGTGGCACGAAGTATGTTAACTTTGTGGCAGCAGTATAATGCAATACATAATAATAGAGGGAAAAACTGTGCATTACAGTAAATAAATATATATAAAATTAAATAGGTAGTGCAAAAAACATAAATAACCAAGTAGGGAGATGGTGTTCATGGGTTCAGTGTGCATTCAGAAATCGGATGTCAGATGGGAAGAAGCTGTTCCTGAATCACTGAGTGTGTGCCTTCAGGCTTCTGTACCTCCTTCCTGATGGTAGCAATGAGAAGAGTGCAGTTCCTCGGTGGTCCTTAATGACGGATCGGCCTTTTTGAGACGCCGCTCCTTGAAGGTGTCCTGGATACTACAGAGGCTAGTGCCCGCGATGGAGCTGACTAATTTTGTAATTCTCTGCAGCTGAGCTCAATCCAGTGCAGTAGCCCCCGCGCACCCCACCTCCATGCCAGACGGTGATGCAGCCAGTTAGAATGCTTTCCACGGTACTTCAGTAGAACTTTTCGAGTGTTTTAGGTGACAAACCAAACCTCCTCAAACTCCTGATGAAATATAGCCACTGTCTTGCCTTTAAAGCTGCATTGATATGTTGGGACCAGGTTAGATCCTCAGAGATCTTGACACCCAGGAACTTGAAACTGCTCACTCTTTCCACTTCAGATCCCACTCGGAGGACTGGTGTGTGCTTCCTCGTCTTACCCTTCCTGAAGTCCACAGTCAGCACTGACATTCAGTGCTAGGTTGTTGTGGCACCACTCAACTAGCTGGCTTATCTGGCTCCTGTACGCCCTATCATCACCGTCTGAGAGTCCGCCAACAATGGTTGCATTGTTAGCAAATTCATAAATGGCATTTGAGCTGTGCTTAGCCTCATAGTCGTGGGTGTAGAGTGAGTAGAGCTGTGGCCGAAGCACACATCCCTGTGGTGTGCCAGTGTTGACTTAACAAGGAGATGTTACTTCTGATCCATATATATCGTGGTCTTCTGGTTAGAAGTATGAGTGTGTGTGTGTGTGTGTGTGTGTGTTCATGTTCTTGTGTGATTTCTGAATTCCCTCTCTGAACCACTAGGAAGTGCTGCCAGACTTGTGCCCACAGTCAACTGTGACAGTATCTGCCGGAGGTATCACTGCCGATAAACCGCAGCCAGCGCCCTCATCCAGCTATTTCACAGCAGGCCACAGCTATTTTGTTGGCCTAGACCTGCTGAAAACAAATAGCTGGTTGATTTGTTTGGGTTTGCAGTGTGGCCCATGAGCAGGTGCTGACAGGTAGCTGCATAGCCGAACCATTCTTTCACTGGAGCGCCGGCAGCGGGTGACAAGGCCCCACCTGTCTGTAGCCAAACAACATGAGGGCGGGGCGGTCTGTGGAATCTGCTGCGAGTTACTTGGTGTGGTACTGTTACTGACTGCCTTTCCCATTCAATGCTCCCTCCACTGCCTCCTCACTTTGAACTCCTTCATCTGTGAGTAAGGTAATGGGAGATTGAATATCTTTCCAGCCGTTCCAAACCTCAGCCTTCCTTGGGAAGCTCGGGCACCCACTGCAGTTTCCTCAGAGCAAGGTTTTAAATGTACATTTAATTTTGTCATAGGTTAGTTCTGTTACTAGAATCAATGGTAATGCCATTCAAAGTGGCAGCTCTGTAGGAAAATGTAGACCATGGGTTCCCGACCTTTTTAATGCCACGAACCCCTACCATTAACTGTGGAGTCTATGGACCTGGACTGTTCAGAATATGTTTTGATGTCAGGCCCGTGCTGCTGGGCCTAGAGTAGTGGTTAGCATAATGCTACCACAGTGCCAGTGATCGGCGATGGGGATTCGATTCCCACTGCTGTCTGTCAGGAGTTTGTACGTTCTCCCTGTGATTGCGTGGGTTTCCTCCGGGTGCTCCAGTTTCTTCCCACTTTCCAAAGGCCTACGGGTTACGGTTGGTAACTTGTGGGGCAGGAAGCTTGGCGACACCTGTGGGCGGCCCCCAACACAACCTGGGGCTGTAATGGTCGCTGCCGCAAATGACGCATTTCGCAGTGTTTTGATGTTTCAATGTGCATGTGATTTAAAAAAAAAGCTAAGGGTCTCGGACTGACACATCGACTCCTTAGGTGCTACCTAACCATATTGTGTGTTTTACTCTTTACTCTTTATCTTTAGATTTGCTCCTAGCGTCAGTGATGGTGTCATCCATTTAGGAATGTCTAGACTGTTCGGAACCCTACTTTTACTGTCAGCCCCAAACATTTGGGGGAGGGGGGTGGAGTTCGCGAAGGATCTAGAATGGGTTTATGATCTGTTCCGTATTGAAAGGGAATCCGACTGTCATGCAGCCCCACCCAGAATCCTTTCTCCCGCTTCTGTATTGCGTCCATGAACCCAGCAGTTGAACCAGTCGACAACTGGAAGCAACATTCTGTGTTACTGGTTTGAGAACCTTGTATTAGACCACTTCTTTTAGTTGCTTGGAAGCACATATTGTGGTAGACAAACCTGACGTGCCGTGATGGCCACCGATCTGAAAGATATGCATGTTGGAAATGTGAGAGAGGACGCGCTTCCCTGCGAGAGAGCAATGCAGCCGCCTCGATCATTCGTGCCCTTAACTTGTTTTTCTTTTAAATGCCACAGAGCCAGTCTACGTGCACGTGAATTCGCGTCTGTCTGCTTCGATACTTAAGGATTGCAGCGGGGGAAGGAGCAGTTTAGTGGTGAAGTCAAGTAGGATGATTGGTTTAGAAAAAAAATTAGCATGTCCAGGCACTGAGATAATAACTATGGCGAGGTGCTGTATGTGAGCTTGCAAGTAATGAGTTGTCTTAAGGGTTGGTTGGAGATCAACTAGGAAAGTGTGTGAAACAAATGAACAAAATACGACTGGAAAGTACATGATAATTGCAGTTTTAACTATGCACTGTGAAGCATCTTGCTTATGAATGCAAATTCCATTGCTCTATGGAATCACTTTGGTGATGAGAGAAAGTGTACTGGGCTGCATAAGCGGCAAAGAAAGGAATTAGCACAAACCGAGAAAAATCTTCGTGGGCCCACGGCAACCTGTGCTGTTAAAGAATGTGAAGAATTGGAAAATTGATCTGGCATCTAGTAAAGGTAGGGTCAGGTGTGGGTACTAGCATTCACATACACCCAGTGGCCACTTTATTAGGTGCACCTAATGCAAATATCTCGTTAATGCAAATACCTAATCAGCCAATCGTGGTAGCAACTCAGTGCATAAAAGCTTGCAGGCATGGTCATGAGGTTCAGTTGTTGTTCAGACCACACTTAAGAATGGGGAAGAACTGTGGAATGATTGGCAGTGCCAGTCTGGGTGGTTTGAGTTTCTCAGGAACTGCTGACCTCCTGGGATTTTCACGCACAACAGTCTCTAGAGTTTACAGAGAGTGGTGTGAGAAACAAAATAAACATCCAGTGAGCAGCAGTTCTGTGGGTGAAAATGCCTTGTTAAAGAGAGAGGTCAGAAGAGAATTGTCGGACTGGTTGAAGCTGACAGGAAGGGGCAATAACACAAACAGTCATGCGTTACAACAGTGGTGTTCGGAAGAACATCTCTGGATGCACAACACATTGAACCTTGAAGCGAATGGGCTACAGCAGCAGAAGACAACACTGCGTCCCACTCCTGGGCCAGTTTATTAGGTACGGGAATGTGGCCGCTAGGTGCTGATGGGCATAAACTGACAAGTTTGTGCCTGGAGCGCACAGTCTCTGAACATATTCAGGGTAGTGTTCTGTGATAATGTGCCCTTGAATGACAGGAGTGGGCTGCATTAGATTTAGTAATGAGTAAAGAGGAAGATTTGGTTAACGGCCTAATGGTGCATGAACATTTATCCAATAGTGATCATAATAAGATTGAGTGTGGTGTAATGTTTGAAAGTGAGAAATGCAAAACAGCTGTTATGAATCCCGATTTAGAAAAGGCTGACTTCACGATGAGTGAGGCTGTCTACTGTAAATTGAGTTAATCCGATAATGGGTAAAATGACGCATGATCAGCAGGAGGCATTCACAAAAGAATTTAATGTGATTAAAAGCCAGTATATGCACCTAAGGGAAAAGAGCTGTATGTGCCAAAATAAAAGCCACAGACTGCTAAAGGTGAGGGGCAAACTGGAATTAGCACGTAAAGCAAACAGACAGGCTGATCCGGGTAACGAAAGAGTCCACTTCACAGAATCCTTAAAACGATTTTATCAATAAGTCGGTAAGTAGACAAAATTCACTCTGCGGTAACCATACTTCTGCAGTTTTGTGAGGACTGGCATCAAAAAGGGGGAGAAGAAAGAACAATTACTTGAACAAGAGAAAGGGAGAGAGAGATAGAGATAGTTCTGCCATTCAGAGGAACGAATGTATGTGCGTTTGGCCCAGAACGTCGACTGTATTCGTTTCCATAAATGCTGCCTGGCCTGCTGAGCTCCTGCAGCATTTTGTGTGTGTTGCTCGGATTTCCAGTATCAGGAGATTTTCTCCTGTTTGTAACTTCACTTGCTCCATCATTGAAATGTTCCCACAACCTATGGATTCACTTTCAAGGACCCTTCACCTTATATTCTCGATATTTATTTATTTATTTATTATTGTTATTTATTTTTGTATTTGCACAGTTTGCTGTCATTTACGCAGTATTTGAGCGTCCAGTTGGTGTGGTCTTCCACTGATTCTGTTATGGTCATTATTCTACTATAGATTTACTGAGATTGCCCGCAAGAAAATGAATCTCAGGGTTGTATATAGTGACATATATGTAATTTGTTAATAAATTTACTCCAACTTTTTAACTTTATTGACATTCATACAATGAGCTCTTGTAATATTCCATCTGGGTAGCCTCCAACCTGATGGCATAAACATGGATTTCTGGAACTTTCGATAATGGCGCCTCCCACTTCACCATTCCCCATCCCCTTTTCCCTCTCTGATTTTATCTCCTTGCCTGCCCATCGCCTCCCTCTGATGCTCCTCCCCCATTTCCTTTCTTCCATGGCCTTCTGTCCTCTCCTATTAGATTCCCCCTTCTCCAGCCCTGTCTCTCTCTCACCAATCAACTTCCCAGCCCTTTTCTTCACCCCTCCCCCTCCCTGTTTCACCTTTCACCTTGTGTTTCTCCCTCCCCTCCCCCCACCTTTTAACTACACTCCTCAGCTTTATTTCTCCAGTTCTGCCGAAGGGTCTCGGCCCGAAACGTCGACTGTACTCTTTTCCATAGATGCTGCCTGGCCCGCTGAGTTCTTCCAGCATTGTGTGTGTGTGTGTGTGTGGCTTGAGTGAAGTTATTCCCTTTGGCTTGATGGTTGAGGGACAATAACAGTTCCTGAAACTGGTGGTGTGGGTCCTGAGGCTCCTGTACCTTCTCCTGATGTCAGCAGTGAGAAGAGAGCATGTTCTGGATGGTGGGGCCCTGATGACGGATGCCATTTTCCTGCAACAGCACTCTATGTAGATGTGCTCAGTGGTGGGGAGCTCTTTACCCATGATCGACTGGGCTGTATTACTACTTTTTGTAGGATTTTCTTTCAGAGTTTTAACTTTCAATTGATGAGAGAGCAGTAAATTGTGGCGAAGCCTGACAAGCCAGCTTGAACTTTTTGAAGGGTGTCTAAAGTAGTGAGAAGGAAAGATTTATGGACATTAGTTATATGGACTTCTAGAAAGTTTCCCATGAAGTCTCTTGCAAGATCCCCTGCCTGTGGTGAAGCTCAGTAACATGATGCAGGGAGGTTTTCAGAAAGAGTAGGCATGTGGTAGGTGGACTTTAATACAAGTGACACCAGTGTTGAGCCTGTTTGGATTATGGGAATTTGCATTTACAGAATTCACAGATCACTAGCTAAACATGTGAGACACAAAATACTTATTTTTTCTCTCGTGGAATTATGTGAGGGCGAAAAGTAAATAAATAAGCAGAACATTCTTTCCAACCTGCATTTCTTGAAACATGCACTAATGTGGCCTCAGGTTATGGAAAACAATGGTACCAACTCTGGAGAACGACCCTGTAACCCAGGGGTTGCCTGTAAAGAGAAATGTGAGGAGACATATTTCACGTGAAGATATGACAAGTTGCTACAAGCATAATGATGCAAAGCGTACGGGAACAGAGAGACTTTGCGGTTCATAATGTATGGATCTGTAAAGAGGGCAACGAGATGGACTAATCTGCCCTTGTCAAATGGATCCTTCAAAATTCGTTCAGTAGTTTTCACATTAAAATCAGATTAAAATGTTGCTACTTCTGTTTAGATTCCACTGACTTGACATCATTTGACCTATTGACTAGCATTGGAAGTAGGGTCTTACTCTGGTGTTGGCAGGCCCTCAGGGCCTAGCTTGCTTGGACTTGGACTAGTGCTCACCATTACAGAGGTTCTTTAGTTCATAAAAGGGGCACATTCCTGGGAAATGTTTGTTTTAATTAATTGGGCTATTAAACTCTTATCACGAACTATTATGAATAACGTAGTTTCTTTGACTGTTTGAAATGGAGGCAGATTAGAGAGGGGAGATTGTGAAGTGATCTTCATAAATGGTGCATTACCAATGTGTCTGTGAATTTCTTTCAGTGTGGGCAGAAATTTTTAAAGAGTATTCATTTCTGCATTTGCGTTCCATTATTTGCTTGATCTAATAGTTGTAATCTCTCTAATGTATTAAAATGCATTCCAAAGTTATACCAAAAGGAAATCGCTTGCATGCTTATCTGATGCGTGTGCGCACCCAGAACTGTTTTCATAAGAGGGGAAGAATTCTCTCTCCCGCCCCCGTACATTTTAGCTGGCTGATATCTTGATGTTGTGACCTGGAAATGGTTCAGCATGGTGCTTTATAAACGGTCAGTAAGAACCCATCTGGGATCAATTTGAGATGTAAACCACTCAGTGGTTGTTCAGCATACACTTTCACCCCTGCTCTCTGCTTTCCTTTTCATTCCATCAGAAGCTGTCAAAAAACAAAGTTCACACATGGGGAGGCCCAGCTTCTGAATCTAGAAAGTGGCAGAATTGCACTGCAGCGTCTTCAGAAGCTTTCTCCCTGTTGTTATTTTAAACGTGGGTAGAGGAGACTGCACTGTTTCTCCTCAGCAGAACCAGGTGGAGACATTTAAGGTGTTAATTAAACAGAAGAACAAGCATCAGATCAAACACTTTTGCTGCCATTTAAGTGAAAGTTTCCTGGAGATTCTATTCTTGAAAAAAAAGCTTTATTTGTCACATGTACATTGGAACATCGAAACATACGGTGGAATGCTCTGGAGAATTCTGAAAACAAAGTTTAATTTAGCTTTTAGATATTTATGCCATAATTCATAATTCATAGTTTTAATTACGTATTGCGGTGTACTGCTGCTGCATAATGACACATTTCATGACATACGCCAGTGATGCTCAGCCTGATTCTGATGCTTTGTTTGCGTCAAATCAAATCAGCGAGGATTGTGCTGAACAGCGCACAGGTGTCACCACACTTCCGGTGTCAACATAGCAGGACCACAGCTCCGTAAACCCTGATACTTCCGCTGTCAACATAGCAGGACCACAGCTCCCTAAACCCTGACACTTCCGCTGTCAACATAGCAGTACCACAGCTCCCTAAACCCTGACACTTCCAATGTCAACATAGCAGGACCACAGCTCCCTAAACCCTGACAC
This sequence comes from Mobula hypostoma, assembly GCF_963921235.1. NCBI lineage: Eukaryota > Metazoa > Chordata > Chondrichthyes > Myliobatiformes > Myliobatidae > Mobula > Mobula hypostoma. The sequence continues at coordinate 17,587,670 of NC_086104.1, read as the reverse complement.
TTCCGCTGTCAACATAGCAGTACCACAGCTCCCTAAACCCTGACACTTCCAATGTCAACATAGCAGTACCACAGCTCCCTGAACCCTGACACTTCCAATGTCAACATAGCAGGACCACAGCTCCCTAAACCCTGACACTTCCGCTGTCAACATAGCAGGACCACAGCTCCCTGAACCCTGACACTTCCAATGTCAACATAGCAGGACCACAGCTCCCTAAACCCTGACACTTCCAATGTCAACATAGCAGGACCACAGCTCCCTAAACCCTGACACTTCCGCTGTCAACATAGCAGGACCACAGCTCCCTAAACCCTGACACTTCCAATGTCAACATAGCAGGACCACAGCTCCCTGAACCCTGACACTTCCAATGTCAACATAGCAGGACCACAGCTCCCTGAACCCTGACACTTCCAATGTCAACATAGCAGGACCACAACTCCCTGAACCCTGACACTTCCAATGTCAACATAGCAGGACCACAGCTCCCTGAACCCTGACATTTGCGTCTTTGCAATGTGAGGAAACACACATAGTGATGGGGAGTACAGGCAGCAGTGGGAGTTGGACCCCAGTCAGTGATTACTGGCGCTGTGGTGGCATTACGCTAACCGCTGTTCCGTTTTTATCTGTCGTCCTGCTATGTAGCTCAGACTGCTGAAGCATTGGCAAACTTCTATAGGTGCACAGTGGCGACTATCCTGACTGTTCGCTTCAAGGCCCACCGAGCACTACAACCTAGCAAAATGCAAGATGGTGTATGGTGGCACATGGATACTTTGTTAACTTTGACCTAATCTTGACCTCTGATGACATTATTATAGCCAGTTTCCCATCACATGGGTCACCAAAGACCAGAAATTCGACTGGACCAGGCACATAAATATTACAGTGACAGGAGCCGATCTTGCAATGAGTGATTGATCTCCTCACCACGCTGAGGATTTCCACAATGTGCAAGATAAGAGTGTGATCACTCAATCTCAGTGCACCCTCCGAATGCTCGATCCTGTGCCCACAATCCTGGCACAGTTCTAGTGCCTAACGCCAGCCTTTAACGCCAGTGCAGATTCACAACACACAGTCACAGTGCCTCCCGTCAGCACTCAATCCAGTGCCCTATTTACATTTGATTTCTGCGCCTTCTCTAGATGCTCATTCCCATCATTCAAACTCACTGCTTGGTCCCAGCACTCAATCCCGCAATCTGGTCCCACGCTGGTTCAGAAGCCGGATAAGTTTAGGATAATGACTGTTCCTGAACCAGGTAGTATGGGACCTAAAGTTGGTGGTAGCAGGAAGAGGGTGTGATCTGAATGTTGGAGGATCCTTGATGATGGATGTTGTCTCAGCCCTCACTGGTGAATTGAATTGACTTTCTTTCTTACATCCTTCACATACATGAGAAGGAAAAATCTTTACATTACGTCTCTGTCTAAATGTGCAATGTACAATCATAGTAATTTATAATAATCTATAATAAATAGAACAGCTGGTGGGAAGGGTTTTTCCTGTGATGGACTTTCCATTGCCCTGCTGATGACTGAGTGAATTTGTCCTGATTCTTCTGAACAGGACGTCCCTAAGCAATTTTCCACATGGTTGGGTTGATTCGTCCTTTGATCACTGGTGACCCCACATGTAGAATCCAATCGTTTCTGAACTGTAGACGCAGATTAAAACCTACTGCTACTACTTTTGCAGAGCGTCTCATTCTTGTGTCCGTCATGTGGAGAACATAAAACGGATGGGGCTCTTACTTCATAAACACAAGAGATTCTGCAGATGCTGGAAATCCAGAGTAAAGCGCACAGAATGCTGGTGGAACGCAGTAGGTCAGGCTTGATCCAAGGAAAGGAATAAACAGCCAACATTTTGGGTGGAAATCCTTCAATCAGGACTGATGGAGGGTGTTGGCCTGAAACGTCGACTGTGTATTCGCCTCTGTAGATGATGCCTGAGCTGCTGCATTCCTGTAGCATTTTGAGTGTGTGTCACTCAAGGGTTGTTATGTACGTCTTTGGTATGTAAAAGGGGTTGAGGGGACATCTGTCATTGTGGGTTCATGTCTATGCGTCTCCACAGTTGTTGGAGCTGTGAGACTGTATAGCGATCCCTACTGTATTCCAGTTCCGCCAAGCCTGACCCCTAATTCAGTGAAGACTTTACTTTCTGGAAAGTGCTGAGATGCCACACACTATCCTGATGTAATCAGCAATGCAGAACATGCAGACCTGGTGTTAGGCGTGTGTTCTCCACAGAACTAACGTTGCTGATCCTGTGCGTCCCTGGATTTTTGCTGCCTCGTCACTATGGCACGGGCACCATGGCGGTTAACGTGATGGGGCATTGGAGTTTAGAGTTAAATTCTGCTGCCATCTGTAAGGTCCTTCTCATGAACTCTGGGTGCTCCAGTTTCCTCCAAAGACGCACTGGTTAGATTGTTAATTGGTCATTGTAAATTGTCCTGTATTAAGGCTAGTGTTAAGTAAGTGGGTTGCTTGGAGGTATGGCACATTAGGCCGGAGGTCCTGTTCTGCACTGCATCTCTAAATAAAATAATAATATTCTCTGTGTGGAGCGTATCAAGCCCAGGAAAGTATTGAAGGAAGAATTGGTCATTCGGAGCTGTACTCTTCTGGTCTTCTGACCCTCTCAACTAGAGGACATTGAGGAGAAAATGTTTCACATTCCACTGCCTTGATTTTGTGCTTTTATAATCTTTGGCAGGGTAACAGTAATGAATATTTGTACCATGCAGCTAGCCTTGCTATTTGTAGAAGCCTTTGTGTGGACAGAGAGCAGTTATCAGTGCCAAGAGCAACATGTTTCTACTCTCTGCTCCGGGCCTGATGCTGTTGAATAATTTGTTGTTTTATAAGGAAGTTGTGGAGGGAAACAACACCTTATGCATTCCAGCTGCGCTTAGAAACCACTCCCTGGTTCTTAATGGTCTCTCTTGCAGTGTCGCAGCGGAATCCAGAGTTTTGACAGGCTTTCTAGTCACGTGCTTTGTCTGCTTGTCGCGTCATGCTAAGACATCTTACACAGTTGCCTTTCTCGCCTGCCTTTTCCTGCTTTTTGGCTTCTGGCCCTTCCATGTACCGGGCAGCCAAGTGAAGCTGATCCTGTGCGTCCCTGGATTTTTGCTGCCTCGTCACTATCGGCTTAGCTGGCTCCGGCTGCCTTCGCCCTGAGCCGTGGAAGAGCCACCCTGAATATCTGTGCCCTTCCACCTCCGCCCTGCTTTGGGATCACCCATGTCCCCTGCCAAGCTATCAGCCACCGGTTCTGATACTGCCCTTGCATTGTGTGGGTCGGTTTGTATCAGCCCAGTGGGGCACCAATAGTAAACACAAAAGATTCTGCAGATGCTAGAAACCTGAAGCAGCACACACGAAATACTGCAGGAACCCGGAAGGTCAGGTGGCATCTACAGGGGGGAATAAACACTCATCCTTTCAGGCTGAGACCCCAGAATGAGTCTCGGACCCCTGTCCTGATGAAGGGTCTTGGCCGGAACGTCAACTGGTTATTCCCGTCCATAGAAGCTTTCTGGCCTGCTGAATTCCTCCAGTATTTTGTGCGAGGCACCAATAGTTCTGCTGTACAGCAATTGCGTGTAAAATGCATATTACTGAGTGACTTATTTTTCCTCCTTTCCGTCAAAGAAGTGAAGCCTTGCCTAGCAACCTTGGTTCAGAATGCGTCAGAGACTGGGAAGCTGGTCTGACTTCTCAGCTTGCACCGTTCTGGATTGCCAGTACCCATTTTCAGTGCTCTGTTGGACCTGCCAGTGTACAGTCAGCCTCCGTGGCCGCACCCAAGAGTTGTTTGCATCAGCATTTGCATTCTTTAAAGGTGGTGGGGGAGCCTTTCACCGTCAGGACTCGTTAAAAACACAAGCTGAAGGAACAGTGATTAAATTTCATCATAACCTTCGGGCAGCTACGTGATCGTGGGCATGGTAGTGTCGTGGTTAGCTTAATTCTACTGCAGTAGCAGTGACCCGGGTTCAATTCCCACCGGTGTCTGTGAGGAGTTTCTGTGCTCTCCCCAAGCCACAAGTGTGTCCTCCACGTGCTCCAGTTTCCTCCCATATTCCAAAGATTTACAGGTTAGTTGGTCACATGGGTGTAATTGGTTGCTACGGGCTCTTCGGGCCTGTTACCAGGGGCTCCCAGCCTGGGGCCCGCGGACCCTTTGCCTCCTGGCATGGTCCGTGGCATAAATAAGGTTGCGAACCCGTGCTCTAATCAAATAAAATTTTTTAAAAAGCCGCCACGGCCAGAAGCTGCAAGGCAGCTGAATTGTCGTGCGTGGTTTCTGTGGTCTCTCTCAGGATGAATGTTCACATCACCACTGATGCAGATTTAACTCCATCATGCTGTCCTCCCTCTGTAAAAACCCCTCCCAGCCACTTCTGTTCCGGTGCTGGGCAATTACTCACCCGCGTGACAGGTGTGGACAGCAGAGAAAGCGAGGGGGCTGCGGCGCGTCAGGGCCGAGGGCCGTTAATGTTTGCATTTCTTTGCAGTGTGCGAATGGAAACTCTGGCTCCCCGGTACAGCCGTTGCAGCTGATGCAAATGGGCGCCTGAGTGGGGAGAATAGATGAGGCCTGGCAGCAGGGTGTCAGGCCAGTTACTTTGCTGAGTGCAAGGGCTCTGCAGCTCCTTCTGCTGCTGCACAATGCCTGGCTCGATTTGCAAATTAACCCTCCCTCCAGTTGAATGGGTCACTACGATTACATAGCACCTTTCAAATCATTGCAAAGCACCTGAATCAGGGGTTCCCAACCTTTTTTATGCTATGGACCCCAGTAGGGAACTCCTGATTTAAACGATATATTTTTTGAAATGTAGCTGTTTTACCAGGAGAAACATGTTGGAAATGTAAGCATCTGAAGGCAGTGGATCTTGGCAATGGACCATCTCCTGGCCTTGTCTCTGATTGTGTTTTTGTTTTTATTCACTGAGATCTTGTTTTTGCCTCGTCTTCTCTCTCCCCCTCTCTCCCCCTCTCCCCCTCTCTCCCCCTCTCTCCCCCCTCTCTCTCCCCCCCCTCTCCCCCCTCTCTCCCCCCTCTCTCCCCCCTCTCCCCCCTCTCTCCCCCCCCCCTCTCCCCCCCCTCTCCCCCCCCTCTCCCCCCTCTCTCCCCCCCCTCTCTCTCCCCCCTCTCTCTCCCCCCTCTCTCTCCCCCCCTCTCTCTCCCCCCTCTCTCCCCCACCTCTCTCTCCCCCCCCTCTCTCTCCCTCCCCCCTCCCCCCCCTCTTTATGTGCAATTCATTGTCTGGGCATCTCTGATCCCACATCCCTGTGATAGAGGAAAGTATTCGGGGGGGGGAATGTCAGAGATAAGTTCCTCACACAGCAACTGGTCAACTGGTGGGTGCGTGAAATGTCCTGTCAGGGGCAGTGGGGTACAGGCAGATGCATTAGGGGCATTTAGGAAACTCTCAGATAGAGTCAGAATCAGGTACGCTATCACTGGCATATGTCATGAAGTTTCTTTTCTCATATGTCATGAAATTTGTTGCTTTACTTTTTTCTGCCTGTTACGCTGCTGGTGTTTAGGGCAGTCATGAAGGTCCTCAATCTCTGTCTGTCTTTGGCCATCTTCCCTATGATGCCCGGGTGTGGTTCAAGGTCCTCATTTCCGCCTCTGCGGTATGGCGCTAAGTCGTCTTTGGTCTCCCACGTTTCCTCCGCCCTTCAGAGGTCCGATGAAGTGCTGTCTTCATGATAGATTTGCTCTATACGGGGTGAATTTTTTTTTTTGTTTTATTTTTATGTTGTCTTAAGCACGCAGATGGATGATAGAAAATGGAGAGCTGCGTGAGAAGAAAGGGTTAAAATGAGATTCGGGCAGGTTAAAAGATCAGCACGACATTGTGGGCCGAAGGGCCTGTACCGTTCTGTAGTGTTCTATGTTCTTTGCTGCAGGAAGCAGAATATTTCTCACAGAACATAGGACACTATAGCACAGGAACAGGCCCTTCGGCCTACAATGTTGTGCCAAACCAGCAAAATAAGCAAAGCAAAACTACCCAAACACTAATCCCTCCTACCCACACAATGTCCATATCCCTCCACCTAAAATCAACCCAGATTTGTCCAGCCTCTCATGGTGGCATGTGCCCTCTGAACCAGGCAGCACCCTTGTAAATTTCTTCTGCACCCTCTCCGAAGCCTCAACACCCTTCCTATAGGACTGTATGCAGTTCTTCAAATGTGGCCCAACCATAGTTTGTACTTGTTCCCCACCACACATGTGCACAAGACCGTAAACCAGCTTGACTTGATTGGAGAGAGACCCCACCCCCCGGCACCATTTCTGCTAAATCCACAGGCTGGTTAAGCAATTCAATATCTGCAGCAGATGCCCCAATAATATCTGATCCATAAGACCATAAGATATTGGAGCAGAATTAGGCCATCTGGCCCATCGAGTCTGCTCCGCCATTCAGTCATGGCTGATCCTTTTTTCTATCTCCTCCTCAACCCCAGTTCTTGGCCTTCTCCCCAAATCCTTTGATGCCATGTCCAGCTCCACTGGGGAGGAGACAGGAGTCTAATACTGACCGTGCAAGCAATGTATTCTGTTCCAAGTTGTATTGGGGAAAGCGGTTGTCAAGAAGACAAGAGGAAAACAATTCAAGGAAATTCTCAGAGCCTCCATAGACAAAGCAAAATAAGTTCCCAAATGCTCCTGGGAATCCTTGCCCTGCGATTGGCCAAGGCGGAGAAGGAACATTCAGGAAGGCGGGAAGAGCGCCATGTCCATGCGCCAGGAGGACACGGAAGCTCACTGTAAGTAGATGAATGCTGTCTTACATATGTGGCGCCATGGTAACGAGCGTTGAATTCCAGCACCATTCTGTGAGTAGTAGAGAAAGGTCAGAAATAGGAGTAGGGGAAAGAAGGCCAGTGTAGCTTGTAAGACAAATCTGAAGCAAAAACTAACCAAAGAGTTCCGAGAAAGGGTTTGTGACCCAAAATATTGACACGTTTCTCTTTGCATGGCTGTTGTTTGACCAGCTGAGATCTTCCAGTGTTTTCTGCTTTTGTTTCAACCTCTCCAGCTTTCTTTGTTAGTACATGGCTCGTCTAATTATTGGCCTCCTTTGCATTTTCCTGCCTGGTCTTTATCACCCTTGGTTTTCCCTAGAATCCAAAAATCTGTCCATGTCCACCCAGTATGGATTCCATAGCCCTCTGAGGTGGAGAATTGTAATGATTGACAACCAGACAAAATCCCAAACTCCTCAATTTTAAATCAACAAACCTTATCCTGAGACCATAAGACATAGGGGCAAAATTAGGCCACTTGACCCATTGAGGCTGCTGTGAGACTCCCCTCGGGTTTTAGATTACTTCTGCAGACATACCTGCTATCTTGTCAAGTCCCCCTTTCATTCCCTAAAGATGAACCTTATCCGTTTTGAAGAGCTTAACCGTACACAGTAATACAACATGCACGCTGGTCTTTTGGCCCAACTTATCCAACCTCTCCATTTCCCATTCTTCAAAGGTCCAGAGAGCTTAGGTTAATTCTTCACTCATCTCAGGCAGAAGTGCACCCCCTCTGTAGGAAGAAACAAAGCACTATGCTGTATATTAGTATTCAGATTAATCTCAGAAGTGAAAACTGGCACGTCCGTCTTGGGCCAATCTAACCTCAGCTCGACTCCCTGGTGAGGAGATCCTTTGGGCTTCGAGGCAATAGAGTGGCCCACTGAATACTGCTGGTATTATTTCATGAGCCAACAGAGGGAGTTTTTGTTAATTGGATGTGGGCATCTAATGACCCTCCCTATTTGTTGTTAAATTGGTTGGCTGATTTCTTGGTAATGGATACAAAATTTCCAGGATCTGCAGATTTTTTTTTGTTGGGGGCTGATTTCTTGGACCATCTCAGACTTGCACCTTCAGATTAAAAGTCAGGCAGCTGGATATTCTTCAGCTCAACACCCAGAGTATGGTGTCGCACAGACCACGTGAAACAGTTGTGTGCACTTTCAGTAGGAGTTCACACCAATCATCACAGTAAAGTTCAGGTGGCCACCTACCCTGTTGTTCGGAAGTCCCGATGGTTGGGCACCTGCGGCATGTGTTGCCATTTCCCCGCACCCTTTACACTCATTAGCATCTCATTTCCCACATTATGATTAAATCTACTGGAGCCTGGTTTCCCATTTCCCCCTTTCTCTTTAAATATACCCTGTTCCTCATATTCTGCTTAAAATCACAGGGGCCCAGCTTCCCATGCTGACTTTAAACATGCACTGGCACCCCATTTCCTGCATTCTGTTTAAAATCACAAAGGTCCCATTTCCCATGTTCCCTTTAACTCCCTGAGGCCGTGTCCCCTTGGAGAGGACTCTTCCAATGACACCACTGCACCTCTTCCCCTTCCCCCACCCCCACCCCATCCCCTATTCATTGCATTAATTCCTTGCTAAGCCTCAGAGAACACAGAGCTTGTGTTGAGACCCCTTCTCAAGTTAGAGCTACAAAGAAGAAGGTTATGAGAGATTCACCAAACATTCTTGAAACATAGTGGCCTGTTTTGGTCAGCACCATCATTATACTGTGTTGTATGACATCATCATTATGTGCCATGTTGTATGACATAGGCAATCATGGTCTCCATGACCATGACTGTTCTTAGCAAATTTTTCTACAGAAGTGGTTTGCCATTGCCTTCTTCTGGGCAGTGTCTTTACTACACAGGTGACCCCAGCCATTATCAATACTGTTCAGAGATTGTCTGCCTGGCGTCAGTGGTCACATAACCAGGGCATGTGATATGCACCAGCTGCTCATACGACCATCCATCACCTGCTCCCATGGCTTCACATCACCCTGATCAGGTGCTAAGCAGGTGCTACACCTTGCCCAAGGGTGCCCTGCAGGCTAGCAGAGGGAAGGAGCACCTTACACTTCCTTTGGTAGAGACATATCTTCACCCTACCACCATTTTAATGCTAGGGAAATGATGCAGACATATTGCTAGGCCCATAACTCAGGATGCTAATCCAGTAACATGCTATGCAACTGTTGTCTAAACAGGCGAAGGCACCACATGGACCACAGGCAACAAACAAGAGCATTAGGTCACTGGTTTATGGAATGCAATAAACATTAGCAAGGATCCCAATGATAAAATATTCATTATCTCAGAGTCACTGGAAGCACTGATTTCAGCAGAAACAATATTGTCCAACACAGTTGGTTTTCTTTAAGAGGGATTTATAACTGGGAGCTTACCTCTGCTTATAAATGGATTGGCAGAGTAACCTATGCAGAATACCAAAAGTCTTGGCCACCAAGTAATTGCTGTTGTTAGTGTCAAGTCACCTAGGATACAACCTCAAGGCATGAAACCTCTTCCGTCATGCATTGGAATAAGTCAGGACTGCCAGCATGCTGTAGCTTACTCGTCGTCTCTCAGCTTGAAAACAAGCTTCTGTGCAACCATCATCAAAGCACGCAGCACCAAGGTGAGGAGGCGTTTCTGGATGGGGTGTTGAGTTGGATTTATTCCATCAGCACAAAATTGATTTAAGATTTCCATGGCTCTGGAACGATCTCACAGCTAACCACAATGCTTTCTGGGGTTCGAAGGTGAGGGCCTTACCAGTTTTTAATGTATTACCAATGCCCAAAGCGGTCAATAAGAGAATTGCAAGAGTGCCCATATCACTGCACAGAAATAGTCCACAGTTGATCCAATTGGCTGGTCGTGTGCTTTTTGTTTGCACTTGTAATGTGGGGGTTGAGGTTGTGTTTATATATCAGAGTCAGGTTTGATATCACCGACATATGTCGTGAAATTTATTACTTTTGCGGCAATACAATACATAATGGTAGGAAAAACGTGAATTACGGTAAGAATATTTATATATTAAATAGTTAAATTAGATACTTACTGCCTGTTACGTCGCTGGTGCTTAGAACAGCGGTTAGCATCTGCAGTGTTCAGGGCTTCCTGCATCATGTCAGTAGCTTCCTCTCGGTTTTCCCTACTGTCAGTCACGCAAGTCCCGGACGGAGACACCAAGAATACCATCACATTCAGATATAGAAGGATTCTTCATTGCTGTTTCCATGACGATCAATACAGGTAAATGGTCCTGAGCTGCACCCCCAAACCTGGAGGACCAGTGGACCACTGTTAGTCTGACCTCTACCCTTTGACCTGTTCTTGCATGGGTGACCCTACCAAAAATCAAAGCATAAAGCCCTGACTCCAGCCAACATAGCTCTTCAGGTCATTGAGGCACACAAGTCTGCAAACCACTGGAAGGTTGTGGGCCTCTTGGAGGTAAATTAAATATGTAGTGCAAAAATAAAGATAAAAAAGTAATGAGGTAGTGCTTATGGTCTCATTGTCCATTCAGAGATTGGATGGTAGAGGGGAAGAAGCTGTTTCGGAATCATTAAGTGTGTGCCTGCAGGCTTCTGTACCTGCTTCCTGATGGTAGCAATGAGATCAGAGCATACAGTAGCAATGAGTCCTTGTGCCTCTGGGACAGAGCTGTAGGGCAAGCTGATGGCTAGTAGGCTTCCTAAGTTCAGTCCAGTGAGGCAAAAAGGATTAATGATGAGCCGATTCTGTGTAAGGTGTGAGCAATGCCATTGGGAAGGTTTTGTCTGGGACAATCATGCACCGTCAGAGCAGGATAACAGTGATCATTAGCATGTGTTTTTAATTTCTATCTATTTCCTCTAGTTGCTTTGCATGCCTGACCAGTATTGTTAATTAACTGTCGACATCATCAGGGAGCCTGCCTGGGTAAAGGTTATTGGCTCTGACAGGTTGTAGGGTTTAGTTAAAATAGGAGGCAGATTTGCACTGACAGAGTGCCACTAAACTGCAAGTACCCAGTGCGTACAATGTGAAGGCTATTATCTAAGGTTGATGACCTAACTTCAAGAGACAAACATACTCCCTGGTCCTGGGAAGAATTGTTGCTGAATTACTTGTTCCTCTTTCCCTTTCTCCAATGATCCACACTCCTCTCCTATCAGATTCCTTCTTCTTCAATTCTTTATCCTTTCTACCTATCGCCTCCCAGCTTTTGAATTCATCCCCACCCACATACCTTCCCCCTCAACTGGCCTCACCTTTCGCCTGTCATCTTGTACTCCTTCCCCTCCCCCACCTTCTTATTCTGGCTTCTTCCCCATTCCTTCCTGTCCTATTGAAGGGCCTCGTCAAATTTTTATTCCATTCCATAGGTGCTGCCTGGCCTGCTGAATTCCTCCAGCATTTTGTGTGTGTTGCTCTGCATCCAGCATCTGCAGAATCTCTTGTGTTTATCACTTGCTTTGGAGGGAGGTTTTCAGATGCTCTGGTTTTCAGTGGTGTTCCCTTCATGGCAATTGGCTGCCTGCTACTTTGTCTCATTGCATTCAGTTGGAAATGGCACAGCATGTTTCGCGAGGATGTTACCGGGACAGGGTGGGGGGGGGCTTGAGGTATGAGGAAAGGCAGGCATAAGTTGGGACTTCTCCCCTTGGAATGTAGGAAGCTGAAGGATTACCTTATAGAGATACAGTGGGTTCTGCTTAATGGGGGCATATCGGGACCAGTAAATTTTGGCCCAATTAAGTGGCTGCCCAAATTAGCCAAAGGTTTGTGGAAGTAGTTTAAGAAGGTATAAAAAAAGACAAACTGCCACTTAACTGGGTAAATTATGTATTTAAATGAACTCCCGAACAAATTAGAACATTATAAGTACTAAAAAACTGTTTATTGCTTCCTAACAGTTATCAATTCATCCAGTGTACATATGGGGCATTCTTCTTCTTAGATGAACAAAATCAGCACAGACACCTAGTGCAGATAATGGACTACCTTCATAGAATGCTTTCAATGGTTGCATCCTCCAAATCTTCATTTTCATTGTAACATTCAAGATGATTGTTGATACCTTCAAATTCTTCATAGTTCCTAACTGGTTGAAGTAGTGAAATCCCAGCCGTTTCTGGCATCTACAAGCCTGAATGCTGAAGCCACAGAGAGCAAAACAGTTCTGAATTGTTTTACTGCTTATTTCTCACCAACTATTAGTGGCAAAAGTCACTGCTTGTGGAACGCAAACACACGCAACAGACACAATTTAAAATTGTTCGTTCTGAGCACAGTGTAGCATCTAGCCACACAAGTGCTCGTGACCGACACTAATTGGAAACTATTAGCCAATGGTTTCTTGTCCCAATTAAGTGGCATAATGTCCCAAATTAAACAAAGGGAATCCTGGCAATTTCCTTGATTAATATTTGTTCTTTGAGAGCTGTCCCAAATAAGCGGTTGTTCCAATTAACCGGAATCCACCGTACGTAAAAATTTTGAGAGGTTTTTTCCCTGGGTGTGGGAGTCTGAAGCTACAGGGCATAGTCTTAAGATAAGTGGATACAATTATAGTCATAGTCAGAGTCATACTTTATTGATCCCGAGGGAAATTGGGTTTCGTTACAGTTGCACCAACCAAGAATAGAGTATAACGTTGCAAAGATACTTAGCTAAGTACATGGATAAAAGAAAATTAAATGGCCATGGGCCTAACTTGGATAGACGACTTTGATGCTGTGGATGAATTTGGCTGAAGGGCCTGTTTCTATAACTCTTGACTCCCTGGGATTGCTGCAACATTGCCTTCGATCATAAGACCATAAAGACATAGGAACAGAATTAGGCCAATCAGTTTGCTCTGCCATTCCATCATGGCTGAATTATTATTCCTCTCGTCCACATTCTCCTGTCTTCTGCACATCTTTGATACCCTGACTAATCAAGAACCTGTCAATCTCCGCTTTAATTATACCCAGTGACCTGGTTTCCCCAGCCGCCTGTGGCAATAAATTCCATGGATTCACTACCCTCTGCCTAAAGAAATTCCTCTTCATCTCTGTTCTAATGGGACATGCTTCTATTCTGGGGCTGTGCCCTCTGGTCCTTGACTCTCCCCTTATTGGAAGCATCCTTTACACATTCACTCTATCTAGGTCTTTAAATACTTGATAGGTTTCATTGAGATCCCTCCCCATTCATAAACGCCAGTGAATACAGGCCTAGAGCCACCAAATGCTTTTCATACAATAACCCTTTCATTCCCAGGAATCATTGTTGTAAACCTCCTCTGGACTCTCTCCAATGCCAGCACCTCCTTTCCTGCTAAGGGGCCCAGAACGGCTCACAATACTCCAAGTGCGGCTTGAAATGCATTATAAAACCTCAGCATTGCATCCTTGGCAGTGTTATTGGGAGCCAGGTTCATGCTCAGCAGGGTCGACTTGGTGTAAAGATGTTCTCAGGGGAATTTTGAGTTTGTTATTTGTAATCCATTTATCATCACTCTTGCTTCTGTTTCAGAGGGTTTTTGAGTTCAAGTCCTGTTCCACAGAACTCAAAGGCCAGTGTGACACCACTGGTGGAGAATGCGTTAAACCAAGCCTGTCCCGGGCAGCATTAAAGATCCCGAGGCGGATTTTATGAAATCCATGTATCCTGGTGGATTTTATTCTGCCCGGCTAACACACTCCAAGTCAAGAGGGAATGGTCTTAAAATGAGAAGATGGAGGTTTAGAGGGGATCTAAGAAGGTGTATGCTTCACACAGGGAATGGTTGGACTCTGGGACGCGCTTCCTGAAGAAGTTGAGGAAGGTACTCTCAAAACAGTTAAGATGCATTGAATTGTCGAGGCATAGAAAGCTATGGACCTAGTGCAGGTAAATGGCATTAGGACGGATGGCAGCAACTGTGGGCTTGGACCCGGAGAACTATGACTTTGTGACTCTATGGTTTCTGATCCCACAGCAACATTAGCAATGCAAATACATTGGACATAACCCTCGAGGGACCACCAAAAAGAGGCAGGAAAACTGTCCAAAAATGTAATTCTCTGCGGTAAATCAAAATATTCTCAGGTCTTTCTGGGCCAGATCTCCTCACCCAAGGATTTAGCCATTTGGGACGTAACCCTTGGGACGTATTCTTTGCTGATGCCCTTGTTGTCCTTGGTAGCACACCAGCCGATGCACTTAGATATGAGGGACGGGAAGGGAAATGACGTAATATATCAGATGGCACATTGGATTACTTTGTGTTTGCCCGACATGTCTCATTCAGTTTGAAGGCAATTGCTGTCTCCTAAAGCACAGAAGTTATTACCACCTCCCGTGGTCCACATCCGCCAAGCTGTTATTACACTCCTGTCATTATCACAAGTCTTACTGCGGTTGTAGCTGCAGCCTCATTTTAATAGGAGAAGACAAACCATAATAAGCTATTATGATGGTGCTGTCGAGTTTGTAATAATGTGTTCTGGCTGTGTTTAGTCTATAGGTGATTAAGTATTTTCTGCATACAAAAATACCAGTGCTTTTTCTTATCAGCGAAGGCTTTATTTTGATGGGGAAGTGAAGGAGGTACAAGGTCGGGGAGGAGCCTTGCTTTCCTGGAGAACGTGTGATTACTGGTGCTGCACTGGAAAACTGCAGCTGTCTGTTCACCGGCCAAGGACTGGGCAAAGTCAGGTCGCTACCCCTCTTTGACATCCATATGTACAATCATCAACACAAGAGATTCTGCAGATGCTGGAAATAGAGCAACACACACACAAATGCTGGAGGAACTCAGTAAATCAGATGGAGAGGAATAAATGGCCAATGTTTTGGGCCGAGATCCTTCATCAGGACTGGAAAGGACGGGGGAAGAATCCAGAATTAGAAGGGGGGGGAGGGGAGTGGAAGGAGTCCACGCTGGCAGGTGAGCGGGAATGTGGGTGGGTGGGGGAGCAGGGGTGAAGTAAAAAGCCGAGAGGTGATAGGTGGAAGAGGTAAAGGGCTGAAGAAGAAGGAATCTTGTAGGAGTAGACAGTGGACCATAGGAAAAGGGAAGGAGAGACACCAGAGGGAGGCGATGGGCAGATGAGGTGAAGAGAGGAGGTAAGAGAGGAGCCAGAGTGGGGGAAGGAAAAAAGAGAGAAATGGGAAGGCGGCAAAATTACTGGAAGTTAGAGAAATCAATAATCATGCCATCAGGTTGAATATGCTGCATTGTTCCTCCAATCTGAGAGTGGCCTCATCGAGGCAGTAGAGGAGGCAATGGATTGACATGTCTAAATTAAATAGGAATTAGAATTAAAATGTGTGGCCACCAGAAAAGCCTGCCTTCTGTGGCAGACTGAGTGAAACTACTCCATCTACGTCGGGTCACCCAGTGACACCCATTGTCCAGGTTTACGAGTAAATTGCCCGGGTCACAGGCATTTTGAGTTCCAGCTTTCTGTGGTAGAGACAATGGATAAGTAGTAACAGCTGAATGGAGTAGAAGGGGCTGTGGGGAGCTACCCTGAGCTTGCAACTGTTCTCCAGTGGTGCATTGGGGAAAAAGTACAGTTAATTTTAACATTTAAAAGCATATCTTCACTGGTTGGAAGAATGAAGAGTAGTAATCAGTCCTTGATTGTTGGATGTGGGGTAGTCACAATCACCACAAAATTACAAGATATTGGAGAAGCATTTGGCCATTCAGCCCATTGAGTCTGCTCCATCATTGATTGTTTTTTCTAACCCCATTCTCTAAACTTCCCCTTATAATCCTTAACCCCTTTACCAATCAAGAACCTATCAATCTTTGCCTCGACTACCTTCACTACCTTCTGTTGCAATGAATTCCACAGATTCACCACCTTCTGGCTGCAGAAATTCCCCTTCATCTCTGTAAAAAAGGGATGTCCCTTTTTCCCAAGGCTGTGCCCTGGGATCCTAGTCTCTTCTACTAATGGAAACATCTTTCCATGCCTTTTGGTATCCAGTAGGTTTCATTGGGATTCCTCAATTCCTTCTGAATTCCATGAAGTACAGGCCCAGAGGCATTGAATATTCCTCATGTGTCACATATATCATATTGTCATCTTTTTCCAATATTCTTTTTCATCAACTAAGACTGAACTTCAAGCTTAAAAGTAAAGTTACTAACAAAGTACATATTGTATATTTCACCATATTCTGCCCAGAGATTCATTTTCTTGCAGGTATTCACAGTGCAACAAAGAAATACCATGGAATCAATGAAAAGAATTATACACAAAGACTGACAAGCCACCAAGGTGCAAAAGACAAACTGTTCAAATACAAAAGAAAAATCAAATGATAATGATAAACAGATAAGTAAGTAAATAATACTGAGAACATGTAGTGCCCTTGAAAGTGAGTCCATGGGTTGTGGAATCAGTCAGTGTTGAGGTAAGCGATGTTAACCACACTGGTTCAGGAGCCTGATGGTTGAAGGATAATAACTGTTCCTGAACCTGGCAGAGTGGGACCTAAGGCTCCTGAACCTCCTTTCCAATGGCAGCAGAGAGAAGAAAGCATGGCCTGGATGTTGGGGCCCCTGATGATGGATGCTGTTTTCTTGCGACAGCGCTCCTTGTAGGTGTGCTCAGTGGTGGGGCGGGCCTTTCCTGTGATGGACTGGGCTGTATCCTCCACTTTTCGTAGGCTTCTGTGTTCTTGGCCATACCAGGCCTTGATGCATCCAGTCAGGATATCTCAAAAGCAAAATGCAACAATATCTGCCATAGCTTATTGTTAAAACAACTTGCCCCTATATAGCATGTCTCGCACAGTTTCGTTCTTTTTCCATGCAGCCATTGTTGAAATGTAGGAATGGCTTTAAAAGGCAGGCCATTCAGTATGGCGTGTGGAACTAAAGCAGGTGGACGGAGATAAGTGATGCATTGAGTTTGATCCCCTTCAATAACATTGCATCTTCAAAGGGATGAGTAACCAGCACCTCTGCCTATGCTGCGCAGTAATTAAAATGCAGAAAATGAGTGTTCGTTTGTAGGCTGATCTGATGCAGAATATGAAAAAAAAATCAGTCATCAGAGTGTTGGCGACCTTGTGTGTAAAGGGGGGGGGAGAGCAAACTCTGCACATGCACTTCTGGTGAAGATTTATTCTTTCTGAAGAAGGGCTGATGCTGCACACAACATTTTTCCCAAATCCCAGAGCATCTAAACAAGGTAATTCAACAAATAAACTAACATTTTCAGTAATGAGATTAATTTTCCCAGGCTTTCAAAGGTCTCGTCTATCAGTTGTGCTTAGGAACCACAGTCCAAGACCTCTCAATCAAGGACTCTACAACTTATGTTCTTAATATTATTTATGTTTTTGTATTTGCAGAGCTTGTCCACTTTTGAATGCTGGTTGTTTGTTGGTCTTTGTGTGAAGCTTTTTATTTGATATCATTGTATCTTGCTATTCTACAATGAATGCCCACAAGAAAATGAATCTCAGGGTGGTAATGGTGACAGATACATACTTTGATAATACATTAACCTTGAACTTTGAACTGCTGTGCATGGATCTGATAGACCACAGGTTGAAAGAGTACAACGAAAATTTACAAGAATGCTGCCAGGACTTGAGGAGCAGAGTTATAGGGAAATGTCGAATGGGTTAGGACTTTATTGCCTGGTGTGTAGAATGAGGGGAGATTTGATGGAAGTTTACAAAATTATGATGGGATAAGAATTAAGAGGGGTATAGATAGGATGTGCAAGCAGGCTTTCTCAGGTGAGGTTGGGTGAGACTAGAACTAGAGGTTATGGGTTAAGGATGGAAGGTTATGGGTTAAAGGGAACCTGATGGGGAACCCTCTTCACTCAGAGGCTGCTGAGAGTGTGGAATGAGCGGCCAGCAGAAGTAGTAGATGCAGGTTCAATTTCAACATTTAAGAGAAGTACATGGATGGGAGGGGTATCAAGGGCTTTGGTTGATGGGACTAAGCAGAATTATAAATCGGCATGAATTAGATGGGATGAAGGGCCTTTTTCTGTCTTGTAGTATTCTATGACATTGATGGACAAGATTCCTGTCACCTTGTACTGCTGAGTAGATAATGGTGATTGATGTGGTATTTAATTTGAGATGCCCTTAAGGTTATCATACAACAGTAATAAAGGCAAGTTCAAAACAAATGGCATCATTTAAATTTAATCCATTCTAGTCTGAGCAGTTAATTAACATTGAATTGATAAATTGGTAGTAATGTAGTGAAATGAGACTTCATGCCAATCTGTGGATTTCAAGTTTACCTAACCGGAGAGCAACCAATGTGGACTCAATCGATAACCTTAGTTATGTGTCATTTGTTAACACCTTCAGCATGGCGGGGGTAAACTCTGTCTTCCATCTTTTTCTTCTTTACCCCATCACCCCTACTGGGGCATAGGCCACTGAGTACTCAGTCCTGAGCCGAAGTTTGCTCGGCTGTGTGGCTTCAGCTTTCATCGCACAAGTGGTGTCACAGTACATTTCCTAGGCAAAGATCCTCTCCCAGGGATGAGGTCTTCAGAGCTAATGCTGGCGTTTCCTTAGCGCCAGGTTTTGTGTTTGTGCGATGCTCAACCCTCTGCCTTTCTCAGCCGAGCTTGGGACCATCCCGGGCGGAGTCTCTGGCTCCCATGGTCCTCTTAATTTGACAGCCTCCTTGTTCCTCTTCCTGTCCCTCCACTCACTCACTCATGAGCTTGTGGAACGCCCGAGACCCCATCAGTTCCGGGTATCTGCTGAGTGACGACGACCACCGAGAGGGGTATTCATGCTCCACAAAATGAATCTGCCTCCATCGGCCAAGGAATTGCACACTGGGTCCCCGACAACTTGCTCAGGATCTTTGGACTGGTAGGTGGCCAAAGCTTTTCCCCAGAGAGTTTGGGAGAGGTCCAAGTGTTGCAGTTGGGGCTTCTGGGAGCAAGGATGTTCAGAGGTTGAGGAGTAAGTGTAAGAATCGGGCCTCATTACCAGAGAAGATGAAGGTCACGGGGGGGGGGGCGCGAGGTGGAGGGAAGCAGCCTCTCTCTCTTGGAGACAGGCTAGAGTTGGAGAGGAGGGGAGACAGAGGGTGATGGAGCGTGAGGGAAAGAGACAAGAAAGGAAGGAAGGAATTAAGAGGCAAGGAAGCTACAAGGGAGGGAATGGAGGTAAGCTGGGTGAGAACAGAGTGAGTGAAGGAGGAAGACCGTAAAACATAGGAGCAAATTAGGCTGACTTGGCAATGAATTCTATAGATTCACCACTAAAGAAATCCTTCCTCATCTCTGTTTTAAAGGGACATCCTTGTATTCTGAGGCTGTGCCTTCTGGTCTGAGGCTCTCTCCCTATCAGAAACATCCTCCTCACATCCACTCTATCTATATCTATACATACTTGGTATGTTTCAATGAGACACCCCCCCCCCCCGCCTCTCATTCTTCTAAAGTCCAGCGACTACAGGCCCAGAGCCATCAGCCCTTTCTTCGATAAGCGCCCTGAAACTGCTCAATATTCCAAATGCGGTCTGATCAACTCATTATAGAGTCTCATTTATATGGCTTATCCAGCTGAATTTCTGTGTGGTGGTGTTAACAGTGTTTTGTGTGTGACATGGTACATCCTCTCTTGCGGTGTGGCACTGGATCGAAATGTCAACACCCAATCACTCTTAACAACCCCCGCCTTAAAAAAATATCCAGACTGTAGAAGGTATTGATTTACTTAAGAAAATCATTAACTGGCGCTATCTTTCAGCCTTCCCTTTACTCCCCTCCTCTAACTGCTGCACATTTGATACCGGTCGACCCGCGGCAGGAACAGCTGGTCAGACCTGCTAAAGATAAAAACAGCAGCCGGTGTGCACAGAATTCATGACTGGATAATAGTTTTCTGCGGGGCAGCCCTCTGGGTCGGGGATGACTACTTCCACCCGGCTCCGTGGGTTCTAACGTAGCTGAAAACTCATGTGCACGATCTATAGACTTTGTTACAACTCTTAAACGCCGAACTCTTTGTTCACTTCCATAGATGCTGCCTGAGCTGCTGAGTTCCTCCAGCGTTTTGTGCGTGTTGCTCTGGATTTCCAGCATCTGCAGAATCTCTTATGTTCAGGACTTCCAGTGCCGCCTTGAGTGCAGTTTTTCCATATTGATTGAATTGTGGGAATCCCTAGTCTGTATCCAATGAGCTGCTGCATTCTTGGAAAACATCTGTTCTGGAGATCTTTTTCCATGACAGAGTTGGGAGTGAAATCCCTGTGTTGGGAATCTGAAGTCGGAACAATTGGGGCCTGCCTCATTGGACCCAACTGAATGTAATTTGGATCAACGCACAGAAAATTCTAGAGGAGCTCGGCAGGTCAGGCAGCGTCCATGGAAATGAATAAACAGCTGACGTTTCAGTCTGAGACCCTTAATCAAGACTGCCAGGACCGCTGTCCTGATGAAGGTCTCGGCCTGAAACAACAACGTTTATTTCAAAGTTCAAAGTACATTTATTTTCAAAGTATGTATACTGCGTACAACCTTGAGATTCGTCTCCTTACAGGCAGTCACAAAACAAAGAAACCCAACAGAAACCCATTAAAGAAGACCATCAAACACCCAATGTGCAAAAAAAAACAAATTGTGCAAACAGTAAAAAGTAGACAAATAACAGTCAGAACTAAATTTCAAGAAAGTGAATTCAGCGCTACAAAGCCTGTCACCACTGAGGCCACCGGTCCAGAAGACCGTTAGTTGCAGGCCGCAGCCTAAATTCAGTGCGAGGTGAGCAATGGGCTGAACACCAGCCCATTCCTTGCCTCTGACCCAACAGCCCGAACTTTTGAATTTGGCCCGGTGCTTAAATCGGCCAAACATCAGTTTGTTCCTCGCTCTCAGGCCCGGGCCCCACCGTAGATGCTGCCGGATCTGCTGAGTTCTTCCTGCATTTTTGTGTGTGTTTCTCTGGACTACCAACATCTGCAGAATCTCATGTGTTTATAATTTGAGACAGTTGAGTTTCCAGTTGTGTATCTGTTAACCAGTGCAGACGGAGATAATCTTGAGCCTTGAAGGATCTTCTGCCTTCCCAGGAGGGCAGAGGTGCCTTAGTTTAACATCGATCAATAGCACCTCTGACAATACAGAGTTCCCTCTGGGGAGTCAGCACTCCACTCTTTGACGTTTTGACATTTTAAAATGAAGTATATATATATTTTAAAGTGCAGCTAACTTTAATAGAACCTTTGAAGGGATGTTGGGATTCAGTGCACAGTGACTTGCGATGATCATTCACCTTTAATGTAGAGCTGCTTTTCCAAGGGATTTCAAGCAGGCAAGGCATTAGAATTATAAAGCTGAGAATAAAGTAGAATTATAAAATTGTAGGACAGTTCTAAGTTTTGAGGAGGTTCTTAAAACCGAGGAGTGATATAGCAGAGGGAAGATCTTTATGAAGTGTGTTCTGAAGGGAGCCATCCCCTCTTCTCACTGCTGCCATCATGAAGGAGGTACAGGAGCCTTAGATCTGCCACCACCTGGTTCAGGAACAGTTATTACCCTTCAAACGTCAGGCTCCTGATCCAGAGTGGACAACTTATCTGTCATTATTATTTTCTTGTTGTTGTTCCTTATCACGCCCTGTGCGCATTGGGTGACATTTTTTTGCTGTTTCCACGCCATTTGTCTAGTTTTTTTACAAGGCCGTGTTGCTAGCTCGACGTTCCGTCGAGCATGGATGGAAAGCGTGCAAGGAGCCTGCCGGGTTCGAACCTGCGACCATTTGTCTCAAAGTCCGGTGCTGATGCCACTTGCTTTTTGTAGTTGCGCATTTAGTTGTCTTTTGCACATTAGTTGTTTGCCACTCTTTGTGTGTAGTTTTTCATTGATTCTGTTGTGTTTCTTTGTGTTGACTGAATTTACTTACAGCCCTTTACGCTGTTGACATTTGGCAATGAAGGTCCGCCATTTCTGTCTGTCAATACCGTCGCACACGGACTTGTTTCTGTAGCAAATTTTTCCTTTGACCAGTCAGGGTTGTTAGCCCTGAGCTGAACCCCCGAACCTGGAGGACCGGTGAACCACTCTTAGTCTGGCCTCTACCCTTTGACCTGTTTGGCAAGAATCCAAAGCACAAGGCCCTGAATCCAGCCACCGTAACTCTCCAGGTCATTGAGGCACGCAAGTCCAACCCTACGACAAGTTTGTAGTCCTCCTCTGGAGGATTTATTGTGAATGCCTGCAAGAAAATGAATCTCAGGGTAGTATATGGTGACATATGTGTACTTTGATAATAAATTTACTGTGAACTTTGGAGGGTTGGACTAAAGGTAGTGGAATGCTTCTCTTCTCCCTGTGAAATGTCTTTTCCTTTATACATATCAGAAGTCTCCTGCCACTTACAGAGTTTCTTTGGAGATGAATTAGAATCCTAATCATATTAGCCTAAGTAGAGAATAATGGTTACCATCGCGAGGGGGATTATGCAGCTCTAATCTAATCAAGGGATTCTAAGGATGTATTTAGCAGATTGTAGCTGTCATCTGATTCTTTCCATCCCCCCCCCCCGTTGTGTCGTACTTGAAATCAATCCCTGCTGTCCCACAGCTTATTGTCAAGCATTGTGTAAATTTTAGACCTTGTGTGTTTTGAAGTTGTTCTTGTGCACGTTATTGGCACCGATTATAGACACGGCAGCACGTTGCTGTCTTCTTTTACTATTATTGTTGGGATGCAGTGCACAGTAAGCCCTTTCGGCCCTTCGAGCTGCGCGCCCCACCAATCCCCGGACTTAACCCCAGCCTGCACCATGACCAGTTAACCTACCAACTGGTCGGTCTTTGGACTGCGGGAGGAAACTGGAGCACCCGGAGGAAACCCTCATGGTCACGGGGAGAACGTACAGACTCCTTACGGGCAATGGTGGGAATTGAACTGGGGTCGCCTGTACCGTTAAGGAGTTGTGCTAACGGCTACACTACCGTGCTGCCCCATCCGTGATCGTTGGGCTGTAACTGGTAATCAATTCACTGCAGGGTGAAGAGACCACTTACCTTATTGATGGTGGGCACCCTGGCACAGGGCCCACTGTGGCACTGGACTGTACATCTCCCCTCCCCCACCAACCCACATTCCCCATCACCTATCACCTGCCAGCTTGTGCTCCATCCACCTTCTCCTGCCCCTTCCTTTCCAGTCCTGATGAGGGGCCTCACCCGGCTTATTCCCCTCTATAGACGCAGCCTGACCTGCTGAACTCCTCCGGCATTTTGTGTGTGTTGCTCGGGATTTCCAGCACCTGCAGAATCAGAGGCGAGTTTACTCAGCATACTGCTCGGCTAGCAGAGCCACCCTGCTCCTCCTGTAAGCGGACCCCTAGCTCCGACCCAGCAGGGTGGACTGACCCCTCTCTGCTGCTGTCGGCCTTCGTCCTCGCCCAGACTGCAGACAGGATTCGGTTCCAGAGGGCGGGGTAACCACCGATGCCTTGATTTTATTACATTACATCCCTTCTCCAGGGCTGTATTTTACCAGCAAGCAGGCTGCTGGCTTGGAGTCTCCCCTGACTCCAGCAGGGCCTGGAGCTGTGCTGATTGGGGGTGATTGTAGCGCCGCCGCCCCGCAATGACTTGTTCTGTAAACAACAGGAATTCTGCAGATGCTGGAAATTCAAGCAACACACATCAAAGTTGCTGGTGAACGCAGCAGGCCAGGCAGCACCTCTAGGAAGAGGTACAGTCGACGTTTCAGGCCGAGACCCTTCGTCAGGACTAACTGAAGGAAGAGTTAGTAAGAGATTTGAAAGTGGGAGGGGGTGGGGGAGATCCAAAATGATAGGAGAAGACAGGAGGGGGAGGGATGGAGCCAAGAGCTGGACAGGTGATTGGCAAAGGGGATATGAGAGGATCATGGGACAGGAGGCTCAGGGAGAAAGAAAAGGGGGCGGGGAACCCAGAGGATGGGCAAGAGGTATATTCAGAGGGACAGAGGGAGAAAAAGGAGAGTGAGAGAAAGAATGTGCGTATATAAATAAATAACAGATGGGGTACGAGGGGGAGCTGGGACATTAGCGGAAGTTAGAGAAGTCAATGTTCATGCCATCAGGTTGGAGGCTACCCAGACGGAATATAAGGTGTTGTTCCTCCAACCTGAGTGTGGCTTCATCTTTGCAGTAGAGGAGGCTGTGGATAGACATATCAGAACGGGAATGGGATGTGGAATTAAAATGTGTGGCCACTGGGAGATCCTGCTTTCTCTGGCGGACAGAGCGCAGGTGTTCAGCAAAGCGGTCTCCCAGTCTGCGTTGGGTGTTCTGTGTACGTTAGCACATCTGAGGTTCCTGCGCTGTTCCTGCTTTGGCGTGCTGGAGCCTGCCCTGCCACGTTGGGTTGTGGCTGTGAAAGAACTTGCAGTCGCTGTGGAGGATTGCCGGCGTCCCGATGGTGCTGTGGGCTCTCGGGATAATGAGCTGCACTCGCGGGGCGTGCACGGTGGTCACCGCCGCCAGCATCCGGCTATCCGCTGTGGCAGGGAAGCTGGGCTACGGAAGGTGCCCGTTAGAACGTATGCGAACATTTGGAGTACATCTGATATACGTTTATTCAAAGGACATTTATTATCAAAGTATGCATGTAGTATACAACCCTGAGATTCGTCTTCTACACAGACAACAAAACATAGGAGAACCGGGGAACCAACCCATTCAAAGAAAAACCTCAAGCATCAAAACGCCCTCCCAAACCAGATGCAAAGAAAATCGCACAGTCAGCAACAAAAAAACAGTCGTAAACACAGAATCTAAAACCGCAAAATTCAAAAGGCATATTTCAGTACAATTCGGCTCAGTGTTCATTACCTGCAGGCTGCCCTAATCAAAAATCGCCCAAAAGTAGTAACATGAAAATGTCAAGCAGAACTAGAGCTAGAAATAGAACACTTCATAAAAACCGAATTAAAGTCCAAATCTGCAATCCGTGTCGATTAAACCTTGTTCCGGCTCCATCAGCCAACAGAATTGAGGGAGGGAGAGAGAGTAAACTGACAAGCATTACCAGCTCATTCTCTGCTGTTCCAGAGGATGCCTTTCCTGGAGGCAGAGAGCACGTCAGGGAATCAGGCCCTTCAGCCCACTGACTCCCTGCTGACCCATTTTCATTGACCCTACTCTTATTCCATCTACATTCCCATGCCCCCCGTCAACACTTCCCCACGGATTCTTCCAACCAACTGCACACTGCAACTTCAGGTTTAGAAGTTTATAGATCAAGTGCAGGCAAATAAGACCATAGACGTCAGAGTAGAATTAGGCCATTAGGAGTCTGCTTCGCCATGGCATCATGGCTAATTTATCAACCTCATTCTCCTGTTTCTCCCCATAACCTAATCAAGAACCTATCAACCTCCACTTTAAATATACCCAATGACTTGGCCTCCATAGCAGTCCGCAGCAAGGAATTCCACAGATTCACCAAAATAGAACTCGTTTGGATGGGCGTCTTGGTGACCATGGACTAGATGGGCTGAAGGGCCTGTTGGGTGACTGTGACTCAGATTGACATGGTGTCCTTTACAACCTGAAGGCAACCCAGGCCAGTGAAGCCTTAGTTTGAAGTCTGGTCACTATAGGAGAAACAGTACAACCGCCAATTTATTAACTTGTTTATTTATTGAGATACAGCATGGAATTGCCCTTCCAGCCCTTCAAGCCACGCCAATAGCAACCCTCGTTGTAACCCTAGCCTGGTCACAGAGCAATTTACAATGACCAGTTAACCTAACAAGTATGTTGTTGGACTGCGGGAAAAACTGGAACACCCGGGTTCCGCATATGTTCCACAGGGAGGCGTACAAACTCCTTACAGAGGATGCCGGAATTCAATTCCGAACTCCGATACCCCGAGCTGTAATAGCGGCACACTAACCGTCACACTGCACGGCGCCCCATTTACATGCGGCCAACTCCCGGCGGGAGTACTAGACTAATGATCAGGTTAATGGCGCCGGCTTAGGGTCCGGTGAGGCCGAGCAGTGCAGCTTATAGAACTACCACCTCACTGCTTCACTGAACCGGATTCGAGCTTGAACTCACTTGCTGTCTGTGTGGAGTTTGCAGGTCTTCCTCCCTGGGACCTGCGTGGCTCTCTCCCAGTCCAGCCAGGTTTCCTCCAACATCTCAAACACGTGGTGGCTGGTGGCTAAATTGGCCACTGTATATGGCCCCTAGTGTGCAGTGTGAGTAAGTGGTGGAATCTGGGAGGTGTTAATTGGGAATGCAGGGAGATTATCTTCTAAATTCAAAGTAAATTTATTATCAACCTATGTAAATGTCACCATATACTACTCTTGAGATTCATTTTCTTGCAGACATTCACAGTGGATGCAAAGAAGTACTATAGAATCAATGAAAAACTACACGTAAATAACCAATGCACAGTGCGAAGCATGGTAGCGTAGTGGTTAGCACAGTGCAGGTGACCTGGGTTCAATTCCCCCCACTGCCTGTAAGGTGTTTGTATGATCTCACAGTGACTGCGTGGGTTTCCTCTGGGTGCTCTGGTTTCCTCCCACAGTCCAAAGGCCAACCAGTTGTTAGATTAATTGGTCGTTGTAAATTGTCCTAGGATTAAGATGGGGTTTGCTAGGCTGCGTGGCTCAAAGAGTTGGAAGGGCCTATTCCTCACTGGATCTCAATAAATAAAAATAACTGTGCAAATATAAAAATAATAAACAATAAATAAATAACTTGGAGAACATTAGTTGTAGGGTTCTTGAAAGTGAGTCCGTAGTGTGCGAGATCAGTTCATTGTTGAGCTGCGTAAAGTTAGTCACACTGGTTCAGGAACCTGATGGTTGAAAGGTAATTACTGTGCCTGAACTGGTTAAAAAAGAAAGGATTCATGTAGGGTTAGTACAAACGGCTGTTTGATGGTCAATTTGAACTTGATGGGCAGAAGTTCCTTTTTACATGCAGTGTTAGACCAAAAAAAACTTCCTATTTAACTCCAGTCTTTGTAAAGAACTGGTAGCTTCGTGTTTACAGCCCTTGATGTCAGCACTTTACATTCCACACTTAACTTAATTAACAGAATGAAATGCTCCTGATCATGTGGTGAAGTCTGAATGTGTATCCTGGTTCACTGAAGAATAATTTGCAGGGCTACAGGGCAGGGGTGAAGGGATGAGTGGGATTGCTCTGCCAGGAGCTGTTACCACCCCGATGGGCCAAATGGCCTCCTTCCATAGCCTTGTGGCTTGAAGATCCAAAGAATGGCCCAAGCCTCTGAGCTGGCACCAGTAACATAACCACTGTCCTGCCGTAACCCCGTGAAAAAGCATAAAAGTGTGACAAATGTAGGTTAAATTGTGTGGTTTTGAGAGAAAGTTTGCCTGGTGGTTTGTTGTGTAATCACACCAGCAGTCAGTGGTTTGCCCTCTGACAGCCATGAATCATTTAGCTCTCTGTCACTTTTCTTTCCCTCCTCAGTCACTGATGGTGGCTGCCCTCGCATTTAATTTTTTTTGCCCCCTACTCCAGCCCTGAGGATTGTCCCTTCTTACCTTATATATGGTCTCTTCGTGTTCCACTTGCTGTAAGGGGCTTTAGGGTCCTCTTTAACCCTTCTGGCCGCCACAGGCCTTGGCTTGTGGTGCAGTGAGCAGAGCTTCTGCCTCACAGTTCCTCCAGCGACACAGGTTTAATCCTGACCTCCAGCTCTCTCCGTGTGGAGTTTGCAAGTTCTGCCTGCGACTACGTGGGTTTTTCTCTGCGGCTTCATTTCCCACCCTCATTCCCAAAGGTGTGCAGATTGGAAGGTTGATTGCTGCTGTGAATTGACTCCAGTGTGTAGGTGAGTGGTGGACTCTGGTAGAGAGTTGATAGGAATGTCGAGGGGTTAACGTGGATGAGGATTGGGATTGAATGGGAAGGGATGATGGTCGACCTGGAAGTGCCTGTTCCCATTTTGTATGACTCTGACTCCATCCACCAAAGCCCACTGATATGGCCACCCCGTCTCTGTTGCAATGTCCTTTCCGATCCAGTTCAACCTTAATGGCTCTTCACTTGCCTTTGTTCCTAAGGCGGCTGGTCTCTGAGCAGTAAAAGTCCGGGCTTGCCTGTAGATTTACCTGCCTGGTATGTCAGATGCAGTCTGTTAGCAGCATCTCCTCAGTGATGTCACCTTGTGAGTTTGCTCCAATGAATTTTGCCTCTTGCGATCGGTTGAAAAACATAATCGCGCCTTTGTGCGCCTGTACAGTGAGTAACTGCCTGTGGCTCCTTTGGTGCAATGAGGTTTTATTTGTGAGGGCATGCCAGGCTCTTGGACCCATGTAAAGTAACTGGGTGTAATTTATCTGGGGGGGGATTTGGACGGTACTCTGTGTGTGCTTGTGTCAAAGAGTCGTTTCAGGGTTCTGAAGGGGTTTGTTACACTGCCGCTCTGTCAAACTCCTTTTTATTTTCAGAAGGAGAGGAAGCCTTAAACCTTATGAAAACTTACAAGAGCAAAAGACTGTGGAAAAAGTAACCCCCCCCCCAAAAAAAAACACATTCTTTCTGACTTGGCTGCAATTCCTGGCTCTCTGGAGCATTTTTGGAAAGTAAAACAGAAACAGACAGCATTAGTTTCTAGTTGCCAATAGCAGACCACTGAAAATGCCCCTTTTTTTCAGGCAGGGTAGCCTAGAGTTTCATACACTTCATAATCCAGAGTTTGTGAGTTCAAATCTCACCCTCACCTTTTGGGAATTTGGAATTTATTTTAAAAATATGGAGTTATTCTGATATCCCTAAGAATGGACAGGTTGACCAGGCATCTGTATCAATGGCTCCTCAGAAAGGTTTTGTCATGGAAGATGGATTTTGATTGGAAATTTCAAAAATAGGATCAATTCTTATTAGGCATGCGTGGGAGTTCAGGGTCATAGAGTCATAGAATGTTACAGCACAGAAATAGGCCCTTCAGCCCATCTAGTCTGGGCGGAACTATTATTCTGCCGAGTCCCATCAATCTACACCCGGACCATACACCCCCCATTTATGTACCGATCCAAATTTCCCTTAAGTGTTGAAATCCACCAGTTCCACACACTCACTGCCCTTTGAGTGAAGTTTCCCTCACAAACATCGCACCTTTCACCCTTAACCTATGACCTCCAGTTCCAGTCTCAACCAACCTCAGTGGAAAAAGCCCAGCTTGTATTTACCCTATGTATACCCCTCATGATTTTGCATAACTGTCTCAGTTATGGACTGAAACAGTGAATGAGGCAAATGATGCAAGGTGAAACAGGCTCAATGGCTGAATGGTGTCCATGTGCCTAGAATTTTATCGCAAGTAAAATGGAGCGTGTAAGTGGAGAAGCCTCCTTACAACTATATTGTACATTGGGGACAATATACCTGGAGTACTGCGTCTCCTTAATTAAGGATCCTACAATATGTCATGGGGAAAGCCTTCCCCACCATTGTGCACATCTACATGGATTACTGTCGCAAGAAAACAGCATCCATCATCAGGGACCCCCACCATCCATGACATGCCCTCTTCTTACTTCTGCCATCAGGAAGAAGTTAGGAGAGCCTCAGGACCCACACCACCGTATTCAGGAATATTTATTACCCCTCAACCATCAGGCTGTTGAATCAGAGGAAATATCTTCGCTCGACTTCACTTGCCCCACCACTGAGCTGTTTCCACAATCATTAGACTCACTTTCAAGGACTCTGATCTTGATATTTACTGCTTATTATTTACTATTATTATTTCTTTCTTGTTGTGCATCTGGAGTTTGTTGCCTTGTGCACATTGGTTGTTTGTCTGCCCTGTTCAGTGCGGTCTTTCATTGACTTTAGTATGTTTCTTGGATTTATCGAGTATGCCCACAGGGTTGTATATGGTGACATATATGGACTTTGATAATAAATTTACTTTGAACTTTGATACTTGCATTGGAGGCATGTTTGAGAAGGATTATTTGGTTGAATCCAAAGCTGAAAGTGTTACAACAGAGAGAACACAAATCAATAAATACAGCACAGGAGAAGGCCCTGCAATCCGTGATGTCTGCACCAAATTAAACTTAATCTCTTCTGCCCAAATGTGATTCAATATTGTCCATGTATGTTCGCATGTCTGTTTAAAAGCCTCTTAAACGCTATTGTTTAACTGTTGTTTCTGCTTCCACCACCAACCCAGTCACCAACCACTCACCCTGTGTATTCTGTGTGTTTTTTGCTCATATTTTGCCATCTGCACCAATATTTTTGCACGATGGATGTTTGACGTTTTCTTTGAATGGGTTCCATGGTGTTTCTCTGTTTTGTGACTCTGTGGAAGTCAAATCTCAGGGTTGTACACTGCACACATACTTCGAATTCTTTTAAATTTTCTCTTCTGACGTAGCTAGCCCCTCCTGGCAGCTATGCCCTCTGGTTTTTGACATTCATAGGGTAAGAAAAATAATCAGTCTCTCTGTCCTGTCCCTGCCTCACCGAATTTTACAAGTAGAGATCTCACCTCGGCCTCCGTGTGCCAGGGAAAATAATCCTAGGTTGCCCAAGCTCTCCTAGTTAGTACTCTCTAGTACACGCATAATCCAGGTGAACCTCTTTCTGCACCCTGTCCAAAGCCTCCACGTTCTTCCCATAATGAATCAACCAGAACTGTACACAGTTATTGCACAGGGAAATGTTGAGAAAGTTGGAACTGTGCTCATAGGAGTTTCGAAGAAGGGTGGTCTTGTTGAAACGTGAATGGAGAGTTCTAGAACTAAGCTTCTTGTTTCAGATAAAGAATAGCTTTATTTGTCACACGTACATCAAACCATAGAGGCTGATCAACACTTCCACCCATTAACACACCCTGCCACCACCACTTTATCATTTCCTGTCGAGAGTCACCTTGTGTACAGGCGCTCCTGGGTTGTTCTGAGTCAAATCAATCAGTGAGTATCGTGCTGGGAGCAGTCAGCAAATCCATTTGATTCAGAGATAAGAAGGCGGATCATGAATTCTTTCGATGCTTTATTCCAATGCACTGTGTGAAATGGAGGCATTGAACAACAGAGGAGTGAAGGATCAACAAAGCTCCAAAGACCTTGGCCTCAATACCTCCTTGTGCAATTGAATCCTGGATTTCCTCACCTGCAGACCCCAGTCAGTTCGGATTGGCAACAACATCTCCCTCATAATCTCCATCAGCACAGATGCACCTCAAGACTGTGTGATTAGTCCCCCTGTTCTACTCGCTTTGCATTTATGACGGTGTAGCTAAGCAGAGCTCCAATGCCATGTTGAAATTTGCGGACGAAACCACCGTCATAGGCCAAAATCAAAGGTGGTGATAAATCAGCATATAGGAGGGAGATTGAAAATCTAGTTGGGCAATCTCTCATTGATTCTGTTATAATTATTATTCTATAGATTTGTTGAGTATGCCCCCAAGAAAATGAATCTCAGGGTTGTAAAAGAAAATCACTTTTAACTT
Organism: Mobula hypostoma; assembly: GCF_963921235.1. Lineage (NCBI taxonomy): Eukaryota > Metazoa > Chordata > Chondrichthyes > Myliobatiformes > Myliobatidae > Mobula > Mobula hypostoma. The sequence continues at coordinate 17,556,359 of NC_086104.1, read as the reverse complement.
TGAAATTACTTTGAACTTTGATTATGGGGAACAGGCGGGAAAGTGGATCTGAGGTCAGGATTGGAGTAGCCATTATATTGAAGGCAAGGCAGGCTTACCAAATGCCTTCTCTAGTTTACAGTACTTCCTGTTTCTTATATGCATGCATTCCAATGTATATTCAAAGACTGGATTTGACTCAACTTGAACCTGGTGCAGTGTTTGTCACTCCAAGTTGTCCTCCTGGCAGAAAGTTGTAAGCTTGAAAATGATCGCCATGGGTTCTGTTTGGTGGAAACTATTTCTCTGAGATTTTACCCTTGCTGTATTGAACAAAGATGAAATCTTGGGCCTTGTAAAGATGTGAAATGATCACTGTATCCTGACTGAGTGTTTGCCAAGCGGAGGTCTCCTTGGAAAAAATCCACTTGATGAAAAGAGGAAATGGGAATGCAGCACTGGAATACTGCGGGGAAAGAAACAGACTGCTGAAGGAACTCAGCGAGTCACAGGGCGCAGGTAGACGCGAAGGGGAGTTCAGTGTTTTGGATGCTGCTTGATCTGCTGAGGTGCTCCAGATCCAGCAATGGCTATCTGTTGAACCTCCATCAGGATACTGCACGTGTTCAGAGTGACGGGGTGGAGCTGTGTCTCTACCAAAGGAGGTATAAGTCACTCCTTCCTTTCACTAGCCTGCAGGTCACCTTTGGGCAAGGTGTAGCACCTGCTTAGCCCCCAGTCAGGGTCATGTGAAGCCATGGGAGCGGGTAGCGGATGGTCATACGAGCAGCTGGTGCAGCTCACAAATCCTGGTGATGCCACCACTGACGCCAGGTAGACAGTCTCTGAAGGGTATTGATAATGGCTGGGGTCACCCCTCTTGTAAAGGCTACCCAGAAGAAGGCAATGGCGAACCACTTCTGTTGAAAAATTTGCCAAGAACAATCATGGTCATAGAAAGACCACGATCGCCTGCGTATTATGACACGGCACATAACCAGAAAATGGACTTGTGTTCAGTCATTTCAATGGAAGTGCAAATGAAGAAGAGTTGAATTCAGCTGGTTCAGTACAGATCATTTTAAACCTTCTGTCAAAATCAACATTTATCTTTGGAGACCTTCCGGATGTTATTATTCCCTTATTTTTGCTCGGGGCTGCCCAATGAATGGGGTATGTTACCTAATTGAACTAGTACCGCTAGCTGCCCTGATTGAGGGCATTGCACAGGCTGTGTCACTGGGTTTCAGAATGCTGGACTTCATTGCTGCATCGCTGTGTGGAACGGAGACTGCACTGCGGCAGACAGGCGGGCGGGCTCTACAACGGGTTTTGAAAACTGCCCATTGCATCACCGGCACCAGCCTACCCAGCAGCAAGGGCACATATAGAGAAAAGTGCTGGAAAAGGGCCAGGAGCATCATGAAGGATGCTATCCCCCCCCTGCTCATGGACTGTTTCTCCCACTCTCATCACGGAAGACTTCACCAGATTCATATGAACAGTTACTTCTCCAAAGCCGAAAGGCTGACCAACACCTCTACCCATTAATTCACCATCTTTGCTTTATTATTTCCTGTCAGAGTCACCTGATGTACAGATACTCCTGTATCTTGCATCACTTTAATGCACATAAATCAGTCAATGTATGCAAGCTCATCTTATGTGTTTATTGTGTTCTGTATACTTAGTGTATTTCTAATGCTGCATCAGATTGGGAGTAACAATCATTTTGTTCTCCTTTACTCTCGCGTACCAAAAATGACAATAAACAGGTCTTGAATCAGGAAACGCCCTTCCCATCATCGTGCACATCGATGCAGGGCACATCCTGCTGCCACAGGAAAGCAGCATCCATCGTCGAGAACCCCTGGCAATCCAGACCGTGCTCTCCTCTGGCTGCTGTCATCGGGAAGGAAGTACGTCCCACACCGCCAGGTTCAGGAACAGTTATTATTCTTCAACCATCAAATTCCTGAACCAGTATGGATAACTTCACTCACCCCAATGTTGAAGTGTTCTACAACCTATGGACTCGCTTTCAAATATCCTACAACTCGTGCTCTCAATATTATTCATTGTTTATTTTGGACTTGCACCATTTGTCTTCTTTCGCACATTAGTTGTTTGGGTGTCCTTTTTCAATGATTCTATTGTGTTTCTTTGCATCTGCTCTGAATGCCTGCAAGGAAATGAATCTCAGGGTTTTATATAGTGACATGTGATAATGAATTTCCTTTTGAACTCTTGAATGAAATGGGTGTGGAGTTTTCCAAGTCAGGGCTCAGCAACAGGCCAAGAGCCAGGACTTGGAAAGGTCAGAATACAGGAGACTTCTGAACATTGAAACTCTAGCCACAAAAAAAAAAGCAGCTTTCACTAGAATAATGGACTTGTGATGACATCAGTGTGTCCTCTTTCTCCTTGGCTGTTGACAGGATGGCTGAGTATTCTCTGACTCACGGCATCAGCAGTTTGTGCTTGACCCCCCATGGGAGTTTGATAACCACACCGGTCTCCAACAAAACACTGGAAATAGCTCTGTTCTCCTAATAACCCCTTTGTTGAACACAGAATTCACCAACATTCCTCAAAACAACATGAAATAAAGAATCCTTCAAGTGAATCCATCGCTTAGAAATGGGCATCAAATAGAATCCCTTTCAGAGAAATCTAAGACCATTGTAACTTGTATCATTTATTTTATATGGACTGTCTTTGCTCCAGAAAGGTATTAGTTTACATGGCTGTCAGATGTTGTAAAAAGGGATTTCAGATACAGTATCCTATATTAAAGTACATTTTAATCCACAGATTAAGTTTCTCCTTTGTGTGCACAGTGTTGACAGAGACTCCTGTAATGAGAGCCTGTGGCACTGTCAGCAGAGAGAGTGAGAAGGAGGTGAATAGTAGTGAAAGAGTGCAGGGTAAGTTGAGTAATTGGAAGATAATCGTTATGTGACAGGGCGTTGAGATGATCTGCATGCACTTAGCAAGAGAAGCTTGTTTCGTTTTCAGGAAACTTTTGGTGTGCTGAATGCCGCCCGGACTTGACAGGTTTTCTGTTAACAAGCAGAGCTGGAGGCAAGTCGTGGTGTATGTCTGTTTACGTGTGTGTGTGTGTGTGTGTGTGTGTGTGTGTGTGTGTGTGTGAGAGAGAGAGAGAGAACAGGAGAGAGCGGAGGTAGAGTGTGTGTGTGGGAGAGAGAGAGAGAAAGGAAAGAAATAGGGAGCGACTGAGTGGAGCACAGAAGCAGAACGAGTGTGTCAGAGAAAGGAGGTAGACCAGTGGCAAGTTATACTGTATGTGTGAAAGACTATTTGAGTGCTTATGTGCGCATGTTTAAGTGTCTGTATTGTGTGAGATTATCTGTGTGTGTATATGTTTGTGTGAGAGAGAGCAGGCAAAAGAAAGATGGGAGCGAGTGAGTGCAGCACAGGGAGAGCCTGTGTGACCGAGAGAGAAAATTCAAAGTATATTTTAGTATCAAAATAAGTAGATGTATGTCACCACATACAACCCTGAGGTTCATTTGCTTGTGGACATACTCAGCAAGTCTACAGAATAGTAACTATCACAGGATCAATGAAAGATCAACCGGAGTGCAGAAGGCAAAACACTGTGCAAATGCAAATATAAATAACGAGAACATGAGGTAATGAGATAGGGTCCTTAAAGTGAGATCATTGGTTGTGAGAACATTTCAGTGGATGGACAAGTGAGTATAGGAGGTAGACAAATTAAGTTATATGCACAAAAGAGTGTTTGAATGTCTACGTGTTCATGGTTGAGTGTATGTACATACTTACTGCCTGTTACATCCCTGGTGTTTAGGGCAGCAATGAAGATCCTCCATCTCTGATGGTGTTCAGGGCTTCCTACATCGTGTCAGTACCTTCCTCTCAGTTTTCACTACTGTCAGTCACGCAAGTCCTGGATGGAGACTCAGATATAGAAAGGTTCCTCATTGTTGTTTCCATAACAATTTTGCTTTACCAGTCCAAACCTGGAGGACCAGTGGACCACTCTTTGAGCTTCTACCCTTTGACCTGTTTGGCATGGGTGACCTTACCAAAGGCCAAATCATAAAGCCCAGACTCAGCCAACACAGCTCTCTGGGTCACCGAGGCACACAAGCCTCCAAACCATGACATAGTAGTGGTCCTCTTGGAGGTTGAGTGTATCTCAGTGTAAGTTTATTTATGAGTGTGTCCCTGTGTAAGTGGTACTGTTTCCTTCGAGGACATGCTTGTAAACTTTATCGATACACATATAATTCACCAGGAAGAGGATGTCTCACGCTCAGTTCAGATGTCAGTGCTGTCCTCCCTGCCACTGAATGACATACACCAGGGAAAGTCGAAAGTGAGTTTTTTAGGGCTATCATAACCGAGGCAGCACAAAGGACTCTGGAGCTGGAGAAGTGCTTTTGAAGTGTAGCCGGTGTCGGAGACGGGGCTCATTGTGTCCCTGGTTCCTGCTGCGATGCCTAAGGGAGTCTGCATTGTGGCGGCTGCTGTGGTTCAGCTGACACAGTAGGCTGACGGCTCGTCGGCTCTCTCAGGTGGACTGGAATGATCCTGTGACAGCCTTTTGAAATAAAGCAGCCTCAGTACCCTGGTCAGGCTCATTTGTCATAAAATTTGTTGTACTGCGGCAGCAGTGCAGTGCAAGACATAAAATATATTATAAATTACAGTGGGAAATATATATACAGTGTATATAATGGGTAGTGCATAAAGAGAGCAAGGATAGTGTTAATGGGTTCATGGACCATTCAACCTCCTGTTTCTCCTCCCCAATTGTGGTACCGAAAGGAGGGCATGTCCTGGGTGGTAAATATTTTTCTCCTGGCACTCTCTATGCTGGGGAGGCCAGTGCCCATGATGGAGCTGGCTTTGTTTACAACCCTCAGCAGGTTTTCCCGGTCCTGTGTGTTGGCCCCTCCGTGCCTGACGGTGATGAGACGGGTTGGAATGCTCCCCACAGTACAGCTGTAGGAATTTGTGAAAGTCTATGGTGACATACCCAACCTCCTGAAAGTCCTGGTGAAATATAGCTGCTAGCACACCTTCTTTGTAATTGCATCGATATGTGGGGCCCAGGATAGATCTTCTGAGATCTTGCCGCCCAGGAGCTTGAAGCTGCTCACCTTTTCCACTGCCGATCGATCGATGAGGTGCCCAGAGTGTGTTCTCCTGGCTTCGCCTTCCTGGAGTCCGCGATCAGTTCCTCATCTTACTGACGTTGGTGTGCTCCACTTAAACACGCAGCCTTAAAAAGACAGCTGATCGGCCGGTTACCTTGGTGCCGTGTGTGGAAGCTTGCTGTGTTCCTGTTTAACCACCGGATTTCCTACACTGCAACAGTCTGCGCACAAAAATGCTTCCTTTTCAGAAAGCACTGAAATCATGAAAGATGCTGTGTAAAAGCCAGGCTGTCTCATTCCAGAGCCCAGCAGGACTCCAGATCACATTTCCACATGTCTTGCAGCACCGAAGTAGGTTCCCTAAATCAATAGCTTTGAGTTGCAAGTTGCATGACACAGAAACAGGCCCTTGGACCGACTTGCTCGCTGCTGATTGTGGTGTCTCTCTACAGCAATTACATTTCCTTGCACTGTGTCAAGGCAGGTTCAGGCTCTCTCATTCCAGACCCCAACAGGGCCCATGTTACATTCACTAGGACTAGGCTTGTATCCCTCTATGCCTTTCCTATCCACATGCTGTCCACAGTGGAGATTATCGTAGCTGGTTGTGTCACAGATTGGTATGGAAACACCAATGCCAAAGCTACAGAAAGTGGTGGACACAGCTCAGGCCATCTCAGCCAAAACCTTCCTCATCATCGGGACATTTACAGTACGTGGAGCGCTGCCACAAGAAAGCCACATCAGTTGTCTAAGACTGCCATCATCTGGGCCATGCTCTCTTCTCGCTGCTGCCACTGGGCAAGAGGTACAGGAGCTTTAGGTCCTACGCCACCAGATTCAGGAGCAGTTATTACCCTTCAACCATCAGGCTCCAGGACTGGTGGGGAGCTTCACTCACCACGACTCCGAACTGATTCTGTGACCTACAGACTCACTTTCAACGACTCTTTACAACTCAAGCTCTCACAATTATTTTTAATTGCCGTTTGTTCCCCTTTGTGCACCCGTCAGTCTCTGGCTGTTTACGTGTAGGTTTTTTGTAAAAATTCTAAGTGCTTTTATTGGGATACAGCGTGGAATAGGCCCTTCCGACTCTTAGAACCACACCACCCAGTAATCCCCCGATTTAACCCTAGCCTTACCACGAGACAATTTGCAGTGACCAATTAACCTACCAACTGCTACGTCGTTGGACTGTGGGTGGAAACTGGAACACCCCGAGGAAACCCAGGTAGTCACAGGCAGAACGTTCAAAGTCCTTATAGGCAGCGGTGGGAATTGAACCCAGGTCGCTGGCACTGTAAAGTCAGTAGTATCCCATGAGGTTCACAGCTCTCTGCGAACCCACATGCTGCTCCCAAGGTTGAGAGCCCTGTCTCACCCACACTCTTAAATCCCAAAGGATATGCCCTCCGTTCTGAGCTGGGCTGTTTCCTTCAGCGTGCCCAGATTTGGTATATGAGACAAACACCTGATGGCAGCCATAATTTCAGCAGGAGGTGTGACAGGAGAGAAGTGAGGATTTGTTCGTCAGCAGGATAGCAGCGTTTAAATTGCTTTCAAATCCATTTTGATGGCATGAAACAGTAATACATCAAGATGCACAGTAAACCTTCCTGGCATTGCGCTAGATGATAAATCAAAGGAAACGAATTTGAAATATACTATCTTTGCTAGTACATCGCCTAAGTTATGTGAAGAAAGATAGGTTTACTTCGTACTGCACAATTGAAATGGCAACGTTTCAAAGGAATTAATTACAAGCACTGCAGGCTTGTTCCAATGACATTAAATTCTTCGTACAAGAAAAAACTAAACGAGTGGATCAGAAAATGTTAAATTTGAATGTGCCCCTATGTCTCTGAATTTCTGTGTTTTGCTCTCGCCTTTCCCCAAGCATTTGATTGTAACTGCCTCGTTTTTTTATGTCTGTTTCTGTGTCATTTGAGCCTGAAGTACCTACTCTCAGTCCCTCAACGTCCTCCTGCCTATTGTCCACCACACTCTCTCTCTGTCTTCTGCCTCTCTCTTCTATTTACTTTTTCTCTCCCCCTTCTTTCACTGCCTCTGAGTCCCTCTTGATCTAACTTTCGCTGGAACTCTCTATCTCCCTTTTCTCCCTTGTTTCTCTTTTTTATTCTCTCTAATTCATCTCCATGTGCATACTCAATTTGTCCTGCTTTCCCCGTCTCATAATTTTCCATTCTCTGCCTCACTACCTCCTTCCCCTCTGCAGCTGTAAATCTTTTACTGACCCAAAATCTGTTCCTTTACTTTTGTTATGCACTTTCTCATCGGGTCTTTGTCTGGCTCTGTCTCCCTTTCTCAGTCCCCGTCTGGCTCTGTCTCCCTTTCTCAGTCCCCGTCTGGCTCTGTCTCCCTTTCTCAGTCCCCGTCTGGCTCTGTCTCCCTTTCTCAGTCCCCGTCTGGCTCTGTCTCCCTTTCTCAGTACCTCTATGTCTATCTCTTTTTCAGTCATCATTTTTCATTTCCTCCCTCTCTCTTACAAGGATGTTGCCAGGACTTGAGGATCTGAGTTATAGGGAAAGGTTGAACAGGTTCAGACTCTACTCCCAGGAGTGTAGGAGAATGAGGGAGATTTGATAGAGATGTACAATATTATGAGGGGTATAGATAAATGCAAGCAGGCTTCATTCCACTGAGGTTGGGTGAGGTGAGAACTAGAGGTCATGGGTTAGGGGAGAAAGGTGAAATGTTTAAGGGCAACATGAGAGGGAACTTGTTTACTCAGAGAGTGGTGAGAGTGTGGAACGAGCTTCCAGCGGAAGTGATGTGAGACTGATTTCAACATTTAAGAGAAGCTTGGTTAAGTACTGTACATGGATTGGAGGGCTGTGGTCCAAGTGCAGGTCAATTGTCCTAGATGGGCTTGTTTCCGTGCTATAGTGTTTAATCTCTCCCTCTGCCTCTCCCCCTCCCTCCCTCCCTCTCCCTCTCACCCTCCCTCCCTCTCCCCCTCACCCTCCCTTACTCACCCTCTCCCCCCCTCTCTCCCCCCCTCTCTCCCCCCCCACCACTTCATAACACTCCCTCTAACAATATCTATTTAAACTAATCCCTTCTGTCTGCACAGGGCTCATTTCCCTCCATCTCTGCACATGCGTGAGCCTGTCTAAGAACCTCTTCCACAGCTCCAGCTCTACCACCACCCCAGACACCCACCACTCTGTTTAAAAAACGAACTTCCCCACACATCTTGGAACTTTCTTCTTTCTCTGGGAAAAAGTAACCTGCTCTCTACTCTAGTTATGACCTTAGTAATTTTATAAACCTCTATCAAGTCTCTGCTTAGACTCCGTTGCTCCAGAGAAAACAACCCAAGTCTCCCCTTATAGCACCTACCATCCACAAAGCAAACTGATCATTCTCTTCTGCACCTTCTCCAAAGGCACTACTCTTTGCTTTCCTGTAATTTAAGTTAGATAGACTACCTCAATCGAGGGATACGTAAAATGGGCAGAACGTTTGGCTATAAACAGCATGAGGAACTCATGTAAGCCAGAACCTAAAATTGCAAATGGCTGGGAGAACTATAGGCTCTTCTTTTCAGTCAATAAGTGGTTTGCTTTAAGGAATGACCAGCGAGCAAAAGATAATGAGATATTAGCAAAACCATTCATTTATTTTAGCCATCCAGAGAAGATATTCTCATTACCTGATCTCATTTGTATAAAAAAATTACCTTTAATAAGAAGAAGTGCTGCTTGTTTTTGAATTTAATATATGTGCCCTCAGGGGGTAACAGAGTACGTTTGACTGGAAGGACGTTCTATCAGTCTGAAATCACCGTTATAACGTAGAGTCATACGTACAGGTACAGATACATGCAGGCCTATCGGCCCAACATGTCCATGCTGACCCCAGTGCCCAGCTAGCCGTCTCAATTTCCTGCGTTTCTCCAAACCCCACTCCTCCCTGTATCTGTCCAGTTGTACATACTGAACCGCTTCCTTTGCTGGTTCAATCCATACACATAAGAGACTATTTGTTCCCTCATTCCCAGCAGACCAATCCCATTAGTCTCATTTCTTCCTTCCTTATTTCCCTGTAGTTCTGCATCTTATTCTCTCTCACACATACCCACCAACTGTTGTGTGTGAGGGTGGAGGTTGTGCTACCAAGCATACTAACTGCGCCAGTGATCAGCGCTTGACTACTCCCTGATGTTCCCTCACCGGCTGGTGATGGTTGGGAATATCCGTGCATTTTCTTGTGCTCCATGGCACGACCTCCATCTCTACCCTGTCCCCAGAAGTTTCACCTAGTATCGATTTCTCCAATTTCACAGATCCAACTCTTTTAACAAGACTTGCAAGATTGTTTTGTGTCATTTCCTGTGCACCACAAGTGCAAGGAGAACAAAGTAATTGTTGCTGCAGATTTGATGCATCGCAACAAAAAACACAAAAGATGAAGAATGAAATAATAATAATTAAAAAATAAATAAATACAATACATAAGATAGCTTATATATATATATAAAGTGACACTGGGCTGCACAAAAATGACTGGTGGGAAATAATAAAGTAGTGGTGGAGTTAGTGAGTGGAGGTGTCGATCAGTCTTACTGCTTGGGGAAAGGAACTGTTTGAGTCTGGAAGCCCTGGTGTTGCTACGTAGCGTCCACCCTGATGGGAGTGGGACAAACAGTCCATGAGCAGGGTGTATGGGATCCTTCATGACATCACTGACCCTTTCCCGGCACCCTTCTACCTGTCTGATGGTGAGTAGGTTGGTGCCGGTGGTGCTTTGCGTGCGTTTGGCTTCCTGTTGTAGAGCCTTCCTGTCCGTCACGGTGCAGGTTTCGTGCCGAGCAGTGATGCAACTTGTTCGGGTGCTCTCTGCTGTGCATCTATAGTATGGATGTGTGAAGTCCAGTTCTCTTCAGCCGCGTCAGAAAGTAAAGGCGTTGGTGACCTTTCCTGACTGTGTAGAATGTGTTCTGGGACCAGAAGAGGTTGTGTGTGATGTGCACTCCCAGTAGTGTGAAACTTTGTTCCATTTCCGCTGCTGTGCTGCCGGTGTAAAGTGGGGGTGGGAGTAGTGAGAGTTCTCCTGAAGTCAATAACTATCTCCTTTGTCTTGTTGACATTAAGGAAGAGATTACTTGCCTGGCACCGGGCCTCGAGCTCTTCCATCTCGGCTCAGTAGGCTGTCTCGTCGTCGTTGGTAATGAGCACTGTCACCGTCGTGTCACCAGTTAATTTGAGAATGCGAATACGCGGGCACTTGGCCATGCAGTCATGTGCGAGCAGAGTGTACAGCATTGAGTTCAGCCCCCAACCCTGGGGGGGGGGGGGGGAACCTGTGTTGAGGATGATGGGGAGGGAGGAGTGGCCGTGTATCCTGACTATCGGAGGTCTGTTTGTTAGGAAGTTCAATGCTCAGTTGCACAGTGGGGCATTTAGATCGAGGAGAAGGGGACTTACCAAGGTCTGTGGGGACTTGAGCGTTGAATAAGACCATAGGCCATAGGCAGAATTAGGCCACTCAGCCTATAGAATGCCAAACTGAAATCCAGAAAGAGCATTCTGACATGTGTCCTTGTTTTCTAGATATGTCAGGGCCAGCTGATTGACAGATTGTAAGGTATCTATTGTAGAGCGGTTCTGTCGGTAAGCATACTGGTGAGTACTGAACATGGCAGGAATGGAGTGTTTAATATATGCCGTTATCAACCATTCAAAATAATTTATGATGGCTGGCGTCAGTACCACTGGGCGGTAGTCAGTTAGTTCTGAAGCTGTAGAGTTCTTTGGTAAACGGATGGTGGTGGCTGATTTGAAGCATGTGGGGACAGGAGCCTGGGTGAGTGAAGTGATGAAGATGTCCGTGAGCTGGTGTGCACACTCCCTGAGTATTCAGCCTGGGATGTTGTCTGGCTCTGCTGCCTTACCATTGACTCTCACGTCTGCTGCTGTTCCAGACAGAGGCTGCCCTTTGTGCTTCATGCCTCGGTTTTGCTTGGGATCCATTTTTTAAAAATCCATCTCAAAGGGAGATGGAGCATCAGTTAAACAACTCAGTCATAGTGTTCCAATGTTAAGGATGGCCTGGGATAAACTGATATAAAAAGTGTTTTGCCTATCACTTATGTGGACATGGGAAAGACTCTAATGGAAAGCCATATATGGCAAATATTATTTTCTGGGTGACAATTCTTGATGAGCATCCTGATTAAAAATTCTCAGTAGATGGTGCTGCTGGCATTGGGTGTATTTTAATGCAACACTATTTTCATTTACTTGTATGAAAGTATGCAACAAATCTATCCTGAAACACCAGCCTTGAGCAAAGCTGCTTCAACTTCTCAGAGTGCACGATATCTGCATTGCTTAATACATTTTACTGCCGCATGACAATATGTGACCTCAACAGCGCAGCCAAGAAACATTGACTGCTTGGAGGTAACTTTCCAGAGGCTCCAGCAGGTGGGGAGGCTCCAGCAGGAGGGGCGGCTCCAGCAGGAGGGTTGGCTCCAGCAGGAGGGAAGCTCCAGCAGGTGGAAGGCGCTAGTAAATCAGGATATTACTGTATGGAAATGGGAGGAAATGGATATATTGTGCATAGTGCAACAAGCAAATGACCTCATTGCTTTCATTTGCATGGAATTATTAAGTGCTCACTAAGGCCAGTGTCTAAGTGCCAGGATATGTTAGGTAACCAATGACTCCATGTGAGTCCTTCATTCAAAACGCCCTCTCCATTCCCCTCCATTCCTCCCCTCTCCCACCTTCATCTGTCTTCCCCACAAAGACCTTCCAGTCACTTCAACAACTCCATGAGTTCCAAGTTCCACATTCTCACCCTTCGAGGCAGGACTACTCCTTAATTCTCTAATGGATTCACCAGTGCTTGATGATGATGACGTGCTCTGGTCTTCCTATCCTGTCTTATTGAGCAGTTGGATATTCTTTAAATAGCTGATCGATATCATGCTCTGTTTTGAAGGAACAGCATAGTTTGTTCACCCTGTTCGGCAGGCCGTGGTGAGCTTTAAATAGATCCATTTCATGAATTTACAACATTAACTTTGTTCTGCTGTAGTATCTACTTGCACTGTTACTCCACACGGCGTGCAGATAGGCACACAAAGTGCATGCACGTGCTAACATACATGAAGCAACAAACCTGCACACGCACACACAACTTGTCCAGGTGGTCCAACCAACAGGGTTGCCTTGTTTCTCGTCCAGTACTTTGGGTCCTAAAATGGCTGATGAGCTACGTTCTGTGGGTGAATAGGTGGGAATGTTGGGCTATGTTTAGACTTAGATCAGCTCTGATTGTATTGAAGAGATCTGACTGATGTTTTGCTGCTGATCCATGTTAATTGGAATTTGTTCATTATTGTCACGTGTACCAAGATGCAGTGAAAAGCTCAGTGAAATACAGATCGGATCACTACACAGTGCATTGAGGTAGAACAAGGTAAAACAATAACAACGTAGATTTAAGTGTAACAGCTACAGGGAAAGTGCAGTGCAGGAAAACAATCAAGTGCAAGATCATAATGAGATCAATCGAGGTCAAGTGTCTATCTTATCTTACTGGGGTGCCATTTAATAGTCTTAAAACAGTGGGTTAGAAGCTGTCCTTGAACCTGGTGGTAAGTCCTTTCTGGCTATTGTGTCTTCTGGCCGATTTGAGAGGGGAGAAGAAAGAATGTCGGGGTGGGTGGGGTCTTTGAATTACACTTTACTAAGGCAGCAAGAAGTATAGACAAGAGTTCATAGCGGGTCGGCCGTTTTCCGCGATGTGCTGAGCTGTGTCCACAACTCAGTTTGCAGATGCTGGAAAGCCAAATCAATGCACACAAAATGCTGAAGGAACTCTGCAAGTCAAACAGCATATATGGAAAAGAGTAAACAGTGGGCATTTTAGGGCAAGACCCTTCTTCAGGACTGAGCCATTATCTTTTTTCTTAGGTACTAGTTAAATGTTTGCATACCAAATATGCAAAGTGTGGGATGGATGAAAAGTGTGGGATATTTTGTCCGCTCCCTATGTGACCACTGACCTCACTGTGGAGAGTCACTGGATCACTCTCCATGCAACAAATCAGATTCAGGTTTATCATCACTGACATGTGTAGTGAAATTGGTTGTGTTGGGGTAGAAATACGGTGCAATACATAAAAATCTATAAGTTACAAAAATAATGAGATAGCCATATTATTTCCCTTTTGCGCTATGTTAATGGGTTCATGGACCATTCTGAAAATCTTGTGGCTGAGGGAAAGAAAGCTGTACTTAGCAGCTCTGTACTTCGCACAGCTGTACTGTGCAGGTCTTCAGGCTCCTTGCTGTGCCTCTACCTCAATGACATAAAGTCAGGTGAATCAGTGTTACAGTAGAGTAAAAGGAATTTTCAGAGGCATGAGAGAGAAGTTGAGCAAAGTTGATTGCAAGGGGACACTGGCAGGGACGATGGCAGAACAGCAGTGGCTGGAGTTTCTGGCAGCATTTTGGAAGATGACGAAGTATTCTAAAGGGAGGATGAGGCAACTGTGACTGACAAGGGAAGTTAAAGACCCCATAAAAGCTAAATAGAGGGTATATAATAAATCAAAAATCAAATCAAGTTTATTTATCGTTCAGAACATACATGGATACAGTTTAACGAGACAGTGTTTCTCTGGAGTCAACGCGCATAACAGTCGTTCAAAGTGTGAGAGAGAAAACAATTTCACACACACACACACACACACACACACCATAATGCAAGAAAACACATGCATAGTCCAAGTCCCCGAGTGACTTGCAAATTGATGGTACGGCACCTGGCAACTCCACGTTACACCGCCTCCTGCGTCGTCTCACCTGGACAGAAGCAGCAGGCAAGCCTGCTTGAGGCCTGGTTCTTGCTACATCCGAGGTCACGCTGCTGCTTCATCGCCTGTCTCATCACCAAACAAGGGAAACAGGCCTGCAGCATCTCACATTATCACTGTCCAACAGGGTCTTGTGATCACAAGAGAAGCGTCCAAGGCATTCACTCACAGTTATACTGAACGCTGTTTTCGCGCACCAACTCCAGTGTCAGTGAGTAGCAGGCAAGAACACAGTCTGCATCCAGGTCAGCTCCTCCGAACCCTCTCCGGCCCGATCACGAGCTTCTCCTTCTCCAGCCCGCCCAAACTGAGCGCCGGTTTCTCCTTATCCCGGCTGACCGCCGGCTTCTCCTCTCCCAGCTGAGCACCAGCTCCTCCTCCTCCTCCTGGCCACCCTCTGGCTTCACCTCCTCCGGCCCTCCTCTGGCTTCTCCTTCTCCAACTCATCTGCCGGCTCCTTTGATACCTCGGGTGGCAGCTCCGAACAACAGACAGATCACTGATGCAGCAGACCGGCTACACCCATTGTTCTTGGAGTCCAGTATAGTCTTATGATCATTAAAAAACAGATCTTAAAAAGAAAAGGGCACTTTTGATTGGCTCCTGAGAGGCTGCTGCATTCGAATGCACCGCCATCCTATCAGAAGTATAGCAACGTTAAGTGGGAAGTTGGAGCATTAGGAAGCTTTTAAAAACCAACAGTTGGCAACTAAACAACCATAAGGAGAGAAAAGACGAAACGTGAAAGTAATCTAGCCGATAATATAAAAGAGGATACCAAAAACTACTTCAGATATATAAAGTGTAAAAGAGAGGTGAGAGTGAATATCAGACTGCTGGAAAATTATGCTGGAGAGGTAGCAATGGGGGGACAAAGAAATGGTGGACGAACTTAATCAATATTTTGCGTCGGTCTTCACTATGGAACACACTAGCAGTATGCCAGAAATTTTAGTGTGTCAGGGGTAGAAGTGAACGCAGTTGCTATTATAAAGGAAAAGGTGCTTGGGAAGCTGAAAGACCTGAAGGCAGATAAATCACCTGGATCAGATGAACTGGGTTCTGAATGAGATAGCTGAACAGATTGTGGAGGCATGAGTAATGATCATTCAAGAATCACTAGATTCTGGAATGGTTCTGGAGGAGTGGAAAATTGCAAATGTCTTCCCATTTTTTAAGAAGGGAGGGGGGCAAAAAAAAAGGAAATTATAGACCAATTAGTCTCACTTCAGTGGTTGGGAAGATGTTTGAGTCGATTGTTAATGATCAGGTGTCAGGGTACTTGAGGACCAATGAGGTCCAAAGTCATCATGGTTTCCTTAAGGGGAAATTTTGTCTGACAAATCTATTGGAATTCTTTGAGGAAATAACAAGCTGGATAGACAAAGGAGTGTCAGTGGATGTTTACTTGTATTTTCAGGAGGCCTTTGATAAGGTGTCACTTATGAGGACGCTTAACAAGATAAGAGCCCTTGGTATTACAGGAAAGATATTAGCATGGATTGAAGATTGGTGGACTGGAAGGAGGCAAGGAGGTGGAATAAAAGGGGATTTTCTGGGTGGCTGCAGGTGACTACTGGTGTTTCGCAGGGGTTGATGTTGGAACTGCTTCTTTTCTGGTTATATGTCAAGGATTTCGATGCTGGAATTCATGGCTCTGTGGCTAAGTTTGTGGATGATACAAAGATAGGTGGAGGGGCAGGTAGCATTGAGGAGCAAGGAGTCTGCAGAAGGACTTGGGTTGATTGGGAGAATGGGCAAAGAAGTGATGGATGGACTATTGTGTCAGGAAGAGTCTGGTCATGCACTTTGGTGGAAGGAGTAAAGGTGTAGACTATTTTCTAAACAGGAAGAAAATTCAGAAATCAGAGATGCAAAGAGACTCAGGAATCCTTGATGTTGATGTTGATATAACCATATATAACCATATAACAATTACAGCACCGAAACAGGCCATCTCAGCCCTTCTAGTCCGTGCCGAACTCTTACTCTCACCTAGTCCCACCGACCTGCACTCACCCCATAACCCTCCATTCCTTTCCTGTCCATATATCTATCCAATTTAACTTTAAATGACAACATCGAACTTGCCTCAACCACTTCTGCTAGAAGCTCGTTCCGCACAGCTACCACTCTCTGAGTAAAGAAGTTTCCCCTCATGTTACCCCTAAACTTTTGCCCTTTAACTCTATGAAAAGGCATTGGTAAGTTTTGGGCCCCTTACCTTAGCAAAAATGTACAGGCATTGGAGAGGGTCCGGAGGAGATTTACAAGAGTAATTCCAAGAATGAAAGCGTTAGCATATGAGAAGCGTTAGTTAACCTTCCTGTACTCACTAGAGTTTAGGAGAATGGGGGCGGGGGGGATCTCATTGAAACCTATCAAATATTGAAAGGCCTAGATAGAGTGGATGTTTCCTCTAGTGGGTAAGTTTAGGACCAGAGGGCACAATCTCAGAATAGGTGGATGTCTATTTAGAACAGTAATTAGAAGGAATTTCTTCAGCCAGAGGGTGGTGAATCTGTGGAGTTCAATGCCATGGAAAACTGTGGAGGCCAAATCATTAGGTGTATTTAGAGTGGAGGTTGAGAGGCTTTTGTTTAGTCAGGACTGAAAGATTACGGGGAGAAGATAAAAGAATGGGGTGGAGAAGGATAATAAATCAACCTTGTTGGAATGGTGGAGCAAGCTCGGTCCTATGGACGGTAATGAAAAGAGGGCACGTCCTGGATAGTGAGGGTCGTGAAAGATGGATGCTGCCTTCCTGAGGCACTACCTTTTCAGGATGTCCTCGACGGTGGGGAGTGTTGTACCTGTGTAGCTCTTCATCATGCATCTCTAATTTGCGTGGTCATAAGCCCAGGGGTTCCCACTGGATGAGGAGACACATCTTTGCAGAGACAATGAGAATGCATGTATACACGCGCACCCCGCATTTCCCCATGCACAAGCACAACCACGGAGACACACATGAGATTCTGCAGACGCTGGAAATCCGGAACTACACACAAAATGCTGGAGGAACTCAGCAGGTCAGGTAGCACCTACGGTGAAGAATAAACAGTCGCCGTTTCGGGCCGAGAGCCTTCGTCAGAACTGTGTGCAGTACATACGTGAACTCACAATGGGTTCATTCAAACACCTGCATAGGTACACTCAGAATCACTGGCATGTGCTCTAGAGGCATAAAAGTGCACATGTAAATATTTGTGTAGACACACGTAAGAACCACACCAGAACGTGGTCAGACAGCAGGGAGTTTTTTCATACACTGAAAAGGTCAGATGGGGCACTGATTTAGGTCTTGCCTGAAACATGACATATCCAAGACTGTAGAAATTATAGATGCAATGGCAGAGCTGGTTTGTTTTATTTCTGAAGGACATGAATTGACAGCGTTCTGACTCAGAACTGAGAGCTCTGCCCACTGACTCATGACAGGCACCACAGCCAGCATCACTAAGAACAGATTATCTGGTAATTAACACCTTGTCGCGCTCAACTTGGCTGCTGTGTTTCCAGAAACACCAACTGCACATCAAAGGACTTCAGTGGCTTGGAAAACAGAGAGGCGATGTGTTTTTTCCTTACTCCGTGTTGGGTGCTTGCTGAGCGAGCTGAAGTCAGCCAGCGTAGCACAACACTGTTCCCGCAGAATGCTGAAGGAACTCAGCAGGTCAGGCAGCATCTACAGAGGGACATGAACCGAGGTCCACTCTCCATCTGCATCCCCGTCCCCACCCAGACCCCCCTCTCTGTCCCCACCCAGATCCCGTCTCCGTCCTCACCCAGACTCATTCTCTGTCCCCACCCAGACCCATCTCCTTCTTCATCCCCACCCATACCTCGTCCCCGTCTCTGTCCCCTTCCCCACCCAGACTCATACCCCATCTCCATTCTGACCAATTTCCCGTCCCCACCCAGACCCCATCTCCATCCTTTCCTCACCTGGACTCATTCCCAGTCTCTATCCTGACCAAACTCCCATCCACACCAAGACACATTCTCCATCTCCGTCCCCACCTCTCCATCTCTGTTCCCACCCAGACACAGACCCTTCCAGACCCCACTCTCTGTCTCCATCCAGACCCAGTCCTTGATTGCCCCTAGAGCTAATCCTAATCCACATCCACATTGACCTGGTCTTGTCGTTTGCGTGAGATGTTTATGTGGGCAACTCTCTCTCTTTCTTGCCTTGTGTTTGCTTTCCTTTCTTCTGTAATTTCATCCATACGTACCTAGAAGTGGTACCTGTCTTCAAACCTGATCAGTGCTGTTCATTTAGCAAACACACGGTGCTGTACTATAGATATTGTGCAGTGCTTGCAAGTCTGAGATGGAACGGTTTCTTTGGATTGTTCTTCTAGGAATAAAGTTCTAGCCTTCCCTACCTCCCTCAGGCCCTCAAGGAATGGGGAAAAAAGAAGGTCTTCTGAGATTAGCCTGGTGGGGTGATCTGTTCCACGCTCATTTATGGAAAGAGATTCCCAGGAGGACAGAGGAGAAGGTTCAAGAATGAGCCCAAATACTTCTTGACTCTTGGGAATCCCTGTTCCATAATCACTCAAGTTAGAGATTGAGGGGTGACCTGATAGAAATACGTAAGATTATGAGGGGCATAGGCAGAGTGAACGCACATCATCTTTTACCAGGAAGGGACTGCTAAAAAGAAGAGGGAAAAGGTTTAAGATCTGAGGTGAGTGATTTAAAAGGGACATCAGGATTTTCTTCATACAGAGAGTGGTTGTGTATTTGGAATGAGGTGCCAGAAATATGAGAACATCAGCAACATTTAAAAGCCATCTAGATAAGTACATGAATAGGAGGGGTTTAGAAGGGTAAATTCCAAACACGGGCAGATGGGACTAACTCACTAGGCAATACTGTTAGCATGGAAGATTTGGGCCGAAGGGCCTGTTCCCATACTGTATTACCCTACGACTCATTGTTTTCTAACTGATAACCACTTCTCAGTGTCCATTGAGTTAACTGTCTCAAAAGGTCCTAAGAAAAAGAAACTTTGAGAATGACGTTGGCCCACAAAGGCAAAGCAATCCCTGCAGGTCACAGATCGCAGTGTGGGCAGCAAAAGTATTTGGTCTGTTTAATACCTCAGCGTCAGGGAAACCAGGATGAGTGAAAGTGGCCTGTTCTGTGAGAAAACAAGAACTGTCATTTTTGGTGAAAATTTTTTGGTGGATAAATCTTATGTGTCGCATTATTTGGGGAGATCCACGCCAGGGGGAAACGTGCTCAGAGGAATGAAAAACATAAACACAAATTTCCCATTCAGTGCTAAAGTCGCCAGAAATGTGAATAAAATTACTGCACTCCAGGAATTCTCAAAGCTAACTTCCAGTGTGTGTGTGTCGCCTTGCTTCCTGTTTGACTAATCTCTTTTGTTACAGTGCTGCGTTGTTTTATTGTGTATTATGTGCATTCGTGGACTTTATTTAATCCTGTGATGCTCTTTCCTGCTATTATCTATCTAATCACCAGTTTTGTAGTGTTGTAATCTGCCTCTTATTGAATCACACATCAACAAGGGAATTCAATGCAGTGGCCTGGGTTAAGGGTAACCACAGGCATTCAGCCAGATGAGGCGCTGTCCATAACTGGCAGCTCGTCAGCAGAACCAGGGCTGCATAATATTTATTTATTAATGTTTATTTATTAATCACATGTACAGTAAAACATACAGTAAATTACATCGTACACGTTCATGATCGGCACAATCTGAGCACGTACTGAGGGCAGCCTGCCAGTGTCGCCACACATCCCGGGGTGCCCGCAACATGGCATGCCCGCGCTTTTCAGGAGAACAACACGCAGCCAACATACGGCAAGCAACAACGAACACAAGCCCTTTTCTCACCCCCACCCCACCCATACACACAGACGGGATGCTTCCAGGACTCTGTCCGCTGGACTCGCTGACCAAGGGGCTTCAAGCAGCGGGCTTCAGCCTCCAGCACTTGCCCCACTTTGCCCTTCGACCTTCAGACTGAACGACTTCTGGGCTGCAACCCCAAGGACCAACCGATCACAGAACTCAGACCTCAGGACCTGCTAAGTGACCTTGGGCCTGGTCTGGTTCCTCCAGCAAGTCCAGTGTGTGTGCGTGTCTAAGACTGAGATGAGTGTTAGGTGGATCTCTCACCATCATTGTGTGTGTGTAAGTGTACTGTAGAACCAGTACCACCACCACTTGTTCACTGCTAAGTTGCTTTTCTCCAAGTTTGACATCTGCACTTCACGTTCACCTGGTGAAGACACCAGGGTTAATGCCAGGCCCTGAGCTCAGCTGTGGTCCAGTGAGTGCACTGGAGGAAGTGTTAGTATACACAGTTAGCTGTCGCTGCTCCCATCCGGGGCTGAGGCTGATCACCGCTTCACTGCCAATAACATTGTTTTAACATTACTGTTTAACTGCAGCTACTTGTAAAAGAGAAAGTATCTTGCAAACACCTTCCCGCAATGGCTAACCCCTGCATAAGCACGTCCCTCGATATATTCCAGGACCATTACTTTCCCAGTGGTCTCAGATCTAATCTGACCTGAGGGCTCTTGTTCCTGGACAGCTGCTGGCATACTTGTAATGTGTTAGCAGCTAAAGTTGGTCTGCTTACATCATATTTATGAAGCAGAGAGATTTTGAACTACCCACGAAGATCTGGCCTTCCAATATGGCTGTGCGTGGCCATGATCCAGCATAGAAAGAGGTCGTTCAGCCCAACATGTAGGCTCCCAGGAAACAATATCAATTTGCTCTTTCTCTTAAAAAATATTCCTTATGACCCATTAATGGTATCGAAATTGATTTTTTTAACAACCTAACAGCACATAAACATTTCTTTGAGTTCCTGCTTTTTATTCAAGGGGACTTTTAAGAATTAGCATAAAAATCATTTTACAATAAAATTGCAAGTCACAGAGATCTGAAGTAAAATCCGCAGTTACTGGATTTTATGTTTCAGAGTGATGATCTGACTTCAGAACTGCTCCACACCTCGGTTTTAAGGCCAGATGAGGCGTTTCGGCCCAAAACATCAACTGTTTATTGCTTTCTATAGCAGCTGCCTGACCTGCTGAGTTCCTCCTGCATTTTGTGTCTATTGCTCTGGATTTCCAGAGATTCTGTAGAATCTCTTGTGTTTTAGTTTTAAGATTCCCAACCTATGCTGCCTCACTGCCTCCCTCTTTTCAAAGTTCAAAGTAATCTTTATTATCAAAGTACATACATGTCACCATATACAACCCTGAGATTCATTTTCCTGCAGACATACTCAGCAACTCTGTAGAATAGTAACTATAACAGGATCAATGAAAGATCAACCAGAGTGCAGAAGACAACAAACTGTGCAAATGCAAATATAAATCTCCCTCTGACGAAGCTTTTGGCTATTCCCTCACATCTCCTTATTCCTCTCTGCGTCTGCTTCTGATTGAAGTGTTCCTGCGATATTCCCTGCAACAGTCCATCATGGTGAAGCCACCGATAGGAACTACCGTGCAGGATCTGGGGGAAGCAGGATGAGAGTCAGAATCAGGGCTAATATCACCAGCACCTGAATTGAAATTTCTTGACTTTGTGGCAGCAGTGCATTGCAATTCATGATAATACAAGAAAAAAATCTGAATTGCAGTTAGTATATATAATAGTTAAATAGTTGAAGTGCAAAAACAGAAATAAGAAAAGTAATGAGGGGGTGTTCATGTCCATTCAGAAATTGGATGGCAGAGGGGAAGAAGCTGTTCCTGAATCGTCAAATTAGATTAGATTAGATTATGAGGACACGCAGCCCTCTTTTATTGTCATTTAGTAATGCATGCATTAAGAAATGATACAATGTTCCTCCAGAATGATATCACAGGAACACAAGACAAACCAAGACTAAAAAAAACTGACAAAAACCACGTAATTATAACATATAGTTACAACAGTACAGAGCAATACCGTAATTTGATGAAGAACAGACCATGGGCACGGTAAAAAAAAGTCTCAAAGTCCCTCGAAAGTCCCATCATCTCACGCAGACAATAGAAGGGAGAAACTCTCCCTGCCATGAGCTTCCAGCGCCGCAAACTTGCCAATGCAGCACCCTGGAAGCACCCGACCGCAGCCAACTCTTGAGTCCATCCGAAAACTTCAAGCCTCCAGCACCAAGCACCATCTCTGCTGAGCGCTTCGACCCCAGCCCTGTCAATAGGCAAAGCCGAGGATTCGGGGCCTTCCCCTCCAGAGATTCTTGATCGCACAGTAGCAGCGGCAGCGAAGCAGGCATTTCAGAAGTTTCTCCAGATGTTCCTCCGTGCCTCTCACGTCTGTCTCCATCAAATCAGGATTGTGCACGGCCCCTATTTAACAAATACGATATCATTTCGGAGCGGTCGCGCATGCTGTGTCGCGCCGCCATCTTCTCCTCCCCTCAGATGTGTGCCTTCAGGCTTCTGTACCTCCTTCCTGATGGTAGCAAAGAGAAGAGGGTATGTCCTGGGTGGTGGGGGTCCTTAATGATGGACGCCACCTTTTTTGAAGCATCGCTCCTTGAAGATGGTTGCACACACAAAATGCAGGAGGAGAGAGTCTCAGCCTGAAACGTCAACTGTTTATTCCTTTCCATAAATGCTGCTTGACCTGCTGGGTTCCTTAATCATTTTGCGTGTGTTGCTTTGGATTTTCAGCATCAGCAGATTTTCTCATGTTTAGCTCCTTGAAGATGTCCTGGATACTACGGAGGCTCGTGTCCATGATGGAGCTGTCTAAATGTTGTGGGGGATGACAGCACTTCAATGTAGGAACAGTCGTTCTCACTGCACCATCCTGGTTGAATGCATGAATAGTCTTTGCACAGAATTTCCTGCATTTTAGTTCCTGTTTCTGTTAGCAACCACTGCAGAACAGCAGTTGAACGCGTGCCTCATGGCCAAACTTTAAACAACAGCATCAAACCGCATTTCTAAGTTTTTTGCGCTGGGTCAGTGTTGAGGCTATCGTCCAGGCGACCGCCAGCATCACATGGTCTGCTGTGGTGTGACCTCAGCTTGTTTATATCTCCTGGGCCAGTAGTGAAAGTGTACAAGAAGGCTCCATCGACACCAAACAAATCCCCCCCCCCACCCACCTCCATGTGACCCGCCTGTTGTCCAGCTGCCAAGAATAGTGTTCTGTAAAAACAGTCTCCGTTATTGGCCGCATAAAGAAACATCTGCGATCCAGATAAACGGGGTGTTGAGATCACTCAGCTGAGCACATTTCTTGTCTCCTCGCTGCTCTCACAGGGGAAGTGGAGGATGTGAAAAATCAGTTAGATTTTATCTCTACCTTCCCATTTGGCTGTTGAGTGAACGGCTGGTTTATTATCCTTCAATGTTAGCTGCTGCTCTGAAAGCTCCTTATGAACTGGTGGGCAATTAATCAGTTTAATGTGCCTCATTATTTCTTTCCCATGCAATGCATCATTTTCACCTAAGTGTGTTCTTGCTCAATGCAAAGGATTCTGTGGTGCGCTGGTTGCCAGAGTTCCTTGTATATCAAGTTCTCAATCTTAATTGGTTGGGCTTTCAGATGCTGGGTACTTCCTCGAGAGGTGGGAATATTCCCTTCTTGGCCTTATTCCAATGGATAATAGTTCAGGCATCTGGACCATTGACAGAGCTCAGTGGGGAATTCAGGGTTGTCCTGTCTTTCGAAGAATGGTGGGAATGTCAAACTTTCAATCTCATGGAGTGGTTAAAGTTTACAGTGTGGGCACATTGATACTTGACTGGCATTTAAGGCCGGACAGGTATACGAGGGAGAAGAGAGTAGAGGATCACATGTACTCCGTGTAGTCACCTTGCCGACCACTTGCAGCTACCATTCAGGCAGGACGTACCTGAAGTCCCGTGCAGACAGGTTCAAGAACAGCTACTTCCCTTCAACCAGAGTAACGCACACAGAATGCTGGAGGAGCTCAGCAGATGAGGCAGCATCAATGGAGAGGAAGAGCCAGTTGACGCTTCAGACCAAGACCCTTCGTCAGGACTGGAAAGGAAGGGGCCAGCCAGAATAAGAAGGTGGAGGGGAGGGAGGTGAGGGAAAGGAGAACAAGCTAGAAGGTGATGGGTGAAGCCAGGTGAGGGGGAGGGAGGTGGGTGGGAGAGGGGGGATGAAGTGAGAAGCTGGGAGGTAGTAGGTGGAAAAGGTCGTCGTCATGGCTACCCCTCGAGGTCGAGGATGATGGTCTTCGTTCTGTTGATTTTCTTATGGGCTCTTAAGTGGCTTATGAGTCCAACCTTGGCTTTGAAAGTTCTTCCGCATTCAGGACAGGTAGTTCCAGATGGCAGATCGGGCTTTGGTTGTTGCTGCCTCTCTTTCCATTTTCTTCTCTTTTCTTCTAATTCTGCACATCTGTTGGCTTCGAAAGTTGCTGTTCCTTCTCGGATGATAGCTTGCCAGAGTTTCCTGTCCTTGGCATTGGTTTCCCAATTGTTGATGTCGATGTTACATTTCTTCATGTTGGCTTTTAAGATGTCTTTGAATCTCTTCTGTTGTCCACCTCTTTTACGTTTGCCTTCTTTAAGCTGGGAGTAGAAGGTTTGTTTCGGCAGACGTTCATCTTTCATCCGAACAACATGACCGCTCCATCTTAGTAGGTTCTTGGTTGGTGGAAAAGGTATTGGGCTGAAGAAAGAATCTGATAGTAGATGAGAGCGGATCATGGGAGAAAAGGAAGTAGGAGGGGCACCAGGAGGAAGTGAAAGGCAGGTGAGGAAGCTGGAGGAGGGAGTGGAAGAAGAGAGAAGGGACAGACACTCAGTTCTTGAACCAGCCGGCACAACCCTAATCACTAACTCAGCATAGCAACACAATGACAACTTTTGACCACTTCGCCCCACAATGAACTTTGGTTTTCTTTCATTCTTATCGAGTCATTTCTTGAAAAGTTGTGTCTGATGTCTGCTTAGTTTGTGGTTTTGTGTGGACGTTGTGTATCTGATGCTATCTGGCTGTGATGCTGCTACAAGTCAGCTTTTCACTGCGTGCACGTACCTGTGACGATAACCTCGACTTTGAAAGCCAGAAAGACTTGTTTCTGCACTGTACCTCTAAAGAAATAAATAGAAAGACTTTAGGAATATATCGGTGTTCTTAGGGTCTCACAACAGCGAAAGTCTTCAATTGTTATTTTTATCTTATTGTAACCTACAGTAATTTTTTTTAAACTGCATTTTTTTAAAAACTGTCTTGCTGCCACAAAACAACAAATTTCATGACATAATAATCCTGATTTTGATTTTCGCTCCTCTTGGCTTCTTCACATACTTAGTGCCGTAGATTTCAGATACTTGGGTGGGGGTTTTGGGAGAAATGTTCCCACTGGAGGAGTGATGCGGGTTGATGAAGTGGGGCGGATGGTAGACCACTGCCTCACTGCCTTTAGAGTGCTTGAGATGCTCGAACCTTTGTGGCAAGGGCCCGAGAGTGTGGAAGTGGGGTTCAATCTCTTGCCCTGTTGTGAAGAGCATGGAGTGAATGGACTACGGCTATCCTGTATGCCATCAATTTCTCGATTTTATTATCGATTCCGGTCTGGGTTTCAACTGAAACATTTCGACACTATAGCATTCCCTGGGTCTTTCGGTGTTAGGCATAGAAAATTTCCAGGAATACATCAATATTTTCAGGATTTCCGAGCAGAAAATGTCTTTGGATCTCAATGGCTTAAATTGTTAGAAGGAACTTTGTCTTCGGGGACTAAACCTTGTGGTTTGACCTAGGTCACAAAGAGCCAGCAAAGAGAAAACCTCAGTGCCCCTAGCCTGGCTTCACTTCAAACCCCGCTCACAGAAGTGAAAGGATAGTGCGTAACTCACTGCATCATCCACTTAATGGAATAGTTGTCTGACGGGAACATTGGGTGGAGTGCCAATGAATTCCTTGTATAGTTCAATGGAAAAACTTCAGACATATACAGAGGAGAGTTTAGACTGAGAAGTGTTTCTTGTGTAACCAAACTGACAGCCTGCACAATGACTGATATGTTATTGGGATTCCACAGACTGTAGCTACTTTGTAATGTTAATTGATGGAGGCATGGTACAAGGAGGCAGATTTCCTGGGATTCTTGAAAGATGATGCAGATATAATTAATTTCAGTTGTTCAGGGTTGGAGAAACTTTGAAAGGCAGCTAGAACACCAGGTGGCAGGGCCAGTGAATGCTGATCGATATAAACGCTTTGGACCCCTAACACCATGCACATCAAGTACGTCCACTGTACATATATACAGTGGCAAATGCATGTGCAGACACGTGCACAAACACTTTCTCTGTCTCTCTCGCTTGCTATCTCACTCTTTTACGCACACACTTTTTCTGTCTTGCTGTCTCTGTCAGTATTTCACACACACACAAACACTTCCTCTGTCTCTCTCGCTTGCTCTCTCTCTCTCTCACACACACACACACACACACACACACACACACACACACACACACACACTCACTCTCTCATGTATAAATGTAGCATACACACAAGTGCCCATACATACACAGCATACACCCACATGCACATAGCATACACAGTATACACACATACACTACTACTACTACGTCGACTCCAGCCTAGGGGGCCGGCGTCGGGCACGATGATGGACTCTCCACTTCTCCCTCTCCCTCATCGGTGTGTTCAGTTCATCTACATTAGCCGCGCTGCTGTCTTCTAGGAGCGTGTTGACCATAGTCTTGGGAGGACGCCCAGGGTTCATCCTCCCGTGCTTGGGCTCCCATATGATGACTAGGCTGGCAGGTAGCTCAGGGTGGCGTAGACAGTGCACACATACACATACGGTATAAAACAAGAGCATACACAAGCATACCTACTTTCACACATACAACGCACACAGTGTGCACAACATGTACGATACTCACGCGTGGTATGAAGGCATCCATCGGTCTCGAAGGGCAACAGGTGTTTTGGCACAGGAGTGATTCTCCAGGGACAAGCCTGGGCAGAAGGTATGGAGATCCTGGGATGCCCAGTCGTCAGGATCCCCCCCTCGGCCTCACCAGTGTCATCCAAAGGAAAATGAAGCAATACATTTGACCCCAGCTTGGCTGCAGGAGTTGCCGGAAGGATGTTCAATGACATCCAGCTGCCTCAGGGGCTCCACTCCGGATTTTCTGTCTGGATTTACTCCCGTAGCCTTTGTCCCTCCCGAGGCTGCCCACAAAGCAGTGGGGCTCGTTACCCATAGCTGGAGATCTGGTTCATGAGCACCTGGGCATGTCCATACGCCGGTGGCTTGCGTACTACGTTGTGCAGGGGCCAGACTTCCTCCCTGTCCTCTGTAGTTCAGCCGGGGTCTGAAAGGAGTTAAGTTTCTGTGTCTCGCCAGCGAGGAGGCGTTACAGGGGGCTTGCAATTGGAGAGGCGATGTATTGGCAGGGAGAGACTTGCACGTTCAGCTTTCCTTTCCGCAAGACTGCTAGCCAGCGGTGGAAGATGAAGGAGAGAGCGACGACCACTACCCGCCACACCACCACACTCAATGCGTCACAACAAACATTTGATGCAGGTGCACAGTGTATATGCACAATATACGTTTTCATGTGCAGATCCTATGCTTATAACACAAGTGCTCACACAGATCACATGCACCAGAAAGCATAAACCAGCAGTGTTCATGCACTATATACACATATATATAACATACACACAGAGTATATATGCTGATAAATGCACATCATGCAAGGACAGTGCACATACACAATATAAAACACAAGTATAAACTCTGCATACCACTCACAGGTATAAGTCTACTGTACATGTATGCAATCAATATGCACTCAACACATTGGATTCCAGTTAATTCGGACACATTGGGACCAGTACATTTTGGCCCAATTAACCGGCTGCCCAATTAGCCAAAGTTTCATGGAAATAGTTACGGAGTATAAAGAAGACAAACTACCGTTTAACTGAGTAACAATTGATGTATTTAAATTAAATACAGAACAATTTAGAACAATGCCAATACCTTTACAGTACTATGAAACAGTGTATTGGTTCCTTAACAGTTATTGACGAGGGAATTCATCTGTCGTGTTCTTTTGATTGACTGCAAATGAACCAAATCAGTGCAGACACCTATTGCAGATAATGGACTGCCTTCATACAATGCTTTACACCAGGGGTTCCCACCCTGGATCCATGGACCCCTTGCTTAATGATATTGGTCCATGTCATAAAAAAGGTTAGGAACACCTGTCTTAGAAGATTGCATCCTCCAAATCTTCATTTCCATTGTAGCATTCAAGATTATTGTACTGTATTACCTTCAAATCCGTCATAATTCCTGACTCGTTGAAGGAGTGAAATTGTTTCATTTTCACTCCCTGCCCTTTCTGGCATCTCCAAGTCTGAGTGCTTGAAACCACAGTGAGCAAAACAGTTCCGAATTGTCTTACTGCTTATTTCTAAAGTCACGGATTTTTGAAGACAAACACACACAACAGACACTATTAAAAAAAAGTTTGCCCTGAGCACCGAGTAGTGTCTAACAACCATGATAGTGCACGTGTTTGACACTGGTTAGAAACTGTTCAGCAACAGTCTCCTGCTCCAACTGAGCATCGTAGTGTCCCAATTAAGCAAAGGGAATCCTGGTTATTTTCTCAGTGTAGTTTTTGTTCTTTAAGCTTTGTCCCAGATAAATGGCTGCCCTGATTATCTGGCAGTCCAATTAACTGGAATCTACTGTGTATGCATACATAACGTATTCAATATGTTTGCACAAAGAAAAACGTGCTCCATTGGCAGTTGTGTGAAGGAATCCTGTGTGGATGTTCAGCGCCTAGCCTGTACTGTGCAAACTATTCATTATGCAGACCGTAAGATGTAGGAGCAGATTTCGGCTATTTGGTCCAACGAGTCTGCTCTGCCCTTCAATCATGGCTGATTTGTTATCCCTCTCAACCCCAATCTTCTCTCTTCTCCCCATACCTTTTAACAATATTACTCATTAAGAATATATGAACCTCTGCTTTAAATATATTTGGGCTCCACATCCAACTGTGGCTATGAATTCCACAGATTCGCCACCCTCTGGCTAAAGAAATTTCCCTTCATGTCTGTTGTAAAGGGACGTCTTTCCATGAAGCCACCTACGGCTGGATATTCTTCCTAGTGGAGCCATCCCAATGTAATTTATGTTGTTCACTGGGGGGCAAATCCTTAAAATAAAATGTAATTACCAACCGTATCACTGAGGGACACATTCAAACCAATACAGGCAAGCCCTGTGTTACATCCATTCGAATTCCGGAAATTTGTCCTTAGAGAATTTACAAATCATGACTCAAAACATTTGAGATACAGAATAAAATTCACTCTTGCAGAATTTATGTGGGAAAAGTACTGTAGGGTTTTAAAAAAAAGTACAAAATTACTTTCTTTTTGACTTGCGTTTCTTGTTGCACGTGGGGGTGACGCTGTTTCGCGTTACGGAAAGCTGTGGTGTGGATCACTTTCCAGGAGGGCAACCTCGCCACATGCAGGTGTCGCCTGTGAAGAGTACGGTTGGGGTTCTCGTTTACTGCAAACTGCTGGGATTGCCTGTTTAAAGCGAGTTTGTCCTTGCAAGGAGCTTAGTCCATGTTTAATCAGCTGGATACCTTACCTGCTTTGCATGAATATTGCTGATGACCTAATAATGTATCGGGCTGTGGCAGCACTGCTCTGAGGGATTGACGCTGTTATTTGTTTTTGAAACCACTGTGAGATTGAGTGCTGTTGACTTTCAGCAGCTGTTTACAGTGATTCAAGATGCTGATAGCAGGACTGGCTTCAATTTCACATTCAGTTCAAACAGATGTCATGTAAGAAGTGCTCAGTGTTTTTGCATTGGGGCATAGCAAGAAAGGGGAGACCATTCAGCCCCTCAGTCCAGATGTGCCACTGAGTTGGCTGTCACTGTGTGGTTCAGCATGAGTTGTGGTAACTCTTATTTGCATTGCTTTTCAAAAATGAAAGCATAATTTAAAACATAACCCTCTGCCAGGCTCTGCTGAGCTTTGAATAAAGAGTTTTCTAGATTTGGGGCACTTGCAAGCTGGGTTTGACACCTGCCGCTGTCTGTAAGGGGTTTGTATATCATCTGGGTGCTCCGATTTCCACCACGTTCCAAAGACATACAGGTTAGTTGGTTAAATGGGCCCATGGGTGCAATTGGGTGGCCTGGGCTTGTTGAGATGGAGGGGCCTGTATCTATGTGTCCTCTATCTGTAACTACAAAAACTAAATTTTTATGAAGAAATTAAGAAATGCTTCCTTAGATAATCGCTACCTACCAAACTCTAATCTTAAGGTTATCCCCTCATTCCTTTGACTCTAGTTTCAGAAGCAAGAGTTGGTGTCCATTCATTCTTCCAACTCCTGTCATCTTAAGACACCACTCAGTACCACAGTGTCATTGTCATTATGTGCCGTGCCATATGACATGGCGATCATGGTCTCCGTGACCATGATTGTTTCTGGTAACTTTGTCTGCAGAACTGGTTTATCACTGTTTTCTCTTGGGCAGTGTTTGTACAAAACAGGTGACCCCAACTATTATCAATACTCTGTAAAGAGATCGTGTGCCTGGCGTCAGTGGTCACATAACCAGGACTTGTGATATGCACCAGCTGCTCATTCGACCATCCACCACCTGCTCCCATGGCTTCACATGACCTGATTAGGGAGCTAAGCAGGTGCTACACCTTGCCCAAGGGTGACCTGCAGGCTAGCAGAGGGAAGGAGTGCCTTACACCTCCTTTGGTAGAGACGTATCTCCAACCCGACACTCAACCACAGGGTACACAAGACAATTATACATTATTCTTAATATTATTTCCTCCCTTCATTGAAACATAACCAAAGGTGAATTTTATACTGGAAATATTGTCCAAATGTGTAACACTATTGTGATATTGTGTGCTTTCTGGCTGCTTCATTTCAAGAAGGACGTGGAGGCTTTGCAAGGGGTTTACCAGCATGCTGCATGGATTAGAGAGTATGAGCTATGAGGAGAGGTTGGAATGATTTGGGTTGTTTTCACTGGAGTGTTAGAGGCTGGGGGAAGAACTGAGAGGAGAATGGGGTTGAGAAAGAAAAGAAATCAGCCATAGTCTTATGGTGGAGCAGATTCAATTGGCTGAATGGCCTAAGTCTTATAGTCTTCATTTCCATTGGCCCAATTCATTAGTTGGACAGGGGAGGGGGACTGAGGGAGGTGAAGGGGGAAAGTTGGCCAGTGCAGTAGTTCCAGGGAGTTCCTCTAAGAGCAGCTCAAGGCTCCGCCTGCCTCCTTTGGAGGGAAGGACGTTGAATGTGGGGTTGCTGGAACTTGAGAGAATAGGGGGCAGGGATAAGTTAAAATAAATTAATTTATCATTATTAATCTGACAGTTACTGGCTCAAGCACATATGAGGCACAGTCATACCCAACAGAGCGTTGACAGTTCTGCTGCACTATATAAAGCTCATGTTAAGTACTTCAAACATGCACCAGTGTTGGCAACAGGTAAAGGTGTTTAAATCAAAAAATATTCCCATGGAGCTGGGCTTCCATGTTCTGAACTCATTTCCTCCCAATCCCAGCTGCCCAGAACTAGTTACTCCTGTCACTTGACCCAGAGAGGCTAAAGCAACATCCCCCTGAGAGAAGAGACCAGCTTGTTTAAAGCTCTGAAGAGCAAACTGTGAAAGAGCACCTCAAGTGGCTTGTGAATCGGGAACAAACAAGATTAAAATTAGCGTAGGTATCCTCAAACTGCGACCGAGGGGATGTCAGAACATAGAATACAGAACTATAGCTGGTGAGTTAGGCCACATTTTAAGAACTTAGAAAAATCAAAAGAAAACTGGGTGCCTTTACACAGGAGCAACAAATAAGGTGATGGAAGAACTCAGCGGGTGGACAGCATCTGCGGAGGGAAATGGACAGTTGACGTTTTGGATTGAGACCCTTCATGGTGCCAGATTGAAGGTCTCGACTTGAAATAGTCATCGTCTGTTCCCCTCTGTCGATGCTACCTCACTTCCTGAGTTACTCCCAACGTCTTGCTTCTTGCTCTAGATTCCAGCGTCTTCAGTCTGCCATTATTGTGGCTTTGCTGTGACATCCCCGAGTGGCTTACAGACAGCAAAGTACTCATGTGCAGTCACTGTTATAATGTGGGGAATTTGTCAGTCAGATTGTGCATGGCAAGGTTCAACAAACAACTCAAAATGGCAAGCTTCGTTGATGTCGATTGGGAAATGATAGGTGGTCCGGCCCTGGAGGAGTAACTGTCCACTCTTCAGGACAAAGCC
Source organism: Mobula hypostoma (assembly GCF_963921235.1). Taxonomy (NCBI): domain Eukaryota; kingdom Metazoa; phylum Chordata; class Chondrichthyes; order Myliobatiformes; family Myliobatidae; genus Mobula; species Mobula hypostoma. The sequence continues at coordinate 17,524,033 of NC_086104.1, read as the reverse complement.
ATCTGATCTTCTGAATCCCAGCCGAGAGCAGGGAGAGGATGGGCGTGGCCTTGGCAAACGATCGCATATGAAAGGCAGTGCTGCAGCCTTCCTGTGGTATGTTAGCCTCAGTGCATTGCAAATTATTCCTTGTGCATGCAACGGCTTTGTTTTCATTCTCCCTCATTCTTTTGGCAATCTGCCTGCATTGTGTGAGAGAGGAGTCACTCTGATGTTCTAAGTCTCCATTTCACCTTTGGCTCGTAGGGGGACTGGAACCCTCAACATTTCAGTCAGAGCTGAGGCTGCTGATCATATGGTACCACATTCAGCATCAGCCCATGGGCCTGAGACCTTCTTGTAAGTGCCCTCCATCCTTGGCCCTCTGGTCCAAAACATTCTGCAGAATTTTACCAAGTCTTTAATTTCATCCCTCCACCATCAAGTTCAAAGTTTAAAGTACATTTATTATCAAAGTATGTATACTTTATATAGTCTTGAGATTCATCCCCTTGCTGGCTGCCACAAAACAAAGAAACCCAATAGAACCCATTTTTTTTAAAAAGACCATCAAACACCTGAGGTGCAGAAAAAACAAATCGTCCAAACAACAGAAACTCCAACGTAACAGTATTCAATCTGAAAATGGGAAAATTTGGGGTGAAATATGCCCTTGTGTTCAACTTTGATCCTGCAATTCATCCACTGATCCTTTCCCGCCACAGATGCTGCCTGACCCGCTGAGTTTCGCCACCATTTTGTTTGTTGTCCCTGTTTGAAGCCACCTTGTTTTTATTTCTTCCCTGGATTTTCTTGAAATTGTTCTTAAAATTCAAAATTGAATTTCAGAGGAAGAGGTCCATGTGCTTCCTGAACTACTGTAGCCCACGTCAACTGCATGGGTTCCTACTCTGGGAGCCCTGGTTAATATCGTGGTCTCCTTCCTGTGACGTGTTTGCCTAGGGCAGAAATTTTGTGAGCAGTGCGAATCACTATTTTGTGTCTGCAATGGTTTCTTTTGGCCTTCTACCTGCATTGTGTGAGACAGGGGACGTTCCTGAAGTTTGCTCTAAGCCTTGTCACCTTGCCAGAAGCTCTAGTGGCAACAGATGCTCAGTTAGCCTGCTTCCATGGCAACCTGAACAAAATGTTACCATAGAGATGAAAGGTCAAAAGTGAAGCATGGAAACTAGGGTCCTAATGTTTCCTTGGAGATACTTAAACTATTCAACAGCTGTTTTTTTTTTCAGCAGTGGGTTTTTTTATGTCTTTTATGGATGTTCAATATTAATGATAATTCCATTTTTTTGCTGAATAGGGAATACTTTACCATTATTCAGACATATTTATTGTTATATTTACCCATATTGTCCATAAAATTGATTTGTTAATCTGCCACACTTCAATAAGGGAGATCTTTTCCCTCTGCCAATAGACTTCAGTGCAGTTTTTTGTTCTTTTCTCAGAGTGAAAGGTTATTGCACCAACCATAATGAAAGTAGGAAGAATTTGTTGAAAATCATTGGAAGGATATTCAGTCCTTCCTGTTATCTGCTAGGTACCACTGCAGTCCCCCAAGTGCACTCATCAATAATTATTATTGACGAAGCTTCTTATATATGTATGCCGTCACAATGAACGAGTGATGTTCTGTAAACATAGACTAATGTCACATATTTCCCACCCCCTTCCCTCTATCTCATGGTCTACTGTCCTCTTCTATCAGATTGCTTCTTTATCAGCCATTTGCCAACCCTACCTGTCATGTCCCAGCTTCTCACATTCTTCCTTTTCCCCCCTTCCCCGCCCGCCCACCTTCCCCCTTTCACCTGGATTCACCTATCCTTTGCCAGCTATCGTGCTTTTTCAACCTGTCACACCCTCCCCCCCCCATTCTAGCTTCTGCCCAATTTTACCATTATTTAGACATAATTATTGTTATATTTATCCATGTTGCCCTGCCCATAAAATTGATTTGTTAGTCTGCCACACTTCAGCAAGGGAGACCTTTTCTTTCTGCCAATAGTCTTCTGATAGTGATGGATTATTACAGCAGCAATGCTTGTCCCGTGATTAGGCTCGGGTTAAATCGGTGGGTTGTTGAGTGGCACGGGTCAGTGGGCTGGAAGGGCCCGTTTCTTGCTGTATCTCTAAATAAATAATGAAAATATTGTCTTTTGCGCACCGGTTGTCACCCTGCTGGTGCGGTCCTGAACCGATTCTGTTATGGCTATTGCATTTATTGTGTATGGCTGCTAGAAAATGAATTTCAGGGTTGCATGGTACTGTATTTGTCAAGTGGGGCAGAGAGCGAGATTGTAGATCTGGCGGAAGCAAAGGATATGGGAATGGTGAGGGTGGAGGGGTGTGGGCCAGGTGGCAGAGAAAAAGTGCCAGGGCAGAGGGTGGCACGGGTGCAGACACACCCAGCCCTGAGAAAACAGGCAAGGTCATTTGATTCTAAACAATTGGTTTATTGATCATTACAGAATGTCTCTCTGGTGCTTCACACTCCCTCCCCTCTCCCTTCCCCTTTTCCCAACCATGATTCCCCTCTCCCTGCCCCCTTCCCACACTCAGTCCACAATGGAGACCCATATCAGAACCAGGTTTATCTTCATTCACGTCATGAATTTTGCGGCAGCAGTACAGTGCAATGCCTAAAATTACCACAGTACTGTGCAAGGTCTTAGGCACCCTAGCTGTGTATACTGTATGTGCCTAAGACTTTTGCACGGGACTGTACATGGTGACATATATGTACTTGGATAATAAATTTACTTTGAAGTTTATTACCAGTCCTGATGAAGAGTCTTGGCTCAAAACATTGACTGTCCATTTTCGTCCACGGATGCTGCCTGACCTGCTAAGTTTCTCCAGCATTTTGTGTTCTTTTTCCCACTCAGGGTAGTGTTGTTTAGCAGTAGCACCAATAAGCAGCCTGGTTTGACATGGATACTCATTAATGAAAATCAACAAAATCCAAAGTAAACACAGAGCATATTGGAAATACACAGAGATTCACAGGATGCTGGATACCTTGAGCAACATACAGAAAATGCTGGAGGAATTCAGCAGGTCAGGCAGCGTCTATGGAGGGGAATTGACAATCGAGGTTTGGGCTGATACTCTTTATTGGGGCTGGAAAGCAAAGGGGTATAGAAGCCAGAATATGGGGGTGGGGGGAGGGAAAGAGGTACAAACTAACAGGTGATAGGTGAAACCAGGTGAGGGGGAAGTGGGGGGAGGAGGGTGGGAGGAAAGTGAAGTGAGAAGCTGGGAGGTGCTGGGTGAAAGAGGTAAAAGGCCGACGAAGACTAGGCGAGGACTATGGATTAAAGAGAAGGAGGAGGAGAACCAAAGGGAATTGATGGCACATAAGGAGAGGGAAGGGGTGAGAGTGCAACCGTAGTATGAATGGAAAAAGAGAGATGGGGAGTGCAGAGTAATTATTGGGTAGGATCCCATTGGAGATGGTGGAAGTTGCAGAGAATAATATGCTGGATATGGAGGTGTGGTAGCTAAGATAAGGGGAACCCTATTCGTGTTGTGATGGTGGGAGAATGAAGTGGGAGCAGATGCGTGGGAAATAGAGGAAATGCAGGTGAAGACAGCTTCGAAGCTGGTGGAAGTGAAACCCCAGATGTTCTAGAACTGTAGGCCTCACCTTGAGAGCAGATGCAGCAGAGGTGAAGGGAATAGCATATTTACAAGTGACAGAGTCGGAATTTGAATTTATTTAAATCTTACATCCGTCCCACAATGTGAGAGAGTAAAAATCTTTGCATTATGGATCTGCCACAAGGTACAGACATGTGAATTTATAAGTCTAATGGCTTGTGGAAAGAAGATGTCCCATATCCTGTTGGTCCTGGCTTTAATGCTGCGGTAGCGTTTGCCTGACGGAAGCAGCTGAAGCAGTTTATAGCTGGGGTGACTGGTGACCCTGATGATCTTCCAGGCCTTCTCTCTGCACCTGCTGCTGTAAATGTCCTCAACGGAGGAACGTTCACATCCACAGATGCACTGGTCTGTCTGTACCACTCTCCGCAGTGCCCAGTGATGAAGGTTGGTGCGGTTCCCGTACCAGGCGATGATACAGCCAGCCAGGATGCTGAAGTGGTATAGTCAAGATAACTGCGAGAGTCAGTGGGTTTGTTTAAGATGTCAGTAAATACTCTTGTCTCCAGAGATGGAGACAGAATCAAGAAAGGGGAGAGGTGTCAGGGATGTACCAAATAAACTCAAGGGCAGGGTAGAAGTTGGCGACAAAGATGATGAATTTGACAAGCTCAGCAAGGGTGCAAGAAGCAACACCAAAGCAGACATCAGTGTAGTGGAGGAAGAGTTGAGGAGCTTTACCCATGTAGGCTCAGAACACGGAATGTTCCTCGTAGCCGACAAAAAGGCAGGCACAGCTAAAACCCATATGAGTACCCATGGCTACACATTTGGTTTGGAAAAAACTGAAATTGCTGAGGGTGAAAACAAGTTCCTGCAGATGTAGAAGGATGGTGCTGGAGAGGAACTGGTTAGCTCTATGTCTAGAAAGAGGCAGAGAGCTTTATGGTCTTCTTGACTGGGGATAGAAGTGTATTGGGGCTGGACATCCATGGTGAAAATGAGGTGATCGTGGCCACGGAACTGTAAGTGATTGAAGTGATAGAGAACATGTGAAGTGTCACAGATGTAGCAGGAAGGGACTGAACCAAGAGGGGTGAAATGGAGTCGAGGTATGTAGACACGAGTTCAGTGGGGCAGGAGCAGGCAGAAACAGTGGACCTACCAGAACAGTTAGGTATGTGGATCTTGGGCTCGGAGGTACAGTAGAAGTAAGCAGTGTGAGGAATTGAAACTGTTAAGCTGGTTGCAGTGGATGGGAGCCCTCCAAAGTCAGTGAGGTTGCTGACGAAGGGTGGGGCAATAGTTGGTGCTCCTTAGTGGGGTCCTTTTAAAAGGATAAGGAAGAGGAGGTGTCTGAGAGCTACCAACTGACCTCAGCAAGGTACGGGGCAGTTCACCAGACTACAGAAGCACCCAGCTTTGCCTGCAGGTTTGATCACAAACACAAGACAACCTGCAGATGCTGGAGATCCAGAGCAATATACACAAAATGCTGGAGGAACTCAGCAGGCCAGGTAGCATCTATGGAAAAAAGTACAGTCAACGTTTCGAGTCAAGACCCTTCATCAGTACAGAAAAGGAAGGGGAAAAGTCAGAGTAAGGAGGTGGGGGGGAGGGGAGGAAGAAGTACAAGGTGGCAGGTGATGCGTGAAACCAGGAGAGGGGGAGGGTTGAAGGAAAGAGCTGGAAAGTTGATCGGTGCAAGAGATAAAGGGCTGGATGAGGGGGAATCTGACAGGAGAGGAGAGGGTATAAGACCATGGAAGAAAGGCAAGGGGGAGGAGCACCAGAGGGAGGTGATAGGCAGGCAAGAGAGGGAAACAGGAATGGGAAATGGTGAAGGGGGGGCAATTACTAGAAGTTCAAGAAATCGATATTCATGCCATCTGCAGGTTTTTGTGATGTTTGATGGTGGGTTTGGCATTGATGCGAAGAGAGTGGAGGGCAATGTTTTTGAATGGTAGCGTGGAGTAGTGAAGTCGACAGTTGATGTCTCATCACAGTTAGAGCCAAAGACATTCAGAATGGGCCGAAGGCTAGAACAGGGTGTCCATGAAAAGGAGGGTGGTTTTAAGTTGTAGACAGAGTGAATATCTCTGATGGGGTTGCCTTGGGGATAAAGAGTTAATGAGGTGACCTTGTTGCTAGATTAATGAGAGTAATTAGAGAGACAACAAGCGAGTCAGAGCTCTGAAATGCAGGTCAGAACTGCAGGAGATCAGTAGTTTCAGTAGAGAGAAGAAAAGGAAGAGACACTGATGAATAAGATGCAGCAGAACTGGAAGTTCAGATGCAAGCAGAGAAAATAAAGTCGTCTGAAATTGTTGATTTCAGTATGTGCCCAGAGGGCTGCCACAATACCCATTATGGTTTCGGTATGCCTTGTGCCTTTTCATTAAGCATGCTGCGCTGTTTATTATGGTGCACATATTACAGACAAACCCATTTTTTACTTGCCATAATTCTAATTTTTATATAATGCTAATTTTTTTGCAATTAATTCAGTTTACAAGTTGCTTTTGTTGCCCAAAGATTCCCCCCCACCCGCCACCCCTTCTTTTTGCAAATCCAAAGAAAATGGCAAGTGCAAGATAGGAATTAAAACAAATCGCTGGAGATTTGGATTGAAATAGAAATTGCTGGAAGCACTCAGCAGGTCAGGCTGGATCTGTGGAGAGTTAACGTTTCAGGTCAAAGGAACTGGGAACGTGACTAAACGACTTAGTGCAGAGAGAGAGTGGAGGAGGAACGGATAGGACAAAGGGAGTATGTCTGATAGGATGATTCAAGATTCAAAGTGCATTTATTATCAAAGAATTATACAACCTTGAGGTGTTTGTTTACAGCAGTCAGGATGCTCAACCAACCCAAATATTTATTGATGACCGACAAAGAATTTATGTTGACACTGTAACTTCATAAATAAAAAAAGAGAAAAGTTATGGGGTTGGATCTGGTTAATAAATGAATGAATTAGAGATAAAGCAGGAAACAAAGAAAAGGGTCAGCTGTCTTTGCATTATTCACTTGCCAGTCCAAATCCGTCACTTGTGGGATAATAATATTGTGGGTGAGTGTGGCTGAAGTGATTGATCTTAGACAACTCGTGTAGTGTAACGGTTTCAGGATTCTATGACTGGATGGCTCTGTGCCTGTAACCACAATAGTGGGCTTCACGGCCTTCTCAGAGTGCCTGTCTAGTGTTATCGCAGCTCAGTCACATTACAAACCCAGCCTGGGCCCGATGGTCAGGAGCTAGGAGTTCACATCCCACGCCAGCAGCTGAGGGAATTTAAGCCTGCATCAAATAACAGTAGTATCTGTACAAACTCAGAAGCTACTTGTTACCGGTTAGTAGGTTAATCGGTCATTGTAAATTGTAGGCTGGCGTTGAAACAGGTAGATTGTGGGTGGTGTGGTTTGTTGGGCTGGAGGGGCCTGTTCCGCACTGTATCTCTAAACTTTAGAGTCTAAAGAAAACATTAGTCTTTAGTCTTTTCTTTCTACCTAGTCCCACCAACCTGCACCCAGACCATAGTTCTCCATACCACCTCTTATCCAAATTTTTCTCAAATGTTACATCTCAGCCACAACCACCACTTCCACTGGCCTGCATGCCTTCACCCTATCAAGACTGCTCATAATTTTGTATACCTCTATACTATCTCCCCTCATTCTCCAGCACTCCCAGGAATAACGTCCTAACCTATTCAACCTTTCCCTATAACTCAAGCCCTCAGTTCCCATGAATATCATTGTAAATTTTCTCTGCATTGGTAATTAATGGTGATCAATAAGTATTTATGTTGTCACTCTGACTTCATAAGTAACACGGAGAAGTTATAGGCGTTGGGGTAGAGTGCCTGGGACTGACACTGTCTGTCCTCCAGTGGCTTACACTTGGTCTGGATCTGCTGTGGTCTCTACCTGGCATGTGTAATGGAATTGCTAAATTTGCCAAAGGCTCTTTATGGAGCCCTGGGGCAGTGAATTAATGCAGGTCTTTAATTAAAGCACCACAAGAGCACCATAAGTTTGAGGAAACAATGGTCTCAGAGAAAATGTGACAGTGCTGCCAGATTCTATTAAAGCATGAAGCTCCCTTTCAAAGTGCATCCTCATCAAAGACCTGATGGTTGAACGGCAGCTTATGGCACTGTCATACCGGAGGGTATAAATTACTGGTTTACTCCTGCTTCAGGAGCAGCTACACAAAGAGTGAGACCCCTGAAGGACAATAGGGTAACTTATGTGTCAAGTCAGGCGTCCTAAATCATCTGTATTCACCCTGGAGAAGGACACGGAAGATAGTGAGTTCGGGACAGGATACGTGGATAATCTGAATCTGTTTAGTACAAGGAAGGAAGAGATACCAGGTATCATGGGACACCTGAAGACCTGCACTCAATGTTTTAGGAACCCTCAGATTTTTGAATGGTCCATGAACCCACAAACCATACCTCATTATTCCTCTTTCGCACTGCTAGTTTATTGCCTTGCAACATACTGCTACCACACAGCAGTAAAATGTCACAACATACACCAGGGATAATGAACCTGATTCTGCAGGGTTGATAAATTCACAGGGTCTGGTGAGATCTGTCCCAGGTTACTCTGGGGTGGGGCGGGGAATGAAGGTTGAAGAAAGCTGAGGTCTTGACAGAGATTTTTCCATCTCATAAGGTGCCAGAAGACTAGAGATTAATTTACGTTAATCCCATATTTAGGAAGGACAGCAGGAACAAGCTGCATAACTACAAAATGGGAGAAGAGCTGCATCAATCACTTGTTTCCTAATTTGAGTATATTGTGGAGAAGACATTTGATGAAGGCAGGACAGCAATGGGTTGTCTATATGAACTTCAGTAAGGTGTTTGATAAGGTCCCACATGATAACCTGGTGCAAAAGCTTAAGCAAGCTGGTCATTTGGATCCACTGTCGTCATGGTGATAGGAGACAGAGGGCAATGATGGAAGAGTGGTTTCTGATTTGGATGTCCATGATCACTAGATTGCTGCTGGGACCTTTGTTGTATTTCCATTATAGACGTGAATGCAGGAGTGTGTTTGCAGATGACAGGAAATCGGGTGGAAATTTGGATAGCAAGGAAGGTTGTCCAAGCATGCAACAGGATATAAATCACATGGACGGTTGGGCAGAGTATTGGCAGACCGAATTTAATGCTAAGGAGGGCAAGGTGATGCACTTTGAGAAGTCAAAGAGGGGCAGGACACATACAGTAAATGGTAAGGCACTAAGCAATGTCAATAAACAGATCCACTTTGAGGCTGAGATTCACAGTGTTCCGTAAGTGGCAAAGCGGGTATCTGGGTGGTGAAGGCATTTGGCATGTTTGCCATCATGGCTCAGGGAGTAGGATATCAAAGTTTGGGTGTTAGGTTCAATTTTACAAAATACTAATTTGACTGGACTTGGCACATTGTGTGCATTTCTGGAAGATTACTGGGGAGAAAAGATCCATGAGGATGTCGGCGGACTGAAGCTGGTGTGTTACAATAGATTGGATCGGCTGAGACTATTTCCTGTGGAGCGAGGAGGCGGAGAGGTGACCTGATATTTAATTATCAAACTTCAAGAGGCAGATAGAATCTTTTTCCCAGGTTAGAGGTCTCAGAAACAAAAGGGTAGAGTTTTAAGGTTGAAGAGAAACAAGAATTAAAGAGGATTAGAGGGGAAGGTTTTTACAGAGTGGTTACTAATCTGGAACTTGTTGTGAGAGGAGCTGGTAAAATCAAATACAATCATTCCGCTTAAGAAATGTTTAGTTGGGCATTTATACAGGGGAGGATATGAACCTAATGCGATACCTTGGCACCTCGCTAAGTGGTTAGTGCCCACTGTTACAGCTCTGGGGGTTCCGGAGTTGAATTCCAGTGCCACCTGCAAGGAGTTTGTACTGTACATACACCCCATGAAAGGTGGGGGTTTCCCTAGGTGTTCCGGTTTACTCCCACAGTCCAAAGTTAGTATGAACATTATGTAAGACAAGCTTTTCACTGTACATGAAGTAAGATTCTGATTCCACTTTCCTTCTGGCCATGGTTATCAATGAGCCTCTATCCCGTTTCCTAATTCAGTACATCCCTAATTCCATTTCAACACGCACCTTGTTTCCTGCATACCATCCCTCGCCATCTTACTCCTGCTGTGTTAGTTTCTTCTCTTGGCAATGCTGTGTACTCTCTGCCTATGTGTCTCATAATGCTCCATTGTTTGGCACCCCTGAGGAAGCTCACTTGCCCTTCCCACTTTACCTGGAGCCTTGAAGGACTTAGTTCTATTTGCGGCCGGCGGAGTCACAGTAAGCTCCTTAAGGTAGCTCGGTAGTTAAGTTATTGTGCTACTGACAACAAGCCGGGAACATTAATCACTGGAATTTTTGATCCAGGGTGGCTGTGGAAACTCAGTCACTGACTATATTCACGATGGAGATTGATAGCTATTGTGTTACTTAGATAATAAAGGCATATGGGGTTAGGACAGGAAAGTGAGGTGAAAGATCGGCCTTGATCACCCGGCTTTAAGAAGGATGTTATTAAACTGGAAAGAGTGCAGAAAAGAATTACAAGAGTATTATGAGGGTTTGAGGGACTAAATTAGAGGGAGAGGCGGAGAGTTTAGGGTATTTTACATTGGAGTGTAGGAGATTCGGGTGATCTTATAGAGCAGGAGTTTCCAACTATCTTTATGCCAGGGACCAATACCATTAAGCAAGGGGTCTGTGTACCCTGGTTGGGAACCCCTGTTTTAGAGATATATAACATTATAAAGAGCATAGATAGGATGAATGTACTCAATCTTTTTACCAACTAGAGGGCATAGGTTTAAGATAAAAGAGGAAAGATTTAATAGAACTTGAGAGGCAAATTCTTCACACAGCATTTAAAGAGTCATGGAGCGTGACAGCACATAAACAGGCCCTTCAGCCCATCTAGTCCATGCCAAACTGTTATTCTGCTTAGTCCCAGCAGCTCTTGTGGGCGCGTGGCCAAGTGGTTAAGGCATTGGACTAGCGACCTAAAGGTTGTGAGTTCGAGCCCCAGCCGAGGCAAAGTGTGTTGTGTCCTTGAGCAAGGCACTTAATCGCACATTGCTCTGCGACGACACCGGTGCCAAACTGTGTGGGTCCTAATGCCCTTTCCTTGGACAACGTTGGTGTCGTGGAGAGGGAAGACTTGCAGCATGGGCAACTGCTGGTCTTCCATACAACCTTGCCCAGGCCTGCGCCCTGGAGAGTGAAGACTTTCCAGGTGCAGATCCATGGTCTCACAAGACTAACAAATGCCCATCAGCTCCCGCCCGTACCATAGCCCTCTACATTCCACTGATCCAGGACCTTCATCCAGATTTCTCTTACATTTTGAAATCAAACCTGCACCCACCACTTATGCTGGCAGCTCATTACACACTCGCACCACTCTCTGAGTGAAGAAGTCCCCCTCAGATTCCCCTTAAATATTTCACCTTTCACCTCTGACCTCTCGTTCTCGTCTCACCCAACCTCAATGGAAAAAGCCTGCTTGTATTTACCCTATCTATACCCTTGATAATTTTATATACCTCTATCAAATATCCCCTCATTCTCACATGCTGTAGGAAATAAAGTCCTAACCAATTCACTCTCCCCCTATAACTCAGGTCCTCATGTCCCAGAAACATTCTTGTGAAGGGATGATATATGGAAATTGTTATGTGGAAAGATCTGCCACAGTAAGTTGCTGAGGCAGCCTCAATAGCACCATTTAGAAGAAACTTGGACAGATATATTGAGACATATAAGATTATTAAGGGATTGGACAAGATAGAGGCAGGAAATATGTTCCAGATGCTGGGAGAGTCCAGTACCAGAGGGCATGGTTTAAGAATAAGGGGTAGGTCATTTAGGACAGAGTTGAGGAGGAACAACTTCTCCCAGAGAGTTGTGGAGGTGTGGAACGTGCTGCCTCAGAAGGCAGTGGAGGCCAATTCTCTGGCTGCTTTCGTCTAGATAGGTATCTTATGGATAGGGGAATCAAGGGTTATGCGGACAAGGCAGGAACCAGGTATTGATAGTAGATGATCAGCCATGATCTCAGAATGGCGGTGCAGGCTCAAAGGGCCGAATGGTCTACTTCTGCACCTATTGTCTATTGTCTATTGTCTATATATTGTGTAAAAGCCTTAGACACGTACATATAGCCTAAGACTTGGGATAGGTACATGGATACTAGGGATACGGAGGGCTGTGGGCCTGGTGCAGATTGTTGGGAGTAGGCACTTTAAATGGTTTTCAGCACGGACTAGAAGGGCCGAAGGGTCTGTTTCTGTGCTGTACTTCACTATGTTTCTGTGACTTTTGCACAGTACTGTATTTGTCAAGTGAGATTGTAAATCTGGCTGGAGCAAAGGATGTTGGGAATGGTGAGGGTGGAGCGCCATGGGAGGGGTGTGGGACAGGTGGCAGAGAAGCAGTGGTGGGGATGGAGGGGGGATGGAGGGTGGATGGCGTGGGTGCAGACACGCCTAACTCTGAGACACCTTAAACACCAGGCAAAGGTCGTTTGATTCCAAACAGTTAGTTTATTCATCATTACAGAATGTCTCTCTGATGCTTCCTGCTCCCTTCCCCTTTTCCCAACCATGATTCCCCTCTCCCTGCCCCCTTCCCACTCCCAGTCCACAACAGAGACCCATGTCAGGATCAGGTTTATCATCACTCATATAAGTCATGATTTTTTTTTGTGTTGCAGCAGTGCAGAGCAATACATAATGTTACTACGGTGCTGTGCAGGAGTCTGAGGCACCCTAGCTTTATATATGTGCCTAAGCCTTGCACAGTGCTGTATCTGGATTGGAAATTTGAGAAGGTTATGGGCCAAAAGCTGGCAAATTGGATCAGCTTGAGTGGCTATCTTGGTCGGCTTGGATTAGATGAGCCAACAGACTCGTTTCCGTGTTGTATGACTCCAGTGCCTCCGTGATCATATCAAATGGCAAGGCAGGCCTGAGGGGCTGAATGGCCTCCTCCTGCTCTATTTCTTATGACCTTACTCAGAGACGAGAGGTTAAGTCGCTTTGCGTCAACTGGAGAATTTAAATTCAAGTCTTTATGTAAGTCCAGAGTGGAATGCAATTGGAAGTAATACTGATCATGAAGGCAAACAACCGTCTGATTCACCAGTTAAACTAATCTGTTGCCATGGAGTCATTTATTTATCTATCTATGTGTCTGTCTATTTGTTTGTTTATTTATTTATTGAGATACAGAATGGAATAGGCCCTTCAGGCCCTTCGAGCCCCGGTGCCCAACAGCCCCGATAAACCCCAATTTAACCCTAACCTCATCACGGGACAATTTACAGTGACCAATTAGCCTACTAGCTGGTAAACCCTTGGACTGTGGGAGGAAACCCACCCATTCCACGGGGAGAGCGTACAAACTCCTTACGGAGGACGCTGGGATTGAACTTTGTACTCTGATACCCCGGGCTGTAATAGCGTCGCACTAACTGCTTCGCAACCTCTCCCGTCCACGAACCTACCCGAAAATCTCTTGCATTTTACAATCGAATCTATGTCTACCACTCCACTGGTAGGGGTTTAGAAAGGTATATTCCAGGTGCAGGTAGATGAGACAAGACAGAAGATTGGGTTAGCATGGACTAGATGGGATGAATGGTCGGCTTCTGTGCTGTACTCTACGACTCTTTATGTGTTTGTTCCATTTCATTGTTGCCGAATTTACACTTCACATCGTATACTCAAGTGACTGTTTATGTCTCCCTCCCAGTGCATCATTACAGATTGCTCGCACCATCACTGACAGCTCTGAAAGTAACTTTACCTCAGGCTGGTTCTGCACCCTTCTTATGTTAATTGCCAGTTCCACAAGGAATGTGTTAGCCTCCAGCCATCTGCTTTTGAAGCTGTCTCTGTTAGATTGCAGGACAGCAGGTAGGGAGCAACGTGAGTTGTACTGCTCGTGTTTTTGCTTCATGTTGAGTCCCACTCACCCTGGAGCTTACTGATCCATCCCAGTGAAGCTCAGAATTGAAGATTCTCATCCCTGCCATCGTCTCCCCACATCGCCCGGCACCCTCTCTGCCTCCGGAGGCCGCATCTGCCCTCCAGCTCTCTAAGATCACTGCGGTCCACTGAGCCGTGGAGGGACAAGTGGAATTGGGAGAGGACAGCACATGGATAACAGATGGAGGGATACAAAGAGGAAAAAAATAAGGAAAAAAATGCCTCCTCTCCCCTGCTGCCTCACAACATAGAATACTACAGCACATTACAGGTTCCTTGGCCCACAGTGTTGTGCCAAACTTTTAATTTACTCTTAAGATCTATCTAACCCTTCTCTCTTACATAGCCCTCCATTTTCCTTTCATCCAGGTGTCTATCTAAGAGTTTCATAAATGCTTCTGATATATCTGCATCTGACACTACCCCTGGCAGGGCTTTGCACGCACCCACCACTCTCTATGTGGAAAAAAAAACTTACCTCTGGCATCCCCCTATACCTTCCTCCAATCACCTCTGACATCCCCCTATACTTTCCTCCAATCACCTCTGACATCCCCCTATACTTTCCTCCAATCACCTCTGACATTCCCCTATACTTTCCTCCAATCACCTCTGACATCCCCCTATACTTTCCTCGAATCACCTCTGACATCCCCCTATACTTTCCTCCAATCACCTCTGACATCCCCCTATACTTCCCTCCAATCACCTCTGACATCCCCCTATACTTTCCTCCAATCACCTCTGACATCCCCCTATACTTTCCTCCAATCACCTCTGACATCCCCCTATACTTTCCTCCAATCACCTCTGGCATCCCCCTATACTTTCCTCCAATCACCTCTGACATCCCCCTATACTTTCCTGCAGTCACCTTAAAATGACATCCTCTCTTATTGGCCATTTCCACCCTGGGAATGAGACATTCACTGCCCACCCAGTCTATCCCTCTTATCATCTTGTACACCTCCTTCATTCCAAAGAGAAAAATTCAAGCTTGCACAACCTATCATCTTCACCCCTCCTCAGTCCACTAATTATCTTGGGCTCCTGTCTTACCATTTTCACCTTCCTCTTCATGCTGACCACCTCCCCTCCTTTCCAGTCCTGATGAAAGGTCTCGGTCTGAAAAATCGACGGTTCATTCCTCTCCATGGATGCTGCCTGGCCCATGGAGTTCCTCCAGCATTTTGTGTGTGTGTGTTCCCCTAAATTTCCAGTATCTGCAGAACCTCTTGTCTTTGACATTTCCTTCCCTCCACCCCAACTCTCCCCCACAGTTGCTGCTCAGACTGCTATGTTCCTCCAGATGATTATCAGCCTGCCCGTACTCCACCATCAGCAGTCTCCCTCGGCGTTTCCTATCTTGACTCAGTGGAGAAATGAGGGTTTGGGCTCAGCCCAGCAGTTATACTGTGAGGGTCTGGAGCAAGGGTTCCAGACCCCTCGCTTAATGGTATTGGTCCATGGTATAAAAAGAGTTTGGGAACCCTTGAACCAGGGGCACAGCCTTGAAGCCTGGATCCTATATCCCAGTCTGTACATAGCCCCAGAGGTATGAACAGTCCATATTATCGCAAGATTGTAAGGAAACTCGACAACTTGGAATTTCAATAACTGGGTGAATAAATGGGTTAAGTTTTAACCCATGTTCACAAATAATCTCATTCATGTGCACTTGAGAATTAAAAATGCAATTAACGCAATTGATAAATAAGTAATGACATTGATCCTGCAATAGGCTCTTTCTAAATGCGAGCAAAGGTCATGGAAAACATCTATAAAACTGCAGCTCGCGATTCCCTTATCTGTGCTGCCTGCCGGCTTCACACTAATAAGCAGACACTGGAGTCATCCATCAGTCGGCCTGACATTCCTCGGAGCCCTCATTGAGATATCTGCCTTGACATGTTTGAGCAGTCCATTGTCCCTTCAAAGTGGCAGGCAAGCGACCGCTGTGGTGGATTTGTTTTTCTCTTTCACTTCTGAAGAGGGTTCAGATTTCCCCTCGGGCTGCTTGAAGGGAAACCTTCTCTGCCAGGGATCGTACTCGGACGTAACCGCAGGGCTCGGCCAGCCAGACGGGAGCTTGGATGCCTCCAGGGTCGATGGGTTATTTTCGGCTGGTTTATGAATTCCTTGATAATAAATGATGTGGTCTGGCACAATAAACTGGGCGGAAAATCTTCAGGAAGAGTTTGCAAATGGCTTCACTCCCCCGTTATTAGATAGGGGGTGTGAATCTGTCCTCCGTCACCAGTGATGAATGAGTACTGCAGCAATATTGAGAAGGCAATAGCAGGGAGTTCTGGAAGCAGAGCATTGTCCATATCTACCAGTATGTTTCATGCTTAATGCAAGCATCTACATTTACACCCAAACTGTAGATAGGATGATATTCACAGCTTATTGCATTTTTGTATTAGTCAAAGTTCAAAGTAAATTTACTATCAAAGTACGTATAATTTACCATTTACTAACTCGAGCTTCATTTTCTTCGAGGCATTTACTGGGAAAATAAAAATACCATAGAAATTACAAAAAAAAGCTACACATAAACAAAGACCAGCAAACAAAAGAAAACAAACTGCAAATTGTAAAAAAAAAACTGAGAACATGAGTTGTAAAGAGTCCTTGAGAGTGAGTCTGTAAGTTGTAGAATCAGTTCAAAGTGGTGGTGAGTGAAGTTACCCATGCAGTTCAGGGGAGTGGAAGTTGCAGGATAATAACTGTTCCTGAACTTGGTGGTGTTGGACATAAGGCTTCTGTCCCTCCTGCTGGATGGTAGTTGCAAGAAGAGAGCATGGCCTAGATGGTGGGGTCCGCGATGATTGATGCTGCTTTCTTATGACAGTGCTTCATGTAAAGGTGCTCAATAATGGGGAGGGCTTTGCCTGTGATGGACTGGGCATAACCACCACCTTCAGTAGACTTTTTGTTTCTGGGCATTGGTGTTTCCATACCAGGCCATGATGCAACCAGTTCAGATACTTTCCACTGTGCATCTATTGAAGTTTGTCAAAAATGTACAGTGGTAAGTATCTGGGAATAAAAATCAGGAAGTCACGTTGTAGTTGTATAAAACTTTGATTAGACCACATTTTAAGTATTCTGTTCACCACATTACAGGAAAAAGATACCCATTTTCCTTACTATTTCACCACTTCTGCATACCACAGTAGAACTAACTCTAGATTCTACCAACGCCTGAGTGCAAAAGATGTTCCTCACATCTCCCTTGTACCTTTGGCCCAAAATCTTAATATTGTGACCATTGGTCTTTGAACAATTTTCCAATGGCATTAGTTTCTCCCCATTTATAAACAACTTATCTGTATTTGCCAGAGGAAGAGATAGAGGCAGGCACAGTTAGAATATTTGAAAGACATTTAGTCAATGCACGAATAGGAGCGATAAGGATCAAACACGGGAAGATGGGACCAGCTTGGTCAATTGACATGGCTGAGTTGGGCCATAGGCCTTTTTCCATGCTCTGTAACTCTGTGACAAACTTTACACTGTACGCTGGAACATGTGACAATAATACCCAATAGCGATACAGCTGCTACACACACGCCATTCCGAATCCAACGCATTGGCTGACACACTGCTCCCAATACGCAGAAGCAATTCCTGATTGGTGACGAAATAGTTAATTTTGGGATTTTGACACCCCTGTCACATGGCAGTGAAGGTAATATATTTTACGCTCATGTTTTTTTTTGCTGAAACGTTCTGGTGCGTATTTATCAGTTATGTGTGCCTGTCAATGTTTTTGATTTAATAAAGTTTTGCACTGTCGTCCGGGCTGAAAAACCACATTCAAACCAGCAAAGTTCCTCATGAAGTGTGGTCACTGCTGGAATGTAGTAAATATTATAGCCAATTTAGCAAGTTTCCTCAAACAGCAACAGGATAATGATCAGATAATCTGCTTTTAGAGATGCTTGGTATAGAGCAACTATTAGCTAGGTCAGCGGGGATCTAATGTTTTTTTAATGGTGAAGAGACAGCCTTTAGGGACATCTGAATGAGGAGCAGGAGTGGACTACTGAAAGTCTGCTCCACCATCTAGAAAATCGCAGCTGATATGTTTGTAACCTTAAATGCACCACTCCTGCAGAAAGTCATCTTTCAACACCTTGCTCGTGTAAAAGTTTTCTGCCACACTTTAAAAATATTCAAAGGGTGCTTCCACTGTCTTTTTAGCAAAGAAAAACAGTTCATCTCGTTTGTGTTTGTAATTTTAGATAGATAGATAGATACTTTATTGATCCCAAAGAAAGTTACAGAGTCACAGTAGCATTACAAGATCCCAGATACAAGATGAATTTTTATCTCCACGGACAGAATGCTGGAGGAACTGTCAGGCAGCATCTATGGTGGGAAATCAACAGTCAGAATTTCAGGTCAAGACCCTTCATCAGGACAGGAAAGGAAGGGGACAAAAGCCAGAAGCTAGTTCCTCCAGTATTTTGTGTGTGTGTGTCTGTGTTGCTCAAGATTTGCAACATCTGTAGAATCTCTTGTGTCTATTATCACCATATCCGCCCTGTGAAAGCATCTATGAATCGTACATCTTTCAATTCATTTTCTTCTCACTCTTATAAAGTCCCATGGCAATAAACCTACCAGGTTCCATTAGCTAAAATCAATTCCAGCTATTAGTTTAGAAACCTTCTCTGGATTGTTTCCAAAGCATTCACACCCTTCCTTTGCTAAGGATACCACTGCAGTGTACAGTTCTCTAAATGTGGTCTGACTGATGTCCCTGAAACAAATCTTCCCTACATTGTGCCCATTTTCCCTCGCAATAAACAATAAATATTCTGCAGATACTAGAAATCAGAAATAGAGACAAGAAATGTTCAGAATACCCAGCAAGTGAGGCAGCCTGAGTGCAGAGAAAAAAAAACACAGGGTCAATATCCAGAGAAAATTTACAAGGATGTTGCCAGGATTCGAGGACCGGAGTTCTTGGGAATAAGATAGGATTTCATTCCCTGGAGCATAGGAGAACGAGGGGAGATTTGATAGAGGTATACAAAATTATGAGGGGTATAGATAGGGTAAAGGCAAGCAGGTTTTTTCCACCAGGATTAGATGAGACTACAACTAGAGGTCATAGGTGAAATGTTTAAGAGGAACGTGAGGGAGAACTTTGCTCACAGGCTGGTGAGAATTTGGAACGAGCTGCCAGTGGAAGTGGTGAATGCGGGTTCAAATTAAGAGAAATTTGTTTAAGTACATGGATGGGAAGGGTATGGGGGTCAAGTGGGCCCGTTTCTATGCTTCAGTGATCTATGACTCTATGACAATGTCAGGTTTAAGATCCTTCATCGGCACTGGAAAAGGAAGAAAACAAGATAGTTGTTCTAACTTCCAGATCAGAGCAGGGTGGGGGCAAACAAGAGGTTGATTCTCCTGTTAATGGAGTCATACTGTTGGCTTTCCAAATCACGTGCTGTACTTGCATACACTGGCCTTCTGTGAATCATGCACAAGTTCACCCCAGATCTCTCAGTAATTTACAGCTCTGTAATCCTTTTTTCTATTTAGACAATAAGCATTCTTTCTACTTACATGCCCATTGAAAGTCCTGGCCAAGCCCAGCAGTAACATCTCATCCAAAAGCAACCTCCTCATATTTAATCTCAGGTCCTGAAATTTTAGCCAGAGAGTGGGGAATCTGTGGAAGTTGTTGCCATAGGCAGCTGTGGAGGCCAAGTTGCTGGGTACATTTAAGGCAGAGGTCGATAGATTCTTGATTAGTCAGGGCAGAATGCGGGAGATTGGAGCAGAGAGGGAAATGGATCAGCCATGATGAAATGTCGGAGCAGACTCGATGGGCCAAATGGCCTAATTCTGTTCCTGTATCTTATGGGACTAGAAACCACACCTTTCAGGCTTTGGCTACTCACTGAGCTATAAATGAGCACTGCAAGCATAAGAGCACATTTTGTTGGAATTTGCAAATAAGGTGGAAGTAGGAGGTACAATTATGTACAGCATTTGTCTCTACACTGCAAATAGGACATTAAACATTAGATAGGGTGCAGTACAGATTAAACCAGGGAGATGTGAAGGTAAACATAAAGCTTTGGAATCATTATTTTATCTGGATAATGAAAACAATGAGCTGATAAAACTGTATAATATAAAGGTTGAGTTGGTTGGTTTAGAAACATGTTGTTTCCTGCACTTGGAGGCCAGGGAGACACAAGGTTAAAAGCTGTTTATGCAGAGCTGTGGCAGCTAAAGAATGGAAGGTCACTGGTTAAAGCTAAAACATTTCTGTATGCAAATTAAGTTCAATGGATGAAGGAAGGGTAGATAACAATTTAGGGTGGGTGAGGTAGTGTGTTTGTTGAATTGGAAGATAATTGTCCATCAGCACTGGTGGTGTGTTGGGGATCAGCCTGGTTCAATGTTTAAGGAGAAGGTTTTTGAATGTAATCTTTTTTCCCATTTAGTCTTGCCCCTGGAAACGACACTGACCTTTCACTCTCCCAAATAGCTGAGGCACCATCAGCATAGCTTCGAGGAGAGGAGTGAGAGCTGGAGGTTTGGTGATGGGGTGGGGGGGAGTGGGCAGGGGAGGAAGGTGAATTGAAGAGCCGCGTTGTATTCGGAGACCCCTACTGTCATCAGGAGCTAATGTGAGCTAATAGTCAGTGCAATCTGAACCTCAGGCGTAGTTTTTTTAAATTTATATATACTTTAGAGTAAACAAGAAATTAGAAGAATTTAAAAAATAGCTGCAAGGCTTTGTGCCCCTTACTGTATCAGGTGCTGTAAGCTGATAACATTTCCAGCATGTTTTGAGAGCATCTTCCCAGTGCAAATCCAATTCCTCAAAAATGCAGCACACCCCCCCCCCAGTCTGAAATGTTTCATGATATAACTTTAATGGCGGCCTTATTAGAGCCACGATTAAACCTCAGAGCAGACTCGATGGGCTAAATGGCCTAATTAAGCCACAGGATGATAGGAGCCAAATTAGGCCATTTGGCCCATCGAGTCCGTTCCACCATTTCATCTTGGCTGATCCATTTTCCCTCTCAGCCCCAATCTCCTGCCTTCTCCCCATATCCCTTCATGTCCTGACCAGTTAAGAATCTATCAACCCCTGCCTTGTATACCAAATGACTTGGGTTCCACAGCTGCCTGTGGCAAAGAATTCCACAGATTCGCCATTCTCTGGCTAAAGGAATTCTGCTTTGGTCTCTTGTATCTTATGGTCTTAATGTAAAACAGGCTCTATGGTCGACAATGTTGTGTCAAACTGAGACGACAAGCTAAACGTAATCCTTTCTGCCCACACAGGAGGAAAAGATTCACAAAAGAAATGAGGAAAAGTTTAGTTTCCTTGCCTCATTTGTAAACTGGCAGCAAAATGCCCAGATATACAAGATACCCTTGGGAGGGGCAGAGGGCAGAGGCTATTCCAGCACTACAAGAGCCATTTGAACCAACATGTCTATCCAGAATTAAGTGGCCACTTCTGGTGTAAGAGGAGAACAAGGAAGAATGAGAGTGAGATACTTTCCATGGGGACTGAAGGAAAGGTGACTTTGACAACAGTGCGCCCTGGTACTCCGCAACTCCTCCACGATAAGACTTCTGTTGTGGAGAGGAAGGTTGTAGAGGGCTTGAAGGCTGTAACCTATTCTGTCAGCCTGCCCTCCCTCTGTTGGGCAGTGGCAATTCTAAAAATTACATATTTTTAGAATTGGGTCTTTATTCTTTGGAACGTAGAAGGTTGAGGGGGGACTTGATAGAGGTATTTAAAATTATGAGGGGGATAGATAGAGTTGACGTGGATAGGCTTTTTCCATTGAGAGTGGGGGAGATTCAAACAAGAGGACGTGAGTTGAGAGTTAAAGGGCAAAAGTTTAGGGGTAACATGAGGGGGAACTTCTTTCCTCAGAGAGTGGTAGCTGTGTGGAACGAGCTTCCAGCAGAAGTGGTTGAGGTAGGTTCGATGTTGTTGTTTAAAGTTAAATTGGACAGCTGTATGGACAGGAAAGGAATGGAGGGTTATGGGCTGAGTGCAGGCCGGAGGGACTAGGTGACAGTAAGAGTTCGGCACGGACTAGAAGGGCCGAGATGGCCTGTTTCCGTGCTGTAATTGTTAAATGGTTATATGGTTATATGGTTATATGATTCATTAATCACCCTCTCCTCAATGTACTGCAGCATAACAGCCAGTACCAACAGGCTCCGGGACAGCTTCTTCCACCAGGCTATCAAACTGCTTAATTCATGCTGACACAACTGTATTTCTATGTTATATTGACTATCCTGTTGTACATAATATTTATTATAAATTACTATAATTGCACATTGCACATTTAGACGGAGACGTAACGTAAAGAGTTCTACTCCTCATGTACATGAAGGATGTAAGTAATAAAGTCAATTCAATTCATACTGTCTAAAATAGATAACTGACTACTATAAATAGCCTCTCACTCACTTACTTGCCGCCCATTACACCACTGGCATTCAGGGCAGCAATGAAGGCCCTCCATCTCTGGCAGTGTTCAGAGCTTCCTCTATCATGACAGTAGCTTCCTCCGGGTTTTCACGACTGTCAGTCATGCAAGTCCCGGGTGGAGACTCAGGAATAACTATTACACTCAGATGTAGAAGGATTCTTCATTGCTGTTTCTGTAACAATTTCAAAAGTATTCCTGCACTAACTTTCCCTGTAACCTGTTCTTCACACTTTCACATCAAACACCCCTCCCCTGCTCTGACTTTAAAACTTATCAATATCTTGAGGGTATTTATCCTTCGAGGAGACCACAGCCTTGTTGTGGTTTGGAGGCTTGCATGCCTCAGTGACCTAGAGAGCTCAACTGGCTTTATGCTTTAGCTCTTGGTAGGGTCACCCATGCCAAACAAGGTCAAAGGGTAGAGGCTGTGAGGAAATATGGAGGTCCCAGCAAAGCCCTGCCTGATTGGATAGTAAACCAACGGGCAAGATTGTCACGAGTTCAGATCTTCTTTATTTTAATTCATTCATGAGATGTGGATTTTGCCTTGAAGGTCAGGATTTAATTACTGTAATTGGGCTTGAGTGGTTTCTGGAGAGCTGCCAGCTTAAGCTGTTGCCGCTGTTGTGAGGAGTCCCATCTGGTGCTGTTGGTGTTCCCGGTGCTGAATTAGCTGTACCCCCACTGCTCTTTCAGCTGGAGAGGAAGGCCTGCACAGACTCCCCAGCTGGCTCCCACTGGGAGTTGGCGGAGGGCAGGCAGGCAGGCTTCGAGGAGATGGTCCAGCCAAGCAATGCAAGTGGCACAGCTGGTGGAGCTGCTCCCTCAGAGCTCTGGTGACCCGCTTCAGTGCCACCCTCCAGTCCTGTCTGTGTAGGGTTTATATGGTGTGGGTTTCCTTCCACAACCCAAGGGTATGAAGGTTGGTAAGTTGACTGGCCGTCGTCAGTTTTCCCTATTGTGTCGGTAAGCGGCAGAACGTGGGATCAGTAAGAACATGAGGAGTGTCAAATGGGATTGGCGTAAATGGATGATTGATGGTTGCCATGGATTCAGTAGGCCGAAGGGCCGGTTTCTGTGTTGTACGATGCTATGGCTCTCTTTGCATGATGGCACAGAGATATAATAATCAGGGAATTACAGTCCAGTGGCCTGAACTGATGATTTAGGGAGGTGAATTCAAAACTCAGGATGGCATCTGGGGAATTGAAATTGAGTTAATTAATTAAACTTCAAATCTACATCCAGCAGAGGGAATTTTGGTGGAAAATAGTGACTGTTTGCTACCAATGTTTAAAAAGATCTGGCTCACCAATGTCCTGCAAGGGAAGGAATCAGCCCCTCCTTATTCAGCCGGGCCTCTTTCTGACCCCAGACTTAGAATGGTCCAGAAAGCCCGTCTGTAGAAGAGCAATAAATGTAAATTTGGCCACATTGTATTTCCATAAGACACCCAGTACTGTGTATGTGTGTGCGTATATGTAATCTAGGGTGCCCAAGACTTTTGCACAGTACTGTATTTGTCAATATGGAGCGGAGAGCAAGTTTGTAAATCTGGTGGGAGCAAAGGATGCCGGGAGCGCTGCGGGAGGGGTATGGGACAGGTGGCAGAGAAGTGCCAGGGGCAGGAGGTGGCGTGGGTGCAGGTACACCCAGCCCAGAGACACCAGGCAAAGTCATTTGATTCCAAGCAATTGGTTTATTGATATTACAGGATGTCTCTCCGGTTCTTCCTGCTCCCTCCTTTCCCCTTTTCCCAACCTTGATCCCTGCCCCCTTCCCACTCTCAGTCCACAACAGAGACCCATATCAGAATCCGGTTTATTATCACTCACATATGTTATGAAATTTCAAGCAACACACATAAAAGTTGCTGGTGAATGTAGCAGGCCAGGCAGCATCTCTAGGAAGAGGTACAGTTGACGTTTCAGGCCGAGACCCTTCGTCAGGAAGGAAGAGCTAGTAAGAGATTTGAAAGTGGGAGGGGGAGGGGGAGATCCGAAATGATAGGAGAAGACAGGAGGGGGAGGGATGGAGCCAAGAGCTGGACAGGTGATTGGTTGATTGGCAAAAGGGATATGAGAGGATCATGGGACAGGAGGCCTAGGGAGAAAGAAAAGGGGGGGCGGGGGGGGTGGAGAAAGCCCAGAGGATGGGCAAGGGGTATAGTGAGAGGGACAGAGGGAGAAAAAGGAGAGAGAGAAAAAGAATGTGTGTATATAAATAAGTAACAGATGGGGTACGAGGGGGAGGTGGGGCATTAGCAGAAGTTTGAGAAGTCAATGTTCATACCATCAGGTTGGAGGCTACCCAGACGGAATATAAGGTGTTGTTCCTCCAACCTGAGTGTGGCTTCATCTTTACAGTAGAGGAGGCTGTGGATAGACATATCAGAATAGGAATGGGATGTGGAATTAAAATGTGTGGCCACTGGCCACACGTGTTTGCAGATTTCCTCGTGTTATGAAATTTGTTTTGTTTTGCATCAGCAGTACAGTGCATTACATAAAATTACTCCAGTACTGTGTGAACTTTTTCGGCACCCTAGCTATGTATATGAGCATAAGACTTTTACACAATACTGTATAAAAGGTCTGGATGGTCTTTGTATACTCAGTGGCGTAGAGGGCCTGTTTCTGTGCTGTATCTCTGTGAGATTTTGCATTAAATGAGCAGGGGCACTCTGCGCCAAAGTTGCATAAATATATCCCCGTTCCTTCTTATTCCACCTCTCCCTGTGTGAGTACAGTTTCTTTCATAGCTCGCTTTGTCAGCACTGTGTTTTCTTCCACTCTGGTAGTTCCGAGATCCTGCTCTTTGTCTCCAGTGCTTGGCTGCAGGGTCACATGAGAACTTGCAGCACTCGTTCCCATCCAAAACAAGGCGGAGTAGATTGGCATACAAAAGTAAATGGCAGGCGCCAGATTCTTTGGCAATGTGGTTGGATTAAGATGTCAATGTGTTCCGAACGCACGCCGTTTAAGTTATTGGCAGTGAAGTAACATTGGATCTTTGCATGAGATTGCCTTCCCAACCCTCCACCCTCCTGGGAGCCATTGAGGGAGTGTGTTCCAGCCAGAGGCGAGCTCCAGAGGCTTTTATGTTTTTTTAATGTTGAAGTCATCAAGCAGAATGCTACACTGAAAGGCCGGGCTGATGCCAGAGAGAGAGAGAGAAACTGCAAGGTTTATTTAATTATTTGAGAGTGCACCCTCATTGAAACTGCAGTGTTGACTCAGAGGGAGAGAACCTTGTGGAGTTATACAAGATGGAAACAGATCCTTTGACCCAACACGTCCATGCTGACAAAGATGTCTGTCCAAGCTAGTCCCATTTGCCTGCCTTTGGCCCATATCCCTTCCAACCTTTCCTATCCAGATATCTTTTAAACAATGTAATTGTACCCACTTGCACATTATTTATTTGTCTGCTTGCTGACTGGCTGAGATACGGCACAGAATAGGCCCTTCTGGTCTTTCGAGCTGTGCCGGCCAGCAGCCCCCCGATTTAATCCCAGCCTAACCAATTAACATACCAACTAGTACATCTTTTTGGGCTGTGGGAGGAAACCAGAGCACCTGGGGGGGGTGAAATCCACGCGGACACGGGAGAACGCACAAACGCCTTACAGGGCAGCAGAGGGAACTGAACCCGGGTCACCTGTACTGTAAAACGTGCTGCTAACCACTAAGCTTACCGTGCTGCCCAGGCAGCCAAACTGCTTGGAAAAAGTTGGCCCTCTGACCAATAGTCTGGGGACAGCACGAAAATAAAAGCAACCTCTGTACAGGAAAAGTTGTCCTTTTAGTCCTTTTCCAATCTTTCTCCTCCCACCTTAACCCTACACCCTCTAGTTTTAGACTCCACTACCCTGGGAAGAAGTCTGCGGCCATCACCCTACACCCCTCATGATGTTGTATTCCTGTGCTCCAGGGGAAAAAGTCTCAGCCTTTCCAGTCTCATTACCTCCAGACCTCCAGTCCCAACAACATGCTCATCAATCTTTCCTGCACCCTTTCTACGGTATTGACATGCTTCCTATACGCCGAGCGACCAGAAAGCAGAGAGGTTTTGGAGAGGTCACAATGCCATGACTGCATTTGGGTAGGACAGACGAACATGAGATAATATTCCCACCAGTAGGCTATTCAAGGGCAGAAGTGGTGGATATGGGTTCAGTGGTAACATTTGGATAGGTGCATGGATGGGAGGGGTATGGAGAGCTATAGCCCTGGTGCGGGCACATTGGACTAAACAAAAGACCAGGCCGGCACAGACTAGATGGGCCAAAGAACCTGTTTCTGTGCTGTAGTTATGTGTGAGGGCATCTAAGTAAAGGGCAAAAATTTCAAGGAGGATTTGAGGAAGAACTTCCTTTATTATCTTGAAAAAACTGTCATTCAAAGTCCAAAGCAAATTCATTATCAAACTACATATGTGTCACCATATACAACCCTGAGATTCGTTTTCTTGTGAGCATAATAAATCATTAATAGAATAATAACCATAATAGAATCAATGAAAGACTGCACCAACTTGGGCGTTCAATCAGTATGTGAAAGACAACAAACTGCAAATACAAAAAGAAGGAAATAATAATAATAAATAAATAATAAATATCGAGAACATGAGTTGAAGAGTCCGTGAAAGTGAGTTCATAGGTTGTGGGAACATTTCAATGAAGGGGCAAGTGAAGTTGAGTAAAGTTGTCCCTTTTGGTTCAAGAGCCCTTTGGCTGAGGGGTAATAACTGTTTCTGAAGCTGGTGGTGTGGGTCCTGAGTCTCCTGTAGCTTCTTCCTACTGGTAGCATCCAGAAGAGAGCGTGATCTGGGTGATGGGTGCCCCGATCATGAATGCTGCTTTCCTCCAGCAATGTTCCTGAGCCGTGTCCACTACTTTTTGTAGGATTTTCTGTTCAAGGACTTTGTTTTTTTTCCGTACCAGGCTGTGATGCAGCCAGTCAAGGTTCTCTCCACGATACATCTATAGAAGTTTGTCAAAGTTTTAGATGTCATGCCAAATCTTTGCAAACTTCTACAGAAGTAGAGGCACTGCTGTGCCATCTTCGTAATTACACTTACGTGCTGGGCCCAGGACAGGTCCTCTGAACTAACAACGCCGAGGAATTTTAAATTGTTGTCTGTATCCACCTCTGATGAGGGCTGGCTCGTGGGAATCTGGTTGGGGTGGAGCAAAGAGAATTATAGCCTTCAAAACAGAACTGGAGAGGGACAAACATAGAAACATAGAAAGCTGTGCCGAACATGTCCTTGCCTTAGAAATTACCGAGGGTTACCCCTAGCCCTCTATTTTTCTGAGTTCCGTGTACTTGTCCAGGAGACACTTAAAAGACCCTATCGCATCCGCCTCCACCACTGTCATGGCAGCTCATTCCACGCACTCACCACTCTCTGCGTAAAAAACGTACCCCTGACATCTCCTCTGTACCTACTTCCAAGCACCTTAAGACTGTGCCCTCCAGTGCTAGCCATTTCATCCCTAGGAAAAAGCCTCCGACTATCCACATGATCAGGTCACCTCTCATCCTCTGTCGCTCCAAGCAAAAAAGGCTGAGTTCACTCAACCTATTCTCATAAGACATGCTCCCTAATCCAGGCATCACCCTTGTAAATCTCCTCTGCACCCTTTCTATAGTTTCCACATCCTTCCTGTAGTGAGGCGACCAGAACTGAGCACAGTACTCCAAGTGGGGTCTGACCAGGGTCCTATATAGCTGTAACATTACCTCTTGGCTCCTAAACTCAATCCTACGATTGATGAAGGCCATTACACCGTATGCTTTCTTAACCACAGAGTCGACCCGCGCTGCAGCTTTGAGGGCCCTATGGACTCAGACCCCAGGATCCCTCTGATCCTCCACACTGCCAAGAGTCTTACCATTAATACTATATTCTGCCATCATATTTCACCTACCAAAATGAACCTCCTCACACTTATCTGGGTCGAACTCCATCTGCCACTTCTCAGCCCAGTTTTACATCCTATCAATGTCCCGCTGTAACCTCTGACAGCCTCCACACTATCCACAACACCCCCAACCTTTGTGTCATCAGCAAATTTACTAACCCATCCCTCCACTTCCTCATCCAGGTCATTTATAAATATCACAAAGAGAAGGGGTCCCAGAACAGATCCCTGAGGCACACCACTGGTCACTAACCTCCATGCAGGATATGACCCGTCTACAACCACTCTTTGCCTTCTGTGGGCAAGCCAGTTCTGGATCCACAAAGCAATGTCCCCTTGGATCCCATGCCTCCTTACTTTCTCAATAAGTCTTGCATGGGGTACCTTATCAAATGTGTTGCTGAAATCCATATACACTACATCTACTGCTCTACCTTCATCAATGTGTTTAGTCACATCCTCAAAAATTTCAATCAGGCTCATAAGGCACGTCTTGCCTTTCACAAAGCCATGCTGACTATTCCTAATCATATTATGCCTCTCCAAATGTTCATAAATCCTGCCTCTCAGGATCTTCTCCCATCGACTTACCAACCACTGAAGTAAGATTTACTGGTCTATAATTTCACCTACCACCTTTACCTTTACCTATAATTTCACCTTTACCTTGTGGCTAAAGGGATCGGGGGTATGGAGGGAAGGCTGGTACAGGGTTCTGAGTTGGATGATCAGCCATGATCATACTGAATGGCGGTGCAGGCTCGAAAGGCCGAATGGCCTATTCCTGCACCTATTTTCAATGTTTCTATGTTTCCTGGGCTATCTCTACTCCCTTTCTTGAATAATGGAACAATATCCGCAACCCTCCAGTCCTCCGGAACCTCTCCCATCCCCATTGATGATGTAAAGATCATCGCCAGAGGCTCAGCAGTCTCCTCCCTCACCTCCCACAGTAACCTGGGGTACATGTTGTACGGTGACTTATCCAATTTGACACTTTCCAAAAGCTCCAGCACATCCTCTTTCTTAATATCTACATGCTCAAGCTTTTCAGTCCGCTGCAAGTCATCCCTACAACCGCCAAGATCCTTTTCCGTACTGAATACTGAAGCAAATTATTTATTAAGTACCTCTGCAATCTCCTTTGGTTCCAGACACACTGTTCCACTGTCGCACTTGATAGAACAAGATAGAACAATTTGCAGAGCTACAATGGATTTCATGAGTGGGAGATAGCAGAAGCTCAAATGGGCTGAATAGTCTCCACTCTTCCACTGTAATAACTCTCCAATCTATAATTCATCAGACGTACTGACCCTGAAAGACAGCATTAGCATCATCCCCTGTCCTTGAATTATCTGTGATTAAATTTATCTGGGTCTTGACTTTTTCGTTTGTAAAACGCACCCTTGAAAGAGCAGTTTATATTTCATTTCACTGTTGAAACTGCCATCGATAAATGTGAAGCAGAATTTACATTTTCATTCCCTTTGCTTTAAAAGTACCACAAGGGGTTTCAAAATGGCTTGTCAGCCGTTTTACCCCAGGCGTGCACTGGTAAGAGGGAAGGTGGGACAGAAAATGCACCCTGATGTGAGTCAAGAAAATCTCTGTGGATAAGTGACGGAGTTGAAGGACTAATTAAACTAGAGCCTGAACAACTCTGTAATTTATCAGAAGATTAAAGAATTGCTTAATTTGACACATGTACATCGAAACATCAAAACATACAGTGAAATGTGTCATTTGCGTCAATGAGCAATGCAGTCTGAGGCTGTGCTGGGGACAGGCCAGGAATGTTGACATGCTACTACTGACAACGACAAAGCATATGTCCATATCGTACTGACCCTAATGTGGGAGGAAACGGCAGTCACTCGGTGAATGTACAAACTCCTTGTAGGCAGATGCAAGAATTGAACCCAGATTGGTGATTGTTGGCACTGTAAAGCATTGCAATAGCTGCTCTGCCCCTTAGTGTCATTCACTGTAATTTAGGCGTAACCAGTTTAGATATCAACTTGATGTATGACCTCAGTAGAGTTTCCTTTCACCTGAAAAAAAATCTCAGTTTTTACTAATATAAAAATGAAAGTACTGAGGATCTAAACCAGAATGAAGAACTTTGATGTTCAAGCCATGGATGTTTCTTGTGCAGAAGCCAGTGACAACTGTCAGCTGACACTTGGTACTTGAGTTGCTCCAGCAGATTGCTGGTTGCCCCAGGTTCTGACATCTGCAGTCTCTCGTGATTCCATTGGTACTTTTATACTCGTGGTTCAAGCCTAGATGCCTGAGCTGAGCCTGATAGGAGCTGACTGTTGTGTGTTGGGTGCTCATCAGGATGGGCAATTGCTTGCTGGCCCAGTTCTCTAAGTTATCCAAGTCCGGTTGACTTGGGTGCTTTACTGTATTTGTACTCTATGTGTGATTAGCGGGAGAGTATGTGGAGTGTAGCAAGTCCCTTTCACAGCTTTTCTGTAATTCTTTCACAGTCAAGTTGGAAATGGAAGAATACACTGGACAACAATTTTTTTCAAAAGTGTTGCTTCCTCAGAAGTTTTTTTTGTTTATGGTAGACCGCTTAAAACTGAGCACAAATATAATTTCAGACGGCTTGTTTCTCCAAATTCCTACATGACACAAGAAGTTAACTTTTATTGAATATAATGCATTTAATTGCATAACAGTGCTGACACTTTGCAATAGTTCAACTAAGCTAAAGTGTTCTGTTGGTGATTTTCATTTGTGCTCAGTGTCTGAGGCTTCTTGCTTACGTGTCCATCAATAATCAGCCAGCACTGATGGATTACAGTTGTCCTGCTACCGTTTCTCCATGACTGCAATGTCCTGGTGAAATCCTTCACCATGCTAATCATTGACAGCGCTAAGATTTGCAGGGAAGAAGTCTAAATGAGAATGTAGAAAATGAATCTTTAGTGACGTGTTGCACTTCATCGTTTTGTATGCCTGAAGCATGTTGTCAACCAACTGCATGTAGTTTGGTGCTTGTAGTTGCCAAGAAAAATTTCGACAACATCTTGAATGTCTTCCATGTGATTTTCTCCAGTCCCTCTAGAAGTTCTTCGAATTGCCTGTCTTTGATGACCTATTTGGTTTGTGGACCAAGAAAAATACCTTCCTTTGTTTTGGAATCAATTATTCTGACTTGAATCATTAATTGAAATAACAAATACAGAATTTCAAAAAGCATGGTACATGTCAGGGAAATTTTGTGGTGATTTTCGTGGTCATCAGCCCAAAGTCCAAAAGATACATCCATAGGTATTCAGGGAGCAAAATCTTTGTTGTCCAGTGATATTAGTCCTCGGGTTCAAGCTGGGTTTGTTGGCTTTAGTCTGGTTGGATAAGATTTTAACTTTAACCCCTGCTGACGCCTGCTCTTAGTACCCAGCTGTCTGTGCATTCAAGAGAACATAATTCATTACATTCACAGTGTCAAATCCAGCTGTGATCAACCACATTAATAAACTGACCACAGGTCACACTAATGAAAAACTGTGATAGGCATTTTCAGTTTTATTGCTTCCTTCTGTGAGTGTAGGCTCATTATTCACAGTAAGGATAAGAATCGGTTGGTTTTTGGGGTAGAATATAAAGTGCATTCACATTTAATTATGCTGTTAGAAATATAATTTAACAGAAATTTTGAGCCATTTTCTCTCAAGCCTAAGATGACATAAAGCCCTACTTGTGAAATTGCATAGAATTTTCTGGAATGATGTCAGAATCTGGTTTATTATCACTGATACACTGTATACTGTGCTAAAGTCTCAGGCACATACTGTATATACATTGCTAGGGTGCCTAAGACTTTTGCACAGTACTGCAGTAATTTTATAATTTGCAATGTACTGCAGCCAAAACAAGAAGCAAATTTTGTGACTTGTGTGAGTGATGATAAACCTGATTCTGATATGGGTCTCTGTTGAGAGTGGGAAGGGGGCAGGGAGAGGGGAATCATGGTTGGGAGAAGGGGAAGGGAACGGGAAGCACCAGAGAGACATTCGATGATAATCAATAAACCAATTGTTTGGAATGAAATGACCTTGCCTGGTGTCTCAGGGCTGGGCCTGCACCCACGCCACCCCCTGCCCCTGGCATTCCTTCTCTGCCACCTGGCCCACACCTCTCCCACAGTACTCCATCCCCATCATTCCCAATATCCTTTGTTCCCACCCGATTTACAAGCTTGCTCTCTGCTCCACTCTGATAAATACAGTACTGTGCAAAAATGTTGGGCAGCCTAGCTATATGTATGTGCCTAAGACTTTTGCACAGTACTGTGTGACAGAAGGCTTAGCAAGCGAGTCAAATCGGGAGCATTTGGGATTGACAATAAGTTCTTACTTTGGACAATAAAATCTTGTTTTCTGTGTGCATTTGCTTCGTAGAAACTGCACACAATACAAAGTAATGCTTCCAGAGCAAAAGGCATACATTTCTATTTTGCACAAATATATAAAGTGGTAACTTCTCCTGAGCATTTTTATTTTCAGTATCCTGTGAGATAGTGTTTTGGAGCTAGTTCTTCCCACGTGCAACTGAATCCAAAGAAGTTAGATTCAGTTTTATAACAAATTACACCTAAGCTATACTAGCATTACCAGAGCAAAAGGTATATGTTGTCACTTACCTAAAAAAGTGCTCTGTGGGAAGTTGTTGTGAATGACTTTATTTTATGTATTCTATGACTATTCTGATGACTATTTGTACCTCAGATGAGTGAGTATAAAGAAATCATTTTAAAGCAAAAAGTAAACTGAGTATCAGTGATGCTGACAAAGCCGGAAAATTCTGGAAGTACTGAGCTAATCAGGCAGCCTCCGTGGGGAAGGAAATAAAGTTACCTTTGGGAGCAGTCACCTTACACCCTGAGCTGGACTATTAACTTTGTTTCTCCCTCTGCCTGTCATGCTGAGTATCCCTGGCATTTCCAGATACTCTTTTCAGAATCCCTGCACCCGCACCTTTTTTTTTAGCTTTGAGCCTGCTGAACACCTTCAGAAAGTCCACTCCACCACATGTGAACTGAGCTCCTTAATCATTAGATCTAATAATTAGTCAGGAGTTTGCTGTTCATGGTGTATCAGCAATCTGCCACGAATAGGGGCTTAATTGGATATGGGAAAAAAACAGTGAGCTGGATGATCAGATATCACTGAGGCTTAAATTGGGGCAGATTATGGCTTTGTGGAGTGAAACAAAGCTGGCCCCTCAGTGGAGATAGCTACCTCATTCCTGCCTGTGATACACAATTTATCCCAAAGCTAAAATCCATCCATTGTGGCAAATCAGGGTTTTACAAAGATCTCAGCCACATTGCGGTGGGTCAATCACAGCCTAGCTTTACTAACTCTTGTGTCTAATGTTGTTTGGATTTTGCCATTTCACACATAACCAGTATTTTCTTTAACTGTCCGTGCTCACAGCTAACTGAACTGCACACTGCTGCTAAGTCATTGGAATGATAGTGCACGCATGCATGAATGTTCATATGTTTGTATGAGCATATGTGAGTGTGGGTGTTTTTCTATATATGTGTAATCATTCGTATGGGTATGTGTGACTGCAAGGTTAGCGAGATTGGAGATGACCTTTATTCATTACCTATATTGAACCTACAGTGAACTACGTCGTTTGTGTCAATGACCAGCAAAGCCCGAGGATGTGCTGGGGACAGTCCGCAAGTGTCGTCAAACTTCCAGCACCAATGCCCACAACTTACCAACCCTAACCCGTATGTCTTTGGGATGTGGGAGGTAACTGGAGCACCCAGAGGAAACCCAAGCAGTCACAGGGGAGAATGTACAAACTTCTTACAGACAGTGGTGGGAAATGAGTCCCAATCTTCCCATCGCTGTCTCTGTAAAGCGTTATGCTAAATATTACCTTACTCTGCATATTATTATGTCTTTGCATTTGAGTGTGAGCGCATGTGCAATTGAGTGAATAAATGATTACCTGTATAAACGCTTGAGTGAGTGTGTGTGTGTGTGTGTGTGTGTATGCGCGCGCATACGAATCCACGAATATGCCTGTGACTGATTGTATGAAGTGCTACAAAGCCTGGCACTTTTCAGAAATAACCACAGCCCAGTTCAAATTCAGTCCCTATCCTTCCTACAGTCGTAGCCAACGGGAAAGGGAATTGAATTTGCCACAGTGGGTCTAGCGAGGAATTTGCTGATGATAAATCGTGTGTTGAGGGGAAGAAGCAGTTCATCATTAAAATATTTTCGAGGATGCACTGATCAGAAATTGCATTTTCTCCCTTGAGAGAATTAGGTTCCCAGATGGCTAGATGGCCCTTAACTTACTGTATTTAATTAGATATCCATCTTTAATATGTTGCAGTAACTTCAAGCTATAAGTTATAATTTTAAAACTCTAAAAACAGTTTAATCAATTCCCTTTTTTAAAGACAGAAAGCTTGTACTGAAACCAATTATTGCACTCTGTTGGCTGGGTACATTTTCCAGTTGCCTGGTTTTTAAAGTAGAGAGTGATTGACAATATACCAAAGGTTAATTGCCCTAAATTTACACACGGAGCACTTGATCGTCTCAAATGTCAGTGCTTTGATCAATACGAAAATGAGAAAAATGAAATGGAAAATGAGCTCTTTGTCGGTGGTCCTATTAAAGCTAATTGTAAAGAAGAGCCGAGTGTGCCTGGGGGCTCGGTGTTGCTGGAAGTGGGCTTCACCTTCCTCCCAGGACAGATTGCAACTTTGTGGGTTAGTGAGAAAGCAGTGGGGTAGGAAGGGGAAGAATGTACTGCCTAAGGCAGTGGTGGATGAGGCACTCTGTTCAGAAGAGCAACTGAATCAACAAGGCATAGAAGGCTATGGACGAGAGCTGGTAAATGGGATTGGAATGGATAGGTTCTTGATTGTCGGCATGGACAAAGGGTTTCTGTGTCATATGTTGTCATGGAACATTGGAAGGGCCAAGACGTGAAATGCCCCAGTTCCACCCGTCCCATGCAAATCCCCACCCCCAGCCAACCTCTCGTCATACCCTGTTGGTGGCTGGTGGATGCTTTTACATGGGTCGGGGGAGGGGGCTTAGGGGTTCTGATGTTTCTGTCACTCATTCTTTATGGGTTTCTCTGTGGGTGTCTGTGAAGAGTAAGAATTTCAGGTTGTATACATTCTGTGATATTAAGTTGAACAATTGAAACCATTGAGCTACTCAACAAGGCCCTGTGGGCAACCTTAGCAGTTGCACCTCCCAAACCCTACTGTTCTGACAGGGAGACTCGGAGGCAAGAGCCAGGAAATCAGGATGTACTGTATCTGACTTTCTTGCTGTTTAAACAGTACTGGTTCAGATTGCCAGTGGGCACACTCTCGGTTGCAGGAGGACCAGAATATAGAACAGTACAACACCCTTTGATCCACAATGTTGTGCCAACCTCTTATCCCAATCAAAAGATCAATCCCTGGCCTCCTCCTAGCCCTCCATTTTTCTTCTATCCATGTCCCTTTCTAAGAATCTCTTAAACCTCCTTAATGTATCTGCTGGGTGGCAGGGTGGAGATTTAACAGGAGGTGAATGGTGCTTCTTCCCTCCACTAGTTTTTAGGTCATTCTTGGGCTAGGTGTAGCCCCTGCTTGCCCCCCCCCCCGGATCAGGGTAACAGGAAGCCATGGGAGCAGGTGGTGGATGAGCAGCTGGTGCATATCACAAGCCCTGGTTGTGCGATCACGGACACCAGGCAGACAATCTGTGAAGAGTATTCATAATGGCTGGGGTCAGCGGCCCAGAAGAAGACAAAGGCAAACCACTTCTGTAGAAAAATTTGCCAAGAGCAATCATGGATCGCCCATGTCGTACGATATGGCACATGATGATGATGATGAATGTATCTGCCACCATCAGCACCCCTGGCAGCATATTCCTCATACCCACCACTCCGTGTTAAAAAAAACCTACCTCTGACAGCAGCCCCCCCTCCCCCAGACTTCCCTCCAATCACCTTCAATTACTGTATACTCCCTCATATTAGGCATTTCCATCCTGGGGAAAAGCCACTCTATCTATGCTTCTTATCATCTTACACGCCCCTATCAAGTCAGCTCTCATCCCCCTTCACTTCAAAGAGAAAAGCTCCAGCTCGTTCAAGCTATGCTCAAAACATGCTCTCCAATCCAGGCCTCATCCTGGTAAATCTCCTCTGCATCCTCTCTAAAGCTTTTACATTCTTCCTATAGTGAGGTGACCAGAGCTCTAAGTGTGGTCTAACCAGTGTTCTACCAAGCTGCAACGTTACCTCACAGCTCTTGAACTCAGTCCCCCGACTCATGGCCAACACACTAAGTGCCTTCTTACCCATCCTGTCAACGTTATCCAGTGACTCTACAAGCTACACATGTCAGACGTATGTGTAACTGAGATGGGGAAAAGTGAAGTGCACTCCACGGACGCAGAGTTCTTTAAGATGTCCTCCCAAAGGCACGATACAGTGATATCATTGCAGTAGGGACCCAGGACTGATTCCTTGCCATGCAGATGTGTTCTTGCAGTTGGACAATAGCTTCTCATATTTATTATATTTCACATTTGCTTGCAAAGTGGAAGGTGACTATTCAACCCTATGAGTCCATACTGGCTTCCAAAGGAATCCTATCAACCCCATTGCCCCTCTTAATTCCCTATAACCCATTTTCTACCACACCCCCTTTTACTCCCCTGACTCTCCTACACGTAACTTACAATGGCCAGCATAACCCGCCACTCCGCACGCCCTTGCAGTGTGGGAGGAAACAGGAGCCTCTGGAAAATGCCCGACATGCAAATTCCACCCAGATAGCAGTGGAGATCTGGGTGAAGGAGGGTCACAGGAGCTGTGAGTCAGCTTCACTACCTGTGCCAAGGTACCCCTGGAATACTGTACATACAGTGCCATGCAAGAATCTTAAGCCTGGTTTATACTTCTGCATCAACACGTCGCTGTAAGGTCTGCATCGCAAACCCTACGCAAAGCCAATGCGGAACTCTACGTGAGAGCTTTACAGACCTCCGAAACTATGGAGGACACATTTCATATGAAAAAAGACGCTCGCGTCTTGTTTACCCTGAGACTACTATGACCATGAAGCCTTGCGCGGGCAGGTGAGTGCGCATGCCTGACGTGCACGAATTGCCGCGCGACGCAGACACATCAACGTACAAGTATAAATGCTCACAACGCGCGTAGGCCACTTGCGTAGGTTATGGCGTCCAGTTAATGCAGAAGTATAAACCAGGCTTTAGTCACATGTATATAGCTAGGGTGCGTAAGACTTTTACACAGTACTGTAGTAATTTTATGTATTGCACTGTACTGCTGCCACAAACAAAAACAAACTTCATGACATGTGAATGATGATGAACCTGATTCTGATATGGGTCTGTATTGTTCACTGAGAGTGGGAAACGGAGCAGGAAGAGGGGAATCATGGGTGGGAAAAGGGGAAGGGAAAGGG
Source organism: Mobula hypostoma (assembly GCF_963921235.1). NCBI lineage: Eukaryota > Metazoa > Chordata > Chondrichthyes > Myliobatiformes > Myliobatidae > Mobula > Mobula hypostoma. The sequence goes on along the minus strand of NC_086104.1, from coordinate 17,486,480 downwards.
GAGGGAGTGGGATGCATCTGAAAGACATTCTGTAATGATCAATAAACGAATTGTTTATCAAATAACCTTGCATGATGTCTCAGGGCTGGGTGTGTCTGCACCCCTGTCACCTCCCGCCCCGGCACTCCTTCTCTGCCACCTGTCCCACACCCCCCCCGCGGCACGCCACGCTTGCCATTCCCAACATCCTTTGCTCCCGCCAGATTTACGAACTTGTTCTCTGCTCCATGTTGACAAATATAGTACTGTGAAAAAGTCTTAGGCACCCTCGCTATATACATGTGCCTAAGACTTTTGCACAAAAGCCTCATCTGAGCAGTGAGAAGGTTTGCGCGTGTATGTATTTACATGTGTGCGTGTGTGTTTGCGTGCATGTGTGTGTATTGTGGTATGCGCACGGAGAAGACGGAACTACAGAAGGTGGCAGTCAAGTTGGGGGAGAACGAAGTGATGCTCTGGATAGTGAGCAGAGGAGAACGTAACACCAGCAAGGAGATTTTAAAAGAAAAAAAAGTTCTGCAAAGTTTAATTTTCTCTGAAGGTGACAGAAGGGACAACGTTCTGCTGCTGGAGATTTGAAATTCAAATTGCATTTGTCGCATCCTTCAAGAGTTTTTTTTACTGCTGCTAGTCACTGGGGTCTGGTACTTCAACTACAATGGAAGCATTTATGAAATATGTGTCAGAATCCAATCTAACCTGGTGTAGGAGGTGTCAGCTGGTGAGATTGGTTTTGTGGTCATTACCCAGGGACACATCCCACTGGGCTACATTGTACAGTGAATAGTGAAAGAGTAACGGAGATATCTCAGTGATGGCTTCCAGTGGGACTGTGATAGCAACGGAGTTAAGGACATTATTATGGAAAGTGCTGGCCATTTTGCAGCTGCGACTGGGGACCGGGGGGAGGGAGGGGCGGCGGGGGAGCTTAGCGGAGCAAAGCAGATTTTCAGTCGAACAGCTTGGCCACTTAGAGTTGTACGCTGGAGAGACTCTAAGTAGTTCATAATGGAATCTCCAAGCTTTTCAATAACATGGTCACTATACGTGCAGGCAGTTGTGGCCCTTGGAACTCCTGGCAATGAAGCAGTGGAAGTTTCTGCCCAGGGCAGTGACCACGGGCTGGGAACAAGCAGAGTGAAGCTGGCAACTCTCGCACTTCTGCTACCTGTCTTCATGTTGGGTGCCTCCATTTACATTATCAGTCTTTTCAAACAGTTGAATGGTGGGTGTGTGGGACGCCCTGCCAGGCGTGAAGGTAGAGGCACATCCATGAGGGACATTTAATAAACTCAAAGATCAATTTAATCCTGTCCTGCTATACAACTCTTCCACACTTGTAACATCCATGTGCCCATCTCAGAGCAGGTTAAGGGGTTGGCACAACATTGTGGGCTGAAGGGCCTGTACTATGTTGTAATGTTCTGTGTTCTATAACACAAGTGGCTACTAAGCCCATGGTGACCACTACCTCTCGCCACCCTTCTTCCCTCCTAAAGCCTCCTCTCCAAATATATTCTAAAGAATTTCTGGTATCTTTATTCACACACTGTAATTTGATAGGGCTATCACAACTGACGTGTAAAGTCCATCCCCAGGCATGTGCGGGGTAACTTCAGAGAACGGTTAAGAATCAATCGCATTGCCATGGGTCCATTGCTGTATTGAAGTCAGGTTGAACTTTCAAACACAAATGGGTTTGTGATAACAGTTTACTGATTTTACAGGCACTATGACTTGTATTCCATTGTGGTTAACATAGCCTCTTCTACTGCTAAGATGAGGCCACTCTGAGGTTGGAGGAGTAACACCTCATATTCCACCTGGCTGGCCTCTACCCTGATGGCATGAATATTGAACTTCTCCCCCTCCCCCCCCCCGCTACCTCTCTTTTTCAATTCCCCATTCTGGCTCCCCTCTTACTCCGTCCCTTCTCCTCACCTGCCCATCATCTCCCTCCTCCTTCCCTTTCTCCCATAGTCCACTCTCCTCTCCTATCAGATTTCCTTCTTCAGCCCCTTTACCTTTTCCACCGATCAGCGCCCAGATTCTCACTTCACCCCTCCCCTCCCCTCCCCCATCCACCTTCCCCCTCACCTGGCTTCACCTATCACCTTGTACTCCTTCCCCCTGCCCCCACCTTCTAATTCCGGTTTTCTCGCATTTCATCTCAAGAGGGGTCTCTGACCAAAACGTCGACTGTTCATTCCCCTCCACAGGTACTAGCTGACCTGCTGAGTCGTCCGGCATTCTGTATGTAGCTTTGGTTAAATGTGTGGGTTTAAACCTCTCCCCGTTGCACTGGTGGGATGGGATCTCGTGCCTCCAGTTCACTAGTCCAGCCCTCTGGATTTCTGCTACAGGAATGCTGCCTGTCCCAATCTCGTCACCGCTCAGTGCCTGCACACATGTTCCCCAGATGTCTCCAGATTATCAAAGCTTGAGTCTTCTGCCTTGCCTCCTTGCTTGGGATATTCCTCTCCCTCAAGCCAACACGGGCCGACAAGCCACAACACAGGGATCAGCACAGTGCCGGTAATTTTGCCTGACTGCACCGTGCATTTGACCGCACCTCTCTCTCTCTCTCTCTCTCTCTCTCTCTCTCTCTCTCTCTCTCTCTCTCTCTCTCTCTCTCTCTCTCCCCTCCCCCCCCCTCTCTCTCTCCCCCTCTCCCCCTCCCTTGCTCCCCTTATCTCTCTCAAGCCTGGCTGAGCTCAGCCAACCTACAAAGAAGGCTGGTGTCAGATTAAAAAAGTAAACAAAATATATAAAGAGATAAAAGAGGGTTAAATCAAGAGAGGGTGCGGCAGTGTTCCCAAGCACGCACTGTGACGCATGTGGGGGAGAACAGGACCAGCACTGACCTCAGCCCTGGGCAGCAGAAGAGGCCGATGTCCTTTAAACATGCAAGCAAGTAATCGTAAGGGGTGTCTGCTTCTGCCTTCTGACTTGCATGATTTCACAGTGAAGGAAGGGAGAGGGAGGAAGGAGGAAAGAAGCGCAATGAGTATGAACATGACACAGTTCACGCCCTTCAGCCTACGATTTTGTGCAACCACCTAACCTGCTCTTAAGGTCAATCCAACCCTTTCCTCCCACATTGCCGTCCATTCTTCTGTCATCCATGTGCCCATCTAAGAATCTCTTAAATGTCCTTAAGGTATCTGCCTCTGTCAGGTATGTTATCACTGATATACAGTACTGTGCTAAAGTCTTAGGCACCCTAGCTGTATACTGTATACGAGGGGCGATTGTTAAGTTCATGGCCTAAGGTAGAAGGAGTCAGTTGTAGAAAACCTAGCACATTTATTTCTCAACATAGTCCCCTCCTACATTTACACACTTAGTCCAGCGATCATGGAGCTTACGGATCCCTTCTTTGTAGAAGTCGGCGTCTTGGACCTCCAGAAAGTGGTCTACAGCAGGGGTGATTGATAAGTTTGTGGCCTAAGGTAGAAGAAGATGAGTTATTAACTTCAAACTTTCTGCATAATCACTCAAAGAGTTGAACTGCACGTGCATATAACAAGAGCTGTATAACTCATCTTCTTCTACCTTAGGCCACAAACATATCAATCACCCCTGCTGTGGACCACTTCTGGAGGTCCAAGATGCTGACTTCTACAAGGAAGGGATCCGTATGCTCCACAACTGCTGGACTAAGTGTGTAAATGTAGGAAAAATAAATGTGCTCGGTTTTCTAAAATCGATTCCTTCAACCTTAGGCCACGAACTTATCAATCACCCCTCGTATCTGCCTAAGACCTTTGCACAGTACTGTAGTAATCTTATGCATTGCACTGTACTGCTGCCAAAAAAAAGGAACACGTTTTGTGACATATGTGAGTGATGATAAACCTGATTCTGATATGAGTCTCTATTGTGGACTGAGAGTGGGAAGAGGGCAGGGAGAGGGGACTCATGGTTGGGAAAGGGGAAGGGAGTGTGAAGCACCAGAGATACATTCTGTAATGATCAGCAAACCAATTGTTTGGAATTAAATGACCTTGCCAGGTGTCTCAGGGCTGGGTGTGTCTGCACCCATGCCATCCCATGCTCCGGGCACTCCTCTGCCATCTGGCCCAGACCCCTCCCGTGGCACTCCACCCATACCATTCCCAACATCCTTTGCTCCCACCAGATTTACAAACCCGCTGTCCACTCCACGTTGACAAATACAGTACTGTGCAAAAGTCTTAGGCACCCTATCTATATATATGTGTCTAAGATTTTTGCACAGTACTATATGTCTTGAACTGTGTTGTTTTGTGGAAGCATTACCGTGCAGGACCGTTCCTGGCAACATGTTCCATGCAACTATCATTCTCTGTGTAAAGAAACTACCTATGGCATCCCCTCTATGCTTTCCTCCAATCACCTTACAATTGTGTCCCTTTGTATATGCATTTCTGCCCTGGCTGTTCACTCGATATGTTTATTATTATCTATTGAGTCACCTCTCTTAATTCTTCGCTCAGCTTATCCTCATAAGATATGTACTCTAATTAATTCAGGCAGCACCTGGTAAGTATGGGAGGAAGAAAGAGAGGGAGGAAAGGAAGGAAGCAGAACGTCAAGAAATGCTAGGAAGAAGGAGCATCCTTGCAGAAAGGGAGAACAACTGGTACGCAAGTGATGCTGGAATTCCAGCACAAAGTGCACAAAATGTTGGAGATACACAGCAGTACACACAAAATGCTGGAGGAATGCAGCATCTAGGACAAGAGTGCAGTTGACGTTTTGGGCCGGAACCTTTCGGCAGGATTGTACTGTACTGTTTTCACAGATGCTGCCCGGCCTGCTGAGTTCCTCCAGTATTTCGTGTGTGTTGCTCAGACTTCCGGCATCTGCAAATTTTCTCTTGTTTGTGATGAGATACGCAGCGGGTCAGGCAGAATCTACAGAGGGGAATAAATGGTCGATGGTTTTGGGTTGAGATCCTTCATCGGAACTCTGATGAAGGGATTTGGCCCAAAACATCAACTGTTTACTCCCCTCTTCAGAAGAATTGGTCATTGGTTTATTATTGTCACATGTACTGTGATACAGTGAAAAACTTCGCACTCCATCCGTGCACCTCATTTCCCCACATCAATGCAGAGTAGTGCAAGGGAAAGGCAATCGCAGAATGCAGAATTTAGTGTCACCGAGAAAGTGCAGTGCAGGGAGACAATAAGCCTCAAGGACCATGATGAAGTAAAGTTCACAGCTGTAAGGTAGGAGGACATCAAAGTAGACATTCAAAGTAGGTTTGTGAGGTGAAGAGTCCATCTTTATTGTACAAGAACTCCATTCAGTAGGAGCTGGGTATGTGTGCGGAGGGTGGAGATCAGCCAGCTTGGTGAATTGCCAGCTGCTTCCTTGCCTGAAGCTATTAGGATTCACGATTGTTCCGTGTCATTTCCAGTACCTGAGTGTAGAAGAGAACAAAACAATTGTTACTCCTGATCCAAAGAAACACGCAATGAGCTAAAGAACGCAATAATAAAAACACACAATAAATATAAATACGTAAGATTAGCTTATCGATTGATTGTCTGTACATTAAGTCACACTAGACGCAGGAGTGTCTGTATATAAGGTGACTCTGACAGGAAATGATAAGGTAGTGGTGGTGGGGTGGATTACTGGGTGGAGGTGTTGGGGAAAGTAACTGTTTGGTGGTCCTGGTGTGGATGCTACTTAGCCTCTTCCTGAATGGGAGTGGGATAAACAGTCCAGGAACAGGGTGAGTGGGATCTTTCATGATATTGCTGGCCTTTTCCCAGCACCTTGATGGCGGGTAGGCTGGTCTTGACTACCTGTTGGAAAGCCCTCCCGTCTGCCGCAGTGCAGTTTCTGTACTGTGCAGCGATGCAGCATGTCAGGATGCTCCCTACTGCGCACCTGGAGAAGGCCGTGAGGATTCATGTACGAAGTCCAGCTCTGTTCAGCAGATGGGTGAGATGGCAGAGGGTGGCAACAGCCTACAAGAGGGTAAGTTGGGCATGGAGTAGGCAAGCAGCGCAGGCTTCATGAGTATCAATGGGAGGTGTGTGTCACTGACACATAGATAACCCCCGCCCCCCCCATATGTTTCTCTAATGTCTCCCCCGTCTGTTTGTTTTGCAGAAGAGAAGCCAGATTGCTCAAAGGCCCGGTGCGAGGTCCAGTTCTCTCCACGCTGCCCCGAGGACTCCATCCTGATCGAAGGCTATGCCCCACCCGGCGAGTGTTGCCCACTGCCGAGCCGCTGCATGTGTAACCCCGCCGACTGCTTGAGGAAGGTCTGCCAGCCCGGCTACCAAAGCATCCTCGTTTCCAAGGCTTCGGGGAAGCCAGGGGAATGCTGCGACCTTTACGAGTGCAAGAAAGGTGAGGGAAAATCCTGCTCCTCTTTCGGACATTACTTTAAGGGTGGCCGGGGTAGCGCGGTAGTGTAACAGTTAGTGTAATGATTTACAGCGCTGCCGGTCTGGATTCACTTCCCGCTGCTGTCTGTAAGGAGTTTGTACCTTCTCCCTGTGACTGTGCGTTCCAGGGCCATGCAGGTTAGGGTTAGTGAGTTGTGGGTATGCTGTAGTGGTGCCAGATACGTGACGACACTGGCGGGCTGCCCCAGCACATCCTCGAACCGTGTTAGTCGTTGATGCAAACAACGCATTTCACTGTATGTTACAATGCACGGTGAGTTCTTGCTCTTTTGGAAGAGGAGTTGGTGTTTCATCAGAAGCTAATCATAGGCACAGGGTGAGTGCAGACTACTGGAGGAGCACAGTGGGCCAGGCTGCAGCTGAGGAGGAAAATGGACAGTCCTGATGAAGGGTCTCAGCCCAAACACTGACTGTCCATTCCCTCCACAGATGCTGCCCGACCTGCTGAGTTTCTCCAGCAGTTTGTCTTTATCAGTATTATGCAAATCTGTCCATATTATGCATTCATATCTGGAGACAGGAAAGTCTCACAGGTTGACCTTGTCCTGTTCCTGTTCAGAGTTTCAATGGTTCACTGGTTCCACTTAATATACAGTGTACAACCTGAAATTTCTACTCTTCATAGACATCCATGAAAACAGAAGGGAACCCCAAAGAACAAATGACAGAAAAACATTACAGCCCCAAAGCCCCCTCTCCCCCTCCCCCACTTATTTCAGCAGGAAGTGTTAGCACCCTGCCAGATCTATGATGAAGGGTATTACTCTGTGTTTACACACTCCCACCAGCACTGGTAGTCTGGTAGGCCTTTCGGTCCAGCTAGTCCATACTAACCTGATCTCCTGCCCTCCATGCCTCTCTCATCCATCACATAATCAAACTTCTCTTAAGTACTACAAATAAACCCACATCCACCGCTTCCGCTGGTCGTTCCACACTTGCACCACCCTCTCGGAGAAGATCTTTCCCCTCGGATTCCCCTGAATAATTTCACCTTTTGCCCTTAATCTATGACCTCTCATTCTCATCTCACTCAGCCAGAGGGGAAGTAGCATATATGCATGAGTTTATTGGGTCCAAGTGTCTTTCTTGGTCTACCAAACAGCTGGAAAGATGGGAGGCGTGACTTTAAGCATGGAACTCAGTTCTGTCTGCAGACTTCACTGAAAGGATCACCTCCCTTTATCTTCCTTCAGCTTTCCATTCATTTTTTGGAGGTAATTGTAACCCCTGCAATGGGAGTTTGAGGCAGATCCTGGCCACAGCAGTTTTAGACTGATGATAAAATGTATGAGCGGTGTTTAACAGGCAATCGATCAGTTATTGCTCCTGTTGTTTACAGTCACAGCCAGCCCTCTTATCTACCAGTGACTGGTACCTACCAAAATCATGCCTTTGTTCCTCGCCTCTACACCTGGAAGAAATATTTTTAAGATACAGAGAGAATAGTCACTTAACCCAAACCTATTAGGCATGTGCCAATCTACAAGCAGCCATTACCAACAGCATTATATCTCAGATGTCTTTGTTCCAGTAGTCAGGTTTCTTCCTCTGCTGCAAGCCACCTTAAACAACTCAACTCCTTCTGTAGCTTTCTTTTTATATTTGCACAGCTTGTTGTCTTTTGCACACTGGTTGAATGTCCAAGTTGGTGTGGTCGTTTGTTGATTCTATTATGGTTATTATTCTCTTATGGATTTATAGAGTATGCCCACAAGAAAATGAATATCAAGGTTATATATGGTGACATATATGTACTTGCATGATAAATTTGCTTCAAACTTTGAACTTTGCCTTAGTGAAACAAACTAGTTCAATTCTTAATCATTGCTCAAACTCTGTCAACAAAGTGAACAGTATGAGCACTGAGGAGTGTGGTAGAACAAGAGGTTCTGGGAATACAGGTATATAATTCAGTGAAAGTGGCGTCGCAGGTAGACAGGATCATAAAGAAAACTTTCATCACATTGGCCTTCATATATCAAATCTCTTGAGTACGGAAGATGGGATGTTATGTTAAAGATGTGTAAGACATCGGTGGGGCCTAATTTGGGGTGTTGTGTGCAGTTTTGGTCACCTACACAGGAAAGATGTGAACAAGGTTGAAAGAGTACAGAGAAAATTTACTAGGATGTTGCTGGGTTTGGAGGATCTGAGTTATAAGGAAAGATTGAATAGGTTACAACTATATTCTTTAGAACGTGGCTTGAGAGGAGATTTGATAGGAGTATACAAAATTACGAGGGGGATAGATAGGATTAATGCAAGCAGGCTTTTTCCTCTGAGGTTGGGTGGGATTACAAGTAGAAGTCATGGCTTGAGGGTGAAAGGGGGGAAGTTTGAAGGGAACATGAGGGAAAACTTCTTCACTCAGAGGTTCATGAGATTATGGAATGAGCTGCTAGCACAATTGGTCCATTGGAGCTCCATTTCGGCATTTAAGAAAAGTTTGGATAGCTATATGGATAGTAAGGATATGGAGGGCTATGGTCCCAGTGCAGGTCAATGGGAGTAGACTGTTTAAATGGTTTTGGCATGGACTAGAATGGCTAAAGTGCCTGTTTTTGTGATGTACTTCTCTCTGACTTTGAAGAGCATGGAAAGAGTGTTATGAAGTTGGGGAGAGATAAGGAGAGAGCAAATGTGAGAAGACTTCAAGTTTGAAAGTTTGATTCCTGGCACCAGATCCACATGGACTTAAGTTCAAAAATTCTCAATCCTGTTTTCCATTCTCTCCATGTTCTCCGTAACCTCCTATCTCTGTAACTCCCTCCAGTCTCTGTAGCAGCCTTCTGCAATCCTCCATTTCAAGCCTCAGTTTTTGTGCCTCCTCATTTGGCAGATATGCCTTCAGCTGCTAAGGACTGCAGCTCTGAAATTTCTCTCCCAAAATTCCTATCCATCCAATGAACTTCTTACCCTCGCCTCCCTTTCTTCCTGTGAGATGTTCCTCAAGACCTAGCTCACTGATCCAAGCTTCTGGGTACCTGTCCACAGTCACTCGACGTGACTTCATTTGCAATGTGGTTAGGTGTCCCTCAGGGAGAGACTTCAGTGCAGTGGTTCTGTTGGCACTGTATAGATGTAGCTTGCTGTCGTTCTGAGCCCTATGATTTCATGTTTAGGTACACTTGGGCACTGAGGCAAGTGGAAACCCTCTGTGTGAGAGAATCAAAATTTCAGCTGCATCCGCCGTTGAATCCTTTCATAGTTAACCTCACCACTCAAGGGGTCACTGTGCAGCTGCTTCCAGCCACCAAACACCTCCTGGTTGGCAGGGTGGAGATACGTGTCTACCAATGGAGGTGAAGGGCGCCTCTCCCTCGCTAACCTGCACGTCACCCTTGGGTGAGGGTTAGCACCTGCTCCGCCCCCCGATCAGGGTCACAGGAAGCCATGGGAGCAGGTGGTGGATGTTCATAAGCAACTGGTGCATATCGCAAGTCCTGGTTATGCAGCCACTGACACCAGGCAGACAATCTCTGAAGAGTATTGATAGTGGCTGAGGTCACCTGTCGTGTGAAGACACTGCCCAGAAGAAGGCCTTTCCTATCCCTGTGCATTTTCCATTCCCATGTCATTCCCATTCCAATGCTATTCCTATTCCATGCTTTTCTCCACTCCAGTTCCTGTGCCTTTCCCATTCCCATATACTTTCCCAATCTCCAAACACTGCTTTCTATCCCATTTCACCCAGGTCTTGGGTCAAAGGTGAATGGTGAAGGGTGAAACGTTTAAGGGGAATGCGAGGGGGAGCTTCTTCACTCAGAGGATGGCACTAGCTGCCAGTGGAAGTGGTGGATGCAGGAAACTTGGATAGGTACATGGACGGGAGGGATATGGGAGTACCATGGTCTAGGTGCAGGTTAATTGGACTGGAAGCATAATTAATGAATTATTTAGAGATACAGCAGGAACAGGTCCTTCTGGGCCAACGAGCTGCAACACCCAGCAGTCCGCTTATTTAACCCGAGCCTAATCACGGGAGAGTTTACAATGACCGACTAACCTACTAGCCGGTACATCTCTGGACTGCGGGGGAGGAGCTGAAGCACCCAATGGACACCCTCGCGGTCACAGGGAGAACGCACAAACTCCTTACAGACTGCATTGGAACTGAACTCAGAACTCTGGAGCACCCCGAGCTGTGATAGTGTCTCGCTAACCGCCTCGTTACCATGGTGCCCAATGGTGATAGCTCAGAACTGACTAGATGGGCCGAAGGGCCTGTTTCTGTGCTCTGGTGTTCTATGACTCTACGACTCTATCTGTTTTCCATCTCTGCTCCTTTCTCTCTGTTCCCAGCCAACCACCCCCACCATCCTTCTCTGCTCCACTCTCTCTCTTTTCCCAGAGCCCCCTCCCCATCCGCTAGCCTATATTTTGCCATTACAAGAGCCCAGCATCTCTATTAAGTTCTGATTAAATCCGGCCTCATGCCCAGTGCGATGGGGAGATCTGGTAAAAAATCCTTCATTCATCAGCTGGTGTAAAGTGCCGACAGCAGTGTTTAGCAAACTCTGCAGTTCAATACCATGTACATCCAAGTGCTGTTTATTTTGCTGACAAGCCTCCAAAGCAGCCAGGTCTGAAATTTTCCCATACCTGGTATAACACCAAGTGAAGAAGGTTTGTCAGCACCATGCAGTAGTGAAGGGCTGAAGGAACGGTTAAAGCTGTATTGCTTTCGTTGCTGTTACTGTGAAGTCCTGTACTGCCAGGTTCAACAATACAGACCTCCTGTTGCACTACCAAGGGCTGGTCTCTGATGCTCTGATGTCTTCCCTCTACAGCCATCAGGAGCCTTAGGTCCCACGCCACCAGGCTTACAAACAGTTATCGAAACATAGAAAATAGGTGCAGGAGTAGGCCATTTGGCCCTTCAAGCCTGTACCACCATTCAGTATGATCATGGCTGATCATCCCAACTCAGAACCCTGTACCTACCTTCTCTCCATACCCCCTGGTCCCTTTAGCCACAAGGGCCATATCTAACTCCCTCTTAAATATAGCCAATGAACTGGCCTCAACTGTTTCCGGTGGCAGAGAATTCCACAGATTCACCACTCTCCGTGTGAAGGAGTTTTTCCTCATCTCAGTCCTAACAGGCTTCCCCTTTATCCTCAAACTGTGACCCCTCGTTCTGAACTTCCTCAACATCGGGAACAATCATCCTGCATCTAGCCTGTCCAATCCCTTTAGAATTTTATACGTTTCAATAAGATCCCCCCTCAATCTTCTAAATTCCAGCGAGGATAAGCCTAGTCGATCCAGTTTTTCATCATATGAAAGCCCTGCCATCCCAGGAATCAATCTGGTGAACCTTCTTTGTACTCCCTCTATGGCAAGAATGTCTTTCCTCAGATTAGGGGACCAAAACTGCCCTTCAGTTATGAACCAGCGTGGATAACTTCACTGACCTCAGCTCCGAATTGATTCCACAGCCTATAGATTCAGTTTCAAGGACCCTACAACACATGTTGTAGTGTAGTGGTTAACACCGCGCTTTACAGTACAATTCCCGCCACTGCCTGTAAGGAGTCTGTACATTCTCCCCCTGACCACGTGGGTTTCCTCCGGGTGTTCCAGTTTCTCCCACAGTCCAAAGACATACCGGTTGGTTGGTTAATTGGTCAGTATAAGTTGTCCCATGATTAGGCTAGGATTACAGTGCCTATAAATAGTATTCACCCCCTCTTGGAAGTTTTCATGTTTTATTGTTTTACAGCATTGGATCACAGTAGATTTAATTTGGCTTTTTTGACACTGATCATCAGAAAAAGACACTTTTGTGTCAAAGTGAAAACAGATCTCTACAAGGTGCTCTAAATTAATTACAAATATAGAACACAAAGTACTTGACTGTACAGCTGGAAGGGCCGGAAGGAACTATTCTGCACTGCATCTCAATAAATAAATAAATAGATGTTCCCCAGCATTATTTATTCACTTTTCTTAAAATTATTTGCACTGTTTGTATTCATTGCTCGACAGTCTTTGTGTGTAGTTTTTCTTTGATTATATTGCATTCATTGAAGTGCAATAGAATAAATTCAAAATGCCCACAAGAAAACTTTGATATTAAATTTACCTTGAACTTTTAAACTGATGTTTTGCATTGATCTTTTTTTTTGCACAGCCTTTTTCTCTCCACTGTATTGTATAATTTATATATAATATTTGTTCTGTGTTGTTTGTACTTACTTGCCCGGGATGTTGTGGCAGGTAAGCTTGTCTGTTTCACTGTACTCATCCACTTGACAATGAACTCCACTCAAATTGGTTGACAGACTCCAGGCCTTTACAGGTAAATGACTCAGTTGGCCTAGAGTTTTGCATCAACCAGGGTTCTCTCAAGCTCCCCCTAGGTAACTCACCTTCCTTACTTGGAAATATACTGCCGTTTCATCATCATCGCTGGGTCTAAATTCTGGAACACTCTCCCTCTTCATCTCATGTTCTCAATATTTATTGCTTGTTTATTTATTATTATTTATTCCTTTTTGTGTTTGCGCAGTTTGTTGTGTTTTGTGTACAGGTTGAACTTTGATAATTGTGACACTCAGATCTTCCTGTAGACTCGCTCCACTGGAGTTGGAGGCCCGCCTCTGTGTGCAGGTGGGGATGCAGGGGGTGAGAAAGGGAATTGTTTTGCCGTTGCTGATTGTTGTGTTTTGGCAGAGGGTTGTTCTACATTGTGGGCACGCTCTGCTGGCGCCAGAATGTGTGGCGACACTTGTGGGCTGTGCCCAGAAGATCCTCAGATTGTGTTGGTTATTAAAACACAAACAACACATTTCACTGTATGTTTCAATGTACATGTTATTATTAAATAAATCTAACCTAAATTTTAACAATTCTCAGCTTTTCTCTTTTTTCTTACAACTAAGGTGCATAGAAACACATAGCCCCACTAAATACTCAAAATATTCTGCAGATGCTGGGGTCAAAGCAACACTGACAACACATTGGAGGAACTCAGCAGGTCGGGCAGCATCCATGGAAACGATCGGTCAATGTTTCGGGCCGGATCCCTGACGAAGGGTTCCAGCCCGAAACGTTGACTGATCGTTTCCGCAGATGCTGCCCGACCTGCTGAGTTCCTCCAGTGTGTTGTGAGTGTTGCTCCCACTAAATACTCCACACGTCAGATCATTTTCTCCATGCACCAAGCCTCTTGTATCATCTCGGTAACCTGCCACCTGCTCACCCACCACCTCACAATTAGATAGACTAGTTTTAGACCCACTCTCCCAATATCTTGTCTTTAAACAGCGTTTTCTGCACTCCCTCCTCACTATGTCTATGAATTGCCCCGAACCTCCATTCTCCAGTTTCAGACTCCTGTATGTTATTGATTCTGTTCACCCTCCATTCACCATTAACCATCTTGTCCCCACATCCTGGCATCTTTCCCTGAAGCCTTGTCTCCCTGGCCTCCTGCAAACCCCATTCCGATTCCTTCGACCCAGTTAGTGCCCACAAAGCATCGTACTTAACCCTTGCTTTGAGGTTAACCTGGTGACACGTTTGTTGAGCAAAGTGCCTTCCTCTGTGTGAACGACATTAGATTGGCATGCAGTTGGCATTCTGGAGTGCTTGGGCTGAAAGGTATTTTGCAATGTTTGGAGCGAAAGCATTAGTGTGGTCAGGCGAAATCCACAGGTTGAGCTCTTTAAAATAGCACTGAGGAATTTTAAGTGAAACCATGAACACATTTGCTGCTAATAGACCAACACATGGTTTCAAGCTTTTCTGTATTCGCACAGCATAGTGTCTGTTTAGGATCAAGAAACTGACAGTCATTTTGCCCACACCCTCCCCACCCCCATCTATCCTCCAGCCACTGATATACAAGTAATCACACACGCGAATGCCAGAGAAATTCAGATGCATGCGCAGGCACGAGAGAAATACATGCATTCTCACGCAGAAGCACACCCATGCCTAAGAAATGCCGACTCTCACACTGTAAACTCAGTCAGCTGAATCATGGGCGCTGGCCTCCCCAGCCTCCAGGACACCTTCAAAAGGTGGTATCCATCGTTAAGGACCCCCATCACCAGGACAGGCCTTCTTCTCATCGCTACCGTCAAGGACAAGGTGCAGGAGCCTAAAGCCACACACTCAGAATTTCAGGGCCAGCTTCTTCCCCTCCGCAATCTGATTTCCGAATGAGTATTCTAAATTCCAACGAGTATAAGCCTAGTTCATCCAGTCTTTCATCATATGAAAGTTCTGCCATCCCAGGAATCAATCTGGTGAACCTTCTTTGTACTCCCTCTATGGCAAGGGTGTCTTTCCTCAGATTAGGGGACCAAAACTGCACACAATACTCCAGGTGTGGTCTCACCAAGGCCTTGTACAACTGCAGTAGTACCTCCCTGCTCCTGTACTCGAATCCTCTCGCTATAAATGCCAGCATACCATTCGCCTTTTTCACCACCTGCTGTACCTGCATGCCCACTTTCAATGACTGGTGTATAATGACACCCAGGTCTCGTTGCACCTCCCCTTTTCCTAATCGGCCACCATTCAGATAATCTGTTTTCTTGTTCTTGCCACCAAAGTGGATAACCTCACATTTATCCACATTAAATTGCATCTGCCATGAATTCACCCACTCACCCAACCTATCCAAGTCACCCTTCATCCTCTTAACATCTTCCTCTCAGCTGACACTGCCGCCCAGCTTCATGTCATCCACAAACTTGGATATATTTATATATTTACAGTTTTTTAAATTATGTACTGCTGCCACAAAACAACAAATTTCATGACATATGACAGTGAAATTAAACCTAACTCTGATTCACACACACACACGGTTGCATATATTGAGGCCATCACACATGCCCACATCAAAAAATGTGAGCACGCTGTCCCATCCACCTTCTCACAGAGATGTACAAATTCATTCATGAACACCCATGGCTTCTTGCTGTGGGAATCTTCAGCTCTCTCGAATTTCTATCTCTGTAAGGCCTGATATTCAAGGCAGCAAAGGATCCAATCCAGTTGACTGCAGAAGGTAACTTGTGGAATAATAGTTGCCCAGATTTGTTTTAAGCTTCAGTAACTGTTAAAGTCAATGCAAGATCTTCATATACTGTAGGTAGAAGTAGGTGAAGGATCAGGAAAGGTCTAAGGAGTTGATTACTGGGTTTGTGCTGGCATAGGTCGTCCCTCTCACCTCACTAGCAGAAGATACTGTAAATTCACACTTTCTCGGGCTACACTGGTGGGGCAAGCTCGGAGTGAGATGTAGGGGTAACTATCAGTCATTGTGTGTTGACAAATCTTTGCCTCAGAAAGACTGTATTCATAGAAATATGAGTATCAGTGACACAGTAAGAGACCATTTGATCTCTCACGTTCATGCTACCCTATGAAGAGCCGTCGGGGCAGCTGCCAAGTTCACAGCCTTAAATTATGACAATTGGCCAGCTCATCTGGGTACTTTTGAAATGCTGGAGCTTTTGGCCCACCAGAACTTCAAACACCATGTGTTCCACTTCCCCTTCATCCTTCAGGTTTCCTCAGGTCCCTAGTCTGTCTGTTACCTTAAACCTTTGGTTAAGGGCGGTTCATCCTACTCAACATACAAGACTCTGGAGGAACTAAGTGGGTCAGGGAACATCTGTGGAGGAAAATGAGCAGTCAATGTTTCAGGTCAAGACCCTTCATCTGGACCGGAAAACGTTGACTGTTAGTTTCCCTCCATAGATGCTGCCTGACCCACTGATTTCCTCCAGCCCTTGTGTGTTCCTCCAAGTACCAGCATCTGCAATCTGTTGGTGTCTTCAGTTCATCCGTCTCATTCACCCAAATGAACCCCCCCCCACCCCCACTGAGTTCCCTTCTTCCTCCCTCTCCAGGAATTAACCCTGGCCAGACCGCTCTAGCTTGGTAACCAACACGGAATAGTGAGATGAAAGTTACCTAGGTGCCCTTGGAGAAGGACTACGCGATATTCATGGGCACAATGGAGAATTTCGGGAATGATGGGCCTCTCAGGGGCTCGAGTGTGTTGTAGAGAGTAATATTGTATTTTAATTTGAAGCTGCAAATAATCTGTGAATTCACCCATGATATGCCTCCTTGTCCTCCTCCCCCTCTCCCCACCTTTTTCTGCCTTCTTCCCCCTTTCTTTCCGGTTCAGATGAAGGATCTAAGCCCAAAACTTTGACTGTTTATTCCCCTCCATAAATGCTGCCTGTTAAGTTCCTCCAGCATTTTTAGTGTCCTGCTCTAGATTTCCAGCATCTACAAAATCTCTTGTGTTAATAGTTTAAGAAGCCCTGATTATTGAATGATGTAGCGTTGTTAGTGAATTAAAAAAAAGAATTGGTGTAAACTGGAGGTTGATGGTCAGTACAGACTCAGTGGGCTGAAGGGCCTGTTTCTGTGCCGTATCTCTCTATGATTCCCTCTACATATGGGGGAGCCAGGGAGCCCCCGTACACCAAGTCTACCAAGTACCCAAGTTTGTTAACTCTTTGTATCATCCTGTGCTGGACAAAGAGTGGGGATAATGTAACCAGCGTTGACATTTTCTTTTGCCTCCCGTAGTCTACAACGTGGACTGCAGCACAGTGGAGTGCCCCGCCAGTCAGCAGGTTGACTGCCCTCCCGACAGCCAGGAGACCCCGCCCCGACTGACCGCCGACGGCTGCTGCACTCTCCCGATACGGTGAGTCTCTCACTTGGTGATGTTCAGTGAGGGGGATCGACTCTGGAAACGTACAGGGGTCGAGAAGATCCGATCGCAACAGTTACTTTCAATACAGTGGCAAAGTGCACTGCGCAATAGAGGACGATGAAACAGGCTGGCCCAAGGTTGCTTGAATTATAACAGGAGAGAGAACAAGGCCTGGAGAACTTAGAGGTAATGAAAAGGGTCCAACAGGGTCAGGTGAGAAAAATGTTTCCACCTGTTTAAAACTGTAGGTCATAAATATAACCATTAAATTATGAGGGGTAAAGACAGTGTAACTCCAAGCAGGCTTTTTTCCGTTGAGGTTGGGTGAGACTGGAGCTAGAGGTCATAGGTTAAGGATCAAAGGTGAAATTAAGGGAAATATGAGGAGGAACTTCTTCACTTGGGGTGGTGAGAGTGTGGGATGATGTTCCAGTGGAAGTGGTGGGTGCAGGGTCGATTTCAGTACTTAAGGTAAGTTTGGATAAGTACATGGATGGGAGGGGTATGGAGTGCAGGTCTATGAGACTAGACAGAATAATAGTTCGTCATGGACTAGATGGGCCTGTGTCTGTGCTGTAATGCTCTATAACAAAATGCAAGGATTCACCTTCAATCCTGACCTCGGGCCTGTGTCTGTCTGCATTTTGTCCAGACTTCCCATGGTTCTATGGCTTTCCTCTGGATGCTCCCGTCTCTTCCCACATCCCAAAGACATGTAGGTTCGGTAGGTAAAATGGCCACTGTAAATGTGCAGGTGGATGGTAGAATAGGGTGGGGTTTATGGGAATATCCTGTATTGAGGATCAGAGCCTTGAGGGAAAAAGGTGGTTCAATACTTAAGAGACTGAAGCACATATCAGTCAAATCTTGGTAATTGTTTCCAATGCTTTTTCCCAATATTGGTTTATTAATTCACCACAATACGTTTGTGCCACTTAATGGAACATGTAATTAAATCACCAAAAAGACTATGACATGCAGGCCATTCAATTCTTCCTGCTCGTGCCGTAGGAAAACAGATTTCCTAATCCATTTTGCAGCACGAGGTGTGGAGCCCTCTAAGTCTCTGAATAAGTATCTAAGTACTGTTTCAATATGCTGGAGGCTTATGTGTGTAAAATTTGTTTCTTCCTCCTCCCTCTAATTGTTCTGCCAGTTACTTTAAACTGAAGCCTCTTTGGTTAAAGGGGGTAGGTCCTTGCTATTTCAGCCCCTCACGTTTTCTAGTTTAGGGAGCCAGCATTGGCAGCGAGCAGTCCCCAGATCGTGTGTGGCACGTGGCCAAGTGGTTAGGGCGTTGGGTTCACGAGGGTTCGAGTCTCGGCCAAGGCAGCGTGTTGTGTCTTTGAGCAAGGCACTTAAACACACACTGCTCCAGTTCACCCAGCTGAAAATGGGTACCAGCAAAAATGCTGAGGGTTAACCTCGCAATAGAGTGGCGTCCTATCCGGTTGGGGGGGGGCGGAGTTTTGTACTCTCAGTCGCTTCACACATA
Source organism: Mobula hypostoma (assembly GCF_963921235.1). Classification (NCBI taxonomy): domain Eukaryota; kingdom Metazoa; phylum Chordata; class Chondrichthyes; order Myliobatiformes; family Myliobatidae; genus Mobula; species Mobula hypostoma. The sequence continues at coordinate 17,467,870 of NC_086104.1, read as the reverse complement.
AGCACAAGGCTCAGGACAGACTTTAACTTTAAAAAAAAACTCCCCAGATCAGCCCGGCATGGTGCTTTTCTCTGTGCCATCTTTAACCAACCTCCATAGACCATCAGTTTATGCCACACCATGCAATATCCAATGGTGAATTAATATGAAATTAGGGATACCTCTAACTATGTATCACATAGACCACCAGAGTGATCAGATGACAGGGTTCCCTCTCTTCCTGAAATGGCAGAGAGAAGGGACACCAGAGATCTGGCAGGTGCATGAGTTCCTGAGCAACACTTTCAAGTTGAAACCGTTCAACAAGACCTCATGAAGTTCATCACCTCATATGTCTTGATAAAGGGATTTGGCCCGACATGTCGACTGTTTATTTCCCTCCTGTATGACCTGCTGAGCTGATGCGGCCTTTTATTGATCCTTTTATGGTTTTGGATTTATTGAGAATGCCTACAAGACAATGAATTTTTTGAAAATGGTACATGGAGCTTAGAAAACTGAGTGCTATGGGTAACCCTAGATCATTTCTAAAGTAAATACATGTTTGGCACAGCATTGTAGGCCAAAGGGCCTGTATTGTGCTGTAGGTTTTCTGTGTTTGCACAGTACTGTCTTTGACACATAAGCATATAAAGCTAGGGTGCCTAAGGTGTTTGCACAGTAGTGCAGTAAATTTATGTATTGCACTGTACTGTAGCTGGAAAAAAAATTATGACCTACGAATGACCTGGATGAAAATGTAGATGGGTGGTTAGAACGTTTGCAGATGATACCAAGATTGGTGGAGTTGTGGATAGTGTAGAAGACTGGCAAAGGATACAGCCCTGATATAGATCAGTTGCAGATATGAGCAGGGAAATGGTAAGTGGAGTTCAACCCAGATAAATGTGAGGTGTTGCATTTTGATAGGGCAAATGCAAGGAGACAGTACACTGTTAAGGGCAAGACCCTGAGCAGTGTTGATGAGCAGAGAGATCTTGGGATCCAAGTTCATGACTCCTTGAAAGCGGCTACACAGGTTGATAATGTGGTTAAGAAGGCTTATGGAATGCTTGCTCTCAGTCGAGGAATTGAGGTTAAAAGTCAAGAGGTTATGTTGCAACTTTATAAAACACTGGTTAGGGCACATCTGGAGTATTGCATACAGTTCTGGTCACCCCACTGTACGAAGGATGTTGAGGCTTTGGAAAGGGTGTAGAAGTGGTTTACCAGGATGCTGCCTGGTTTAGAGGGCATGTGCTATCATGAGAGGCTGAATAAACTTGGGTTGTTCTCTCAGGAGCGGTGAAATCTGAGGGGAAATATGATAGAAGTTTACAAGATTATGAGAGGAATAGATAGAGCAGACATGGAATATCTGTTTCCCTGGTTTGAAATGTCTTAATGCCAGAGGGCATGCATTGAAGGGGGGGGGTAGGTTCAACGGGGATGTGAGGAGTAAGTTTTTTACACAGAGAATGGTAAATGCCTGGAATGTGCTGTCTGGTATGGTGGTAGAGGCAAATATATTAGAGGCTTTGAAGAGACGTTTGGATAAGCACATGGATGTAAGGAAGATGGAGAGATATGGGCATTGTGTAAACAGGTGGGATCAGTGCTTCGGTGTTTTTGATTTGCTCTTTAGCTGGTTCAGCACAATATTATGGGCTGAATGGCCTGTCCCTGTGCTGTACTGTTCGATGTTCTGATTTGGGTCTCTAACGTGAACTGAGAGTGGGAAGGGAGCAGGGATAGGGAAATCAGAGGGGAAGGGAGTAGGGAAGCACCAGAGAGACATTCTATAATGACCGATAAACCAATTTTTTTGGAATCAAGTGCCCTTGTGTGGTGCATTAGGGCTGGTTGTATCTGCAGCTGTACCGTCCCGTTCCCCCCCGGGCCCACCCTCTCTGACCACCTGTGCCACACCCCTACCACGGTGCTCCACCCTCGCCATTCCCGACATCCTCTGCTCCCACCAGATTTCCAAACTCGCTCTCCAGTCCACATTGACAAATTCAGTACTGTGCAAAGGTTTTAGGCCTCGCAGCTAAATTAATGTGCCCAAGACCTTACACAGTACTGTAGGTCGTGAAATTTGACATTTTGCAAGACGGCACAGAGCATAAAAAATCTATAAGTTACAAAAAATAAATAAATAAATTCCGTCCTATGGGATATTAAAGCCCACACATTGGAAAATCTGATACCTTGGATGGAAGAGAAGATTACCTTTAAGAGGCCAGTTGGTGAAGAATGTTAGAACATGGAGTGGCACAAGTACACGAGCAAACACACACAAGATGCTGGAGGAACCATCTGTGGAATAAACAGTTGACGTTTTAGACCAAGACCCTTCATCAGGACTCATAGGGGCTGCCTGTCCTGCTCTGGATTTCCAGCATCTACACAATCATGATGAGCTGCTCCATTGCGAAGTCTCTTCGCGGTATGCCTACACTGAGGAAGTTTGAATCTTCCCTTTCATAGGTGCTGAGTTCCTCCAGCATTTTGAGGCGCTTGCCCTGGTTTTCCAGCATCTGCAGAATCCCTTGTGTTTATGATTTAAAACAGTAAGAGGTTTTTTTCTGCCGACCTTGTCTGCACTGAACACAGTGCCAAATTAAATTAAGTATCTTCTGCCTGCACATATCACTCCATTTCTTGCAAATTCCTGTGTCCCATGCTCTAGAGAAAATAATCTTAAATCTCCCTATAGCCCATACCCTAATGTTCTCTCGGAGACTTGAATGAATGCGTCAGTTGTGCTCCTACACAGGCACAGGTCTCAGCGTACTACTGCCTCCCACTCACTGTTTCTGGTTTATGCTCCAGGTGTGAGTGTTTGCCGGGGATCTGCCGCGTCCCTAAGTGTGAGCCTGGTACGATGCCTCGGATCGTCTCTCCCGGTGACGGCATGCCGGGCAACTGCTGCGATCGATTCGAGTGCATCAATGGTAAGTGCAGATTTAACACAAAATGCCATCAAAGGCCGCTGTGGAAAATACCGCATATTTTCCCCGGCAGAGGGGAGGGTGGAAGTGCAGTGGAGGGAGGGGAGCCTGTGGCAAACAGACTCGAAGGAGAAGCAGGGCTATTGAGGAGATGGGATGAAGTTGGTATTTATTGATAATACTTCAGTCTAATTAAAAAAGGTGTCTAAACAGCGTTTGTGTTTAAGTGTTTGGAAAGGTCTTAAATGCTTTCTACAAAATCTGGTTGATGGCCTTTACAGTGAAGTAGCTTTACATCTGTTTTATTATTCTGTTTACACTTTGCCTATTCCAAAATATAGGTAAAGAATTTTTTGAAGAGAATGGCAATAGGAAAAGCCATTTGTTCTCAGGGCAACCCTCACACAAAATGCCGCAGGAACTCAGCAGGTCAGGCAGCCTCCAAGAAGGGGAACAAATAGCCCACGTTTTGGGCTGAGACACTTCGTCGGGACTGCAAAAGAAAGGGGAGGATACCAGAGTAAGAAGGTGGGGTGAGGGAGAGAAGTACAAGCTGGCAGGTGATACGTCAAGCCAGGTGAAGGAGAGGTTAAGTGGGTGGGGGGTGAACTGAGGAGCTGGGAGGTGATAGGGGAGAACGTAAGGGGCTGAAGAAGAAAGAATCTGATAGGAGAGGAGAGTGGACCATGGGAGGAAAGGAAGGAGGAGGGGCAAAGTGGGAGGTAGAATTAAAATGGATGGCCACTGGGAAATCCTGCCTGCGGTGGCAGGCAGAGGTGAAGTTGCTTGACAAAGCAGTCCCCCAACCTACGTCAGGTCTCTCCGATGCAGAGGAGACTACACTGGGAACACCAGATGCAGCAGGTGACCCTGATAGACTTGCAAGTGGAGGTGAGTGAGGAGGATTTGTTCTCAGGGTTGCAAACCCTTCTCTACCCTCCCTTCCGCAAGGTTCACTTGGATTGGGGAAGCCTTCTCCATTTTTATTTACCCTCATGAATTTGGTGACTGTCTTGTTCTGTGTGGTATGAGAGTTTCTGTGTGAACTGCTGCAGATCTTGCGGTGAAGGTTCTACAGTGGTGATACTAGACAGAGAATTGCCACAGACTAACCCAATGGTGAAGGCTCGACAGCAGAGGGAGATATCTCTGAATGACGTCGGAAGCTGGGCAGCCCATTGAGTTTATGCCATCTTGCATAGCAATCCACTCTCCCATGTAAACTATTCTCCCCCACATCCAAACTCCAGCGAGTACAGGTCCAGAGTCATCAATCACTCCTTGTATGTTAACCCCTTCATTCCTGGAATCATACTTGTACATCTCCTCTGAACCCAATGCCTGCACATCTTTACTTTAATAAGGGGCTCAAAACTGCTGACAGTGCTCCAACTATGGTCTGACCAATGCCATATAAAGCCTCAGCATCACATCCTTGCTTTTATATTCCAGTCCTCTTGAAATGAATGCTAACATTACATTTGCCTTCCTTACCACCGACTCAACCTGCATGTTCACCTTTAGGGAATCCTACACAAGGACTCCCCAGACCCTTTGCAGCTCTAATTTTTGAATTTTCTCCCTGTTTATAAAATAGGCTGCACCTTTATTCCTCCTCCAAAGTGCATGACCATACAATTCCCTACACTATGTTCCACCTGCCAGTTCTCCCAATTTGTCTTAAGTCCTTCTACAGACTCTCTGCTTCCTTAACACTACCTGCCGCTCCACCTATCTTTGTACCTTCCGCGAACTTGACCACAAAGCCATCAATTCCGCCGTCAAACCATTGACATATAACATGAAAATAAGCAGTCCCAACACTGGCCCCTTCAGGACGCCACCAGTCACTGGCACCCAACTTATTTATGGAGGTGGGAGGGTAGGAAAACACTAATCGTACTGGAAAGAATGTATTTTGCAAAGCTTGAAGGATGCCTTGGCTATAACATTTATTATTGCTGTGGTATTCACAGTCAACATAGCAACACTGTGCACCAGCAGAAGTTAGCGATTTAAATATAGCCCAATGTTTAGACCTTGAGGCAAACTAAATATAGAGAACGCTGCGCTGTGTCTCACTGAAATGCCTGGCACGATGACAATAATGTCTGGAAGGATAAATGAGTCCAACTGATAACTACACAATTAACCTACGCTCTGTGCGCTGACATTTAGTCAACTCTAAAAGAGAGCAGTTCAGAAACGTTTTGCTGTTTGAAGCTCCCCACATCCTCTCATCACACTTTTGGTTCAACAACACAAAAGTAAGATACTGCGTTTGTGGAAACTTAGAAAGAAAGCACCTAGCATTAAAAAAAACTAGAATAATTACTGCATACCACGGACGCTGGGAGACGTAGAGTCGTGTGTGGCGAGAGAGATTTCAACAGAAGCCAGTCGGGGCAGTCTGCACATCACAGATGGCTGTGGGACGCTGGATTGTGTATAGCAAGAGAGGTTTCAATAGAAATAAGTGGTGGCAGTCGAGACACTCTCTGCACCACGGATCGCGAGGAGATGTCGGATTATGTGTAACTAAGCCCCTGGCAAGGGTCAATAAGAAGTTGGGTTTAAGCAGAGCGGCCATGGTGAAAATACTCAGAGGTTCTGACAGTACCTACGTATATTGAGAAAATCAGAGTTTTAAACTGATAGACTCTCAGCTGAAGGTACTTGATACAACCTATCAGCTGCCTACATATTAAGGAACGGAAGAAATAAGGAGCAGGAGCAGGCCATTCATCCTCTGAAACCTGTCCGGCATTCAATGACCGATTTGCCTCAGGGTTCATGTCCTCTTCTGTACCGGTTCCCAAAGCCTTCAGCTGGTTTATGTCGAAGGGAGACAAGTGTAGTACTGCCCTCATCTGACAAACACGTACCTCAGGAGGTATGGAGCTCCATCACATGCAGCAGCCAGGCCAGCTTCCCTTCCAATCCTTGTCACCATGATAGGGCAGGTCAAGGGTTTGCTAGTTCAAGTCCTATTCAGTGCCTTGAGCATGAAAACCCAGGCTCCATTCTTTTGCTGTTCTGAGGAAGTGCAGCCTTAGGACATAGAACAAAGAACATGACCATCCCTTTGGCCCACAATCTTCCCTTCTAGATGTTCGAAACCTCTTTAGACCCTCAGATAGATTCAAAGAGCAGGGAGCTTCTCCCTCATGTCAAGGGTCATGCTCGTCTTCAATGAACACTTCCAAAACAAAACAGTTCATCTGCCCATTACTTTGTTGATGTGGGCAGAATCTTACCACGCATACTCTGCTCACAGTGTTTCCTAGGCCCCGGGTTACAGCAGAGTCCTCACTTCAGATGTACTTCACTGACTGTAAGGAATGACCTTGAAAGGTGCTGTGTAAACAAATTTGCTTTCTTTGCAGAGCCAAGATACATTATGTCATGGAAAATAAAATATACCTGTTTATCTGCAAATGCTGGAAATCTGAAACAAAGACAGAAACACTCAGCTGGTCAGGCAGCATCTGAAGAGAGAGAAACAGCATTAATGTTTCAGTTCAGAGGATGGGAGTTCCTGTTTTTCTCTCTCAGCACCTCCTGGCTGAACTACTGAGAGTTTGCAGCAGCTTCGGGTTTTTATATAAACGTTAAATAGATGAAGTAGATTTATCACATGTACACCGAAACATATAGTGAAATGCATCATTTAGCGTCAAGTCAAATCAGCAAGGACTGTGTTGGGCAGCCTGCAAGTGTTGCCACGTTTCTGCCCCCAACACAGCATGCCCACAGCTTACTCACCTTTGTCCGCAGTCGAAATCACATGGTACAAGCTTGGAATCAATCCCCAGTCACTCATCAACCACTGAGAGAATCCCCAAGCTCTGCCCTAAAGACAGACCAGCAGCTAGGCAGGGAAACGCTTAAATTTTAGGCACATTCCAAAGAACTTGGCTAACTCGCTTCTCACTTCTTCCCCTCTTCCCCCACCCCCCACCCCTAGCTTCTTATTCTGACTTCTTCCACCTTCCTTCCCAGGACTGGTGAAGGGTCTTGGCTTGAAACGTTGACTGTTTATTCCCCTCCATAGGTGCTGCCTGACCTGCTGAGTTACTCCAGCATTTTGTGCTTGCTGCTTTGGGATTTTTATTTTATTGAGATACAGAGTGGAATAGGCCCTTCCAGCCCCTCCAGCCGCACCGCCCAGCAACCCGATTTAATCCTAGCCTAATTGTGGGACAATTTACAGTGGTCAATTAACCTACCGATCGGTTTTTCTTTGGATTACCGGAAGAAACCAGAGCACCCAGAGGAAACCCACGAGATCGTGGGTAGTACGTACAAACTCCATACATGCGTGAAATGAACCCAGGTCGCTGGTAACTGCAAAGCATTGTGTCACCGCAGCTTCTCTTGTGTTTATGTAGTCAATAGATCATTTTCCATGCTCTCTCCCCATACCCATGCTTTCCTTGGGCGTTCTAGTTAAGCCCCATTGCTGAAGATAGTTGGGCAAAGATGAATTTTGGTTAACTACAGCCACAGTGCAAACTTGACTCTTGAGCCTGCAGTGATTTCATTGCAAGCAGCTATACTTCCACACCTTCTATTATTAGAATTTAGTGGCGTTCTTTAAGCCAATTAGTGGTTGCATAATTTAGTAGTGCAGTAACAAAGACTTGCAGTAAACTGAAGCTTCCCCAGCTGGAAAGTAGGTCACGCATGGACTGGTAGAAGGACAGCACAGAAAGAGGCCACTTCAGCCGCTGAATCCTGGTTGGCTCTTGGGTAACCCCTTGCTATGCAGATTTTGTCCACTTCCAGTCATCATTATCATTGTGTGCCATTTCCTGTGACGGAGGCAGTCATGGTCCCATGACCATAATTGCCCTTGGCAAATTTCTCTGCAGAAGTGGTTTGCCGTTGCCTTCTTTTGGTCAGTGTCTTTACAAGACGGGTGACCTCAGCCATTATCAATACTCTCTAGAGACTGTCTGCCTGACGTCATAACCAGGACTTGTGATGTGCACCAGCTGGTCATATGACCATTCATCGCCTGCTCTCCTGGCTTCACGTGACCCTGATCAGGGAGCAAAGCAGCTGCTACACCTTGCCCAAGGGTGACCTGCAGGCTAGCGGAGGGAAGGAGCACCTCACACCTCCTTTAGTAGAGATGTATCTCCACCCCACCACCCTCCACTCACAGTATTTACCAAATTAAACACTATTGTTGAATCTGTACCAAGTACACACCAGTAGTGGTAATGCAGTCACTTGAGTTGAGTATGATATTTTCCTAAGGGGTTGTCTATCGGTGGGACCTCAGGTGGATTCAGAGGCCGTTCTGGGATCCACATTTTCTGGTACCATGTAGGCACGAGTCGGTGGGGGCTGTGGTTAGTAGTCAGGTCCTTTGGGTGTTCAGTCTCTCCTTTCGCAGCTGTCACTTGTTCTCTGCGGCATACTGATAGAGGAGCAGATAACATGTCACATATAGGATTGCAGCACAGATAAGAACACAGTAATTAATCACATGAGGTTCTCAACCTGCTGAAGAGTGATCCACACGTGGAAGGGGATTCCATCAGCCAAAAATAAATTCTGGGATCATTTGACAATCAGACTGATGTTTTGATGGATGACATTTGATCTCTCCATAAAGCAGGAGTTCCCAACATTTTTTATGCCATGGGCACCTACTATTAATCGAGGTGTCTGTGGACCCCGGGTTGGAAACCCCTGCTGTAGAGTAAGGAGACCGTACTTAATGAATCTTTCTCATCTGCATCTCCCCAGTCCCCAGTGAGTAAGATTGTTGCTGACACTGAAGATGAATGCCTTCTCTGGACTGTTGCAGTGGTTATTCCAGGCAAATGTTTCCACACCGAGACCTTGGAAAGGGCAGGAAGCGGGGGTGGGGGAGTGATCCCTGTCTGGTGCTATCTGAGGACCATTCACAGTGCAACAGTGAATTGGTACCAACACTTCACCTTGGGCAAATTGGCACGTTACAACCTCCCAGGTCCAGCAACCTCTGGTGTTCTGTTGTTTGCCTTTGCGCCTCCTCCACACCTGTCTCTTGTTCATTCACTTCACCCTCCACTCCTTTAGTTTCCACCATGCTGATTTAGAAACGCAGTGCCATTCCTCCGTCCTTGTCTGGTCTGACTCCGTGAATCACCAAAGCCAAAGTCACTGTCGGTGTACGTTCTTCAGGACCACAGCGGTCCAAGAAATCTGCTCATCACTGCTTTTCCGAGAATGTTTATTTATAGGATTTATTTATGTTTCTCCAGAGACATCCAGATCTCTTTCATCCTTTTTGGCCTTTTGCCTCTTCAAACCATCATCTCCCAGCTTCTTACTTCATTCTCTCACCCTCCCACCCATCCACCATCCCCTCACCTGGCTTCACCTGTCACCTTTCAACTTGTTCTCCTTCCCCACTACTCTCCTTTTCTAGCTTCTTCTTCCTCTCCCCCCCCCCCCACCCACCCCACTTCCTTTCCATTTGTGGTGCAGTGACTCGGCCCGAAAAGTCGACTGATTATTCCTCTCCACAGGCGCTGCCTGACCTGCTGAGTTTCCCCAGCATTTTGTGTGGGACACTCACTCTCTCACCTGGGGAATAGGGCACAGTCTAGCAGGAGCAGGAAAACAAGGACGCATTGAAGGGGAGTAACATTAATGAGAAGCAGCTTGATTCATTCAGAACCTCACGCACTCGTGATATGCTTCACTTGTCTTTAATGGGTTAACAACGCTAACAGAATATCAGACAGTGGCATGTTGTGTGAACTTGTTCAGCATTCCTCAGCTGAAATTGCCAAGTCGTTCTCTCTGTGTCAACTATCAAGCCCTGTTGATATCTAGTGGGGAATGCTAATATTGGTGAACGCAACGCTAATGATATTGGTATTGGTGTGGGTTTATTAATGTCACGTGTAGCAAGATACAATGAAAAGCTTGTCTTGCATACTGTTTATACAGTAAAAGCAGTATACCAGATAAGTTATAAGGAAAGGTTGAGAAGTTATGACTTTATTCCCTGGAATGAGGACAGATTTGATAGGTACATAAAATTATGAAAGGTATAGATAGGGTAAATGCATGCAGGCTTTTCCCACAGATTTTGGGTGAGACTAGAAGTGGGTCATGCATTAAAGGTGAAAGGTTTAAGGGGAACGTGGGTGGTGAGAACGTGGAACGAGCTGCCGGCAGATGTGGTGGATGCAGGTTTGATTTCAGCATTTGAGAGAAGTTTTGCGAAGTCGATGGATGAGAGGGATGTAGAGGGCTGTGGTCTGGGTGCAGGTAAATGGGACTAGGCAGAGGAATAGTTTGACATGAAATAGATGGGCAAAGGGCCTGTTTCTGTGCTACAGTGCTCCCTATGACTATCAAATCATTACACCGTGTATTAAGCTAGAGTAAGGTAAAATAATAACAAAGTGCAGTGCAGGTAAGCAAGATCATGGCAACACACACAAAATGCTGGAGGAACTCAGCAGGCCAGGCAGCAGCAGAGTCTCAGGGCACGAAATGTCAACTCTTTTCCATAGATGCTGAGCTCCTCCAGCATTTTGAGTGTGTGGCTTGATTTCTAGCATCTGCAGATTTTCTCTTCTTTGTAAGTACAAGGTCATAGTGAGGTAGATTGTGAGGCCAAGAGTCCATCTGATCGTACAAGAGGTCCATTCAAGAATCTGATAACAGCGGGATATTGAATCTACCCTTGGGCCTGGTTGTACGGCTTTCAGGCAACACAAGACATTCTGCAGATGCTGGAGATCAAAAGGCAACGCACATAAGTGGCTGGAGGAATGCTGCTGGGTTTGTGTGTTTTTTGTATATTATGCCTTTGTGTACCTTGTACTTTCCGTAATATAACTGAGAAATTCTAGGGTTAATGATAAGTCTGTATGACGCCAGGCAGGAGTCGGGGAGGGGGGTTGTGTGCGTGTGTGTGAAGGTGGGGGGAGATTATCTCGTCTCAAATTATCTGCCACCATCGATCCTCTCATGGTTGGGGCCTGCGTAAGAGTGTGGAGGAATAATGGCCTTTTACTGCTAATCACAATTCCCCTACACGACCACGCTCCTCGCAGAGACAACCAGAGCAAAGGAAAGGCTGTTTCTATTTTGTGCTGGCTTACTGCATCTGCTCGTTGTGATGCACAACCCGAAGGGAAAGTAACTTAATTCAAGATCCCAGATTGTTTAATGTCATTTCCACTACACAAGTGTAAAGGAGAACAAAGTAATTATCTCTGAGCTGTCTGAAAAAGCTGATGTGAGTCATTCCCATCAACGACCACCGGTTTGGATTTCAGTTCGTAGCCAGCCCATGTATAAATTGTCTCTATATTTGTCTTGCTGTCTGTAATGGAATATATTCTAGCCAAAAAGGCACTTTCATCAGTTTGATTTTAAACAGGTGTACATACTGTCGCTCCAATAAGCACGCACGCACTTACAGACATTGACATAGGCATATCGTGTACTGACAAGTGCTGACTGGCACTTGTGCAATTGATTTACATTTAGGTCACCAGAAGTGCAATTCAAGATTGTTTTGTTGTCATTCAGTGTAAAGGAGGACAAAATGATTGTTACTTCCGATCGGATGCAGCATAAAGAAACACACTTTAAACATAAAGAACACAATAAAAAAGCACAATAAATATAAATACATAACATTAGATTAGATACATAACTGAACTGTCTGTACATAAAGTGACACTTGGCACAGGCGTGTCTGTACATAAGATGACTGACAGGAAATGAGGAAGTGGTGGTGTTGGGGTGGTTTAGTGGGTGGAGGTGTTGACAGCTTGCGGGAGCTAACTGATTTTGAGTCTGGTGATCCTGGCGTGGATGCTGTGTAGCCTTTCCCTGTGATGGGAGCGGGACAAATCCTGTCAGTTCGGATTGGCAATAACGTCTCCATCGGTACGGATGCACCATGAGGCTGTGTGTGCTTAGCTGTCCGCTCTACTTGCTTCACGTGAATGGCTGTGAGGCTAAGCACAGCTCCAATGCCATATTTAAGTTTGCTGATGACATCAGTGTCATTGGCCAAATCACAGGTGGTGACAAGTCAGTACATAGGAGGGAGCTTGAAAATACGTCCTGAGTGGTGTCATAACAACAACCTCGCACTCATTCTCAGCAAGACCAAGGAGCTGATTATGAACTTCAGGAAGAGGGAATCCAGAGGTCCATGAGCCAGTCCTCATCGGAGGATCAGAGGTGGAGAGGGTCAGCAACTTTAAATTCCTCAGTGTGGTCATTTCAGATAACCTGTCCTGGGCCCAGCACATTAGTGCAATTACCAAGAAAGCACAGCAGTGCCTCTACTTCCTTCAGAAGTTTACAAAGATTCGGCGTGACATCTAAAACTTTGAAAAACATCTGTAGGTGTGTGGTGGAGAGTATATTGATTGGCTGCTTCATGGCCTGGTATGGAAACACCAATGCTCTTGAACAAAAAAAATCCTACAAAAAAGTAGTGGACACGACCTAGTCTATCATGGCTAAAACCCTCCTCACCAGTGAGCACACCTACACAGAGCATTGTAGCAAGAAGTAGCATCCATCATCAAGGACCTCCACCACCCAGGACATGCTCTCCTCTCACTGCTGCCATCAGGAAGGAGGTACAGGAGCCTCGGGACTCACACCACCAGGTTCAGGAATAGTTATTACCCCCTCAACCATCAGCCTCTTGAACCAGAGGGGATAACTTCACTCAACTTCAGTTGCTGCATCTCTGAACTGTTCCCCCAACCTATGGACTCACTTTCAAGCACTCTTCGTCTCACACTCTCAATAGTTATTGCTTATTTATTTTTTTAGGATATTTGCACAGTTTGTTGTCTTCTGCACGAGTTGTTTGCCCTGTTGGGGTGGTCTTTCATTGATTCTATTATGGTTGTTGGATTTATTGAGCATGCCTGCAAGAAAATGAATCTCAGGGTTGTATATGGTGACATAGTATACTTTGATAATAAATTTGCTTTGAACTGTCCATAAGCAGGATAGGTGAGATCCTTCATGATAATATAGTCACTTTAGGGTATAGAATTCTGAAATTAGTTTCCAGGACAAGAATGAGGTTGTTTTTTGGCAATGGGTCGCAGTGGAGATACTTGGCTGTACCCCACCTTTTACTGCATGTGACACTTACCAAAGCAGTCTTGCCCCACGCGCGTGCATGCACACACACACATATGAGCCAGGAATGGGGAGCAGCAGGGAGTTCAGGGGGCACGGTTGTTTGGGGTGGGGAGAGGGGAGTGGGGTGTGGGATGCCAAAGAGAAATCCACCCTGAGTTTATGAATGTATTCAGGTTTGAGCTCCTTTTGTCATCGCTGAAGAATTCACAACACAGACAAACAGGGCAGCAGCATACAGGAGTAGACAGACAAACCCTGTGATGACAGACGTCCTCAGATTCCTGCGGTTTACCAGCCTGAAACTCATTTCCATACCAGGGCGGGGCTCCACCATTGAAAGAGTGCAAACATTGCTGGCAATGAACATCATGAGAGCCTGCTTCTGTTAGGAAGTCGTCACAGACATCTGGAGGCCACACATTGAAGCAACGTAACTCTGCCAAGAAATTAAGCCTTATTTTGCCCTCTTTTACTGAAAACAAAACAACGGCTTAAAGTTTGGTTGTGCTTCATAAATATTTGTGGGATGAATTCTTTGAACTGACTCCACAATGGTCACTGAAAGGGGAAGTAAGTTTTTAATTCTCTTGTGTGTCAAAATATCTTAACCCAGTCTCATGGACTCCTTTCTGATTAGTCATATCTTACTCAGGCTCTGAGCACTTTTAAGTCTTCGCCCTTCACCGTAGTGATGCTGGAGCTGGCGGCATTGGCAGTTTCAATCTTACTGTTTAGAAGTGGTCCTGCAATACATCTTTTTAAAGTCACACCATAGAAAAAAAACCTGGCCAATCTAGTTCATGGTGAACTATTATTCTGCTTAGTGCCATCAACTTGCACCTGATCCATAACCCTTCATACCCTCCCCATCCATGTACTTATCCAGACTTACCCTAAATGTAACCTCCATCCACCACCTCTGCTGGCAGCACGTTCCACTCTCTCTCCACCTCCTGAGTGAAGAAGTTCTCCCTTAAACATTTCACCTTTCACCTTTAACCCATGACCTCTGGTTGTAATCCCACCAACCTCTGTGGAAAAAGCCTGCTTGCATTTACCCCTCATAATTTTGTATACCTCTGTCAAATCTCCCCACGTTCGCCTACGCTCCCGGGAATAAAGTCCGAACCTGTTCAACCTTTCCCGATAACATGCAGGACTTTCTATATTTTATATGCACTCCATCAATCTTTTTGATAACTTTCCTGTAGATTTCTTTCCTGTAGACATCGAAACATCAAAAAGTACAGTGAAATGTGTCACTTGCATCAATGGCCAACACAGTTCAGATATGTGCAGGGGCAGACTGCAAGCCTCACCATGCTTCTGGCACCAACATTGTATGCCCACAATTTAATAATCCTTGGTACAATGTCGGACAGCTGCCAGCTGGTCATAGAACCATGCAGCATGGAAATGAAAGATGGATGTTCTGAGTCCATGCTGACCATTGTGTCTCACCATGGTTTGTCCATTGTCATCGATGAAGACCTCGACACTATTAATACTTTTTACGAGGTCGAGTTACTAGCTCGACACTCAACCTGGCACGGATGGAAAGCGTGCCCGGGAGCGTCCTGACTGGATTCTCGGGATACTTCGCTCCAGAGTCCGGCATTGATGTCATTGCGCCACCAGCCGGATCTTGGTGTCGAGACTAGCGCTTGATTTGGATTTAAGTGAGGGAGAGTTGCGCAGCATCAGCGTCACTCTCTCTTGCCAATTCCCATCTGGATCCAGTGGCAAGACGGCTGGAGATGGGACTAGCACAGTGGATGACCAGGACGTCTTCTGTGTCTTGTCGTGCACTATGCGTTCCACAACGCTTGCAGAGACCGCCTTCTTGACTGTTGGACCTTCCATAGGTCTCGTCCGCTCAATCCGCCGGAGTCTGTCTTCACATGCTGGGATAAACATCTCCCTATCTCACTGAGGGTTTGAGACCCGTCAGCTACCCTCACCTGGTTTAGCCAGCTTGTCGAAGACGTTGCCCGGGGTGTGGCCGCTGTCACATGCAAACAGCTACGGGGAGCCACAGGTGAGAGCTGAGTGCCAGGTGGGGACCAAAGGTGGACTAACCGCCTTGAAAAGGACACGATATGTTCCCCCACCAGAGGTGCTATCCCTCCCTGACTCCCCACCCTGGTAAACATCATAGGAGAACAAGAAAGGGGATCTCACTTAAACATGCAGAATATTGAAAGGCCGAGTTAGGGTAGACATGAAGAGGATGTTTCCAATAGTGAGAAAGTCTAGGAGCAGAGAGCACAGCCTCGGAATAGAAGAACGCCACTTTAAAACAGAGATGAAGAGCCAAAGTGTGTTAAATCAGTGGAGGCCAAGCCACTGGGTATATTTAAAGTGGAGGCTGGTAAGTTCTTGATTAGTCAGGGCGTCGGTGGTTTTGGGGAGAAGGTGGGAGAATGGATTGAGATGGAAAATAAATCAGTCATGATCAAACGGCAGAATAGAATAATGGACCGAATGGCCTATTCTCCTATGTTTTATGGTCATACTGTTTCATTAATGTTTTGCTCTATCACCACAGCCATTCCTCACACTGGTAGGGGACTCCCAAACAATTACATAACTGCCTAGGGGAGGAGTGGGAGGGATAAAGGGAACTAAAGTGCTGGGTGGTATTTAGAAATGGTTTGTAAACCTTCTGGTGCCAAGGGCAGGCATGATGGGATATCCGCATCTCCTCCACAACTACACACAGAGGCTACCACTTCTGATCTCACTGCCTGCCTCCAATATGGTGGCGCCATACTCCCATCATTGGTCACTCTGCATGTTTGTCCTCATGATCTTACATGATCAATGTTTTGGGCTGAAAACCTCCATCAAGACTGGAAATTCGTTATTCCTGTCTGATCTGACATGAGGTGAACAGATTGGATGAATTTTGTTCTCATTTTGGCCCTGGGCATCAATGTCAAGGTCCTGATGAAGGGTCTCAGCCCAAAGCATCGACTGTTTATTTCCCTCCATAGCTGCTGCCTGACGTGCTGACTTCCTTCTTTGTTTCAGCGCATTTTGTGTCAGTTGCTCTGTCAGAGTCGGCATTTATTCTTATAAGATACAGGGGCAGGACTAGGCCGTTTGGCCCATCGAGTCTGCTCCGCCATTTCATCATGGCTGATCCAATTTCCCTCTCAGCCCCAATTGCTCTAGAGTAGAAAGGGTGTGAGCAGACCTCTACAACTGTTGCAGTCCTTCTGGTTGCCTTGCTCACACAGGGCTGCTTCACGGCCGTAGAGCCAAACAGGCCCTTCGGCCCATCTCGTCCATGCTGAATGTGTTGCGTGGTGAGTTTGTCCCATCTGCCTGCGTTCCGCCCATAGCCCTTTGAACCTCTCCTGTCCATATACTTATCTAGATGGCTTTTAAATGTTGCTAATGGGCTCACATCAGAATCAGAATCTGAACCAGGTTTATTATTATGATTGACATATGTTGTGAAATTTGACGTTGTTTCTTTTATTTATTTATCGAGATACAGTACAGATTAGGCTCTTCCGGCCCTTCATGTCACACCGCCCAGCAACACCCCGGCTTAATCTGAACCTAGTCACAGGACAATTTACCATGACCAATTAACCTACCGACCAGTCCGGCTCTGGACTGTGGGAGGAAACTGGAGCACGCGGAGGAAACCTGTGTGGTCCTGGGGAGAATGTACAAACTCCTTACGGGCAGATGGCGGAAACTGAACCCGGGTCGTCTGTACTGTAAAGCGTTGTGCTAACCACTACGCTACTTTGTGGCAGCAGTACTGTACAGAGCATAACATACACTATCAATTATGACATATGATATACAGGACGTACCTAATAAAGTGAACACTGAGTGTGTGTTTGTGGTCTGCTGCATCCACTTCAACCCTACTGAGCAGCTCTGACTCGTCAAACAGCCCTTTCCAACTGAGTGAGAACCTCGAGTCACACTCCAGCTGGGGATAAAAGGAGGTGGGTCCAGCAGTCCAATAGGAAAGTGGTAGATACAGCCAGTACAAAGGGATTCATCAGAATCAGGCTGATTATTACTGACATACATCATGAACGTTGTTGCTTTGCTGCAGCAGTGCAGACCAATCATCATTATGTGCTGTGTCATATGAGGTGGGCAATCGTGGTCTTGACCATGAATGTTCTTGGCAAACTTCTCTGCAGAAGTGGGTGAATGATGAAATGCATAATAAAAAAGTACTATAAATTACCAATAAGAAATATTAAAAGTAAATGAGTAGTGCGGAAAGAAAGCAAATTAGTGAGGTAATGTTCCCAGGTCCATGGGCCATTCAGTAAATCGGCATTGTTAACAACGTGACTGTACAGATAAGAAGTTTAGATACTTCAACCCCCCCCAATCCAGAAAAGCGAGCTGGCCCCTGAGGCCAGGTACTGAGAGAGGCCTGCACAGTCAGTGTTGCTCCGTCTCGTGGGTGAGATGTGGACCCGAGCCTCTGATTGTATTCTCAGGCATAGATTTATTTCAATTCCGTGTTATATTTTCTCACAACTCAGAAGAAGGTCATTCTGCCCATTGAGTCCGTGCCAGCTCTGAGCAATTCCATGCACCACATCTTTCCCTGTTACCTATTCTCTCTCACAGGCTCCTCTGGACATCTCCCTCTCCCATCTTCCTCCCATCACCTACATACTCAGGACATCCTACAGCAGCCAGCTGTCCTACCAACCAGACATCCTAAGTAGGAAACAACAGGAATTCTGCAGATGCTGGAAATTCAAGCAACACACATCAAAGTTGCTGGTGAACGCAGCAGGCCAAGCAGCATCTGTAGGAAGAGGTGCAGTCGACGTTTCAGGCCGAGACCCTTCATCAGGACTAACTGAAGGAAGAGTGAGTAAGGGATTTGAAAGTGGGAGGGGGAGGGGGAGGTTCCTCTCATATCCCCTTTTGCCTATCACTTGTCCAGCTCTTGGCTCTATCCCTCCCCCTCCTGTCTTCTCCTATCATTTTGGATCTCCCCCTCCCCCTCCAACTTTCAAATCCCTTACTCACTCTTCCTTCAGTTAGTCCTGACGAAGGGTCTCGGCCTGAAACGTCGACTGCACCTCTTCCTACAGAAGCTGCCTGGCCTGCTGCGTTCACCAGCAACTTTGATGTGTGTTATCCTAAGTAGGAAAATGGTTGGCCTGGAAGAAACCTCTGCAGTCATGGGGAGGGTCCTAACCAATCTTTCTCCTTCAACCAGGACGCAAGGAGAATACCCTTTGAAAAGCAGGTTAAGAGGAGTTGAAAAATGTCATGGCTGGTGAAGGGAGATGAGAAGCAGTCTCTTTCTTGGATGCTTCGAAGGCAATGGGAGTAGATTTACAACTTCATGTGAAAGTGGTGAGAGGAAATCTGTTCCTGCACAGGGGGGAGTCACGATTTACTAAGTTTACAAGGGTGTTGCCAGGACTTGAGGACCTGTGTTGGAGGGAAACATTGAATAGGTTAGGACCTTATATATTCTTTGAAATGTAGAATATTGAGGGGAGATTCACTAGAAGTATACAAAGTTATAAGGAGTATAGATAGGGTGAATACAAGCGGGCTTTTTCCACAGAGATCGGGTGAGACTAGAACTAGGGATCATTGGTTAAGAGTGAAAAGTAAAATGTTTAGATTAGATTGGATTAGATTATGAGGACACACAGTCCTCTTTTATTGTCATTTAGTAATGTATGCATTAAGAAATGATACAATGTTCCTCCAGAATGATATTACAGAAACACAAGACAAATCAAGACTGAAAAACTGACAAAAAGCACATAATTATAACATATAGTTACAACAGTGCAAAGCATTTCCATAATTTGATAGAGAACAGACCATGGGCTCTGTAAAAAAAAAGTCTCAAAGTCTCTCGAAAGTCCCATCATCTCACGCAGACAGTAGAAGGAAGGAAAAAAACTCTCCTTGCCATGAGCTTCCAGCGCCGCAAACTTGCCGATGCAGCACCCTGGAAGCACCCGACCACAGCTAACTCTAGAGTCCGTCCGAAAACTTTGAGCCTCCAACCAGCCCTCCGACACTGAGCACCGAGCACCATCTCTGCCGAGCGCTTCGACCCCGGCCCCGGCAGCAGGCAATAGGCAAAGCCGAGGATTCGGGGCCTTCCCCTCCGGATATTCTCAATCGCACAGTACCAGTGGCAGCGAAGCAGGCATTTCGGAAGTTTCTCCAGATGTTCCTCCGTGCGTTTCACGTCTGTCTCCATCAAATCAGGATTGTGCATGGCCCCTACTTAACAAATACGATATCATTTTGGAGCGGCCGCGCACACTACGTCACACCGCCATCTTCTCCTGCCCTCCTTAAGAAGAAAATGAGGGGAATTTCTTCACTCAGAAGGCAGTGTGAGGGTGGAACGAGCTGCCAATGAAAGTGGTGGATGTGGGTTCAATTTTAACATTTAAGAGAAGTTTAAATAGGTACGTGGCTGGCATGGGTATGGAAACCTATGGTCAAGGTGCAGATTGACAGTACTAGACCAAATAATACTTCGGCACGGACTAGATGGGCCAAAGGGCCTGTTTCTGTGCTGTGGTGCTCTATGACTCTATGATCTGGAACTCACTGACTGGCCGGGATTTTTAAAGGGAATTGGGTAGATATTTAAGGGGGCTGTGTGGTAAGAATTGAGAATGGGAGTGCTATGCCAAAAGGAAGTACAGGATCTTTTATAATTCTGTAATTCATCAATACATTCTTGTTTGTGCTGCCTTCTGTTCCCTGCATTACATCAGTGATCACCCTTCAAGTCGTCCCTGGAGCTGCACACACAAAATGCCCTTCGGCCCACAGACCCCCACTGACCATCAACCTCCAGTCTTTAAAGAACAACAGTTCGGCATGAACTAGGTGGGCCAAAAGGCCTGTTTCCGTGCCATACTGCTCCATGTGACTCGATGACCATCTTCAGTAAACAGGCTGCTCACCTTATAGCAGAACGGTTTGTTCACGTGGGACAGAGGAAATAATTTGTTGCAAGGCAGCAACAAAAGACAAGATCTTGACTGATGGTGTTCCCTATGCTGTGGTTTACACTTAAGATCGTTCTAATGGCCTATTGTTGTGTAAAAGAAAGCTGGTGGGTCCCAGTTACTGACACAAAGGCTTCCAGGCAACTTCTCAGAGGAAGCCAAAGGACATTTCTGTGCAAACAGCAGTCGGGAGGGGCCAGCTGGAATAGGGAGTGGGTGCTGGTGGATTAGTCTGTTTACTGAAGCAGGCAGTGCATTTCAAACTCAACATTGTACCGTTTGCAGGTCACGGTGGGGAGTTGTGGGGGGGGGTGAGGATGGAATGGCGGGGCAAACGTTCTGGGGAGTGCAAGCTGTCAGCATTCTGTTTTCAAGCTGCGTGCAAGCTTTCTGAGCTCCTGGTGTCAACAGTCAGGAAGAAATACTCACGAGTCTGGAATTTTCAGGAAATAGCATACAAAACAAAACCAGAGCTTTCTTCCAGCACTCCTACACAGAGCTCCCACTTCCCAGAAGGAATGCAGAGCGGCTGAGCGATTCCAGGAGGATGCGTAACCGTGTTGCAAATTGTCAGGAGGAAGGCAAGCGAGGAGATGGCGCACTTAAAACCACAAAGCACTACTGTGGGGGCAGGCAGCATGGCAGCCTCGTTGAAACCCAATGCTAACATTGATAAATCTACCACAGAGAAAGCACTTCATAAAATATGTAGCAGCTCAAAAGGTGATCAATAGTCAAAGGGAGTATAATGCACGGAAGTAAAGGTTTCAGTATTACGGAGCTTCTGGGAGGTTAAAAAGGGGAGGGTGATAGATAACCTTTCATGGCTTGCAGTAGTTGCACTCAGTGTCCACTTTAATAGGTGTGTCCTGTACTTAATAAGGTGGTCACTGAGTTCATGTTCATGGTCTTCTGCTGCTGTAGCCCATCCACTTCAAGGTTTAACCTGTTGTACATTCAGAGATACTCTCCTGCACACCACTGTTGAGTTACTGTCACCTTCCTGTCAGCTTGAATCAGTTTGGCCATTCTCCTCTGACCTCTCATTAACAAGGCACTTTTGCCCACAGAACTGTCACTCACTGGATGTTTTTTTTTTGCACACCATTTTTTGTAAACTCTAGAGACTGTTGTGTGTAAAAATTCTCGGGAGATCAGCAATTTTTGAAATACTCAGACCACCCTGTCTGGCACCAACAATCATTCCACTGTCAAAGTCACTTAGATCACAGTCTTCCACATTCTGATGTTTGGTCTGAGCAACACCTGAGCCTCTTGAAAATGTCTGCAGGCTTTTATGCACTGAGTTGCTGCCACATGATTGGCTGATTATTTACTTATTGAGATATAGCGCAGAGTGGGCCTTTCCAGCCCTTCAAGCCCACCGCCCAGTGACCCCCGATTTCACTGTAGCCTAACTATGGGATAAATGACACTGGCCAATTAACTACCAACCGGTACGTCTTTGGACTGTGTGAGAAAACCGCAGCACCCGGAGGAAAGACAAGCGATCACGGGGAGAACGCACAAAGTTCTTACAGACGGCAGCAGGAATTGAACCCGAGTCAATGGTACTGTAAAGCGTTGTGCGAACCGCTGCACTGCTGTGCTGCTGCTGAGATACTGTATAGATGAAGAATATTTCTTGCATATAGGTTCGGTATTGAGGGAAGTTTCGGGAAGATTGAGCCCCAAAGCAAGCTTCTATCCATAAATTCTGTGTACTTCTGGAAGAAGGGCACTCGCGGTTTGGGACGTAGAATAGTACAGCACAGGAGCATGCCCTTCGGCCCGCAATCTCTATGCTGAACGTGATGCTGCATTAAAGTGAATCTCGTCATGGTAAAGCATAGGATAACTTTAAAGTCAGATTCAGCCTGCTGAGGAGAGCACTTAACAAACTCTTCTCACACAGCGTTGTAGATTTGCACTCTCACCTGCAGGAAGTCCTGTTAATCATTCAGAATCTGCCAACAGTCAGTTTCTGCCAAAAATAAGGGTATTAAGGTACACGGAGCCAAGATATGTGTTACGATGCAGAGAAGCCATAATCCAATTGAATGTCCTCCTCCTGTTTCAATCTTCCGACTCTCAATGTGGCTTCTTCGGTGTTTACCTGAAGTGCTCTGTGGGGAAGTGGTCCTTCATTTATTTAAGCCCTGTAATCATTTCCAGCTTTGTAGTCAGGTCTGCACGCTCCAGACCAATGAGCGATTAACTGCGCCCTTCTGCTCCACCGCACTCTGACCAACGGTCAGTACCGGACTAACATCTCATTGGCCCCTGGACTCTGCGGACCGGCCCATCCTGGCCTAGGCACGGGACGCAGCAGAACGCCTGACGCACGAGAGCCTCAGTTTTCCCTCCTGATGCAGACCACCAGGTCAAGGCCAAGGAAGTTCACCCTCTGGGAGTCCCCAGCATCCACCCCATCTGGAGTTCAGACTCAGTCACCCAACAGACTTGGGCTTGCTGCCCTTCGTCATGGTGGTAGCTCTTTTTGTGCCCAAGTGTAATGCTGAGGGTAAGATCTCTGCTGCTATGCTGTGAGGTATTTTTATTTTAGCAGTTTTCTGTAAAACCACCGTGTCCTGCTAGTTAAGAGTGTTTTGGCTTCGGCTAGAGATAGGAAGCAATGTTGCCCAGCTTAGGGAAGTTGTGTCAGCCAATCAAGACCGTCTGGGTACATGTTGTAACTTTCTTCCCAATGGGATGCAAGAGAAGATTCTGGAGAGCTGGTCGGAAGCAGGTTCCTGAAGGACAGTAGTCTGGTTTGGGATATTTTTGGCGGGAGCTGCAGAGCAGGGCCGAGGGGAAGATGCCGCGGAATGCTACCCGAAGGAGGGACCTCATTGTAAGAAGTGCTTTATGCAGATGAATGGTTCCAAGAAAGAAGCACCAATACTCCTGAGTAAGCTAGTTCATGCAAGATGGTCTTCGAGTGAAATTTGAACTGTGGCTGGTGTTGGGAGTACAGCAATACACCCAGAAATAAGCTCCAAAGTTTATGTGCACATTGGACTGGTTTAACTACAATGGGCCTTTTTCTCTTTCCTTTCTTTTCTTGCTAACTGTTTGATAAAAGTTGAAAATTGGTAAATACACTTCCTTTATAATTTTATGCTGGTTTATGATCTGTCATTTCTTAATGATCGATAATTGTGTATGGCACAGTATTTACGTAGCAATCGCTACAGTCAATGTTCCTTAGTTGGAACATTCCAACTTTCCTGTTTGGTGGAACCCAAATCATACTGACCCTAGGCATATATTACTTACGAAAGACTGGCCTTATCACCGCAGAGTCACGTAGCTATCAGCAGAGTTAGCTAACAAGCCAAGTTTGTATACGACCCGGTGAGAGGGTTACACTAGTCATAGAATCATAGAGCAGTACAGCACAGAAACAGG
The DNA here is from genome assembly GCF_963921235.1 of Mobula hypostoma. NCBI lineage: Eukaryota > Metazoa > Chordata > Chondrichthyes > Myliobatiformes > Myliobatidae > Mobula > Mobula hypostoma. The sequence continues at coordinate 17,444,385 of NC_086104.1, read as the reverse complement.
GGCTTTCAGCCCATCTAGTTCGTACCAAACCATTTACAGTGCCTACTCCTATTGATTTGCACTGGGACCACAGTCCTCCAAACCCCTACCATCCAAGTCCCTATCCAAACTTCTCTTAAACATTGAAATCGAGCTGGCATGCACCACTTGTACGAGCAACTTACTCCATGCTCTCATGACCCTCTGAGTGAAGAAGTTTCCCCTCATGGTCCCCTTAAATTTTTCACCTTTCACCCTCAACCCATGACCTCTGTAGTCCCAGCCAACCTCTGTGGAAAAGCCTGTTTGCATTTGCCCTGTCTACCCCCGTACTGAGCCACATCTTTAGAGACACCTGGTAAAAATTTTGTATACCTCTTTTAAATCTTCTCTCAATCTTCTGCGTTCCAAGGAATAAAGTCCGAAACTATTCAATCTTTCCTTGTAAGTCGGGTCCTCCAGACCTGGCGACATCCTTGTAAATTTTCTCTGTACTCTTTCAGTGTTATTTACATCTAGACAGATGACCAAAGCTGCACGCAATACTCCAAATTAGGCTTCACCAACATCTTCCACCCAATAGGAAGGATGACAATGACTGGAGTGTGTGAGGTCTTTGAAAATATCCAATGATTTAAGACGTCATTTATCTTGTTCCTTCTCCCAAAATTGGAACCCACTCAAAATTCAGGACCATAGCTGAGAAAGTGTTGCCACAAATGGTACCCCATGAAACAGGATTAGATACCAGGGCTCTGGCTCCCTCCCAGCACATTCCATACTCTCAATTTAGAAGGCTGTAGACTCCACTGCCATGTTAGAACCATTGCCATGTGAGATCACAGCAGGGCCTTTCTTGGTGCGTGCTGAAAGCAGGCTCCCTAATCACGGTTAATTCTATAAAAACATGCTTTAGTGAGGACATGCATTGCCAGTAATGTTAGCAGATGTGCATTCCCTTCTTTAAACGTCATTGTTTTTTTTTTTCAAATCACTTTGCGTTGTGTTTTATTTTCTTAACTTCTCCGGGGCTGCAGGGACAGACCCATGAGCGGGGCCACTTGTCGGATCACCCGCGGGACGCTGCGGAGCCACGGCAAGCTTGCGGCCGGCTCTCCCTGCCTCTTCCTTGTCCCAGCTCCCTCTTCTCAGAAGGCGAAAGCTTAGCTTTGCGCAGCCCCTCCCCACACTGCAGGCCAGCCCAGAGCACTTGGCACCTCTCAGGCTACTTTTGAAGTGCAGTTACGCACACCAAGATCCCATAAATATGTGGAAAACATGCATCCACAAACCCTGTGAAAGAAAACAAGCCATGGTTCCCAAATTAAAAGCATGCAAAGTCAAAAAGTAGAACTCAAAAAAAAACCAGCATCACATACTCAGTGAAATTGTACTCCCCTGAAGCATGTACTGATGTTAAAGGTCTCAAGTTAAGACTTTTACTTCTATTGAGCAAGTTGTGCATTAAACAGTTCAACTGGCAGAGGCGGGGTCTTGACCCAAAACGCTGACAGTTCCTTTCCTGCTATAGATGCTGCTCGACTTACTGAGTACCTCCAGCAAACTGTTTCTCATGTCATCAGGTATATTTAAGGTAGAGGTTGATAAGGTAAAGGGGAGAAGGTGAGAGAATTGAGTTGCAAAAACATTAGCTACAGTTGAAGGGGTGGAGGAGACCCGATGGGCCGAATGGACTGCTTCTCTATCTTACAGTCTTAACGTTTTGTTGCTCTGGTTACAGCACCTGCCGTCTCCGGGGTCTCCGACATCTTTGCTGATGTCTTGTTTGAGGGGGTGGTAAATATTGTCCTCCCTCCAACCTGCATCCACCTCTTCTCAAAGTTCAAAGTAAATATATCATCAAAGTACATACATGTCACCGTGTATAACCCTGAGATTCACTTTCTTGTGGGCAATCTTAGTGTATACAGAGAAACACAATGAAAATCTCCACGCAAAGATTGACAAACAACCAATGTGCAAAAGACAAAAGTAATTATTACATAAATAAATAAACAATAAATGACATTGAGAACATGGCTCCTTGGGCCCATGTGAAAGATAAGCAGGATCTTGGTTTATTACCTCATCTGAAAAGTGACAATGTGTCTCTCCTTCGGTGATGCACGGCACATCATAATAGAGCAGGGGTTTCCCAACCTTTCATATGCCCTGGACCCTTACCATTAGCCGAGGGGTCCGTGGGCACTCAGGTTAGGAGTCCCTGTCGTATGTGGTACTTGAGCCCCTTGTTGGAGTCGTGACCCTTCACCCCTCCTGTTTCGCTGTCTCCTTCTGGAGAGCTGCCGTTGCTCACCAGGTCAGGCTGTGCTCCCACAATCACAGGCACTGTGCTAGGGCACTCTCCCCTCAAGCGATAGCTCTGGGGTCTTCAGCACAATTATTCAGGATAATTGCCCAGAAGGTGCCCGAGCTCTTTCCCGCCACATTCTGCAGGCGGCATCAGTCAGATGACTGCTACTATTCAGAGTCAGTAAGATGTTCCAAGTGTAGCCTCAGGGAACGAAGCAGCTCCTGCAGCACCATTGAAATACCAGTATGAGACTGAGTGAATAATGGGCTTTTTTTGAGGCCTGTATGATTGCCTTCTGGCTTGTTTTCTCTTTTTGTTCTATAACACGGTGTCTATTGCACTATTTCCAAATTGACAAATGATTGTTGACTCAGTTCAGCAGTAGCTAACTGTCTGGGGACAGGAGTTTTTGACTGAGTTTGGATAAATGAAGCACCAATGACTGGAGTAAATGGGCTCTCTAGTCCTTCATCTTTCTGCCTTTCCCTGGTGTTATTTCCAGTTGTCAATGTCAGCATCTGATCCTGTCCATTCGACTCTATCTCTCTGTCTCTGGCATCTGTGTGTGTGTGTGTTGCCATGAGTGTATGTATTGATATCTAAGTGTGTGTTTGTGTATGCTGGTATGTATCTTGTCTGTGTTCGTTAAAAAGCTTTAAATTCCTTGCCATCCACATTACCGAGGACCTCCTGTGGTCTGTACACACCGGCTGTGTGGAGAAAAAGGCACAACAGCGCCTCTCTCACCTCAGACGGTTGAGGAAGTTTGTTATGGGCCCCCAGATCCTAAGGACTTTCTACAGGGGCACAATTGAGAGCATCCTGACTGGCTGCATCACTGCCTGGTATGGGAACTGTACCTCCCTTAATTGCAGGACTCTGCAGAGAGTGGTGCGGACAGCCCAGTGCATCTGTAGTTGTGAACTTCCCATTATTCAGAACACTTACAAAGACAGGCGTGTAAAAAGGGCCCGAAGGATCATTGGGGACCCGAGTCACCCCAATCACAAACTGTTCCAGCTGCTACCATCCGGGAAATAGTACCGCAGCATAAAAGCCAAGACCAACAGGCTCCGGGACAACTTCTTCCACCAGGCCTTCAGACTGATGAACTCACGCTGATTTGAGTGTACTCTATGTTACATTGACTGTTCTATTAATTATAAATTATTGTAAATTACTATGACTGCACATTGCACATTTACACGGAGATGTAACGTAAAGGATCTTACTCGTCGTGTATGTGAAGGAAGTAAGAAATAGAGTCAATTCAATTCGCTCATTTTGTCCACTTGACTCCATTTCTCTGACTCTGTCATCCCTGATGTCTCTGACATGTGTGTTGGAATGTAAGTGTATGGTATGCGTGTGTGTGTGTTAGCATTATGTATTTGTTCACATGTATGTGTGCACACTGTACCTATGTTTATGTGTTAGCATGTGCAGGTGTGATGGCACGTGTGTGTGCATAATGCCTGTGTATATGCTGGCATGTAAGTGTATGGTGTTTGTGTGCTGAAATGTATGTGTGTGTCTATATGCCAGCAAACATTGGACCTGCCTTGATATGGACAATGAGATGAGAAATGGGAACAGATGGGATAGCTCATGTTCTTGATATTTATTGCTTATTTATTTATAATTATCTTCTTTTGAATTTGCACAGTTTGTTGTCTTTCGCACGTTAGTTGTCTGTCTGTCCTGTTGGGTGCAGCCTTTCAGTGACTCCATTATGCTTCTTGGATTTACTGTATGCGCCCGCAAGAAAACGAATCTCGAGTTTGTATATGGTGAGGTATTTGTACTTAGATAATAAGTTTGCTTTGAGTTTTGAAGTCTGTTCTCCGCCAGCATGATCGTGATGTACAGAATGGCCCACTCCAGTGCTGTAAATTTCCGTAATTCCACATAGGCCCAGCGAGGCATTTCCGGTGCGCCAGCCCCCAAAAAAGCCAGGGCTAACATCCTGTTCCCAATGTTAATCGGGGAACGCGCGCAAACTAATGTTTTCCATAGGTGGAAGTGAAGTCACGTGCAGACAACTTGCCGGGTCAGAGTTATTTTCATCAGCTCTATCGAGCTGTTGCCGTCGGCTCCATGAGATACTGTGAGCAGGGGGGAGGGGGCGCGGTCTGAGGGCTTCTATTTTTGCTTTCCAGATCTGAGGAATGTTGTCGGCTCCTTCTGAAAGCTGGCTGCTCGGATTTGCCAATGGAAAACATCTGCAAGAGTTCATGCTGCAAGCTCGTCAGGGCAGCTCAGCATCGGGTCTTTACTTTGTGGTTGGGCTCGGTGCTTGGAGTAGGCCGGTTCTGCAGTTTTGTTAACAGACTAGTCAGTTGAAGGGGTAGTTCTCTCCCTCAGCATGACTACTGAGATTAGGCAGTGCACGCCAATACTCACTGGGTACCATTAGTCAAATCAAGTCACGTTTATTGTCCTTTAACTATATTCATGTACACTGTCAGACGAGACGACGTTTCTCCGAACCATATAACACGCGATAATTTATGAAAGTAAGGACGAAATATACAGATGGATTACACATAAATAAATAAGCAAAAATGAATAAATTAAATATTGTAAGGTACGGGACAGATTAACCGGTGGCACTCTGAATACGATGTGGCCTGAAGTTCAGAAGCCTAATGGCCTGAGGTAAAACTGTTTTACATCCCGACCATTCCTGTTTTTATGCATCGGATTCTCCTGCTTGATGGTAGAAAGTCAAAGAGGATGTTGGATAGATGGGTGGGATCCTTAATAATACTAAGGGCCCTGGGTACGCAGTGCTGCTGATAAATGTCCCCGGTGGAGAGTAAGGAGACCCCTATGATCCTCTCAGTCATTCTCACAGTCCTTTGTAGGGACTTCTGGTTTGATACTGGGCTGCTCCTGTACCAGATGGAGATGCAGCTTGTCAGGACCCTCTCATTGGTGCTCCTGTAAAACACAGTTAAGATGGAGAAGGGGGGAGCCTCGCTAGCCTCAATCTCCTTAGGAAGTGGAGCTGCTGCTGTGCCTTCCTGTTCAGGGAGGTGTTAAGGGACCAGGTGATGTCATCTGTGGTGGGAACTCCCAGGAACTTGGTGCAGTCAGCTCTCTGTACGGAGGAGACGTGTATTCGCGGGGCGGGGGGGGGTTGTTGTTCATCTGCACTTTCCTGAGGTCCACAATGATTTTCTTGGTCTTTTCCACGTTCAGGCTTAGGCTGTTCTTCTCAGGCCAATCCACCAGCTACTACAATTCTTCTCTGTACTCCAACACATCATCATTGTTGATGAGGCCAACCACTGTTGTGCCATTGGCAAACTTAATGACACAGTTTGAGCTGAATCCTGCAACGCAGTCATGCATCATGTATTACTGCTTGCTACTGGGGCACTGAATTACCCTGGCTTCAGATTTCTGTGACTTGTCTTCTGCTGAACCAGGGGCCCATTTTCCATTTCACTGAAGCACACAAAGCACCCTGTTCCTTCACTCCATTTTGCATTCCAAGACTCTAGTTACCATCTCCCATTGACACAGCAGGGCCTCAGATACTTCCCTAGGGCCCCGGTTTCCATATCCTCTTTACCACATCTGTGTCCTGGTTCTTGCACTCCCTTTAATGCACCTGGACCCCTGTTCCCTTTAACTCTCGGGATCTCAGTCCCCTTTAATGCACCAGGACCCCAGTTCCCTTTAACTCACTGGGACCTCAGTTCCCTTTAACACACCGCGAAACCAGTTCGCTTGAATGCAGTGAGACCCCAGTTCACTTTAACGCACTGGGACTCCAGTTCCCTTGAATGCACCGGAACCCCAATTCCCTTTAACACACCCGGACACCAGCTTCCTTTAACGCACCGGACCCCAGTCCCCTTTTAATGCACCGAGACCCCTCATCCTTTAACACACCAGGACCTTAGCTCCCTTTAACACACCACGTGATTGTGTGTGTGTGTGTGTGTTACATATGTGATTGTGTGTCACATGCGTGATTATGTGTGTTGCATGCATGATGTGTGTGTTACATATGTGATTGTGTGTGTTGCATGCATGATTGTGTGTGTGTTGCATATGTGATTGTGTGTTGCATATGTGATTGTGTGTATGTTGCATGTGTGATTGTGTGTTGCATATGTGATTGTATGTGTTACATATATGATTCTGTATGTGTTGAATATATGATTGTGTGTGATGCATGCATGATTGTGTGTTGCATATGTGATTGTGTGTGTGTTGCATATGTGATTGTGTGTATGTTGTGTGTGTTACATATATGATTCTGTATGTGTTGAATATATGATTGTGTGTGATGCATGCATGATTGTGTTGCATATGTGATTATGTGTGTGTTGCATATGTGATTGTGTGTGTGATTGTGTGTGTTACATATATGATTCTGTATGTGTTGAATGTATGATTGTGTGTGTGTTGCATATGTGATTGTGTGTATGTTGTGTGTGTGATTGTGTGTTACATATATGATTCTGTATGTGTTGAATATATGATTGTGTGTGTGTTGCATGCGTGATTGTGTGTTGCATGTGTGATTGTGTGTGTGTTGCATATGTGATTCTGTGTATGTTGCATGTGTGCACAAGTTTCTTGTGCATAAATTTACTCTTTACTGGTTCCAGCATGGTGGGAGTTTGCTTGGCTGAGAGACCAGCAGGGTACTCACCCTCACTGACCCATTTACTGGGTTCTCCACATCTCATAGGCCACGGCTTCCAGCTGACTGAGGACCCAGTCCCTCCATAAATCCAGTGACTCCTTACGGCTCAACAAGGATATGAGATCCACGACAACTGTTACCCTTCCCCATCCAGCCCCTCTGTCCCGTTACCCCCATGACTGGATAGCTCTGGACTTGTATTCAGTGGAGTTTAGAAGAATGGCAAGGGGAGGGGGATCTCATTGAAACCTACCAAATATTGAAAGGCTCAGGCAGAGCAGACGTGGAGAGGATATTTCCCATAGTGGCAGAGCCGAGGAACAGAGGTCACGGCCTCACAATACAAGAATGTCTCATTAGAACAGAGATGAGGAGGAATTTCTTTTTGCCAGAGGTTGGTGAATCTGTGGATTCACCACAGATGCCTGTAGAGACCACGTCATTAGGTATATTTAAAGCAGAGGTCAAAGGCTACATGGAGAAAGCAGAAGAATGGAGTTGAGAGGGATAATAAATCAGCCGTGCTGGAACGGGAGAGCGGACTCAGTGGTGTTGTGCTCCTGTGACTTATGGTCTTAAAATGAAAGAATTGCCGTGAGCCGGAGGTGCCTGCATGATGTGTTTCCATGACATTCCTTACATTCTGATATGAATTCTTTTGTGTTTATCCAGTTTTCCCTGAAGTGTGTTTGTGACAGATTCTGATAGAGCTGATTTATTTTGCTGTGTCCCTGCAGAGACGAAGCCCACCTGCATATTCAACGGTGTGGAATATTATGACGGCAACATGTTCCGGATGGATGCCTGCCGATTCTGCAGGTGCCAAGGGGGCGTCTCCATTTGCTTCTCAGCTCAGTGTGGCGAGCTGCACTGTGACAGGTACTACGTGCCCGAAGGAGAGTGCTGCCCAGTCTGTGAAGGTAACCCTTCCTGCTTCTCGGCTCGGTGACCGAATGCGGTTAACGAGGGGATGGGGAGGGGGGGTGCTGGGAGGACCCGCTCATCAACCCGAATTAGCCTGCGACACATCAGCCTCCTCGTAACGCAACCCTTCCCATTAAAACCAATGCATTAAGAACAGGCTGCATCTGAGGCAACACGCTCTAAATGCTGGAGGAATTCAGCAATGGAGGAGAATAAATAGACTGATGCAGGGCCTTGGCCTAAAACGTAGGTGGCTTATTTTTCTCCGTAGATGTTGCCTGACCTGCTCGAGTTCCTCCGCCATTCTGTGTGTGTTGCTCTGGATTTCCACCCTCTGCAGAAACTCTTGAGTCTATGGACTGCAGGTTTCTTGTCATGGGCATACACACCCAAGGTGCAGACGCCACGAAGATGAGCTGTTTTTTTCAAACAGCAGCTGCACAGTGCAGTACAAACATGATAACATAGATTACACAAAGTAACATAAATTGTACCTAACCTACAAAATAATCAAAGATAAACATAACGATGTTGTCCGTTAGCAAGGTGGTACGTGCTAACATGGCTTTTGTCACTTTCTACCCTAATCCTATTGGGCAGAAGATACAAAAGCCTAAAAGCATGTACCACCAGGCTCAAAGATGACTTCGACACTGCAGTTGTTAGAAGTCTCAAAGGTTTCAAAGTACATTTAGATAGATAGATAGATATACTTCATTGATCCCGAGGGAAATTGGGTTTCGTTACAGCCGCACCAACCAAAACTAGAGCATGAATATAGCAATACAGCAATATAGCAATTTAATATCTGAGTATGTATACAGTTTACAACCTGACATTCATCCTCTTCACAGACGTCCACAAAACAAAGAAACCCCGTAGAACTATAGAAACATCCAGCCCTGAAGTTCCTGTCCCCTCTCATAAGCAGCAGCAAAATAGGTCATTATTAATATTAAATAGTTCCCTACTAAGATAAGTCGGACTCTTGGCCTCACAATCTACCTCGTTAGGATCTTGCACCTTATTGTTTACCTGCACTGCACTTTCTCTGTAGCTGTCACACTCCATTCTGCATTGTTATTGTTTTACCTTGTCCTACCTCATTGCACTGGGTAATGACGTGATCTGTATGAACAGTACGCAAGACAAGTTTCTCGGTATACATGAGAATAACAAACCAATTCCTGTTATTATAAGTTAAGGGAAAGAAAGTCCAAGACAGAATTATGGGTTTCTCAGATCAGTTCAAGAACTTGGCACCAGCGGGTCAGTGATCCGTGTATTAAACTGCCCGTCACAATGGGGTGGTGATGATGAGGTTTTGAAGGCACTTACTTATTTGTATTAACATCATGCCATTTACAACTTCAGAAAGCTCCAAAATATTTTATGACCAGCCACATTAACCAATTTCCCTCGGGATCAATAAAGTATGACTATGACTATGACAGGGAACACAGTAGTCAACTGGTCGATTACGAGATCCCAGAAAAGGCAATGTGTTGATCACCAGATCATCTTGCTGTGTTGGCTGTGGGGACAAACGTTGACCATGGCACTGAGGGGAACATAACCCCTTCACTTACTGAGCCAGCAGCTTTGTTTTATATGCAGCTGAGGCAAGTCAGTCCTGCAGGACTGCCATAAGTCCAGTGCCAAGTTGAGCTTGACCTGTGCCTCGTCAGACAGTTTTAGACTGAGCCACAGTTACACACGTTAATAAGTCTGAGCTGAAGATTTGCCCCAGGTTACGTGGATCAGAGGGCCTTGCATTCCAGCCTAGATCCACGCTATTGTGTGCTGGCATGGCCCAGCCTGTTACCGTCAGCCTCATTGCCTCTGAGATGGAGTGTATCAAGGCTCATGCGGAGCACGAACATTGGCACTCTCTGTCTCTACACTGTACTACTTGTGTAATTCTGCGTTTAGAGCTCTTGTCCATGATCAGCTCTGGATACAGTGCTCCCTGCTGGGATGTACCTGTGTGTGACTGGCACTCGGAACCATCTCCACTTTGATCAGCCGTGCGTTGGGACAGGCTGCTTGTACTGTCTTGCAGAACAGCGAACACCTGGGGGCATATACAGTGGGGCCTTCCCGTGAACATGTTAAAGACAGGCATGTATGTATCAGTATAACATGCCAACATGCCCCTTCTTAGAGGCTTAGAGCACAGAATTAGGTACATTTCCATCACATACCCATCTATACTAATCCCTATCACCAGAACCAGAATCAGGTTTATCACTGTATATGTCATCAAATTTATTGATTGATTGATAACTTCCCTTTGAGCTGCACCGCCCAGAAATCTCCCAATTTAACCCTAGCCTAATCACAGGACAATTTACAATGACCAATTAACCTACCAACCGGTACCCCTTTGGACTGTGGGAGGAAACCAGAGCACCCGGAGGAAACGAACAGACTTCCTGCAGGCTGCAGCGGGAATTGAACCCGGGTGGACTGTACTGTGAAGTATTGTGGTAACCAGTGCACTATCAGGCTGGCTCAGTCGATGTGAGAAGTGGCCTGCTTCATTGTTCCGTCATTCTGCGACTGAATTTTGTGGCACGGTTGGTTCTAATCTGGTTGTTTGTGTAGCGGTAAAGTGCAATACAAAATAAGCTACTACAAGTTACAATATAAAAGATAACTCGTGTGAAGATAGATATTATCTTTATTTGTCACATTTACATCACAATGTCGAAACACTGTAAAATGCGTTGTCTTGCATCAGGTATTGTGCTGGGGCCACCACACTTCCAACGCCAGTATGGCATGGTTGTTACTTACTAATCTTAACAGTCCATCTTTGGCATGTGAGAGTAAATCAGAGTGCCTAGAGAAACCCACAGGGCCACAGAAGAACATACAAACTCTGCACAGGCAGTGGTGGGAATTGAACCCCAATCTTCCATTCTCTGGCTGTATAAAGTACTAACTTGTGCGCTAGTCTCTCCCTCTCCCATCTCCCCAGCGGTCGGACCATCACCTCCTCCCGGTTAACCTTGTTGTTCCTTTCTCCCGCCACCCCACAGATCCGATTTACCCGATCCACAACCCCGCCGGCTGCTACGCAAATGGACAGATCCGGGCACACGGCGACCGCTGGCGAGAGGATGACTGCACTTTCTGCCAGTGCGTGAACGGCGAGCCCCATTGCATGGCCACAGCCTGCGGACAGAGCTGCCTGAACCCAGTGAAGATCCCCGGCGAGTGCTGCCCGGTCTGCGAGGGTAAGGGACCTCTCGAAATCCAGCGTGCTTGTGAGTGCAGCGTCGGGAAACGTACTTTAATGAGTGCACCAATGTGATAGCGATGTGCGTAAGTTTAATTGTTGTTCAACCAGGCACGAATTCCTATAAATGGAGCCAAACAAAGCAGCATTACTCCAGGGCTGAGGTGCAAAACACAGTCATTCACAGCACAAGGCACATTTAGCCCGTATAAGACAGCAGCAAAATACAGGTGCACAAAAAACACCAAGTCCCAGAGTCCATGAATATTGCAGCAGTCTACAGTTGAACACAATCCAGCTTATCTTCTGCTGAGCGAACAATGAGTGGCAGCACCACACTGCCTCCAGCACTCCAGTGGAGTGCCCAACTCCAGTGCCTCCCCCTGAGCAACTGGAAGCAGGCGAGACCACGGCTTGAGGCCTAGTCCTACCTACTGCAGAGGCCAAGCAGCTTCCCCACCATTCACCAATAAATCAACTAATTGGACTTGCTGCACTCCACACCGCCTGTGCCTAAGAGGGTCGTGCGATCAAGGAAGGTGACCAAAATGATCTCTTTCTGTTAAACTGCACACCTCCTTTGCGCACCGATGCCTCTTTGTCGCAGGCAGCATTGCGGTCCTCACCAATTCCAACGCCTTTAGTTCCTCTGCCAACGAGCAGAGGTGGACCTGAAGCACTTGTAAGTTCTTAATGATCAGCAGGGCCTTAAGAAGACAGTAACACCTTTGGTTGACCCCCTCGAAGCCACCTTACCAGAAGTTAATGGTCTGCTCTTGCTGTGCCGGTAATGACAATTATTCTTGGAAGCTAGTATGCTCTCCATCAGTAGCTTCAGAGAGTCTGATATGAAGTTGGGTTTATTGTCATGTGCACAAGTGCACAGAGGAGTGGTGAGGGACATGCAACACACAAGGGCTTCCAAACCAGAGAAAAGGATCATTTCATCACTTCTGCTCGCACAGAGCGGATTCAGACTTATTAACCACATATACATCAAAACATACAGTGGCACGTGTCACTTGCATTAACATCCACCCAAGGATGTGCTGAGGGCAGCCTGCAAGAGTCACCACACAGACCAATGCCAACACTACTCGCCCACCATGCTCGGCAGAACAACACAGAGCACAACAAATCCAAACTCAGCAGGTAACAAAACAGATACACACTCACAGACACTGAGAAACACACACACACACATACACAAACAGCAAACATTGGCTTATAAACACATGCAAATACACAAGATGCACACACGTGCAAGTACATGCAAACTTTTGTGTACATGCACACAGTCATAGAGTACTACAACACAGAAACTGGCCCTTTGGCCCACGATCTCATCTTCTGCTTAGTCCCATCTACCTGCAGCTGGACAATAGTGCTCTTACCTCTCCCATCCGTATTCCTATACAAACTTTCAAATGTTGCAATTGAACCCACATCTACCACTTTGGCTGGTTGAGGGGAAACATCTTCACTTCGAGTGAAGAAGTTCCCCTTAAATATCTCACCTTTCACCCTAAACCTATCTCCTCTGGTTCTGGTCTCACCCAAGCTAACACACCCACACATGTGCACATACAAGCCTAGGAAGTGCTTGTGCGACAGGATTAGTAGAAACACAGCCCCTTTGATTTCTGCAGGCTCGCACCCACGATTTTGCTAAAACCAGGCAGCTCTGCTTCAAGTAGGACATCCCCTGCTTCAGATGGGAAATCAGGAATCTGAGGAATGCGAGCAGTAAAGGAAAAGTTATTTTTGGAATGATATGTATGTTTTCACAGGGATCTTACAACAACATTTCGAGTACATTTTCAAATTCACGCCTAGCAGGTGGCTGCTTTGAGGCAACAAGGAAAGAGATAGTTTAGATTTATTTCCCTGTGATCTGTGCTCTATGGTTAATCGTTGATGTACCTCTAGTTGTGGTAGTGAGAATGTAATTCTCATTGGAAGCTGGTAACATGGAAAACTGGCGATAATTGGATCACTTTGTGAATGTGAGTGCTTGTTTCGGGGTGGGGGCGGGTGTTCAGGCGCATGGATTTATCTGTGGAGCTGCATGCCTGCATTAGTTTATGCGTCTGTATTTGTGTGTTGCTGCATGCACAAAGCAGCCCCATCCCGCAAATACCAGGCCCATCTGTTCTGCAGAACCCGAGAAGTGTTGAAAGTGTTACAAGCACATCTGCAGAATCTCTGGTGTTTCTTGAAAGTGTTAGTCCAGGTTTCTATTCCTCCATCAGAATGCCACCAGTCCAGGAGCCCAGCCTGGAGATCGGAGCTGTTGTTTCATGCTCTACAGCTTCATGGTTTAAATCACTAGGCCTGGTGTTCAGGGGCTTGGACTGGTGATCTGGAGACATGATTTGGAATCTTACTGATCCAGCGGAGAGACCAAAGAAACAAATGGTTAACATCAGTGATGCAGACCCAGAAACTACTGAAAGTGACAAAAGAAGGAAATTTGCCATCCTTGGTGGTCTGGCTGAGCCCAGATCCTTTGCAGAGTAATGGACAGAGGCAGGAATGTCCACATCATCCCAAGGCTGACAGTCCTTATTGCCTTTTATGCCACTGGGTTGAACCCCCAAACCTGGAGTACCAGTGGACCACTCTTAGTCTGTCCGCTACCCTTTGAGCTGTTTGGCATGGGTGACACTACCAAGAATCCAAAGCACAAGGCCCTGACTCCAGCCAGCATAGCTCTCCACGTCACTGAGGCAACCAAGCCTCCAAATCCTACAAGAAGGTTGTGGTCCTCTTAGAGCAAGCTGATAATCCGGAGGTGTACAGTCAGATGCTGTTGTTATAAAGGAAGAGTTGCCCACTCTGGTAGATAGATACATATGCAGCTGTGTGGCTTGATCAGGGAATGTGAATAAATTTGTCCTCAGTACTTTGCACCAATCATGCCTACGGCCAAAATTCCATTCCATTGAAGTCAATAGAACGGAAGTTAAGAAGCGTTGCAGCCAAGTCAGTAAAACTTCTGTGTTAAACCTTCTTAGAAATAAGATACAAGTATTTGCCAGGATATTCTGAACAGGGTGAACTGAAGAAAGGTGGGAAGCAACTCATGAGGAATGCCAGCACTGGCCTGGACTTTAGGGGGAGATGCCCGCTCCCTGTGTGAAGTTATGTGCTGTTACAATTGGAGAGGGTGCCACTGCAGCCACACATGGAGAATGTACAGAATTCTGGCCTCCTTCCTTCGGAATGGAGGCGGTCCAAAAACGATTCGCTCGGCTGATTCCTGGAATGACAGGGTTGTCCGACCAGGAGCAGCTAAGGAAGGTAAATCCATGTTCTTTGGAGTTTGAAAGAGTGAGGAGTGATCATGTTGAAATATGCACTCGGTGGCCACTTTATTAGGTACACCTGTACACCAGTTCATTAATGCCAATGTCCAATCAGCCCATCATGTGGCAGCAACTCAATGTATAAAAGCATGCAGACATGGTCAAGAGGTTCGGTTGTTGTTCAGACTAAACATCAGAATGGGGAAGAAATGTGATCTAAGTGACTTTGTGGAATATCGTTTGTGCCAGACTGGGGTGGTTTGAGCATCTCAAGAACTTCTGTTCTCCTGGGAATTTCACACAGAACAGTCTCTACAGAGAATGATGCAAAAGACAAAATACATCCAGTGAGCTACAGTTCTGAGGGTGAATATGCCTTGTTAATGAGAGACATCGGAGGAAAACTGGTTCAAGCTGACAGGAAGGTGACAGTAACTCATATAACCAGGCGTTACAACAGTGGTGTGCAGAAGAGCATCTCTGACATGTTGAACCTTGAAGTGGATGGGCTCCAGCAGCCGGAGACCACACAGGGTTCCACTCCTGTACCTACACTAATTAAAATCGTTTAATGTTATTTCCTGTACACGAGTGTAAAGGAGAATGAAATAATTGTTACTTTGATGAGTGTCTGAGATGGTTCAGGGCATGGCTTAGTAAGTGTCAAGATAGTCCCACTAGCGGGAGCATCTTGAACGAGGGAGACATAACTACAAGATTAAGGGATCAGTCACTAAAACCGAGGTGTGTAAAAACTTCTTTCATACAGTAATGAATCTCTGGAATTTAGCACCCCAGAGGGTTAGTGGAAGCTGAGTTATTCAAGGTATTTAAAGAGGAAACAGATGCATTTTTGAAAGATCACATTTTGAAAGCACGTTGGCCTTCACAAATCCGAGCAGGAGTTAGGATGTTTATGTTGAAGTTGTATAAAACGTTGGTGAGGTTGACTTTGGAGTATTGCATGCTGTTCTGGTGACCTATTACAGGAAAGATATTAAAAAGCTTGAAATAGTACAGAGAAAATTTTCAAGGATATTGCCGGGTCTTGAGGATCTGATTGATAGAGAAATGTCGAATATGTCTTTATTCCCTGGAGCGTAGGACAGTGACGTGAGATCTTATGGAGGTATACAAAATTATAAGGGGTGTAGACACATGTAGGCTTTTACCCCTGAGCTTGCGTGAGACTAGCGTTTAGGGTGGAAGGTGAAATGTTTAAGGGCAGTCTGAGGGGGAACTTCACTCAGAGGCCGGCGCTAGTGTGGAGCAAGCTGACACCGGAGGTGGGGGGGTGCAGGTTCAGTTCCAATATTTCATAGAAGTTTGGACAAGTACATGGATAAGAGGGGTGTGGATAAGGGAACTATGGTGCAGGGGCGAGTAGGTGAGACTGGGCAGAAAAGAACTGTCGTCACGGACCGGATGGGCCAAAGAACCTCTTTCTGTGCTGCAGTCCTGTGGGGAAGTGGTACAAGGAGGAAATAAGAACTGGAACAGAACAGCCATGGTTATATTGAATGGTGCAGCAGGTTTGAGAGGCTTTGTGGCCTTTTCCTGCTCCTTATGTCCTCCCGTTGCACCAGGGGTTCCCAACCTTTTTTAATGCCCTAGACCTCTACCATTATCCGAGAGGTCCACGGACCCCAAGTTGGGAGCCCCTGCGTTAAAAGTTGTCAATGATATACTGATCTTGTGAGCCTGGTGGTGGCAGGTCGGTTACGGGATGTTCATTAAAAGAAAGGAAAGCACAGGTGTCATGGCTTGGAACTGCACGCCGGTACATCACAGAGGAACTGTGTCAGTGCCAATGGAATGGAACAGTGATTACATCCTAACATTTGCCTAAAGGGAGTCTGGAGAACAAGCAAAATCATGCAGCAGCAGTGAACGTAAGCATGTGTTATTAAGGCGTGGTAATGTTTCAATCACAAAAACTGGAAGCTTTTCGCTAGTTTATTTTTGGAACTTCTGAGTTAAATTTGTGCCCTCCAGCTCTCCTCCTCCCTTTTCGTCCTGATCATCCTCAATTCCAGCGTACTATATGTGCTTTCCACACAGAATGGGACGTAATCCTATTTGTAACAGGGCGATGGCTCAAATCACTGGGCCTCCTTAGCTGTTCTTGTTTGTCAGTGCTGCTCCCTTTTATTAATCCCAGTAGCTTACTCTCTGTTTTCCTTAATGGCCTCACTTCTCGAGTATTGCTAACCCACAGGTCACGCAGCTAAGGGTAATTATGCTTCTCTAAATCAGTTTCATTTTGATACCATTCCCGTTTGGAATTTCCCTCCCCGCTCTCCCAAATGCAGAAGAGATCGGCTCTTCTAGAAAGCCACGGGGTTTGTTGTTCTGGCACTCGTCAAGCATTGATAGTATGTATGTATAACATCAGGGAAGGGAGAGGGAGAGGGCATTTGACCCCCTGTACACCCCCCACCATTCAGTAGGGTCATGGGTCATCCCACCTGAGCCTCAGCACTGCACTCATTCCACACCACACCCCTCAACTCCCTCATAGATTCACCAATCCTGATGAAGGGTTGTCAGCCCAAAACACCACTCTTTACCCTCTTCCTGTTGGTTTCCTCCAGCATGTTGTTTGTGTTAGTCCCTCATAGATTAAAGGTCTGTCCGTCTCCACAACTCTCCAGTGAAAAGAATTCCACGGAATCAGAACCCTCAGAGATAAGAAATTCCTCTTAACCTCCGCCTTAAATAGGCCCCTTATTCTCAAACAACGTTCCTCGTTCTAGATACCCCCACTGGGAGAAGAAATATTCTGTTCGCATCACACTCGGAATATAATTTGTTTCAGTAAGGCTGCCTCTCATTCTGCTATGCTTCAGCTTGCTTAGTATCTATCAGCCAGCCTCCTCCATCCCAGAAATCAACCCTTCGAACCTTCATTATTATAAAGTATTGCCATATAGGACGTAGAAATGTTAGATATAAATATACAATGGGGGGCGGTCTTGAGTTTGAAGGTGTACTGTATGTGAAGGATTTATGTAGGCTAGTAGACTCATCACTAGCAACATCCAGACAGCGTACCAAAGAGCGAAAAGAAAGGCAAACAGAATGTTGGACTACGTAATGCCTCGGTGGAGTTCAAGTCAAGAGGCATTCTCCTTTAGCTGTTTAATGCGTTTGTGAGGCCACACCTTGAATCCTGTGTACAATTTTGGTCTCCATCTTGTGTGAGGGATGTGAAGGCACTGGAGAGAGTATAGAGAAGGGTGACTAGACTCATTCCAGGTCTGCAGGGTATGAGCTATGAAGAAAGATTGAAAGAATTAAATCTTTTTGTCCTACGTAGAAGTAGAATGAGAGGAGACATGATAGAAGTGTTCAGAATTATTAAGGGTATAAGTAAAGTGGATGCCAGCTGCTACTTCGAAGTTAATCCATCATCGAGGACACGGGGCCATAGGTGGAGACAGGTTAAAGGGAGATGTCAGACTAACATCAGGAAACATTTCTTTACACAGCGAGTTGTGGACACATGGAACAAACTACCTAGTTGTGTAGTTGAGAGTAGTACTTCCAAGACTTTCAAATCTGAACTTGATAGTCATTTCAACACGTGATGTAAACAGGAATTTGGCAAGCTCTGTTGGGCCGAATGGCCTGTTCTTGTCAAAAACTTTCTAATGTTCAAATGTTCTCTGCACTGCCTACAAGGCACGGGGACAAAAACTCTTTTCAAGGTCTAAATGGCATCCACTCAGCCCACAGAGGTTTGAAGTTACTTGTTGAGCTTTCGAATTCAAAAACCAGGAAATTATTTTGCAGCTTAATAAAAATCTAGTTGGGCCCCATCTGGAATATTGCTAGAAAGGGTATGGAGTCTTTGGAAAGGGTATGGGAGATGTTCAACGGTGGTGGATTAGAGGATATGTGGAGAGAGGGGGTTTGCAGAAACTTGGTTTGGGTTCTCTGAAGCAGCAGAAGATGATGGGAGAAGTTTATAAGACTGCGAGATGCATCAATGAGTTGTCAGCCATTATCATTCCCCAAGGGTCAGAATGTCTAATACTACGGGGTGATAGGGGGCAAGTTCAAAGAAGGTGTGCAGGAAAAAGTTTTTTTACAGAGTAGTGGGTGTCTGAAATACGCCGTCATGGGTGGTTGTGGAGCAAATGCTATGGAGGCATTTAGAAGGCTTAGATAGGCATGTGAATGTACAGAAAATGGATGTGTATAGACATTGAATAGGGTGGCAGGGTGGAGATGCATCTCTACCAAAGGTGGTTTAAGTATATGGAAAGAATTGCCAGAGGAGGTGGTAAAGGCGGGTGCAATTACAACATTTCAGTGACATCTGCACAAGTTTCATGAAATGGAAAAGTTTAGAGCGGGGGTTCTTAATCAGCAAGGATTGTCGTGGGGACAGTGCACAAATGTTACCACGCTTCCAGCATCACAGCATGCCCACAGTTTGCTAACCCTAATGGTACGTATTTGGACGGTGGGAGGAAAACAGAGCACCAGGAGGAAATCTGCACAGTCACGGAGAGAACGTACAAACTCCTTACAGACAGTGACGGGAATCGAACACCATTTGGCGATTGCTGTAACGTGATTCTGCTAACCAACACATCACCATGCTGACCACATTTGTAAAGCAAACCAAGAGAAAGTCAGACAAAATTTAGACACTAAGTCACTTCAAGATACATTTGAGCATAAGAGCCCCAGCTCTTTGGACACAAAAGGCGTTAAATAGTACAGGGACAGAGCAGCAATACAGAAATTTGGCAACAATGGTAGGGAATGGGAGAACAGGCCCAAAAGGCTTATTCCATGCTCCCAATTTTGTTGTCCAGGAAGAAAGTTTTAATGAATGTCTTAAAGCAGAGGTTCTTAACCTTTGTTTCATGTTATGGACCCTTTTGGTTGACCAGTGGAACCTATGGACCCCTTCTCAGAATAATGTACTTAAATATATAAAATAAAATGCATAAGATTACAAAAGAAACCAATTACATTGATATACAGTTACCAAAATATTTTAAAAAAGCAAATTTGTGATACGGTAGTCGATGTGGAATCTAGCAGCGAGCCTAATACTGTAACTACCGTAATTCCGAAGTAGTGATGAGCAGAAACGATATTTTGTGATATTTGTAATAACTGTAATGAAATATGAAAGTATCTGTGATTTCTATTGGTGACAAAGTCACACCTACTGCTAATACTGCTGTGGTTTGTTGCCTACATTCACAATTGAAGGAAATGCCAAATTTCAGTTAGAGGTTAGTGGAAATATATATGCAGATTTTTCCCAACCAAGTTCACGAGTCCCCTGCGGTCTATTGACTCCCACTGCAGGTTAACAATGCCTGATTTAGAGGGATATGGACCACATACAGGCAACTGGGACTAATTTAGGTGGGAATCTTGGTTGGCATGTCGAGTTAGACCAAAGGCCTTGTTTCCGTGCTGTATAATTCTGTGAGACTCCACAAATACTCATAACTCAGTGAGGTGAGCCAGTGCGACACGCCAGTCCAACCACCATTCTCCTTCAGCCAGTCCCACCCCCATTCTCCTTCAGCCAGTGCCACAGGCCAGTTTTACCCACCCGTTGTCCTTCAGCCAGTGCCAGAGGCCAGTTCTACCCCCATTGTCCTTCAGCCAGAGCCACAGGCCAGTCCTACCCCCATTGTCCTTCAGCACACAGATCCAAAGCTGCCACGAACCAGACTCTTTGAAGGAATTTGGGACGGCTGGTGCGATTGCATTCCAGCTTTGAAGTCCAGTCACGGTAAGCAAAGCATCAGGAGCTGCATGAGTTTTATTCACATCCATGTGGAGGAGTGTTCCTGCATGAAACCTGCTGTACACCAGGGAATCCAGAGCAGGGAGAGGAGAGGGGATTCAGTGCCAGCAGTATCACACGGAAAAGAGTAATTCTAGGCTGCCAGTTCTTGTGAATCAGCACAAAACTTGTTGCAATTCTCAAAGCACATCATGAGTGAGAGGTTAACACTTCAGAATTAGCTCATGACAGCTGCCGCAAGCAAAGGCCCACATACCAACAGACACATCAGCGCTTGTCAGGGGCTGTTTCAGTTAGGAAAAAGGAGCTGGTATGAAGTCCACAGTTCAAGCCTTCTCAAAACAAAATGGTACATTTTCCTAAAACAAGAATAGTTTGCTTTTCCACAAGTTGACTTCAATGAATTTATAAGAGAATAAGATATAACAGAACAAT
Organism: Mobula hypostoma; assembly: GCF_963921235.1. Taxonomy (NCBI): domain Eukaryota; kingdom Metazoa; phylum Chordata; class Chondrichthyes; order Myliobatiformes; family Myliobatidae; genus Mobula; species Mobula hypostoma. The sequence goes on along the minus strand of NC_086104.1, from coordinate 17,423,730 downwards.
ATCCCCTCAGGGGAAACGGCAGACACTGGGTAAGTATAGATTTATATAACACATAAACAGGCCCTTCTGCCCAGCTCATTCATGCTGAACAGGTTGTCTCCCTGAGCTAGTTCCATTTGCCTGTGTTTGTCCCATCTCCCTATGTGACATATGAAATAAAAACAGAAAATGCCAGAAACACTCAAGATAACAAGAGGCATCAATGGAAAAGGAAACATTTCTGGTCCGGGACTTTCAGTCAGACCTTCAGAACCATCATTTCGGAGTTGCTAAAGAGATATAACTCAGAAACAGACCCTGTGGCCTACAGAGTCTGTGCCGACCATCAACATTTTTGCTAATCCTACATTAATCTCTATTTATTCTCCCCACGTTTTTATCAAATCCCCCTGATTCTACCACCCACTCACTTTAGGAGCAATTTACATTGACCAATTAACCCACCAACTCACATGTCTTTGGGAAGCTGGAGGACCGTGGAAACCCACGGAGACCAGACGGCCTCCCGCAGGCAGGATTGAACCCGGGTCTCTGGTGCTGCGCAAGGCAACTCAACCAGCTGCCCTACAGTGCTGCCCGTTGATCATTTTAAAGAGCTGAAGTCCATGCTTGTTGACATGTGAGTTACACGCCCTTAGAACTAAATAAGTTGAGGTAAGCATCCCCCATGAGTTTTATCATTAAAGCTGGACGCTGCATAATTAAAATGCCTCTCTTGTTGTAACACGTGAGAACACAAGGAGGCAGGAGAGGTGTAGGCCACCTGACCCCTGAACTTGCCCCACCATACAATATGCTCATGACCGATCCATGCTGCCCTTAATCCTTCTGTGCCCATTCATCATGACCCTTAATCCCTCCATCTTTCAAATATTTATCTATCTCCACCTACTAAATACATCTAACGATCCGGCCTCTACCACCCTCGGGGGCTGAGAACTCCAGAGGTTCACTGCCCTCTGAGAGGAGAAATTTCTACATGCCTCAGTTTTAAATGAGCAGCCTCCTATTTTGTAGCGATGCCCCTCTGTGACTCTTCCATTTAGCATCTCCCCTGTCGAGCTGTATCAGCCATTTCACGGCCGTCTCTGCTACCACAATGAGGCCAGACTCAAGTTGGAGAAACGACACCTCACGTTCTGTCTGATTAGCCTCCATCGTTCCAGCATGAGCATCGGTTTCTCTAACTGACAGTAATTTCTCCCCCCTCCTTCCTCTCTCTTTTCCCATTCCCCATTGAGGCTCCCCCTTACCCTTTCTTTTCTCCTGCTCTGCTGACCGTCCTCCTCCCCTTTCTCCCACACTCCACTCACCTCTGCCATCAGATTCCTTCTTCTTCAACCCTTTACCTTTGCAGCTCTTACCTCCCAGCATATCACTTCATCCTCCCTCCCCCCACCTCCTTATTCTAGTTTCAGCCTTCTTCCTTTCCAGTTCTGATGAAGGGTCTCAGCCTGACGCATCAACTGTCCGGACCTGCTGAGTTCCTCCAGCATTTTTTTAATGTGTTGGTCTGGATTTCAGCATCTCGTGTGTTTAACCTGTCAAGACCCCCTCATTGTTCCATAAGCATCCAAGTACTAGTAACGTGCAGCTAATTTGAGGAACCTACCACACCCAAAACCATTGCCCTAAAGCTTGCTCCCAGCTTTGCGAGCTAGTAACCATGCATCCACAGAGAGAAGTTAAGTCTGGCCACTGGCGCCAGGTGCAGTCGAATTTTGGACCTTGGCCCTAAGACATAGGAGCAGAATTAGGTCATTCGGCCACCATTGCATCCTGGCTGATTTATTATTCCTCCCAGCCCCATTCTCCTGCCTTCTCCCTGTAACCTCTGACACCCTTCTTAATCAAGAACCTAACAATCTCTGTTTTAAATATACCCAAAGACTTGACCTCCACAGGCATCTGTGATGATGAATTCCACAGACTCACCGTCCTCGGGCTGGAGAAATACCTTCTCTTCTCTGTCCTAAAGGGACATTCTTGTTCTCTGAGGCTGTGCCCTTTGGTGCTAGACATGCTCTCCATGGATAGGCCTTGCAATTTTCAGCAGGTTTAAATGAGATCTCCCCTCATTCTTCAAAACTCGACTGAGTACAGGCCCAAAGCCATCAAAAGCTCCTCATACATTAGTCCTAGTTTCCTTTTTGTAAATCTCATCTGGGCCCACTCGGCCCATTACATCCTTTCTTAGATAAGAGGATCAAAACTATTCACATTACTCCAAGTACAGTCTGTCTAATGCCTTATAAATCCTCAGCATTACGTCCTTGCTTTTGTATTCTCGTCCTTTCGAATACCTTAGCGATCTACCTCACCATGTCCTGCACCACTACTGATGCCAATATTCACAGCCAGTTGTGGCCTCACAATCACCTTGCACTTAAGGCATCCGTTAGTCTTGCGAGACCATGGATCTGCACCTGGAAAGTCTTCACTCTCCAGGGCGCAGGCCTGGGCGAGGTTGTATGGAAGACCGGCAGTTGCCCATGCTGCAAGTCTCCCCCCTCCACGACACCGATGTTGTCCAAGGGAAGGGCAAGGGCTGATACAGCTTGGCAGCAGTGTCGTCGCAGAGCACTGTGTGGTTAAGTGCCTTGCTCAAGGACTCAACACGCTGCCTCAGCTGGGGCTCAAACTCACAATGTTCAGGTGACTTGGCCACGTGACACCACCTTGCACTATTGACCTAATTTCCAGTCATTCCTTACAAGGTCTTAATGAAATGTTTTATGGATTAGAGATGGACAGGATTGGATATACATTAATGTGGGCATTACTTTCAGACTCTTCGAAGCTGCTGAAAGAATTAACTTCACGAAGATTCCTTCCCCCAGCCTCCACAACCCCCTCCGAACTTGGCCAACTGCAGTGTGTAGGGATCTCCTGAAGCAATCAGCACAGTTCAAAAGGACTTCATTGTCTGAACCACTTCAAGATGTTTCCTGGTAATAAGATGGTGCATTGAAGCAAGTGCTGTTATTATAATGGATTGCAGGAAATCGTTGCACGCTACAGGATGGAATAAACAAATGTACAAAAATAACACCAGAAAGAGTAGACAAAGGTGTTTACAGCATAAGTTAGGGCATCGGCAGTTGATTTGCACATGTTTTAAAAACACGGCAACCTTCATTCACGTTGCTGGGCGAAATCCAGGATGAAGGAACATTAGCCACTGGAAAATCTTTCTAGTGTTGGGATAGGAAACCCCTAACAGTGGGCCTCATTTCCACTGTGGCTCTCTAAACCAAGCACGCCAGCTACTCTCCAAGAATGAACGGTTCTCAGGATCAGACGCAGAAGGAATTTACTTCTAGTAGACTAGACTATGACTCGCTAGAAATGACAAAATCCATCTGTGGAAGGGGGAGAGCAGACAGTGATTTTGGGCAGTGTAACAAAAGAGTAATATCCAATGAGCTTTCCCTCGCACCCCACGGTATGTAGATTTAGGATCCAAGATTCAAGTTTATTTATCGTGTATACATCGAAACCTATATTGAAATGTGTCACAACAGACACAAGATGCTGGGAGAACTCAGCAGGTCAGGCAGCATCTACAGAAATGAATGAACAGTCGATATTTTAAGCCAAGACCCTTTTTTGAGGACTGAAAAGGGGAAGATGCCAGAATAAAAAGGTTGGGGGTGGGGAAGGAGGACTAGCTATGAGGTAATAGGTGAAACCCCGTGGGTGGGAAAGGTAAAGGGATGGAGAGGAAGGAATCTGTTATGAGAGGAGGGTCGACTGTGGGAGAAAGGGAAGGAGAAGGGAGATCCGGGGAGAAGTGATAGGTGAGAAGAGGTAAAAGGCCAGAGTGGGGAGTAGAGGAAGAGGGGAGGGGAAAGGAAATTTTTACCAGAATGAGAAATCAATGTTCATGCCATCAGTTTGGAGGCTACCCAAATGCAATGTAGGGTTTTGCCTCTCCACCCTGAGAGTGGCCTCATCTTGGCACAAGAAGCCACTGACCTCGTCGTTTGTGTTAACATCCAATTGTTAATGTTTTGACAGATAGTGAAGTATAATGAGTGGCAAATTCAACTTTTACACTGCTCCTTGAACACTGAAGTGGCCATAATTTCTCTAGTATTTTCTGTTTCCTAGTGTGTGCAGAATTTTTAGTTGCCATGTTTATAAATACCAATGAGACATTTGGTTCATAGTTTCGCCAGCCTGAATATAAATTAACTGAGGTAACAATCCCTCCCTAGCTTGGAGATAATGATCTCAGTATTTCCCTCAATGTTATGGTGTTTTTTTCCTCTGTTTATTTGTTTTGTAAATATATTGTGACCATTGGCAACTGAACTAAGGACTTTGTGAATGATAGAGTTGTGAGCTTGTAGCTTTCATTAATAACACTGGACAACAAATTCTTTTGAAAGTGTTGCTTTCTCAGATTTTTTATCTTTGTTCATGATAGGACACTTCAAGCTGAGCACAAATATAATTTCAGACTATTTGTATCACGTAGGAATTTGGAGAAACAAAAAGTTGACTTTTATTAAATATAATGCATTTAATTGCATAACAGTGCTGACATTTTGCAATAGTTCAACTAAGCTAAAAATGTTTTGTTGATGATTTTCATTTGTACTCAGTGTCTGAGGTTCCTCACTTAAGTGTCCATCAATAATCAGCCAGCACTGATGGATTCCAGTTGCTCTGATAGTTTTTCCATGACCGCAATGTCCTGGTGAAACCTTTCACCGTGCTCATCACTGACAGTGCTGAGATTTGCAGGGAAGAAGCCCAAATGGGAATGCAGAGAATGAATCTTTACTGATGTGATGCATTTCATGGTTTTGTATGCGTGAAGCATGTCGTCAACCAGCTGCATGTAGTTTGGTGCTCTGTAGTTGCCAAAAAAATTTTCGAAAACATCCTTGAATGCCTTCCATGCGATTTTTTCTGGTCCCACTAGAAGTTCTTTGAACTGCCTGTCATTGATGACCTATTTGATTTGTGGACCAACAAAAATGCTTTCCTAAATCTTGGCATCAGTTAGTTTGACTTAAATTATGAAATGAATTAGCAAATATAGGTGATTTTAAAAAATTCATGGTGATTTTCGTGGTTAGCAGGCCAAAATCCATAAATACACCCAAAAGTATTCAGGATCCAAAGTCTTTGTTGTCCAGTGTAATTTGAGCTGAAATCTCTTCAGAACATTGGAGTAATTTAAATGTAGTTAATTTCGGAAATAGCATTTAAAACACCACTATCAATAATGGTAAAGCAAAAATCCAAAATGATGGTAACACCCACCAGGTCAAGCAGCTCCTGTAGAAGCTGAAACAACTAACACTTTAGCTCTGGAATCAGACCCACCTGATGAACCCTTTATCAGACCTGAACAATGACCTGTATTCCTCCCTCCACAGACTCTGTCTGAGTGCTTCCAGAATTTTCTGTTTTTATTTCAGATTTCCAACATCTGCCATTTAAAAAAAATTCATTGGCAGCAGTGGCCATATCTGGGTTGCTGCAAAGCATCTTTTGGTTTACCACAACTTGTGGGGAAAGAAATTTGATGACCAGTACAGCACTAAAATGTAATGGAAGCCTTTAATTGCACTAATTCACTGTGCCAAAGAGGTATGATGGCATAATGAATAAGTTACTGGGATAATCATCTGGAGGTCTGATCCAAGAACAAGAGATCAAATCCTTCCATGCCATCTGAAATTTTTTTTTATACTGTATTGAAAAGTCTAGTAGATTTATCTGGGAAATATCTTATGCACAAATGCTCTTCAGGAAGGGAATTGTCTCTGTCCTCTATGTAACTCCAGAATGAGTTATCTTCCATTCCTTTAGAGACAGACAGTAAATACATGCATTGCTGCTCATACCCACATTCCATGAACAAATTAATTAAAATAAAGCAACTAGGACAAAACCAGTGCACTAGATTCATATGTGGAAATACACTCAGTGGCCACTTCATTAGATACAGGCGTTTTCTGCCACCGTACCCCATCCGCTTCAAGGTCCAACATGCGTGATCTGACATGCTCTTCTACACACCACTGTTGTAGCGCCTGGCTTTTGTTACTGTTGCCTTCCTGTCAGCTTGAACCAGTTTGCCCAATCTCCTCTGACTCTCTCGTTCACAAGGTGTTTTTGTCCGCTGAACTATTTTCTTCTTTTTTTGCACCATTTATTCATTTTTAAATGGTTCTTATTGTAACATATATTGATTTTTTAAAATGTATTGCTCGTAAGTTGCTGCCACAAATCAATAGATTTCATGACATGCAGTCAGTGGCCATTTTATTTGGTTCGTCTCGTTAATGCAATATCTAGCCAGCCAATCATGTGGCAGCAACTCAACATATAAAAGCATGCAGGCATGGTCAAGAGGTTCAGTTGTTGTTTGGACCAAACACCAGAATGGGGACGAAATGTGCTCTGTAACTTTGACCATGGAATGATCTTTGGTCCCAGATGGGATGGTTTGAGTATCTCAGAAACTGCTGATCTCCTGGGATTTTGGTGCACAACAGTTCTTGAGTGTACAGAGAATAGTGCGAGAAACAAAAAACATCCAGTGAGTGGCAGCTCTGTGGGTGAGGCAGGGAACCAATGAAGAGGGTGGTGTCGGGCTGGAGAAGTTTCAGTGTTCAGCACACTGAGGCTTGAGGGAGTTTTGATTATGCGAATAACCAAGTTTGCTATTAGTGTTCTTTTGATCGAGAACAACGTAAAAGATCGAGACATAGATGTGAAGTATAGTCAGTGGGATGGGCTTTGTGAAGACTAAAATATCCATCAGAGTTTTAAATGGACTCTTGATTCAGTGAAGTGTGGGATGGATGAAGAGAGAGCATTGGACAAGTTGAGCCTGATGATCAAAGCCTTGGCCACGAGCTTCTCCCCCACCATTTGAAAACTGCATTTCAAATCGAGATTCAGTTTCAGCTCAGTAGAGAAATCGTATTATATCAGCATACAATCAGCCCTTGTATCAGCAGACTGTGCCCTTTTCTTTTACCTTTTCTTCCACAAGGCCAGTGCAGACAATGAGTTACCAATTCAGTGGGACAGTCAAGGTGAGGTAGTTGCCATGGATTCGGCAAGAAAAGGATGTAGATGTAAAAGAAACTATTAAATTGCTGTTAGCTTGTAGATAAAGGTGCCATGCCAGAATTTATCTCATGTTTACATGAGTGGGATGATAATCCACTCCAAATTAGGTACACTTGTGCACATTATCTCTCTCTCTGTCTCTCCATCTTCCTTCTGTCTGTCTCTCTCTCTCTCTCTCTCTCTCTCTATATATATATATATATCCCATCCCCTCTCTCTCTCTCTCTCTCTCTCTCTCACACACACACACACACACACACACACACACACACACACACACACACACACACTCTCCCTCCCCCTTCACGCTCAAATTTTCCTTTCGCACAGACTGTCATACTCTCTGACATTAGGTTAAATATCAAAGGCACAGATCAAGTGGACAACCAGCGGCTCATTCCCCAGGGCAGACTTTTAAGGTGACTAGAGGAAAGTACAGGGGGGGTGTCAGCGCTTGCTTTTTTACACAGAGAGTGACTGGTGTGTGGATTGCATTGCCAGGGATGGTGGTAGAGACAGATATATTTAGGCAAATGGATAGAAGAAAAATGGAGTCTATGTGGGCAGGAAGGGTGAGATTGACCTTGGAGCAGGTTAAAAAGTTGGTGCAGAAACATGGACTGAAGAGCTGATACTGTTCTGTAACAGTCTATAATTGTACACTGTAACATATCCCAATCAGGGATATACAGTTCGAAAATAGGCCATCCATTTACACTAATCCCACGTTAATCCTTTTTTATTCTCCATCAATCCCTTCACACTTCACAGTGGCCAATTAACCGACCGATCGGCATGTATTTGCAATGAGCACCAAAAGGAAACATTCACCGTTACCGTCACGGGGACGATGTGCAGTCAGATTCCACACAGGCAGCACCAGGGTCGAGATCTCTGGTACTACCTGGCAGCGGCTCCACCCTCTGTGCCACTCTGCCATCCAATGTACGGGTAGCACCGCGGATATAACATCACACCTCAATTGGGCCAGTGAGTGAACTTGTGAGAGCAAATGACCTGCAGAGAAATAAGTGGGAGGAATGGGGCGGATAGCATTGTCCTAAGAAATAGAATCGCTGGGCCAAGTTCTTATTTCATATGGAAAATGTAAAATATAAATACACACACACACACACACACTATCTCTCTCTCTCTCTCACACTCACACTCACTCACATGCACAGACACATACACACACACAATTTCTCATACTCACACTTTCTCATACTCACACTCACATGCACAGACACACACACACAAGCACACATACAGACACACACTCACACACAGACATGCACAACACACACAAACACACATACACACATACACACACACACATACACTTACACTCACACTCACACACACAAGCACACATGCATACATATACAGACACACTCACACATAGAGACACATGCACTCAGACACACACACACACACACACACACACTGTATACACACACAGACAGATACACACACTCACCACCTTCATTTCTGTGTTGCAAGGCAGATGCGCTCACCATTATAAGTTTCCAGGCATAAGCTCTGTTACAATCAGCTATTGAGAAACCTGCATAGCGCACATTCCATTGGGCTTGGTCTCTGTAAATAACGGCACCCTTGCAACTTAGGGAGGATCCCTGAGACCGGAGGAGATGTCGGGATGTCGGTGCGGGTGACAGAGAAAAAAAAAATCAAAGAGGATTAAATTGACAGATTCTCTCACGGCATCGGCAAATCTGTATCTCCCCGCCAACTTCACAGAGACCCACAACAATCCCCCTCCACCTTTTTAATCCCTCGAGTCTGGTTGCTTTCCTCACTATCAGAGCACGCTGGTTGAAGGAGATTAGATTGCCCGTTATTTTCCCGACTTAGCTATGTCTGTCTATTCAAGTGCACAGGAGCCTGGCACTGGCCCTGACTTTATGTGTTAGGTCTTGCCTACTGAAGTGAAAAGGCCAGATACTTTTCTTTCAGACTGCATATTTTTGTGGAGTTATTTCCATTGTCCTCTGATCGCAGCTCATTTAATCACAGGCATGCATAAAACAAATAACAGTGTTTGAAAATGCACCTTGACACAAATTAAAATACACACAAGTCTGGTCGAAAAATGCCAGCCTGCAGGCAGATCTCACTTCCTTGTGCAACACACTGTTTGGAGATTGAATTCCTTCAGTCTCTCCGTTCCTAACAATGGCACAGTCAGTAGGTAGCACTGTCACCTACCAATAAGAATATTGTGAGTTCGAGTCCTCTTTCTGGTATCAATGCAGAAAGTATGAGAAAAGCACAGCAGGTTCTAACAGAATAAAGTGAGATAGAGCGGACGGTCACAATCTTCTCAGATCAGCAGTGGAAATAATGAGTGCTTCAAGTTCCTGGGCATCAACATCTCAGAGGATCTGTCCTGGGCTCAACATATCAATGCAGTCACGAAGAAGAGATGCCAGCGGCTATGCGTCATTCGGAGTTTGAGGAGATTTAGTATGTCACCAAAGACTAGCAAATTTCTACAGGTGCACACTGGAGACCATTCTGACTGGGTGCATCAATGCACAGGATCAATAAAAAGCCACAGAAGGTTGTAGACTCAGCCAGTTCCCTCATGGGCACCAATTTTCCCACCATCAAAGACATCTGATTGTTGGTGCCAGATGGGGTGGTTTGAGTATCTCAGGAACTGCTGATTCCTTGGGATTTTCACATGCAACTATCCCTAGAGCAGGAGTTCCCAACCTGGAGTTCACGGAGTAGGGGTCCATGGCATAAAAAAGGTTGGGAACTCCAGCACTGGTGTTTACAGAGAATGGTGCGAGAAACAAAAAACTTGCGGTGAGCAGCGGTTCTGTGAGTGGAAACGTGTTGGTAATGAGGGAGATCAGAGGAGAATGGCCAGACTGGTTCAAGAATTGGGGAGACTTTCATAAAATGATCTCCAATTGATAACTTAGTGGCAAGGTTTGCAGATGATACAAAGTTAAATGAAGGGGTAGGTAGTGCTGAGGAGCAATGCGATTGCAGCAGGATTTAGACAAATTGGAAGAACAGGCATAAAAGTGGCAGATGGAATACAGTGTTAGGAAATGTATGATAATGCATTTTGGTAAAAGGAATGAAAATGCAGACTATTATCTAAGTGGGAAGAAAACTCAAACATCAGAGATGCAGAGGGACTTTGGAGTCCTGGTGCAAGGTTCACAGAAGGCTAATTTGCAGGTTGTGTCTGTCGCAAAGAAGGCAAATGCAATGTTGGTATTTATTTCAAGGGGAATAGAATATAAAATCAAGGAGATGATGCTGAAGCTTTATAAAGTACTAGTCAGGCTGCGCTTGGAGTATTGTCAGCAGTGTTGGACCCCTTAAATCAGAAAGGATGTGTTGTCTTTGGAGAGAGTCCAGAGGATGATTCTAGGAATGAAAAGGTTAACATATGAGGGACGTTTGGCAGCTTTGGGCCTGTGCTCACTGGAATTTAGAAGGATGCCGGGAGCGTAGGGTGGGGATCACATTGAAAACTACTGAATGTCGAAAGGACTAGATACAGTGGTTGTGGAGCGGGTGTTTCCTTTGGTAGGGGTGCAACCCTTTCGAAGAGTGTTAAGGAGGAAATTATTTAGCCAGAGAGTAGTGAATCTGTGGAATGCTCTGCCACAGACTGTGGTGGAGGCCAAGTCCCTGGATATATATAAAGCGAAAATTGATGGTTTCCTGATTGGTCAGGGCATCAAAGGATATGACGAGAAGCCAGGTGTATGGGGTTGAGTAGGATCTGGGATTAGCCATGATTAAATGGCAGAGCAGACTCGATGGGCTGAATGGCCTTATTCTGCTGCTCTGTCTTATGGTCTTATGATTGTGTAAAATAGATTAGAGGGAAAATAGCGGGGAATGGGATTGAGCTGACATGGACTTGACACGTCTAATGTCAGGTTAATCTCTTGCTTTATTCCATAGCCCAGCAAATAATGGAAATATATAGAAGTCTCTAGAGTAGAACAGACAGTCAAAGGCGTTTTACTCTTTATAGGATCTTATTATAACAAACAATATCTGTCATTACAGTGTGAATTCAGACAAATTGCATTGCCTTCATAAGACTTTGAGATGTCCTGAAGTTGTGAAAGGCGCCAATGACACACAGGCTACAGCTTGTACCTGGGTGTTGCTGAACTGAATTCTTAATGCTTACTTCCCATCTATAATTAACGTTTGAGGCTAGAAATACAAGAGATTGCTGGTGCTGGAATCTGGACGAATGGGTAACATCAATGGAGGGAAATGGACAGCCGACGTTTAGGGTTATAAAGCTGTAGAGAACTACAAGCACAGAACCAGGCCCTTTGGACTGTCTAGTCTGTGTCAACCGTTGTTCTGCCTTGTCCCATTAACTTACAACTCCATACCCCTTCTATTCATGTACTTATCTGAACTCTTAATGTCCTAACCTATTCAACTTTCCCTTAGTCTTGACAACTTCTTTGTAAATTTTCTCCATACTCTTTCAATCTTACTTAGATCCTTCAAGACCCTTCATCTGGACAGAAAAGTAGAGAGATGCTAGCCAGTATATAAAGGTGAAAGGAAGGGGAAGAGGAAGAGCTGGTGAGTGATAGGTGGGCCCAGGTGAGGAGGAGCAAGGGGAGGATGGGTGAGGGGAGAATGGGAATGGTGCCAGAAGCTGGGAGGTGAAAAGTGGAGAGGACAAAGGGCTGAAGATGTTGGAATCTGTGAAAAGACAGTAGAACCTGGAATATAGGGAGGGCAGAGGGGAGTGGGAGGGGAACCAGTGGGTGGTTGATGGGCAGATGGAGAGGGTAGAGGAGGGGTAAGAATCATGTTGATGGGAGACAGCTGGATCAGGAGGAGAGATATCAGAAAAAAGGTAGGGGGGAGCAGATACCAGGAGGCTAGAAACCTGTGGATCAAGAGATTCAGCAGATGCTAGAACTCTTGGACAACCCGCGTAGAATGCTGGAGAAACTCAGCGGACCAGGCAGCATCTATGGAGGTTCAAAGGTTCATTAATTATCAAAGTACACAACTTGAAATCCTTCTTCTCTAGGTAGCCATGAAACTAAGAAAGAAAAGAAAGGCAGCACGATCATCAACCAGGGACATAAACAGAAAGCGTTTCGAGCCTATTCCCCTCCATAGATGTCGCCTGACCTGCTGAGTTCCTCTAGCATTTTGTGTGTGATGCTGTACTTGAGGCTAGTCTATTTAAATGTTAGATGTTGGAATGACTGCATCCATTGTAGTTCCAGGGCAATGAGTTCCTGGTCTTTTCCACAGGGAGATGTTTTGTACTTGCTCTGTCAATGCAGGTAGAGTGTGTCACCTTGATAGGAACATACCTGACACCAGGTTCAGCCCGTGTTGACAGTGTTCCCTGGTGTATGGCATCATGAAAAGATGAATCTAGCATCTTGTTCCTGCTTGCTGTCCATCAAGTTTCAGGACAGTCCTTACTTTTTCAGTTATGCAGCTTGGGGAAAAGAAAAAGCCCTTCAGCCTTTCAAGTGCATCCCAATCAAAATCAAGAACTTTGATTTCTCCAGCTACCAGTATTTTCCCCACCCCCTGGTCCCTCTTCTCCTCACCCGCCAATCATGGTACATGGTGTCCTCTTGCATGTACCATTCTTCCCACAGATTCCTTCTTCTTCAGCCCCTTACCATTTCCACAAATCATCTCCCAGCTTTTTAACTTTACCCCCCCCACCCATCAGACTTAACCTATCACCTTCTGTACTCCTTCCCCTCCAACCACCCCCCCAACCTTGTATTCTGACATCTTTCCAGTCCTGGTGAAGGGTGTCGGCCCGAAACCTCGAGTGCTTGTTCAATTCCGTAGATGCTGACTGACCTGCTGAGCTCCTCCAGCGTTTCCTGTGTGTTTGCTCTGGATTTCCAGCATGCGCAGAATCTCTTGCCTCTATCAACCATCTACACTATATTCATCTTGTTGTTTTTGTTTTCCCCACACCATCATCAGCTCCCTGCAGTTTCTGCACTCATTCACAAACCATGGACAATGTACGTTAGTTATTTAAATTAACAACTTGCTCTTCGCTTAATTCTAAGACTAGATATTTGCATTTCGGATTTCAAATTCAGGTTTATTCACCACATGTACATTGAAACATACAATGAAATGCGTTATTTTTGTTAACAACTAACACCACCCCCCCCCAAAGATGTGCTAGGTACCAACATTGCATGCCCACAATTTATTAACCCTAACCTGTACGCCTTTGGAATGTGGGAGGGAACCGAAGCACCCGGAGAAAACCCACATGATCATGGGGGTTGACGGCAGTGGGAATCAATCCCGAACGGTGCTTTCTGGTGCTGTGAGGTGATTGCTGTAGCTGCTACACCCTGTGGCCCCCCCCCCCCGGAGATAGATGGCCTGACCATTTCTCCTGCGTGGGGGCTGCCGAGAGATGATGTGGTGGCAGGCATTGATATAAAGTACATGAACTTGATATCACTAATAATGCAGACAAGAGTAGCGGCTAAGTTAATTCAAGAAGAAGTTGCCCTGTGGGAAAGTATTACTCAGAATGAGATTTAAGTGGCAACATGGACTGACTTTTGCTCTTTCTAACCACGTCATGTTGATACTCAATCTGGCTTTAGCACACAGGACCCCAAGGGTCCACATCTTACAAAGCTTCTCGTTTTCAAAGTTAAGTGATAAAAAACTTGACCAGTTTCACCTCAGGCTATGAGGTATTGTCCATGTCCAGATGATTAATCGCAAGAATAAGCTGAGTTTTACTGCGTTCTCCCATTGCATTTAGCAGCTGTTGCAGCACACTGCTGTGGCACTGTGGTGGTTATCCAATCTCGCAAACTCGAGGCATTGTCCACAGGCTATTGTGGCATATGAGAACAATGATTTGCACATAGGGATGGAGTTGGGAATAGGGGTGTGTGTGTGTGTGTGCGCGCGCGCGCGCTCTTCCATATATTTTCACACATATAGGGGTGTGTGACTGCCTGTGTGTGAAGTATGTGCATTGTGTTGTGTGTTCCTGTGAGAGGTTTTTCATGTGCATCTGTCCAGGCATGAATGTAAGTGTGTGTTCTTGTGCCTGAGTTTGTGTGTGTATGTGTCTTTGCGTGTGTTATTTAAGTGTGCATTTGTGTCTTCGTGTGTATAGTATGTGTGTATTCTGTGATCTTGTATACATTTTCATACATGAGTATGTGTGTGTTGTGTGCTCTGGCATACATTTTTACATGTGTATATGTGTTTTTACATGTAAGTCATTTAAGTATGTGCTGTGTGCTCTTACATGCATTTTTACACATGTGTGTATGTTAAGTATGTGTGTTGTGTAGTGTGTTCCAGTGTGAGATCTTACACGTGCATCTGTGCAGACATGTATGTGAGTGTTTCTGTGTATGAGTCTGTGTGCATTTTGTGATTTGTGCTTACTCTGCATGGGTGTGTGTATCTGTCTGTCATCGTTGTCCTGTAATCGTGCCCCCCCCCCCAATCTCCCCGATAACTTTTTAATTTGGGTTTCCATGGCAACTCTGAGCCGCCATGACTGCTGTTGACCTTGAAGGGGAGCCATCTAATGAGTGAAACAATCGTGGCAGGGCAGCCTTTTCTCCGCGGGTGCGTCCCCTGCCAAGGCATTTCAGATACCTGGGATTATGCAGCCTAGCTGGAGCTCAGATATCCGAGTAAGTGGAAAGAATGTTACACATGAGAGGCAGAAAGGCCGATGGAATGTTTTCACAGGATACAATGGAAATGTTGTGCAAGATCCTTTCAAATAGTGTTTTTTTCCACTCTCCTGCCTGCTGTATTATTTATACTTTACAGCCCTCTCTTTTACTCAACATTGTTTGTGTTATTGTATGGCCAAGAGGCTCAGTAATTCATTCTCCTCGATTGCGGTTCTTAAGTTGTCACATAAAAATTGTGTTGCTAATTTTTTTTTAATTATTACCCTGTTGACGTGTGTGTCGATGCCCTAAACATAAGTTTCCTCACCAGAAAATACAATTATTAGTAGCATGGTTATTGGCTATAAACCAAGCTTAATTCCTGGAGGAAAATAGTTATTAACTTGTAAACAGGACGTGCATTCAGTTGACATTTTGCTTCTCAGAGCAAGGCCTATAAGTCAATTAATGTGATATCAGTGCCAACCTTATCATTCCCCCCTAAGCTCATTGATTCAATAATTTCATCATTGCCCTCAGCTCCTGCCAGTTCCCTATCATCCTTGACTCCCCTGCCGTCCAGTAGCCTTGAATATATTCAGTGATTCAAGATCCACGAGAGGCACGGTTAGGGTGACTGAACTCAGTGTTTTTCACAAGAGTGGGGAACTAAGAACTCGAGGACATAAGCTTAAGGTGAGAACAAAGAGGAACTTGAGGGACAACTTTTTTTTTTACACGAAGGATCTATGTGGAATCAGCTGTCACAGGAAGAGTGTGAGGCAGGTACATTATCAGTTTTTAAATGACAACTGGACAGTGCTTAATTTAGTTGGTTACAGGCCAAACCTGGCAAATGGATGAATTTGGTCAGCATCGACCGGTTGGGCAGAAGGGCCTGTTTCTGTGCTGTATCACTCTATGCACACCTTTGTGTAGCAAATTCCAATGATTCGCATCCCTCTCAGAGAGCCTTAGAAGTTTCATCAATGCCATTATATGCTGTGTCGGATGATATCACCCTTGACCACTATTGTTGTTGGCAATTTTTTTCCACAGAAGTTGTTTCCCATTGCGTTCTTCTGGGCAGTGTCTTTACTCTTCAGAGGTTGTCTGCCTGGCGTCGGTGGTCACATAACCAGGACTTGGGTGATATGCACCAGCTGCTCATGCGACCATCCACCACCTGCTCCCATGGCTTCACGTGACCCTGACCAGGGGGCTAGGTAGATGCTACACCTTGATTAAGGGTGACCTGCAGGCTAGTGGCGGGAAGGAGCACCTTGCACCTCCTTTGATAGAGACCTATCTCTACCCCGCCATCCAGCATAAAAAAAGGAGGCCATTTAGCTCATCATCCCCTCGATGCCCAAGATTCAAGATTCACTTATTATTAACGAATGTATAAATTATACAACTTGAGATTTGCTTGCTTACAGGTGGCCACAAAGCAAGAAATCAAAAAAAAAAGAATAGAAGTAAAATTGCAACACCCAGTGAGAATAAAGAAATAAAAGAACAAGTCATATGAACAATTGAAGCAAACAACAGCATTCTGAACCAAAAATTAGTCCTTAGATCCGAACACTGGAGCAGCCCAGAGTAGGCCCAAAGCCCTGCTTATCAGTTCATCATATTAACAGACATGGAGCACAGCAGCCAGAGCAGTCTTCATGGCCTCACTGCCATGGAGATGACCATTGCAAAGAACAATCAAAATCGGCTCTTGTCCTGCCTTTTAAGTCTATCTGGGCTGGCATTTAAATTGCTCCAGCTACGGAACAGTAAAAGACTCCAGTGCCCTGGAGAGAGAAGTGAACATCATGGAGAGTGAGTGTCATTGGCTCTCACTTCCAATCTGGGCCGGCGTTAAATTGTCTAAACAGCGCATTGTACATTGCATTGGGACCCAGGCACTGCTGCTGCGAAAGACCGCAGGTCTAGACCACGATGCCCAGCGACTCACTCTGGGCCCAGATTTCGTCATGCAGCTCGAAGCCACTCTCAAGCTCTTCAAATCAGCTTGGCCCCCATAACGATCATGGAGGAATTAGTAATAAATTTTCAAAAATCACTAGATTCTGGAATGGTACCGGAAGACTGGAAAATAGAAACATAGAAGACCTACAGCATAATACAGGCCCTTCGGCTCACAAAGTTGTGCCAAACATGTCCCTACCTTAGAAATTACTAGGCTTACCTATAGCCCTCTATTTTCCTAAGCTCGATGTACCTATCCAAAAGTCTCTTAAAAGACCCTATCGTATCCGCCTCCACCACCGTTGCCGACAGCCCATTCCACGCACTCACCACTCTCTGAGTAAAAAACTTACCCCTGACATCTCCTCTGTACCCACTCCCCAGCACCTTAAACCTCTGTCCTGTTGTGGCAACCATTTCAGCCCTAGGAAAAAGCCTTTGATTATCCACACAATCAATGCCTCTCACCATCTTATACACCTCTATCAGGTCACCTCTCATCCTCTGTCGCGCCAAGGAGAAAAGGCCGAGTTCACTCAACCTATTCTCATAAGGCATGCTCCCCAATCCAGGCAACATCCTTGTAAATCTCCTCTGCACCCTTTCTATGGCTTCCACATCCTTCCTGTAGTGAGGTTACCAGAACTGAGCACAGTACTCCAAGTGGGGTCTGACCAGGGTCCTATATAGCTGCAACATTACCTCTCAGCTCCTAAATTCAATTCCATGATTGATGAAGGCCAATACACTGTATGCCTTCTTAACCATATAGTCAAACTGCACAGCTGCTTTGAGTGTCCTATGGACTTGGACCCCAAGATCCCTTTGACCCTCCACACTGCCAAGAGTCTTACCATTAATACTATATTCTGCCATCATAGTTGACCATCTGCCACTTCTCAACCCAGTTTTGCATCCCATCAGTGTCCCGCTGTAACCTCTGACAGCCCTCCACACTATCCACAACACCCCCAACCTTGGTGTCATCAGCAAATTTACTAACCCATCCCTCCACTTCCTCATCCAGGTCATTTATAAATATCACAAAGAGAAGGGGTCCCAGAACAGATCCCTGAGGCAATCCACTGGTCACTGACCTCCATGCAGAATATGACCCGTCTACAACCACTCTTTGCCTTCTGTGGGCAAGCCAGTTCTGGATCCACAAAGCAATGTCCCCTTGGATCCCATGCCTCCTTACTTTCTCAATAAGCCTTGAATGGGGTACCTTATCAAATGCCTTGCTGAAATCCATATGCACTACATCTACTGCTCTTCCTTCATCAATGTGTTTAGTCACATCCTTCGAAAGTTCAATCAGGCTCATAAGGCACAACCTGCCCTTGACAAAGCCATGCTGACTATTTCTAATTATATTATACCTCTCCAAATGTTCATAAATCCTGCCTCTCAGGATCTTCTCCATCAACTTACCAACCACTGAGGTAAGACTCACTGGTCTATAATTTCCTGGGCTATCTCTACTCCCTTTCTTGAATAAAGGAACAACATCCACAACCCTCCAATCCTCCGGAACCTCTCCCATCCCCATTGATGATGCAAAGATCATCGCCAGAGGCTCAGCAATATCCTCCCTCGCCTCCCACAGTAGCCTGGGGTACATCCCATCTGATCCTGGCAACTTATCCAACTTCATGCTTTCCAAAAGCTCCAGCACATCCTCTTTCTTAATATCTACATGCTTAAGCTTTTCAGTCTGCTGCAAGTTATCACTACAATCACCAAGATCCTTTTCCATAGTGAATACTGAAGTAATGTATTCATTAAGTACCTCTGCTATTTCCTGTGGTTCCATATATACTTCCCCACTGCCACACTTGATAGGTCCTATTCTTTCACATCTTATCCTCTTGCTCTTCACATACTTGTTGAATGCCTTGGAGTTTTCCATAATCCTGCCTGCCAAGGCCTTCTCATGGCCCCTTCTGGCTCTTCTAATTTCCTTCTTAAGCTCCTTCCTATTAGCCTTATAATCTTCTAGATCTCTAACATTACCAAGCTCTCTGAACCTTTTGTAAGCTTTTCATTTCTTCTTGACTAGATTTATTACAGCCTTTGTCACTCCACTCTTCAAGAAGGGAGAGAGGCAGAAGAAAGGAAATGATAGGCCAGTTAGTCTGACCTCAGTGATTGGGAAAATATTGGAGTCGATTATTAAGGATAAGGTCTCAGGGTACTTGGAGGCACCTGATAAAAAAGGACACAGTCAGCATGGTTTCCTCAATGGAAAAATCTTGCCTGACAAATCTATTTGAATTCTTTGAAGAAGTAGCAAGCAGGATAGACAAAGGAGAATGTGTTGATGTTGTGTACTTGGATTTTCAGAAGGCCTTTGATAAGGTGCCACACATGAGGCTGCTTAACAAGCTACGAGCCCTTGGTATTACAGGAAGGATTCTAGCAAGGATAAAGCAGAGGCTGACTGCTGGCAGGCAAAGATCGGGAATAAAGGCAGCCTTTTCTAATTGGCTGCTGGTGACTAGTGATGTTCCACAGGGGTCTGTGTTGGGTCCAATTCTTCTTACATTATATATCAATGATTTGGAT
Source organism: Mobula hypostoma (assembly GCF_963921235.1). Lineage (NCBI taxonomy): Eukaryota > Metazoa > Chordata > Chondrichthyes > Myliobatiformes > Myliobatidae > Mobula > Mobula hypostoma. Next base: position 17,404,393 of record NC_086104.1, on the reverse strand, counting down.
GATGGAATTAATGGCTTTGTTGCAAAGTTTGCAGATAGTATTAAGATAGGTGGAGGGGTAAGTAGTTCAGAGGAAGTAGAGAGGCTACAGAAGGACAGACAGATTAGGAGAATGGGCCAGGAAATGGCAGATGGAATACAGTGTCGAGACGTGTTGTCGTCTACAATCTGTGGTTGACTCGTCTCTGCTACTTCCTTATTCTTGCACGATGTTCAGTACATTTCATGCGTGCAGTCATGTATTCCTTTAGTAAACATATTTCTTGTAGTTTCTGTTTGCTACTTCAGTCACATACGTATATTGCAACGTATTAGCTTAGCACTCCAAATTTGTACAACTCCATTTTGTCACATCAAATGGTTACAAAAAGTACGAAGTTCAATACATATTTCCACATTTTCCCTCACATCCCGAACATTTGCAGGTTAACTGGCCACTGTAAATTACTCCCGGCATGGTAGGTAGGGGTGGCATGGTAGCATAGTGGTTGGCACTACAGTACAGGTGACCCAGCTTCAATTCCCGCTGCTGCCTATAAGAAGTTTGTATGTTCTCCCCATGACCGCATGGGATTCCTCCAGGTACTCCAGTTTCCTCCCACAGTGCAAAGAGGTACCAGTCGGTAAGTTAATTAGTCATTGTAAATTGGGCCACGATTGCTGGGCAGCGAGGCTTGTAAGGGCCAGAAGGGCCTGTTCCGTACTGTACCTCAATAAGAAAAAAACATAAAATTAAGAGTGGTGGGAATTGATGATCTGATGTGAGGAGAATAACACGAGATTCATATTGGATTGGATTAAGTGGGTGGCTGATGGTCAGCACAGATTGAGTGGGCTGAAGAGTCTGTTTGCGTTGAATATAGACCATGGGACCCTTCAGGACAGGAAGAGAATGATGTGCTGAAATAATAAAGATAATGATACTTAATTAAACCAAATCCGTTGGCCAGCGCACGGTCCATATCCCCTACATTCATGCCTATCTAAATGCCTCTTAAACACCTCTGTCATATCTGCCTCCACGCAGTGTCGTCTGTGCATCCACCACTCCATATAAAATCCTTTCACCACACACAACCATTGAACTTTCTTCCCGTACCTTAAATACAATCTGTGCCCACTTTATTAATCTAATCAGCCTATCATGTGGCAGTCACTCAATGCATAAAATCATCCAGACATGTTCAAGAGGTTCGATCATTGTTCATACCAAACATGAGAATGGGGAAGAAGTGTGAACTAAGTGACTTTGACTATGGAATGATTGCTCGTGCCAGACAGAGTGGTTTGAGTTTCTCAGAAACTGCTGATCTCCTGGGATGTACATGTACAGCATTCTCTAGAACTTACAGAGAATAATGTGAGAAACAAAAAACATCGAGTGACACCGAGGTCAGTGGAGAATGGCCAGCTGGCTCAAGCCGACAGAAGGACCACAGTAACTCAAATAACCATGCGTTACGACAGTGGTGTGCAGGAGATCATGTCTGAACGCACAACATGTCGAACCATGAAGTCCATGGTCCACAGCAACAGGAAACCACAAACATACATCCAGTGGCCTCTTTAGGTACAGGAGGTACCTAATAAAGTGGCTACTGAGTGTACTTGCCCTCTAATGTTATCTGTTTTCCACCGTGTTGAATCTCTCCATGTGTCCTGTTGATTGGCACTTCTTGCACCAGTACAATCTATACACAAAATCCTCTTTGAGCTTATCTTCAACCAATGAAAGAACTGCAAAGTCCATGACGTTTGAAATCACATCAATCGATAACCAGGGATACGGCCAGTGGAGATCACTCAGCTGTCCAATTGGCCGGGGCCCAGCAGAGACGAGCGGATAGGGTGACAGCCAACCAATCAGAACCCAGAGTCGAACCAATATAGGTGCGAGCACTCGGCAGAAGCAACATTTCAATTGAGCGCTGATGATATCACCTTGACTGGTGACAAAGTATTTGCCGCCTAACCTCCAGGCTCAGTGAAGTGCGTAGCCTTTTCTTGGCCCAGCCACCTTATTCACCGTTCAATACAGTTATCACTTATGCCCACCTAGAGGGAGAAGCGAGATCAAGGATTCTGGATCCGTTGAGAGTGTGATCACCTCCATGGGTCCAAGACCAAATGAGATGATAGGCGGGGAGGAGCAGCCAGTCCACCAAGGGTCAACTGTATTCACCATACTGTGTACATTGACCATTAATGTGCCGGCAATTTGCTGTGCTGTGTTGGCATGACATGCACCAAAACACAGTGACATTCAACAATCTTAAGGAATAAAACATACACAAAAAAAAAATGAAGAATTCTATATGTACAGTCGTAAAAGTTAATAAAGTTAGAGTTTAAAGGACGGTCACGGAACAAAGTGTGCACAAACAAATGAATACCAGCATGTATTTACAATGTAAGCAGAACCAGACTGCTCTGTCCCATCTTCCCAGTGGCTGCATATTTCTCACCATGCCGTCAGAAATCCCCCCCCCCCCCGGACAGTTTAGAAGTTCCAGCGAAGATAAGGGAATAAAATACTGACGAACCTTTGCTTTCTGTTCATTACTTGATCCCTTTGTTAACCTTCCACCATATAAACTTTCATCCTGATTCTCAATCAATAGTTATTTTCTCTTTCTGAGTAAGTTGATGTCTCAGTTGGCTGCAGTTCAAAACGTAAGCTTCTGCAGGGGGATGTACAGTGGTATGCAAAAGTTTGGGCACCCCGGTCAAAATTTCCGTTTCTGTGAATAGCTAAGCAAGTAAAAGATGAACTGATTTCCAAAAGGCATGAAGTTAAAGATGATACATTTCTTTAATATTTTAAGCAAGATTACTTTTTTATTTCCATCTTTTACAGTTTCAAAATAACATAAAAGGAAAAGGGCCCGAAGCAAAAGTTTGGGCACCCTGCAAGGCAGTACTTGTAACACCCCCTTTGGCAAGTATCACAGCTTGTAAGCGCTTTCTGTAGCCAGCTAAAAGTCTTTCAATTCTTGTTTGGCGGATTTTCACCCATTCTTCCTTGCAAAAGTGTTCTAGTTCTGTGAGATTCTTGGGCCGTCTTGCATACACTGCTCTTTTGAGGTCTATCCACAGATTTTCAATGATGTTTATGTCAGGGGACTGTGAGGACCATGGCAAACCCTTCAGCTTGCTGTCCATTGTGGATTTTGAGGTGTGTTTAGGATCAGTATCCTGTTGTAGAAGCCATCCTCTTTTCATCTTCAACTTTTTTACAGACGGTGTGATGTTTGCTTCCAGAATTTCCTGGTATTTAATTGAATTCATTCTTCTCTCAACCACTGAAATGCTCCCCATGCCATTGGCTGCAACACTGGAAACAGCTACCTGAAAACGCTTTGCTATGCTCTTATAGCCGCCTCCTGCTTTGTGGGCATCATTTATTCCAATTTTCAGAGTGCTAGACAGCTGCTTAGAGGAGCCCATGGCTGCTGATTGTGGGACAAGGTTTGAAGAGTCAGGGTATTTATAAAGCTTTGAAATTTGCATCACCTGGCCTTTCCTAATGATGACTGTGAACGTCGTAGCCCTAACAAGCTAATTAAGGTCCGAGACCTTGGTAAAAGTTATCTGAGAGCTCAGATTTCTTGGGGTGCCCAAGCTTTTGAATGGTGCTCCTCTCCCCTTTTCTCACTCTAAAATTGTACAAAACAAAAATAATACACTAATCTTGCTTAAAATGTTGAAAAGAATGTTTCATCTTTAACTTTATGACTTTTGGAGATCAGTTCATCTTCTACTCACTTAACTATTCACAGTAACAGAAATTTTGACTGGGGTGCCCAAACTTTTGCATGCCACTGTATATCAAGATGAATCTTGGTAATGCCTAGCGGTCAAACAAGGGAGCTGAGCCAGCCTACTGCTGCTCCAATTTCCTTTCCTCCAGAATTTGTCTCTCTTGCTTTCAAGCACCAACTTTGCAAAGAGACTTTAGAGATTCTAGGAGTACAAGTAGGCGCACACCTTGATTCAGGTATGATAAATTGTGTTGCCACAGGAAGCTGTTGATATTTCCATTGAATCTGAAGAATGTGGGTTCAAGCTCCAGTCCAGAAGCTTGGATATGTCCTCTGGCCTGGCCCTCCACTGCATTTATCAGTCTGCAAAGTTCTATCCCTCCGGAGACCAGAAAATAATTCATTTTTCCTATCAATCTGAAAGAGATCACTTCCCCCAGCAATCTCACCCAATACCTAACAGTCAATTCCCCCAGCAATCTCACCCAACACCTAACGGCCCATTACCCCACCAATATCACCCAACATCAAATGACCCATTACCCCACCAATCTCACCCAACATCAAATGGCCCATTCTCCCAGCAATCTCACCCAACGTCAAATGGCCCATTCCCCCAGCCACCTCACCCAACATCTAATGGCCCATTACCCCAGCAATCTCACCCAGCAACAAACAGTCCATTACCCCAGCAATCTCACCCAACATCAAATGACCCATTACCCCAGCAATCTCACCCAACATCAAATGGCCCATTACCCCAGCAATCTCACGCAACACCTAATAGGCCATTCTATAACTAAATATCCCCTGTCACCGACCCACCCATTCCTCATACCTATACATATTTTTGATGTTAATAACAATCCTCCTCGCCGTTCACTCTGCCTCTAAGTATAATACTTCTGAAAATTGTATGTCATCTGTATATATTAAGGAAAAAGAGTGTATGGAAAATACGGCCGGTCAATCGTCACTTAGGCGGATGTAGTTGGTCAGATGTCTCTGAAGCCACATGGGATCTGGTTCTGTTGCTCTATATCACAACAGTCAGTAGTTCACAGGTTATATAATGCTTACAAGTACACTCAGTGGCCACTCCTTAGGTACTGAGTGTATCTCCGTGGTCGCCTGGTGCTGTAGCCCGTCCACTTCAAGGTTTGACACGTTGTGCATTCAGAGATGCTCTTCTGCAGACCACTGTTGTAACATGTGGTTAAAATGAGTCACTTTTGTCTCCCTGTTAGCTTGATCCAGTCTGGCAATTCTCCTCTAACCTCACTCACTAATAAGGCGTTTACACTCGCAGAACTGCCACTGACTGGATGTTTTTTTTTCCATTCTCTGTAAACTCTAGAATGCGTGAAAATCTCAGGAGATCGGCAGTTTCTGAGATACTCTGACACTGCCTATCACTCCACAGTCAAAGTCACTCAGATCACATTTCTTCCCCATTCTGATGTTCGGTCTGAGCAATAACTGAACTCTTAACCATGTCTGCATACTCGTAAGCATTGAGTTGCTGTCACGTGATTGGCTGATGGGATATTTGCACTAATAGGTAGGTGTACATAATGAAGTGGCCACTGGGTGTACATAGTCACCAAAGTTTCATCTCTATCTTCAAGCACTTCCATCCTAACACTGAGGACATCCTGTTTGTGCCTGCCAGTTACACTGTCAATAAACTTCTTCAAATCCAGAAAAGAGACATCAGTACAAGCATTAAACATACCTGCCTAAAGCAAGCATTTACTCTGTTAGGCACATGGTGGATTTAAACCCTGTCTTTGTGTCTGGTGCAAATCCTTATTTGATCCAGTTTCATTATGTGCCATAAACTTCAGCCATGCAAGACGTCTACCTCCGATTAAGCAGGCCATATTTTGGATTCCAATGTTGACCTGCCGGATATTAAGTGGCATTTTTTGCACGTAACCAGGTGCACCGTCAGTTGCTCTGTTTTGTCGAGTCCTTTGTTAATTTGATGCTGGGGACTGTCATGCTCCCTCACAGCCACAGCCGACTGGTGATAAATGGCCCATGCCAGTGCCCTTCGACCCTCTGGCCTCCATAAGCTTCAGTCCAGGAGACATTCCTTGCACGGTAAATAGCCGCTGAGTTTCGCTTGAAATGTGAAAAATGCTCCCCTCACTGAGGTGTTGGCAGATTTACTTAGGGCACTGCAATAAAGAGAAAAAGGATTGGGACAATTCAGTCATCTGGCTTGGCTAAGTAGAATAAAGTCCAGTTAATTTTTAAATCTTGAATTGCATTAATCTTGCAGGGTTTCACATAAATTCTACAAGGCTTACAGTTCTGACCTTTGTCTCAGCTAACTTCCACCACTCCTCTCCTTCACTCTCTACATTTTTTCCTCAGCAAGGAAATGTGTTCTGAATGGATCATTTGGAGGTTTTGATGCTCCTGCAAGTTTCACCCTCATTATGGGGCAGCACTGAACACGATACACCCTCTTCTTCCGGGCCTAGGTTGGCAATTCAGAGAGGAAGAGTGAATGGGGGAGGGGTGGTGTCGCCATGGTAGCGTAGTGGTTTCTACCGCTTGGGATGGGGAAGGTTGGAGCTCAATTCCAAGGCCGTCTGTAAGGAGCTTGTATGTTCCTCCCCATAAATGTGTGGTTTTCTCCCTACTTTCCAAAGACGTAGGTTAATTGGTCAATGTAAGTTATCCTATGATTAGGCTAAGGTGAAGTAGGTGGGTTGCTGGGCAGTGCGGCTCGTTGGGCTGGAAGGGCCTGTTCCGTGCTGTGTCTCTAAACAAAGAGGTGGGTGGCGGGGGATCAGAGATAGGGTAAGGGGACATAGATTCAGGTTCATATTTATTTATCACATGTCATTTGCATTAATACCCACAGATGTGCTGGGGCAGCCAAGAGTGTCACCACTTAGATAGATAGACTAAATTTCCACATTGAAAAGATATCTAAAACCAGGAAGCATGGGTTGCGGTTAAGGGTTAAGGGGTGCAGAGGGAATATGAGAGAGAACTTTCTTTTCCACCTTCAATTTTGCCTCTTGTTTTGAGAGGGGGCACAGTTTGTTGCATGCAAGGAATGGAGACCTGGTACACATGTCAGGACGGGGGGTGGCCATCTCTTCACGGCTCCCATTGGGCAGGAGGTACTGAAGCCCAAAGCCCCATACCACCAGATTCAAGAACATCTACTTCTCTTCAACCATCCATTTCTTGAACCAACTGGCACAACCCTAATCATTACTGCACTGAAGTGGACTTTGTATTTTTTAGTCCTTTGTGTCCTTTCTTGTAAAATTTGGTATAATTTATGTTCCATTATTTTGTGAGTACTGCTTACATGATGCTATGTTCCCACGATGCTGCAGCAAGTACGTGATTCATTGCACCGGTGTTCACATGTACCCATGCATATGACAATGAACCTGACTTTGACTTCTGACCTTGATTCAAATCCCATTCAGCTTCATCCGCAGTGCCTGCTGTCTCGCTTTGGTCACTGGATAGGCAATGCCTTCATGCTGAAATTCGTATCTCTGTTTTCAGATCCCTCCCCATTTCTGTGACGTGCTCTAGCTTCACACCCTCAGAATGCTAGCATTTTATCAGTTCTTTAATCCATCAGCAGTCGTGCCTGGGCTCCAAGTCCGTGCGTCTCTGTCCCTCTTTCTTCCTGCTAAATGCTTCTTCAAATCTAATTGAGGTACGGAAACCTTTGGGCCCACAACACCAGGTTAAGGAACAGTTATTATTCCTCAGCCTTCAGGCTCCTGAAGCAGAGGGGATAACTTCATTCACTCCAACACTAAACTGATTTCGCAACCTTTCAATGACTCTAGAACTCATGTTTGCCATATTATTTACTTGTTTGTTTGTTTGTTTATTATGTGTTTTTTTTGCACAGTTTGTTATATTTTGCACATTGGTTGTTTGTCCATCTTTGTGTGCAGTTTTTCATTGATTCTTTTGTGCTTTTTTTGTATTTACTGTGAATGTCCACAAGAAAATGAATCTCAGAGTAGTATGTGGTGACATGTACGGTACTGAGCAAAGGTCTTGAGCATGTGTAAAAAAACATCTGTAAAGCAAAGATGCTTTCAAAAATGATGAAATGAAAAGTTTTAAAATATCAAACAATTTACTATAAAGAGCAGTAAATAAAAAAAAATAATATATCAAATCGATGTTTGGTGAGACCACCCTTTGCCTTTGAAATAACATCAATTCTCTTAGGTACACTGTCATGCAGTTTTATGAGAAATTGGCTGGTAGGTTGTTCCAAGCACCTTAAGGAACTGGCCACTATTCTTCTGCAGATTTTGGCTGTCCAGGTAATCACAGGCGGCCTCAATGATGTTGAGATCGGGGCCTCTGTGAAGGCCGTACAGTCTGAAACTATCTAAAAACTCTCGGGTGCTTAAGACTTTTGTACAGTACTGTATGTACTTTGATAGTAAATTTACCTTCAACCTTTGAGTTCTTCCACCGCTTGCGCTGTGTGCCTCTTTATTTTTTGATCACTGAAGTTACGTTCCAGTGAAGTGTCCTTATGTTGCCAAGTTGTCATTACTGGTGGCTGAAGTCTGTATGCCTGGAGGCCTGTCCTGGAGCTGACGAGTGTCCACATGTGCTGGGAGAGAGTAAAGGGGCTTGTTCTGTGGTTGTTTATTAGCCTATTGTCTTCTGCTTAGTCGTGTTCTGTGTTGTTCTGCAGAGTATTATGGGTATGCTCTGTTGCGGCCAGAATGTGTGGCAACACTCGCAGGCTGCCCCCAGCACATCCCTTGGTGTGTTGGTTGTTAACGCAAGCGATGGACTTCACTCTGTGTTTCAATGTGCACTTGAATTTTAATCTCAGTCTGATGGTGGAATTTCTGGATTTGAGACCGGGGAATTCTGTTGCTTTCTTGGAAGAGTTCCTTTGATTGGATCAATGAACGTCAAACAAAATGCTGGAGGAACCCAGCAGTTCAGGCAATATCTATGGAAATTAATAAACAATCAACGTTTAGGGTCGAGACCCTTCTTCAGGACTTTCAGAAGGGTCTGAAAGGTCTTGGCCTGAACTGCCGACTGATTATTCATTTCCTGCCTGGACAGTTAGGATCTGCTGAGTTCCTGCAGCATTTTGTGTGTGTCGCTTTGGACTTCCAGCATTGGCAGAATCCCTTGTGTCAATTATCTCCTTACATCAGAGATCTTAACCTCACAGTGTTTACTGAGTACAGAAATCCTGACTGGATGAAGTGGTTAAGGTTGCGGATTTGGGAGCTACTGTCAGAACAGTTTAGGACAAGTAACTTGAGTGTGTTTTGTAGATGGTATACACCACAGCCACTGTGCTGGGTCCTGAAAACAATAACTAGTTCAGGTGGTGTGTGAGATATCAATCAAAAGGACCTGGATGGTGTTCAGCTAAATTGAGTGTTGAAGTTGAACTCATCCAGGCAAGAGAGGAGTAATTCGTCACACATCCAATCTTGTGCCTTGTAAATGGTGAAATGTCAGGGGGTGAATCACTCTCTGCAGGATGCCCTGCTCTAACCCACTCTTGTAGCCGCAGTATTTCTGTGGCCAAGCCACACTGGTAATTGGTTTATTATTGTCATATGTACCGGCTGAGTGAGAGACAGTGAAAATCATTGTTTTGCATGCCATCCATACAGGTCGTTTCACCACATCAGTACATCGAGGTAGGACAAGGGAAAACAATAACAGAGTGTAGAATGAAGTGTTACAGTTACAGAGAAAGTGCAGTGCAGGCTGACAGTAAAGGACAAAGCCATAACAAGGTAAACTGAGGGGTCTAGTCAGGTCAAGTTAAATTTATTGTCACTTAACTATGTACATGTATACTGACAAACCAGAAATGTGCCTCCAAACCAGGGTGTAAAGCACAGCAGGACCCATAACACACAATAACTTAGGAAAGTAAGAATTCAATCGACAAATGAATTGTGCATAGATAAACGAAGTAAAGTACGTAAATTAAATATTGTAGGGTACGGTACAAATTATCTGGTGACACTTTGAATACAATGCAGCAAGGAGTTCAGAGGCCCAATGGCCTGAGAGAAAAAGCTGCTTCCCATGCCAACCGTTCTTGTCTTTAATCATCGGAGTCTCCTGCCTGACGGTAGGAAGTCAAAGAGGATGCTGGTCGGATGGGTGGGATCCTTGATAATACTAAGGGCCTTGCGTATGCAGCGCTCTTGATAAATGTCCCCGATGGACGGGAGGGAGACCCCCATGATCCTCTCGGCTGTTCTCACAGTCCTCTGTAGGGACTTCTGATCCAATGCCCTGGTGCTCCCATACCAGATGGAGATGCAGCTTGGTAGGAGCTGTGAATGGTGTTCCTGTAAATGGTGCTTCTTGTTGTCCTGTAGTCTTATAACAGCAGGATTGAAGCAGTCATTGAGCCTGGAGGTACATGGTTACAGGCTTTTGTATCTTCTACCCGATGGGAGGGGAGAGAAGAGAGGATGTCTGGGATGGGTGGGGTCTGTGATTATGATGGCTGCTTTACTGGGGCAGTGAGAAGGGTAGTCAGAGTCAGCGGAGAGGAGGCTGGTTTCTGTAATGTGTAACTCCCTGAATGATACCCAATAGGACCCCAGCACAAACCCTCATGTCTGATTCTCTGATTCAGTCCATACCTCCTTGTATGCCCTGCTACAGAGAAAAACAAGCAGAGAAGATTTCCCGATGCCCTGTGAGGAGTGAGAATGATACTGGATTTAAAACATAAAGTTTATTGGATAGCCTAGTTAAGGAAACACTTTCCGATAAAGGAAACATCTCCTTCCCTCCAGCCTCACAAGTTTGTCTCCTTCACACTTCTGATGTGGGGTCTTCATCCCAACACATTAACTCAGTTTCTCGTCCCCACCAATGTGGCCTGACTTCCTAAATAGCCAATCGTCAACGGTCAGCTTACTTCACCATATACATTTGCACGTGTTAGGAATTTGCTGTGTTGTGTTGGTGCTACATGCAACAAAATCAGCATTCAACAATTATAAGATTAAACTATTCTAAAAAGTAACTGTAGTGGTTAAAGTATGGATATGGAATAAAACATGTTTAAATATATAAAAGTCATAATTTCAAGCCAGTTTCACTATAGGATGCTTGACTAATGAAATGTTGTCCATTTTGCTGATGTGCAATGATGTGTGCTATTAAAATTTTAAAAGACTTTAACAATGCTATTCACTTCGGAATGTATCAGTGCAGTGAATCGCCATTGAAATGGAGGGGATTTAAAGGGAAATTCAATAGCTATTCTGCCTAAGAAACAGCCCCTCAAGCGGTCGTGCGATGAATAAGCCTTCCGTCTATTCTCCTAGGTAGGGCTGGTCATGACAGCACTGCCAGTCAGCGTATTGGCAGACCTCATAACTCATCTAATACAGGGAAAACCTTAACATCCACATGAACTATTGGAACAGACAATGCACCTTAGACAATGTCTCAGACAATAGGATCTGTAATGTTGCATGTTTCTCCCCCTCCATGGATGCTGCCTGACCTGCTGAGTTCCTCCAGCGTTTTGTATGCGTTGCTCTAGATTTCCAGCACCTGCAGAATCCCGCGTGCTTATGCGAGAAGGGAACAGTGTGTGTGAGCTCCTGTAACATCTCTCACACTCCATCTCTCCTCCCTTCCCGCTGCAGAGCCGACATATATCACCATCGGGCCGCCAGTGTGCGAGCAGCTGAGAAACTGTACCCTGACAGAGAGGGACTGCATCTACGGCTTCAAGCTCGACAACGGTGGATGCCGGAAGTGCCAGTGCAAAACGAGTGAGTGCCCTGTATTTATGTACTGACACACTGATCACGCGCGGAGCGAGGACGACAGCCGAGAAATACGACTAAGCGTTTGTATTGAGTCATGTTGGCCATGGTACACGCTGGGCAACACGACGAAACGGGGCCTTCCACGCGTAGGAGGGTCAATCAGTTCACATGCACGCTTGGCACATTCTCACACATGATCCAATACAGTTCAAATGTCATTCTGCACATTACTGAACTGTGTGTGTGTGTGTGAGAGAGCGAGAGAGAGAGGTGGCCCGCATGAGTACATTTCTCTGTGAACGTATATGCGCTGGGGAGTTGTGTATCTATATGCAAATGTAAGCACACACACGTTTCCATTAGCAGGAGAGTCTAGGATCCGAGGGAATGGCCTCAGAATAAAGGGATCTACCTTTAGAACTGAGGTGACAGGGAATTTCTTCACCCGGTCAGTGTTTGAACTTGTGGAGTTCATTGCCATGGAAGCCAAGCTGATTAGGCCTAATTCGGTTCCTATATCTTTCATGTTAATGATTTGATTGTGCATGTGTCTATGTATATGTGCACGCATACATGGTTACTGGCGGAGCGTGTGCAGTATGCCACAGATTGAAGTCAGTCTTTGTCGCCAACTGAACCTAACAGGTTTGCAAACAGGAGTTGCACAGGCACTCTGTGTAAGATGCTAAATATTTGTGAAGTAAATTATGCACACGTTTGGTCATGGCAGCCAAACAAGTGGAAAATATATAATTTATTCCAGTTCTCTGCCACCTAGTTCATTCATGAGGCCTTTGTTGTGAGCTATCAGACCGGGCGAAGAGCTTTCTTTGTAGACAGAGTAAATGAACTGAAAAAGCTGTTATTGTGACACTTCAGCATTGTGGTCCCGTGCCAGGGAAAAGCCTCTGTTTGTTCATTTCTCTGGTGTTGCTCCACATATTCTCATTGAGAGCAACTGTGAAGCCAAGTGATATCTCACTTCATAGCGCACAGTGTTCAATGCCTTGAAGTTTTAAAGGCAAAAGGGAGTGGTTATGTTCCCCCTTTAGTGTGCCTATTCACGTTGAACGAGATACTGGAGAGCTGAGCTCAAGCACAACACGAACAGATAACATTCCCAGATGTACCCTATCAATCTGTACTGTGGCTTCTGATACTGCCAGACCTCTTGGGATCTTTTGTGGTAGGAGAGAGAAACTGCATTTAAATAGAGCCTTTTACAGGCTCAGGGCGTTTCAAAATGCCTTACAATCATCTTCTTTTACCCACACTTTATGATGCTGTTTACATTATAAATACATGCTGGTATTTATTTATTTATGCACATTTTATTCCAAATCGATCTTTTAACCTCTAATTTTATCAGTCTTTTTATTTTCATATTGTTCTTTATTCTTTATAATTGTTGAATTTTATTTTGTGTGAAGTGCCCTGAGCAACACACCACGGCAGATTCCTAACACGTGTTGTATAATGTTAACCCTTGATCCTTCAGTGCACAATTTCTGTTGTCCCATTGAGTCTCTGCTTGTCTCTCTTGATTGGATGTTCTGAAGGGTTACATTCAAGCAAAAAAATAACAGTGTAAGGTAACACCTCAAGTCAGTTCACCCATCCTTGATGGGGCAACAAAACCTGTAAGAAAACTTGGTTTCTATAGAAAATAATACACTTTGGCTTCTTAAATGACTCTGGGTTTTTTGTGCAGTGACTTACAATCCCCCAATTTAATCCTAGCCTAATCACAAGACAATTTACAATGACCAATTATTGGACTGTGGGAGGAAACCAGAGCACCCATGCAATCACAGGGAAAATGTACAAACTCCTTACCAGGCAGTGGCGGGAATTGAACCTGGGTCGCCTGTACTGTAAAGCAGTGTGCTAACCACTACGTTACAGTGCTGCCTATGTTGTATGGCAGATGGTCGTAGAACATTACAGATAATCTTGTGTCAGACAGCAGACAAACCAGGCCGGAATGCTGCAACTGGAAGTGACAGAGAAACCCTCGTCCCTGCCTGTGAATGTTGGGTAGAAATACAATTGACTTCAGTTTCTGGTAGTCAAGTAGCTTATTGCTGTTACAGTGTGGCTGTCACTGTGGAGATAGGGAAGGGCCGTTCATTTCCCCACAAAGGACCCCAGCAGTTTGAACCATCTACAAGATGCACTGCAACAGATCACCATTCCTCCAACAACACCTTCTGGACATATGACCTCAACTACAGGCACGTAGCATTAATGCCAGCAGCAGATCCCCCTTCAACGTGTTGACCAGCAGAGAGCATTTATTTCCCAGTAACACACTAAAGTTCAAAGTAAATTTATTATCAACGTACAGATATGTCACCATATACAACCCTGAGATTCATTTTCTTATGGGCATTATTCAGTAAATCCAATAACCATTATAGAATAAATGAAACACCACACCAACAGGACAGAAAACCAGTGTGCAAAAGACAATAAATTGTACAAATGCAAAAAGAAAGGGGAAAAAAATAAGAAGAAGAAGAAATTAATAAGCAATAAATATCAATAACATGAAATGAAGAGCCCTTGAAAGTGAGTCCTTAGGTTTTGGAAACAGTTCATCAATGGGCATAGGCAAGACATAGGAACAAAGTTAGGCCATTCAGCCCATCGAGTCTGCTTCGCCATTTGGTCATGGTTGATTTATATTCCCTCTCAACCCCATTCTCTTGCCTTCTCTCCGTAATCTTTAACGCCCAATACTAATCAAGAACTTATCGGTGTCCTCTTTAAATATACCCAACGACTTAATCTCCACAGCCATCTGCGGCAAAGGGATGTTCTTTAGCACGGTGCCCTTTTGTCCTAGACTCCCCCACTATAGGAAATATTCTCTCCATGTCCGCTCTATCTAAACCTTTCAATATCAGGGAGGTTTCAATGAGATCCCTCCTCAATCTTCTAAACTGTAGATGGTACAGGCCCAGACTCATTAGGCTCCTGATTTGTTAACCCTGTCAGTCCCAGGATCATTCTTATGAGCCTTCTCTAGACCGCCTGCCGTGCCAGCATATCCTTTCTTACACATCGGGCCCAAAACTGCTTATGAGACCCCCAATGTGGTCTGACCAACGCTGTATAAATCCTCATCATTACATCATTGCTTTTATATTCTAGTCCTCTCAAAACAAATGCTAACATTGCATTCGCCTTCCTTACTACCATCTCAACCTACAAGTTAACCTTTAGGGAAACCTGCAGTAAGACTACCAAACCCTTTCCACCTCTGATTTAAGGTAAAAGCCATCACCATCTTGACTTGGTGGTTAATCGTCCCTCCCCGATGAACTCAGGAAAGACCCTGGCCAGGAGCAGTTCAAGAAGATTAGGCCAGCTTAGATCATCTATGAATGGCTGGGCAGGCTTGTAGGGCCTGGTGGACTACTTCCTGTCCCATGTATTGTGTTCTCGAAGGGCAGTTACAGATGGCCAATAAATACTGAGCATGCTGGGATACCCACATCCATCCATGAATGGATTTTAAGAAGAGAGGGAGAGATGAGTGAAAATTACATGGAGGAAACTCTCACTTAAATTTGTTAGAACCACCTCTATTAACACATCTAGGGAGTAGCTCTCAAAAGCTTTGAAGCCTCAACTGACTTTGAACAGAAAACCCTACAAAAGATAGTGGATTCATTCCACTACATGACAAGTAAAGCCCGCCCAACCATTGAGCACATTTTACATCAAACGCTGTCACAGGAAAGCAGCATCCATCATCAGAGATCCTCACCACCCAGGCCATGCTCTCTTCTCGCTGCTGCCACCAGGTAGAAGATACAAGAGCTTCAGGACTCATACCACCAGGTTCAAGAACGGTAACTACCCTTCAACCATCAGACTCTTGAACAAAAGGGGATACACTCGCTTGCCTATCCATTGAGATGTTCCCGCAATCAATTATCTCACTTTAAGGATTCATTATCTTGTTATTTCGTGTTCTCATTATTTATTGTTATTTATTTATATTTGCATTTCTACAGTTTGTTGTCTTCTGCACTCTAGTTGATCTTTCATTGATCCTGTTATAGTTACTATTCTACAGATTTGCTGATGTGCCCACAGAAAAATTAATCTCGGGGTTGTATGTGGTGACATATATGTACTCTGATAGTAAAAATTACTTTGGACTTTAAAGGTTATTAAATAACCCCTGAGGGACTAATTTATTGCCACTATCATTTCCAAAGGAAGATGGGCCTTTGCTGAATATCTTCCCTCAACTTTGGTGAGGTTTCTTTTCTCTTGTTTAGTGCTGTCTGTTCGAACAGCACACAGTGAGTGCTCAGCATTTGTCAGACTGTCTCTAACACAGAGCCAGAATGTTTTGATCAAAGACCAATAAAAATTCCATTCACCACATTTAATGGAATTCCTACAATACATTTTATTAATTAGCCTGCTGGAAGAATGTTTAAGAGCTGATTCGTTATAAAACACTAAAGCAGAGGCCACCCTGAAGCAATCAAATGTGGGTGATTTTTACTTTAAGTTTTTAGCTTATTTAATGTATTTGAACTTTTAAATCCATCTGTGTTTTAAAGGGACCATTTATGTCTAAATTGTAGCTGGCAGAGGTGAGGAAACCAGGCCTTACAGCCTCAGAAAGGTTCAGAGGGTTAAGAAATAAATCAGGACATCACCCTTAAGTGGTAGGATTATGCTGAAAGGAAAGGTCTTTTTTTTCCAAACTTCTTGGCTAGATGTCCCAGTGGGAATGAGGTGCTGATGGCAAGCTATTTCTTTGAGCCTGTGCCATACTGAGTCATTATATCCATTAAGATTATTATATATCCATATACTCCAGGATTTTAGTTGAGAACGAGCAGTTGGTTTTCCAAAGGTCGAGGGGAATGTTCTTCTCTCAGCCCACATCAGCAAATACAATTATCTAGGCATATGTTGGCTGCTACTTGTGGGAATTTTCTAAATCAAATTAGCTGTGAGCTTTTCCTAATAAAGAGAAAATTTGCTGGAAATACTCAGCACACCCATTCCTGGGAGTGGAAACAGTTCCACATTTCAGCGTGATCCAAAACCCATTCTCTCTCCTTACATTCTCATCTAATCTGCCACATATTTCACACATTAATTAATCTCCCTTCAGCTTTCCAATATCTGTAGTTTTCTTTTTGCTCCTGGCACTAATTGTGTCACTGAATTACAACTGGTTCTTCAAATCCTGGTGGCATACGAATGGCTGGGAGGAGGAGGAGGAGGAGAGACCACCAAACCAAGATGTAGAAGATCCCTGAATATGTGAACGGCAGTTATGGATTTCAGTGAAACATTTTGTGTTTCAGATCTGATGAAAGGTCATTGAGCTGCCATGTTAACTCTTCTCTTCAACTACACATTCCGCCCGGCTTGTTGAACTGTTCCAGCCCTCTTAGCTTTTACAGAAGCTCAGTAATCATACTAAAGGGCAGAGTACGTTCCTTCAAGGTACACATAAAATGCTGGAGAAACTCAGCAGGCCAGGCAGCATCTATAGAAAGGAATAAACAGTCGAAGTGTTGGGCTGAGACCGTTTATCAGAACCTGATAATTCAAAACATCAATTTTCCATAGGGAAATCCCCCAGCATTTTTTGTGCATTACTCTAGATGGTAGCATAGTGGTTAGTACAAAGCTATTACAGCTTGGGGCGTCAGAGTTCAAAGTTCAATTCCAGCGCCATCTGTAAGGAATCTTTGTATCCTGTGGAAGGCAGAGGTATTCCCTGGGTGCTCTGCTTTCTTCCCACAGTCCAAAAATGTGCCAGCTGAGTTAACTGGTCATTGTAAATTGTCCCATGATTAGGTTAGAGTTAATCAGAGTTGTCGAGGGTTGCTGGGGTTGCGGGATTAAAAGTCCTACTCTGCTGTATCGTTAAGTAAATAAAAGAAACAAATCTGCAGAATCTCTTGTTTTCCTTCAAGGCAACAGTAACTGTTGGCTGTGAATGGCTTTGAATTCAGTAACTGTTGGCTGTGAATTCTTAAATATTTGTAGAACAGATGCAATCCTTTCCTTCCTTTCAATGGCATCTGTTCGTTGACCCTGAGTTTAATCTTGTTTTATCTTAATTGCAGGAGAGGAGCTTTGTACAGGCCTGATCTCGGGCTGCGGTTTGGATTGTCCCTTTGGCCTGCAGACCGACGTACACGGCTGTGAGATCTGCCAGTGCCGGGCGCGGCCAAAAAGATGCAAACCTGTCGTGTGCGACAAGTACTGCCCGTTTGGATACATGTACGTCCTTCTTCCTAATGTCAAGTTGATTGTCATGTGCACAAGAACAGTGAGGTACAGGTATAATAAAAAAAACACACACTACAACCTCACAGGTACGTAGATTCAGACAACACACAGAACATAAATAGGGGTGACCTCACTGAAACCTTTCAGATGGTGAAAGGCCTTGATAGAGTGGATGTGGACAATAGACAATAGACAATAGGTGCAGGAGTAGGCCATTCGGCCCTTCGAGCCAGCACCGCCATTCACTGTGATCATGGCTGATCATCCACAATCAGTATCCAGTTCCTGCCTTATTCCCATAACCTTTGATTCTGCTATCTTTAAGAGCTCTATCCATCTCTTTCTTGAAGGCATCCAGAGACTTGGTCTCCACAGCCTTCTTGGGCAGAGCATTCCATATATCCACCACCCTCTGGGTGAAAAAGTTTTTCCTCAACTCCGTAAGTGGAGAGGATGCTTCCTGTGGTGGGTGAGTCACAGCCTCAGAATAGAGGGGGGCATCCTTTTACAATGGAGATGAAGAGGATCATTAGCCAGAGAGTGGCGAATCTGTGGAATTTGTTGCCATGAGCAGCTGTGGAGGCCAAGTCATTGGGTATATTTAAGGCAGAGATTAATAGATTCTTGACTGGTGAGGGCATGAAGGGATACAGGAATTAAGGCAGGAGATTGGGGCTGAAGGGGAAAGTAAATCAGCTGTGATGAAATGGCAGAGCAGACTCGATGGGCCAAATGGCCTAATTCTGCTCCTGTCTTATGGTCTAATGGTCTTATCAATTATACATCAACGATACAGGGCAGTGAAGAAATAAAAGAGTGTGCAACATAGGGAATTAGTGCAAATAAAACACAATCAGACAAAGTCTATTGTAGAGCAAGAGGAGGTCCGTAGTGTTGTGTTGCTGAGGTAAGTCAATTCAAGAACCCAATGTCAGAATGAGAACCAGGTTTAATATCGGTGGAATATGTTGTGAAATTTGTTGTTTTGTGCCAGCAGTACAGAATAATGATGAGGTCTCCATCAGCCAGTGTCAACCATGGATGTTATGTCCTGGCTGTCTAGGTACACAAGCCAGGGCAGTACAATATTGTTGCCCCTGTAGCAAGCTCCCCCTCTCCACACATCTGATGACCTGAAAGGAACGGCAGAAACCAATATTGTTTTGGCACCAGCAGCATCGCAGGAGTTGCCAGTCAACATCGAACTCAACGTAGGACTGTCTTGGGGACCCCAGCTCTGGATTTTTCCCTCAGGGTTTACTCCTGATCCCTTCCCCATGAATGGATAGAGCTGCAAGGCAGCAGAGATTTGAGGTCAGGGTTTTCCTTCTAGGTGAGCTGGCAACCATGGCTGACGAGCCCTGTCTGCCCAAAGCGACTGGTTTTAAGGCAGCGGTATCCTGCCTTTGCCCCTTGTCCTGCCGGTAGAAATGGTTCTGCTGCGCTTAGCAGCTGAGCCACAGGTGAAGGCCAGGAGCTGGACTTGATTGTCAGAGGCTATTTGAGACGCACGCCATTGGGAGCATTTAAGAGGTAGTGCGAGCTTGACCCCATTACCACTCCCGACTATTACAACCTTAAAGAACCTACATCCTGCAGAATAATAATATTGTACAATTAAAATTGTACAAGGCATTGGTAAGGCCAAATTTGGAGTATTGTGTACAGTTCTGGTCACTGAATTATAGGAAAGATGTCAACAAAATAGAGAGAGTACAGGGAAGATTTACTAGAATGTTACCTGGGTTTCAGCACCCAAGTTACAAAGAAAGGTTGAACAAGCTGGGTCTTTATTCTTTGGAGCGTAGAAGGTTGAGGGGGGACTTGATAGAGGTATTTAAAATTATGAGGGGGATAGATAGAGTTGACATGGATAGGCTTTTTCCATTGAGAGTGGGGGAGATTCAAACAAGAGGACATGAGTTGAGAGTTTGGGGGCAAAAGTTTAGGGGTAACATGAGGGGGACCTTTACTCAGAGAGTGGTAGCTGTGTGGAACGAGCTTCCAGCAGAAGTGGTTGAGGCAGGTTCGATGTTGTCATTTAAAGTTAAATTGGATAGCTATATGGACAGGAAAGGAATGGGGGGTTATGGGCTGAGCGCAGGTCGGTGGGACTAGGTGAAAGTAAGCGTTCGGAACGGACTAGAAGGGCCGAGATGGCCTGTTTCCGTGCTGTAATTGTTACATGGTTATATGGTTAATAAAAATAAAAGTTTTTTTCTCTCTTTTTGCATTACTCATTTAATTTTCTTTTTATACACACCTCTTATTGTTTTGCTTTCTATTTTATACATAATAAAAACTATAAATTACAATAAGAAGTGCGTATAAAAAGAAAATCTAATGAAATAAGTAGTGCAAAAAGAGAGAGAAGAAATACTAAGGTAGAGTCCTCGGGTTTGTTTTCCATTCTGATGGCGGAGGGGAAGAAACTGAGGATGTGAGCCTGTTTATCCCTGTACCGACACACTGTTACAAGAGGACTAGCAGTGCGACAGGGCGGATAAATCTGGCAGTGCTGTTTCAACTACCAGCTTCTTAATTTCCTCTCCAACGTGGACGTACGACCCTAATTTCTAAAGTGTCATATATTAAGACCTGCGCTCATGTGATTTGGTTTTGAATGCGTGAGTCTTTTGCCATCTCTTAAAGTTATTTCCATGACTTTATGCACATAGCAGACAGATTAACTGCCCCTCAAGCCTGCTGTGTAATAAAGGTGGCAGATAATTTACACAGTGTTAGCTTAGTACAAAGACACTTGGGTGTTCTCATACACCAATCACTGAAGGCAAGCAAGTAGATATAGTTAAGAAGATAAATGGCCTACTGGGCTTCATAGCAAAAGGATTTAAGTACAGGCACAAGTATGCTTTCCTGTAACATTGCAGGTAGTTGGTGAGTCCACACTTGGAGAGCTGTGTGCAGGTTTACTTAAGGATGGATATATTTGCCACAGGGAAGTGCAGCGGAGATCCTGGTGGGAGAGTCTAGGAACAGAAGACACAGCCACAGAATAGAGGGGTGTCCTTTTAGAACGGAGGTGAGGAGGAATTTCTTTAGCCAGAGAGAGGTGAACCTGTGGAATTTGTTCACGCAAGTGGTTGTGGAGGCCAAGTCATTGGGTATATTTAAGGCGGAGCGTGATAGATTCTTGAGTAGTCAGGACATGAAGGGATATGGGGAGAAGGAAATCGATTGGTGCTGAGGGGGGAAATGAATCAGCCATGATGAAATGGCGGAGCAGACTCGATGGGCCAAATGGCCTAATTCTCCTCATATATCTTAAGGTCTTAAGGTCTAGATTCAGCAGACTGTTGCCTGGGATGGCAGTGTTGTCCAATGAGAAATAATTTGGAAGTTCAGAAGAATGAGAGGGAATCTAATTGAAGCTTACAACATTCTGACAGGAACGAACAGACTGGTTGACGGGAGGATGCTTCTCCCAGCCGAGATGTCTTGAGTAAGGGATCACAGTCGCAGGGCAAGAGATTTAAGACTGAGAAAAGCAAAGATTTCTCCATGTAGAGATGGTTTCCTTTTGCAGTTTTCCACCACAGAGGGCCAAAGGAGTACAGTCACTGAATTTGTTTCGAAAGAAATAGATACGTTACTGAATAAAGAAATCAACAAGGGGTGTAGTGGGGAGAGCAACAATATTGTATGTAGACAGAGGATTATCCATGATTATGAGGCACGGTTTAAAGGGCTGAGTGGCCTATTCCTCCCCCTAGCTTCACAGCATAAGGATTTGATAGAAGCAAACATTAGGAATGGGAAGCAACACACACAAATTGCTGGAGGAACTCAGCAGGCCAGGCAACATCTATGGAAGAAAGTACAGTCGACATTTCGGGCCGAGACCCTTTGGCAGGACTCAATGAGTGGGAAGCGATAGATTTGTTGGGAAGTAGCCAGTACTGACTGGGTTAGACCCAACATCTGAAATTCATATTTTTACAGATAGATCCAGTTCAGAGCACTTCCCCACAAACCACAGTATAATTATTCATTTTAAAGATAAGATGAAAGCATTTACGTTAACCCGTCGCATTGGAGGATATGGGGAATAGGTCACAGAGCGATTGTGATCCCACTAAATAATAGAACAGGCTCAAGGGCTGAATAGTTCCTTCCTCACATATCGCCGCAGGCTCAGCTTGTGCAAGTCCAAATCATTTGCATCTGAGGGACACTTTTTACAAAATGCCGCCAAATCAGAAGGAAGCAGAAAGGAGAAGAAACATGCAGTCCAAGGTGCCCAACCCAATAAATCCAATTTGCCAGCGTTTGGACCATAATTAAAATGCTGATTATGCTGATTACGTAAATATATTCTTCAAAAGCTGCCATTTCCTTCACCTGGCTGCCAAACTATATATTTCCTAAAGGCTTATTTAGAGTCATACAACACAGAAGTAGGCCCTTTGGCCCATCTGGTCTGTGCCAAACCATTTAAACTGCCTACTCCCATTGACCTGCACCCAGTCCATAGGCCTCCCTACCCTGTATTTAAGTGTCAATTTCATTGTCTTAGCAGAGGGCAAGTAGGTATAGAGTTTCAAAAACCCTATTTCCTTGTAATCTTCAATGGAATAAACATTTCACTTGTACTTCTCTATGACACAGAAGGAGGCCGTTCTGTACCAACGTTCCCATCCCCTTTGCTTTTCCTGATAACACCGTTTTTTCTCACGTGCCAGTCAGCTGCATTCCGAAACTCGGACGCGAGAGGAAACAGGAGCAGTCAGTAGGAGCTCATGCAGTTACAAGCCTTTCTGCTTATCTAGACTGTGCTGACCTAGTCTTCTGCGTAGTACCATCTACATGCATCTGGACCATTGCCCTCCATACCTCTCCCATCCACGTACCTATCCAAACTTCTCTTAAATGTTACAATTGAACCCGTATCCATCACTTGCTCTGGCACATTTCACACTCACACCACCCTCTGAGTGAAGAAGTTTCCCCTCAGATACTCCTTAAGTATTTCTCATCTCATTCTAAACCCATCACCTCGTAGTCTCACCCAAACTGAGGGAAAAAAGCCCATCCATACCCTCATAATTTTGTATACTTCAATAAGATCCCCACTCACTCTCCTGCAGAGAGTTAAGATTAAAGTCCTAATCTATTCAAACCTTTCCCTATAACTCAAATCTTCAAGTAGCAGCAACATTGTGTAAATTTTCCCTGCACTTTTTCAAGCTTATTGATGACTTTCCTGCAGGTAGGTGACCAGAGCTGCACACTATACTTCCCAATGTCTTGTACAACAATATACTCTGTGTCCCCTCCCCTGGTGCCCCTTCCCTTTCTCCTGTGGTTCACTCTTCTCTCCTGTCAGATGCCTTCTACTTCAGTCTTTTACTTTTCCCACCGCCCGGCTTCACCCATCACCTTCTATCTAGTCCTCCTGACCAACCTTCCCACCTTTTTTATTCTGGCATCTTCCCCTTTCCTTTCCGCTCCTGAAGAAAGGTCTCGGCCCAAAACGTTGACTGTTTATTCATTTCCATGGATGCTGCCTAACCTGCTGAGTTCTTCCAGTATTTTGTGCGTATTGCTCTGGATTTCCAGCATCTGCAGAATCTCTCTTGTGTTTATGATGCTGTATGCAATGCTCTGATTTATAAAGGCCGATGTGCCATTTACAACCCTATCTACCCTTGATGCCACTTTCAAGGAATTAGGGATGTATATTCCCAGGTCCATTTGTTCTACTGCACTTTTCAGTGTAAGTCCTACCCTGGTTTGTCCTCCCAGATGCTGCTGGCTTGAAACAGGCACCTGGTTATGTGTTATTTGTTACTGCCCGAAGTAGCCCTGTGTGAAATGTGATGCGGTGCCACAGATACCGAGCACGGTGCAAGAGTTGAAACCTATGCCTGGGTCCAGAGAAACCAACAGTACAGTTACTCACTGAAGCATCACACAACCACTTCTTTATTTTCAATGAAGCAAAGGCAAACAGAGGGTTTTAGCAGATGTCGTGGCTATCAATGTTCAGATCGTGAGTCGTGCCTAAGCAGGGTAATTATTTAATAATAAAAGATAGAATCTAAATGTGATTGTGAATGCCTGTGATTTACAGAGAAGCCAAGATTGACAGATACACACACATAACAGGCTGAGACGGACATGGTCCTGTTACCCAGCCCTCTGAAAAGAGAAATATGCACAACAATGCAGTTTATTCAGGAATGGCATCTTGGCAAGCTCTTCAGCTGTTGATGCCACTGCTTGGAAGACAGTCCTGCCCTAACCCCAGTCTCAACATGCACATTTTTAGTTTGCCTGAGTTTACTTGGCTACAATCAGGGCTGAGAGGGAGGATTGGATTAACACACATGCAAACAGGCACACACACACATGATATACACGTGCACACACACACGCACATGATATACGCACGTACACACACACGCTCATACACTGACACAGACATATTTACTCACTTTAGAACCGAGATGAAGAGGAATTTCTTTAGCCAGAGGGTAGTGGATCTGTAGAATTCAGACCGCAGATGAATGTGGAGGTGTATTTAAAGGAGGCGTCAATAGGTTCTTGATTCATAAGGGCATCAAAGGCAACAGGAAAGAGGCAGGAGAGGGATGGAACGAATCACACACGTGCACACACACACACACACACACACACACACACACACGCGCGCGCACACACACGCACAGCCGCAGGTGACCGCACCCAGTCTTTTTTTCTCAGGGAAAGGGAATCGTAATCTGGGGGAGGGGACATCGTTTTCAGGTGAGAGAGAAAATTTTTGAAAATGAATCAAGGGGAAATGTGTTCACAGATGGGGTGGTGCATGTATGGAAATGAGCTGCCAGAGGCAGGCATAATATCAATATTTAAAAGACACATGAATATGTACATGAATAGAAAAAGATTTAGAAGGAAGTAGAACAAACATGAGCAAGTGAGACTAGCGTAGGTGAGCACTTTGGTTAGTATGAACAAGTTGGGCCAAAGGATCTGTCTCCTGGATATAGTCAGAGTCATACTTTATTGATCCCGGGGGAAATTGGTTTTCGTTACAGTTGCACCATAAATAATTAAATAGTAATAAAACCATAAATAGTTAAATAGTAATATGTAAATTACGCCAGGAAATAAGTCCAGGACCAGCCTATTGGCTCAGGGTGTCTGACCCTCCAAGGGAGGAGTTGTAAAGTTTGATGGCCACATGCAGGAATGACTTCCTATGACGCTCTGTGTTGCATCTCGGTGGAATGAGTCTCTGGCTGAATGTACTCCTGTGCCCAACCAGTACATTATGTAGTGGATGGGAGACATTGTCCAAGATGGCATGCAACTTGGACAGCATCCTCTTTTCAGACACCACCGTCAGAGAGTCCAGTTCCATCCCCACAACATCACTGGCCTTACGAATAAGTTTGTTGATTCTGTTAGTGTCTGCTACCCTCAGCCTGCTGCCCCAGCACACAACAGCAAACATGATCGCACTGGTCACCACAGACTCATAGAACATCCTCAGCATCATCCGGCAGATGTTAAAGGACCTCAGTCTCCTCAGGAAATAGAGACGGCTCTCACCCTTCTTGTAGGCAGCCTCAGTGTTCTTTGACCAGTCCAGTTTATTGTCAATTCGTATCCCCAGGTATTTGTAATCCTCCACCATGTCCACACTGACCCCCTGGATGGAAACAGGGGTCGCTGGTACCCTAGCTCTCCTCAGGTCTACCACCAGCTCCTTAGTCTTTTTCACATTAAGCTGCAGATAATTCTGCTCACACCATGTGACAAAGTTTCCTACCATAGCCCTGTACTCAGCCTCATCTCCCTTGCTGATGCATCCAACTATGGCAGAGTCATCAGAAAACTTCTGAAGATGACAAGACTCTGTGCAGTAGTTGAAGTCTTGAGGTGTAAATGGTGAAGAGAAAGGGAGACAAGACAGTCTTTATATTACACTCCACGATTCTAAGAGTCACCGAAGTATCATTCTTTTATAAATTTCTGCTGAAGTTATTCCAGCTCTTCCACACTGATAGTTGCAATAATTCCTATGAAATCCAATTCTCTATATCTTGTTTAATTTTCATTAAAGGGTGGTGGGGGTGGAGATACGTCTGTACCAAAGGAGGTGTAAGGCACTCCTTCCCTCGGCTAGCCTGCAGGTCACCCTTGGGCAAGGTGTAGTTCCTGCCTAGCCCTTCCCCCTCCCGAACAGGGTCACGTGAAGCCACGGGAGCAGGCGGTGGATGGTCGTATGAACAGCCGGTGCAGATCACAGCTCCTAGTTATGCGACCACTGATGCCAGACAGACAATTCCTGAACAGTATTGATAGTGGCTGGGGTCACCTGTCTTGTGAAGACACTGACCAGAAGGCAGCATGGCAAGCCACTTCTGTAGAAAAAATCGCCAAGGAATATCATGTTCATAGACCACGATTGCCCACGTTATACCACACAGCGCATAATGAATGAATGAATCTTCATTAATAATTAAGAAAACTGGAACAAATCAATTACTTCATATTCAATTTACCAAAATCAAGAAGTTGTTTCCTTCTCTAGAGTCATAGAAAAGTGTAGAACAGAAACAGGCCCTTTGGCCCGTCTAGTCCATGCCGAATCATTTAAACTGCCTACTCCCATTTGACCTGCACCGGAACCATAGTCCTCTATACCCCTACATCCATGTACCTATCCAAACTTCTCTTAAATGTTGAAATTTAAAAAAATCTAAATTATGTATTATTTTAGCTACTTCCCTGTTAAAGTTCCCTGCATTGCTTACGGAGGCAGCAAGGTAGTGTAGCGGTTAGCACGTCACCTTACATCACCAGCAATCACTGATTGAGGTTCAATTCCCGCCACTGCCTGTAAGGAGATCGTACATTACTCCCGTGACCGCGTGGGTTTCCCCCCACACTCCAAAGACGTGCGGTTAGGGTTGAGCTGTGTTGGTGCTGAAAGCATGTCGACACTTGTGGGCCGCCCACCACAATCCTCCCTGAACCGATTTGATGCAAACGATACACTTCACTGCATGTTTCGATGTTCCGATGTACATGTGTCAAATAAGCCTGATCTTAAAACTACAGTATCTTTTCGATCTCAAGCACTCTGCAACTAAATGATTCAGCGAAACCACTTTGAATGTTTGTCAAGAGAAATATTTGAAGCTGGGAGCAAGGCTTTAATAGAGCAGGTGATGTGGGAAAGTAGCCAGAGGGTCATTGACTTGAAGGCGTGGATCTAAGATAATTGCTGGAGGAAGCTCGATGTATTTCTTAAGCTCGGTTTGACCAAACCGGTTCAGACATCATTAGGGATAGTATCGGGATTGGTTTTTTATTGGCACGTGTACCAAGATACAGTGGAAAGGTTGCCTTGCATGCTGTTCATATAGTTCATACACAGTGCACTAAACTAGGGAAGGTTTATACGGATCAGAGTGCATTGAGTTGGAATCGAGTAAAACAATAAGAATGCGGAGTAAAGTGTAAAAGCTATTGAAAGAGTGCAGTGCAGGTAAGCAATAAAGTGCAGTACCATAACGGCGTAGATTTTGAGGCCAAGAGCCCATTTTTATTGTGAAAGAGGTCCGTTCGAGAGTCTGATAACAATGGGATAGAAGCTGTCCTTGGGCCTGGTGGTACGTACTTTCAGAACCTTTGTATCTTCCGCCCAACGGGAGAGCAGAGAAGAGAGAACATCCTGAGAGGGTGGGGTCTTTGATTTTGCTTGTTGTTTTACTGAGGCAACGAGAAGTATTGACTGGGCCCATAGAGGGGAGACGTGTTCCTGTAGTGGACAATACATGCTGGTTTAGCAGTGGCACCCATAACCAGGAGTACAAAAGAAAACCACAGCATGTGAGATTATTGGCCATAAATTCCTTTGTTACCCCAACCTTCCACCTTTGCATTGGTAGAATTAAAGTTACAGCATGTTGTAATGCAAAGTCATAATGGAGCAATATCATCTTAGTGGGTTGTATCTGAGTTTCTAACCAAGGGATTTGAAATTTTCAGAGCAAGTTGCCAGACTGCAATTCCTTTCTGGTGTAATAGATCCATCAAGTTGTACAGGTTAGATATCCTAGTTTGCAAATTAAGTTCTCCAATAACTTTTCTTTTCAAAACAGGAAGAACAAACATGGCTGTGATATCTGTCGCTGCAAGAGGTGCCCTGAGCGTCCATGTGACAAGTATTGTCCAATGGGCTTCGAGCAGGACATATATGGCTGCCTTATCTGCAAGTGCAGAGGTAAGGGGAACTAATTGCTTTTACCTGGTGTTTTGGGCTGTTGTCACACTGGTCTTAAGGAAGGAGATGATAATTGTCATGGGAATCCCAGTTCTCCGAGGCCTAAGGAAAAATTGTAGTGTCTGGTATTAATTAAGATAGTCATCTTTCTGGAAGGGCTTTGATCGTACCCATCTCCCTCAAGGGAAGCAGAGAATGTAAGCTAATCATTCACACAGCAAAGGTACCTTTTACAAATTGTAGACTGCCTTTCAGGAGGACAGGTAAGTGAAACGAGTGAGAATTCCTCCGAGAGGTTGCTTGCTGACAGTAATTTTTTATTTTGTATTAGTAGATTGATTGCGTGACTAACAAGCCTTTGCTGCTGAATCCTAGCTCACCAGCTGATGTGCCAGAGGGCAGAGAGGTAATACTCCCACAGACTCTGGCAGGTGTAGCTCGCTCAACAACTTTCTACTGCCCGTCCTTGTTTTCAGATCCTTCCCTGAGCACACACCTCCCTCTATCAGTAACACCTTGCGGCCTTTTGAGATTACTGTGTCTCTGCCTCTATCTGCTTGAACAGCCCTGCTTTTTAATTGCTTCGGCATTCAGGGCCAAGTTGGGGCATGAAGCTTCAGAGTTATCCCCTGAAGCTCCCCGTTTCCCATCTCATTCTCTTCCTTTAAGGCAGGGGTTCTTCACCTGGGGTCTGTGGACCCCTGGGGGAACTGTGGATAGTGCCAGGGGGTCCGTGAACTTGGAGAGACAGCAATTTACATCCTTATTTTCACTAACCTTGAACTGAGATTTAGCATTTCCTTCAATAATGAATGTAGGCAACAAACCACAGTAGTATTAACAACTTAATGTTCTTGTGCAACAGCCTTCACACAGATATATATTTAAACAATAAAATTTTATTTTAACTTGCCTGTATTTTAAATGTCTAGTCTTGTTATTTATTGCATTAGTAAAGAAGCAGATACAGTATATTACTGTATCACAATATTTTATATTTTGATAACTGTATATCAATGTAATTGGTTTCTTTGTAATCTTATGCATTTTATTTCATATATTTAAATACGTTATTCTGAGAAGGGGTCCATAGGCTTCACCAGACAGTCAAAAGGGTCCATAACATAAAACAAAGGTTAAGAACCTCTGCTTTAAGACATTCTTTAAAACCTTCTTCCTGGACAACAAAATTGGGAGCATGGAATAAACCTTTTGGGCCTGTTCTCCCATTCCCTACCATTGTTGGCAAATTTCTGTCTCAATACTATATTACTGCTCTGTCCCTGTACCACTTAATGCCTTTTGTGTCCAGAGAGCTGGGGCTCTAATGCTCAAATGTATCTTGAAGTGACTTAGTGTCAAAATTTTGCCTGATTTTCTCTTGGTTTGCTTTACAAATGTGGTCAGCATGGTGAGGTGTTGGTCGGCATGGTGATGTGGTGGTCGGCATGGTGATGTGTTGGTCGGCATGGTGATGTGGTGGTCAGCACAACCACTTTACAGCAATTGCCAAATGGTGTTCGATTCCCGTCACTGTAAGGAGTTTGTACGTTCTCTCCGTGACTGTGCGGATTTCCTCCTGGTGCTCTGGTTTCTTCCCACTGTCCAAATATGTACCATTACCTCACCCCCTCCCTCCAGTCTACAACCAAACATATCTTTACCTTCCCCCTCCCTCCAGTCTACTACCAGATACGTCCTTACCTCCCCCCACTCTACCGCCAAACATATCTTTATCTCACCCCTCCAATTAATCACCAAATATATCTTTACCTCCTCCTCCACTCCTCCTCCAAACATATCTTTACCTTTTCCCTCCCTCCACTATACCACCAAACATATCTTTGACTCTCCCCTCCTCTGCTCCGCCACCAAACATATATTTACCTCAGAACCTGTCCCACACCCCACTTTCCACGGGGAACACTCCCTCCATGTTTCCCTTGTCCATTCATCCCTCCCCACTGATCTCCCTCCCGGCTCTTAGCCCTGCAAGTGGCCAAAGTGTTACACCTTCACCTGCCAATCTGCTCTCGTGTCTATTGTGTCCAATGCTCTGCACTGCTGAGACCTGTCATAAATTGGGGGATCACTTCGCCAAGCACTTCTGCTCCATCCGCCAAAAGCGGAACTTCTAATTCCCATTCCATTCCTGTTCCGACATATCGGTCCATGGCCTCCTCTTGAGCCACACTGAGCCCACCTTGTATTCCATCTGAGTAGTTTCCAACCTGATGGAAGGAATATCGATTTCTCCTTCCATTAAGATTTCTTTCCCTCCCACCTCCCCTCTTCTTCTATTCCCCACTATAGCATCTTACCTCTTCTCAGCTGCCTATCACCTTCTCCCCCACCCCCCAAGTTCCTTCCTCCTTCCCTTTCTCCCATGGCCCACTCTCCTCTCCTATCAGATTCCTTCCTCCCCAGCCCTTTAGGCTTCACCTATCACTTTCGAGCTCAGTGGTTGGGAACCCCAGTATCTAGCCAGTTCTTCTCCCCCTCCCGCTCACCACTTTATTCTGGCATCTTTCCTCTTCCTTTCCAATAGCGAAGAAGGATCTTGGCCTGAAACATCGACTGTTTATTCATTTCCATAGATTATGCCTGGTCTGCTGAGTTCCTCCAGCGTTTTGTGTGAGCTGCATTTCGCTGTATGTTTTGATGTACATGCAATAAATAAAGCTAATCTCAGATCTTTAAATTCAAGAAGCCTGTTATTAATAGAACTGTGGTGAGTCAGGGCAGTGAGAAGAGCCAAAGTGCTTGATGTTGGCTCGGACACTGGGGAACAGCAGCAAGGGGCAGTTTTTCATCTCAACTGTGTTGTGTCAGTTTTGTTTTCCACAAAATGTTTTCCAAACTTATGAAACAAACAATTTGCAAGCATGTGGTCATGAGCCCTTGCAAGGCTACTCTGCTGGATGGTATTCGACTGTTAGTGGGACCTTTTCTATTTAACCGTGGTGCATTAGCTGGGAGCCTTCCCGACTGCAGAATAAGAGTGCACGATGACTCCTGCTCGATGTGCACCCTGTCTGCTGTTGAGGCTTTCCCTTCAGTACACCTCCCAAGGCAGGATTAAGTTCAAAGTAAATTTCTAATCTAAGTATATGTGTGTCACCATGTCCAAACCCTGAGATTCATTTTCTTGCGGGCATACTCGATAAATCTGTAGAGTGTGGGGTGGCACGGTGGTGTAGTGGCTGGCATGACACTCTACAGTTCGGGTAACCCGGGTTCGTTTTCTGGCACTGTCTGTGAGGGGTTTGTACGTGACCGCATGGGTTTCCTGTGGGTGCTCCATTTTCCTCTCACAGCCCAAAGACGTACCGGTTGGTAGGTTTGTCAGTCATTGTAAATCGTCCCGTGATTAGGCTAGGGTTAAATCGGGGGATTGCTGGGCAGTACGGCTCGAAGGGCCGAAGGGCCTTTTACACGCTGTATCGCAATCAAATAATTAATAAATAAATTAAAACCGTGACAGAGTCAATAAAAGACTGCCCAGCTAGGGTGTTCAACCGGAGTTCACGGGTACCAAAGCAAATGTGCTTAAATTCCCCTCCACCTGAAGGGAATATTTAATAGTTCTACCTTTTGATGGGCTTTATCGAAGGCAAACTGATTTTGACTGGTAGAGAGCACAGATTTGAGATTGGCAATGGGGGACATGAGGAGGTTTTTCTTCCTGGCACATTGTTGTGATCTGGAAACCGTTAAGAATGCTGGTGGAAGTAGACTCTTGGGCAAGGGAACCATGTAACCTCTATGTAGCTGTCGGGGGGTGGGGGATGTGAAAGGTAGTGGCTGTGAGTGAGGAGAAAGAGGATTCTGGGAAAATAGAGCATGGCTTTGTACAACAAGGCTCAACCCTTTCCAATGGCCAGGCTTTGCGGGTTTTCCATTTTAATTTTCCAGGGTAGTGTAGCAGATAGTTTAACATTTAAACAGCACCAGCTATAAGATCAAGGTTCAATTCCTGCCACTCTCTGGAAATTTTTAATTTTTTTAGCGATACAGCTTGAGGTAGGCCCTTCTGGCACTTCAAGTCACACCAACCCAGCAACCCCTGACGAACCCGATTAACCCAAACCTAATCACAATGGCCAATTAACCTACCCAGTGTGTATTTGGACTGTGGGAGGAAACCAGGGCACTGGGGGAAACCCTGCACATTCCACAGTGAGGATGTACAGAATGGCGCCGGAATTGAACTCTGAACTCCGGAATGCCCTGGGCTGTCATAGGTCACACAAACCACTTTGCTACCGTGTACATCCCCGTGACCACATGGGTTTCCTCTGAGAGCTCCAGTTTCCTCCCACGCTCCAAGGAAGTATGAGGTGGGGTTAGTAAGTTGTGGCCATGCTTTGTTGGTGCCAGTGGTGCTTTCACGCTGTCCCAAGCACACCTTAGACACTGCTGGACATGGACGTAAAACAGTGCATTTCACTCTATGTTTCCATCCATATGACAAATAAAGCTAATCTTTAATCCTTAACGGATAATATTTCAGAAAGAAAGCCTTTGGCCTCTAATTAACCTCAAGGTACGTGGGGAGCGATTGGTCTTTAATTAATCTCAGGGTGTGGCTGAAGAAAATTTGGCCCCTAATTGATTAAAGGACGATCTGTGTCCCAGCAATGAGACTTTATTGGGTTAAAATGACAACGTACTTATTCAGCTGAAGACGGAGACAAACCCAACACTCGTAACAGGATCTCAAGCACAAGAAAGCCTGCAGATGCTGGAAACCCAGAGTAACGTGCACAAGGTGCTGGAGGAACTCAGCAGGTCAGCCAGAATCCATGGAAATGAATAAACGGTTGATGTTTCAGTCCTGAAGAAGGGATTGGGCCCGAAACGCCGACTGTTAATTCTTTTCCATGGATGCTGCCAGACCTGCTGAGTTCTTCCAGCGTTTATACATGTTACTTATATAGGATGTTTCCAACCTTCTTTATGTCAATGGCCACTACCATTAACTGTGGACCCTAGGTTAGAAAATCCTGCACTAGAGAGACAGAGAGGGGTGGATGGGAGGGTATAATTCAAAAGGTAAAGATCTGTGCTGGAGTGAGGGGCAGCAGGGATGAGTTGAGTAAAGGGTGACTAGTGCATGGTAAAGTAACACCTAATGACCTCTGACCCCTGATGGAGTCTGAAGCAAGTCTGTGGAGGATGAAACCAAAAGCGGGCCGAAGAACTGGAGGACTTCGAGTGCTGGTGGGTTTTCGGTCATTGTGAAAGCGTCAGTCTCTTGAGGGGAGGCAGGAGTGGGGAAACAGAAAGGTGATGGAAGAAAGAAAACATTCACAGTGTATCCCTGTGCATGACCCAATTCCAATGTCTCCAAGGAGCCTGTCAGCACACCACTGTTAATCACATTACTTTGAATCACTTGTATCTCTACTGCAAATCAGTAATTATTTAGGTCACGCGATCAGGGACTCTTTACAAACAACTGAATATTTAAATAAGATATTTTGGAATTTGTGCACACAATGTCCTAAATTGTGCTTCTAGAAGTGACCTTCTATAGTTCCACTACCTTCTGAGGAGGGTGAACTTCTAGCTGTCAATCATTATCTAGATGTTATTAACGGGGTAGTGTCGGGCTGGATGCCCATACTGATCAAATAGTGTGTCAGTGTTAACGATTGGAGCTCTCACACCAGGGCAGAGTTAACTAGGACTGTCCATTCTGCCCTTCATTCCCGTCCCTCCTTCTGAATCATCTCCATTTCATAGAACGTAGAATGTCACAGCACTGTACAGGCCCACAATGTTGTGCCAACCCTTTAACCTACTTTGATCAATCTGGCCCTTAACCCCACCCCCACATAGTCCTCCATTGTTCTTTCATCCACATGTCTATCTCTTAAATGTCCCTAATGATTTTGCCTCTGCCACCGCCGTGGCGACGCGTTCTATGCAACTACAATTCTCTATGTAAAGACTCTGCCTCTGACCTCCCTCTTTTATTTTCATACAAGCACCTTAAAGTTAAGCTACGTATTAGCCCTGTCCTAATCCCACATCCCTGCATCTCCCTTCTACCCTTTGGCCTCAATGTTGTGAATATACATAGCAACCAAACATTTACATTGATGTATCTAATTTCCAGTAATTTCCCTCCCCACCCCTTCCCTGTTCTTCCACTCCCCACTCTGGCCCCCTTCTTATCTCTGCTTATATCACCTGCCTATCACATTCCCCTGGTGTTTCTCCCATGGTCTACTCTCCTGTCCTATCAGATTCCTCCTTCTTCAGCCCTTTAGCTTTTCCACCTATCACCTTCCAGCTTCTCTCTTTATCCCCATCTTTCCTCTTTCCTTTCCCATCTTGATGAAGTCGACCCTTCATCAGGTTAGGAAGCAGGCCCGAAATGCCAACTGTTTATTCACCTCCATAGACGCTGCCTGGCCTGCTGAGCTTCTCCAGCATTTTGTGTGTGTTGCTCTAGATTTCCAACATCTGCAGAATCTCTTGTGTTTATCTATTGTACAGCCTTCTGCGTGAAGACATCTCTCTTCAGTCATTAAAGTTGGCCTTTAATACTGACCCTATGGCCTTCCCCTGCAGGGAACCCAAAAGGAAGGTAGATTATATTGGGAATGTGTTTTCAGAAATAATGTTGCAGGATTCAGCTTAAGTGTCATTGATTCTCCCACGGATTATCTTTTTCTCTCACAAGCAGATGAGTCTGGGTGTATGTACGTTGAGTAACGACACTTTTCATGCCCCATGCCAGATCTGTGAAGTCCTGAGTGACAGTGTAATGCCCCTCACACACAGTTGAAACAGAAAGGGACAGTGAGGAAATGTGTTTAGCAGCCAGGTGTCTGAATGCATCAATTCAACAGGACAAACACAGGCTTTTTAGACAGAACTATTTAGTCAAGCAATTGATTTCACCAACTAACATGTCACCGCAGTCAATAGGAAGATTGCCTGCGGATTCCCAGCAATCCTTCACCTCCACTGTAGAAATTCCTCCCAGTAAGGACTGACATTGGGTCAATATGCATGAAGAGTACGGCTAGTGGGATGGAGTGGTATGGAGCCATTCTACGGAATATCGAACCGCAAAATCCAGTGAACTTAGTCAGGAGTGAAGGGAACTTGAAGGTTGCAAGCAGGACCCAGTCATTTGAAGAGTGGGCAGCTGACCATTGAGGTCACATGTTGAAAGGAGGCACAGGAGATTCTGTAGTTGACGAAAATCCGGTGCAATGCACACAAAATACATTCCGTCTGTGTAGCGTATTTTGAAAGGAGAATCCACTTTATGAAGGATTTTGATTGACCTACTGTTGGGGAAGACGAAGCGAAACATCCAAACATGCCTGTGTCTCTTTGAGTGGAACATTAGGAGTTTCGAGCACATCTGCAGCATGAGATGGACACTCCAGGTGTCACCATACCCAGTGTATGCCTTCAGATGGATTTGAACGGTCCATTGCAGCAAAATGATGGAGGAACACAGCAGATCAGGCAGCATCTATGGATAAGTCTAATCCGTTGACTTTTCAGGCCGAGACCCTTCTTCAGGACTGACTGACAAAAAACAGATTATCCAGTCTTTAGCATAGGGGCTCACAACTATTTTTATACCATGGACCAATATCACTAAACAAGGGGTCTGCGGACCCCAGCTTGTGAATCCATGGTTTAAAATATTGCTCTTTATGGAGCTTTTCAGAACGGTCTGTGCTTCAAGAGCTCTTAACTTGCTGTGAAATGCTA
Organism: Mobula hypostoma; assembly: GCF_963921235.1. Lineage (NCBI taxonomy): Eukaryota > Metazoa > Chordata > Chondrichthyes > Myliobatiformes > Myliobatidae > Mobula > Mobula hypostoma. Next base: position 17,368,542 of record NC_086104.1, on the reverse strand, counting down.
GGCATGTGAACATAAACAGTCAGATCAGGAGTTGGCCATGTGTACCTGCCCCGTCGATCGCCATGGTAATTCTTCCCAACACCATCTTCCTGCACTAACCCCAAATCCCATGACCCCCTTAAAAGCAGAGCACACTCACCATCCCTAGCAACACACACACACACACACACACACACACACACACACACACGCACAAATGCTGGAGAAACTCAGCAGGTCAGGCAGCATCTTTTGAGGGAAATAGTCGACATTTCGGGCCGAGGCCCTTCATCGGGACCTGGTTAAGTAACCATCTAGAAATCACATGAGTTTCGTGCTAAAAACAGTAGTTTCTTGGTCCCGACTGGTAAACACAGCATTTTGTTTTATCATTGGAATGTAAATTTCTCAGGTGCCGAGGTTGGATTTGGACTCAGTGATGTCAGGGACTATAGAAGCTATCTTATTATAATGTGAGAAAGATGCAGTGATAGGGATATTGTGTAGGTAGAGGGATTCATTTTGAGGTTCTTTAAAATTCACTCCTCAGCTGTTCAGTGCAACATTATGGGCCCAAGGCCTGTTCCTGTGCTGTACTGTCTTTGTTCTGGGTTCTAATGTTGAACCTGGAACAGTGTAACACACTGAATAGGAGCAGGCTGAATGGCCTGTGTAGAGCTGTTTCCAGAATGCTGGAGGAACTCAGCAGGTCAGGCAGCATCTGTGTAGGGGAATAAACAGGCAACACTTCAGGCTGGGACCCTTCATCGGCGCTCCAGCATGCTGTCGAGACTTATGGCATTTGATACCCCTCTATAGATGCTGAGTTCCTCCAGCTTTCAAATTTCTCGTTAGAGTATTTGCTGCTACCGCAAAGATCTGCACCTGCGGCAGCTCCACCCGGCCCACAGCCTAGGCTTCCCGTGCTCACGGCAGCTTCCCTCTTCCTCACGGTGGCATAGCCCTCTGCGGGCATTCTTGCGTGACTACCAGTGACGGCGGGGTCTGGGTCTGACGCTCCAGTACCATCACTTTCCAGGGCTAGTTGAGTTGGCAGATGAATTGTTACGCGCTCCTTAGAGGATTCCGACTTCCAGGGCCACCATCTTGCTCTCTGTATCAACCAATGCATTTTGTGGGGTCTGATGAGTGTTCTGTCAAAATTTCCAGCATCTGCAGAATCCCTTGTGATTATATTTTGCGGCAGCGTTGAAGGAGATGACAGTGTATTTGAAGAGCTGTGCTGTGCCTCCGCCGCCCGGCTGACTCTCATTTTTGCCTCTGCAGATGTGCCCACCACCCTGGTTCCACCGGTGAAAGCCAGCTCCTGCCTCTCCATGGACGGCCGGCGGCACGAGAGTGGCGAGAGCTGGCACGACGGCTGCCGGGAGTGTTACTGCAACGGAGGGCGCGAGATGTGCGCGCTCATCACCTGCTCCGTGCCCAACTGTGGAAACCCTGCCATTCGTCCAGGACAGTGTTGCCCAACCTGCCCAGGTAAGGACCACTCGGGTAACCCTCATCTGGAGAGAAGCGGCAGGAGAACGTTCCTTGTCCTTCATTACTGCCATCTTGATACTGCATTGTCCATAAGACAAAGGAGCAGAATTAGGCCATTCAGCCCATTGAATCTGCCACACCGTTCAATCACGGGAATTTCATTTCCCTCTCAACCCTAATCTCTTGCCGTAACCATTGATGCCCTTTCTAACCAAGAATTTATCAACCTCAGCTTTAAATGTACCCAGTGACTTGGCCTCCACAGCCAGTGAATTCCACAGGTTCACTACCCTCTGGCTAAAGAAATTCCTCCTCATCTCTGTTCTAAAGATAAAAATAAAAAAGAAAGAAAGATAATGATATAAAAACATGGAACAAAGGGAAAGGCCTTTCGGCACTAAATGTCTGTGCTGAACGTAATGCCAAATTAAAACTAAACCTTACTGCCTGCACAAGATTCACATTACTCCATTTCCAGCATATTTATGTGTCATCCAACAGCTTCTTAAACAAGCATCTTTATTCGTATCTGCTTCCCAGCAGCCTGTTCCAGATACCTACTGCTCTCTGTGTAAAGAAAATCTTTCCTTGCACCTCTCCTTTAAACTTTCTCCTGCTCATCTTAAATACATCTCCTCTAATGTATGACATTCCTACCCCCTCTGGGAATCGGCTGCCGGGCTGGAGATGCGTCTTTACCAAAGGAGGTGTAAGGCACTCCATCCCTCTGGTAGCCTGCAGGTCACCCTTGGACAAAGTGCAGTACTCGCTTACCCCCCCCCCCACCCCGATCATGTGAAGCCATGGGAGGAGGGGGTGGATGGTTGTACGAGCAGCTGGCACATATCGCAAGTCCTGTTTATGTGACCACTGATGCCAGGCAGACAATCTCAGAAGAGTATCAATAATGGCTGGGGCCTCCCATCTTGTAAAGACACTGCCCAGAAGAAGACAATGGCAAACCACTTCTGTAGAAAAATTTCCCAGGAATAATCATGGTCATGGAAAGACCATGATTGCTCACGTCATATGACACGACACATAATGAACGAACGAGCCCTCAGAAAAAGATTCTGTCTGCCCATCCTATTTACACCTCACATAATTTTATTTACGACATCTCCCTTCGACCTCTGGTACTGCGGAGAAAATAAACCACGTTTGTCCAATATCTCCTTCCAGGTAGTACCCTCTATCTCAGGCTGGATCCCCCTTCACCTTTTCGAAAGCCTTTCCATATTCCCTGTAATTATCAAATAGTGAAAGCCAAGATAGAGTGGAGAAGGTGTTTTGAATAGAGGAAGGACCTGTGACCAGAGGACATAGCCTCAGAACAGGACTTCCATTTCAAACGAAGACTTTTGTAGGTGGTGAATCTGTGGAATTCATTGCCACAGGTGGCTGTGGAGGCTAAATCATTGGGTACATTTAAAGCTGAGGTTGATAAGTTCTTGGTTCGAAAGGGCATCGAAGGTTATGCAAGAAAATAGGGTTGAGAGGGAAATTAAATTAGCCATGATTGAATGGCAGAGCAGACTCGATGGGCCAAATGGCCTAATTCTGCTCCTATGTCTTATGGTCTTGTGCACTTGTGATACACAGAAGCATACGTCACAATCATAAGAAAAGAATAATTGATTAAGATGAATGCAGAGCTTTATTATGCACAGTAAAAAAAAATCCTTCTCTCTGATAAGTTCAAGTTGTCATTCAACCATACATAAATACCCGTGAATACAGACAAATGAGAGTGTTACTCCGGGGCCAAGGTACCAAACACAGTACCAACAGTCACACACAGCACAAAGCACATGTAGCTCATACAAGATAGCAAGAACACGGAAGATATCAGTAAAATACAGTCACACAGAAATATATCGTCCAAGACCCTGAGCTGCAGCAGTCTGCAGTCAAACACGATACGGGTTATCTTCATCCGAGCGAACACTGGGGTGCAGCATGGACTCCAGCTTGGACGCTGCGCCATACTGCCCCCGGCACTCTGGCGGAGGACACCGACCCCAACGCCTCTCGTCTGGGTGGCTGTAAGCAGGCGGCACTGTGGCTTAAGGCCTTGTCCTCGCTACAACCAAGGCCCTGCAGCTCCCCAGCCAATAACTGACCTCTTTTCCTTCACGACCTGCAGAAAATGGCTGAAGGAAGGGAAGCTATCCTGCACATGCCTGTCTTGGTACTGGCTTTGTGACCTGAGGTGCCCACTTATTTATTTCTCTGCCCTTTGCGTGGGCCTTATTTCCATTTCTGCCTGTGTTAAAGTTCTTCCTCTAAACGGGGTGGAAGTCGATATTCTAAGCATAATGTACTCTGCAGATGCTGGGGTCAAAGCAACACTCACAACACGCTGGGAAGAACTCAGACGGTCAGGCAGCATCCATGGAAATGATCAGTCAACGTTTCGGGCTGAGACCCTTCGTCAGGACTGAAGAGGGGAAGGGGTAGAGGCCCTATAAAGAGGGTGGGAAGGAGAAGGCTGGGTGGTGCCAGGTGAAAAACCAGTAAGGGGAATGATAAAGGGGCGGGGGAGGGGATGGGCAGGAAAGGTGAAGAAGGAATAGGGGAAAGCACAATGGGTAGTAGAAGGAGGCAGAACCATGAGGGAGGTGATAGGCTGCTGAGGAAGGGGACAGAGTGAAACTGGGATGGGGGAAGGGAGGGGGAGGGAATTACCGGAAGTTGGAGAATTCTATGTTCATACCAAGGGACTGAAGACTACCCAGACGGTAGATGAGGTGTTGCTCCTCCAACCTGAGTTTGGCCTCATCATGGCAGTCGATATTCTAAGCATTTTAATATGGAAATAGATCAGTACTTTAGAATCAAAAGGTTACCAGGAGGGTAAAAGGAATGCAGAGCCAAGATTGCTGTCAAATCAGCTGTGATTTATGGAGTGGAGGAGACTGCATCACCTACACACTAGAGATTCTGCAGATGCTGGAGATCTTGGGCAACACGGACAAACTGCTGGAGGAATTCAGCAAGTCGAGCAGCATTGATGCAGGGGAATGACCAACTGGCTGTTCAGGCCAAGACTATTCAAGGGGGCAGAAACCAGAATGAAGAGGTGGCAGGAGGGAGGGAGTACAACCTAGAAGTGATAGGTGAGACTAGCTGAGGGGGATACGTGGCTGTGGTAGTGAGTCTGGCTCTCACAAATGATCGAAGAGCATCTGCTTCTAATGGGTCTGTGTGCCTCTGCCACGCTGTGTCTTTCTACTGTGGTGACCTTGGTTCTGATACCCCCCGTCCACTGTGTTCCCAGAGGACCTGGAGCTTTGGAAGCCAGATCAAGGCGACTCGTCGATCTGCCACGCGCCTGGCGGAGAGTATTACGTGGAAGGAGAGACCTGGAACATCGACTCTTGCACCCAGTGTACATGCCACAGTGGCCGGGTGCTGTGCGACACGGAGGTCTGCCCTCCCATCCTCTGCCAGAACCCCACCAGGACCCTGGATTCCTGCTGCCCACAGTGCCCAGGTAGGTGCACAACCCACAGAGCCTCTCGCAGCGCGCTCAGGGTCCTCAGCCACTTCACGGAAGCGTTGTCACTCTAGGGAAGTAGTGTTAAAAGATTGTAAGTAGGTCTATAAGGGACGAGGTGAGAGAAGGAAAGATGCGTTTGAGGTGGCACTGTAGCATAGCAGTTCACACAGGTGCCACAGTAGCGTTGTGGTTAGCACAACGCTTTACAGTACCAGTGACCCAGGTTCAATTCCTGCTGCTGCCTGTAATTTCTGTTCTAATTCCCTCCCACAGTCCAAAGGTGTACTGGCTGGTAGGTTAATTGATCATTGTAAATTGTCAAATCAGGGGTTGCTGGGCGGTTCGAATGGCCAGAAGGGCCTATCTACACTGTATCTCAATGATAAATAAATAATAGTAATGTTATTCCAGTGCCAACAATCTGGGTTCAATTCCGTCACTCTCTAAAGTGTCCCGGGTGCTCCAGTTGACGATGCAGGAAAAAGTGGATCCGATCATCTCTGCAAATGTACTTCTGCCACTCAGGGCTGCGTTCCCACCTCAGCGTCCTTCCTAACAGAGCCTCCTCCTCCTCCTAGTTTACAGTTCAATTAAGTCAGGACTTGCCGTGCTGATTTAATGCATAATACTGCATGCTTAACGAGTTCTGTGTGTGAACCAGAGAATGTTTAAGGTCTGTAAAGGTCATTGCACTGCAATTTAGATTAAATAAAAATAAGATAGCTACAAATAAATAATTCATCTCGGAGATCCGTGCAGAGAAAAGGTTTAGCAGCTATTTATCAGTCCAGGTTACCCTAAACTCCCATGCATCAGGGAAGCTACTCAGTCATATTCAGGAGCAAGGGTGAGGGATGGTGGTGGGGGGAATGAGGGAGGAAGTTACCAAAGCCTTAAACAGTGACCCCCCCCCCCACAATGACAAAGTAAACTGAATAAGATAAGGATTACTGGGGATTTGAGATTTTTTTTTGCTGAGCAAGTATGAGTGAGTGGTAGAATGTCAAGAAGTGATGAGAATGAGTGGGAGTACAGTAGAGTGAGTGTTAATGGTGGGCTGATGGTCAGCAGGGACTCTGTCCTGTATCTCTAGGTGACTCAGAGTGATGGGATGAGGAACTTGCTGCTGAAAGGGTGGCAGAGACCAAAAGGCTTACCAGATGGGAAAGCCGCAGTCTGTGGGGCAGCAGCAGAGATTCCGAAATTTCCTGCCTTCTGTACTGTAATTCCTCTGAAATCCAACATGGAATCAATCCTGGCAGGACGATCAGATCTATGGAGAGAGGGCAGAAGAGGTCCACGAGGATGCTGGCTGGTTCCGAGGGCGTGTGCTATCACGAGAGGCTGGACAAACTTGGGTTGTCGTCTCTGGAGCATCGGAGGCTGAGGGGAGATCTGATGGAGGTTTATGAGATTATGAGAGGCACAGTTAAAGTAGACAGGGTTGAAATGTCTAATACCAGAGGGCACATGCATTAAGGTGAGAGGAGGCGGTAGGTCCAGAGGAGACATGAGAGTTAAGTGTTTTACTCGGAGAGTGGTGGGTGCCTGGAATGCTCTGCCTGTTCTGGTGGTAGAGGAAAATATATTAGAGGCTTTTAAGAGACATTTGGATAGGCATGTGGATGTGAAGAAGATGGGGGGGTTATGGACATTGTGTACAAAGGAGGGATTAATTATGGGGTGTTTCTGATTTACTTTTTAGCTGGTAAGATGTCAGCACAACACTGTGGGGCGAAGGGCCTGTTCCTGTGCTGTGTGACTGTCATCAGTCACAGAGTAATACAGCAGGAAAACAGGCCCTTCAGCCCATCTGGCCCATGCTGAGCAGGTGTGTCACATTTGTCAGCTCTTGGCCCATAGCCCTTCAAAACCCTCGTAGCTGTGAACCCATCCACGTGTCTTTTAAATGCAGTTAACGTACCTGCCTCAACCATTTCCTTTGGCAGCTTGTTCCAAATACTAACCATCCATTAAAGTGCTGCTGGCTCCTCACGTCCCTTTGAACTCTTTCACCTCTGACCTTAAACCTATGACCTGTGTATTTTTAGTACCCCCTCCCTGGGAAAAAGACTGTGTGCATTCACCTAAACTATCCCCGTCATGATTCTGTGCATTTCTAGGTGATATGTAGTCATTATCATCATCGTTATATGCTGTGTCATATTGACATGGGCGATCGTGGTCTTTCTATGATCATGATTGTTCTTGGCAAATTTTTCTACAGAAGTGGTTTGACATTGACTTCTGGGCAGTGTCTTTACAAGATGGGTGAGCCCAGCAATTATCAATACTCTGGAGATTGTCTGCCTGGCGTCAGTGGTCGCATAGCCAGGACTTGTGATGTGAACCAGCTGCTCGAACGACCATCCACCACCTGCTCCCATGGCTTCGCATGACCCTGATTGGTGGGTGGAGGGGACAACTAGGTACTACACCCTGCCCAAGGGTGGCCTGCAGGCTACGGGGGGAAGGAGTGCCTTGCACTTCCTTCAGTAGAGACGTATCTCCACCCCGCACCCCCCACCCCATGGTGCCCTGCTCAAAATGGTATCTCTGCTGATGTATGGTTCTCAGGACAAGTGACAGCAGCCCCTAAAGCCGCAGCAGAGAAATACGGCCAACCAGCCTAATCTGTTTTTGGCAAGATCGCTAATCCACACAAGCTCCTCATAGGTGAATTTCCACAGAGTTTGAGGACTGCTGCCACATTCCTCACTGCAATGCTGGGTTCCCCTTCAAAGTATCAGTGTACCCCTCAGACACAGAAAGTTGCTGCAGCTCAGATGGAGGCCAATTGGTCTGCCAAGTCTGCTCCAGTCCCTAATGGAGCAATCCCTTTCTCCGAGGCACAAGAGCGGCAGATGCTGGAAATCTAGACCAGCACGCGCAAGGTGCTGGAGGAACTCAGCAGGTCAGGCAGCGCCCATGGAGGGGAATAAACGGACAGTATTCTGGGCCATCGGGACTGAGAAGGACCCGTCAGAAAGTGGAATGGGAAGGTTGGGGGGGGGGGAGGGGAGGAGCACAAGCTGGACGGTGACAGATGAAGCCTGGTGCACGAGAAGGTAGTATAATGGGAGAGTGGGGATAAAGAGGCATCATGGTAGCATAGTGGTTAGCACAGCGCCTTACAGTGCTATCGACCTGGATTCAGCTCCTGCTCCTGGCTGTACAGAGTTTGTACGTTTTCCCCGTGACTGCGTCGGTTTCCTCTGGTGCTGCAGTTTCCTCCCACAGTCCGAAGACATTACCGGTAGGCAGGTTAATCTGCCCTTGATTTCATCCCTGCAGACATAGACGCTGCCTGACCTCCCGTGTTCCTCCGGCATTTTGTATGTGATTCCCTTTCCCCTCCTCCTTCCCAAGAGCCCTGCTAAAATTCTGCCACAAATCATTTCAAAGGCGCTGTTTGAACCTGTTTCCAACATCCCTACAGAGAATGTGTGTCAAATCCCACTAATCTGCATAAAACAAAACTCTCCTCACACCCCCCTTTTCTCTGCAGCTCAGAATTTAAAATCAGTGACTCCCACACCTCGAACCAGCAAACAATGGGAGCAGCTTCCCCCTATCCACTCCACAGTGCCTCCCACCCCACTGTGGGAAGGGGTTGACCCTCCCTCTGGGTATATTCACTGGACTCCAGTTTCTTCCAGCCAACGGCAAAAACAAATCCGTCAGAACTCAGCGGGTCAAATAGCATCTGTGAATGAAAGCGGACTGTCGATGTCTTGGGGATGGGCGGGGTTTGGCACGGTAACGTAACAGTTAGGGTAACGCGATTACAACACCAGTGACCTGAGTTCAGTTCTGCCTCTGTCTCCGAGGAGTCTGTACGTTCACTTCATGATGGCAGAGGTTTCCTCTGGGTGCTCTGGTTTCCTCCCACATTCCAAAGTTGTATGGGTTAGTAAGTTAATTGGTCACATGGGTGGCGTCGGCTCGTTGGGCCAGAAGGGTCTGTTGTCCTGTTGTATCTCTCTAAGAGGAAGATCTCGCCAAGCAGAGGGTCCCAAACCAAAACATTGCCTGTCCATTTCCCTCCACAGATGCTGCCTGATCTGCTGAGTTCCCCCAGCAGCTTGATTTTCTTTGTTTGCTTCAGATTCCGGCACGTGGGCGTCATTTATCACACGGGCTGGGAAGCTTTTCACCCTCCACTCACTAACCTGCTCTCTGTTGTGATCAGACGAGCCCCTTCAGCCGGCAGCACCCAGCAACAGGAGCAGACCCAGCTACTGCAAGAACGAGGAGGGCGACATCTTCCTGGAGGCCGAGTCCTGGAAGCCGAACGTGTGCACCAGCTGCATCTGCATGGAGGGCATCATCAGCTGCTACTCGGAGTCCTGCCCGGCTGTCACCTGCCCCCGGCCTGTGCTGAGGAAGGGCCAGTGCTGTCCCTACTGCATCGGTGAGTGCAGACTCAGAGGGGCCATCGGGAGGGGGTCTCTCCGCACCACGAACATAGAACAGTACAGGCCCTTCGGCCCACAATGCTGTGCTGACCTTTCAGCCTACGTTAAGGTCAATCTATTCCTTCCGTCCCACATCCCCCCGCCGTGTTTCTTCCATCCACGTGCCTTTCTAAGTGTTTCAATGTCCAAGTAAATTTATTGTCAAAGTACGTCTATGTCACCAGATACCACCTTGAGATTCATTTTCTTATGGGAAAATAAAGAAAATACACTAGAATTTATGAAAAATTATATATAGTGTTTGTGTGGGGCGGCACGGTAGCGTAGTGGTTAGCACAACGCTTTACAGTTCAGGCAACCTGGGTTCAATTCCCACCGCTGCCCGTAAGGAGTTTGTACAATTTCCCCGTATTCGCACGGGTTTCCTCCGGGTGCTCCGGTTTCCTCCCACAGACAACAGATGTACCGGTTGCCAGGTTAGTTGGTCATTGCAAATTGTTCCGTGATTAGGCTGGGGTTAAATCATGGGTTGCTAGGCAACGCGGCTCCAGGGGCCAGAAAGGGCCTATCCCACGCTGTATCTCAGTAAAATAAACACCAAAGACTGGCACATATTCCATGTGCAAAAGAGGACAAATCCCGCCAGTAGGAGATTTAAAAAAAGAAATAAAACAGTCTCTTAAATATCCCTAGTGTATCTACAAAAGATTATGGATTCAGCTCAGTCCGTCACGGGTAAGCACATCTGCATGAAGCATTGTCGTAGGAAAGCAGCATCCATCACCAAGGCCATGCTCTTTGCTCGCTGCTGTCATCAGGTAGAAGGTACAAGAGCCTCAAGAACATTTACCCCTCAACCGTCAGGCTCTTGAACAAAAGGGGATAACTACAGTCACTTGTCCATCCATCGATATGTTCCCACAAGCAATGATATCACTTCAGGGACTCTTTATCTCATTGTCTCATGTTCTCGTTATTTATTGCTATTCATTTTTATTTGCATTTGCACAGTTTTCTGTCTTCTGCACTCTAGTTGATCTTTCATTGATCCTGTTATAGTTACTCTTCTATAGGTTTATTGAGTATGCCCACAGCAGAATGAATCTCAGGGTTGTTATATGGTGACAGGTACGTACGTACTTCGACAGTAAATTTACTTTGAACGTTTTGCCATCAGCGTGGCAGTGCGTTCTGTACCCCTGCCTCTCTGGAGCCCAGCATTGGTCCTGAGGAACAACAATACAAACAGCGGCCGTCAGGTCCGAGCTGGTACACTGGCTGCCTTTGTTCTCCAAAGGTGCACATCTCCCAGCACAGGCCAAGACTTCGGCAGCTCCGGCATTCCCAGCTCGGATGAAGGCCTGTGTCATTGGGCTGGGGAGAGCATCACACTAGATGGGACCACTACCATAGCCCCTCTCCTGGCCATTAAGATATCTGTCAGTAACTCCCTGTGTCAGAGGACAACATGTCCCCAAAGTAACTCTGGGAGCCCAGGCATTTCACCATCATTAACTACACCAGTGTAACAAAAGGCCATTTGGACTATTAACATTTTTCCAAAAGAATACAAGGAGTGCTTCACTCTTCCCCAAACTCAAAATCAGGTTTATTATCCTTGACATATATCGTGAAATTTATTGTTTACAAGTGTAAAGGAGAACAAAATAATTGTTACTACAGATCTGATGCAACACAGAAATAACACACACACAATAAGATAAATTAAAGGCATCCGTTAGTCTTGCGAGACCATGGATCTGCACCTGGAAAATCTTCACTCTCCAGGGCACAGGCCTGGGCAAGGTTGTATGGAAGACCAGCAGTTGCCCATGCTGCAAGTCTCCCCTCTCCACGACACCAATGTTGTCCACGGGAAGGGCATTAGGACCCATACAGCTTGGCATCGGTGTCGTCGCAGAGCAATGTGTGATTAAGTGCCTTGCTCAAGGACACAACACGTTGCCTCGGCTGGGGCTCGAACTCACGACCTTCAGGTAGCTAGTCCAATGCCTTAACTACTTGGCCACGTGCCCAGGAATAAGATAAAGAATGCAATAATAATAATAAGCACATCAAATATAAAGACATAAGATAATTTATGTATCTGTATATTGACTGTATGTCCGTCAAGTAACGTTAGACACAGGAGTGTCTGCACACAAGGTGATTGACAGGGAATGATATAGGTCTGGTTGGGGTTGTGGAGGGGTGAGTTAGTGGGTGGAGGTGTTGATCCTCCATTAGCCGCAGTTGACTATGGACGTTGCTTCCCAGCTGTCTGTGATACGCAAGCTGGGGCAGTACGATATGGAGGGCAAGCTGTTGCCCATGCAGCAGACTCCCCATCTCCACGCAACCAATGAATCCAAAGGAACGGCAGAGACCAATACCGTTTGGCACCAGCAGTGTCGCAGGAGTTGCCAGTCAACATTGAACTCAATGTAGGACTCTTAGAGACTCCAGCTCTGGATTTCTCCTCAAAAAGAGAGAGTGTCTATGTGAGAGCAAGCTGACCCTCTAATCTATGAGTAGCAATCCGTGCAGTGCAGATTTCCCCAGAGACTGCACCGTTCTCCTTCCAGTGGAATCCCATAAGACAATTAGACATCAGACATTGGAGAGGAATCAGGCCATTCAGTCCATCAGCCTGTTGCACCATTCTAAAATGGCCAATTTATTATCCCTCTAAACCCCGTTCTCCTGCCTTCTCCCCATAACTTTTAACACAACACCCTTTCTAGCTAAGAATCTGTCAGCTTCCGCCTTAAATGTACTCAGTGACTTGGCCTCCACAGCTATCAGTGGCAAACAATTCCACACATGCAGCATCCTCTGGCTAAAGGGATTCCTCCTCGTCTCTGTTCTAAAGGGATCATCAGTCTATCCTGAGGCTTTTCTGGTTTTAGACTCCCCCACCATAGGAAACATCCACACTATCTAGACCTTTGCAAGTGAAGGCGATGTCAGTTTGGAATTCCTCTCATAAGATTCAGCTCAACAAGGCCATTTTTACCTGTTCACAAAGGGATTTAGCTGTCCTCACCTTCGACCCAGTGGGTATCAGCCCAGGAATTCAACCACTGTGTTGCCAGCCCTTCCACACTGTGACCCCTGCACTCTGACCCTGAACCATCATGACACCACATGTTCAGACTTGCACTGCGTGGGCTCATTTTAGTAGCTGGCTTATTATTGTCACATGCACTGAGGTACAGTGAAAAGCTTGTCTTGCATACTGTTCACACAGATCAATTCATTACACAGTGCATTGAGGTAGAACAAGGTAAAACAATAACAATGCAGAATAAAGTGTAGCATCCACAGAGAAAGTGCACTGCAGGAAGCAATCATGTACAAGATCATAACAAGGTAGTTTATCAAGATTTGAGAGTCCAGCTATTGTACTAGGGAAGTATTTAATCGTCTTACAACTGCAGGGTAGAATCTGTGCTGGAGCCTGGCTTTTGTATCTTCTGCTAAATGGGAGAGGGGAGAAGAGAGCAAGTCCAGGATGGGTGGGGTCTTTGATTATGTTGGCTGCTTTACTGAGGCAGTAGAAATATAGACAGAGTCCACAGAGGGCAGGCTGGTTTCCATGATGTGCTGGGCTGTGTTCACAGCTCTGTGCAGTTTCTTGTGGTCACATGCAGAGCAGTTGCCATGCCTTTGGATTTGCAGAATCTTTTGCCGCCCCGCTCCCCCGTCCACCACCCTTGGATCCCCAGTGCTACACACCATACTTGGAACACATTGCCCACTCTGAACCCCAGAGTTTCCTGTTCCATGGTGCTCTTGCCCCCTCTAGTGGCAAGCCAAAGGGTTGAAAATCCAAGCAGCTGGGTATACTGTCTCAGTAAATCCATGCGGGGGTCATTTAATTTTCCTCATTTATTGGGTTTCTGGGAGATCCCTTCAGAAAGACTGAGTTTGACAGTTGTGTTAGATTTCCACCAGTGCCGGCTCACTAGATATCAGCATGGACCATCCAGTCATTGTATCAGACAGCATAGTAACAGACCCTTTAGGTGACAGACATCGAAAACCAAACCATATTTATCCCACTCGCCAGCTCTGGTCCAGCCCATGTCCTGTATCTCTCTACACCTGAGCGATTCATGTGCTTCTTAAAGGTTGTAAGGGTCTCTCTGCTTCCGGGAAAGTAGATTATGCCTATTCAGGCATTCTTCCCAACTGAAATACTCCATCCAAGACCACATCCGAGTGAATGTCCTCTGTGTCCCCTCCAATGCTATCATCTCCTTTAGATGAATCGGTGGAATTCGTTGCCACAGCGGCTGTGAAGGCCAAGTCATTGGGTATATTTTAAGCAAAGATTGATAGATTCTTGATTAGTCAAGGCATGAAGGGATACGGGAAGAAGGCAGGAGATTGGGGCTGAGAGGGAAAATGGATCATCAGAAATGATGAAGTAGACTCAGTGGGCCAAATGGCCTAATTCTGCTCCTATATCTTATGGTCTGATTGTGAGGCAACTGGAACAGCCATTGGTACATCATCTTTCTTTCCCTTTCTCCCATGGTCCACTCTCCTGTCCTATCAGATTCCTCCCTCTTCAACCAATTACCTCTTCCACCAATCACCTCCCATCTTCTTACTTCATACCTCTCCCCCACCCACCTGCCCTCCCCCTCATCTGGCTTCACCTATCACTTGCCAACTTGTGCTTCTTCCCCTTGCCCCAGTTTCTTATTCTGGCTTCTTCCCCCTTCCCTTCCAGATCTGACGGAAGGTCTCAGCCAAAAATGTCAGTTCTTGATTCCTATCTATAGATGCTGCCTGACCTGCTGAGTTCCTCCTGCACTTTATGTGTGTACATCCTTCTGACTGTGTTTTATGCCAGCTCATTGAGTACATTTAACAGGCAGTGCTGAAAGCAACATCTGTCATTAAGGACCGCCCACCATCCAGGCAATGCCCACATCTCACTACTACCATCGGGCAGGAGGAACAGAAGCCTTCGGCCCCTCATCACCAAGTGTTCGGGGACAGTTATTACCCCACAACCATCAGGCTCCTGAACCAGCGTGCATAACTTCACTCACTTCCACTCGGAACTAATTCCACAACCCACAGACTTTCAAGGACTCTTTACATCTACAGCTTCTTCCCCTCTGCCATCCGATTTCTAAATGGACATTGAACCCTACCTCACTACTTTTTAACGCAAACAACAGGAATTCTGCAGATGCTGGAAATTCAAGCAACACAACTCAAAGTTGCTGGTGAACGCATCAGGCCAGGCAGCATCTCTAGGAAGAGGCGCAGTCGACGTTTCAGGCCGAGACCCTTCGTCAGGACTAACTGAAGGAAGAGTTAGCAAGAGACTTGAAAGTGGGAGGGGGTGGGGGAGATCCAAAATGATAGGAGAAGACAGGAGGGGGAGGGATGGAGCCAAGAGCTGGACAGGTGACTGGCAAAGGGGATATGAGAGGATCATGGGACAGGAGGCCTAGGGAGAAAGACGGGTGGGGGGGGAGCCAGAGGATGGGCAAGGGGTATAGTCAGAGGGACAGAGGGAGAAAAAGGAGAGTGAGGGAAAGAATGTGTGTATAAAAATAAATAACGGATGTGGTACGAGAGGGAGGTGGGTATATATATACTTACTGTAATTCAGGGTTTTTTCCTTCTATATTTATTTGTCATATATTTCATTGTACTGGTGTAAAGATTAATTTCACAACGTATGCTGGTGATATTAAATCTGATTCTGATCTCATGTTCTCAATATTATAATTATTTTGTTTGCAGTCTGTCTTCTTTTGTACATTGGTCATTTGCCTGACTTTTATTATGTGTAGCTTTTCAGAAATTCTATTGTATTTCTTTTTCTCCCTGTAAGTGCCTGCAAGAAAATGAAACTTAAGGTGGAATGGCAACATATACGTGGTTTGATAATAAGTTTACTTTAAACTCTGTATAACCCGTTCACTGGTGTTCATCCAAATCTCATCACAGCCTTAAAATGTCCCCATTTTGTTTTCTTCTTAAATCTCCCCCAACCCCCTGCACAGAGGAGACTATCCCGAGCAAAGTGGTGTGTCACTTCAATGAGAAGACGTACGCGGATGAGGAGCGATGGGACATCGATAGCTGCACCCACTGTTACTGCCTGCAAGGCCAGACCCTCTGCTCAACGGTCAGCTGCCCACCCCTCCCCTGCCTGGAGCCGGTCTACATGGAGGGGAGCTGCTGCCCCGTGTGTCCAGGTAAATGGGCTACGTTGGCTGGGGCGGGTTGCACCCGAGTCCACCATTACTCCTTTCCGAAGTGCACGTGGAACACAGAGTGGAGCACTTTAAAGTTTGCAGGCAGGTCCACTAGGCAGTTAAGCGGCCTTCATTGCGAGGGGATTGGAGCTTACAGATAGAGAAGTGTTGTTGTAAAGTCAAAGTCAAGTTTATCATTATTTGCGCAACTACATGTCTTCACAGGTGCAATAAAAAACTAACTTTCAGCAGCATCACAGCCACACGGCATCAGATAAACACCATTCACAAGAAAATCGTAAATTAAGCCGGGTCTTCAGGACCTGAGTGATAGGGAAAGGTTGAATCAGTTAGGACTTAATTCCCTGGAGCGCGGGAAATTGAGAGGAGATCTGATAAACATATACAGAATTATGAGGAGTGTAGATAGGGTAAATTGAAGCAGGGGTTTTTGATTGAGTTTGTGTGAGGCTAGAACTAGAGGCCATTGTTTAAGTAGTAGAGCTACTAGGACTTGATGTTTCAATCCCTCTGGTAAGTTGGCACTCTCGATGTTGGCAGTGGGTTTGGAGTGGTGACGGGGAGGGAGGGTAGGTACGTCATCAGGGTCATCAGGTGGGCACTCTCCTTTGACGTTTCGTTGATAAACCCATGACATCTTCAGAGGGCTCAACGGTGCTACCTGGCAGCCCAGATACACCCCCCTCAGTTCCATACCCTCCTGTCTTCATCTTGCAGCCCAGTTGTTGTCTTTCCTTTTAATCCAAATCCAATTGCTGCTTTCTTCTGCTGCATTTGACAAGGACTTGATTGCTTGTTGGAGGGAGTGACCCCTCACCCCCATCTTCTTCCATAGACTGGTCGTAGATGTAGCAACGAATCCCCTGCATCCCACTTCTACAGGGAAAATCTTGGTCTTCCAATGAAGGAATAAAGAATAAAATAAGGAATGAAGATAAAAAATTTATGGGGAACATGAGGGGAAACTTGAATGGACTGGGAGTGTAGGAGATTGAGGGGAGATCTTATCGAGGTATACAGAATAATGAGGGGTATGGACAGAGTGGATGGTCACGGGCTTTTTCCCCTTAAGTTGGGTGAGACCATCTTCTTCCCCCCCACCCCCCCACCACACCTGCTTATTCTGGCATCATCCTTCTGGCCCAAGTTCCTTTCCATAGATGCTGCCTGACCTGCTGAGGCTATAGGTTGAGGTTGAAAGGTGAACTGCTTCAGTCAGACAGTAGTGCAAGTGTGGGCCGAGCTGTCAGCAGAAATGCTGGATGCGCGTTCAGTTGTAACATTTGAGAGGCTGGATAGGTACATGGATGGGAGAGGTATGGAAGGCCATGGTCCAGTTGCAGGTAGATGGGAATAGGCACACATAGACTAGATGGGCCGAAGGGCCTGTTTCTGTGCTGTAGTGCTCTATCACTCCAAACATAAATTATACACAATATTTACAACAAAGAACGCAATTAGAACAAAAATTAAACATAAATAAAGTTTAGTCTGGTATGGTGCAAAGTGGTCATAGTGTGGCTACGTGGTGTTAAGTGGTTAGGGTATTGCAGGTTGGTTCCAGAAGGGAATGGTTGAAGGGAAGTACGGGGTGTTGGTGAGACTACGCATGGACCAATGTGCACAGTCTAGGTCCTGTATTTAGTAAAGAAGATACTAGCATTGGAGTCAGTCCTGCAGAGTTCCACCAAGTTCATTCCTGGGAGTAGATAGTTGTCCAGTCACGGAGAGTTAGATCTGTTAGAAAACTGACAGGTGATCTTATTGAAACACGTAAAATCTAAAAGGGAATGACAGGGTAGATGTTGAGAGGTTTCCACGATGGGAGAACCTCAGCTGGGAGAACCTAGGGTAATTCATATCCATGGAATTAGAGATTGCCTGCAAGTCCCATTGCCCGGGGTTACAGGACTGCATAGAACTGTTCCATGTGATGTTCCTGCAGACCCAGTACTGACTACCTGAACCTTATCGGATTAATTGGGAGAATGTGGCGGACTGATCAACGGTGAATTGTTCAGGCCACCCATGCGCGGAGGCTGTTTTAGATTTTCAAGTGCGCACTTTTTGGGCTTGGTGGGCCCAGTTCATTACTTCTGCACTGCGAGTTACCCAGCGCGTGCTGTGACTAAAGTGACTCCGTAAAAACGTTTAATCCTACTGCTCTGTAACCATCCTTGCTCCGCGTGTACGTAACACTGCCCGACCACCGAGGATCAGGGTCTCTTTCCCAGGGTTTTTCCACTTCTCCCTTCCTCTCATTGCAGACTTGTACCTACCGGAGCCGACCAATATTCCCATTGAAAAGTTCGACCAGAGAGGAGAGATTGAGGTGGAAGCGCCTTTCTGGCCGACTCCCAGCGGGAACGAAATCCCTGCCCACCTCCGGGACGACGGTGAGTGAGACGGCACTTCTAACAGCAGCGTTGCAACCCACTCACTTCTTGGCCGCACGCCTGCGCAGCTCAGGAGTGTACTGGGCAGCAGCACCACCCTACCACCAGACGTCCAAATCTTCCTCCATTAACCTCGTGGAGGAACACCATCTCACTATTATTGCACACTGCTTATTTTACTTAATAAATTCAGTGACATATATCAGTGATAATAAACCTGATTCTGATTGAATCAGAACCTACCACTAAACATACCTTTACCTCCCTCCTCACTCTCCTCTCTGCTTTCCACACTAATCACTCCCTCCACGAATCCCCTGTCCATTCGCTCCCCCCACCGATCTCCCTCCCGGCACTTTTATCTGCCAGCGGACTAAGTACCGCTCCTCCCTCAGCCCCGGTCAGGGCCCCAGGCAGCCCTTCCAGGTGAGGCAGCGCTTCCCCTGCGACCCTGCTGGGGTCGTCCGTTGTGTCCAGTGCTTCTGATACAGGCTCCTCTACATTGGCGAGGCCCGTCGTTAATCAGGGAACGGCTTTGTCGAGCACCTCTGCACTTTCCGCCGCAGGTGGGACTTCCCGGTAGCCAAACATTTTTAAGTCCGACTCACATTCCCGTTCCGACATGTCGGTTCACGGCCTCCTCTTGTGCCACGATGAGGCCACCCTCAGGGTGGAGGAGCAACACCTTATGTCCTGACTGGGTAGCCTCCAACCTGATGGCATGAATATCTATTTCTCCTTCTGGTAAGCAAATTTACCACCCCCCTTGCTTTATTCCCCATTCTGACCTTTTACCTCTTCTCTTTCTTTTTAAATCTTTTTATTGAATAAGTATACAAAAAGGGAAGCCATATAGGCACTAATACACTGTTAAAATATAATAAAATTACAGGAGATATTAATACAGAAAAAAAAATTATACAAACAATGTAATTTAAACATAACATACTAAGGTAACATAATAGTATACTAATATATATATATATATATCAATAGAGAAAAGGAAAAAAAAAACCCAAAAAAAAAACCCACCGTGCAACTAACTAAAAGCAAAGCAAAGCAATGGGCTAACTTGGAACCAAACAGAGTTAAAAAACTTAAAATCACATCCTCAAACCCAACTTCCATTAAAAACAGTAAAAAAAAACAAGAAGGGTATATAAATATGGAGCAAAAAAGAGAAGAAAAAAAATTACATTAAATGAAAATATTGAATAAAAGATCTCCAGGTCTGTTCAAATTTAAGTGAGGAATCATAAAGATTGCTTCTAATTTTCTCCAAATTCAAGCATAATATCGTCTGAGAAAACCAAAAAAAGGTAGTTCGAGCATTAAGCTCTTTCCAGTGTTGTAAGATACATCTTTTCGCCATTAAAGTAAGAAATGCAATCATTCTACGGGCTGAAGGAGAAAGATTACTGGAAATTTTAGGTAATCCAAAGATAGCAGTAATAGGGTGAGGAGAGATATCTATATTCAATACCTTTGAGATAATATTAAAAATGTCTCTCCAAAAAGTTTCTAGAGTAGGACAAGACCAAAACATATGAGTTAAAGAGGCTATCTGCCCCGGACATCTATCACAAAAAGGATTAATATGAGAATAAAAGCGAGCTAATTTATCTTTGGACATATGTGCTCTATGAACAACTTTAAATTGAATTAGGGAATGTTTAGCACAGATAGTGGAAGTATTGACTAATTGTAAAATCTGCCCCCAGTCATCCACGGAAATGATAGAACCCAATTCCTGTTCCCAATCTACCCTAATCTTATCAAATGGAGCTTTCCTAAGTTTCATAATAATATTATAAATCATAGCCGATGTACCTTTCTGACATGGATTAAGATTAATTATAGTATCTAAAATGTATGTAGGAGGAAGCATTGGAAAGGAAGAAAGTATATTACTTAGGAAATTTCTAACTTGTAGATATCTAAAAAAATGTATTCTTGATAAATTATATTTATTAGATTATTGTTCAAAAGACATAAGGGAACCATCTAAAAATAAATCCAAAAACCGTGAAATACCCTTAGTCTTCCAAATTTGAAAAGCACGATCCGTAAAAGAGGGAGGAAAAAATACGTTACCTAAAATAGGAATCGCTAGCCCAAATTGGTTAAGATCAAAAAATTTTCTGAATTGAAACCAAATACGTAAGGTATATTTAACTATCGGGTTAGAGACCTGTTTGAGGCGTTTCAAATCAAAAGGAAGAGAGGAACCTAAAATAGAGCCAAGTGTATAGCCCTGAACAGATTGTAATTCCAATGCTACCCATTTAGGAATGGATAGTATATCCTGGTCAAGTAACCAAAATTTCATATGTCGAATATTAATTGCCCAATAATAGAATCTAAAGTTAGGTAATGCTAAACCTCCATCTCTCTTAGCTTTCTGTAAATGTATTTTACCCAGTCTCGGGTTTTTATTTTGCCAAATAAATGAAGAAATTTTTGAGTCAACTTTATCAAAAAAAGATTTTGGAACAAAAATCAGTAATGCCTGAAATATATATAAAAATTTTGGCAGAAAAATCATCTTAACTGCATTAATACGACCAATCAAAGTTAAATATAATGGAAACCATTTAGATGAAAGTTGAATAATATGGTCAATTAAAGGTAAAAAGTAAATCTTAAATAAATCTTTGTGTTTACAAGTAATTTTAATCCCAAGATATGAAAAATAATTATTAATCAATTTAAACGGAAAGTTATGATATAAGGGAAGTTGTTTATTAACCAGGAAAAGTTCACTCTTACTAAGATTTAATTTATAACCTGAAAAAAGACTAAATTGTGCTAATAACTCTAAAACAGCAGGGATGAATTTTTGAGGATTAGAAATATATAAAAGTAAGTCATCAGCATAGAGTGATATTTTATGGGACTTTAAACCCCGAGTTATCCCAGTAATATTTGGAGATTCTCGAATGGCAATTGCAAGAGGTTCTAATGCAATATCAATTAATAAAGGACTAAGAGGACAACCTTGTCGAGTACTTCGAAAAAGAGGGAAAAAAGGTGAGCTTAAAGAGTTAGTACGGACCAAGGCCACAGGAGAATGATATAACAGTTTGATCCAGGATATAAATTTCGAGCTAAAATTAAACATTTCAAGCACCTTAAATAAGTAAGGCCATTCTACTCTATCAAAAGCTTTCTCAGCATCTAAAGAGATAACACACTCAGGAACATTTTGTGAGGGGGTATAAACAATATTTAACAGTGTGCGAATGTTATAAAAAGAGTAACAACCTTTAATAAAACCCGTTTGGTCTTCCGAAATAATAAAAGGAAGTACTTTTTCTAATCTGTTTGCTAATAACTTAGAAAAAATTTTAGAATCAACATTTAATAAAGATATTGGTCTATAAGATGCACATTGAGCAGGATCTTTATCCTTCTTTAATATTAGAGAGATTGACGCTGTATTGAAAGATTCGGGAAGTTTACCAAGTTTTAATGAAGCCTTAAAAACCCTACAGAACCAAGGGATTAATGAAGGTGCAAAACATTTATAAAATTCTGCGGTAAACCCATCAGGGCCAGGAGCTTTCCCCAGGTTCATAGAGGAAATAACATTTTTAATCTCATCAGTGGTAATGGGAGTATCTAGCATAGAAGACATATCCTGTGAAATCTCAGGGAAATCTAGGTTATCTAAAAAATCATTCATATATTTAGAGTCTCGAGGAGACTCTGATTGATATAAGGAAGAATAAAAATCAAAGAAGGTTTGATTAATCCCCGCATGATCAAGTATCAGTCGATCATTTTGATTATAAATCTGATTAATTTGAGATTTAGCATAATTATACTTCAATTGGTTAGCCAACAGTTTGCCAATTTTGTCACTGTGTACATAAAATTCACTTCTTGTTTTCTTTAATTGGTTTACAATCGAGGACGAAAGTAATAAACTGTGTTCCATTTGAAGTTCAGTTCTTTGTTTATATAACTCCTCAGAGGGAGCTGTAACATATTTCTTATCAATTTCCTTAATCTTGTCCACAATTACCAACTCCTCCTGCTTCAGCTTCTTCCTCAAAGCAGCAGAATACGAGATAATCTGACCACGAATATAAGCTTTAAAAGTATCCCAAAGAATGTTCACAGAAATGTCCTCTGTATAGTTGATTGTTAAAAAAAAGATCAATCTGTTCATTCATAAAGTTAACAAGGTCCGAGTCCTGAAGCAACAGCGAATTAAAACGCCATTGTCTATTATTTTGTGTATTGACCTGAATTTTAATAGAAAGCTTAAGTGGAGCATGATCCGAAATGGTTATAGAGTCATAATCACATTTAATCACTGAAGAAATAAGACGAGAGTCAATAAAGAAATAATCAATTCTTGAATAGGAGTGATGAACATGTGAAAAAAAAAGAAAAATCTTTTTCCTGAGGATGCAAAAAACGCCAAATGTCCATCGACCCAGAATCAGAGAGGAATGAATTAATCAAAGTTGCAGATTTATTAGGTAAGGTCCGTAGAGGAGCCGAACGGTCCAAAGCTGGAGATAAACAGGTATTAAGATCTCCGCCCCAGATCAATGAAAACTCATTCAAATTCGGGAATTGATTTGAATAATGATTTATAAAATTCCGGACAGTCCATATTGGGAGCATAAACATTAACTAAAACTACCTTTTTATTAAATAGTAGACCACTAACCAGTAGAAATCTACCATTCGGATCAGAGATAATATCATGTTGTATAAAAGTAACTGAAGAGTCTATAAAAATAGAGACGCCTCGAATCTTAGCGTTAGAGTTCGAATGAAACTGTTGTTCCTTCCAGAATTTAAAAAAATGTAGTCTGTCCCCCCTCCGCACATGGGTCTCTTGTAAAAATAGGATTTCTGCTTTAAGTCTCTGGAACACTTTAAAAACTTTTTTCCTTTTAATAGGATGGTTAAGACCATTAGTATTCCAGGAGACAAAATTAATAATAGACTCCATAAACTCTAAAGTCAACCCGCAAAAAGGAGGATTGACGATAGGCTCGACCCACGAACCCGGAAAGGGAACAGAACAAATAAGAGATACCGGGAAGGAGAACGCAACCAATACTTCAATAGTGTAGATAGCCCAAGAAGAAAAAAACTAAAACATGAAGCCCCTCCCACCACCCCCACCCCATGACCCCAAGGCTAAATCTAAAACAGACCAGCCGGAAAACAGCAAGCACTAAAACTACCCCCATGACTTCCGATAGACGCTCACTAAAAAAAAGTGTAAATATAAAAAAGATCAGCTAGTTATAAAACAGTAAAAGAATAAAAAAAGTAAATCAATTAAAACAAGCACTTAATATAACAGAGAAAAAGCCAGAAAATATAAAAAAACCGCAACAAACCCCAGACCCTATGAATAAACAAAAAAAAGAAATGAAATTATTAACATAAACTAGTTATGAAAACCTACAAGAAAAATAGATTTAAAAACTACAAAATTTAAGGCCTCAAAGGAAATACGTAGAATGACGCTGAGGAAATAACCACCCAGAATCCCCTGGGAAAAAGAAAGGAATGACGCAGATAGAAAGAAAGTTTAGCAACCATATTAATTAATCAAAAATAAACTTTTCTGCCCATATAAGGCAAAAAAGAATTAAGGCCGACAGATTCACAACCTCCGATCAAACGGAGATAGTTAAAAATTACGATTAAGATATTGAAGGTGAAAGTTGATCCAGATAACTCTGGGCATCCGATGGAGATTCAAAAAACCGGAGGGCTCTGTCAGGTATACGTATCCTTAAACGCGCAGGGTAAAGCAACGCTGGTTTTAAATCCATCTTGTAGAGTTCCAACATCACAGGTCTGTAACGAACCTGTTGATCCCGAATTGGTTTGCTGAAATCCTCCACGAACCGGAAATGAAGATCCAAAAAATCAATGTAACCTTTAGATCGAACGAATCGAAGCAGTTTCTCCTTGTCTTGAAAGTAATGAAAACGTAAGATGACATGTCGAGGTTTATCTGACTTTGACGAGTATGATGGAACTCTGTGAACACGATCCAATAACGGTGGTTGGTCAGGAAATACAGTAGGAAATGCATCTTTTAAAAGTTGAGAAAAAAACTTCATAGGGTTGTCAGATTCAACAGCTTCACACACACCAATCATTCGAAGATTCTGCCGTCGCATTCTGGATTCTAAGTCAGAGTTTTTAAAGGTCAGAAAGTCAAGTTTTTTCTTCATTGTAGTAATTGTTTCTTCAATTTTCCCCATCTTGAGTTCATTTTGTTGCGTGGATTTTTGAAGATTAGATATAGCCGACTGATGTTCCGTAATAGATGTTTTTATTTTATCGTTTGAATCGGCAATTTTCTGGAAATTAATTGAAATTTCCGCACGAATCAACTCCGTTATAGAGGTTGAAATTTCCCTTTGAATTAGATCCGATATAACTTTCAAAGTCACCGGTGGCTCAATCGGAGGAAGATCGGTACCTTTCGGTCTAACCGGAGGTTTGCCGTCTTTCCCATTTTTTCCATTCTTTGACATAGCAGACCTTAAAAGCATCCGATTATCAAAGAGCCAATTTGTTTCAAAGTATTGTAAAAATCGATGCCTTAATGTTAGTTAAAATATAACTGATCATAAGAAGAAAAACTCAGAGGTAATGGAGCGAGTCAAGAACACGACTTCACTCCATGAGCTCTACCGGAAGTCCCCCCCTTTTACCTCTTCTCACTAGTCTATTATTTCCCCCTGGGTCCCCTCCTCTTTCCCTTTCTCCAATGGTCCACTCTCCTCTCCTGTCAGGTGCCTTCTTCTCCAGCCCTTGACCTTTCCCATCCACCTGTCTTCACCTATCACCTTCCAGCTAGCATCTCTCCCCTTCCCCCCCCCACCTTTCTATACTTGTGTCTTCCCCCCCCCCACCTTTCTATACTGGTGTCTTACGCCCCTCCCCACCTTTCTATACTGGTGTCTTCCCCACCCCCTCACCTTTCTATACTGGTGTCTCCACCCCCACCTTTCTATACTGGTGTCTCCCCCCCCCCCCCACCTTTCTATACTGGTGTCTTCCCCACCCCCCCCACCTTTCTATACTGGTGTCTTACCCCCCCCCCACCTTTCTATACTGGTGTCTTCCCCACCCCCCCACCTTTCTATACTGGTGTCTTACCCCCCCCCCACCTTTCTATACTGGTGTCTTCCCCACCCCTCACCTTTCTATACAGGTGTCTCCCCCCCCCCACCTTCCTATACTGGTGTCTTCCCCCCCCCACCTTCCTATACTGGTGTCTCCCCCCCCCCACCTTTCTATACTGGTGTCTCCCCCCCCCCCACCTTTCTATACTGGTGTCTCCCCCCCCCCACCTTCCTATACTGGTGTCTCCCCCCCCCCACCTTTCTATACTGGTGTCTTCCCCCCCCCACCTTTCTATACTGGTGTCTTCCCCACCCCACCTTTCTATACTGGTGTCTCCCCCCCCCCACCTTTCTATACTGGTGTCTCCCCCCCCCCCGCCACCTTTCTATACTGGTGTCTCCCCCCCCACCTTCCTATACTGGTGTTTCCCCCCCCCCCACCTTTCTATACTGGTGTCTTCCCCCCCCCCACCTTTCTATACTGGTGTCTTTCCCTCTTCCTTCCCAATCCTGAAGCGGGGTCTCAGCCCAAAACATCGACTGTCTGTTCGTTTCAATAGATGCTGAGTTCCTCCAGCATTTTGTGTGTGTTACTCTGGAAGAGATATGTACATTCCTCTAGCACCTTTCACAACTCCTTACTTTCAACCAAGTGAGTGCAGAGGAGGTGTTCCTCGTCGGAATGAACGGTATGGTATGGAAGACATGTTTCTCACTGTACCTTGGTACACATGACAATAATAAAGCAATTTCCCTGCAGCTGGGTGTCTCCAGCATTCTGCGTCTCTATTTCATACAGCTCCTCTGCATTCGAAACTTACCCTCCAGAAATTGTCAAATGAGCCTGTACTCCCATTGTGGATGTGTAACGTCTCGCCTGCTGTGAGCTGGCACCTGACTGGCTTCTCCATCTCAGTATCCCTGGCAGCCCGCCCTCGTAACAAGGCTTTGCTTCTCTCTCCCCCCCCCCCCACCACAGAGAACCTGCGTGTGAACGCCATCAGTGGAGACTACCCGCGGTTCAGTGAAGATTCTGCCATGCACTCAGTGGCGTGGGTGGCGGTGCCCGTTATGATCGCCCTGATTCTCGTCATCGCCCTGCTGCTGGTGAACCAGAAGAAGCAGTGGATTCCTGTGCCCTGCTACAGAGCCCCTACAAAGGTGAGGCAGCCCTGACAAAATCTCTTTCTGTGAGGGTAGATCATAAAACAGTTCAGCACAGAAACAGGCCCTTCGGCCCACAATGTTGTGCCAGGCCAATTCAGATTCTTTCTTCCTGTACGTGGTCCATATCCCTCCATTCTCTGCACGTTCATGAGACTGAGGACCAGAATCAGGCTATTCAGCCCATCGAGTCTGCTCTGCCATTCGATCATAGTTGATTTATTTTCCCTCTCAAACCCATTCCTCACGCATTTGTACCTATCTGAGAGCCTCCATCATATCCGGCTCCACCACCATTCCAGGTACCAACCTCACCTTGTGTGAAAGACTTGCCCCGCACTTCTCCTTTGGATTCCGCACCCCCCCGCCCCCCCGCCAGCTTCTCAATTCATGACTGAGGTAAAGGACCAGAGATCCGTAGCACTTGTGTACGTCCCACAATGGGATTCCTGTGAAATAGTACTCGCCCTTCTGGTGGAACAGCAAAGGGACCTGAGGGACAGCACCTTCACACAGCGTGTGCTCTATACATTGAGCAAGCTGGCAGTAACTGGTTGAGACAGGTTCAGTTCATTCCTTCATTATGTGCCATGTCATATGGGTTAGGCCGTCATGATCTCTTCATGACCATGAATGTCCTTGGCAAATTTTTCTACAGAAGTGGTTTGCCATTGCCCCCTTCTGGGCAGTGTCTTTACAAGACAGGTGACCCCAGCCATTATCCATACCCCTCAGAGGTTGTCTGCCTGGCGTCTGTAGTCACATAACCAAGACTTGTGGTAAGCACCAGCTGCTCGTACGACCGTCCACCACCTGCTCCCGTGACTTCACGTGACCCTGGTCGGGCGGGGAGCTAAGCAGGTGCTACACCTTGCCCAAAGGCAACCTGCAGGCCAGCGGAGGGAAGAAGTGCCTCACCCCTCATTCAGTAGAGATGTATCTCAACCCCACCACCCTGCAGGTACAGTAACAACATCTACAAGACCCTTGGGCAGGTACATGGATAGGAACGGTTATAAAGGTCTAATGAGGGCAAATGTGACTATCTTAGATTGGCATTAGGAGTAAAGGGCCTCGTTCCCTGCCGTGTACTCTGAATTGCTATGACTCTAACAACACTGTCACACTTGAGGAACAGATAACTGAGTAAGAGGTGTCAAAAAGACAGTGAACTAGACTAAAAGGGAAATGTAAAACTTGCTGAATTAGCAAATCCAGAGAGCCAAATCATAACCGGAATGTGTAAGTTCAAATCACACTATGACAGCTGGAGAACTTAAAATCCAGTAACAAGCTATCAGTACTGATGACCACACAAGCATTAGATTGTTGTTAAAACCCATCTGGATCTTAAGTGAGGAATGTCATAATCTGGCAATGTTATAACCTCACTGTTACAACATTAGTTTTCTGAAGAAGGGTCTCGGTCCAAAACGCTGACTGTTTATTTATTTCCATGGACGCTGCCTGACCTGCTGAGTTCCCCCAGCATTTTGTGTGTGTGTGTGTGTGTGTGTGTGTGTGTGTGTGTTACTTTGGATTTCCAGCATCAGCAGCGTCTCAGTTTTCAGTTTTCTAATTACTTTATTGCCCCTTCTCCAGCACCTCAACATTCTTATGTTTTGTACTAAGACCAGAACTGAGTTCTAGTTCAAGTTCAAGTTTAATTGTTATTCAACCACAGATAAATACAACTAGAGGGAACCGCATTCCTGTAAGGTCAAGGTTCAAGGCTCACACAGCACATATAGTTACAGTAGTGTGTACAGTAACAAAAAATAATGATAATAATAAAATAATTCTTTTTCATCTAAGATCGGTAAACTGAATTGATAAATATGCCTCTCTCTGCAGATACTCCCTGACCTATTGAGTTATTTTCTGTTGCTATTTCACTACCCAATTATTCCTCCAGAAGACAGATTGCGAATATGTGATCCAAATTGCCAATACCATGGTTGACTCATGACTGGCCCCTGAGCTGGCCCGACAAGCCAATCAGTTCAATCGAAGGCAATTAACATAAGGAATAGAATTAAATGGGGGCAAGAGTAGCTCTTCTAGAATTGGTTTATTGTTGTCACATGTACTGAGGTCCTGTGAAGAGCTTGTCTTGCACATTGTTCGTACAGGTCACTTCGTTACACGCTGCATTAAGTTAGCACAAGGTCAAACAATAACAATGCAGAACAGAGAAAGGGCTGTGCAGGCAAACATTAAGGTGCAAGATCATGACTGTGAGGCCAAGAGTCCAACTTATACTGGGGAACTATTTAACAGACTTATAACAGTGTTGTAGAAGCAGTGCTCTCAGGCTTTTGTATCTTTTGCCTGATGGGAGAGGGGAAAACAGAAATTCTTTAATTACGCTGGCTGCTTTACTGTGAAATATAGACAGACTCCGTAGAGGGGGTGGGGTCTGCACTGTGTCCACAACTCTCAAATCTGCCCTGCAATTCAATATGATCGTGGCTGATCTGCATTAGGTCTCAGTTGCCATAGGCCCTCCATTCTCCAATCTTCCAAAATTGATCTACTTTCCCTTTAAATACCCCCGATGACCCATCCTTGACAATCTGCTGGGACAGAGAACTCCATGATCACCGCCATCTGTAGGAAGAAGTTTCCACACACCTCAGCTTTAAATGACCACCCACTAATCTAGTAACTATATATACGCGTTTAGCTTTCTCCTTCCACTGGAAATATCCTAGTATCTAATTTGTTATCCCCTTTTCTGTTTCATGAAGATCACCACTCATTCTCCAAGAATGTAGATTCAATTTCTTTTGCTGGTGGAAGGACAACTCTTTGTCACCTATATCAATGATTTGAACATACAAGGCATGGTTGGAACATTTGCAGATGACACTAAACTAAGTTGTGTTGTAGAGTGATCTCCTTCAGCCCAATAAGTGGGTCAAGGTATGGCAAGTGGTGTTTGATTTGGATAGATGTGAGGTGTTGCATTTGGCAAAGACAAAAGGTACGGAGAAAATTTACATAGATGTTGCTGGGATGTGAGGACCTGAATTATGAGGAAAAGTTGAATGGGTTGGGACTTTGTATCCCGGGGCACAGGAGAATGAGGAGAGATCTTCTAGAGGTATACAGAATTATAAGGGGTATGGATAGAGTGAATGCATACAGCCTTTTTCCCCCTCAGGTTGGGTGAGACTAGAACCAGAGGTCATCGGTTTAAGGTGAAAGATGACATATTTACAAGGAACCTGAGGAGAAACTTCTTCACCAGAGGGTGGTGTGAGTGTGGAACAATCTGCCAACAGAAGTGTGGGATGTGAGTGCAATTGTAACATTTAAGAGAAGTTCGGATGGGTACATAAAGAAGAGAGGCATGCACAACTACAGTGTGGGTACAGCTAGATGGCAGAAGATCAGTTGGCATGGACTAGATGGGCCAGGGAGCCTGTTTTTGTGCTGTCGTGTTCTATGACTCTATGATCCCAAATAAAGCTTGGACCTTCACAGTGAACCGTGTGGCTTTGGAGAGTGTTTTAGAACCCAGGTGCACAAGTACAGGTTCCCTGGTAGACGGAGTGGTGACGAAGGCTTTTGGTACACTCGCCTTCAGCAGTTAGGGCCCTGAGCATAAACGTCGGGACATTATCTTGCAGTTGAAGATGACGGCGAGACTTCATTTGGAATATTGTGTTCAGTTTTGGTCACACTGATAATGGGGAGATGCTGGTAACAGTGCAGGAGAGACTTACCAGGAGATTGCTGGGATTCGAGGACTGAGTCACGGAGAGAGGTTGAGCAAGCTGGGGCTTTATTCATTGGAAAGAAGGAGAACGAGTAGCCATCTTACAGAGGGTGAATGTTCAAGGTTTTTATCCCAGAGCTGGGATAAGCAGAGATTTAGGGTGAGAGGGAAGAGATTTAATAGGAACCTGAGGGGCAACCTTTTCACCTGGAGTGTGGTCTGGATATGGAATGAGGTGCCAGCCGAAGTGGTTGAGGGAGATGCATAAACAATATGTAAAAGGCACGTGAACCGTTATATGGATAGGAAAGGCTTGGAGAGTTATGGACCAAATGTGGGCAAATGGGAACAGCTTAGATGGGAATCTTGGTCAGCATAGACCAGTTGGGCCGAAGGCCTGTTTCCAAACTGAATGACTCTGTGACTCCCGCTCACTCATCCAAGGAATTAGCCCACTGAATCCCTTTTGGACTGCTTCCACTGTCAGAGCACAGACGGAAAGGCAGCAATTGCTGCCTTTCCGACAGCACCTACACTCCACGGGAAACGGCAACATGGCAAACAGAGCACTGTTGTGGGCATTAAGTTTATGGAATCAATTCTGTTTGTCCCAACAGCCCTCGTGTCTGAACAACCAATTGGTGTACGTGGACTGTAAGAAAGGAACCATGGTTCAAGTAGATAGTTCCCAGAGGATGCTGAGAATGGCGGAACCGGATTCCAGACACAGTGGTTTCTACAGCATGCCAAACACAAAGCAAAACAACTTGCAAGCGGACAGCTTCTATCAGACGGTGTGAGGCACCTCTCTAAACAGAAAGACTTTTTTTCTTTACCCGCTACAAAAAAAAACACAAAAAAAAATTACAAAAAAAAACAGCTACAATTGTGCACTTGCTTAATGGACTGTATTGGATTTGTGAATTCATGTACAACTCTGAGGCGTGAACGGGACGGGCTCCATTTCGCTCCAGCAGTGTGCCAGAGAGAGAGAGAGAGAAAGAAATCATTCCCGCTTTTCCTTGTGATATTTGACCAAGTGTTTCCTCGAACACTCTAGCACCAAAGTTGCAGATGCTATGGTTTTTCTGCATGTAATATACAGCTGTAGAGAGGTGAAGGACATTGTGTGGAAAGAAAGCCCTTTCTGGTTGACTACCAAATAGCAACTTTCCAAGCTTGTGGACTCTTTTTAAGTTTCCTCGCTCTCTGTATCTGTTATCGACAATGCCTAACCCACTGAAACTAGAGAGAAAGAGCCCTTGACATGAATGTCCTAGAGTATGCCACGAGTACAAACTACATAAGAGAATCAACATAGTCCCATGCTTGCCATAAGGGCAATGTTTTCTGTACACATGGAAATTTAAGATAATTAGTTTTTTTTATTACTGTTTATAAGAGCATGGCAGATGTTGAGGGTGGGTCGACTGAGTCATATTAAAGTGTACTGTGTGCTGCTTTTCGATGGCCAGTTGGTTGCCAAGGACACCGTGAGGCTGCGGCCTAAACATCCTTTTTTTTTGTTTTGTATGATATTAGCACTGGATCGTGTAAAGATACTACCAGAGATGAGGACAACCACAACAGGCTTTTCCCATGAAGCTCCCAGCCTCTCTGGTGGCTTCCTAAGAGTTTCTGAAGGTGAACATAGAAGACGTTTTGTTTGGACAGAGTTCCTGCTCGATACCGAAAGAGGAAAGAGACTGGGTTTTTGTACTTACTGGTATGCAGATTAGAGACTGCTTCCGTGGAAGGAAGCTTCGTAATTATATATTACTCAAGCACCTTTTTTGAAACTGAGAAAAAGGAAATTATGCTTTGTGAAACATTAGCATTATAGGAATATTTATGTTAATATATATTATGCTGAAACAAAAGTATTTGTACATATATATAATTTTCTATGTTTTCCTGTTTAATGTATTTATATCCTAGAGAGATTTTATCCAGTTTTAAAAAAAATTAGCTTAACAGGCATTCCATTTTAGTGCTTGGTGGCTCACAGGACTCGTGGAAGGAAAGAGCATCTCATTTTGCCTAAGATTTTGTGCCTTTTTAATGATGCCTCAGCATTATTCTCACTCTTTCTGATTTCAGCCTACAAAGGGCTTTAAAGATCGCACAATAGGTCTCGCAGTTATCCATAATATAATCGGAGTGCTTGCCAGTCTTTATTATTCTTTTTGCTTTTTCTTACGTGCAGCCATTGCAGTGTGGATGAACTTGTGCAGCCTGTTGTCTGATCCGTTAGGGATAAAATGCACTGGGCCATCTCCCATTATAAACTGTGTGCTTTACTTTTGCTCCTCCATTTTGTTTTCCTCTGCGGAGGTTTGTCGTCTTCCGGATCCTCCTAAGAAGCTCCAGACTCTTTGACTTTATCAAAGGAAAATGTCCTATCAGCTCAGTAAAGGGCTGCACGTCCTGAAGGGATGATCAGTCTGCAGGTCAAGAAGATTGTTGATTGAATACCCTGGTCATACTTGAGTTGCTCCCTCTTGGCACCAGTTGGAGGGACTTTACAATTGGCCAAGTTGTCCAGAGGTTGGGGGAGCATGAGGGCTTGTGAGGCAGGCAGAGTATGGGGATTCAGTCCTCTAGACTTCCTGCCTTTGGTCATTTTCTTTACTGGACAGTGGACGTGCATGGAATCAGGGAGCCAGGTTTTGCTCAGATGGTGCCTTTTCAGGCTCAAGGGGCCATTACCCAAGCACCTGTGAAGAATGGCCATTGTGAAGCAAATATTAGTCATGGACCACTGACCCATCTCCCCTGTAGTGAGGGCAGTGGGATTGGGAGGGCTGAGGAGGAAACGGCAACAAATATGAATGTAGTTAATCAGATTGCCCAAGGTTGCAAGATCAGCACTGAGTGAGTGCTAATAAACTTGCTCCCTGCTCTGAATTTGCTCTAGATCCCTCATCCAATAGATACACACCAACGTGCAGTATCTTCATGGTGTCCTCTTTTCACTTGTCATCTCCAATCACAATGCCCTGACCTTTTCCAGCTCCACTTCCTATGATCCATCCTGATAAAGCTCTTGCCCCAACACCCAACCACCTAGCCATGCATCACCACCCTCCACCGTACAGTTCAACAGATGCTTCTGCTACCATTGATTGATCTACTTCTTCTCCCAGATCTCACAAGGACACAAGGAGACAGGAGCAGGAGTCGGCCACCAGTTCCCTCAAGTCTGCACTATGATATCATGGCCGAACTACGCTGGCCTCAACTCTTCCTCTGCACCAGTTCCCCATAACCCTTAATTCTCCTATATTGCACATATTTATCTATCTCCATCATAAATAATGATCTGGGCCCCATCATTCTCAGAGACAGAAAATCTCAGAGGCTTACTACCCTCTGAGGGATGAAATTTCTATTCACCTTAGCTTTAAGAGACTAGCCCCTTGTTTTTTAACGATATTCCTTTGTGATGCTCCCACTAGTGAAAGCACCTAAACAATCCCCCTTATATTTGAATAAAGTTACCCTTCAATCTTCTCAAATCCAAGGAACACAGAACCAAAATTGCCTAGCCTGTATTGATAAGACAACCCTTTCATCCCAGAAATTAAGCTGGAGAATCTCCTTTGTACTTCCTCTATTGCTAATACATTATTTTTTTCTGTTAAGGGGACCAAAACTGATCATAGTATTCCTGGTATGGCCTCATCAACACAATTATAACAAAATCTCTTAATTCTTAAACTGCAACCCTTCACAATAAGCATCACGCCGTTGACCTTCATGACAGTCTTGTTGGGGCTTCCTGCCAGATTACTGTGATTCATGCAACAAACACATACATAGATCCCTCAGAAGTTGATTTGTTTGCAGTCTCTCTCTGTTTAGATAATAATCTGTCTTTTGATTCCTTTCACTGAAGTGCATGACCTCACACATCCCCCATATTAAGCTCCATTTGCCAGGTTTTCACCCACTCACCCAGTCTGGATCTATCCCATTACAAAAACACAGTAATCTCATCACAAAATGCCACTACACCTACCTTTGCATCATTTGCGAACATGGAAATCTTACTTTTCATTTCATCCTCCATGTCATTAATGAAAATAACTGTGGGCCAAAAACTGATCACTCAAATACTCCACTAATTACATCTCTCCAGTCCGAAAAGGAATCATTTATTTCAACTGAAAAGTTTAACGTAAATTTATTCACAAAGTACATATGTCACATTACATATAACTACATCACAGTCAGTTTTTGATCCACACTAACACATTTCCTCCAATATCATGGGCTCCTAATTTATGCACTATTCTCTTGTGAAGTAATTTGTCAAGTGACTTTTGGAAATTTAGATATACTACATCTACATGTTCCCCCTGTCAACTCTCCATATCCCACCCTCAAAGAACTTGAGCAAATTTGCCAAATGTAATTTGCCTTTCATAAAAATATGTTGATTATGTCTGCATATTTTCAGCTTTCTTAAGTAATTCATTATTTCTTCTTTGATTCACGTTGGGAGCAACAGATGTTAAGCTAACTAGCCTCACCTTCTATCTTCCCCCTGTTTTTGAACAAGGAAGTTATATCGGCTATTTTCAATCCTCTGGTACCCATTTGGAATTTAGTAACTTTTATAAACTTCTACCAATAGGCACACTATTCCTGCAGTCACTTCCTTTTAAACTTCTGGGTGCCATTGACTTGTCCAGCTTTAGCCAGTGAGTTTCCTTAATACTTTATCCCTTGTAATGGGAATTTTGCAAGTTCCACCCTGTTATTTCAAAGTAGCCCATCTGTTATCTTGGGGATGTTTGCAGTACCCACCATGGCAGAGGCAGAGGCAAAACAATTGTTTTGGCATACTTGCCATTTTTTGTTTCCTATAATTAATTCACCAGCCTCTTTCTCGGGAGATCCCACACCTACACTAGCCACCTTCTTCCTAGTTATCTATCCAGAGAAACTCTTAACTGTTTTAATATTACATGCAAGGTTTCCTTCTAAAGTCAATTTCCTTACATCTAATGAGCTTTGCTAGTTTGTTGGATACTAAAAAAGATCCCGCCAAGCCTGATCACTTTCTATGCCCTACTTTTCAATTTAACGTTCTCCTTGACCTGACAATGTCACAGACTGTGCCTCTTTCTCATGGAAATCCTCTTTCTTATTGGAATAAGTTCTTGCCCATGGACCAACTGTCTGAATATCAGCCACTGTAGATCAACTGGTCTGTTCTCATACTGTAACTTCCCAGACCAACCTAGACAATGCCAGTTCCATATCATTGTTTACCCCTATTTACAATGACATCAGTGGTTTTGGTCCATCCTCAAACTGTATCTGAATTCTGGAGTTTTGTGGTCACTACCTCCTCGAGGATCCTTATTCGCCAGATCCTTCCTCATTTGTCATGACCAGATCTAAAATATCTTGATGTTTTCATCCTCCACTTGAAGCCCTTGTCCCTGATAAATTCTTGCAACCTGTACGTTCCCCTAGGCACATCCTCCACCCACATGTGCTCCACTTCCAAAAGATACCTGTCAATTAATTGGCCTTCAGTCAGGAGGTCTGACTGAATCAGGTGAACAGGTGTCCTCCCCTGCCGAATCTACTCCCAGTTCCAGGATCACCTTGAAGATCAAATATAGCTGTCCCATCCTGAAGTTTTTTCATCAGTAAACTGTCTCCATGAACTCCATTCATCCCAACAGCATATATAATGTAATACACACAGAATGCTGGAGGAACCCAGCAGGGTGGGTAGCATCCATGGAAATGAACAGGCAGTCATATATATATATAAGGTGATAGACTTCCATTGTCCATACGATCAGGGCTATCTCTTCATTCTGGTCTTTTGTGCTTTCCCTCGTTCCACATGCCGGGCTCTTCCCTGAACTTGCTCTTCCTTTGAGTTGCCTATTTTTCCATGCATGCTCCTAACTTGCAGCTCCTGTGCTCTCTCAGCTTTTTTGCTTCCCACACAAATCCCATGTTAACTTGGTAAAGGCGTTCCCTTTCATCCTGTTTTCTTCCCCACTTTTCGCAGCTGTCAGAGGCATTCAATTCAAAACAACCCGCGATGCCTCCTGTTCCTTAGCACAAGGACCCTCCTCATTTTCTTCCGAATTCTCCAGTCCCACGTTTCAGTTTCCCAAATCAGGTCTTGTTTTCATTTACATACTCCCTGCCAAAACCATAAGACTTACATGCAGAATTAGGAGATCTGGCCCATTGAGTCTGCTCCATCATTCAATCATGGCTGATTTATTTTCCCTCTTGGCCCTGGCCCCCTATCTTCTCCCCATAACCTTTGATACCCTTACTAATCTAGAACCTATCAACCTCCACTTTAAGTATACCCAATGACCTGGCTGTGGCAAAGAATTCCACAGGTATACCACCCCCTCTATAAAGAAATGCCTCCTCAAATACTTGCCTTCTCTTCCAAAAATAGCTGGAGGCTGCATCCTACCACTCATTCTCCAAACACAAGAGCTCCCTTCCAATACGTCTTCAGCACTTTCCCCTCCTTAAAGCTGATCTCTCTGACCAAACTTTAGCTCACTTTCCCTTGGCGCAGCATCGGTTGTGCCCTGGGGACCTCACTGCAGTACTGGGGTAGATGCAGTTGTCAGTAGGTGGGGATGGCGGCAGAGGTGGATTCTCTCCCATGCAGTTCGTATGATGGGTAATCGTTGAAAACCTCCAGATGACATCAAAGGCATCGCAATGACAGAATGTCTGGAAAGCTGGAGGGAGAAACGAGAACAAAGATGATCCGCCTCCTGTTGCTGAAGAGATACTGACAAAATAACTATTGGAATGCTGGCATTGATAAGCTGGACTTTTTCTTTGTAGTGAGTCTCTTAGTCGTTAAAACTTACTAAATATATTAAAAAAAAGACAGGTCTTGGCACTTTTGTACTAATTACCCCCTCTTTGTGTAATAACGTTTTTAAAGTGCTTTCACGAGGGAATCCATTACCCATTTTGCTTTAATGTGAAGACATTTGTACTTTTTTTTCGTAGTAGAATTCCCAAGTATTGTTGTAGATACTTGGGGTCAGAGCTTGTTAAACTTTTAGGCTGAAAAAAAATCTAATTTATTGTTTGCCCTAATTTATTAATCTGGAGATTAATGAAAAGTTAGAACATTTCAAGATGTACGTTTTTTTTTTGCATTATTTGAACGGGAGGAAAAGGAAGGTGATCTGGTTTAACTAAGGGTTGAGCTTTTCCTATCAATGTGGCTTTTTCTTTTCATTTTTGCCTGAGAGTTACTTCCCGAGACCTTAGCTGCTGTCTCTTGCTCACCTCCTCCTCCCTACCCTTCCCAATCCTTGTGCACAGGAATTACGTTGTTCCTGTTTGGCTCAGAAGAGATACGTTCTGTCAAGACCGATTGCTCTATGCTTTCCCAACCAAAAGACTTTTAAGTTGAGAAGTGTTTTTTTTTTAAACAGATATCATTCACTGCTTGTTTTTATTTTGTGATTGTGGTTGTATTCCGGTGAGAAAAAAAAGGAACAGAGAGGATACAGGACAAGATGCTGTTTTCAAAATGAAAAAAAAAATAGGTGAGAAGGGGAAAAACAAGATGCCTGCCCACTACGTCCTGTATCTGACATTCTTGTACTTTGGTTACTGTTGTGCTAATGTAAAATAATGCAAAATATTTCTAAAATAGATGCGTATGTGGCACTTGGAGTGCACTGCAGTTCTGCAGTTTGCTTGTTTACTTTTTTTTTAAATGTAAGGCATTTTTTTTCGTGTACATTTGCTCTTGACAGCACAATAAACAATGTTAAACCCCATGTTTCTGTGTGTGGTCATGATTCTGAAGCTGGACTGGGTCATTTCATGCCCGCTCTTGAGTTCAATTCACCCGGCAGTAGGTTGCTGTTGTTCAATTATTCGCACTTGCCTAACAGGATGTGGTATCACCAGAGGCGGGTGCAGAGGAGACTGAGGTGGATAATGCCAGATTTGGAAGTATATGGCCAGGGCTGGGAAATTGTAGGTGTAAGGAGTAACTGACTAGACTAGTGCTGTTTTCATTGTAAAGCGTTGGCAAATTATTTTTGTTATGAGAAGGCTAAATAGGGTAAACAGAAAGGTCTTGGTGCCCCTGTCAGAGATGTCAATAAATAAAGAACTGAGATGCATGTTAATTGGTAGAGGGTTAGTGGGGATTTTCACTTGATTCATCTCAAGCTCGCTGCCTGTAAGTGTACTGGAAGCCGAAACCCTTACTACACCTAACAGTTGAGCAGTTAAAGGACAGTAACCAGCAGGGCTGGGAGGTGGGAGTGACCTAAGACCCATTCTTGACCAGGATCGATCAGGTGGGGCTAAAGGGCCTCCTTTGCTTCCAGCTTCCACGTTTGGACTGGGACATCCTCAATGTGAGCCACTATTGCTGGGTTACGATGTCAGCAATTACATGGCAGGACAATGGGGTGGAGAAGAAAAAATAAATCAGCCATGATCAAATGGCAGGGCAGACCAGATGGACTGAATGGCCTAATATAGCTTCTATGTCTTCTGGTCTTATAAGGTCCTTTCTTCCTGCTCTTTTAACTCACTGTCCCATTCCCAATCCAACACAACTATCTGTCTCCTGAACAGATGGGACATTGAACAGGTTCTCCCTCCACCTGCCCCACATTAGGGGGAAAAGGTAGAAGGATCATTCTTTTTCAATCTTTTTATTAGTTTAATAACAATAAACATAGCATAGTAATGATACAAAGTTATTGGGAATACATTGTTATAATTGACATAGTTAAATATAAATCCAGTTGGCACTTAAATGTTAAAACTCCCAATCATACAGGATACAGATGAACAATATAAAACAAAGAAAAATATATTTGAAAAATCACGAAAAAGGAAAAAAAATAAAACTATAACCCCGCACCAAAAAAACTAACCTAAACAGTATTAATCAACTAAACTAAAAAAAAAGACATGGGCTGTTATGTAACGTCATAAAAAAAAAGAAACCATTAGTGTCGACGACTCCGCTCCTCTCAACAAATATTACAAAGAAATAGAATAAGTTTGGAAAAGGTCAAATTACAACA
This sequence comes from Mobula hypostoma, assembly GCF_963921235.1. NCBI lineage: Eukaryota > Metazoa > Chordata > Chondrichthyes > Myliobatiformes > Myliobatidae > Mobula > Mobula hypostoma. The sequence continues at coordinate 17,329,410 of NC_086104.1, read as the reverse complement.
TATGAAAATTAAATGGCCTCCAGGTCTTTTCAAATTTAATAGAGGGATCATAAACAACACTTCTAATTTTTTCCAAATTTAAACACAGCATAGTTTGGGAGAACCAATGAAATGTGGTGGGAGGATTAATCTCTTTCCAATTCAGCAAATTGGATCTTCTAGCCATTAATGTAAGAAATGCAATCATCCGACGAGCTGAAGAAGTTAAATGACTTGATTCTATCATTGGTAACCCAAAAATGGCAGTAATTGGGTGAGGTTGTAAGTCAACATTCAAAACAGTTGAGATCATATCAAAATATCTTTCCAATATTTTTTCAACGAAGGACATGACCAAAACATATGAGTTAAAGACACTATCTCGGAGTGACATCTATCACATATAGGATTTATATAAGAGTAGTAACGAGATAATTTACCTTTAGACATATGAGCCCTGAGCACTACTTTAAACTGTATCAGTGCATGTTTAGCACATATAGAGGATGAATTAACTAACTGAAGAATTTTTCCCATTTTCCAATTGGTACAATGATCTTAAGTTCTCTTTCCCAATCAGTCTTAATTTTATTAGATACATCAGGACATATATTCATAATTGTATTATAAATAATTGCTATAACACCTTTCTGAAAAGGATTTAAATCTAAAATTTTTTCCAAAATATCCATTGAATATAAACTTGGAAAGTTAGAAGAAACAGTATTTAAGAAACTTCTAACCTGTAAATATCTTTTTAAAAAAAGTGAGATCTAGGCAGATTATAGCTATCAGATAATTGTTCAAAGGACATAAAACAATTATCCGAAAATAAATCACAAAATCGTACTATACCTTTGATTTTCCAATCCAAGTATGCTTGATCCATAGTCGAGGGTTGAAAAAAGAAATTAGATATAATAGGACTTGCTAAAATAAATTGATTCAACCCAAAAAATTTTCCAATTTGAAACCATATACGTAAAGAATGCTTAACTATTGGGTTATCCATTTCTTTATACAATTTAGAAAGAGTAAAGGGAAGCGAAGTCCCTGAACTAGAACCCAGTGTAACCCCCTGTAAAGAATCACATTCAAGATTTACCCAATGTGGACTTGAAATACGTCCAAGTCCCATAACCAAAATTTTAAATATTGAATGTTAATTGCCCAATAGTAAAATCTAAGATTCGGGAGAGCTAACCCCCCCCCCCCCTCCAAAGATAGAAGGATCAGAGTCAGGTTTAATATCATTGGCATATGTCAAAAAATATGTCGTTTTGTGGAAGCAATACAATGCAATACATAATAATAGAAAAAAACTGAATTACAGTAAGAATACATATTCAGTAGTTAAATAAGTAGTGCAAAAATAAAAATTAAAAAGCAATGGTGAGGTAGTGTTCATGGGTTCAACGTCCATTCAGAAATCAGATGGCAGAGGGGAGGAAGCTGTTCCTGATTTCGTTGAGTGTGTGCCTTCAGGCTCCTGTACCAAATGAAAAGAGGACATGTCCTGGGTGAGGGGGGTCCTTAATGATGGATGCCACCTTTTTGCAGCGTCGCTCCTTGAAGATGTCCTTGAACAGAATGCTAAGGCAGCAACTGTGGAAGGAGAAACATCGAGACTTTCAAGTGCAAGATCATCAGAACTAGGGAAGGCTCTCGCCCCTTGTCGAGATGACAGCAATGGCCAGGGTGAGTGACCTCCAGCGGGGAAGTGGAGTGAAAGGTTGGATTGGCCTTGGCCATATTGAATAGCAGAAGAGTCTTGAGGGGCTGTGTGGTTTCGTCCTGACATCCCACTGTGTGCATGCAAAAACGGGCTCATTTTGCACTGAAATGAGATGAAAACAAAATGCTGGAAACCTTCAGCAGGTTGGGCAGAATTTGTGGAAATAGATAGGGTTAATGAAAAGGATCTAGTGCTTAAATGGTTGATATTTTGTGTCCAGGATCCTTCATCAAACTCAAAATCAGGATTATTATCACTTACATCTGTCATGAAATTTGCAGTTTGCAATGGCAGTTCAGTGCAATACAAAAAAACTACTGTAAGCTACAATAAATACAATATAAAAATACAATCATCATCATTATTATATGCCACCTTGTATGACTTGGGCGATCACAGTCTTTCATCTGTCTTTCATGTGAGAAGTTCCAATAAATTCTTCAAAACTTTTGCCTGTCCATCCCTTTATGTAACTCACGAACATCATGCACTGTCGACCATGACTTTTTCTTCCAACAATTCTTCTCGTCACAGCAAGATGTTCAAGCTTCTCTTTCCTCAGTACATGTCCCAGAATAACAGCTGTATGAAAAATAATAATAAGTTACAATTTAAAATATTGTGCGAAAAGACTAAACCCAGCGTGGCACAGTCATGTAGTAATTAGCATAACACTTTGCAGTGCCGGTAACCCGGGTTTATTTCCTACCACTGTCTATGAGGAGTATATACACGTTCTCCCCATGACTGCATGGGTTTCTTCCGGGTGCTCCAGTTTCCTCCCACATTCCGAAGACATGCGGGTTAGTAGGTTAATTGGTCATGTGGGTGTGATTGGGTGCCGTGGGCTCGTTGGGCTGGAAGGCCTGTGACAGTACTGAGAGAGCAAAACACTGAGGTAACACACACAATGTGCTGGAGGAGCTCAGCACGTCAGTCAGCATCTATGGAGGGGAGTAAACAGTCGACATTTCAGGCTGAAACCCTTTACCGTGAGTCCTGATGAAGGGTTTCGGCACGAAGCAATGGCGGTTTACTCCTCTCTATAGATGCTGTCTAACCTGTCATGCTTCTCCAGAACATTGTGTATATTACTCTAGACTTCCAGCATCTGCAGTACCTCTTGTGACAGCAGAATATTGAGGGAGTGTTCCCAGGTTCATGTTGAAAAGTTGATGGAGGAGGGGAAGAAGCTGCTCCTAAAACATTGAGTGTGTGTTCTCCACGTCGATGGTAGCGATCAGAAGAGGGCATGTCCTGGGTGGTGAGGATGTCTGCCTTCTGGAGGCACTGCCTTCCAAAGAACTGGGAAAGTGAAAAACAAGTTAGTGTAGGCAGCAGGGAAGGTGGAGAAGGGCGATGGGTGGAACAAAAGGAATTCCTCTGATGGATTGAAGTAAAGTTTAGAGGGATATTGGCCAAGTATGGGGGAATGGGACTAACGCAAGAAGACAACTTGGTCAGCAAAAATGAGTTGGGTTGAAGGGCCTAGCTCCATGTGGTAAACTCTAATGGGGTAGTTAAGTAAAGTGAGGGCTCTTTGTGTAATGTTGTGTAATGAGGGCTCTTTCCTAATGTTGGTCTGACAGTAAAAAGAAATATTCTCTCGAATGCTGAAAGGCCTAGATAGAGTGGACGTGGAGAGATTGTTTCCTCCAGTGGGGTGTCTTGGACCAGAGGGCACGGTCTCAGAATAAAAGGATGCGCCTTTAGAACAGAGATGAGGGGGATGAATTTCTTTAGGCAGAGGGTGGTGAATCTGTGGAATCCATTGCCACAGATGGCCGTGGAGGCCAAGTCATTAGAAGAAAGCTATGTGGAAAGTGAAATGAAAATTAACTGTTCCCCTTTCCACAGATGCTACCTGACCTGCTGAGTGTTTCCGGCATTTTCTGTTTTTATTTCAGATTCCATGTGCATAAAATCACGAGGGGTACAGACCTGGTGAATGCATACAGTCTGTCCTAGGGGAATCAAGAATCAGAGGGTATAGGTTTATATCCGGGTGGTGGAGTTGGGGGGAGTAAGATCTAATAGAAACCTGAAAGGTAACTTTTTTGACCTAGAGCAGGATTTCATAAACTGGGGTCCGCAGATCCCTCGGTTAATGTTATTAAAAGGATTGGATACCCCTCACCTAGACAACGGTCTGTATATGGAAGAGCTGCCAGAGGAAGTAGTTGAGACAGATACATAAACAACATTTAAAACACATCTGGAGAGGTACATGGATAGGGAGGGGCCAAGTGCTGGCAAATGGGACTTGCTTGCTCAGCATAGACCAGTTGGGCTGAAGGGCCTGTTTTCATGCTCTATATATTCCATACATAGCGATCTATATCTGGTGACCCCATAGATCTGATCATCCTGCCGGAATTGATTTCAGAGCCACTGTTTCAGTTTCCATGTTGGATTTCAGAGAAATTACAGTACAGAAGGCAGCTTCCAGCTCTTGGCACGCAGTCTTTGGCTTTCCCATCTGCCAAGACTTTCGGCCTCCATTGCCCTTTCTAATCCGCTAAGACTCTGTTTCCACTGAAGGAGCAAGGGAATTTGACCTCAGGTGAAATGGTCCCTGTGGTGAACTATTCCGCCTGGCCCACTGCGGCCATTGATGCTGGTAGAAAGAAAGAAACCAAAACTGCGAAACTACTGCCATCCTGAAAGTCTGAACAGTCTGCATTTTATTTTCTCAAGAACAAGGGGCTGCAAGAATGCCTAATTGATGCCTTTACAAATTATTATTGGCTCAATTTTTATTCCCCATATGCACTTACACGTATTAGGAACTTACTGTGGTGTGTTGGCATGACAAGCAACAAAAACAAGAACATTCAACAATTTTAAAAAGGAACTGTATAGAAAATAAAGTTGGATGTTAAAGTACAGATATTAGATTATGAGGACACAGTCCTTGTTTATTATCATTTAGAAATGCATACATTAAAAAATGATACAATGTTCCTCCAGAATGATATCACAAAAAGAACAGGACAAACCAATACTAAAACTGACAAAACCACATCATTATAACGTATAGTTACAACAATGCAAAGCAATACCGTAATTTGATAAAGAGCAGACAATGGGCACAGTAAAAAAGAGTCTCAAAGTCCCGATTGACTAATCACCTAATGCAGGCGGCAGAAGGGAGAAACTCTCCCTGCCATGAACCTCCAAGCGCCGACAACTTGCCGATGCATTGGAAGCACCCGACCGCAGCTTACTCTGAGTCCATCTGAAAACTTTGAGCCTCTGACCAGCCCCTCCAATACAGCCTCTCTGAGCACCATCCTCTGCCGAGAGCTTTGATCCCGCCCTGGCCACTGAGCAACAAGCAAAGCCGAGGACTTGGGGCCTTCTCCTCCGGAGATTCCGGACCACACAGTAGCAGCAGCAGCGAAGCAGGCATTTCAGAAGTTCCTCCGTGCTCTCACGTCCGTCTCCATCAAATCAGGATTGTGCACGGCACCCTACTTGACAAATGACAGACATCACCACCGGAGTGGCCGCGGCGAGCTGCGACATGCCGCCATCTTCTCCTCCTGTGGAATATGGAATAAATTGTGCATAAATACATAAATACCAGCATGTATTCACAATGTAAACGGAGATATAACAAGTGGTTTAAAGAGTCTACAGTGCAGTACATTGACGGGGGTAATAGATAGAAGGAGATGGGCGTGGGGCGTTAACTAGAACGGTTGATCGGATTAACTGCCTGGGAGAAGAAATTTTTAAGGATGTGTGCTTTTTTACTTTGCCCTATGATGCTTACCAGAGGGGATAAGGCTGTTTGCTGGGTGTGTCGTGTACACAATAATTTTTCCTGGGCGCATACAAGTGATACTAGACTGCAGCCAATGATCTTTCCTGCTGACCTGACTGTTTTCTGTAGGTTTCGTCAAAGTAACATTTTTATCAACATACACGTTGTACATTTCAACATATACTAGCCGGGAGATTCATTTTCTTGCAGGCATTCACAGTAAATATAAAGAAACACAACAGAATCAATGAAAAACTGCACACAAAAAAGACAACCAATGCGCAAAAGACAATATATTGTGCAAATACCAAAAGGAAAAAACAAAATATTAATAATAAATAAAAAGGCAATAAATATTGAAAGCCCAAGTTGTAGAGTTGCAATGTGAGTCTATAGGTTGTGGAATCAGTTCATTGTTGGGGTGAGTGAAGTTATCCAATCCGGTTCATTGATGGTCGAGGGATGAATATTATGTATGTTGTATATCTTATATTGTGCATGAGTGTGTATATTTTAGTTTTCATATATGACAAGGTTTGATGGAACAGATGTAGAGCAAATATGTCAACTTTTTATGGAGGATCCACAAGTAGAGTCAGGAAAAAACAAGTAACCGCGAAAAAGTCCAATAGGGAAATCAGAGCAATGTTTTCACATGGAGAGTGGTTAGTATTTGAAACCTGTGCAGGGCTTAAACATAAACAAAGTCCAATTGATCATTATAGTCTGTTGGGATAGAAATTTGCCTTCATTAAATGTACAATACATGAGCTCTTAAATATTCCCTGTGCTGTCTAACCTTTGCTGCCGTAGTTAAGTTTCGCTGAATTCCATCCTACCTACCCAGGTCCCCAGACATTTATTGTTGTATTACACCTTTAGCATGTTTGACAAAGGACAATTTTCTAATATGCCCTTGTGCATAAGGGCCTTCTTTAGCTGAATCTAATTAAAAATTAGACAAGGATCACGCGGACAGTGAACAGATGCTGCTGTAACGCTGCAGTTGAGGGGTTTTTTACAGTAGTAAAGCAGGGATCCAAAAAATGAGTGCCTAGGGAAATTGGTTCTTACATAATGGGCTATTAGGCATTTACCTGCTGTATCAGAAAGCACTGTAAAATTGAATTGTTTCCAAATATTTGCTTTCTTGCTGTTCAGGTAATGATGTGTGAAGATCCATACCTCTCCTGTGACTACATCAATGATGTTGGTAAGAAAAAGATGTGACAGTCCTGTTGGGCCTTACTAATCGCCTGCAATTAGGTGCCAGTTTGCTTCTATACAAATGTATGCTGCAAGAAAATAACTTGCTCTGATTATCATCGGCTTCTTCTCTTCATTCTGCAAGTTCACTCCCTCCTAATTCTCCTCCCCATTGCCACAGCGACATGTCTGTCTTCAGCCTCCTTGATTGCCAGAGTGAGGCTAAGAATAAAATAGAGGGACAGCACCTCATAGTTAACAACTGAACTACGTGAAAATCAAATTCCCCAGTTTCAGGTAAACTGCTCCTCCGCTGTCCCTTTTCCCCTTTGCTTCTGATCTACCCAGTTCTTCCTACGCTCACCTCTGACACCCAGTTTCTTTCCCCTGTACCACCCACTCCATCTGCCCATCAACCACATTGTCCTACCACAGGTTCCCTCCCACTGTCACCATCTTTCCTCCCTCCCCACCTCCCTTACTTCATTCCATGCTCCACCCATCTCTCCCATCAGATTCCATCATCTTCAGCCCTTTAACAAACAAGAGCAAATCTGCAGATGCTAGAAATCCAAGCAACACACACACACACACACAAAATGCTGGAGGAACTCAGTGGGGCAGGCAGCGGCTGTGGAAAAGAGCTCAGTCGATGTTTCAGGTCGAGACCCTTTGGCCCTTTGGTGCCTCCACCTAGTATAGAAATGCTAGCCGGCACTAGCTGTGTCAATGAGCAACCCGTTCGGAATTCAACTTTGGCCTGAATGAATATGCCATAGTTGTCACTGACTTCACCAAGACTTGTGTGGATGAGTTTGTGCCTTCGAGAACATCCTGGACTTACCTAAACTGAAAGCTGTGGATGAACCATGAGATTTTGCAGTCTGCTGAGAGCTAGGTCAGTGGCGTTCAAGGCTAGCGATCCAAAACTCTGCAAAAGGTATGACCTATGGAAGGCTATCTTAAGTGCCAGAAAGCAATTCTGAGTGAAGTTTTATGATTATGATTATGAGGACACGCAGTCCCCTTTTATTGTCATTTAGTAATGCATGTATTAAGAAATCATAAAAATGTTTTTCCAGAATGATATCACGAAAACACATGACAAACCGACTTAAAAACTAACAAAAACCACATAATTATAACATATAGTTACAACAGTGCAAAGCAATATCGTAATTTGATAAGGACAGACCATGGCACAGTAAAAGTCTCAGAGTCTCTCAAAAGTCCCATCATCTCACACAGATGGTGAACCTTCAGCGCTGCCAACTTGCCGATGCAGCATCCCAGAAACATCCGACCACAGTCCAACTCCGAGTCCGTCCAAAAAACTCCGAGCCTCCGACCACCTATTCGATACCGAGCACTGAGCACCATCTCTGCCGAGTGTTTCGACCCCGGCCCCGGCAACAGGCGACAGGCAAAGCCGAGGATTTGGGGCCTTCGTCTCTGGAGTTGCTCGATCACACAGTAGCAGCTGCAACGAAGCGGGCATTTCAGAAGTTACTCCAGGTGTTCCTCTGCACTTCTCATGGCTGTCCCCATCAAATCCAGATTGTGCACAGCAACCCTAGTTACACATACAGATGGATATGTTAGAGATGGAATTGAATGCATGCCAGGTCTAGCAGAGTTTACAGGTCATTACTTCCTACAAGGTGAAGCCGAATATCGTAAAGCTCTGTGATGCTTCACTCCCAGATCAGCTCACTGCCTTTTATGCACACTTTGAAAGCGAGAATAAATCCATAGCAGTGCAAGTTCCTGCAGCATCTGGTAACCCTGTGATATCTGTCTCAGAGGCCAATGTCAGAACATTTACCTGGAGGATAACCCGCACAAGGTGTCAGGACCTGATTGTGTAACTGGTAGAACACTCAAAAACCTGTGCCAACCAACTGGCACAACTGGCAGGAGTTTCTCACTGCTGCATTCAGAGCTTCACACCTGCTTCAAAAGGGTTTTTCTTGCACTGTGCTGTTGCTGCGAAATAACAGATTTCATGGCATACACCCAGTGGCCACTTTATCAGGTACACTTGTACACCCTGCTTGACAATGCAAATATCCTGTCATTCATGTGGCAGCAATTCAATGTATAAAAGCATGCAGACCCGGTCAAGAGGTTCAGTCTTGTTCAGACCAAACACCAGAATGGTGAAGAAATGTGATCTAAGTGGCTTTAACCATGGAACGATTGTTCGTGCCAGACTGTTGGTTTGAGTACCTCAGAAACTGCTGATTTCCTGGGATTTTCACGCACAGTCGTCTCTGGAGTTTATAGATAATGGTGCAAAAAAACAAAGAACATCCAGTGAGTGGCGGTTCTGTGGGCAAAAATGCCTTGTTAATGAGAGTGGTCAGCGGAGAATGGCCAGACTTGTTCAAACTGACACGAAGGCAGCAGCAACCACATGAGACAACAGCGGTGGCAAGAGGCATCTCTGAATGCACAACACACTAAACCTTGAAGTTAATATGCTTCAGCAATGGAAGACCACACCAAATTCCACTCCTCTGTCTAATAAAGTGGCCATTGAGTGTATATCAATGATAATTATCCTGATTATAATTCTGAGTTGCACACTGTTTATAAATTCTGAGCATCTCCCTCTTACTTAGCTTGCTGTTGGAGCTATGCCTTAAGTCTAAGGAATGATCTGACATTCACCACGGAAGACTTCATGTGGCTTTAATACATAAATTCTTAAGGACCAGAAGACAGACTTAACATTTTGGGCAAAAGATGTAAGATGGTTGAGAGCAGAAATTTCTCGACAAAGAGAGTCATTATAAATCAGGATTTCCTGCCTCTGGGGTAATGGAAACTGAATCAATCAGGGCTGTCAAAAGGAAATTGGAAAGCTGTTTGAGAAAAACATGGTCTGTCATCAGGGTAAGGACTGGGAAACGGGACTGAGCGGATCGCTCTACTGTGCCAATGTAGATTTGGCTGACCAAATGAGCTTCTCTATTCCTGTAACAATTCTATTATTCTAAAGTAAGAAAACTGATGAAGGGCTTTCTGTTAAATGCAATCTCTGCAACTAAGTGATATTCAAATGGGTTCTTTAATACAGCTTCTTCAAGGCATGCCTAGAACATTCTTGTAGATTATATAAAGAATTACGATGCATTATGTCATTGTTTACCTGTTTTAGAGTCATACAGCACTGAAACAAGCCCTTCAGCCCAACTTGACCACATGAACTGAGATATTTACACCCAATGGTCACTTGATTCGATACACCTGTGCACCTGCTTGTTAATGCAAATATGTACTCAGCCAATCAGTTGGTAACCACTCAATCTATAAAAAACATGCAGATAGTGTCAAGAGGTTCAGTTGTTCTTTAGACCAAACATCTGAATGGGGAAAAAATGTGATCTAAGTGACTTTGACCATGGAATGATTGTTGGTGCCAGAAGGGGTGGTTTGAGAACCTCAGAAACTGATCTCCTGAGATTTTCACACACAGCAGTCTCTAAAATTTACAGAGGATGGTGCAAAAAGCAAAAAAAAAAAATTCAGTGAATGGCAATTCTGTGGGCAAGAATGCCTTGTTAATGAGAATGGTCAGAGGAGAATGGCCAGACTGGCTCGAGCTGACAGGAAGGCAACAGTAACTCAAATAACCACGTGTTACAATAGTGGTCTGCAGAACAGCATCTCTGAACACACATGTTAAGCAATGAAGTGGATGGGCTACAGCCACAGACACAAACATACATACCTAATAAAGTGGCCATTTTCCTGCATTTGTCCTACCCATGTACCCATTCAAATGCTTAAATTCTGTGATAGTAACTGCCTTGACTACCACCTCTGACAGCTTGTTCCACATACTAGCCACCCTTTGCTCTCTGTGTGAAAAACTTAAACCTGTGCCCTCGAACGTATGGTGCCTATAAAAAGTATTCACCCCCCTTCCCCCACTTGGAACTTTTCATGTTCTATTGTTTTACAACATTGAATCACAGTGGATTTAATTTGGCTTTTTTGACACTGGTCAACAGAAAAAAGACTTTTGAGTGAAAGTGAAACCATATCTCTACAAAGTAATCTAAATTAATTACGAATATAAAACACAAAATAAATGGAGATCGCCTGTGGGCAGTCAAGGTGCTTCAACTGATTGTAGTAAAACCACACCTGTATCAACTGAACACTCACAATGCGCTGGAGGAACTCAGCAGGTCAGTCAGCATCAGTTGAAAAGATTAGTCGACATTTCGGGCCGAAACCCTTCGTCAGGACTGAAGGAAGAACTTTGGGGAGGGATTGAAGAATGCTGGTAGTTGAAAAAAACAGTAATTTGAAAGACAACGGGGTGGGGGAGGGGAAGCAGGGAGGTGATTGGCAGGAGAACAATGCGCAGTAGAAGGAGGCGGAACTATGAGGGAGGTGATGTGAAATAGGGATAGAGGAAGGGAGGGGGAGGTAATTACTGGAAGTTGGAGAATTCTATGTTCATACCAAGAGGCTGGAGACTACCTAGACGGTATATGAGGTATTGCTCCTCCAACCTGAGTTTAGCCTCATCATGGCAGTAGAGGAGGCCATGTATGGACTTATCTGAATGGGAATGGGAAGCAGAGTTGAAGTGGGTGGCTACTGGGAGATCCTGTCTGTTGTGGCAGACAGAGTGGAGGTGCTGGACGAAGCGGTCCCCCAATCTGCGTCGGGTTTCACTGATGTAGAGGAGGCCGCACCGGGAGCACCGGATGCAATAGATGACCCCAACAGACTCACAAGTGAAGTGTTTCCTCACCTGGAAGGACTGTTTGGGGTCCTGAATGGTGGCAAGAGGGGAGGTGTAGGGACAGGTGTAGCACTTGCACTTACAGGGTAAGTACCAGGTGGGAGATCCGTGGGAAGGGACGTGTGGACCAGGGAGTCATGGAGGGACCGATCCCTGCGGAAAGCGGAGAGGGGTGGAGAGGGAAAGATGTGCTTAGTGGTGGGGTCCTGTTGAAGGTGGCGGAAGTTGCGGAGGATAATGTGCTGGATCCGGAGGCTGGTGGGGTGGTAGGTGAGGACAAGGGGAACTCTGTCCCTGTTGTGATGGCGGGAAGATGGGGTGAGGGCCGAAGTGTGGGAAATGGAGGAGATGCGGGTGAGGGCATCATTGATGATGGCAGAAGGGAAACCACAATCCTTAAAGAAAGAGGACGTTTGAGATGTCCTGGAATGGAAAGCTTCATCCTGGGAGCAGATGCAGCGGAGACGGAGGAACTGGGAATAGGGAATGGCATTTTTTCATGTGGCGGGGTGGGAAGAGGTATAATTGAGGTAGTTACGAGAGTCAGTGGGCTTGTAGAAGATGTCAGTGGACAGTCTGTCTCCAGAGATGGAGACCGAGACATCGAGAAAGGGGAGAGAAGTGTTAGGGATAGACCAAGTGAATTTGAGGGCTAGATGGAAGTTTGAAGTAAAGTCGATGAAATTGACGAGCTCAGCATGGGTGCAGGAAGCAGCACCAATGTAGTCATCAATGTATCGAAGGAAAAGTTGGGGAGCAGTACCAGAATAGGTTTGGAGCAGAGACTGTTCCACATAACCAACGAAGAGGCAGGCGTAGCTGGGTCCCATGTGAGTCCCCATAGCTACACCCTTAGTCTGAAGAAAGTGGGAAGAGCCAAAAGAGAAGTTATTAAGTGTGAGAACCAGTTCCGCAAACCGGAGGAGGGTAGTGGTGGTGGGGAACTGGTGAGGTCTATTATCCAGGAAGTAGCGGAGGGCTTTGAGGCCTTCTTGATGGGGAATGGAGGTGTATAAGGATTGGACATCCATAGTAAAAATGAAGCAGTTTGGACCGGGGAACTGGAAGTTATTGAAGAGGTGGAGGGCATGGGACATATACCGGATGTAAGTGGGGAGGGACTGAACTATGGGTGAGAAAATGGAGTCCAGGTAGGCAGATACAAGTTCGGTTGGACAGGAGCAGGCACCTCCTTCAGTCCTGACGAAGGGTTTCGGCCCGAAACGTCGACTAATCTTTTCAACTGATGCTGACTGACCTGCTGAGTTCCTCCAGTGCATTGTGAGTGTTCCTTTGACAACAGCATCTGCAGATTATTTCCTGTATCAACTGGACAGGTCAAAGAACACTGAGGCTGTCTACAAGAAGGGTCAGAGCCGTCTCTGTTTCCTGAGGAGACTGAGGTCCTTTACCATCTGCCGGACGATGCTGAGGATGTTCTACGAGTCTGTGGTAGCCAGTGCTATCATGTTTGCTGTTGTGTGCTGGGGCACCAGGCTGAGGGTAGCAGACACCAACAGAGTCAACAAACTCATTCGTAAGGCCAGTGATGTTGTGGGGATGGAACTGGACTCTCTGACGGTGGTGTCTGAAAAGAGGATGCTGTCTAAGTTGCATGCCATCTTGGTCAATGTCTCCCATCCACTACATAATGTATTGGTTGGGCACAGGAGTACATTCAGCCAGAGACTCATTCCTCCAAGATGCAACACAGAGCGTCATAGGAAGTCATTCCTGCCTGTGGCCATCAAACTTTACAACTCCTCCCTTGGAGAGTCAGACACCCTGAGCCAGTAGGCTGGTCCTGGACTTATTTCCTGGCATAATTTACATATTACTATTTAACTATTTATGGTTGTATTACTATTTATTATTTATGGTGCAACTGTAACGAAAACCAATTTCCCCCGGGATCAATAAAGTATGACTATGACTATCAGGAAGGTCCAACTGCATTTGCTTTCTTTCAACCTTATATGTTTCACATTGCAAAAGAAAGCGTTCAACTGTTTCATTATGATGACAAAACCTATCTCCAAGCAACTCGGTGAAAAGGTTATTGAAAAGCACATGTCAGGAGATGGATACAAGAAAACTTCCAAGCCACTGAATATCCCTTGCAGTACAGTTAGGTCAATTATCAAGAAATGGAAAGGATATGGCACAGCTGTAAATCCGCCTCGAGCAGGCCATCCTCAAAAACTGAGTGATCATGCAAGGGGACTCATGAGGGAGGCCACCAAGAGACCTATGACAACTCTGGAGGAGTTACAAGCTTCAGTGGCTGAGATGGGGAGAACTGCACATACAACTGTGGCCTGGCTGCTTCATCAGTCAGAGCTTTATGGGAGATTGGCGAAGAGAAAGCCACTGTTGAAATCTCAGCGAAAGTTTGCCAGAAGCCATGTGAGAGACACTGAAGGCAGCTGGAAGAAGGTTCTATGGTCTGATGAAACCAAAATTGAGCGTTTTGGCCAGGAGACTAAACGCTATGTTTAGCATAAGCCAAACACCACACATTATCAAAAACACACCATTCCCACCATGAAGCAAGGTGGAGGCTGCATCTTGCTGTGCAGATGCTTCATGTGACACTGGCTGAGGGGTTAAGCAGGTGCAACATCTTGCCCAAGGGTGACCTGCAGACTAGTGGAGGGAAAGAGCTCCACAAACATTCACGTCAAGAGCAGACCTAGTTGTCAGACGACAAACATTCTCATCCAAGTCATCTATAACTTTGACAAGCAGCACAGGTGGTCATTTCACCGATTGAATCTATGCTGGCTTTCCAAGCATTCCAATTCCCATTTATTTTGTTGTAACACATTCCCTTTCTTGTGTATGTGGATTCCACCTTGAATCTTCTATCATCTACCTATATTTGGGGTAATTTGAAGACATATTTTGGTGAGATACTGCTATAGGTGTCACATGAAGTTTCTCAGAATGGTTTAGTAACAATAGCCATCTATTCCTGCTCTATTATAAACTCTATTTAGAGAAAGACCAAGCCAACAAAAGCATTAAGCCAAGTGCCAACCCCAATCAGTGCAATGATTTCTGTTGATGGCTAAACAGAAGAAAAGTTGAGCAAACTCAAAGACACAGCACATTGGTCAAATCCAATGTGACTTAACAACACCCATCATTGTGGCACCCAAAGCAGACAAAACTATTCAATATTACATCCTTCCTGATGATGGGTTTTGGCCTGAACGTCGACTGTTTTCCATCTTTGCCATAGATGCTGCCTGGCTGCTGAGTTCCTCCAGCATTTTGTGTGTGTTGCTTCAATATTACAGGAGTTTCCTTAGCCTCAATTGAGCATGTCTACATCTGCCTGGTGCATCAGTGGAGGCCTTAAGCCTTTAACAAGTTGGCCTATGCATAAACACAATTAAATATAGATAAGTAATTGTTATATAGGAGGAATGCTTAACTATTAATACTCATGGTATAAGGCTTCGTTCATGTTCTGAGTTGTCTTATAGTGCGAAGTCATTACTGAAAATATTTTAGACCAAGTTGGACAAGGCGTTGAAGGGAATTCAACACTATCTATGCAGTTAAAGTGGTGTTTGACTGCAATAGCACAGAACAGGCTGAACATAGAACGTTACAGAACAGCCCTTCAAACCATGACATCGTGCTGACATTTTAACTGCTTACAGGTAAATCTCATGATTTCTTTCCACATAACCCTCCATTTTTCTATCGTCCATGTGCCTATTGTTACGTAACCAGCAACAATGAATATTAATCGAGACAGGTTTTATAAAAACCACCAAACATTTATTAAACACGTATAAGAAAAATAAGATAAGAAAAAAAAGAAAGGAAAACTTTAACCGGAGGTTAAACATGTACGCAGCCGTTCATCAACTCCACTCGGCTCTGGTTCTTAAAGCGTTAAATGCGGAAATAGTTCTTAAAGCGATACAGTCAGATATAGTTCTTAAAGTGATAACTTCAAAAGTCCAACAGTTTTACACATTCAATTGGGAGAGACTTCTCTGGAGAACGATTTCTTCACCGACGCACCTTTACTGCTGGTTCCGTCCACAGGATTCCCAATGCCGAAAATAAACAGTTTAAATCGACTGACCTTAAATTCCTTTTAGAGAGAGAGAGCCTTTTTGCATGAACTCATTGCCCTTTCTGGTAACAGTTATCTCGATGCAGGTACTTCCCCAACGAAGAGTCAATAAGGTCGATCCTTTATTAAACTGCCAAACGATGCCGACTTCTCTCGATCCTTCACTTCGATGAATTCTTCACTCTCCCTTCAAAACTGTCAGAATTGAGTAAATTGGCACTTCCAGCCACAAATTCCCAGTCCAAGTAATATGGAATCTTTCAACAGAACATACAACCGTTTTAAAAGTGAAACTGCGCCACAAAAACAAACGCAGCAGAAACGGAGACACAGCACGTTCTACCTGGAAATCTACAAACTCAAAAACTCTACTGCATCACCTGAGTCGACCCCTATATAGTCACTGGGCCCATGTCATCACGTGACCTCACAACGGCGGGAAAATCACATCAGGTGACCTCCAAAAGACCATTACATCATTCTCACAAAAAAAACAGATCTCCTTGTGCATGTAACACTATCTAAGAGTTTCTTAAATGCCTCTAATATATCTGCCACCACTCCTATCAGCACATACCACACACCCACCACTCTCTGTATAAAAGATTTACCTTTGACATCCCTTCATCTTCCTTTCTTTCTTTTGCCCGTTATGCCACTGGCATTTACGGCAGCAATGAAGGCCCTCCACCTCTGGCCGTGTTCAAGGATTCCTTCATCATGTCAGTAGCTTCCTCTCAGTTATCACTACTGTCAGTCATGCAAGTCCCAGGTGGAGAGTCAGGAATGTGTCTCACTCAGATGTAGAAGGATTCTTCATTGCCGTTTCTGTAACAGTTTTGTTTGACCAGTCAGGGTTGTTAGCCCAGAGCTGAAATCCCAAACCTAGAGGACTGGTGGACCACTCTTAGTTTGGCCTCTGCCCTTTGACCTAACTGGCATTGGTGACCCTACCAAACATCAAAGCATAACCTCCAAACCACAACAAGGTTGTGGTCCCCTATACTTTTCCACCAATCACCTAAATATTATGCCCTCTCATATTAGTCATTTCTGCCATGGGAAAAGCCCCTGGCTGTCCATTCAGTCTATGCCTCTTACCAAGCCCTAGCTTGCTCAACCTATCCTCATAAGACATGCTCTCCATTCCAAGCAGCATCCTGATAAATCTCCTCTGCACTCTCCAAGTCTTCCACATCCTTCCTATAATGAGGCGACCAGAACTGACCGCAATATTCAAAGTGTGTTCCAACCAGAGTTTTATGGAGCTGCAACACAGCAGGATACTTGGGCACATACTCTACCTTGAAGAACATAAGCACCAGAGGGGTAAATTAAACCTCTTTCAGACATGAGAGTGGCACAATAATTTGTAATAAGTCAAGGAAAAATTGGACCACCATTCTCAATATTGCCATCAAACTGAGAACTTACTAAAGTTTGATCTTTCATAGACATTGCTTAGTATTGTACTAGGTTTCTGCCAGACTTCACACTGAGTATTAACATGTCAATATCCCCATGTGAAGAATTTATTTGTAAAACAGAAAGGTTAGTATTGAATCTGGGTCATCTGAGCTCTGTGGCACCACTTCTATCTGCAGCCTGTTTTGGAGTTGTTAATAAGATATATATCAAGGATAAATGCTACTCTTCAAAATAATGCACAGTAACTTTTGCATTTACTGGACGTGGTACATAGTTTTAACGAGTGTTTTGTTTTCTTATTTTTCAAATGTTGGGAAAAGAGGAATTAATTTTCTGTTCAACGATACATAAAAAATCCAGAAACAACAAAAGAGAATATTGTGAAGAGAACATCCTTGTAATTCAGCCAACAAGCAGTAAATCAAAAGCACATGGGTTGGAATTGGTGGTAATGAGGGGAGACAAACACAAGTCTACACTCAGTGACCACTTTATTAGGTACACCTGCTTGTAAGTGCAAATATCTAATCAGCCAATCACGTGACTGCGATATAATACATAAAAGCATGCAGACATGGTCAAGAGGTCCAGTTGTTGTTCGGACCAAACATCAGCATGGGGAAGAAATGTGATCTGGTTGACTTTGATCCTGGAATGATTGTTGGGGCCAGGCTGGTTTGGTTATCTCACAACCTGCTGATCTCCTAGGCTTTTCATGCACAATAGGCTCCAGAGTTTACAGAGAATGGTGCAAAAAAAGAAACAGAAAAGCATCCATTGGGCATCAGTTCTATAGTCGAAAACGCCTTGTTAATGAGAGAGGTCAAAGGAGAATGGCCAGATTGGTTCAAGCTGACTGGAGGGCAACAGTAACTCAAAAGAAAAGTGTGTTACAAAAATGGTTTGCAGAAGAACATCTCTGAATGCACAACACATCATACCTTGTGCCTAATAAAGTGGCCACCGAGTGTACAGTGCATGTTTCAGAATCAAAGTGTTCTATTGGAAGCACCTAGTGTAGATGAGTGGTGAAGGACTTTCATCATTGTGATTTTGTTTCAGGAATTGAAACTTGAAATTTGATCTTAACTTGAATATGTCATTACTACTCTGAAATAATAGAATTCAGCAAATCCTGTACACTTGTCAGAAGTACAGAACTGAAGCTTCATTATCAGAGCATGCAGACAGCTGAAAATAATTTACAAGCCTAACACAATCACAAGATTCCAAGCCAACTTGTTCCTCTTCACTCGGTGAGGTGATATCATGGCATGGTACATTTCCCTCCGTACATTCAGCATGTAGTTGTTTGTCTAATTTTTGCTTCTCGAGTCAAAACTTGAACTGCTTGGCAGTTACACGGCATCTGATCTTCTGCATGCACCGTAGCAATTCATGGGATCACAGAAAATTTGGTAATTGCCTTATTATTGTCTCGTGTGCTGAGATACAATGAAAAGTTGTATTTTTGCTGCTGTCAGAATCAGACTCGGATTTGATATCACCAGCGTATGTCATGACATTTGTTGACTTTGCAACGGTAGTACATAATAATACATAATAACAGAGGAGAAAAACTGAATTACAGTAGATATATATGTATGTACCACCTTCCTGATGGTAGCAATGAGAACTAGGCATAATCTGGGTGATGGGAGTCCTTAATGATGGACACGCATTTTTGAGACGTCGCTCCTTGAAGGTGTCCTGGATACTATGGAGGTTAATGCTCATGATGGAACTGACTAAGTTTACAACTCTCTGCAGCTTGCTTCGACCCTGTGCAGTAGACCCCCTTCCCCCATCCCCCATCCCCGCCCCCCCCAATGCCAGGCGGTGATGCTGTCCAAACAGATCATTCCATAAATAAGTACATCGAGGTAGTGCCAAAAGGAAAGCAGGTACAGAATATAGTGTTACCGCTACAGAGAACTTGAGGTGCAGGCAGATACATAGAATGCAAGGGCCATGACATGGTGGAATGAGAGATCGAGAATTCATCATTATCGTACGCTATCTCCGTTCAAGAGTATAACATTGGGATAGAAGTTATCATTGGTCCTGGTGGTACGAGTTTTCAAGCTTTTGGATCTTCTGCCCGATGGAGATGGGAGAAGTTGGAATGACTGGGGTGAGAGGGATCTTTTATTACGCTGGTAAGTAGATTTATTATTGTCACATGTTGGGTGGCGGAGTGGAGATATGTCTCTACCAAAGGAGAAGTAAGATGCTCCTTCCCTACACTGGCCTGCAAGTCACCCTTGGGCAAGGTGTAGCAGCTGCTTAGGTCCCTGGATCAGGGTCATGGGAAGCCACGAGAGCAGGTGGTGGATGGTCGTATGAGCAGCTGGTGCATACCACAAGTCCTGGTTATGCAACCACTGACGCCAGGCAGACAATCTCTGAAGCGTATTGATAATGGCAGGGGCCATCCATCTTGTAATGACACTGCTCAAAAGAAGGCTACGGCAAGCCACTTCTGTAGAAAAAATTTGCCAGGAACAATCATGGTCATGGAAAGAACAATTGTTGCATATATGGAGGTACAGTGAAAGACATGTCATTTCTAACGTTCATACAGATCAATTGATTACAATGGTACAACAGTGAGGTAGAATAAGATAAAACAATAACGTCTTCATGCCACCTTGTCATATGTGCGTACCTCACTTAAAGTAAAAACAAAACTAAGAGTACAAGCATGTTTTTTGTTTAATTAGTTTTATGTTTTGGAGTCACCACTCCTCATGGCAACAAGATTTGAATAATAAATCTGCCCTTGACACTGCCAGCAGCGTTTGAGAAAGATGTAGCATGGTAGCGTAATGGTCAGCACAACGCTTTACAGTACCAGCGATCCAGGTTCAATTCCCGCCACTGTCTGTTGTACGTTCTCCCTGCCACCATGTGTGTTTCCTCTGGGTGCTCTGGTTTACTCACACAGTCCCAAAGACATAACAGTTGGGAGGTTAATTGGTCATTGTAAGTGCAGACTTCGAGCAGTAGGGCTCATCAACCCTCGATTTTAACCGCAGCCTAATCACAGGACAATTTACAATGACCAATTAACCTACTAACTGCTATGTCTTTGGAATGTGGGAGGAAACCGGAGCACCTGGGGGAAATCCACACATTCCACGGGGACTCCTTACAGATGGGCTTCGGAATTGAACTCCAAATTCCAATGCCAGATGTGTAATAGCATCTCACTAACCTCTACGCATAGTATACCTTCTGCATATCCACAGGAAACAAAAGACCAGAACGGGATCGGATGCAAAGCCACCATCAGCTTCTGTTTTATTGGTGGGGGTGGGGGGTGGTGGTGGCAGTTGATGAAGTAATTAACTAAATATTTTCTCATCCTAGTTTTAAGTATCAAATGAAGAAGTTCTCAGAAGAGCCCAAGCAGTTCGATCACTCATACCAACAATAAGAGAAAGACAACTCAGATTCCTAGGGCACATCATGCGGAAAGATGAACTAGAAAAACTCATACTCTCTGGAAAGATTGAGGGGAGCAATCCTAGAGGAAGACATCGGCTTATGTACATCAAAAGCCTAGCCAGGTGGCTACACATCAAGGAAATGGAAGTCATCCAAAAAACAATGGATAGATCTATATGGAAAACCAGGGTCACCAAAGTCCGCATCGGATATGGGACCTAGACAGACAGACAGAGTTTTAAGTAAACACACACAAAAGCATATTTAAAAACAATGGTGGAGATGAGAAATTTCTTCTCTCAAAAGGTTGTGAATCTCTGGCATTCTGTACCCCAGAGAGCTACGGAGGCCGAGTCATTGACGATATTCTAAACTACAGGGAGTGTCAAATACGAATGAGGAGAACGCAGGAAAGTTGTATTGACAACAGGTACGTATGATCTTAATGAACAAACATGAGAAAATCTGCAGAGGCTGGAAATCCAAAGCAACACACACAAAATGCCGGAGGAACTCAGGCAGCATCTGTGGAAACATGTAAACAATCAATGTTTCAGGCTGAGAACCTCCTTCAGGACTGAGAGGGAAGGAGGGAGATGCCTGAATTAAATGGTGGGTGAGGGGAAAGAGGCCAGCTGGGAGATGATAGGTGAAGCCAGATGGGTGGGAAAGGTCAAGGGCTGCAGAAGAAAATATGAGAGGAGAGTGGACCATAGGAGAAAGGGAAGGAGGAGGGGACCCAGGGGGAAGTAATAGGCAAGTGAGAAGAGGTAAAAGGTCAGAGTAGGGAATAGATTGGGGGGGGGAGAGAATTACCTCCATTACCCCATTACCACCATTCTCATTACCATCATTACCAACATTCCCAATACCACCATTACTCCTATTTACACCATTTCCATTACCGTCATTCCCATCATTCCTATTACCATCATTCCCACCATTCCCATTACCCCTATTCCCACCATTCTCATTACCGTCATTCCCACCATTCCCATTACCGCCATTACCATTTGACTACATATTGGTGTGTGTATGGGGTGTATGGGATGTCAGGGAGGGGTAACACCTCTGATGGGGGAACACGTCATGTCCTTTTCAAGGCGGTTAGTCCACTTTTGGTTCCCACCTGGCACTCAGCTCTCACCTGTGGCTCCCTGTAGCTGTTTACATGCAACAGTGGCCACACCCCGGGCAACAAGCCGGCTAAACCAGGTGAGGGTAGCCGATGGGTCTCAAACCCTTGGTGAGATAGGGAGTTGTCTATCCCAGCATGTGAAGACAGACTCTGGCGGATTGAGTGGTCGAGACCAATGGAAGGTCCAACGGTCAAGAAAGCGGTCTCTGCAAGCGTCGTGGAACGTGTAGAGCAGGACAAGACACAGACGTCGACCTGGTCATCCACTGCGCCTAGTACCATCTCCAGCCATGTCGACTCTGTCTTGCCACTGGACCCAGATGGGAATTGGGAAGAGAGAGTGAGGCTGACGCTGCGCAACTCTCCCTCACTTAAATCCAAATCACGCGCTAGTCTCGACACCATCATCATGGTGTCGAGGTCCTCATCGATGTTGACGATGGATGAGCACATATTGGTCAACATATAAGTATTGCAGTTAGCAGAGGTGTTCCTAACTTTTTTCCTGCCATGATCCCCTACCATTAACAGAAGGGTCCATGGACCACAGGTTGGGAACCCCAAGCTATTACAGCACTCACAACCCAAGTTCAACTCCCGCACTGTCTTTAAGAAGTTTGTATGCTCTCCCCATGACCGTGAAGGTCTCCTCTAAGTGATCCGTTTTTTCCCCACATTCCAAAGACATACAGGTTAGTAGGTTAACTGGTCACGTGTGTGTCATAGGGCAGTGTGCACTCATTGGGCCAGAACTGTTACTGTGCTGTTCCTCTAAATAAAATAAAATTATAGTGATAGTTTTGGACTTTTCAAATGCTAATGATGATGATGATCACCAGCTGCTCATACGACCATCCACCACCTGCTCCCATGGCTTCCCATGACCCTGATCGGAGATTAACGAGGTGCTCCACCTTGCTCCAGGGTGACATGTAGGCTAGCAGAGGGAAGGAACGCCTTACACCTCCTTTGGTAGAGACATATCTCCACTCTGCCACCCAATGGAATAATTTTCAATATTTAGCATGGGGTAAAGATCTCATGGTATTGGAAATTGCAGTCAAGTTGAATGGTGTTGGGGCAAGGACTAAGCAGCCTGTAGAATGTCAAATTACTAGCAGCATGAGGTCCCAGTGATCTTCATTGTTGTCCTTGAACCTGGTGCCAAGATGGATGGACATCTGGCAACAGAAGCCTTTCAGACAGAGCCTGAATCACCAAGTTTCGGGGTGGTTGGGGGCATGGAGTGGGAGCACAGGTCTGCTGAACCCGTGGACGGGAGCCAGACCACAGGGCAGGAGACTTTCAGTGTGTGGTGCTGCTCAGTGAAGCAGATTACCATCGGAAACTGTGCGCAAGCACAGCAGGATAGACATAGGCCAGGCAGTCTCAAGCTCTGCCTGCTGGAGAATATCCTCCAAATTCATTTTAAAACAATGCTCACATTAGACCACAAGACGTCGGAGCAGAACGAAGCGTCTTGGTCCACTGAGTATGCTCCACAGTTCGATCTTGGCTGCTTTATTCTCCCTCTCAACCCCACTCTCTTGCCTTCTCCTCGTAACCTTTGACACCCTCACTAATCAAGAAGCTATCAACCTCCACTTTAAATATACCCACTGACTTGGCCTCCACAGCCATCTTTGGCATTGAATTCCACAAAATTCACTAACCTCTGGCTAGAAAAAATCCACCTCATCCCTTTTCTAAAGGGGCATCCTTGTATTCTGAGGCTGTGCCCTCCGGCCACAGACTCTCTCACTACTGAAAACATCCTCTCCAAGTCCACTCTATCCTGATGGAGGGTTCCCAGCCCAAAATGCCAACTGTTTACTCTTTTCCACAGATACTGTCTGGTCTGCTGAGTTCCTCCAGCATTTTGTGAGTGTTGCCTTGGATTTCCTGCATGCGCAGGTTTTCTCGTGTTTGTACCACTCTGTTGAGGTCTTCAATATTTGATAGGTTTAAACGAAATTCCCCCCTCCCCATTCTTGGCGCCTGCAGATGCTGATGCCCATTTAGATAACGAATTCAATTACAAGTCTACTGCCCAATTCATTAACGCACTGATTCACCAACATGCAAACGCTGCAGCAGATGTGACAACGCTGACAAAACCATTCGGGATTTCCATCGACTGATGGAGGCAGAGCCAAGAGAGAATGCATATGATGCTTTTTTAGATCCTCATCATGTCCCCACACACTGCAGCACCATCCTTTTACTAACACATTCAAAATTCAAAGTAAGTTTATTGTCAAAGAACAGACATTACCATATACTGCACTGAGATTAATTTTCTTGCTGGCATTTACTAGGATACGTCGCATCCGGAGTTTCTTCGGTTAGCGGACGATTTCCCTCCACACCTCTTTGACATAGTGGGGAACCGCGTACTACAGCAGTGGTTTGCCATTGCCTTCTGCTGGGTGAGTTTCCAAAGAGATCACCAGCTCGTAACCCAGCACGGATGGGACGCGTTCAGGGGAGCCGGCTGGATTCGAACTCGGGACCTTTCGTCACAAAGTACAGTGCTGACGCCACTACGCCACCGGCCAGAGTCTACTGGAATAGAATTTCATTAAAAACTACACATAAACAGACAAATACACAACCACTGTGCAAAGAAAAGACCAACAGTGCAAATAAATAAAAAGAAAAGTAGTTCAGTATTCATCGAAATTGGACTGGGCTTCCTTCATTAACAAACCTATCTGGAGTTTGCATTGAACTGTAAGCCTTTGAGCGCATCTTCAAAGGAGCACTGCCACAAGAAAGCAGCATCCATCATCAACTACTCCCACCATCCAACCCATGTTCTCTTCTCACACCTGCCATCAGGAAGGATGTACAGGAGCCCCACACCACCAGGTTCATAAACATTTATTACCCTTCAATCATCAGGCTCCTGAACCAGCATGGATAACTTCACTCACCTTCACACTGAACTGATTGCACATCCTATGGACTCACTTTCAAGAATCCTACAACTTATGTTCTTGGGATTATTATTTTTTTTGGCAGAGAGTTTTCTGATTCTTGAATTGGGAGAACTCAAAATAAGCAATGCTGCAGATCAAAACAGAAAGGTGTTGGCCTCCCTTCTCTCTGTGGCAGGAGTGACATCTCTCTCTCAGTCATTAGTGAGAGAGGGGGCCTGGTGAGATGTCAAGGTATTAGGATGGGCAGTAGTTTTTGATGGTCTAAGGATCATGGTCTCTGGGGGCTTGCTGTTACTTGGTGGGTAGTGGGGGTGCTGAGGCTTTCTGCAGGAACAAGTAGGGGGAGAGGGAGGGTTTTTCTCTACCGAAGGGTTTCGGCCCAAAACGTTGACTGTGCTCTTTTCCTAGATGCTGCCCTGACCTGCTGAGTTTCTCCAGCATTTTGTGTGTGTTGCTCAGATCTCCAGCATCTGCGGATTTTTTCTTGTTTGGGAGAGGGAGGGCTGTTTGTGCGGGGGGGGGCCTTTGGGGTTCTAATATTCTTCTGTCATTCATTCTTTGGGTTTTTACTCTGTTTTGTGGATGTCTGTGAAGAGTAAGGATTTCAGGTTGTTTATTACTAGTATTTGTGTGGGTTTTTTTGTATTTACTTAGTTTGCCTTCTTGGGTACCTTTGTTATGTATCCGTCTTTGTTTGTGTGTAGCTTTTCTTTGATTTCGTTCAGAAAACAGCAGGGGGAGAGTTACGTGCCATGCCCCAGTGCTGAAGTTAAAATCAGTGTTCCACCGCCCCGATTGAAAGATCCCCCGGGCTACTCCCATACCTCCAACCAGAGGTGGCCTGACTTGTTCAATTTTCAATACTTCCATCAGGGTGGATGAAATGAGAACATTGACACATGTGGAATTATGAGCAAGACAGTTTCTTTAACAGTATGTGCAGCTACTGCTTGTACATTAATTCTAGGCCTCTTGTTGAGTCTGACATAACAGGATTAAAAGAAAAAACCTCTACATTCAAAGTCATTCAACGTTCCAAGTTGAACGTTAATGTATTATCGAAGTACATACATGTCACTACATGCTACCCTTAGATTCAGGGTGTTGTTTCTTATGGTTTCTTGCGGGCAGAACAAAGAAATGCAATAGAATCGATGAAAAACTACTCAAAATAAAGATTGACAAACAACCGAGGTGCAGAAGAAGGCCAACTGTGCAAATACACAGAAAAACAAATATTAGTGCTTTTAATAACTGAATAATACCAAAACATGAGTTGTAGAAACCTTGAAAGTGAGTCCATAGGTTGTGGAATCAGTTCAGTGAAGCTATCCACACTGGTTCAGAAGCCTGATACTTGAAGGGTAAGAAACGTTCCTGAACCCGGAGGTGTGGGACCTAAGGCTCCTTCCCGATGACAGCAGCAAGAACAGGATGTGGCCTGGAGGGTGGGCACTTTGATGCTGGATGCTGCTTTCCTGTGGCTGTGCTCACGGTAGATGTGCTCAATGGAGGGGAGGGCTTTTCCTGTGTCAGACTGGGCTGTATCCAGTACTTTTTATTTGGGAACAGTTATTACCCTTTTCCATTTAAGGGCATTAGGGTATCCATACCAGGCTATGATGCAACTGGTCAGTATACTCTCCACTGTGCACAATAAACCCCCATCAGGATACTCTCTTCTGTGTATATTCAAGATGGTACTGACAATACACAGCAATGCTTTGTGGGCAAGGCCCAAAGTAACTTTATTATCACAGAAAAATATGTCACCATACACATCATTTTCTTCTGGGCATACTCAATAAATCCATAATAGAATAATAATCATAATAGAATCAATGAAAGACTGCACCAACTTGGGTGTTCAATCAGTGTGCAAAAGACTGCACAAGTATGAAAAGAGAAATAATAATAATAAATAAATGAGCAATAAATATTGATAACTTGAGATGAAGAGTCCTTGAAAGTGACTCCAGAGGCTGTGGGAACATTTCAATGATGGAGCAGGTGAGGTTAAGTGCAGTTATCCACTTTGGTTCGAGAGCCTGATGGTTGAGGGTAATAACTGTTCCTGAACCTGGTGGTATGAGTTCTGAGGCTCGTGTACCTTCTTCCTGATGGCAGCAGCAAGAGGAGAGCATGGCCTGGACGGTGGGCTCCTCGCTGGTGGATGCTGCTTTCCTGTGGCAGCACTCCATGTAAGTGTGCTCATTCGTGGGAAGGGCTTTACCTGTGATGGGCTGAGTTGTATCCACTACTTTTTCTAGAATTTTCCACTTAATGGCATTTCTGTTTCTAAACCTGGATGGTGGGGGTCCTTGATGATGGATGCTGCTTTCCTGCAACATCGTGTAGATGTGATCAATGGTGGGAAAGGCTTTACCTGTGATGGACTGGGCCATATCCACTACTTCTTACATCTCACAACTCAACTTCACTAAACTATTCCCATAACCTCTGGACTCACTTTCAGGAACTCTTCATCTGATGCTCTCGATATCTATTGCTTATTTATTTATTATTATTATTACTTTCTTTTTGCTTAGTATATTTAGAATGTTTGTTTTCTTTCGCATATTGGTTGTCGGTCCTGTTGGTTACTGTCTTTCATTGATTCTGTTGTGTTTCTTGAATTTACTGTGAATGCCCACAAAAAATGAATCTCAGGGTAGAATATGGTGATATATATGTACTTTGATAATAAATTCACTTTGAACATTGAACATAAATTCTATAAAAGTGAATCTTTATTCCATTATCTCAGAAGTTTTGGCAGTCGCTTATGAATTTCCATTACCCAAACTGCTGTACACAGAGGTACAACGTACATGTTTTCTGCCTGATAGCAACTAACTCAGACCAGACTGTGCATCAGACCCACAATGTGCCTGGCATACATGGGCTCTGCCTCGCAATGGGAAATCTCATTCCAAAACTATCACATTAAAACCTTGCATTTATGTAACACCATTTACATCCTTCTCCCAAAAAAAAACAAAGCCCTGTAAAACCAAAACTACTTTTGAAGTAGTTGCTGTTATAGTTTAGAAAATGCTGTATTCAATTAGCAGTCTCCACGTACAGTAATGTGATAATGACCAGATCATCAGTTTTATTGATGTTGACTGAGGGGATACTTCTTGGCTCGGGACACTTGTTAGAACTCCCTTTCTCTTTGAAAGTGTGCCATGAGAACTTTTATATTCTGAGAGAGCTGATGTAAACAACATTTAAATTTTATTCTGAAAAAAACTTTCTGGAACGTCTTAGATTTTTGAGTTCAGGCAGCCATTATGGGTCTTGAACTCACAATCTTCTGACCCAGAGACAGGAATATTACCCACAGATGACACCAAGCAGCTGATCAAACTCAGTCTCTCAAAACAATTGCAATTATAGTCTGTGAGCTTCATTCTGACCTCTATCTGTCCAGACTTCGTTTGTGATTCATGTATACCCATCCTCTGTAATGCATGACAAATTCCATTCCATGTGCCTCAGTCTGAAACTGACCTCCACAATTCATTACAGAATCTTTTGCAGTTTCATGTAAAATATCCGTGCAGAACAGAACATCAGATTGTGACCTGCAGGGGAGGATAATACCACGAACTTGGACCAAGTTCTGAAACTTACCAGATGATAATTCTTAACTTCAGTGCGGAGGTTCAGGGGGTGGGAAGACATTATGGTACCAATGAAGGTTGTCTGTCAGGACATCTGTTGTTACGGTGCGAACTTGACCACGCCAGCTTCCGGGGTTTGGACGCTCTGATTCTCTGGAGGAGGGATAGCTGGCGCTGCCCCTTTAAAGATTTAGGCCCACTCTGCTAATTGCCGGCCATTTTTTGGCGCCAGGATTTTAATATTTAAAGAGCACCTGAACTCAAATTTGGGACTCACTCATTGGCTCAAATTTAGTTCAGTCTGTGATCGCTTTTTTGGATTTCTGTCCCCTCAGGTTCTCGTCTAGCATCTAGTCAAGAACTCTGCTCTTGTCTCGGTCTCAACGTCATGTCTCAAGTCCAGTCTCAGATACTCCAACTCTTGGATGCTTACCATCGTTGCCTGGTCCGTTTGTCACATGTGTAGAAGAGCAAAATCCAGCAAAGGGAAGGTGAGTATGAGGAGGTGAGGAAGGTTCAGTGAAAAACTAAAGATGGAAATGGGAAGACTCTTGGTAGTGTGGAGGATCAGCGAGATCTTGCGGTCCGAGTTCATAGGACACTCAAAGCTGCTGTGCAGGTTGACAGTGTTGTTAAGAAGGCGTATGGCGTGTTGGCCTTCATCAACCGTGGGACTGAATTCAAGAGTTGTGAGATAATGTTACCGCTATACAAGACTTTAGTTAGACCCCACTTGGAGTAACGTGTTCAGTTCTGGTCACCTCACTACAGGAAGGATGTGGATTCTATAGAGAGAGTGCAGAGGAGATTTGCAAGGATGTTGCCTGGGTTGGACAGCCTGCCTTATGATAATAGGTTGAGTGAACTTGGCTTTTTCTCCTTGGAGTGACGGAGAATGAGAGGTGACCTGATAGAGGTGTATAAGATAATGAGAGGCGTTGATCATATGGATTGCCAGAGGCTTTTTCCCCAGGGCTAAAATGACTAACACGAGGGGGCATAGTTTTAAGGTGCTTGGAAGCAGGTACAAGGGGGATGCCAGAGGTAAGTTTTTCACACAGAGAATGGTGGGTGCGTGGAATGCACGGCCAGCAATGGTAGTAGAGGCGGATACAATGGGAACTCTTAAGAGACTCTTAGATAGGTAATTGGAGCTTAGGAAAATAGAGCGCTATGCGGTAGGGAAATTCTGGGCAGTTTCTAGAGTAGGTTACATGGTTGGCACAACGTCATGGGCCAAAGATCTTGTAATGTGCTGTAGGTTTCTGTGTTCTATGGAAATGAAGAAAAGATGAGGGTGCACAGAGGACAAATCAAATTATTCTGGTAAAAGGGAAGTTGCAGAGCAGATATCTGTTAAATCAGGACGAAGGAGATTGGAGTGAAAATCTTCAGAACAGAGAGGAAGAGGAGTCAGTGATGGTCACAACCGTAAGACAAAGGAGCAAATTAGGCCATTTGGTCCATTGAGTCTGTCTCACCATGCGATCATGACTGATTATTTTCTGCATCATTCTCTTGCCTTCTCACCATAATCCTTAACTACCCTGATTTCACACTTGACCGAGAATTGTGGCACGATAGTGCAGCTGTTAGTGGAATGCTATTACAACAGTAGCAATCCGGGGTCAATTCTGCCACCGTCTGGAAGGAATTTGCATGATCTATTGTGACTGTGTAGGTTTCCTCCAGGTGCTCCAGTTTCCTCCCACATTCCAAAGATGTGTGGGTTAGTCGGACAATTGGTTGCATGGGTGTAATTGGGTGGTGTGGGCTCATTGGGCTGGAAGGACTTGTCACTCTAAAATAAATAAAAATAAAAAAAGCTCTGTAGCTCCTCGCACAGTTTCAGGGCATCACAGAAGGCTTTGCAGCCGAGCGAGTAATCTTTGAAGCAAGAGCTCGCAGCAAAGCCTTGCACGTGCCACTGAGCTCTTTTATTCTTAGGCTGTCACTCAACGCTGAGAAGATTGATTTAGTGGGTGCAGAGGTGGCTGCTGAGCTGCATGTGGAAACCGCAGACAGGACAGGAGGTAGACTGGTGGGTAATTTGTGAGGTGGTGCACACCGTTTGCTGGTTGGGTGCCTCTTCTCCGAGCTCTTGATGCATGGACGTGAGCTTCCCAACAGCATCCAAAATCCTCCTTGTCCACCTTGAGTGAACGTGGGCCAGAGATCCCCAGAATCAGTGGGGATGTTTCATTTACGTATTGTGGAGTGGAGTTGCCAGTTTCCCTCCTGCATAAACTTCACAGAGTAAGGTCTTGATCCAAAGACAGGAGGGAGGACAATTGAGACTTGGTTTTACTACATGTATATCCATACCATCACTGAGATAATGCCATTCTGCTGATCTGTTTTAGAGATGCTTCTTAGGGCAATACTACAGAAGACAACTTCCGCTGGTTTCGATAACCATCGCTAAGTAATTGTAGTCTCTAATTGGAAATCCTTGGATCAGAGAATTCAGCCTTGCAATTTCCAGTCGTCCAGAAACGTCATGATGTCTGTGCCGCAAATAGTTACCCAAAACCATCAGCTGTGGATTAACAGCAGTTGTTCACTCTCATGTTAGAATCAGAATCAACATTGGGTTTATTATCACTGATAAGTTGTGAAATGTACTTGTTTTGTGCAAGACGTAAAATTACAATAAATAAACAATGTGGTGGCATCCGTTAGTCTCGCGAGACCATGGATCTGCGCCTGGGACGTTTACTGGAGTGTCCTCTCCAGGGCACAGGCCTGGGTAAGGTTGTATGGAAGACCGGCAGTTGCCCATGCTACAAGTCTCCCCTCTCCATGCCACCGATGTTGTCCGAGGGAAGGGCAAGGGCCAATACAGCTTGGCACCAGTGTCATCGCAGGAGTTGCCAGAACGAGGTTGAAGGCAACGTCGGACTGCCTTAGGGACTCCAGCTCCAGATTTGTCCTCGGGGTTTACTCCCAAAGCCTTTCCCATGAGTGGGTATGGCCGCAAGGCAGCGGAGGTTTGAAATCAGAGTTTTCCCTCTTTTAGATGGACTGCCTTCCCAGGCTGACGAGCTCCATCTACCCGCAGCACTGGTTATAAGGTGCCAGGACCCGCCTTCACCCCTTCTGTCAATAGAAACAGTTCAGCCGGGCTTAGAGGCTAAGCCACATGAGAAGGCCAGGAGTTGGACTTGGTTGTCAGAGAGCTTGTCCCCTCTACCACTCCTTGGCTTGACAACCTTGGAAATAAACTAACAGACAAATAAATAAGCACATAAGTAAATAGTGCACAAGAGGAGTTGCAAGATCGTCTTCATGAACCATTCAGAAACCTGATGGTTAAGGGGAAAAAGCTGTCCCTGAATTGTTGAGTGTGGGTCTTCAAGCTCATGTACCTCTTTCACAATGGTAGCAAAGCAAAGAGGCCATGTCCCGAGGGTGAGAGGGTTCTTACTGATGGATGCCACCTGCTCGACACACTGTGTCTTAAGGATGTCCTGAAAGAAGGGGTGGGTGTGTCCATGATGGAGCTGGCTGAGCCTCTTTAGATCCTGTACACTAGTTGCATCAGAGCCTGGTATAGAAGTTCCAGTCAGAACGCTTTTCACCGTACATCTATAGAAATTTATTGGATGTTTTGGTGACATAGAAAATCTCAAGCTCCTAACGAAGTGGAGCACCAGATGTGCGTTCATCGTGATGCCATGTGTTAGGCCCAGAACAGGTCCTTGGAGATGGTGAAACCCAGCAACTTAAAGCTGCTCACCCTTTCCACCACAGATACTGCAGTGAGCTAGCATGTTCCCACACAAATTCCCCTTCCTAATGTCCATAATCAGATTCAGAATCAGAACCAGCTTTATTAACATCAAATTTCTCAAAGTATGTCAGTGATAATGAACCTGATTCTGATAAACAGCAGCCTGATGAAGGTATTGCTGTCGTCCACGTGGTTCAAGGCAGAGTGGAGAGCCAGTGAGACTGCATCAGTTTAAGACTTCTTGTGGCGGTAGACAAATTACAGCAGATCCAGGTCCTTGGTTAGACAGCAGTTAGTTCTAACCATGACCAACCTCTCAAAGAACTTCATTGTGGTATGTGTGTGCTACTAGATAATGATGAGGAGATTTAATAGGGGTATATAAAATTATGAGGGGTATGGATAGGGTGAATGCAAGCAGGCTTTTTCGACCGGGGTTGGGTGGGAAAAGAACCAGAGGTCATGGGTCAAGGGTGAACGGTGAGAAGTTTAAGGGGAACATGTGGAGAAGGTTCTTCACTCAGAGGGTCGTGAAAGTCTGGAACGAGCTGCTGGTACAAGTGGTATATAGACATAGACATAGACATAGACATACTTTATTGATCCCGAGGGAAATTGAGTTTCGTTACAGCTGCACCAACAAAGAATAGAGCATAAATATAGAAATACAAAAACCACAAACAATCAAACAACAATATGCAAACTATGCCAGATGGAAATAAGTCCAGGACCAGCCTATTGGCTCAGGGTGTCTGACCCTCCACGGGAGGAGCTGCAAAGTTCGATGGCCACAGGCAGGAATAACTTCCCATGATGCCCAGTGTTGTATCTCGGTGGATTATGGCCGGAGTCCAACAGCAGAAAGTTCAATATTCAGGCTACAAACACGTTCCTCGATCGTAATATGACCAGGATTGCACCATCTGTTGTTAACCAGAACAGCAGGCCCCCAACTCCTTTACACTTACCGCTCTCAGTGCACTTCCGGTCAGCCCAACCGGTCTGGAAGCCCTCCATGATAGCAAGCTCAATTTCAATGTTTAGAAGTTTGGATGGAGACATGGATGGTAGGGGTACGGAGAGCTATGGTCCTGGTGCAGGTCAATGGGAATAGGCAGTTTAAATGGTTTCAGCATGGACTAGAGGGGCCAAAGGGCCTGCTTCTGTAATGTACTTCTCAATAACTCTATGAGGCAGCTCACCATGCTCTTCTTGGGCGCTGGCATGATTGATGCTCTTTTGAAGCAGGAAGGAATGTTTGATTGCAACAGTGAAAGATTCAAGTAATAACGATGCAGCCTACAGAGAAGACGTTATCACCCTGACACAGTGGTGTCAAGAAAACAACTTCTCCCTCAATGTCGCAAAAACAAAGGAATTGGATGTGGACTACAGGAGGAATGGAGACAGGCTAACCCTTATTGACATCAGTGGATCTGGGGTTGAGAGGGGGAACAGCTTTAAGTTATTTGGCATAAACATCACCGAGGATCTCACATGGTCTGTACATACCGGCTGTGCGGTGAAAAATGCCAGCACTACCTCTTTCACCTCAGACGGTTGAACAAGTCTGGTATTGGCCCCCAGATCCTAAGAACCTTCTATAGGGGCATCCTGACTGGCTGCATCACTGCCTGGTATGGGAACTGTACTTCCCTCAATCGCAGGACTCTGCAGAGAGTGGTGCGCACAGCCCAGCGCATCTGTAGTTGTGAACTTCCCATGATTCAGGACATCTACAAGGTCAGGTGTGTAAAAAGGGCCCGTTGGATCATTGGGGACCCGAGTCACCCCAACCACAATCTATTCCAGCTGTTACCGAAAACGGTATCGCAGCATAAAAGCCAGGACCAACAGGCTCCGGGACAGCTTCTTCCACCAGGCCATCAGACTGATTAATTCATGCTGATGCAACTATGTTTTCATGTTTAATTGACAGTCCTGCCGTACATTTAAATTACTATAAATTGCACGTTGCACATTAAGACAGAGATGTAACATTAAAATCTTTACTCCTTGTGAATATGAAGGATGTAAGCAATAAAGTCAATTCAATTCAATTATGATGTCCTTGAACCCTGCAATCTGTTGGTTGGCACTAGTTTTCAGTGGCCAGTCAGGCGTTGGGGCCTGACATCGTGTAGGCTGTTCTGAAATGAGCTTTCAAGAC
This sequence comes from Mobula hypostoma, assembly GCF_963921235.1. Lineage (NCBI taxonomy): Eukaryota > Metazoa > Chordata > Chondrichthyes > Myliobatiformes > Myliobatidae > Mobula > Mobula hypostoma. The sequence goes on along the minus strand of NC_086104.1, from coordinate 17,295,370 downwards.
GGAGGTCACAGGGTCACTGGATGCTGTGGGGATTCACATAGGTGTGGTCTAACCTTTCTTACAAATTGTGCATAGAAAGCATTGAGCTCAATGGAGAGTGAATCATCACTGCTGTTCATGTTGTTAGGCTTCAGCAAGAAATAGCATAATAGCTTTTTATAGGGTTTTTTTAAAACCTTATTCAGCAATACAGCATGGAATAGGCCCTTCCGGCCTACCCCAGCAACCCCTGACAAACCCAATTAACCCTAACCTAATCACGGGGCAATTTATAATTACCAGTTAACTTACCCTTTGGACTGTGGAAGGAAACGGGAGGATCCAAAGAAAATCCACACATTCCACAGGGAAGACTTACAGAGTCTCCTTACAGAACAGCTCCTGAATTGAACTCTGAACCTTGGAACACTCCAAGCTGAGGTAGCATCACGCTAACTGCTACACTACCGTGGCCCCAATTTGTTGTAGAGTTCTGGATCACATCTTTGAATGCCACAGATCTAGCCCTCAGCAGACTGCGAATCTTCTAAGTCACCCAGACGTTCTGGATTGGAAAACTGGGAATGTCCTCAAAGGCACACACCTATTAATGCAGGTCTTGATGAAGTTGATGTTGTCCGTGGCATATTCATTCAGATCTGAAGACGAACCATTGAATAATGGCCAGTCCTCCAGTTCAAAGCAGTCCAGTAAATGCTCCTGCACCTCCCTGGACTTGCCTGTGGATTGAGCAGTGGTGACCTGCAGAGCGGTCAGTGGTGTTTTCTGCAGTGTAGAACAGAATGAAGTATGAACACCCAATTAAGTTTTCAGAATCCCACTATCTACACTTTCTGATTTTTGACACAATGCAACACTCTTTCTCAGATATTGTCATGAAATAGTTACTTTTGCCCATTTTCCTTGGCATTGCCACCCCCTCCCCATTCTCCCTCATGACCATCCAATATCACTCGAACCCCTTGAGGCACAGGCTCAGGTCAGAGAACCTGAGCTCCAGACAAAGCCTACCTCTCCCTCCCCTGCCCACGTATCTGTGTCCCATCATCCCCTTGCCCAATTTCCCATGCAACCTAAGCTCCACTAATTCCCATCCTCCCAGACCCAATGAAGGTGCAGGTCCAAGTGTATTTTTTATTTATTGAGATACATCACCGAGTAGGAGCTTCCGGTCCTTCGAGCTGCTCCACCCAGGAATACCAGATTTAATCCTAGCCTAGTCATGTGACAATTTACAGTGACCAATTAACCTACCAACCGTTACGTCTTTGGACTGTGGGAGGAAACCTACGTGGTTATGGGGAGAACCTTTCAGAAGTCCTTTCAGACAGTGGCGAGAATTGAACCTGAGTTGCTGGCACTGTAAAGTGTTGTGCTAACCACTACACTACCATGTTCTTTTTATTTTAAAAAATCATTTGCAATAAATATATATACAGAGGAAAAACATGATGTAATATTTTTTATGTACTTGGTGTTGTCCCACTTATACACTCAGTGTGGCTGGTTCAGAATCAGAATTAGATTTATTATCCCTGACATGTCCCGAAGAAGGATCTCAGCTTAAAACGTCGGCTGTTTATTCATCTCCATAGATGCTGTCTAACCTGCTGAGTATGTGTTGACACAAAATTTGTTGGTTTGTGGCAGCAGTGTAGTGCAAAGGTAGAAACATTTATAAATTACAAATATAATGAAATAGTACAAAATCAAATAACGAGGTAAAAGAAGAAAAGGATAGTAGTGACTGCATGTCTTTTCTATGAAGCACAATCGCTATTCATGTGGTCCTCCAGGGTGATAACACCCTTTTGTCATCCTGGCTGCAGGAGCCCGCTGAGACACAGGCCTGTGAAACGTAGATGATCCGAAAGCCCCCTCCTTCAGGCCACCCTTTGGTGAAGGAGACGGGGTGGAGATTTCCCCAAATGTCCGCCAAGTCAAAGGAGCTGGATCCATTCCCTTTCTCTCTTCACCCACACTCGGCCGGCCGCCTGCAGGTCCAGATGCTGTTGACCTGGTTTGAGGTCGACTGAGGAGTCCACTGGTAGGCTTGACCTTCCATCACACGTTACTACTGTGACCACTGGAGAGCGTACAGCATATCAGGTGGGACATTATTTATTCAGCTCCAGCACTAGTCTACAAAGTACCCAGGACATCATCAGGGAGCGGTGTTTCAGGAAGGCAGCATCCATTATTAAGGACCTCCAGCACCCAGGACATGCCCTTTTCTCACTGTTATCATCAGGTAGGAGGTACAGAAGCCTGAAGGCACACACTCAGCGATTCAGGAACAGCTTCTTCCCCTCTGCCATCCAATTCCTAAATGGACATTGAAGCTTTGGACACTACCTCACTTTTTTTAATATACAGTATTTCTGTTTTTTCACGTTTTTAAAATCTGTTCAATATACGTAATTGATTTACTTGTTTATTTATTATTATTATTGATTTATTTTATTTATTATTTTGTTTTTCTCTGTTAGATTATGTATTGCATCGAACTGCTGCTGCTAAGTTAACAAATTTCACGTCGCATGCCGGTGATAATAGACCTAATTCTGATATTTTACATTTCCTGTGTTCTGCTGATTAGCTGACTATTGAAGAGGAGTCCCTACAAAAACCCTTGTTGGAGTTAGTGAAGTTCATTAGGATTTCTGGCGTTTCATTCATAAAGTCAACCCTCCCGGGTGTGGGCGGAGCTACGGGACAGCGTGCTCCAATTGGCGGAACCGTCCGGAGGTACGTCATGACGCAGGCGGGGAGCGATGGCGGAGCCTCGTGTGTCGGCGTTCTCTGTGTACCAGGCGGTGATGATGGACGGGGAGCTTCCCGGTCAGGTCAGTCACCGGGGCCGGGACATGTCGGGCGATAGGCGACTACTGGGATTCCAGTGGCGCGGCAGGGAACAGAACCGCCTGAGGAAGCCCCTGGGAAGAAGCATTCTTTGCCGGACAGACCAGGCCGCTCCACGGTCAACACCTCTCCATAAAAACCCCTCACCTCCCGCTGTCAGCCCCAAGTACTCCCTCAAACACCCCCCCCAGAAAACAGCCCCCTTCCCTCACAGACAGACCCCTCCTCCGCACAAAAACACTCTCTCCAAACACTGAACCTCCATAGGCAGACACCCTCCTCTAATAGACCCCCAAACACCCTCCTTCACAGACAGATTTCCACCTCAAACATCCCCAGCCGCAGACTGTACCCCGGCTTCCAACAACCCCTTCAGCTCACCCAGACTCTTCTCCCTTCAGAGGTAATATCCCTGTCTCCACATAACTGTTTATTTATAGACAAAGTGTGGAATAGGCCCTTCAAGCCGCCCCCCCCCCCCCACCCGGAGAAGCAACCCTAGTTACAGGACAATTTACAATCACCAATTAACCTGCAAACCTCCGTGTCTTTGGACTGTGGGAGGAAATCAGAGCACCGAGAGGGAACCCTCGCATTCTGCAGGGAGGATGGACAAACCCCTTACAGATGAGGTTGGAATTTAACTCCAACCTCCAACGCCCCGAGGTGTAATAGAAATACACTAACCGTTGCACTACCGTGGGGACCTCCGCACTGGTCACTGGTCACCGGTCACCCTGCCACCAAGTAACAGCCCCTTTCCACCCAATGAATACCTTTCTCATTCCTTCCCCGCACGTTCACATCTGCCTCAACACAGGGACCTGTCTTCCCCAAGGATCACAACACATTCACCCCAGTGAATCCCCACGTATTCAGCACACGTTCCCCAACAAGTTTTACCCCACCTCACACCTCCCCACCACATTCACCCTCCACCTTTTCCCCCTTGAACTTCATGTTAGCTCACACTCCCGTCCCTGGTTATCTGCCTCCTTTCCTCAGTCTCGCTTGTCTTTATCCTCCCCTCCTCCCCTCCTCCCCGTTATCCGAGCCCTGGTCCCTTCTGGTCTAGCGGCTTTGGGATGCGCCAGACAAACAGACTTGCGTATTCTGGTATGATTGGAAAAGGTATTATAGCCAAAGGGATATTGTAGTTAGTGAACTCAGCTGTTCGTTTTCTCAATTGCATGGCACAATTCTGTCAGAAGTGAGCCCGTTGTTTGATCTACTGGAATACATATGTCGAACTGCATCATCATGTTTAAGCATGCTGAAACTGTAGTGCACATCTTAAAAAAACTATTGAGTCAAGTTTTGTAAAAGCATCTTGGTTTTCAGGTGATTGGTTTTGGGGAAACACATTTAATAAGGTTCTAAGCTGATGTTTCTAATGGTGCTTACAGTTGAATCAGTCATTCGGAGGTTGCCTCAGGTATTTCACGCAATGTTCATGGTTGACCGACTATCTGCATTGACGTGAGTGAAGGAGGCCTCCGTCGGTCAGGGTTGACTATGGATGTTGTGTCCTAGCTGTCGAATATGCAAGCCAGGGCAGTACAATACTGAGAGCAAGCTGTTGTCCACGTAGCAAGCTCCCCCTCTCCACACATCTGATGAACCTAAAGGGACGGCAGAGTTTGGTACCAGCAGCGTCGAGGAGTTGCCTGTCAGTATTGAACTCAACGTAGGACTGCCTTAGGGGCTCCAGCTCCTGGATTTTTCCCTCGGGGTTTACTCCTGAAGCCTTCCCCTTGAGTGGGTATAACAACAAGGCAGCGGAGGTTTGAGAGCAGAGTTTTCCTTCTGGATGAGCTGCCAACCATACCTAACGAGCCCTGTCTGCCTGAAGCGACTGATTTTAAGGTGCCAGTAGCCTGCCTTTGTCCCTTCTGTCAGTAGAAATGGTTCCGCCAGGCTTATTAGCTAAGCCACACGTGAAGGCCAGGAGCTAGACTTGGTTGCCAGAGGCTATTTGAGACGCACACCGTTGGAAGCATTTAATAGGTAGTGTGAGCTTGTCCCCATTACCAACCCCAGCAATAACAACCTTAACGAACCTTGATGTGAGTCTAGAGATATTACTAGTGACTAGAGTTAATTTAATTTTGTTCTAGATAAATTTAAAACCAGTGTTTTGGGCCTCAGAGAATTAGGCTGTTCGGCCCATCGTGTCTGCTCTGCCATTTCAAAATGACTGATCCAGTTCCCTCTGAACCTCATTTTCCTGCTTTCTTTCCATAGTCTTTCATACCCAGACTAACTGAGAACCGATCAACCTCTGCCTTAAATAAATACACTCAATGACCTGGCTTCCATTGCAGCCTGAGGCAACGAATTCCACAGATTCACCACCATCTGGCTAAAGAAATTTCTCCTCATCTCTGTTCCAAATGGACTTACTTCTATTGTGAGGCTGTGCCCTCAGGTCCTAGACTCCCCCACCATAAGAAACATCCTTTCTACATCTATTCTTTCTAGGCCTTTAAATATTCGATAGATTTAATGATAAGCCTTTCATTCCCAGAATCATTCTCCTGAACTTCCTTTGACCCCCCCTCCAATGTCAGCAAATCAGTAAGGGTCCCAAAACTGCTCACAATACTCCAAATGAGGCCTCGCCAGTGCCTTATATAGCCTCAGATGAAGCCTCAGCATTACATCCTTACTTTTATATTTTAGTCCTCTCAAAATGAATGTTAACATTGCATTTGCCTTCCTCACCTCTGACTCAACTTACAAATTTAACCTTTAGGATATCCTGCACAAAGACTCCCAAGTCCCTTTGCAACTCAGATCTTTGAATTTTCTAGCCTTTTAGAAAATGGTGTATGCTTTTATTCCTTCTACCAAAGTGCATGACCATACACTTCCCAACACTGTTTTATCTGCCACTTCTTTGCCCATTCTCTTAATCTATCTAGATCCTTCTGCAACTTCCCTGCTTCCTTAACACCACCTGCCCCTCCACCTGTCTTCATATCATCTGTAGTGGCCTCAAAGCTAATCTGTCATCCAAATCATTGACATACAATATAAAAAGAAGCGGTCCCAACGCTGACTGCTGCGGAATACCACTCGGCCAATCAAAAAAGGCTCCCTTTATTCCCACTCTTTACCTCCAGCCAATCAGCCAATGCTCTACTCATGCTAGTATCTTTCCTGTAAAACCATGGGCTCCTGGTAAGCAGCCTCATGTGTGGCACCTTGTCAAAGGCCTTTTGCCAACACATCCGGGTGAGCACACGAGGAGATAGCATGCTCAACCACTGCTACTTTCCCTTCCGCAATGCTTACAAAGTGCTCCTCTGCCTCCCATTTGGAAAATCAGATCACTCCTCCATTTTTCTGCTGCCAAAATACAGGCAGAAACTGAAACAAGAGGGGGCCATAGTTAAAACCATCCACTGTTGGTCCGACCAATTGGCCTCCATGCTGCAGGACTGCTTTGATGACGTTGACTGGAATGTCTTCCATGAGGAGGGTGTCTCCGAGTTCACAGAAGGAGTCAAACACGAGTTTCATCGGGAAGTGCATTGAGGATGTTGTCCCCCAGAAATCGATCAGGGTCTTTCCAAATCAGAAACCCTGGATCAACAGTTCCGAATATTTCCGTTCGAGCAGCACTTACCGCATGAGACAAAGCTTACACTGCCGGTAATCAGCAAGATCTCAAGAAATGCAGCTATGATCTGCGCAAAGTCATCAAGGCAGTGAAACAACAATACAGGGACAAGATTCAAACTCAACTTTCCACAAACAACACACGCGGCTTATGGCGAGGTCTGCACACCATCGCAGACTTCAAGACTAAATGCAGTGAAGTTTCCAACATCGATGCCTCTCTTCCAGATGAGCTAAATCTTCTTTACGCTCGATTTGATGTTGCCATTACTGAGCCCCTGAGGAGACCTGCAGATGATGCGACTGGCAGCTTGGTCATCTCTGAGGCCGAAGTACACAGGTGTTTCCTACGGGTGGACAGCACAAGGCTGCGGGACCAGACGGCATCCCAGGGCGGGCACAACTGGCAGGTGTATTTTCAGACATTTTTAATCTCTCTCTCCCAGTGCAGAGTGCCCTCCTGCTTCAAAACATCCACCATTGTCGCTGTACCTAAAAAGACCAAGGCAACATGTCTGAACGACTGGCGTTCTGTTGCTCTCACCTCAATAATAAGCAAATACTTTGAGAGGCTGGTCAAGGATTACGTCTGCAGCATGTGGCCACCCACACTGAACCCCCTACAATTCGCCTACCGACACAATTGATCAACAGACAATGCAATAGCCACAGCTCTGCTCACCGTCCTTGCACATCTGGAGAAGAGGGATGCTTATGTGAGAACGCTGCTTTTGGACTACAGTTCGGCATTCAACACCATAATTCCCTCCAGGCTCGACAAGAAGCTCAGAGGCCTCGGTTTTCATCTTGCCTTATGTAGCTGAATTCTGGACTTCCTGTCAGATTGCCAGCAGGTGGTAAGAGTGGGCTCCCTCACCTCTGCCCCTCAACACAGGTGCCCCTCAGGGCTGTGGCCCTTTACACTCTATATACCCATGACTTTGTTGCCACCCACACTTCCAATCTGCTAATTAAATTTGCTGACGACACTACACTGATTGGCCTCATCCCATATAATATTGAGGCAGCCTACAGAGAGGAAGTTATCACCCTGACAGTGGTGTCAAGAAAACAACGTGTCCTTCAATGTCACAAAAACAAAGGAGCTGGTTGTGGACTACAGGAGGAATGGAGACAGCCTAACCCCTGGACATCAATGGATCTGGAGATGAGAGTGAACAGCTTTAAGTTCCTCGGCATAAACATCACCTCACGTGGTCTGTACATACCAGCTATGTTGTGAAAAAGGCACAACAGCGCCTCTTTCACCATAGACAGTTGAAGGTTTGGTGTGGTCCCCCAAATTCTAAGAACTTTCTACAGGGGCACAATTGAGAGCATCCTGACTGGCTGCATCACTGCCTGGTATGGGAACTGTACTTCCCTCAATCGCAGGACTCTGCAGAGAGTGGTACGGACAGCCCAGTGCATCTGTAGATGTGAACTTCCCACTATTTAGGGCATTTACAAAGACAAGTGTGTAAAAAGGGCCTGAAGGATCAAGTCACCCCAACCACAAACTGTTCCAGCTGCTACCATCCGGGAAACGATATCACAGCATTGAAGCCAGGACCAACAGGCTCTGGGACAGCTTCTTCCACCAGACCATCAGACTGCTTAATTCATGCTTACGCAACTGAATTTCTATGTTATATTGACAATCCTGTTGTACATAATATTTATTATAAATTGCACATTTAGACAGAGACCTCAAGTAAAGATTTTTACTGCTGTCTATGAAGGATGTAAGTAATGAAGTCAATTCAATTCAATTCAGACTATGGTTCAGTCAAGGTCACTGTTTGATCCCAGAAATGAAGTCAAATTATTTGATTATCTAGTGTTAATAAGGCAGCACAAGATTTTGTTTGAAATATTTCAATTCAGTGTAATAATTATGTATCGTGATGTGCAGTGATCAGGATTGGGAGCTATGACTGATCTTCTTAATATAATGTGGAGATCAAAGTGGCTTGTTTGCTGCTGCCACTATTCAGATAAGTAAGTTCAGGCTGGCTTTCCATTATGAACCAGCCTTTCTAGAGTTTGCATTGAACTCCAAACCTTTGAGCAAACCTACAAGGAGGGCTGCGGTAAGAAAGCATTATGCATCATCAAGGACCCCACCTTCCAGGCCACGCTATCTTCTTGCTGCTGCTATCAGGAAGAAGGTACAGGAGTTTTGGGCCCCACACCACCAGGTTCAGGAACAGTTACTCCTCCTCAACTCTCAGCCTTCTGAACCAGCGTGAATAACTTCCTTTTTTAAATCTGAACTGATTCCATAACCTATATGGACTCACTTCCAAGGACTTTGCCACTCATGCTCTCAGTATTAAATATTTAATTATTTATGTATTATTTTTCACATAGTTTGTCTTCTCTTGCACATTGGTTGTTTGCCAGTGTCTGTGTGTAGCTTTTCATTGATACTATAGTATTTTGTTCGACTGTGAATGCCAGGAAGAAAATGAGTTTCAGGATAGCACGTGGTGACATATACATGCTTTGATAATAAATTTATTTTGAACTTTATCTGGATTAAGTTCTACAAGTCACCACTCTGACTAGTTTTTCAGCTAATCTACGCCCACTGTATCATCAGTCAACTATCTTGACGATCTACAATTCCACCAGCATTCGTGTCAAGAGCTGACTTAGTTGTCAGACCACAAACATTTTCATCCATGTCATTTGGCCCATTGAATTTTCTGATTTTTGGACATTCCCATCCCATTTATTTTGTTGTAACCCATTCTCTTGTGCATATGAGTTCCACCATGAATCTTCTATCACCCACCTATATTTGGGATAATTTGAAGGCACATTTTGGTGAGATACTGCGTTAGATGTTGTCTGTGGTTTCTCAGAATGTCTTAGTCATAGTAGTCACCTATTCCTGCTTTATTACAAACTCTATTAAAAGATAGATGAAGATAAGTGTTGGCACGTGGCCAAGTGGTTAAGGCATTCGTCTAGTGATCTGAAGGTCGCTAGTTCGAGCCTTGGCTGAGACAGCATGTTGTGTCTTTGAGCAAGGCACTTAATCACGCATTGCTCTGCGACGACACCGGTGCCAAGCTGTATGGGTCCTAATGCCCTTCCCTTGGACAACATTGATGTCATGGAGAGGGGAGACTTGCAGCATGGGCAACTGCTGGTCTTCCATACAACCAACCTTGCCCAGGCCTGTGCCCTGGAAACCTTCCAAGGCGCAAATCCATGTTCTAATGAGAATAACGGATGCCTATAAATTGAAAGATAGACCAAGCTGACAAAAGCATGAAGCCAAATCAATGCGGACCTCTACTTTGGTGATAAATTTATTTTAAACCGGGAAACAGTGATGTAACTGTTTCTGATTTTCTGCTGATTTACTAATGAACAACTTTCTATTGCAGATGAACGGAATTTCAGCATCACGTCAAAAACAAAAGAATTGCTCAAGTTTGTCTAGGAAACGCATGTTGATTAAGAGGAAGCGAAAAAATTTGAAAGTTAAAATGATGTCATCAATAGGCATTCATGCGATTGTGAATGATGCTGCTTTACAAAGGGACACGCACTGCACTGGAACAGAGCTCCCAGGCCACGGTGCTGAAAGAAAACTCAACAGTGAGAAGGTGAATAAACTTAAAAGAAGGAAGTCAAGGTCTAGGAAAGCTGCTGCAACTATCAACAACCGGTCAAACCATTCGAAAGGAATGAGGGCACCAGACTCCATGTTGGAGATTCCTGGGGAACTATCCAAGGTGGGTCTTTCTCAACTTGTTCACTCCTTTTCCTGGTTCAAAACTCATTGACAGAAACTTGTTTGTACACAGATACAAATTGAAGAGTTATCGAGTTGCATAACAATAACCTTTATCTGCTGAAAAATTCAGTTACGAACATAATGGAATATGTTCTCAATGGGAGGTCAAACCTCTAAACACTAAAATGATTTTGCAATTTATATTTATTTATTTATCTATGGAGATGCAGCGTAGAATAGGCCTTTCCAGCCCTTCAATCTGCACCACCCAGCATTCCGCCTGTTTATCCCTAACCTAATCACGGGGCAATTTACAATGACCCATTAACCTATCAACTGATACGCCTTTGGACCGTGGGAGGAAAGCCACGCAGTCATGGGGAGAATATACAAACTCCTTACAGACAGCGGTGGGAATTGAACCCGGGTCACTGGTACTGTAAAGCATTGTACTAACCACTACACTCCCATGCTGCCCCAAAGGGGTACTTGGAGTGAAAGACAGTTTTGGTAAAACCTCAGTTGTGGGAACTCTTATGTCCTCTCCCCTTTGACTTCCGACAAATTTCAAAACTGCATAAACGGAGATCTTTGTCACCCAATAACCCCCTCAGGCAAATAACTAAAAATGTGTTCTGTTCTGTTCTAAAGTAATAACAGACATTAATACACATTAATAAACACTGAAAATGTTCAAATAGCTAAAAAACTACTTCCATTGAATGTACTTCAAGCATTGATCTGCTTTGAAATCACGCTGTTCAGCTGTGTAAACAAAGACCCACAGGGAGCCACTTGAACCAAGCTATCTGGAAACAGATCATATTTGTACAGACAATGATTGGTTCTGCAAAATCTACATGTATATTCATATCTTTGTTCAAAAAATAGGAGATGGTGCTTGGCCCAGCCTCAGCAGTACAGAAGTATTTGACTTGTTGAAGGCTCTATGAGCCACATGGCCAGTCCCTTGTATTTAACATTCATGGTACAGAGAAGGGCAAATACAACGGCAGTAATGAAGATAGACTTAAGATATTTTTAGTCCAAAAAAGTCATCTTTATCTTAAATTAAAAAAAAGTTGGACCCACAAAGTTTTAACTGCCATTCTTTCCATTTAAAATGTAAACATAAAATTATGTTGCAAGTTATTCTACATCTGCTGTTCCATTTGTCACTGGCTAAGTCAGCAGTGGTGTTCAGTGTTGGCTTCGTGTCCGGAGCAGGGGTTCCCATCCTGAGGTCCACAGACCCCTTGCTTAATAGTATTGGTCCATGGCATAAAAAGGTGGGAACCGCTGATCTAGAGAACGTTGAAATCCACAGAAGAGGGGCATAATAGTGAATTATGTATATTCAAAAATATAGATTGATAAGAATACATTGTAAAGGTGGGAAAAGTCTTAACTAGGCAGAGGAAATCAGGCAAAGTATAAAAGGCTGTAATTCGCAAACAACAAAACTCAAAGCTGTAATTCTTTGAGTTTTATTCTGTTAAGTTTGTTTCCCTACTTAAAGAGATGATAAAGTTCACATATACAAACTATTTTCTACAATATGCCATTTTCTACAGATGGGGTTTAATGCTGACTAGTGTGAGGTATTGCACTTTGGGAGGGCAAACCAGGGTAGGACTTACAGGGTGAGCGGTAGAACAGAGGGATCTTTGAGAATACAGATCCATAGTTCCTTGAAAGTTGCATCACATGTAGATAAGGTCTTTAAGAAAGCTTATGTTGAAATATTTTGAGACCTTTATGGCCTAATTTAAAGTATTGTGTGCCATTCTGGTCACCTACCTACAGGAAAGATATCAATAAGATTGAAAAAGTGCGGAGAAAGTGTACAGGGATGTTGTTGGAACTTGAGAACCTGAGTTGTAGGGATAGATTGAACAGGTCTGGACTTCACTCCCTGGACCATAGGAGAACGATGGGAGATTTGACAGAGGTATACAAAATTATCAGAGGTATAGATAAGGTAAATGCAAGCAGGTTTTTTTCCACTGGGATTGGGTGAGGCTACAATCTCTTTCAGGGGAAGAGTGAAAGGTGAAAAGTTTAAGGGGAACGTGAGTGTAAAATTCACTCGGAGGGAAGTGGGAGTGTGGAACGAGCTGCCATTGGAAGTGGTGGATGCGAGGTCGATTTCAACATTGAAGAGATGTTTGGATAAGTACAGGTTAGGAAGGTTATGGAGAGCTATGGTCCAGGTGCAGGTCGATGGGACTAGGCGGTTAATAGTTCGGCACAAACTAGATGGGCCAAAGGGCCTGTTTCTGTGCTGTAGTGCTCTGTAGTCCCTTCATTTTAAACTATATATGGTTGCTATGGGTAGTCACCCACAGCAGGCAGTTAATGCTCTTCATGTGCTGTTCCTTAGATATGAATATTAAATGCATTCTGGTATTATATTAATCATGTAGATTATTTCAAGCAGTCTTACCTGTTCAGTCTTCTGTAGTTAAAATGCAATTATCGTGGTGACTTAGTCCCCTGTCACGTTTGTCCAGTTACTGTTTGGGCTAATGAGGATAGATTGTATCTGGAGTCAGCATATGAAAGCAGAAAGTAATGAATTTAATTAAAAAAATAACAGAACAAGATAGCTGAGAGTCCCATACCTGGTGCAGGATAATACCAGGGAATATGAATGAAGGGAAAGCGATCTACTGCAGCACCTCAAGCTTATAAAAATTTATAGGAATAACTTAAACAGCTATTAACTGATATTGATACAGTAATGCAAAAAAAAGCCATCTGCAAATGGCTGACAAAATCTATAGGGCCACAATAGTAAAACAGTTTAACTACCCAATCCTTACTTAGACCAAGACATTATAAAAGTTGCAGGGTATCCAGAATTCTTAAAATGTGTTCCACAGAACCTTCCTGTGCAACTGGCCCCATAAGTTCTAGAAAATTAAAGAGATGATTTGCTTAAAACCTGAAACAACAAAATAGAGAAAATACAGGCAGCATTTATGGAGGAGAAGAATGTTTCAGTCAATGGCCTTTCACTGTAATCCCAGTTTATAAACCATAAGATATAGGAGCAGAATTAGGCCATTTGGCCCATCGAGTCTGCGCTGCCATTTCATCATGGCTGATCCATTTTTCCTCTCAGCCCCAATCTCCTGCCTTCTCCCGTATCCCTTCATGCCCTGACTAATCAAGAATCTATCAACCTCTGCCTTAAATATACGTACAGACTTGGCCTCCGCAGCTACCTGTGGCAAAGAATTCTCTGACTGAAGAAATTCCTTCTAATCTCCATATTAAAAGTATGCCCCTCTATTCTGAGGCTGTGTCCTCTAGTCTTAGACTCTCTCACCATGGGAAACATCCTCTCCGCATCCACTCCATTAAGGCCTTTCACCATTCAATAGGTTTCAATGCGGTCACCCCTTATCCTTCTGAATTCTAGTGAATACAGGCCCAAAGTCATCAAACGCTCTTCATATGACAAGCCATTCTATCCTGGAATCATTTTCGTGAACCTCCTTTGAACCATCTTCAGTTTCAGCACATCCTTTCTAAGATAAGAGGGCTAAACCTACTCACAATGCTTTATAGAGTTTCAGCATTACATCCTCACTTTTATATTCTAGTCCTCTTGAAATGAAAGCCAACATTGAATTTGCATTCCTCAGCAGACTCAAATTAGCCTTTAACTCCCAAGTCTTTCTGCACCTCAGGTTTTTGTATTTTCTCTCCAATTAGAAAACACTTAACACTTCCATTTCTTCTAGCAACACTGTATTCCATTTGTCATTTCTTTGCCCATTCTCCTAATCTGTCTAAGTCCTTCTGTAGCCTCTCTATTTCCTCAAAACTACCACTTATCTTCATATCGTCTGCAAACTTTGCAACAAAGCCACCAATTCCATCATCCAAATCATTGACATATAATGTAAAAAGAATCGCTCCTAACACAGGTCCTTGTGGAACACCACCAGTCACCAGCAGCCAAAAAAGGCTCAGTTTATTACCACTTTGCCTCCTGCCAATCAGCTTTATCCATGCAAGAACCTTTCCTGTAAAACCATGCTTGTCAAGCGGCCTCGTGTGTGGCACCTTATCAAAGGTCTACTGAAAATCCCAAGTACACAACCTCAACCGATTCTCATTTGTAAAAAAACCTACGGCATAATACAGGCCCTTCAGCCCACTCTGTGCTGAACATGCCCTTACCTTAGAAATTACCCAAGATTACCCATAGCCCTCTATTTTCCTATGCTCCATGTACCTATCCAGGAGTTTCTTAAAAGACCCTATCGTATCCACCTCCACAGACAGCCCATTCCACGCATCTTGGGATTCAAGTGCAACTTGTCTTTTCTTCAAAGAATTCCAACAGATTTGTCAGGCAAGATTTTCCCTTGCTGATTATGGCCCATTTTACATGAAGGACAAAAGTCGTAAAGGGGTTGTGAAGGAGAATAAATCAACCATAATCAAATGGTGGAACAGACTTGATGGGCCAAATGGCCTAATTCTGATCCTATGCCTTAAGGTCTATTAGAGACATGTAAACTGCATGGAAGCAGAAGATATGGGTATTTCTGAATGAATGTGTTGTTTCTGTTCACAAGAGATAGATGAGACAGCTACCGAAGATTGTGAAATATTTAAGTATGATGTACATAGAGAGGGAAGCAGCGTAGCATCTTTAAAAGTGGATAAATTGCCATGCCTGCATAAAATATACACTAGAACGGTCCTGATTTAAATGTACCTGTCACTGTACTTGAAAAATGGAAGGTTCTGGAGTTGTTAGTAAGACATGAAAGCTCATCAGGTTTTGCTAGTGAGCAGATGGACAGATTATCAGGCATGATTCACATAAATAGTATGATTCATAATTTGGAATTAGTTTAATTACAAGGAGTCGGCATGGATTTATGAAGTGTGGGATGTACCTGACAAGTATTTGCAGTGTTTGATGAGAGTTAATGTGATTAACATGGAATTTAGCAAGGCGTTTGATAAGGTCCCACCTGGCAGGCTGAGTTGAAGTCCACTGAAGGCAAGGGAAAGTGATGATAGCACAGATAGATATCCTTTGGTCCATCATACCCATGCCAACCACCACATATCTGTCTACCTTAATCCCACTTACACGCACCTGGCTTGTAGCCCACCCTGCTTTGGTGATCCAAGTGCATCTTAAATGGTGTGAGATTACTTGCCTTGTGCAGTGTGTATTCCTAATTGAAACCACCCCTTAGTTGAAAATATTCTTCTTCATATTCACTCTAAACCTTTTACCCTTCACCTTAAACCTATGCCATTTGGTTTTAGACACCTCTGCCAAACAAAAAGATTTCTTCCTGTCTACCCCATCTACCTCACCTCTCACAACTTTGTAGATCTCTATCAGATCCTTTGTCAGCCTTTCCTTCTCTGCTTGAAGGTTAACAGATTCAGTCTCTCCTCAACTGAAACCTCGCTTCCCAGGCAATGTCCTAGAGAATCTCATCTGCATCCTCTCCAGTACAATCATGTCTGTCAAACAAACAGTAATAGGAAGCAAAGAGTAATATTAGTCAACAGGCTGTTTGCAGTGAGGTCTTGGGTGCTCAGTAGAAGGTCCCGTCATCTTTTGTGGTATGTTTCAATAATATCAACTTAAAGTTTGTGAGTTATAATTAATGAGTCTGATGCAAACAAATGGTCAGCTTCCTTATCTGACCAAGGAGAGAATCAGTTGATGTTGTGGATTTGCAGAAAGGCCTTTGACAAGGTGCCTTGGAGAGGCTGCTTAACAAGCTAAGAGCCATGGTATTACTGGAAAGATTCTAGCAGGATGCAAAGAGTGGGAATAAAGTGAGCCTTTTGTAAGGAGGCAAATCTCAAGATTTGTTTATAGTATACGTACTTCAAGAATAAATGTACTTTGAACCTTTAAATAAAGACAAGCGGGATTCATATAGATAGTCATGATAGGCCTGTTTCTGTTTACAAATCCATGACTCTGTGACTAAGATACTAAGAAGAACAAAAGAGCTAAGAGACCTTGGAGTGCATGCCCATAGTTCGCTGAGAATAGCAAGGCCAATAGGTGGTTACAAAGTCATTGAGGATATTGGCTAACATTGGTTTATGCACAGAATATAAATGTCATGTTAAGATTATACAACAAGTACTACTTTACTCTGGTTCTCTTACTCTGGAAAAGTTGTAGTAATTTGTGGTAATTTTAAAGAATGTTGACAGGCTTTGAGTTTTGAAGAAAGCTAATTGAATGGGGTGATACTGTCTGAAGGTGGGATTTATTGGAGGTGTACAAAACTAAAGATTAATGGGGGAGGGGTCCATTTTGTGTACCAAGGAGGACTGCATAGATATGGTTGATAAGATTAGAGGTTAGTTGAAGGTATGTTTTCACCAAAGCAGTGAGACAGGAACTCAGTGCTGGTAAAACTTCAAGCAGGTGTACCCAACCATTTTTATGTTATGTACCCCTATGATTAACTGAAGCATCCATGGACCCCAAGTTTGCAACCCCTGGCTTAGAGGAAGCAAGAACTCTTCTCACATTTAAAAAGTATCTGGATAACCATTTGATATTCTATGAGGTTAAGGACTGATAATTAGGATGTGCAATTTGTCTGATCAACTTTCGTTTGGGCAACCTGAATTCAGAATGCCAAGTTGCTACCCGTGAATGTGAGATTGTTATGTCTTTGCTAAAATTCATTGTATGAATAGAAACACTGGACATAGTACAGTTATTTTGTCTGAAGTGAAAAGCATATAAGAATGCCCACTTAAGAGTCAATTCTGAGTAAAGAAAGATAATTGTTGCAGCGCTCCTTACCAACCTGTTATTATGACCCAGCCCTTTCCAAAGTTGCTTTAAACTGAGTGGTGTTTGAGCATGGAACACTTGCCGTATCAAATAGTTTCAACAGTGAGATATTTTTTGACAAAATATTTGATAAATATTTATAGTGGATGGATGCTGACAAATGCTGTGGGATTACATTTGGTATAATTGGCACTCTGGACTAATCACGCTAGGAGTTTCTGAGTCTGTGTATTAGGGCCAATGCTAAAAATCTATCCAAGTTCAATTATCATTCAACCATACCTGAATATAGCCAAACCAATCAGTGTTTCTCTGTGGCCAAGGTGCAAAACACATTATCAACAGCACACTGCACACTGCAAATAGCACATAGCACAGATAACGCATATGGTTACAATTTCAGAAAAACATAAGTCACAAAGAGGAAAAAAATAGCCCAGCTCCCTGAATGGCACGAATGTAGATCACCTGGTACAGCTTGTTCTTCCACCGAGCAAACTCCAGAGGGCAGCATTGACAGGAGGGGCCAGGCCCCAATCTAGCTCGCCCAGCAGAAGCTCCTGCTTTCTCCCCTGGGTGGCTGCAACAGTCTGCTGCATCAAAGGCAACCCTGTGGCCAAGACCCAGTCTTTGCCGCAATCAAGGCAATGCATTTCCCCCGCCATCAGTCTTGCCAATGAATAGACTTGTAGTATTGTGAGTTACCACTGTCCAACAGGGTCTTGCAATCCCAATAAAAATGTCCAAGATATTCAGTCACTCTGTTTGTTGGATCGTGCACTGTCTCGGCACAATGGTACACAAGTCCAGAGAACAACACAACAATGATGCACAATTGCTATGGAGCAATTCACTGATGGGATAGTTCTGCCCTACCTGATGTTCTTAGTATCTAACAGTGACTTGTGATCAGCAAAAAGATTCACAAGGTGAACAAATGTACCTTTGGTTGGACCCTGAGTGACAGCTACGTCTGAATGTGCCACCATCCTAATGAAGGATCATTACTCATTAGTTTGGAGTAGTTACATTACAATTTATGGTGAAACACTTTCTGTTGATCTTATCATCACACACTATCTTCCTGGTAGTGGAAAATAGAGCCCAAGTTTTATTTTTTTAAGTTGACATAGCTTAAAGAATATATATTAGGTATTAGTAGCTTGGAAACGTTTCAACCCTTTGTGATAGACAGTGTTTTGATGCAGGTCCTCCGTATTATTGATGATTATTTCTTTTGCTTCAGATGATCAATTAAGCTGGTTGCAAAACAACAACCATAATTATTAAATGGTGAAACACTAGCAGTGCCTGTTTAGAGATACTTAATACCTAACTAATATCTTACTTACTTATGATGTTTACTCGACACTTCACTGCGCTGAGCTGAGGCTGTGTCTGCGAGCTCCGCGAATTTGACTCTGCGATGCACTGAGCTGAGGCTGTGGCCTGCTGTAGATGCTCCAGACTCATTTTTATTCTAAATGCTATTTGCTTGCTTTTATTGCTTGCATAATTTGTCCCCCCCCCCCACATTGGTTGTCTTTTTATGGGTTATTTTGGGGTGTTTTGGGGCTACCTGTAGGGAGACGAATCTCAAGGTTGTATAATGCAGAATAATTGAACTTTGAACTTGAGCTTTGGTGGTCCATCATGATACTTGGATTTAGTAAATTGAAGTGGTTAGAGAGGGACAGTATTAATTTGAGCAGGCAGATGGAAAATAGGCATAAATTAATATTTCACAGACTTCTTTTGAAGGCATAAATTCTTTGTTTCAATGCATATTGGACATCTATTCCTTCAAAAAAAGCTGAAATAGATTTTTCCCAGTGGGACTTGCTGTGGACATTTCTGTGATTTTCACCATAATTTATGCTATATGTTCTTCCTTTAATTTGATTGTGATGTTGCCATGGTAACGGCTTGTTGCCAGGAGATATTAATTGGTAATGCTTAGAATTATGGGTAGAAAGTTTGAAAGTACTTTTGTTTCAGATCTTTTCCCGCATATGTTTTAACTTTACTTCAAACTTTCAATGTTGTCAGAATTGTTTGCCTTCAGTAAATGGAATTTTATTGCAGAAGAGTGATGACAACAAAGTAGAACTTAAATGTGTGACTATTTCAATGACATCTGATGTCGTTCCATCAGCTCTTGAAATTACAGTGGTCTAGCATCATTTCAGTTGTACAGAACGGATCTTCACATGTTTGTATGAAGTTTACACACTTTCCCCGGTTAATAACTTCAATAACTGATGTCTCTAAGATTTTAGAGGAGAAAGAAAGTATTCCAGATATTGATAAAATATGGAAAGGAATGAAGCACAGGCTGAGGTGAGGACGTACAATGTGTTGGGGTTTATCCTTTAGATAGAAGTTTCTTATACATATAATACTAAAACCAAACTCCACTCAGTTATTGATAGAGACTGCCTAACTTGCTGATGTTCGGAGTCACTGGCACTATCTTTATTCCTTAGTAAAATATGCCCAGTAAAATCTTTTCCTCTGATTTTCTTCCTTGTTAACTGTATTGTCTCTGATCTGGGCCGACAATTAAGTGCTAGGTGGCACCTAATTAATTAGCATGTTTATTTTGGCTTTTTTCTTAAAGATGTGCTGTGTGCCTCCCGGCTACCGCTGTGTTCTTCGCGAATCGGTACAGTATCTGTCCAGGGCCTGGGTGTTGGGGTGGTGCGACACGGGGGTGTCATCTCACTGTCGATCAGGGCAGGCAGCTCACCTTCTCCTATGACTGCCCGCCTCGATGTCGAAGGTAAAGGTTCGTCGTCTGCTGTGGCTGATGTGGAAGGCTTGCTTGACTGCTGAGCCTCGCACATTTTTCTATCGTACAGTTGTTTGTAAGCACTCAAACCATCCTACAAATATCCCCTAAACCTACGTACTCTTTCAAAATTAAAGTCGTACTTTATCATTGCAGCGAAATTCTCACGCAGTTGCTTCACTTTCTGCATTCGGTTTCGATTGTTATCATTTCCTCTTCCAATTGCATCAGCTCTTCATCTATCAGTTCTTGGTCATGGGATGCCAAAACCTCTTCAACATCATCTTCGTCAACTTCCACAAGCCAAACTCACTTTGTCGTTGCTTCGTTCACCACGATCGAAACGCTTAATTATGTCTAGTTTTACGCTAAGTGTAACACCCTTACTCTATCAGGCTTTTCCAATACCTCAGAACTCATCTTGCTAACGGCTGCTCAATGCAACGTGTTTAAGCAATGCCGTTCCAAATCCGGGGCAGAGCGGCTGCTCGGGGCGCGCGCTGCCTTTCTTCGTAACAGTGAAAACACCTTCTGAAAGCGAAAACAGGGTACTAATGTAGGTCTTTCGTAACAGTGAGGTTTCGTAAAGCGAATGTTCGAAAAGCGGGGGACACCTGTAATACCTAATGCAATGTAAATGCTATGTAAATAGTTGTTATACTGCATTGTTTAGGGAATAATGACAAGAAAAAAAGTCTGTACATGCTCAAACAGCAAGTGCTGGAAGAACACTTCTGGGTTTTCTAGATTTGCGGTTGGTTGAATTCGCGCATGTGGAACTCGCGGATAAGGAGGGCCGACTATATGCGCAATGATTGTAAGCGGATTCGTTTCCTTCACCACCCACTGGCTAAAGAAATTCCTCCTCATCTCTGTTCTGAAGGGACATCCTTCTATTCTGAGGCTGTGTCCTTGAGACTCCCCCACAACAGGAATTATCGTCTCCACGTCCACTCTATCTAGGCCTGTCAATATTGGATAGGTTTCAATGAGACGTCTCGGGGATCTGCTTTTTTTTTTCACTGAGACAGCTGGCTTTCATGTCCACAATACATTGTTTGCCTATGCCCCTCTCTGCTTTGCACTTCCTGAAGCACTAAATGACATTTTTTTTTCTCTTAAATGGTGGCATCTGTTAGTCTCGTGAGACCATGGATCTGCGCTTGGAAAGTCTTTCTTCAGTCTGTGTTAGAGAAGCGTCCGTTGTGGTTGTAGAGGCCCACACGGGAGTGACAGTCTCGGCTGCATCAACTGCACTTGAAGGTGCTGTCCTCCAGTGTTGTCTTGGTGCTGTTTTTCCGATGAGTGTGTTTTTCTTCAGCAGCAAGCCTCAGCTTCTCTTCTTTTTTTAGACCTCTGTGTAGCTCCAGCCTCCAGTGAGAGCGATCGCTTGCGATGTCCTCCCACCTCTCGACATTCATTTTCGGTGACTTCATGTCTCTCTTGCAAATGTCTTTGAAACGAAGATGGGGCCGCCCTTGTGCTCTCTTGCCAGAGGCCAGTTCCCCGTACAGCAGGTCTTTCAGGATCCTCCCGTCTGACATGCGGTGTACGTGGCCCAGCCAGCGGAGATGCCGTTGTTGGAGCAGGGTGAAGAGGCTGAGTATCTGGGCATGGGCCAGGACCTCATTGTTGGTGACTCGGTCAGTCCACGTGATGTCCAGGATGCGTCTCAGGCTGCGAAGGTGGAAGGCGTTGAGATGCCGCTCTTGTCTGGAGTAGAGGCTCCAGGTCTCACTGCCGTAAAGCAGTGTGCTGAGGACGCAGGCCCTGTAGACTGCAACCTTGGTGTGCGTCGTCAGCTTTCTGTTCTCTCAGACTCTCTTTGTCAGCTTGGTGAATGTTGAGGCTGCTCGTCCGATCCGTCTATTGATCTCGGGGTCTAGGGAGAGGCTGTCCGTGATGGTGGAGCCAAGGTATGTAAACTTGTGAACTACCTCCAGCTCGTAGTTGTTGATGGTAATGGCAGGGGGGTGCTCAACGCCTTGGCCCCACATGTTGGTTTTCTTCAGGCTGATGGTCAAGCTGAAGTCCTGGCAGGCTCTTGAGAAGCTGTCCATGAGGCGTTGCAGTTGCTCTTCAGAGTGTGTTGCCAGTGCCACATCATCTGCAAACAACATGTCCCTGATGAGTACTTCACGAACCGTGGTTTTAATGTTTACCTTTCAGCACACCATAGTTCAATTTCAGATTCTGTAGTTTATACCTTCAATCTGTAAAGTCCCACATCTCCAATCATCTTAAATCTAACTGAGCTCCTCTTCATGCCACTGCCCAATCAGTTGACATGAAAACACTCTGCAGGCTTGTTTCATCCCACGTTAATCAGAGATTGTTCCTTTCTTCATAGAAAGATCTATTGAGAATATTATTGACTATTATTTCATGGAAGTCTTAGGCAGCTGTGTTGCTCCTTTCTGAATATTTCATCCATCCTTCTGAATTGCTGCCATCAACTTAAGTGTATTTTAAAAAATTCTAACTATCTTTGCCATGTCTGACTCCTACTGAGTTTTCCCACCACCACGTTCGATGGTTCTTAAGCCACCATTTCCTTCACTCAAGGCACAGTGCAATGGACGTCCCTACGGTGAGGTTATTTATTGGGTTATTTAATTATCATGGCACAAACGTTGATTAGCTTCCTGGCCCTGATTTTGATGTGTCTTCCAGAGCTGATAACTTACACCGAGCTAACTATTGTTGCCTTGGTATCAATGTTGTTCTTCCCTGTACAGGATGGCATGAGCTTAATCAAGATCAAATCAAGTGTTTTGCCGTTTAACTATGTACATGTATACCGTCAAATGAGATGACATTTCTCCGAACCAGGATGTAAAACACTGTGGTATACATAACACATAATAACTTATGAAAGCAAGGATGAAATCTGCAAATGGATTACACATAAATAAACAAACTAAAGTGCATAAATTAAATATTGTAAAGTACAGAACAGATTAACTAGTGACACTTTGTGATGCACCAGGGAGTTCAGGAGCCTAATGGCCTGAGGGAAGAAATTGTTTCCCATCCAGACTGTTCTTGTTTTTATGCAATGGAGTCTCCTGAGATGAGATACAAGATAAGCACAGACATTTTGGCTGCAGATGTATTGGGCAGGTATTGACAGGGTGTGGAGGACTTTGGCCAAATGGGGGTAAATACCTTTGCAAGACTATAGAATTGTGTGTCTGTATTGCTTAATACCTAGATCAGCAGAGAATCATGGTGCTGCCCTCCAGCCTGCTGCTGTATACCACAAGGCTACGTGATTTAAGTGTTTTTTCCCTCTAGCTTGCTTATTATAACATCAACAAGTGTGGAAATGTTGAACAAACCATACCCGTTAGAATCAACCATAAGGAGACTGATTGTAAGCGGAGTTGTTGCCCTCCGGAAGGGCGGTTCTCCGTGTCACTTAAGTAAGGGGTCTCCTAAAGAATTCCTGGGTCTGAGTTGTGTGTGGAAAAGGGAATTCCCTAACAGAGGAGTAAAACTAGAGAAGTGATGTAGACTGCTGCGGTCATGGGGTCAAAGTTTCTAAGCATTCTCAATTCAGCCAGAGGCATAGACCAGGCATGGGCTGGATGTGATAAGGGCAGAGGCCAAAAATAATAGGTTCAGTGTTCCATATATTGGAACGTATTTCTGCCAGTCGTTTTTTAAGGATTGTACACGATCTCCACAATTTGTAGTTCCATTTGCAACCCTTCAGAAAAATGAAGCAGCGGTGTCTGCATGCAACAAGAGCAGACGTTGTTTGAATGTGAGCTGATCAGTGGCAAACTGTACTCAAGACACACAGTTGCAATAACTAGAACAATTTATACTGGAAACTTAACGGTACACTCAGACCCCACATAGCGCTGATTCGTTTCAACGCAGTTATTCAATTCTTTATTGAAATCTTAAAAAGTGACAAAAATTCATTCTAAACATTTAAAACTGCTCGAGAGCACCCACCATTACACTAAACATTCAATCAGCCAATGAGAGCGCTTTACATACCGTCTGAACCAGTCACAATCATGTATTATTTCACACTCTGCCTCTCCCATGTGTGTAAACGTTCTTGTTCCCTCACTAATTTATTCCATTTTTCTCACCCATAATGTCTGGAAAATGGCTTGTAACTGCCAGTGAGGGTAGTACATCTCAGATATCTAGGGAAAGCATTAGCATGGATGTGAAACTGCAAGTGATATGGTGTGAGGGTGTTAATGATGGTGATGTTGAAGAGTTACTGCATTGTCATGGTGAGAGCCTTAATAACGAAGAGCTTCGAGAATTGTCAGAACAACGTATCTTGGGTGAATCTGAGGACACAGATGGAGAAGAGGAAGCTCCAGCAAGAAATCTCACCACAAAATTCCTCAGCACTTTCATCACCACGATCACGCAAATCATGGACCAGTTCATCGACAATGACCCTGACTGGGAGCGAAGCAATAAGGCAAAGAAAGGTGTTCTCATCATGATTTCCTGCAACAGAGAACTGCTTTGTGAGAGGAAACTTAAAAGGCTGTCAGATCTCGACATCTACTTGAAGGAGAAGCTGAAGTTTGAGGAGGACCCACAGCCTGGTCCTCCCTCTAAGATGTAATCAGCACCCGCTCCCCTCCGCTGCTGCTGTGATGTGTTGCTGCTCCACTGATGTCCAGGTTAGGCCTACTTGCATGTTTGTTACTCCACGAATTACTGTGTGTACATAAAATAATACATCATATATCTCTGGTGTGATTTTTTTTTAATATCAGGCACACCTGTCTATTTACGTAATGTTATAATGACCCCACATAGCGCTGATTTACATAGCACCCCACCTCCGAGAAACACATCCTCAGCTTTAAGCGGGATCTAAGTGTAGTAATACTCCTACCAACAATATTGACTACGAAATGTGTTAGCCACATCAACACTGTGCTTCAAGAGCAAGTTAGAGACTAAGTGCCCTGTGACAATAGACTCAAGTCCTCTCCTCCTAAAGCTTGCCACAAGTCAAGAGGGCAGTGGCGTTCATTTGCCACCGACGGATGTGGAGGCCAGGTCATTGGGAATATTTAAAGTGAAGGTTGATGGGTTCTTGGTTAGTGAGGGTGTCAAAGGTTGTAGGGAGAAAGCTGGAGAATGGGATTGAGAAGGATAATAAATCAGCCAAGGTGGAATGGCGGAACAGGCTCGATGGGCCGAATGGCCTAATTCTGCTTCTATGCCTTATGGTTTTATGGCTTGCATTGCAATTGGCTGGGTAGTTTCAGGTGTGAAAACCTGAGAAGCTTCGTACCATTTGGGACAAATCGGTCCATTTAATTCTTACCCCTTGTACCATCTTTAACATCCTCAACATGGTTCAACCATTCTTGCATAAGTTTCTTTTTCGTGACTAATTGGCTCCTCAGCACCTCTGAAACATTTGACTTTTATCAATGAGTGGAATGGGTGGCAGCATCTGGGAAGATAATCATTTGAGGGTACCTCTGAATCTGACTTAGCGATCTTGTAGTGGTTAGCGTAATGCTTTTGCAGGTTCAATTCCGCCACTGTCTGTAAAGAGTTTATATGTTCTCTCCTTGACTGCACGGGTTCCCTCCACAGTCCAAAGACTTGTGCAGGCTCATAGGTTAATTGGTCGCATGGGTGTAATTGGGCAGCGCAGGGTCGTTGGGCCAGAAGGGTATCTCAAAAAAAATCTTCAAACAAATTAGTGAATCATCCTGGTGAATGTTAGAAATCTGCTTACCCTTTCACTCTGTCAGTTCTGCATTCAAAGGATGACCCTCTGTAATTTCCACCCTCTCTCCCATCCAGAACAAGGATAAGATTTCTCTTGTTCTCATTTCCACCTGACCAGCTTCCTCATTCAGCGAAACATACTTCATAATATCTGTCACCATAATTACAGATATTACATCAGTCTGTTCTGTATCTTCTATGAAACATTTGAATTTGAATTACCAGCATTGTTGAAGCAGTTTACAGAATATATTTAATAGTTCTTTAGTGACTCATTTTGTGTCATTATAATGCAGGTCTGGAACAAATTAAAAACAAAATGCAGCTCTGAATGACATCAAAGAATCTACAGAAGCATTTATCATAGCACAAACAAATTATAGCTTTGTAACATGATGTAATATTTGTGTGGGAAGCGAGTGAGCAGTTTTCCTTCATTTAGTCTTGCCAGTAAGAGGAACATTATGACTTATTCCCAACTGTCCTTGAAAGTAGCACCAAGTCCCTTGAAGCACCACACTCTGGATGCATTTTCTCAAGTACTTAAATTCGAATAAATCTCTCAGTGAGGCTGTCAAAACTCCAGCTGTAAATGTTTACTTGATATAATCATGCAGCAGTTTCACATCAGATTCTAATGGGTGTGTATTGATAGCACACATTTGGTACCAATAAAGCACTTTGGGTTGAAGAGGCTGTAAGAATATTTCATGTGGGAAATGCAAAAATCTCATGTGAGACCATAAGACATAGGAGTGGAATTAGGCCATTCAGCCCATCGTGTCTGCACTAGTATTCCATCATTATCCCTTTCAACCCCATTCTCATTCTTTCTCCCCTTAACTTTTGACGCCCATAATAATCAAGATCCTACCAAACCTAGTTTTAATTATACCCAATGACTTGTCCTCCACAGCAGTCTGACAATAAATTCCGCAGATTCACCACCCTCTGGCTGAAAAAATTCCTCTTCATCTCTGTACTAAAGGGGCTTTCCCCATAGTGCAGAGTCTCGGACCAGAGGGCTGTGCTGTCTGTTCCTAGACTCCCCATTGTAGGAAACATCCTCTCCATGTCCATTAGCTAGGCCTTTCAATATTCAATTGGTTTCAGTGAAATCCCCCCATCCAGCGTGTACAGGCCCAGAGCCATCAAATGTGAGGAGCATTCTAACTTGGGTTTACCTGAATGTGTGCAGTATTCCTGAGGCAAAAAGAACACATACTTTGTGCACCATTTACTCCATTCTGCAGCATAACCATTTCTTGTCCTAATGCGTAGCAGAAGCTGAAATACTTTTAAGACATCAAGTTGAAGAGATATTCTCATGGTTTTTAGAATGTAAATTTATTGAATAAATAGAATGGCTTTAACCTTAACTACTTGCTGAAGGTTTGTTTATTGTCCTTCCTCAGAGCAAAGATACAAGACCCTGGACAGGACCATCATTATCAGTACTCCTTCGGGATCTACGTCACATACAGAACAGCAAGGAGAGAGCGATGAAACTCTTTGATTGGTTAATAGCACCTGTTGCTTCAAAGAAGTTCTTCAAGTAAGTATCTGCAGAACAACAGCACAGATTTTCATAAACTCACGCATTTAATAAAGTGACTAAAATAACCTCAACTGGATTGAAGTGCAGTAAATGAAATGTCAGGAATCATTTCTAAATGAAGTGCTGATTTGAGATTATAATTGTCAGTATTATTTAAGATGATAACTGTTGTAAGATTACTCTTGTTAAGACATTGAGACTATACTGTGGGTATGGCATTGCATCTTTTGCGAAGAAATAATTTCAGTTTATGTCTAAAAAGATACCTAATGCCCATTTGTCTTCATGGGGTGGATTGTGTTCACTTGGTGAGCTTGTCCTGTCTATTTAAGGCAGATATTAGAAAGGCACAATAATTGTTTAGTTAGCTATTGCCCATTACGCTCCTGGCATTTGGGGCAGCAATGAAGGTCCTCGTCTTTGGCGGTGTTCAGGGCTTCCTTCATCATGTCAGTTGCTTTCTCTTGGTTTTCACTACGGTCAGTCATGCAAATCCTGGATGGGGGGGGGGGTTCAGGAATACCATCACATTCAGATGTAGAAGGATTCTTCATTGCTGTTTCCATAATAATTTAGTTTTACCTGTCAGACTTGTTAGCCCTGAGCTGAACCCCCTAACCTGGAGGGTCAGTGGACCACAATTGGTCTGGTCTCTGTTCTTTGACTTGTTTGGCATGGGTGACCCCAAGAGCCAAAGCATAAAACCCTGAATCCAACCAGCATAGCTCAGGTTGTGGTCTTAATAATTGTTTAGAGATGATGATTATTTTGATTTATCATGTCCCCTTCCCTACCTATTCAATCTAACTAATTCTGCTTACTAAGTGTTCCCAAGCCTTTAAAGGTTATGAATATTCATTGACTTGGCTCTCTCTCCTTACCCTGTCCAAGGTAAATTTGCACCATTACTATGCTTGGAATGAACATCCCGGAGGCTGCAAGAGTAGCTCTGTATTCTGGTGCTTAGATTCCAGGACTCTCCTTTGTTCGATGAGAGTTGGCAGAAATCAATTGTATAAGTCGTTAGTGCAACTGCACTTGGAATACTATGTATGGTTTTGTTCACCGTTATAGAAAAGACACGGTTAAACTGGAAATAATGCAGTGAAGATTTACAAGGGTGTTGCCAGGACCTGAGAGATGGGTTATAGAGAGAGGTTGGCCAGCTAGGTCTGTATTCCTTCAGAGCTAGGAGAATGAGGGTCAACGTTATAGAAATGTTTAACATTATGAGGGGCAAAGATGAAGTGGTTGGTAGCAGTCTTTTTCCTAGAGGAGGCGAGTCCAAAACTCTGGGCATAAGTGCATAAATTTAAGGTGAAAGGGGAAGGATTTAAAAGGGACCCGAGGGGCAACGTTTTCCAGGCAGATGGTGATGAGGATCTCAAATGAGCTGCCAGAAGACATTTTGGTGTAGAGGCATGCATTGTAATATTATTTAAAAAGCACTTGGATGGGTACATGGAGGGGCTGGGCTTAGAGGGATATGAGCTGAATGCAGGAAAATGGGACCAGCTGGGTGGGAACTGTGGCTGGACTGGTACTATATTGTTCAATGACTCTAAATATGAAGCAGCATATCAAAATGACCCATAGACTTTTATTTCTTGTTCAACTATTGTAGATTGTTGTAACATCCTTGGTTTTGTACAAGTCTCTCACCCATTCCCTGCTCCAAGGACGTGCATCATGACATTTACTGTATCACTGAGATTAATCTTACTCCGAAGATCTCCCCAAAGTAGGGTGGTTGGTAGTTGGGTGTCTGATGTTAAACCCACTATTACACCCAGGAAGTAGACAGGTCGAACTTCCAATTCATGTATGTGCAAATGTGACCATGCAGTTTTATTACAGATTTTCCTTGTAAAGTTCTCCAAAATCTCGGAAGTCTCCAGCTGCAAAAGTGAATATACAAATCAAGTTGGACTGTCTTTGTAAATAGGTTGGCTTTTCATGAGATCTGGATCATGCATGAATGCTGGGAATTTCAAAAGAGAAAATGATTTCAGAGTACAGTGAGGAAGTTGTCAACAGTGCTGACACCTTATGAGTAATTGAATGGGATAGCACTGGGAATAGAAGATCTTTGTTTTGAATTGTTTGAATTGGACAGATGGGTTGTAGCAGCTGTTAACAGCTATAACAATGCAACCATTGTGGGGAAAAAAAATCATCCCTTGATTCAAAACTTAATTAGAGTGCAACCTTGATGTAAAGCAGCTGTCAACAGGACAAATTTTAACACCCATATTATAAATTGAAGTAGCATTTGCCTAATTTCTGTCTAGAGAGTCATGATAATATCTGCAATGTAAAGAGATGTGAGGCTTTTCAGACATTGCACTGTATGTATTTATAGAGAGAAGTCTCGCTCGTAATTGGATTTCTGCATTTCAGAGACATTTGGGAGAAGACCCCAGCCTTGATCAGACGCCACAATGCAAACTACTACAAGGGATTCTTCTCTTCAGAAGATTTTGACGGAATACTGAGAGAGGTAAATGCATGGTAGTGTAGCGGTTAGCGCAGTCACTTTACAGTACCAGCAACTGCGGTCAATCGTTATGCCTGTCTATAAGGAGTTTGTACGTTCTCCCCGAGACCTCATGGATTTCCTCCAGGTACTCTGGTTTCCTCCCACATTCCAAAGATGTACACGTTAGTAGGTTAATTGGTCACGGGTGCAGTTCGGCGGAACAGACCGGAAGGGCATGTACCGCAATGTATCTCTAAATAAATGGATAGATAAGCAAATAAATATATAAGTAAATAGATATATTTTATTCTCAATCTCTGACCAAGTCAATCAGGATGGTTGCTTAAGTGCCAGAGCAATTATTCTGTGTCAGTTGTCTTAATCTTAGTCAGTGGTTATGTTTCAAGTAATCTTCTAGAAACTGTGTGGTATAACATTGGACATTTGTGTCTGGCAGAGTGGACATGTAGGGAGCTCTCGGAAATGAACCAGGAATATTTTCGAAAGATGTGATTTGTTCTGCCATCTGCATAATTAAATCAGGGTGAATCAGAACCTTTGTAACTTGTATTTTTATGAGTAATCAAATAGCCTTTGCACATCTAGTACATATGCAATCTCTCAAGGCAAATATGTGCTCCTAAAACATAACTACACAACACACAATCTTACTTAATTACAGATTTTCAATTTACTGGTTTGCTTCACTTCCTTCCCATTTGAGGAAAAACTTGATTCAAGTTGAAC
The DNA here is from genome assembly GCF_963921235.1 of Mobula hypostoma. Lineage (NCBI taxonomy): Eukaryota > Metazoa > Chordata > Chondrichthyes > Myliobatiformes > Myliobatidae > Mobula > Mobula hypostoma. Next base: position 17,265,005 of record NC_086104.1, on the reverse strand, counting down.
TTTTTCATAAAGTTTCGATATTTCTGCACTGTCACTCAGACCAGATATTTTTACTTCCTAACTTCACCAAAATAACAAGAACAAAGATTGAGCATTTTAAATTCTACATTACTATTAAAAAAAATATTTATCTAGAAACGTAATCATGCCTACTTCTTGCCCACCCTGAAGTTGCCACACATAAACCCTGGAAGCCTAGACTTGTGTAGACTGCATCACACTGGCCTTCTGTGGCATAGAATCCAAGGGAAGATGTTGACATCACAAACAGCAGAATAGAGGAAGGGACCATATTTGAAAGTGTCAAAGCTGGGGTGATACGTGTTTTAAAAGTCTTTAACATTCCAAGATTTTAAAAAATTCATTAAAGGAATTTTTTAAAGTTAATTTTTTTTAAAAAAGTTAACCTTAACCAAAGTAGTATTTAAAAATGAATCATTAAAACAAAATAAATTTTAAACAATAACTTGCCCTTCTCTGCAACCTCTCAATCTGTGTCTTGCAATCCATATTGAAATTAGCAATGTTTTAGATCCTGTACGTAGGTCTTACCACAAAACCTGAGGCAATTTCCCAGCAGAATTTTGGGAATATCCCAACAAGATCTCATTTTGTCTGGGGTCCAGCAGTGGGCTGAACTGATAGATCCATTTTTAAAATCTTGTCAGTAAATCCCAGAATACACAGAAATACAAGCAGGCACTTTAACTTGGATGTCAAAATTATGCAGACATGATCAAGCAATTCATTTGTTCAGACCAAACATCAAAAGGAGAAGAAATATAATCTAAGTGATTTTGACTGTGGAATGTTTGTTGGTGAGAGACGGGGTGGTTTGAGTATCTCAGGAACTGCTGGTCTCTTGGGATTGTCATGCACAACAGTCTCTAGAATTTACAGAAAATGGTGCAAAAAACAAAAAAATCATTCAGTGAGTGGCAAACCTGTGGGTGAGAAATGCCTTGTTAATGAGAGGTCAGAGGAGAATGACCAGACTGCTTCAAGTTGATAGGAAGGCAACATTAACTCAAATAATCACATTCATATGATGTAAGTTGACCCTTTCCGAATCTTTTGCAATAATTTTTTGTCCATGTATGGAGGAGCGGAGTTAACGACAAGTAATAATTTCAGCCGCTGTAATATGACAGCCCAATTTCTGTTCGTTTGTTTTTTTTTAGTTTAGTTTCTTTTTAGTTTAGGGTTTTTTTTTCCTCCTTATATCTTTTTCATGGTCAGTTGCTATGAGATTGGGAGGCTGAACTATACTTATCACTTGGAATCTGTGCTTGTACATGTTAACTGTTATTAATGTAATCCTGATCTCATTATTATTATTGTTATGCTTATTAATTTTGAAACTTAATAAAAAGCTTGAAAAAGAAAAGACAAATAACCACCGTGGTGTGCAGAAGAGCATTTTTGAATGCACAACACATTGAAATTTGTTGTGATGGGCTATAGCGGGAGACCATGAATATACCCTAAGTGGCCACTTTATTAGGTACAGGATGTACCTACTACAGAACTGCTGGAGAGATCTATGCTACACATTAAGTGTGCTTCATTGAATCAGTTCAAAAAATGTTTATTCTGAGTTAACATTCGTATACGATTCAACTTGACCACAAATTTCATGCAGAATGCAAATGGGTGTTCTGGAGGATAAATTATTTTGATGTGTTGCAAACGGGTGGCTTATCTGCCAAGTGATTTCCTTAGGAAAAAACTCCAGAGTGAAATACCTTACTTCTTCATGCATGAAGGAAGCAACTTTATTACACTGCTGAAAATGTTCTCAATTCAGTATTTCCTGATGGCTTATCAGAATAAGGAGCAAGTTAATGAATTGTTCAATCTTGCTTCTCCATCCAGTTAGTTCATACACATCATTCCCAATTTCCTGTCTTTGTTCCAAGTCTCAGCACCTTTAACAAAAATCGGTTGCTTTAGCCTGTGCAGCCTTTCCAGGGAAGTCTTCCAGATTTCTTCTATAGGAGTGGAAGGGAGTACTTTGTTTTTAATCTTGAATAGTTTAATTCTAATTTCAAGGTTAGCACCTCTTGTGTTCAATTTTCCACCCCCAGAGAAATGCTTGTTTTTCTAGGGTGCCTAAGACTTTTTCACGGTACTGCACATCAACAAAAAATACAGTAAGGGTAAGAAAGAAATCAAAAATGAGTAAGAAAGCTAAATGCAAGGCAAAATCTATGAAATGGTAATGTTTCACAATGTGTAAATGCTAGGAGAGCAGCAGCCATATATCTAGATAGATGTTATAATCTATAAGCGTACACATGATTACGTCAATGATGACAAGGTGACAGAGATAGTAAGTAATCACTTTGGCTTTATACTACAAGTGGGAATAACAAAAGGCGTTTAAAAGATATAACAGCATCTAAGGTATTCACATGACATTAATCACAGCATACTCCAACTTTTCTCACCTCTCAATATTTTGGCAGTTTGCAGATTATAGCAAACTTAAATTGAGAGTTCTTCTTTTATTTTTATGTAGGAATTCAGTGCAGAACCATACTTCGCTCTGTATACAGAGGGAAGGCTGCTTCCAGATAGAGACTCCAGCTGTAATGATTTAGAAATTCTACTGTCTCAGCATTTTGCACAACTGAGTTGGATGTATGTCATTAGAGTGTTCATCTTTGTTTCAGAATCAATACTGATAAGTTTTTTTTTATTTTCAAGGACATTGTCAATTTTGAAGTAAACCTGGATGTAACAAGTTATTTTGATGGGGAAAAGGAAACCCATACTCCTACTGGCAGGGCTTTACCTGCGGTGGTGTGGGACTTCTATAAGGTAAGCAGCAGCTGTATCTATAGTGCTGGTGTGACAGTGGTTAAAACATTATTTCAGACTGGGCTGGAGATTTCAATACTTTTTCACAGCTGTTATAAATTCTGCATAAGTTTATGGATAAGGGAATTTTTTTTTCATAAATGGGTCATATTTCTAAATTAGTCAAGTACATTTGTTTGCACTGACCAGATGGGAAATCTATAATATGAATTTTCAACATTGTGCATCTCCACAACAAGCTTTTTTTTTGCTGGAGTCACTTACTTCTTGGACAGTGAAAATACTAGTTATTAATGAAACGTGGCTCCGTAACATTGATGGTCATCTACTGAAACCTTGTCTGGATGTTCACCCTTCATATCCATGTCTCAGCATGAGTGATTGTTGTTTCTTCTCTTGCGTATCTGTCATTTAGTATCAATCAAGTCTGGCTGTTTTGTGCCGTCTAAATTGACTAGACAGGTAATTTCCAAGCTGGGAAATGGTTCCAAAATGCCATGTCAAAGTCAAAGTACATATATCTCACCATATACTACCTTGAGATTCATTTTCTTGTAGACATTTACAGGAAAATAAAGAAATACAATAGAATTCATGAACAACTAAACATGCCAAAGACTAACAAACAGCCAATGTGCAAACTAAGACAAAATGCAAATACAAAAATAAATAAATAATGCTGAGAACACCTTGAAAGTGGGTCTGTAGGTTGTAGAATCATTTCACAGTTGAGGTGAGTGAAGTTACCCATGCTGCTTCAGAAGACTGTTAAAGGTAGAGTAGTATCTGTTCCTGAACCAGGTGATGTTGGACCGAAGGCTCTTGTACCTCCTGCCCGATGGAAGTTGTGAGGAGAGACCATTGGCTAAATATCAACTTCCTTGCAAAGTCATAACTCTCAATCCCACAGCCTGTTTCCTCATGGTTCAGGAGTCTGATGGTTTAGGGTAATAGCTGCTCCTGAACCTGGTGGTGTGGACCTGAGGCTCCTGTACCTCCTGCCCAAATAGTAGCAAGAAGTGAGCATGGCCTGGATGGTGGGGGTCCTTGATGGATGCTGTTTTCTTGTGGCGTCCCTCCTTGTAGATGTGCTCAATTACGGTGAGGGCTTTGCCTGTGATGAACTGGCCTATATCCACCACTTTCTGTTGCCATTTCTGTCCCTGGGCATTGGTGTTTCCATACCAGGCCGTGATGCAGCCAGTCAGGATGCTCTCCACAGGGCATCTGTAGAAGTTTTCCTGAGTTTTGGATGACATGCCAAATCTGTGTCAACTTCTAAGAAAGTAGAGTTGAAATAGTGGTGGACTGGCAAATGGATCCAAAATGGGCTTGGTAGCAGGCAGAAGGTAGTGGTGGGTCGGCATTTTTCTGTTAGGAAATCTGTAATAAATGGTGTATCGGGGAGATTGGTGCTGCAACCATTCTTTTTGTAATGTATGGATGAGAATATAAATGGTCTGATTAGTAGTTTGCAGATGACAAAGTAGAGGAGACATGGATTACAAAGGAAGTTTTCTAAGGATACAGCAAGACATAGATCAGCTGGAAAGTTGGCTGGAGTGGTGGCACATTGAATTTAATCTAGACAATTGTGAAGTGATGCACTTTGGAAGTCAAGTTCTGGTAAGATTTATAGAGTAAATGGCGGGAACTTTAGGAACATTGATCGACAGAGGGACCTTAAAGTGTACAGGAAGTCTGTAACTCACTGGAAGTGACGACCTATGGATAAGGTAGTGAGGGAGGCATTTGGTAGGCTTGACTTGATTGTTGGGACTTTTAAGTAGAAGAGCTGGGATAACATGCTGCATCTGAACAGAACATTGGTTAGACCACTTTTGCAGAATTGTGTACAGTGTGGGGTCACCACACTACAGGAAGGATGTGACAGTGCAGGAGAAAGTTCAAATGATTCAATTTAATATCAGAGAATGTAAACAGTGTACAGCATAAAATTCTTACTCTTCACAGACTTCCACGAAACAAGAAACCCCAAAGAATGAATGATAGAAACATCAGAACCCAAAAGCCCCCTCCCCTCCCACACACAAGCAACAGCAAAAATATTGACCCCCTCCTTCCCATTTGTGCCAGCAGATGCATTGACCCCCCCCCCACCCCCTCACCATCTGGCAATAGCAAAAGTCCCTCCCCCAAAGAGACCTTGATATAGAGTCCATCAAAAACTACAACCATCTCAGCACTTCAGTATCTCAGACAGGCTCTCTCTCACCAACGAGGAAGAGAGGGGTCACTCCTGCAACAGCAAGAGCAGAGAGCAGCAGCTCACTGTTCCAATGTTACAATCTTCCACGTCACTTCTCCCAAGTTGAAGACCGACAGGCTGTCGCTCTTCACCAAAAGAGAGAGAGTGGGGGTGCGGCTATCACTCGAGTACCTGGTCCTCCTTCCGACGGCAGCACACGCCACCTGCTGTCCTGATGTTCCTGTCTCCCACAATGTTTCAGTCAGTGAATTTGATGAGGAACTGGTACGTCCACAGGGCTGCTCCCAGAAGTCGCATGTTTTCCAGGCTGTTCCTGGAGACAGTGAAGCGCCAGGCCACACAGCTGGAGCAAAGACCCACTGCTTATGAAGAGCCATACTTTGAACTGTAGGTCAAGGTCACCAGTGTGTTGCCTGGGATGGAGGGCTGTAGTTATAAGGAGAGTTTGGAAAAGATGGGTTTATTTTCACTGGAACATTGAAAGCCGAGAGTTTACGAAACAATAGTGGGCCTAGGTAGGATAGATATCTTCTGTTCTCAAAGGCAGGGGAATCTAGAGCAGAGGCAAATACAATTACAATGTCTAAAAGGCATTTAGACAGGTACTTGGATAGCAAAAGCATAGAGAGATGTAGGCCCAATGGAAGTAAATGGGATTTTCTTAGAAAGGCATGGATAAGGTGAGCCAATAAAACTTTATTGTCATTGCCCACAACAAGATTGTGGATCTACTCGGGTCCATGCAATGTATAATGCATGTGGTATAGCTTAATTTAAAAGAAAACATATTTACATACAACGAGTGACTTCAATAGCCATAACACTCAAAGGCCGTTGGCAAGCCGTGGTGAAGCGTTAATCACTTGCTCAACGGCCCTCGGAAAGAAGCCGTTTTTCACTCTTGTTGCCTTGGCTAAGATGTTTCGGTATCTCCTACCAGAAGGCAGTGCCGGGGGTGGGATGGGTCTTTAATATTGTTATAGGCATGCCGTGGGCATCAAGAGCTGTAGATTGTCTCCAGGCCCCGGTAATTGAGTTCCAGTGATATGCTGGGCCATCCTAATCACCCACTGCAGTGCTTTGTGATCTGTCTCACTGCAGCTAAAGCACCACATATCATTCCATATGTCAGTATGCTCTCTATCACACATCGATAAAAATTGGCCAGTAGTTCTTGGGGCAGAGCTTGTTTCTCTGATTTATGATTTTATGATCCATAACTGCGCATTCAGTCAGGACAAGCAATGCAGGAACTTGCATCCCGGTAATGAAAAGTCACAGTTAATTCATTGAAATACTCAGTTTCATTGTTAAATTAATTTCAGATCCACTTGTCTGCAATATGCTTTCTCTAATTGGCTTTTTTAGCTTGGAACATGGCTGTTTATTCTTGTTGTCATATGGAAAGAAATTAAATTATTTGGGAATGTAAATTTTGAAGATTCTTCACCTGATGTGTTGTCATAAGTCATAATTGTTTGGAACTCTATTAAGAACAAGGAAAAGAGTCGCAGGTCTTAAATCCTGTTTTTAGTACAGTCCTTCCAAATGCTTTCTGATTTGCAATGCAAATACGGTGTGAAAATTAATCAGAAATTTGCTAATTAAATTTGTGTTTCTGTTGGCAGAAAGGGTGTTCTTTGCGCTTGCTGAATCCTCAGGTCTTTTCTGGAACCGTTTGGAACGTGCTGTCTATTCTCCAGGAAGCTTTTGGAAGTATGGTTGGAGCTAATGTGTAAGTATCTGTATTTTTTTGTTCATAAGTGAGAGAGGTTCACTGCTGTACAAAATTGGCTAAATGGCAGGAATACAAATCAGAATGAGCTGTCTTCACTGGCTAAAGGGAATACCACAGAATTCTTGTGTTCTTTGTGTGGAGAAGACAGGAGAATGGGTTTGAGAGGGTTAATGGATTAGCCATGATGAAATGGTCAGGTGTGAACGGCCAAATAGCCTAATTCTGTTTCTATATCTTATGGTCTTGTATATCTTGTGATAATAAAATCTGCCAGGATGGAATGATGGCATAGACTCTATAGGCCAAATGGCCTAATTCTGCTCTTATGTCGTTTGGTCCAGTTTCTCCTTGTTGTTTCTTTTCCAGTGAACACAATAGTTAAATATCCTGCCCACTTGTGTTATCAATACAATAGGCATATAGGAATATTCAGGTTTTTCTTTTGTTTCCTACTTCAAATTCCTGAATTTAGGATTGAAATGAAGTTAAGACTGCAAGATACATATTTTCAAATTATTTGAGGCTTCTTGGACTGTTAGCAAGTTCAGCATAGATTGTCCATCCCAACCTGCAGTTAAGGTTGGTGCTGTGACAACTTTTTGAACTGCCGTAATCCTTCTAGTGAAAGCACTTCCACAGTGAGATTGGGTTAGGACCACAACACCATAAGAAGTAGGAACAGAAATAGGCGATTCGGCTCATCAAGTCTGCTCCGCCACAGTATCATGGCTGATTTTATTACCCCCTAACCCCATTCTCCTGCCTTCTCCCCATAACTTTTGATGCCCTTATTAATCAAGAAAACAACAGCCCTCTGTGGCAATCAATTCCCTAGAGTCACCACCCTTTGGCAAAAGAAATTCCTGCTCATCTCTGTTCTAAGTGGACATCCTTCTATTCTGAAGCTGTGCCCTCTGGTCAAGACTCCCCCACTAAAGGAAAGAACCTGTCCACCTCCAGTCTATCTTAAGGTCCTCCATTGATCAAGGTCAGCCATGGATACAGCATCATAGCTGTCTACGTATTGATAAGCAAGCCAGAGCAGTACGATATGGAGAGCAAGCTGTTGCCCATGCAGCAGGCTCGCCCTCTCCACGTAGTTTATCAATCCAAAGGAGTGGCAGAATCCAATGCAGTTTGGCTCTAGCAATGTTGCAAGAGTTGGAATTCAGCGTTGAACTCCTAAGGGACTCCAGCCCTGGATTTTTCCTCCGGGTTTACTCATGAATCCTTCCCATTGTATGGGTCTAGCCACAAGGTAATGGAGGTTAGAGATCAGAGTTTTCTTTCCAGATTGAGCAGCCCACCATGGCTGACGAGCCCCATCTGCCCGAAGCGACTGGTTTGAAGGCGCATTTAAACCTTCTCTTTGCACTAGAAACAGTTCTGCCATGCTTTGGAGCTCAGCCACGCGTGAACACCAAGAGCTGCACTTGGTTGTCAGAGGCAATTTGAGACGCACTTCGTTGGGAGCATTTAAAAGATAGTGGGAGCTTATCCCCGTTAACACAACCAGTTGTAACAACCTGAAGAAAGAAGCCCCATTCTCACCTGGCAGCACACACTAATTGCTGGCAAAGCTCAGCAGGCCAGACAGCATCTATGGAAAATAGTAAAGAGTTGACGTTTCAGGACAAGACCCTTCACAGCAGGATCATTGAGTCCATTGTCCATTGCCTTTACAGTGGTCCTATTTGTTGATATCATTTATGCTAATCGACAAATTATTAATATTGAAGACTTGGTGAAGAAAAGCCATTGAATTTCAAAGCTAGGAGCTGGACTTCCTTTTTAGATTGTCATTTCCACCGCAATTTTTTGGCTTGAATGTTACTGGCTGCTTATTATTTAAACTCTTTAAAATCTTGTACTTAATCCTTTGGTTCTAAAAGTATTGATTAAGTGCGTTGTCTTTTGTGATATTTCCCTATGACTTTAATAACTGAAGTTATTCCCAAAGTAGAAGTAAGTTTATTGTTTTATTTCTGATATGCTAGTTTATTTTATTACAATATAAAAATACTTCGGTAATTTGTATCCCAGTGTGTTTGGAATTCCCAGTAGTCTGACTTTTGGCTCAGCAGGGTTCTATTCCCAAATTCACTACAATCACAAAGGGGCCCAGTTCGCACACTCTCGAGAAAGAAAAATGCACTAGGACCCCATTCCCACACTTAACTGTAAACACATCGAGACCCCATTCCCACACTCACTGTAAACACACTAGGACCCCATTCCCACACTCACTGTAAACACATCGGGACCCCATTCCCACACTCACTATAAACACACTGGGACCCCATTCCCACACTCACTGTAAACACACTGGGATCCCATTCCCACACTCACTGTAAACACACCAGGACCCTATTCCCACACTCACTATAAACGCACTGGGACCCAATTCCCACACTCACTATAAACACACCAGGACCCCATTCCCATACTAGATGATAAGAAATTTTTAGCCTTGCTTTAATTCAATACAATTCTATAATCTCTTGATAGTTATATTCTGGGAGCGCTTGTCAAGCTCTTACTGATCTTGTTGTATAAGGAATTCTTATCCGTTTATCATTTCTGAAGCTGTTAAATTCAGTTGGAATGTCAAACGTTTGGTTTAGCGCAGTGATATTTTTATGTGCATTTTGTTGTCTTCTGAAGTTATCTAACTCCTCCCGGGAACCAGGGGTTTGCTCCACACTATGATGATATTGAAGCATTCGTGATTCAGCTGGAAGGGGCAAAGCACTGGCGTGTCTATGATCCTAAGTATGTAACACAATCTGTTTCTGTGTGATACTGTCTGCTCCTTAGACTTACCTCAGTAATGCTACGTTCCTACATTGCAATTAAACCTTTCTGCTTTTTTTGACCAGCTCTCATCATATTGTATCATTGGATGGAAGTTAATGAAAAATACCTTATGGCTGAAAGGAATTTCATATTTTCACCAGTCAAATAATTTCTTATCTTATGCTAAGAACTGACTGCTAATTCAAGCATGCGGACCTGCACAGACACAAGCAGTAGGTTGCTGATGGGAGCATAAAAATCTTTGTTGGAGAAGGATGTTGGAAAAAACATTCTTAATGCACTTTAACCTTGAGAGTGTGAACCCTGCACTTTCAGTCCTCCCAATGCCACGGGAAGAAAATGACGAATCAGGCTACTCTCTTCTTAATTGTAGGGGTGTTTGACCCACTGAGATCCCCCAGCGGACTGGTTTTTTGCTTTCCCAGTCACCTCACTTATCTAATGACAACTTGACACTGCACAGTTCAGGCAATCATTTAGGTGTCCTCTGTTAATTTCTAGATGACTGTTCTTCATTGCCATCCATGGAGTGATGTGATGTAGCTCGTTTTGTACAGTATGGTCAACTTCTATCTCACTGTTATGTGACTCCTGAACAGACCCCTCTCTTCTGCAGTATAGATGAGCTCTAGATTGATAGATTTATTGAGATACAGTGCGGAGTAGGCCTTTCCAGCCCTTCGAGCCACACCGCCCAAATTTCAGCAGTTTAACCCTAGCCCAAATTTCAATGATCAATTAACCTACCAACTGGTTTGTCTTTACTCTGTGGGAGGAATCCCATACGGGCACAGGGAGAATGCACAATCTCCTTTCAGACAACGGTGGGAATTGAGCCCGGGTTACCTGTACTGTAAAGCATTGTGCTAATCACTACGCTACCGTGCCCATTGACTTTTTCTGTAACTACAACATTTTCTTACCTCGTTATGATCTTGCACTTTATTGTTTACTTGCACTGACCTTTCTCTGTAGCTGTTGTACTTTATTTTTCAGTGTTGTTGTACTTTTGTTGTTTCATCTGTATGAACAGTATGCTAGACAATCTTGGTACATGTGATACTAATAATCCAATTCCATATTCCACATTTGTCATTGTTTTTCTTTTGCACTTTCTCAATGTACTTATAAGTGAAATTATCTCTCTGATGGCCAGCAAGCAAAAGCTTGTCTCTGTACATATGACATTAATAAAGTAATTGCTATTGTAGAACATATCGACCTGAAAAAAAAATCGTCGTTTTCCTCTGGAAGATTCCTGACTTTTTATGCTCAGTTTCATTGGTTCTAATAGAAAGGGGGCTCATATCCTTAAGAGTATTCAGAGTCAGGTTTATTATCACTGATGTATGTCATGAAATGTTTTGTTTGCTGATGGCAGAGAGGAACAAGCTGGTCCTAAAATGTTGATTATGGGTCTTCAAGCTCCTAAACCACCTCGCTGATAGTTACAGTGAGCAGAGGGCAGTGCACAATGGTGAGGTCCTTAATGATAGATGCCGTCTACTTGAGGCACTCCCTCTTAAAGAAGTCCTTGATGGAGTGATGGGCTGTGCCCGTGATGACCATTTCTTCTTTGAGGGACATAGCACGATAACAGGCCCCTTCCAACTCTACGCACCCATGTCACCCAGTTGCACCCATGTGACCAATTAGCCTGCTAATCTGCATGTCTTTGGAATGTGCGAGGAAACCGGAACATTGTAAGCTCCTTACAGTCCGTATCAGAATTGAACCCAAGAGTGTTACGCTAGCCACCATGCTGATGTGCTGCCCGTACTTCAGTCTACCTTTACGTAGCGCTAGTGAGAGGTCGTCAGTCTGAAGGTTTTCCCTGTTACCCTCTCTGCATATGCTGCTTGACTTGCTGAATATTTCTAGCATTTTTTGTTTTTGCTTTGCATTTTTAGCATGTATAGTACTGTATTGAATTACTTCATTAAGTTAACTTCTGCTGCATTAACAAAGTCTATTTTGGTGCCAAAATCTGTTCAACTGTATTCACAGATCAGCTGAAGTTCTTCCTAGTGTTTCAAGCCGTAAGTACCTTCAGAAAGTTGTATTCTGTTTGTTTTAATGTATTACAGAGTCATTTTGTACTGTATAATGAGCATCTGAAGCAGGAGTAATTGTGCTTCCTTGTGCTGGCCCAGGTAACTTTAATCAGCACGAATTGAGTGATCCTATTATGGAAACCTTGCTGGAGGCTGGAGACATGCTGTACTTCCCAAGAGGCTTTATCCACCAAGCAAGCTGCACGCCAGACACGCATTCGCTCCACATCACCGTGTCAACTTACCAGAAGAACTCATGGGGAGATGTGCTACGTAAAGTAGGTGGATACTTCTGATACTTATTCAGAAATGTTGCACATAGGTGTTTTTATTCCAAATAATCCTGTCCCTCTGAGTACAGGAATACATTTCCTCTATTTTGCAGCAAATCAGTCAATTGAGCCCTCTGGGGTGATAATGACCCGTCGGTGAATTTTAGAATCAGAATTAGGTTTAATGTCACTGACATATGTTGTGAAGCTTGTTGTTATGTGGCAGCAGTACATTACAATACAGTAAGGAGTGTGTGTACATATATATGTTAAATTAAGTAGTACGGAAAGAGAAAAAAAGAGTAGTGAGGTAGTGTTCATGAGTTTAATGTCCATTCAGAAATCTGGTGGCAGAGTGGAAGAAGTTATTCTTGAATCATTGAGTACACACTATAGGCTTGAGATTGTTAATCCATTTCTGAGATAGGTTGAATGGTTCCTTGTTGAAGAGGTTTTTCCTTTTCCTCAGCAATTGTTCCCTTAAGAAAGCAGATTGCAGGAAGCAAAATGGTTGCAGGCAAGCTCCATCATTTATTGGAATTACCAGTAATGGATGTCTGAATGACTTCAGGTTCTGTTCTTCATCTGTGATAAGTTCAGTGGAAGCCTGACCGCAAGTTATGTACAACCACCGATCAGGATCGTGGGTTGCAAATGCTGACCATTGAACCTTGGTTTTTTCCATGCTCACATCAGTATAGTGCTAGACAAGCCATTCAGCCCACATAATTATGCCATTCTTGATGGCAATTTATACCAAATGTTCTCCTGTATATCACCCATGTCCCTCCATTCACTTCATATTCATGTGTCTATTTCAAGGTACAAAGTAAGTTTGTTATCGAAGTACCCATGTATCACCATATACAGGCCTGAGATTCAATAAATCCAATTGCAGTGATAGAATCAATAAAGACCACACCAGCTGGGCAAACAAATGCAAAAGACAACAAACTGGACAAGAACATAAGATGAAAAGTCCTTGAAAGTGACTCCGTAGATTGTGGGAACCTTTCAGTGGTGTCAGAAAATAAGACCATAAGACATCAGAGCAGAATTAGGCCATTCAGCCCATCGAGTCCGCTCCACCATTTCATCATGGCTGATCCCGGAACCCATTCAACCCATACACCTGCCCTCTCACTATATTTCTTGATGCCCCGACCAATCAGAAATCTATCAACTTCCGCTTTAAATATACCCACGGACTTGGCCTCCACTGCAGTTTGTGGCAGAGCATTCCACAGATTCACCATTCTTTGGCTAAAAAAATTCCTCCTTTCCTCAGTTCTAAAAAGTCTCCCCTCAATTTTGAGGCTGTGCTCTCTAGTTCTGAATACCCCTGCCAGAGCGAACATCCTCTCCACATCCACTTTGTCTAGTCCTTTCAACATTCAGTAGGTTCCAATGAGATCCCCACACACTCTTCTAAATTCCAGTGAGTACAGGCCCAAAGTTGCCAAATGCTCTTCATAAGTTAACCCCTTCATTCCTGGAATCATACACGTGAACCCCTTCTGGATTCTCTCCAGTGACAACACATTCTTTCTGAGATATAGGGCCAAAAACTGTTGACAGTACCTTAAGTGCAGCCTGCCTAGTGTCTCATAAAACTTCAGAATTATCACCTTGTTTTTATATTCTACTCCTCTTGAAATAAATGCCAACATTACATTTGTCTTCTTTACCACAGACTCAACCTGTAAATTAACCTTCTGGGAGTCTTGCACAGGGACTCCCTAGTCCCTTTGCACCCCTGATGTTTGAATTTTCTCCCCATTTAGATAATAGTCTGCACTATTGTTCTTTTATTAAAATGCATTACCAAACATTTCCCAGCACTATATCCCATCTGCTGTTTTTTCCCCATTCTTCTAATTTGTCTCTGCTGCAATTGCATTGCTTCCTCAGCACGAACCACCCCTCCACCCATCTTTGTATAATCTGCAAACTTTGCCACAAAGCCATGGTCTAAATCATTAACAAACAATGTGAAAAGAACACCACTAGTCACTGGCAGCCAACCAGAAAAGGCTTCCTTTATTCCCACTTGCTGCCTCCCGCCTTTCAGCCATCCTCTATCCATGCCAGTATATTTTGTGTAACACCATCGGATTTTATCTTGTCAAGCAGCCTCATGTGATGCACCTTATCAGATGCCTTCTGAAAATCCAAGTAAATGACATTCACTGCCTCTCCTTTGTCTACACTCTGTTACTTCCTCGAAGAATTCTAATACAGGTGCCCCTCCCCGACCCCATCTTCCGAACGTTTGCTTTACGACAGCTCGCTGTTACGAAAGACCTAGATTAGTTACCTGTTTTTGCTAACTGAAGAGTGTTTTTGCTTTTACGAGAAAAGGCAGCGCATGCCCCGAGCAGCCAGGCTCCTCCCTTGGAACGGCATTCTAGCCGCCATAGCTTAAACACGTGTCTGTGAGCATCTGTGCTTTATCTCGATTTATTTTGTGCATCTGTTAGCAAGATGAGTTCTAAGGTATCGGGAAAGCCTAAGAGAGCTCGTAAGGGTGTTACGCTTAGCGTAAAACTGGACGTAATTAAGCGTTTTGATTGTGATCAAAGAAGTAAGGACATTGTCCACGCGTTGAACTTGCCTGCGTCCACCATTTGCACTATTTGCACGCAGAGAGAAAGAATCTTGAAAGCTGCTGATGTTACTATTGGTTCTGCTCGTAGCAAAGTGGTCTCTTTTAGTCAGCACCCAATAATGGATAAAATGGAAAGCCTTTTGCTTGAGTGGATTGATACGTGTACAAAGCGTGGTGTTCTGTTAAGTTATCTTATACTTAAGGAGAAATCAGTCAGTCTTGTTAATAACTGAAACAGAAAGCACTGGATGAAAGTGTTGCGAAAGTGGAATTTAAAGGTAGTCATGGGTGGTTTGATCGGTTTCTGAGGCGAGGGCAGCTTCATAGTTTAACGTTTACTGGAGAGAGCGCTTCGGCTGATACTGAAACTGCTGAAAGGTTCCCAGAAGAACTGAAGAAAATAATTACAGAAGCTGATTATTCGTATAAACAGGTGTTTAACTGTGACAAAACTGCAATTTATTTGAAAAAATTGCCGAGCAAGACATTTATTTTGGTAGAAGAAAAGCAGGCTACGGGACACAAGGCATCAAAGGACAGGTTTACCCTATTGCCTGTTATTAACGCCACTGGTGATGCTGTCCTTAAGCCTCTACTACTGTACCATTCAGAAAATCCGAGGGCACTTAAAGGCGTTGATAAGAATACACTTCCTGTTGTGTTCCGTTCCAAGCGGTTGGAATACCCAAGTGATTTTTTTTCTAAGTACATGAGCGGATACGTTAGTCCTTTCGTTGAAAAATACTGTAGAGAGAATAACCTCGATAATAGGTGTCTTGTGATTGTCGATAATTGTGCTGCTCATCCACCTGGCATTACCGAGTATGGCGGTAACATTCATGTTGTGTTCTTACTGCCGAATACGACATCGTTGCTGCAGCCGTGTGACCAAGGCCTAATAGCCACAATTAAGTCTTACTATACGCAAAATGTGATGCATTTTATTGTAAGTACCATTGACAGAGAAGGCAACTCAGAAGCATCTTTGCGAGAGATCTGGAAAGAATACAATATATAATTGGCAATCGCCAACCTTGGAGATGCTCTCGATAGGCTAACAGTCTCGATGAGAAATGGCGTTTGGAGGAAACTTTGTCCCGAAGCAGTGAACGATTTTAAAGGCTTCGAACCAACAACAATAAGTACGGCAATAGTGACTTTGGCTAAGGAGGCTGGGTTTGTGGAAGTTGACGAAGATGATGTTGAAGAGGTTTTGGCATCCCATGACCAAGAACTGACAGAAGAAGAGCTGATGCAATTGCAAGAGGAAAGGATACGAATTGAAACCGAACGCAGTAGCGAATGGCCCGAAAGTGAAGTCGTCCAGGAACTGAACATGAAGCACTTGCGTAAGATTTTCGCTGCAATTGACAGTGCCGCAATGATTGCAGTAAAGTATGACTTTAATTTTGAAAGGGTACGTAGGTTTAGGGCATATTTGCAGGATGGTTTGAGTGCTTACAAAGAACTGTATGATAGAAAAATGCGTGAGGCTAAGCAGTCAAGCATACTGTCTTTTCTCAAGCCTTCCACATCAGCCACAGCAGAAGACAAACCTCGGCCTTTGACATCGAGGCAGGCAGACTTCGAAGACGTTAGTGACCAGTCTCCTGTACAGTTTCCTGTACCTCCCACCACCACAACCTCAGACTAACACACCATCATCAGAGTGCTTGCTGTCTTCCCAATTCCGCTAAGTGAAACTACACTGTACGCACATTATTTCTACTTTATATAGGCTGTGTACTTTTATGTGTTATTTGGTATGATTTGGTGGGTTATTTTTCGGGTCTGGGAACACGCAAAATTTTTTCCAATATAAATGAAAGACATTTTTGCGAAAGTGGAATTTAAATGTAGTCATGGGTGGTCTGATCGGTTTTTGAGGCGACGACAGCTTCGTAGCTTAAAGGTTACTGGAGAGAGTGCTTCCGCCCAGAGCGCTTGCGTGAGATTTTCGCTGCACTTGACAGTGCTGCAATGATTGCAGAAAAGTATTTCTGCTTTACAGTATATAGGCTGTGTATTTATCATATCATTCCTGCTTTTACTATATGTTAGTGTTATTTTAGGTTTTATGTGCTACTTGGTATGATTTGGTAGGTTATTTTTTTTGGGTCTGGGAACGCGCAAAATTTTTTCCCATATAAATTAATGGTAATTGCTTCTTCACTTTACGACATTTTGGCTTACGAACGGTTTCATAGGAATGGTCTACCTTCGGATAGTGGGAGAAACCTGTAGATTTGTCAGGCAAGATTTCTCTTTAAAGAAACCATGCTAACTTTGATTTATTTTATCTTTAGTTTCCAAGTACCCCGAAACCTCATCCTTAATAATGGACTCCAACACTCTCCCAACCACTGAGGTTAAGTTAAATGACCTATGATTTACTCCTTTCTTAAAGAATGGAGTGACATTTGCAATTTTCCAGTCCTCCATGCCAGAATCAAGTGATTCTTGAAAGATCATTACCAATGCACCTGTTATCTCTTTAGCAACATCTTTCAGGACTCTGGGATGTAGTCCATCTGGTCCAGGTGACTTATCCACCTTAAGACCTTTCAGTTTGCCTCACACTTTTTCCTTTGTAATAACAGTGGTACTCACTCCTGCTCCCTAACACTCGTGGATCTCTAGCATACAGCTAGTAGTGTCTTCCACAGTAAAGACTGAAGCAAGGTACTTATTAAGGTCATCTGCCATTTCTTTGTCCCTCAGTACTACCTCACCTGCATCATTTTCCAATGGTTCAATATCAACTCTCACCTCCCTTTTACTCTTTACTTAGCTGAAAAAATCTTTTAGTATCCTGCTTTATATTATCAGCTAGTTTGCCCTCATATTTCATAGAAACATAGAAATCTACAGCACATTACAGGCCCTGCAGCCCCCAATGTTGTGCCAATTGTGTAACCTACTCTAGAAACTGCCTAGAATTTCCCTACCGCATAGCCCTCTATTTTTCTAAACTCCATGTACCTATCTTCAAGTCTTTAAAAGACCCTATTGTATCCACCTCTACCACCTTCGCTGGCAGTGCATTCCTCGCACCCACCACTCTCTGTGTGAACAACTTATCTCTGACATCTCCCTTGTACCTACTTCCAAGCACCTTAAAACTATGCCCCCTCGTGTTAGTCATTTTAGCCCTGGGGGAAAAAGCGCTTGGCTATCCACACGATCAATGCCTCTCATTATGTTGTACACCTCTATCAGGTCACCTCTCATCCTCCATCGCTCCAAGGAAAAAAGGCCAAGTTCACTCAACCTATTCTCATATTTCATATTTTCCCTCCTTATAGCTTTTTGACTTTTCAATATTTTTATTATTATTAATTTTACATATAAGAATACAGAGTATAAGAAAAAAATACTTATCAATACATTATACTAAATTGCATACAAAGACTCCTTAACCTATATTCATACGGATTAATTAATTCGTAACATTGAAATATAGAAATTTTATTATATAAAAAAAATCTAACCCACTACCAGGACCGAAGCTAATTAGTAAAGAAAAAAAGGAAAAATAATTATTAGTCATCATCTGTGCTTTAACAGCAAATCAAAGGTTTTGAAAATAATTCAAAAAAAGGTTCCCACAATGCTTGAAAGTCTTGGCTAGATTCAGAGGTTGAACATCGAATCTTCTCTAAATTTAAACATGACGTCACATCACGTAACCATTGAGTGTGAATAGGAGGGGCCGCATCTTTGCATTTAAGCAAGAGTGTCCTTCTGGCCATAAGAGACATAAAAGCCAAATTGTGCAAGTCAGATGACTCCAAAATAATATCCCTTCCTCCAACAATACCAAATAAAGCAGTCAAAGGATTAGGCTTAACGCTTACTTTGAAAAGTATCAAGAAAGTTTGAAATACTTCTTTCCAATATTTTCCAAGACTCGGGCATGTCCAAAACATATGAATGAGTGAAGCTTCTCCATTATTACATTTATCACAATACAGAGATATATCTAAATAAAAACGAGACAACTTATCCTTGGTCATATGGGCCTCTGGACCACTTTAAATTGTAGGAGAGAGTGGCGGGCACATAACGATGAAGTGTTAACCAATTTAAAAATTTGATTTCAAGTTTCCTCAGAAAGTGAAGTCTGTAAATCTTGTTCCCAAAATGTTTAATTTTATCTAAAGGAACACTTCTCATTCCCAACTGCATATTATAAATATTAGATATAGATCCATTATAAAAAGGTTTCAAATTAAAACTTACATCTAGTAGATTCTTATCAGGACTTTTAGGAAATGTACTTATTTGAGACTGTAAAAAATCTCTTATTTGTAGGTATCGAAAAAATGAATTTTGGGTAAACTATATTTAGTTGACAGTTGTTCAAACAAAAAGAGATTTCCCTCTACAAACAAGACCTGAAAGCATTTAATACCTAATCTATCCCATTCTTTAAAAGCCACATCAATCATAGAGGGTTTAAAAAAATAATTAGAAAAAATGGGACTCGAAAGAGGAAACCTTAATAAGCCAAATTATTTTCAGAATTTTATCCAAATTCTCATAGTGTGTTTAACTACCAGATTATCAGTTAACTGACTCGGAGACAAAGGAAGTGAGGGTCCAAGAAGAGAGATAATAGAAAATTTATTAACAGAATTAGCTTCTAAAAATCCCCAAATCGGGCAATCCTCACGATTAATATAACCAAAACGTAAGATTTCTCATATTAACTGCCCAATAATAAAATTTAAAGTTTGGTAAGGCTAATCCTCCATTCTTTTTATCTTTCTGAAGTTGAATTTTATTTAATCTAGAACGCTCATTCTTCCATATATAAGAAGATATAGAGTCCTTATGGCTTTTTTAGTTGCCTTTTGTTGGATTTTAAAAACTTCCCAATCATCCATCTTCCCATTCACTTTTACTACCTTATATGCCCTTCCTTGGCTTTTATGCAGTCCCTTGTCAGCCACAGTTGCCTAGTCCTACCATTAGAGAACAGCAACTTCTGTGGGGCATATTTATCCCATGCCCTGTGAACTATTCCCAGAAATTTCAGCCACCTCTGTTCTGCCATCATCCCTGCCAGTATTACCCCCCAATCCACCTGGGCAAGCTCCTCTCTCATGCCTTTGTAATTCCCTTTTATTTCATTGTGGTACTGATACATGTGACTCACGCTTCCCCCTCTCCCATGAATTCTCTCTCTATGAATTCAATCATATTATGATCACTGCCTCCTAAGGATTCCTTTATATTAAGATAGAAACATAGAAACATAGAAAATAGGTGCAGGAGTAGGCCATTCGGCCCTTCGAGCCTGCCCCG
This sequence comes from Mobula hypostoma, assembly GCF_963921235.1. Lineage (NCBI taxonomy): Eukaryota > Metazoa > Chordata > Chondrichthyes > Myliobatiformes > Myliobatidae > Mobula > Mobula hypostoma. Next base: position 17,245,153 of record NC_086104.1, on the reverse strand, counting down.
CCATTTATTATGATCATGGCTGATCATCCAACTCAGAACCCCGACCAATAAGATCTGGGTTATTACACCACACGCAATCTAAGATAACCTTTCCCATAGTAGGCTTGAGCACAAGCTGCTCTAAAAATTCACCACGTAGGCATTCAGCAAATACTCTTTAATGTAATCTGACACCAAGCTGATTTTCCCAATCCCTTTGCATATTGAAGCCCCCCAGTACAATTGTGACATTACCCTTATTACATGCCCTTTCCAGCTCTCTTTGCAATCTCAACCCCACATCATGGCTACTATTTGGAGGCTTTTGTATGACTCCCATAATCGTTTTTTTACCCTTGCAGTTTCTTAACTCCACCCACAAAGATTCGACATTCTTTGACCCTGTGACACCTCTTTCTAAAGATGTAATTCCATCTCCTACCAATAAAGCCACACCACTGCCTACGCCTTCCTGCCTGTCCTTTCGATTCAAAGTATATCCTGTGATGTTAAACTCCCAACTATGACCTTCTTTCAGCCACGACTCAGTGAAGCCCACAATGTCATACCAATCAGTGCCACAAGTTTGTCCATCTTATTCCAAGTGCTGCGTGCATTTAAATACACCACCTTCAGTCTTGCATTCTTTTGAACTTTGCCTCTGTGGTACAACTTAACTCTTTGCTCTGTCTGCAGTTGTACCCAATCATTGGCTTGTCCTTACATTCATATTACATATTACACCATCTATTTGTAAACCTGATTGCTCATCCTCAGCTCTATCATACTGATTCCCATCCCCCTGCCATATTAGTTTAAACCACGCCCAACAGCTCATGTAAACCTGCCCACAAGAGTATTGGTCCACTCAGAGTGAAGGACCATGTTGAGTGAATAATGTAGAACATAGTTCAACACAGGAACAGGCCCTTCAGCCCGCAACGTTGTGCTGAACCGGCTAAAAAATAAATCAAAAACCCCTAAAGCTAATCCCTCCTACCTATACAATGTCTATATCCCTCCATTTTCCTGGCATCCATGTGCCAATTTAAATGTCTCTTAAGAAGCTCTAATGTACTTGCTTCTACCACCATACCAGGCAGCACATTCCATGTATCTGTGACTCTCGGAGTAAAAAAACTTACCGCTCACATCCCTTTTGAACTCAGCCCCTCTCTTCAATGCATGCCCTCTGCATTGGACTTGTCTCCCCTGGGAAAGAGACATCCCAGTCTACTCTGTCGATACCTCCCGTAATCTTGTAAACCTGTATCAGATCTTCCCTCAGCATCCTCCACTCAAGAGAAAACAACTCAAGTTTATCCAGCCTCTTGTGATAGCACATGCCCTCTAAACCAGGCAGCATCCTGGTGAACCTCTTCTGCACCCTCTCCAAAGCCTCAAACATCCTTCCTATAGTGGGGTGAGCAGAACTACGCAATACTCCAGATGTGGCCTAACTAGAGTTTTATAAAGTCGAAACATAACCTCTTGACATTTGAACTCAATGCCTCAACTAATAAGAGCAAGCATTCTTTAAGCCTTCTTAAGCACACTATCAAACTGTGTCACCACTTTCCTGGAGCTATGGATCTTGCCCTTGTCTCCTTGGATTTGCCCTACCGAGGGCAACACCTCATATTCATCTGGGATAAACCCCACCTGCCATTTTTCTGCCCTGTCTGCAACTGATCTTTATAGCACTATATTCTTTGCCAGTCTCTTACCTACACCACCCGTAGCTCCACCAATCTTGGTATCATCCGCAAATTTACTGACCTACCCATCTACGTTTTCATCCAGATCATTTATAAACAGCCGGGGTCCCAGTACAGATCCCTGCAGAACACCACTAATCACAGACCTTCCGTTTGAATAACTCCCTACAACCACTACCCTCTGCCTTTTATGCGCAAGCCAGTCCTGAATCCAGACAGCTACTTTGCCGTAGACCCTATGCATCTTAATCTTCTGGATTATCCTCCCATTTGTCAAATGCCTTACTAAAATCCATGGAGGCAACAACCACTGTTCTACCCTTATTAATCTCTCTCATCACCTTGTCAAAAAAACTTCAAGTTGGTAAGACACAAGCTGCCCCACACAAAGTCATGCTGGCTCTCCCCTTTGGTTCAAGAGCCTGTTGGCTGAGGGGTAATAACTGTTCTCGAAACTGGATGTGTGAATACTGAGCCCCTGTAACTTCCTGATGGCAGCAGTCTATTTGAAAGCCTTTTTTAAAAAATGTTAATATAACTTTGAACGTACACTTGTTATTGCCTCTGTAATGTCATCCCTTTGTATCCTACGCTATGGCGAATGAAATCCTGGCATACCCAACTTCTTCCTGTCACTCAAGCCCTTGTCCAGGCAACATTCTCCTATATCTTTGCACTCTTTACAGTTCAGTGATGTATGTCCTCTAATAGAGTGACCAAACCTGTGTCAGTATTCCAAGTTATGTCCTGACACCTATGTTTGCCTGTCCACCTGTAAAACCACAACTTCGTATCACCTTCCCCCAGGTTCCATCATTATCAATACACAAACGTACCAGGGACTGTTAACCTACCAATCTGCTAGTCTCTGGCACGTGAGAGGAAACTCACTTGATCCACAAGGAGATTGTGTGCAAACTCTACACAGACAGCATCAGAGGTCAGGGTTGAATATAGATGAGCAACATAATTCCACCAATGAGTTTTTCAAATTTATCTTTTTGAGATATTGCACGGAATCAGTTCTTTGAGCTGCGCTGCACAGCAAACCGCCAATTTATTCCTAGCTTAATCATAGGGCAATTTACAATGTCCAATTAACCTACCGACCGATACATCTTTGGACTGTGGGAAGAAACTAGAGCACCTGGAGGAATTCCACGCGGTCACAGGGAAAATGTGTAAACTCCTTGTATGCAGCGGCAGGAATTTTATGAAAGTTCTCAGTCCGAAATGTCAACTGTTTACTTTTTTCATAGATGCTGCTGACTTGCTGAGTTCCTCCATCATTTTGTGTGCGTTGCTTTAGATTTCCAGCATCTGCAGATTTTCTCCTGTTTGGGAGCTTTAAGAAGCAACTGAAATAGAGTGGGTGAATTCAAGGGAAATGAAGTTTCAAAAGAGACTGACGTAAAGGTTGCATTCATTGTTAGAATGGAAAAATTAAAGGTGTAATTGTAAGTAACCTTTTTAATGGATAAGATTGAACAGTGTAAATTGTTCCATTTCTGCCACAGAGTGAGAGGGGGTTTGGCTTTACATTAAGGAGTTTAACTTGTGCGTTTAACTTCCTGTTACAAGCTTATTAGGTAGTTAATATGCAAATCTAGCAAGTCCATAGAATCAGCAATGCAGATAAAAGGTGAGAAGCCATTTTTTGTGAAGTTGGTGACAGAAATTAACTGGTAGATCTGCAGATGAGTAATTCATATCGGGGGTGAGGGGGATAAGGTAAGAAGCTGGGAGATGATTGGTGGAAGAGGTAAAGTGCTGAAGAAGAAGGAATCTTATAGGAGAGAACAGTGGACCATTGGAGAAAGGAGCGGATCAGAAGGGAAACCAGAGGGAAGTAATGAGAAGGGGTGAAAGAGTAACCAGAAAGAGGAATGGATAAAAGAGAGAAGAGCAGAGGGAGAGAAATTACCATAAGTTAGAGAAATCGATATTCATGCCATTAGGTTGGACACCACACAGTTGGATTATGAGGTGTTACTCCTCCATACTGAGGATGGCTTCATCATGGCAGGACAGGAGGCCATGTCAGAATGGGAAAGTGAATTGAAGTGGGTGGTCATCGGGAAATTGTGCATTTTGTGGTGAACAGAGCAAAGGTGCCTGGTGAACTGGCCTTCCAGCCTACATTAGGTTTCACTGATGCAGTAGCTGACTGCAAAAAAACCTCACAGGTGAAGTGTCGCCTCACTTAGCACTACTGTTTGGGGCCATGAGTGGCTGTGAGAGGGGAGGTGCAGGGGCAGGTATAGCCACTTGTCACCCTTGCAGGGATAAGTGCCAGGAGGAAAATCAATGGGGAGGGACAAAGTGGAACGTTGACTGTTTATTCCCCTCCATAGGTTGACTTGTTGAATTCCTCCAGCATTTTGTACCACAAGACTATGTGCATAGTCCCCTGCTCTACTCCCTTTATGCTTACGATTGTGATGCTAAGCACAACTCCAAGGCCATATGTAAGTTTGCCGATGACAATATCGACGTCATAACAACAACCTCTCAGTCAATGCCAGTAAAACCAAAGAGATGATTATTGACTTCAAGACGAGGAAACTGAGGTTGATGAGCTAGTCCTCATTGGGGGATCAGAGTTGCAGATGGTCAGCAACTTTAAATTCTTGGGTGTTATCATTTTAGTGGATCTGTCCTGGGTCCAGCAGGTAAATGCCATTATGAAGAAAGCACGGCAGTGCCTCTACTTCAGAAGTTTACAAAGATTCAGCGTGACATCTGAAACTTTGAGAAACCTCTATAGATGTGTGGTGGAGAGTATATTGACTGGTTGCATCACATCCTGGAATGGAAAATCCAACAAAAAATAGATACAGCCCAGCCCATCACTGGTGGAGCCCTCCCCACCATTGAGCACATCTACAGGGAGGGTTGTCGCAGGAAAGTAGCATCCATCATCAAGGACCCCCTCCATCCAGGTCATGCTGTCTTCTTGCTACTGCCATCAGGAAGAAGGTGCTGGAGCCTCAAGACTCACACTCACACTCAGTTTCAGGAATAGTTATTACCCCTCAAACATCAGGCTCTTGAAGCAGAGGGGATAACTTCACTCAACTTCACTTGCCCCATCATTAAAATGTTCCCACAACCTATGGACTCACTTTCAAGGACTCTTCATTTCATGTTCTCAATATTTATTGATTATTTATTTGTTATTACTTTATTTCCCCCTTTTTGTATTTGCACAGTTTGTCATCCTTCGCACATTGGTTGTTCATCCTGGGTGTGGTTTTGTATTGATTTTATTGTGTTTCTTGGGTTTGCAGTATATGCCCACAAGAAAATGAATCTTGGGTTGTATAGTTACTTTGAACTTGAAGGCTCACGAGGTAATGATTGTGTGTGTGCTGCAGCAGCCTCTGGTGGTCATGCTGGTCTACTACAGCACCGTCTTGATCTGTACCATCCTGAATCTGGTGGGGTTACATTCAACACAGCGTAAAATACCAATTAGTGGATTTTTACAGCTGATTTATGGCAGCTTCTATATCTTTCCAGCCAGGTTAAGAGTAACACCACGTAACTATTAATTAGATGATTCAAAGGCAGTATTGAAATGTATAAGCTCAAAAGAAGCTTTATCCTGTCATGATGCTCTGCCATGACTGATTTGCCTCTGTGAAACTATCCTATCCCTATATCACTTTATGGGCAATCCCCACATTGAGGGGCATAGAAATTCACCCTTGCAAAATTCACAAATCGCTACCCAAAATTTTGAGATAAAGAATAAAATTTGTTCTCACAGAGAAGGAAGTAAATAAACCAACCATTCTTACCAAGCTCTGTTTGGATTACAATCAGTAACGTGGCCTCCACAGCCCCTGAGGTAGAGAATTTCAGTGAACCACACTCCTCTCCAGAAATTTCTTCTCATCTCATCTTTCAATTTCAGCCCTTAATTTGAGTCTGTGATCCCTAGTTCTACTTCCCTTACGGGAGCCAACCTCCCCATGACAGCCTTGTTGAGACTTCTAAGTATTTCTTCTCTTTCAATAAAGAGTCTGTAAAAGTGCTGTCACCAAGATCTCATGTAATTCGTTAAAGTACTGTGCAAAACTCTTAGGCACATGTGTATATGTGTATATATATGCATATATACAGCTAAGGTGCCTACTACTTTTGCTATATTAGTCAACATGGAGCGGAGAGCGAGTCTGTAAATCTGACGAGAGCGAAGGATGTTGGGAATGGCTAGAGGGGAGCTCCGCAAGAGGGATGTGGGACAGATGGCAGAGAAGAAGTGGCATGGGTGGGGGAGATGGTGCAGGTGCAGACACCCAGTGCTGAGACACCAATTAGATTCCAAACAGTAATTTATTGATCACTACAGAAAGTCTCTCTGGTGCTTCCCTCTCCCTTCCCCTTTTCCCATCTATGATTCCCCTCTCCCTGACCCCTTCCTACTCTCAGCCCATAACAGAGACCCACATCAGAATCAGGTTTATCATCAGGAAATTTGGTTTTTTTTTATTGCAGCAGTAGCAGCACAGTGCAATGTGTGAAATTAGACTTCTGCACAGTACCGTACATGGAAACACAGCGTTGAAACAGGCCTTCAGCCCATAGACATCGTACCGACCATCAACTACTCACATAATATTACTGCATTAATCCCTTTTATTGTTCTCGATATGTTCCCAATTTCTCCAACACACTACAGGGGCAATTTAGAGTGATTGATTGAGTACCAACCCATACATTTTATGGATGTAGGAGGAAACGGGAGCCCTCGGGGTGAAAGTGGGGGGACCCACGTAATTACAGGGTGAACATACAAACTCTGGGTTTCTGGCACCGCAAGGCAATGGCTCTTCCAGCTGTCGTGACTGGTCTCAGGATTGGTCTGATGAGGGGGTGCAGCCGGAAACGTCGATTGTTTATTTCCCTTCATAGATGCTGGCTGACTTGCTGAGTTTCTCCAGTATTTTGTGTGCATTGCTCAAGATTTCATACATCTGAAGAATCTCTTGTGTTGCAGGAACTACGGTAGGAGTTGAAATCATGTCATGTTCCTCCTCTGTACTTAATGTCTCGTGTGCATTAGCCTACCTTCCTGCATCATCAGTCCAACAGCATAACTGCAAAGTTTGTAACTATGAATAGTTTGAATCCCTGTTTGTCACTGTAGATACATGTTATTTCAAAGGCATGATTAAAATAGGATTTTTTTTCTTCATGTTACAGATGTTTCCTGCTGCGTTAGACTTGGCAATAGAAGATGATGTCGAATTCCGTGAAGGCTTGCCTCTTGATTACCTGGACTACATGGGAGTGCAGAATTCTGAAAGAGTAAGTTCCATAAGACAAAGGAGCAGAAGTCGGCCATTCGGCCCACCAAGTCTGCTCCACCATTTTATTATGAGCTGATCCATTCTCCCATTTAGTCCCACTCTCCCACCTTCTCACCATAACCTTTGATGCCCTGGCTACTCAGATACCTATCAATCTCTGCCTTAAATACACTCAATGACTTGGCCTCCACTGCTGCCCGTGGCAACAAATTCCATAGATTCACCACCCTCTGGCTAAAAAAAATTCTTCGCATTTCTGTTTTGAATGGGCGCCCTTCAATCCTTAAGTCATGCCCTCTTGTACTAGACTCGCCCATCATGGGAAACAACTTTGCCACATCCACTCTCTCCTTGCCTTTCAACATTCCCCCTGTTTTGTCAGAATAGGTTTTTATTACAATTGAAAGTAATGTTTTCAGCAAAGTCTGTGTTAATAATGTCTTGTAATACTTCACACTCTTTCTAAAGAATGGATGATTTCTTTTTGTTGCCTGGTGATGCTCACAACATGATCTTCTCTCTGTTGAGGACACTAAATGGAGATTGGGTAGGCATTGTACAGAATATTTTTGTGCAGTTTACACTGATTGCAGGCTCACCTCTTGAATTCACCTCCCACTCTGACCTCTGCACCCAACTCATTGAAACTCCACGTAAATTTGAGAAACAGATCATCATCTGTTGGATAAGCATATCTCACCTTTCTAAACTCAATAGCATGTCGAACCATTTCAAATTATCTTCCTGTTCTTCCCATTTGACATCTTCAGCTTTTATTTCTACAAGTTGACTTACACAGTTCGATTTTTGCATTGTACAGTTTTATCACTGAATTTCTTCCCCATTCCACCACCACACCCTCCTCCAGCCATCCATCGTGGAACTCTCCTTCTTGTTCCTCTTTTTGTATCCGTCCCAACTTTTCCTTCGTTCTAGGCTGGTACAGAAGATTAGATTGTGTGGAACCCAGAGTGAGCTAGCCAATTAGTGGAAGGAGTGATAGTGAAGGACTGAGTTTTTAGAGTGGAGGCCCTGTGAAAAGTGGTGTGCTGCAGGAATTGGTGCTGGGGCTCCTGTTCTTGTCATGCATATTAATGATTTGGTTGAGCCTGTAGATGACATAGACAGCTTTGGTACCACACTGGACAGTAAACGTTACAATAGGATCTAGGAAAGAGGGCAAAAGAATGTTAGATGGAATTTCACTCGGACGCCTGAGAAGATTAGATTATGAGGACACACAGTCCTCTTTTATTGTCATTTAATAATGCATGCATTAAGAAATGATACAATGTTTCTCCAGAATGATATCACAGAAACACATGACAAACTGACAAAAACCACATAATTATAACATATAGTTACAACAGTGCAAAGCAATACCATAATTTGATAAAGAACAGACCATGGGCACAGGAAAAAGTCTCAAAGTCTCTCGAAAGTCCCATCTCACGCAGACGGTGAACCTCCAGCGCCGCAAACTTGCTGATGCAGCACCCTGGAAGCACCCGACCACAGTCCAACTCCAAGCCTCCGACCAGCCCTCCGGCACCGAGCACCATCTCTGCCGAGCGCTTCGACCCCGACCCCGGCAGTAGGCAAAGCCGAGGATTTGGGGCCTTCCCCTCCGGAGATTCTCAAAGAGTTGCGTTTGGAGAAATTAAACCAGTATGTCACAGTGTGTCCTGGCAAGCATTGTCGAACAGACAGAGCACAGTACACAAGTTCGTAGTTTTCTGGAAGTGGTGACATAGGTATGTAAGGTGGTGAAGAAGATGTGAGGCATGCTTGCCTGTAGTGGACAGGGCCTCGAGTACAAGAGCGGGAGGTCATGCTGCAGTTATACAAGACAATGGTGAGACTGCACCTGGAATATGGTGTGCAATTCAGGTCGACGTACTGGAGGAAGGATATGATTAAACTAGAGAGGATGTTGCATGGACTGGAGAACTATAGTTAAAGGGAGACTGTTTTCCTTGAAGCAAAGTAGACAAGGGGTCAACTTATAAAGGTTTAAAAACTTATATGGGGCATACGTAAGGTGGATAGTCACAGTGTTTTCCCCAGGGTAGAAGAATCTAAAACTGGAGGGCTTAAGGTGAGAGAGGTGTAAAGGGAATGTTAGAGAGAGCTCTTTCACACAGAGGGTGGTGGGTATTTGGAACAAGCTGCCAGAGGAAGTGGTGGAGGTGGATAGAATTACACTATTTAAAAGACATTTCGACAGGCACATGGGTAGGGAAAGTTTAAAGAAATAGAGGCCAAATACAGACAAATGGGACTCGCTCAAATAGCAGCATGGGAAGTTGGGCTGAAGGGTCTGTTTCTGTTTTATGTGACAATAACATAAAACTGCAGATGTAAATTTTTAAGCTCCAGTGAAAAGTTGTCAGCCTGATTTGATAATTCTGTTGATGAGGGGAAGGTAGTGCACATTGTATAGATGGACTTAAGCAAGGTCTTTAACAAGTCCATGTGGGAGGCTGGTCAAGAAGGTTCAGTCACTTGGATGAGGCAGTAAATTGGATTCAACATTGTCTTCAAGGGAGAAGCCAGAGAGTGGTAGTAGATGGTTAACTCTCTTAACTGGAGGCCTGTGACTAATTGTGCAGTGCAGGGATCAGTGCTGACTCTAGTGTTGTTTGCCATCAAAATCAACCACCTGTGTAATTGTGTGGTAAAATAGATCAGCAGATTTGCAGATGATACCAAGATTTGGGATGTCATGGGCAGCTTAGAAGAAACATAGAAATATAGAAAAACTACAGCACAATAGAGGCCCTTCAGCCCACAATGCGGTGCCAAACATGTACTTACTTTAGAAATTACCTAGGATTACCCATATACCCATAGCCCTCTATTTTTCTAAGCTGCATTTACCTATCCAGGAGTCTCTTAAAAGACCCTATCGTATCCGCCTCCACCACTGTCGCCAGCAGCCCATTCCACGCACTCACCACTCTCTGTGGGGAGAAAAGAAAACTTACCCCTGACATCTCCTCTGTACCTGCTTCTAAGCACCTAAAAACTGTGCCCTTTCGTGCTAGCCATTTCAGTCCTGGGAAAAAGCCTCTGACTGTCCACACAATCAATGCCTTTCATCATCTTAATACACCTCTATTAGGTCACCTCTCATCCTCCGTCGCACCAAGGAGAAAAGGCCGTGTTCACTCAAACTATTTTCGTAAGGCATGCTCCCCAATCCAGGCAACATTCTTGTAAATCCCCTCTGCACCCTTTCTATAGTTTCCACATCCTTCCTGTAGTGAAGTGACCAGAACTGAGCACAGTACTCCAAGTGGCATCTGACTAGGATCGTATGTAGCTGTAACATTACCTCTCAGCTCTTAAACTCAATCCTATGGTTGATGTATGCCTTCTTAACCACAGAGTCAACCAGTGCAGCAGCTCTGAGTGTCCTATGGATTCTAACCCGGAGATCCCTCTGATCCACCACACTGCCAAGTGTCTTACTATTAATACTATATTCTGCCATCATATTTGACCTACCAAAATGAACCACCTCCCACTTAACTGGGTTGAACTCCATCTGCCACTTCTCAGCCCAGTTTTGCATCCTATCAATGTCCCACTGTAACCTCTGACAGCCCTCCACACTATCCACAACACCCCCAACCTTTGTGTCATCAGCAAATTTACTAATCATCCCTCCACTTCCTCATCCAGGTCATTTATGAAAATCATGAAGGGAAGGGGTCCTAGAACAGATCCCTGAGGCACACCACAGGTCACCGATCTCCATGCACAATCTGACCCGGCTATAACCACTCTTTGCCTTCTGTGAACAAGCCAATTCTGGATCCACAAAGCAAGGTCCCCTTGGATCTCATGCCTCCTTACTTTCTCAATAAGCCTTGCATGGGGTACAGGTTTCCCCCGCCATCCGAAGGTAGAGCGTTCCTATGAAACGGTTCGTAAACCGGAATGTCATAAAGCGAAGAAGCAATTACCATTTATTTAGATGGGAAAATATTGTGAGCGTTCACAGACCCAAAAATAACCTACCAAATCATGCTAAATAACACATAAAACCTAAAATAACAGTAACATATAGTTAAAGCAGGAATGATATGATAAATACACAGCCTATATAAAGTAGAAATATTTTCCCACAATCATTGCCTGAACTGTTCTCCGTAGCAAAAATCTCACGCAAGTGCTGTTGGCAGAAACACGGCGCAAGCGCTCTCCAGTAACCTTTAAGCTATGAAGCTGCCAAATCATACCAAATAACACGTAAAACTACACAGCCGATATAAAGTAGAAATAATGTATGTACAGTGTAGTATCACTTACTGTAATTGGGACAGCTGATGGTGTGTTAGACTGAGTCGTCAGAGCCCCCACCCTCCAGGCAGCGACCGGATACTGATCCGTGGAGCATGCAGGGGTCCAGCGGTAGCCGGAAGGCACCCAGCACATCTTTAAGAAAAAAGCCGAAATAAACAAGCTAATTAATTAGGTGCTGCCCGGCACATAATTGTCGGTCCAGATCAGAGGCTGATTGCGTCGCCTCTGATCTGGGCTGACAATTACGTGTCGGGTGGCACCTAATTAATTAGCATGTTTATTTCGGCTTTTTTCTTAAAGATGTGCTGTGTGCCTCCCAGCTACCGCTGCATTCTCCGCGAATCGGTATATGTCCGTGGCCTGGGGGTTGGGGTGGTGGAACACGAGGGTGTCACCTCGTCGTTGATCAGGGCAGGCAGGTCATCTTCTATCTCTGCCCGCCTCGATGTCGAAGGTTGAGGTTCGTCGTCTGATGTGGAAGGCTTGAAAAACAACAGTACAGTATGCTTGACTGCTGAGCCTCACGCATTTTTCTATCATACAGTTCTTTGTAAGGACTCAAACCATCTTGCAAATAAGCCGTAAACCGACGTAACCTTTCAAAATTAGAGTCGTACTTTATCATTACTCATTCGGTTTCGATTGTTATCCTTTCCTCTTCCAATTGCATCAGCTCTTCATCTATCAGTTCTTGGTCATGGGATGCCAAAACCTCTTCAACATCATCTTCGTCAACTTCCACAAGCCAAACTCACTTTGTCCTTACTTCGTTCACCACGATCGAAACGCTTAATTATGTCTAGTTTTACGCTAAGTGTAACACCCTTATGAGCTCTTTTTGGGTTTTCCGATACCTTAGAACTCATCTTGCTAACGGCTGCTCACAGGCACGTACTTAAGCAATGCTGGCGAGAATGCAGTTCCCGGGGAGAGCGGCTGCTCGGGGCGATTTTTTTTTTGCACGCTGATTTTTTTCGTAACAGTGAAAACACCGTCTGTTTGCAAAAACAGGAAACTAATGACAGAGTGTTCCCTCGGACCTTGAAGGAGACTAGTGTTGAAATTGCGGGGGCCCTGGCAGAAATATTTAAAATGTCGCTGTCTACGGGTGAAGTGCCGGAGGATTGGAGAGTGGCTCATGTTGTTCCATTGTTTTAAAAAGGATCGAAAAGTAATCCGGGAAATTATAGGCCGGTGAGTTTAACGTCAGTAGTAGGTAAGTTATTGGAAGGAGTAGTAAGAGACAGAATCTACAAGCATTTGGGTTTGGATAGACAGGGGCTTATTAGGGAGAGTCAACATGGCTTTGTGCGTGGTAGGTCATGTTTGACCAATCTGTTGGAGTTTTTCGAGGAGGTTACCAGGAAAGTGGATGAAGGGAAGGCAGTGGATATTGTCCACATGGACTTCAGTAAGGCCTTTGACAAGGTCCCGCATGGGAGGTTAGTTAGGAAAATTCATTCGCTAGGTATACATGGAGAGGTGGTAAATTGGATTAGACATTGGCTCGATGGAAGAAGCCAGAGAGTGGTGGTAGAGAATTGCTTCCCTGAGTGGAGGCCTGTGACTAGTGGTGTGCCACAGGGATCAGTGCTGGGTCCATTGTTATTTGTCATCTATATCAATGATCTGGATGATAATGTGGTAAATTGGATCAGCAAGTTTGCTGATGATACAAAGATTGGAGGTGTAGTAGACAGTGAGGAAGGTTTTCAGAGCCTGCAGAGGGACTTGGACCAGCTGGAAAAATGGGCTGAAAAATGGCAGATGGAGTTTAATACTGACAAGTGTGAGGTATTGCACGTTGGAAGGACAAACCAACGTAGAACATACAGGGTTAATGGTAAGGCACTGAGGAGTGCAGTGGAGCAGAGGGATCTGGGAATACAGATACAAAATTCCCTAAAAGTGTCGTCACAGGTAGATAGGGTCGTAAAGAGAGCTTTTGGTACATTGGCCTTTATTAATCAAAGTATTGAGTATAAGAGCTGGAATGTTACGAGGTTGTATAAGGCATTGGTGAGGCCGAATCTGGAGTATTGTGTTCAGTTTTGGTCACCAAATTACAGGAAGGATATAAATAAGGTTGAAAGAGTGCAGAGAAGGTTTACAAGGATGTTGCCGGGACTTGAGAAACTCAGTTACAGAGAAAGGTTGAATAGGTTAGGACTTTATTCCCTGGAGCGTAGTAGAATGAGGGGAGATTTGATAGAGGTATATAAAATTATGATGGGTATAGATAGAGTGAATGCAAGCAGGCTTTTTCCACTGAGGCAAGGGGAGAAAAAAACCAGAGGACATGGGTCAAGGGTTACGGGGGAAAAGTTTAAAGGGAACATTAGGGGGGGCTTCTTCACACACAGAGAGGTGGGAGTATGGAATGAGCTGCCAGACGAAGTGGTAAATGCGGGTTCTTTTTTAACATTTAAGAATAAATTGGACAGATACATGGATGGGAAGTGTATGGAGGGATATGGTCCGTGTGCAGGTCAGTGGGACTAGGCAGAAAATGGTTCGGCACAGCCAAGAAGGGCCAAAGGGCCTGTTTCTGTGCTGTAGTTTCTATGGTTCTATGGTAATGTAGGTCTTTCATAACAGGGAGCTTTCTTAAAGCGAACGTTCGAAAAGCGGGGGACACCTTTACCTTATCAAATGCCTTGCTGAAATCCATATACACTACATCTACTGCTCTACCTTTATTAATGTATTTAGTCTCCCAGCCTCCCGAACAACCACATCTCACCAGGTACATCAAGCTGCAGCTCCTTGGGACCAGGTTAGGAACCTGGAGATGCAGCTTGATGACCTTCGTCTGGTCAGGGAAAGTGAGGAGGTGATAGATAGGAGCTACAGGCAAGTAGTCACACCAGGGTCTCAGGAGGCAGATAAGTAGGTAACAGTCAGGAGAGAGAAGGGCAGGAGTCAGATACTAGAGAGTACCCCAATGGCTGTCCCCCTTAACAATAAGTACTCCTGTTTGAGTACAGTTGGGGGGGGGAGGAAACGACCTACCTGGGGGAAGCAACAGTGCTTGTGCCTCTGCACCGAGTCTGGCCCTGTGGCTCAGAAGGGTAGAGAAAGGAAGAGGATGGCAGCAGTGATAGGAGACTCTCTAGTTAGGGACTCAGGCGATTCTGTGGACGCAGGAAGGAAACACGGATGGTAGTTTGCCTCCCAGGTGCCAGAGTCCAGGATGTTTCTGATTGTGTTCATGATATCCTGAAGTGGGAGGTGAACAGCCAGAGGTCGTGGTACATATAGGTACCAACGACATAGGTAGGAAAAGGGAGGAGGTCCTGAAAACAGACTACAGGGAGTTAGAAAAGAAGTTGAGAAGTAGGACCTCAAAAGTAGTAATCTCGGGATTACTGCCTGTGCCACGCAACACAGAGGGAGGTGGAGGATAAATGCGTGGCTGAGGGATTGAAGCAGGGGGCAGGGATTCAGATTTCTGGATCATTGGGACCTCTTTTGGGGCAGGTATGACCTGTACAAAAAGAGCGGGTTGCACTTGAATCCAAGGGGGACCAATATCCTGGCAGGGAGGTTAGCCTAGGCTATTGGGGAGAGCTGGGGGTTGGGAACCGAACTGCAGATGAAATTTAAGTCAGGGAAGTGTGTGATATTGCATTTCAGGAGGACCAACCAGCATAGGATTTGCACAGTGAATGGTAGTACACTGGAGTGCAGTAGAACAAAGGGATCTCGGAATACAAATCTATAATTCCTCTAAAGTAGTGTCACTGATAGATAGGGCCATAAAGAGAGCTTTTGGTACCTTGGCCTTCATAAATCAAAGTATTGAGTACAGGAGTTGGGGTGCTATGTTGAAGTCGGTGAGATCAAATTTTGAGTATAGTGTGCAGTTCTGGTCACATATCTACAGGAAATATATCAAAAAGGTTGAAAGAATGCAGAGAAAAAAATTACAAGGATGTGACCAGGGCTTGATGTCCTGAGTTGTAGGGAAAGGTTGAATAGGAGAGGACTTTATTCACTGAAGCTTAGGAGAATGAGAGGAGATTTGACAGAGGTATGCAAAATTATGAGGGTATAGATAGGGTAAATGCAAGCGACTTTTTCCACTGAGGTTAGGTGATACCAGAAGTAGAGGTAATGGGTTAAGGGTGAAAAGTGAAATATTTCAGGGGAACCCAAAGGGTTAACCACTCAAAGGGTGGTGAGAGCGTAGAAGTGGTAGTTGAGGGTTCAACTGTAACATGTAAGAGAAGTATGGATAACTACATGGACGAGAGGCATGTGGAGGCCTATGTTCCAGGTGCAACCATTCCACGTTGATGGGAATGCACAGAATAACAGTTTGACACAAGACTAGATGGGCCAAAGGGCCTGTTTCTGTGCTGATTCTCTCTGCTTGGATGCAGACTGATCTACTGAATATGTCTGATTCATTTTGCCAACTTCAGTGTTTGGTTCTTGAATCATAATCATGTAATCAGGTCTTGCATAGGATTTTTGTATGGCACCCCACTGAAAACAGGATCATACATCGCCAACGTTGCCTGCAAGTGAATACAGAAAAAATAACACTTTGTTCTTTGAAATACAACTTTGACAAGCCTCAGTGACACTAAAATACTACTCTTTGAAAACAAGGACTGAAGCAATTTCTAACAGAAAGATACTGCTGACAACTAACAAGGCAAAAGAAAAATAAAAATTTATCCAGAAGGCCTCTTTTTAACCTGTTACTCTAGTTTTAAAACAAGCCTTTTTTTTTATTTCCAAGCATCGTCTTTACACATCATTTGGTTTTGTTTTAGTTGTATCTTCAGGAAAAGGAAAGCTTTGTCTTTTTTTGTATTCACCTTCAGAGAGAGTTAACAATCTGGGATTCAATCTACAATTCTCTTCTAGCACTTTCATGTGAGCCTCCAAGCTGAGATATGGTTACCCGTGGCTGATTATAACTGAACTAGCAACGGCACCATCGTTACTTTACGATTTGTTTATGTTTCTTCATGTGTACAGTGGGAAGGCTGTCGTGATGTAGAGTTTCAACTGGGAATCTTGGCTATTGCTTTCCTCCTACAGATGCTGCTCAACACACTTGAGATCGACAATAAGACATAGGAGCAGAATCAGGCCATTCCATCATGGCTGGTTTATTATCTCGCTCAACCCCATTCTCCTGCCTTCTCATAACCTTTCATAAACACAAAATAATCTGCAGATGCTGGAGGCAAAGCAACACTCACAACACGCTGGAGGAACTCAGCAGGTCGGGCAGCATCCTTGGAAACGATCAGTCAACGTTTCGGGCTGGAACCCTTTGTCAGGACTGTAGAGGGAAGGGGCAGAGGCCCTATAAAGAAGGTGGGGGGAGGGTGGAAAGGAGAAGGCTGGTAGGTTCCAGATGAAAAGCCAGTAGGTCCTGACGAAGGGTTCCGGCCTGAAACGTTGACTGATCGTTTCCACGGATGCTGCCCGACCTGCTGAGTTCCTCCAGCGTGTTGTGAGTGTTGCTTCTCATAACCTTTGACACCCTTACTAATCAATAACCTATCAGCCTCCATTTTAAATATACCTAATGACTTGGACTCCACAGCCACTGGTGGCAATGAATTCCACGGACTCACCACCATCAGGCTAAAGAAATTCCTCTCATCTCTGATCTATGGCTCAGAACCATCAAGTGCCCCTCATGCATTAACCCTTTCATTCCCTGGATCAGTCGCGTTCTTTCAGCAGTCTGTTGCTCCATGTTCCAGCAACTGTGGTCTCTTGTGTCTTCAGGTTTCCCTCGTCTCTTCAAGCTACTCTGTAGTCAGGACGGCAAATTTCCTTCTCAGGGGTCATTAATGCAGAGGGAACTTTTGTAATTGTCTGGTGATTGCATTGCTACGACCTGTATTTCATTAATCATGTTTAATTCTGCAGTTGCTGTGCTAGATTGGAACTCTCTCCTGTTCTTTGGTCCAGGTCTCTGGATTGCTAATGTGATAAGACCACAAGATATAGGAGCAGAATTAGGTCATTTGGCCCATCACGTCTGCTCCACCATTTCATCATGGCTGATCCATTTCCCCGTCTGCCCCAAACTCCTGCCTTCACTCCGTATCCCTTCACGCCCTGACTTGATTAAAAATCTAATAGGGCCGTATGATATAGGACTTTAACCACAGACCCATAATGCTGATATTGCTCGTGTGTGCTTAGGCTGTCCCTTACCAAATTAATTCCCACTTTGCAGCAAATGATTGACATCTGAATTTTATTTCTCAGGGAGATGATCCACGGAGGGAGGCATTTAATAAGAAGATTTACAATCTAATGAGAAAGTTACTGAAGTATGCACCAATTGATGCTGCTGTCGATCAGAAAGCCAAGGATTTTATTCACGATTGCCTACCGCCTGTCCTTACTAAAGGTATGTTGAGCATTTTGAGGGGAGTGGAAGAAGCAGTAATGAACAGATCCAGCCCTCTCGGAGTAATTCGCCCACAAGGAATGCAAGTGAATGCTGTACACTTAATGTTTTGGCACTTCATCTCGTACATAGTGCTCTTGAGACTTTGTCTTGAGCTATTATTCACTAACAGCTCATTTTTATTGCTATGAGCCAGAAAAAAAATCACATTTTAAATCTTTTGTTGTTCTTTCTGTAAGAAAAAGATAAGTCAGATTGATTTTTTTCTTTGTGCCTCCAATCAAACTCCTCTCAAATGCTGTGGTAGATTATCATCAACTGTGTAAGTTTTAAATATAGAGTTTACTAACAGTTTCATCTTTTATTTCCCAAATGTGTGTCACTTTATGTATGCCATTTATCTTTAACAAGTCCCCCCGCCCCCCTTTGCATATTTCTGGCTTGTAAAGCTCATAACACCCTTAGCTTTCTGCATAGTCAAGCTTTTCCTTCTGCTGGTTTATCATTTTTGGGTATGTCCTGATAAAAATGTTCACTGTGTTCAAAGATATAAGGGATAATTAATAATGTCCCAACACTGTCTGAGTAGCCTTACAGTGTCCATACATCCCAGTGCTCTGGTGCCTCTCCAACTGAATCGTTCCATTGTATTACAAGTTCCATGCTGATTTGGAAGAGCCATATGCTGTCATGGTTCTTTTATGTTCTTATCAGTATTCAAAATGAAGCAGCTGCATCTATTTTGCATTTCATTAGATGTGCTGCTTATCCGCCTGTTTGCGTCTTGGTTCTGAATCCTTTGCCTCGCTGTCAGTTTGATCCTGCATAGAAATGCAAAGCGATGCCAGTACTGAGGAACTTCAGTTATATTGGTGGATTGGGGATGTTCTTGGGACATGAAACACATCATCACAGTGCCTTGCTGAGCTAGTCCCATTGGTTGTGCTTGGCCATATTCCTCTAAGACATTCCTATCCATGAACCATTCCGTATGGGTTCTAAATGTTATGATTGTACCAGCCTCTACACTTCCTCTGACAGCTCGTTCCATATTTGCACCACTCTGTGTGCAAAGCAGGTCTCCTTTAAATCTTTCCCTTCTCATACGCGCTCTCGTTTTAAACTCCACTGTGACCATCCACCTTATCAATGCCTCTTGTCATTTATCAGGTCAGTCCCCTGCCTCCTTCGTGCCAGGGAAAACAATCCCAGCCTATTCAGTCTCTCCTTATAACTCAAGCCCCCCAATCTCAGCAACGTCCTTGTGAATCTTTTCTGCACCCTCACATCCTTCCTGAAGTCTGGTCCCTAGATCTGTGCACAATATTCCATCTGCTCTCCTACTGCCGCTGTTACATGACTTCCCAATGCTTGTACTCAGTAATCCAAATGATGGAGGCAAGTATGCCATATACTTCCTTCACCACCTTGTCCATCTTTCATGGAAAAATGTATTTGTAACCTTAGTTCTGCAACACTCCCAAGGCCGTGTCATTCACTGTTTATGCTGTGGCCCAGTTTAACTTTCCTAAATACATCATTTCACCCTTGTCTGAGTTAAATTCCTTCTGCCTTTCCTCCCCTGTTGATATCTAACCTGTGGTCAACCTTCTTCACCGTCCAACACACCACCAATTCTAATGTCATCCACAGGCCTACTTAACATGCCATCTATAGTCTAAATCAGTTAGTTAAAATAGATGACAGACAACAGATCCAGCTCTGATCCCTGTGGCATAGTTGCACAGTCATGGTCACAGGCGTCCAACTGCAAATTAGACCTCTACTACCACCCTCTAACCCCTTCCACCAGAAGGGAGTCTTAGAGAGGTAGTTTAAACTCACAGAGGAAAGATAGAGAGAAACTGTTTTTATGGGGAAAAGGGGTGAAGAAATGGGAACAAAGGATGAAGAACCAAAACGAAAACTGAGGAATAATTCTTGCATAGTGCTGGCAGCATCAGCTTTAATGGGAGCATTGAAAGAGTTGGTAAATACCTCAAAGGAAAGTATTTGTGAGGGATGTGGTTATTTTTAAATAGAAAATTTGTGTTTACCCCTAGGTTTATAGGGGAGAACTTGACTTTAGATAACAACATGTTCTCAGACTATTTCAAACAGCTTTATTATTAATGAATTGTTAGAATATTATTGTTAATGAATTGTGGATCAGTACTTGGGTCTATAATGTTGTGGCCATTACAGAGACTTGGATGATTCAGGGGCTGAAATGGTTACTTTGAGTGCCAGGCTACAGATGTTTCAGAAAGGACAAGGAGGGAGGCAAAAGAGGTGGGGGTGTGGCACTGTTGATCAGAGATAGTGTCGCGGCTGCAGAAAAGGAGGAAATCGTGGAGGGATTGTCTACTGAGTCTCTGTGGGTGGAAGTTAGAAACAGGAAGGGGTCAATAACTCTACTGGGTGCTTCTTATAGACCACCCAATAGTAACAGGGACATCAAGGAGCAGTTAGGGAGACAGATTCTGGAAAGGTGTAATAATAACAGGGTTGTCGTGGTGGGAGATTTTAATTTCCCAAATATTGATTGGCATCTCCCTAGAGCAAGGGGTTTAAGTGGGGTAGAGTTTGTTAGGTGTGTTCAGGAAGATTTCCTGACACGATATATATAGATAAGCCTACAAGAGGAGAGGCTGTACTTGATCTGGTATTGCGAAATGAACCTGGTCAGGTGTCAAGTCTCTCAGTGGGAGAGCATTTTGGAGATAGTGATCACAATTCTATCTCCCTTACCATAGCATTGGAGAGGGATAGGAACAGACAAGTTAGGAAAGCGTTTAATTGGAGTAGGGGGAAATATGAAGCTATCAGGCAGGAACTTGGAAGCATAACTTGGGAACAGATGTTCTCAGGGAAATGTACAGCAGAAATGTGGCAAATGTCCAGGGGATATTTGCGTGGTATTCTGCATAGGTACATTCCAATGAGACAGAGAAATGATGGTAGGGTACAGGAACTGCAGTGTGCAAAGACTGTTGAAAATCTGGTCAAGAAGAAAAGAAGAGCTTACGATAGGTTCAAAAAAACTAGGTAATGATAGAGATCTAGAAGGTTATAAGGCTAACAGGAAGGAGTTTAAGAATGAAGTTAGGAGAGCCAGAAGGGGCCATGAGAAGGTCTTGGTGAGCAGGATTAAGGAAAACCCCAAAGCATTCTACAAGTATGTGAAGAGCAAAAGAATAAGATGCGAGAGAACAGGACCCATCAAGTGTGACAGTGGAAAAGTGTGTATGGAACCGGAGGAGATAACAGAGCTACTTAATGAATATTTGCTTCAGTATTCACTGCGGAAAAGGATCCTGGCGATTGTAGGTATGATTTACAGCAGATTGAAAAGATTAAGCATATAGACATTAAGAAAGAGGATGTGCTGGAGCTTTTGGAAAGCATCAAGTTGGATAAGTCTCTGGGACCAGATGAGATGTGCCCCAGGCTACTGTGGGAGGCGAGGGAGGAGATTGCTGAGCCTCTGGCAATGATCTTTGCATGGGATGGGAGAGGTTCCAGAGGATTGGAGGGTTGCAGATATTATTCCCTTATTTGAGAAAGGGAGTCGAGATTGCCCAAGAAATTTTTGACCAGTGAGTCTTACTTCAGTGGTTGGTAAGCTGATGGAAGAGATCCTGAGAGGCAGGATTTATGAACATTTGGAGAGGCATAATATGATTAGGAATTGTCAGCATGGCTTTGTGAAAGGCAGGTCATGCCTTACGAGTCTGATTGAGTTTTTTGAGGATGTGACTCAACACATTGTTGAAGGTAGAGCAGTAGATGTAGTCTATATGGATTTCAGCAAGGCATTTGATAAGGTACCCCATGCAAGGTTTATTGAGAAAGTAAGGAGGCATTGTCCCAAGGGGACCTTGCTTTGTGAATCCAGAATTGGCTTGCTCACAGAAGGCAAAGAGTGGTTGTAGACAGGTCATATTCTGCATGGAGGTCAGTGACCAGTTGTGTGCCTCAGGGATTTCTTCTGGGACCCCTTTTCCTTGTGATTTTTATAAATGATCTGGATGAAGAAGTGGAAGGATGGGTAAGTAAATTTGCTGATGACACAAAGGTTGGAGGTGTTGTGGATAGTGTGGAGGCTGTCAGAGGTTACAGCGGGACATCGATAGGATGCAAAACTGGCCTGAGAAGTGGCAGATGGAGATCAACCCAGATAAGTGTGAGGTGGTTCACTTTGGTAGGTCAAGTATGATGGCAGAATATAGTATTAATGGTAAGACTCTTGGCGGTGTGGAGGGTCAGAGGGATCTTGGGGTCCGAGTCCAAAGGACACTCAAAGCTGCTGCGCAGGTTGACTCTGTGGTAAAGAAGGCATACGGTGCATTGGCCTTCAATTGTGGGATTGAGTTTAGGAGCTGAGAGGTAATGTTGCAGCTATATAGCACCCTGGTCAGACCCCACATGGAGTACTGTGCTCAGTTCTGGTAACCTCACTACAGAAAGGGTGCAGAGGAGATTTACAAGGATGTTGCCTGGATTAAGGAGCATGCCTTATGAGAATAGGTTGAGTGAATTTGGCCTTGGAGCAGTAGAGGAAGAGAGGTTAGCTGATAGAGGTGTATAAGATGATGAGAGGCATTGATCATGTGGATAGTCAGAGGCTTTTTGCCAGGGCTAAAATGGCTATCATGAGAGGGCACAGTTTTAAGTTGTTTGGAAGTAGGTACAGAGGAGATGTCAAGGGTAAGTTTTTTTTTACACAGAGAGTGTTGAGTGTGTTGAATGGGCTGCCAGCAATAGTGGTGGAGGCAGATACAATAGGGTCTTTTAAGAGACTCCTGGATAGGTACATGGAGCTTAGAAAAATAGAGGATTATGGATAACCTTAAGATAATTTCTGAGTAAGTACATGTTCGGCACAGCATTGTGGGCTGAAGGGCCTGTGTTGTGCTGTAGGTTTTCTATATTTCTGATACGTAGGACATGGAAGGGAATCAACTGTGCTGACAGAAAAGGCCAGTTAGAATGGTTCACTGACCCTTGCATGGGGCAGAACAGGATACTGGTAACTTCTTGTGATAAAGTAGAATCTGGCAAGTACACAGGACATGTGAACGACAGCAATTCTTTTACTGCACCGCACTAGCAGTCCAGATTAAGTGCTCCTAATCTTTAAAACCTGAAATCTAATCTGCTGACATCTGATTTTGTGCCCCTGAAGTTGCGATACTTGAAAAAAAATACTTTTTATCCCTTTTACAAACATTTATTTGTATGAAATCTAAATAAATGTACATTTTCAGTGAGAGTTCCCAAACAGATGTTTTGTACATAAGCCTCGACATCAGCCTTTTCATGTGGTTTACTTAGGAAATTTTATACTTAAGTGTCCTGAGCATTTGCACTCTGGATGTGCTGGAGGCAGTAAAGGGGTTTGGCTTTGGGGTTATTAAAAGAGTCTCATGCAGGGGTTTCAAACCTGGGGTCCACAGACCCCTTGCTTAATAGTATTGGTCCATAACATTAACAAAGTGTGGGAACCCCTGGTCTACTAGATGGAGGTTGATGCAGGAATATCAGGTGTGTATAAAAGTTCAGACTGAGCCTGGAGTTCTACTACCAAATGTTCTATATAGAATTAAAGCTACATCCTTCCTGCTGAAGAATAATTGTGTTTTCCCCCCAGAGGAACTGGCATGCACGGTGTACAGTTCACCAGTTCGATGGAGAAATGGCAGACCGCACAACGGTATCATGCAGTTACGAGGAAGTACCCGGATACGAGTGGTTCGCAGTAATATTGCCAGGTCTTCTAATTCTACTCATTTTGCTTGTAAAATAGGTTTCATAATGACGTGGTGAAATCTCACTTTTTGATTACATGCCATTCATGCCTCTAGTGGGGAAATACCTGTAAATTTGTCGAGCTTGATCTCCCTGTCAATTCTATAATTTCCTGTTTTTTTTTCCTTCTCCTTATTTTACATAGTGGGGTTACATTAGCTGCCCTCAGATCATTTTGTCTGATCTGGAATTTAAAGAAGAATGGAAAATGACTACCAATGCATCCACTATTTAGAGCATAGAACACTACAACCACAGTACAGGCTCTTCAGCCCACAATGTTGTGCCAGCACATTAACCTGCTCTAAAATCAATGTAACCCTTCCCTCCTACATTTTCTATCGTCCGTGTGCCTATAGTCATAGAACACCACAGCACAGAATCAGGCCCTTTTGTCCATTAGTACATGCTGAGCTATTAATCTGCCTCGTCCCATTGACCTGCACCCGGACCATAGTTGGTAGGCAAATTGGAACGGATCCAAGTTGCTTCTCAGGCAGGAGTTGATATGTTTTATCACCAACCTCTCAAAACACTTCATCACTGTGGATGTAAGTGCTACTGGACAATAGTCATTGAGGTGGGTTACCACATTCTTCTTTGGCACCGGTGTAATTGAAGCCTGCTTGAAGCAGGTGGGTACTTCAGACCGCCAAGCTAAAGGCTAAAGACCTCAGTGAACACTCCAGCCAGTTGATCAGCACAAGTCTTTAGTACTCAGCCAGGTAATCCACCTGGACCAGATGTTTCCCATGGGTTCACCCTCCTGAAGGATGTCCTCATGTTGGCTTCAGAGACTGAAATCGCAGGATCATTGGGTGCTGTGAAGGTTCCTTCATGTTTTGATGTTCAAAGTAAACATAGAAGGCATTGGGCTCATCTGAAAATGAAGCCCTGTTGTCACCTACGCCACTTGATTTCACTTTGTAAGGGGTGATAGTTTTCAAACCCTGCCACAGCTGTCGAGCATCCTTCATTGATGCAAGTTTAGTCCAGAGTTGCCACTTTGCCTGTGAGGTGGCTTTGACCTCTTGTAACTTTCTTGGTCAGACTTGAATGCCTCTAATCTGGTCCGCAGCAGATTGCAGATCTCGTGGTTTATCCCGGGCTTCTGGTTGGGGGAGACTGAATGATTTTGTGGGGGCACACTTGTCCACGACTGTTTTTATAAAGTCCGTGCCCACCGCGGTGTATTAATTCAGATCCACAGATGAGTCCTTGAACGCAGCCTCGTCCATAGACTCAAAAAAAATCCCATTGCTACTCCTTGGTCTCCCAGAACACCTCTTTTTGCCCTAATCTCTGGAGCTTTACTCTTTAGCCTCTGCCTGTATGTAGGTAGAAGGCCGCCAAGTGATCAGATTTCCCAAAATATGGTCTGGGCATGGGCCGGAAGTCATTCCTCATCCTCCTTCACTCCAAAGAGAAAAGCCCTAACTTGCTTAACCTGTCGTCATAAACCATGCTCTTTATCCAGGCAACATCATGCTAACCCTCCTCGGTGCGCTGTCTGAAGCTTCTACATCGTTCCAATAATGAGACAAGCAGAACTGAACACAATATTCTGAGTAATTTCTGGGGCCACTTCCTTACATACCTGGGATGGAGGCTATTGGGTCTTTAGGATTTATTGTCCTTCAATCCCATCAACTTCCTTAGCACTATTTTCCTAATAAAAGTAATTCCCTGCAGTTTTTCTCCTCTCCCTCTTTCTTTCTTCCTCCCCCCCTTGCTGCCCCTCTTGCTCCTCTGCCCCTTCTTTTCCTCTCCCTCTCTTTCACACACACACACATTGGTTCCTCAATGTTTTGTTGGTCCTGTATCTCAGGCTCTGTGGTTACTGTTTCATACAGGAGTTACACAGATGCTGCAGATTTTAGAGTCATTTATCACAACTGTATCTCAGGGAGAGGAACAGCTGCTCATGTTCTTGCTTTGTGTATTAGAACACTAGGCCCTCTCTGAAAGAAATGTATTCAATCAATTATTTTATGTTGCTGAGTTAAAGGGAAGGAAAAAACTTATGGAGGGAAATTCTATCAGTAGAATCTCAAGTAATAATTCGTTGGTAAAAAGTGAATACATATCGAAGGCTGCAAACCTGAAAGTGTAGTGGATGTGAATTATCAATAGAAAAGATCAGAAAGATCAGCTTTCACAAATAAAGCCAGTCTTGAAGAACTCTTTTGGAAGAGTCTTTTACACACAAATTTTATTTTTTCCTGAGTAGTACAATTTATCAAAACTCTACCATTGAAAATGCATAGGAGCACAAATGCTAATTTTGTTTTGTTAGTTTGTTCATTGTGTGCTGTGTCATGTGGCATGGGTGAATCATGGTCTTTCCATGATCATGCGTTTTCTTGACAAGTTTTCTACAGAAGTGTTTTGCTGTTGTTTCCTTCTGGGCAGTGTCTTTACGAGTCGGGTGACCTCAGCCATTATCAATACTCTTTAGAGATTGTCTGCCTGGTGTCAGTGGTCACGTAGCCAGGACTTGTGATATGCACCAGGTATTCATTCAACCATCCACCACCTGCTCCCATGGCTTCACATGACCCTCAGTGGGGGCTAAGCAGGTGCTACTCCTTGCTCAAGGGAGACCTGCAGGTTAGCAGAGGAACTTAGACCTTACACCTCTGGTAGAGACGTATCTCCACCCCATCACCCTGAACTTTAAGTTTTTTTAAAAAAAATCAAGTATAGATTATATTTTTGCTGATTATTTGCAGAAATCTTCTTACCTGTTTGTTGTGGATGGTTGGACTTTTGGTAGGATGTGCTTTCAGATCTTTCAGTATAGAGTAATGCTGAAAATGTTTTAAAAATGAAAACTTGTTTCCTTAAGTTTGAAATAAATAGAGACAAAGAGAAAGTATCTCACAGTGAAAATATTTTCCTGGTTTATACTGATATGAAAGTTATAAAATTGAAAATTCTCTTCACCAGAGGATAAGTAAACTGAGGATGTGACTTCACAGGATGAATTAGCATGCAGAATTAGCAATATTCTCACTTCTTCCCCACCCACTCATCCGCCAGAAGTTATTATAGTTTTGAAAGCGCGCACCACCAAAGGCAAGGGTAGCTTCTACTCTGATGTTATTGAATGGTTCCCTTATAAAATTCTGCCTCCAGGCAGAAGTTCTGAGTAGGTTTACAGTAAGTTTTTTCCTCTCTGTTTGTATGTAGGTAGCGTGCAGAGAATGGGTCCAGAGTTAGTGCTATGTTCCTTGTGTGAGATGTGGGAACTTTGCGAGACCTCCAGTCACCCTGATAACTACATCTGCAGGAAGTGCACTGAGCTGCAGCTCCTTAGAGACTGCATTAAGGAACTGGATCTGCAGCTGGATGACCTTTGGCTGACACGGGAAAATGAGGGAGTGATAGGAGCTACAGGGAGGTAGTCACCCAAGTTGCAGGAGGCAGATTCCTGGGTGACTGTCACGAAAGGGGAAGGAAATAGGCAGCCAGTACAGAGTACCGTTGTGGCCATTCCCCTCAATGATACCTTTTTGATACTGTTGGGGGTGGGGACCTAGCAAAGACCTGAACTCGGGCACTGAGTCTGTCTCAGTGGCTCAGGAGGGAAGGGGAGAGAAGCAGTAGTGATGGGGGATTCCATAATTAGACGAGCAGGCAGCAGATTCTGTGGATGTGAAAGAGACACCCAGGTGATGAACTGATGGCTTGGATACATACTTGGAATTGTGATGTAGCGGCCATTACAGAGACTTGGCTGGCACCAGGGCAGGAATGGATTCTCAATATTCCTGGATTTCAGTGCTTTAAAAGGGATAAAGAGGGGGGGGAAAGCAGAGGAGGGGTGGCATTACTGGTCAGGGATACTATTATAGCTACAGAAAGGGTGGGTAATGTAGCGGGGTCCTCTTTTGAGTCAGTATGAGTTGAAGTCAGGAACAGGAAGGGAGCAGTTACTCTATTGGGGATATTCTATAGGCCCCCTGGTAGCAGCAGAGATACAGAGGAGCAGATTGGGTGGCAGATTTTGGAAAGGTACAAAAATAACAGGGTTGTTATCATGGGTGACTTTAACTTCCCTAATATTGATTGGCACCTGATTAGTTCCAAGGGTTTAGATGGGGCAGAGTTTGTTAAGTGTGTCCAGGATGGATTCCTGTCATAGTACGTGGACAGGCCGACCAGGGGGAATGTCATACTAGATCTAGTACTAGGTAATGAACCGGATCAGGTCACAGATCTCTCAGTGGGTGAGCATCTGGGGGACAGTGACCACCACTCCCTGGCCTTTAGCATTACCATGGAAAAGGATAGAATCAGAGAGAACAGGAAAATTTTTAATTGAGGAAGGGCAAATTATGACGCTATAAGGCTAGTACTTGCTGATGTGAATTGGGATGATGTTTTTGCAGGGAAATGTACTATGGACATGTGGTCGATGTTTCGAGATCTCTTGCAGGATGTTGGGGATAAATTTGTCCAGGGAGGAAGATAAAGAATGGTAGGGTGAAGGAACCATGGATGACAAGTGAGGTGGAGAGTCTGGTCAGGTGGAAGAAGGCAGCATACATGAGGTTTAGGAAGCAAGGATCAGATGGGTCTATTGAGGAATATAAGGAAGCAAGAAAGGAGCTGAAAAAAGGGGCTGAGAAGAGCAAGAAGGGGGCATGAGAAGGTCTTGGTGAGAAGGGTAAAGGAAAACCCCAAGGCATTCTTCAATTATGTGAAGAAAAAAAGGTTGACAGGAGTGAAGGTTGGACCAATTAGAGATAAAGGTGGGAAGATGTGCCTGGAGGCTGTGGAAGTGAGCGAGGTCCTCAATGAATACTTTTCTTCGGTATTCACCAATGAGAGGGAACTTGATGACTGTGAGGACGATATGAGTGAGGTTGATGTTCTGGAGCATGTTGATATTAAGGGAGAGGAGGTGTTGGAGTTGTTAAAACACATTAGGACGGATAAGTCTCCGGGGCCTGAGGGAATATTCCCCAGGCTGCTCCACGAGGTGAGGGAGGAGATTGCTGAGCCTCTGGCTGGGATCTTTATGTCCTCGATGTCCACGGGAATGGTACCGGAGGATTGGAGGGAGGCGAATGTTGTTCCCTTGTTCAAAAAAGGTAGTAGAGATAGTCCGGGTAATTATAGACCAGTGAGCCTTACGTCTATGGTGGGAAAGCTGTTGGAAAAGATTCTTAGAGATAGGATCTATGGGTATTTAAAGAATTATGGTCTGATCAGGGCCAGTCAGCATGGCTTTGTGAAGGGCAGATCGTGTCTAACAAGCCTGATAGAGTTCTTTGAGGAGGTGACCAGGCATATAGATGAGGGTAGTGCAGTGGATGTGATCTACATGGATTTTAGTAAGGCATTTGACAAGGTTCCACACTGTAGGCTTATTCAGAAAGTCAGAAGGCATGGGATCCAGGGAAGTTTGGCCAGGTGGATTCAGAATTGGCTTGCCTGCAGAAGGCAGAGGGTGGTGGTGGAGGGAGTACATTCAGATTGGAGGATTGTGACTAGTGGTATCCCACAAAGATCTGTTCTGGGACCTCTACTTTTCGTGATTTTTATTAACGACCTGGATGTCTGGGTAGAAGGCTGGGTTGGGAAGTTTGCAGATGACACAAAGTTTGGTGGTGTTGTAGATAGTGTAGATGATTGTCAAAGATTGCAGAGAAACATTGATAGGATGCAGAAGTGGGCTGAGAAGTGGCAGATGGAGTTCAACCCAGAGGAGTGTGAGGTGGTACACTTTGGAAGGACAAACTCCAAGGCAGAGTACAAAGTAAATGGCAGGATACTTGGTAGTGTGGAGGAGCAGAGGGATCTCGGGCTACATGTCCACAGATCCCTGAAAGTTGCCTCACAGGTGGATAGGGTAGTTAAGAAAGCTTATGGGGTGTTAGCTTTCATAAATCGAGGGATAGAGTTTAAGTGTCGCGATGTAATGATACAGCTCTGTAAAACTCTGGTTAGGCCACACTTGGAGTATTGTGTCCAGTTCTGGTCGCCTCACTATAGGAGGGATGTGGAAGTATTGGAAAGGATACAGAGGAGATTTACCAGGATGCTGCCTGGTTTAGAGAGTATGGATTATGATTAGAGATTAAGGGAGCTAGGGCTTTACTCTTTGGAGAGAAGGAGAATGAGAGGAGACATGATAGAGGTGTACGAGATAATAAGAGGAATAGATAGAGTGGATAGCCAGCGCCTCTTCCCCAGGGCACCACTGCTCAGTGCAAGAGGACATGGCTTTAAGATAAGGGGTGGGAAGTTCAAGGGGGATATTAGAGGAAGGTTTTTTACTCAGAGAGTGGTTGGTGCGTGGAATGCACTGCCTGAGTCAGTGGTGGAGGCAGATACACTAGTGAAGTTTAAGAGACCACTAGACAGGTAAATGGAGGAATCTAAGGTGGGGGCTTATATGGGAGGCAGGGTTTGAGGGTCGGCACAACATTGTGGGCCGAAGGGCCTGTACTGTGCTGTACTGTTCTATGATATGTTGCCTCCCAGGTGCCAGGGTCAGGGATGTCTTGGATCAGCATTCTGAAGGACCTCCAGGGTTAACCTCTGGATTCCTGCCTGTGCCATGCGCCAGTGAGGGTAAAAGTGGGATGGTCTGGCAGATGAATGTGTGGCTGAAGAATTGGTGAGTTTCAGATTTCTGGATCATTGAGATCTCTTCTGGGGAAGGTATGACCTAACTAAAATAAAGACAGGCTACACGTGAACCCACGAGGGACTAATATCCTTGTGGACAGATTTGCTAGAGCTGTTTGGGAGGGTTTAAACTAATTTGGCAGGGATGGGAACCAGAGTGACAGAGCTGAGGAGGAGGAGGAGATAGTTGGTAAACAACTAGATGCTCTGTGTAGTGAGACTGTGAGGAAGGACAGGCAGATGATAGGGCAAAATTGCAGTCAATGGGATGACTTAAAAAGTATAACAGGAGGCCAAAATCAAAAAAGATTACGAATACAGGAATGAAGTTGTTATATTTGAATGAAAACAGTATATGGAACAAGGTAAATGATCTTGTTCCGCAGTTAGAGATTGGTAAGTATGATGTTGTGGGCATTGCTGAGACATGGCTGAAAGAAGATCATACATGGGAGCTTGACATCCAAATATACAACTTGTATCAAAAGGACGCAGGTAGGCAGAGTGGGCAGGATGCCTGTGTTGGTCAAAAAAAAAATGAAATCAAATCCTTAGAAAGATGTCATAGGATTGGAAGGTGAAGAATTCTTGTGGCTAGAGTTAAGAAAATATAAGGGTAAAAAGACCCTGATGGGAGTTGTATACAGGCCTCTGAACAGTAGCTAGGATGTGGGCTACACATTACAATGTGAGTTAGAACAGGCATGTAAAAAGGGCAACGTTGCAATAGTCATGGGGGATTTCAATACGCAGAGTGGATCTTGAGAGAGAATTTATAGAATGCCTAAGAGATGGCTTTTTAGAGCAGCCTATGGGTGAGCCCACCAGGGGAACGGCAGTTCTGGATTGGGTGTTTTGTCATGACCCAGATTTGATTAGGGAGTTTAAGGTGATGGAAGCCTTAGGAGACAGTGATCATAATGTGATAGAATTTACCCTGCAGTTTGAGAAAGAAAAGCTAAAATTGAATGTATTAGGATTATAGTGGAGTGAAGGGAATTACAGAGGCAGGAGAGAGGAGCTGCCAAAAGTTAATTGGAAGGGGACACTAGCAGGGGCAATGGCAGAACAGCAGTGGCTGGAGTTTCTGGGAACAATCTGGAAGGTGCAGGAAAGATTCATCCCAAAAAGGGAGGATGAGGCAACCATGGCTGACAAGGGAAGTCAAAGATAGCATAAAAGCAATAGAGAGAGCAAAAAATAGTGGGAAGCTAGAGGATTGGGAAGCTTTCAAAAACCAACAGAAGGCAACTAAAAAGTCATAGAGAAAGAAAGGATGAAATATGAAGGTAAGCTAGCCAATAATATAAAAGAGGATACAAAATGTTTTTTTCAGATATATATGAATAGTAAAAGAGAGACAGGAGTGAATATCGGACTGCTGGAAAATGACGCTGGAGAGGTAGTAATGGAGGACAAGGGAATGGCAGATAAACTTAATAAATAATTGGGTCAATTTTCACTGTGGAACACACTAGCAGAATGCCAGAAGTGTGTCGTTGCTATTACGAAGGAAAAGATGCTTGGGAAGCTAAAAGGTCTTAAGACAGATAAGTCACCAGGACCTGATGGAGGACACCCCAGGGATTGGAAGGAGGTAGCTGAAAAGATTATGGAGATATTGAAATGATTTTGCAAGAATCACTAGATTCTGGAATGGTTCTGGAGGACTGGAAGATAATAAATATCACTCCACTCTTTAAGAGAGGGAGGCAAAAGAAAGGAAATTATAGGCCTGACAGTAGTTGCGAGAATGTTGGAGTCTATTATTAAGTATGAAGTTTCAGTGTACTGGGAGGCACATGACAAAATATGCCAAAGTCAGCATGGTTTCCTTAAGGGGAAATCTTGCCTGACAAATCCGAGGAAATAACAGGCAGGATAGACAAAGGAGCCAGTGAATGTTGTTTAGTTGGATTTTCATAAGGTCTTTGACAAGGAGACACGTATGAGCCTGCTTAACAAGATGAGAGCCCAAGATACTAACATGGATAGAAGATTGTCTAACTGGCAGGAGGCAAAGAGTAGGAATAAAGCAGGCCTTTTCTGATTGGCTGTCGGTTACTACTGGTGTGCCGCAGGAGAGGTGTTGGAACTGCTTATTTTCACGTTATATGTCAATGATTTGGACGAAGGAATTGATGGCTTTGTGGGCAGGTTTGTGGATGTTAAAAAGATAGGTGTTGGAGCAGGGTGTCTGCAGAAAGACTTACACAGGTTGGTGGAATGGTCAAAGAAATGGCAGATGGAATATAGTGCAGAGAAGTGCATGGTCATGCACTTTGGTAGAAGGAATAAAGGTGCAGATTATTTTCCAAATTGGAAGAAAATTCAAAAGTCTGAGATATAAAGGAACGTGGGAGTGTTCATGCAGGATTCCATGGAGGTTAACTTGTAGGTAGAGTCAATGGTAAGGAAGGCAAATGCAGTGTTAGCTTTAATTTCTAGAAGACTAGAACATAAGAGCAAGGATATAATGCTGAGGCTTTATAGGGCATTGGGCTGACCACAGTTGAAGTATTGTGAGCAGTTTTGGCCCCCTTATCTCAGAAAAGATGTGCAGGCATTGGAAAGGTTCACGGGAATGATTCCAGGTTTGAAAGGGTTGACATATGAGGAAGTGTTGCAATAGATTTCTCAAAAATTGAATTCTCTTGACCTAGATGAGACATTCAAGGGTGCTTTATGCTTGAACATAATACTAAATGCAGTTGTCATTTCTCCCACGTAGACTTCTCATACATGCTGACAGATGTGTCTCTCTTGTCCATTCTGCATAGGTTATGTGGCGAGAATGGTAGCATTTTGCTCTATTATAGCATTGAAAATTCTAGAGAGTACCACAAGGAGGAAAATAAATGCATTGAAATAGATCCAGAGGTAAGATGATTGTCTTGAGTTCATTGGCAATTATATTTAAAAAGAACAGTAAATATTCCTTCATTTTCCGTTGAGATTTTCTTTCAAATGTTGAGCATCTGCACAATGTGGCTGGACAAATCAGACACACGAAATTCTGCAGATGTTGGAAATCTGGAGCAACACACACAAAATGCTGGAGGGCCTCAGCAGGTCAGGCAGTACCTATGGAGGGAAATAAACAGACAATGTTTCAGGTTGAGGCCCGATGAATAGTCTCAAACCGAAATGTCAGCTCCTTCCCTCCAGCAGTTTGTGTCTGTGGCTGGACAAATAATGGTCTGAGCATGCTAGCCATTTGTTTCGTTCATATGGGTAATAACGGAGGTGGAAGTGTAAGATGCTGTGTTTGAAAGAACTGAATAATTATCAACGTTTCTGTGACTATAAACTTGCCCCTTTTCTCTTCCAGCTCGCAGATGGGGTGGAGCTCTTGCTTTGCTCGTACCCACAGTTTATAAAGATTGATAGTCTTCCTGCTGGAAATCTTGATGACAAGGTAGGAAAGAGATCTCAAGTGACAGTTCTGTGCTCAGTATCTGATTTTAACTGGGATTGAAAGAACTGTCGTACCATCAGGAAATCAATAGGTAGCCACCTTGAGTACACATAGGCAGTCCGTTCTAAGTAGGCTAAGTAAGAGCTTTACAAGAAGTAATAGCAGCAGTGTGGTCTGTTGAGCCTGCTGCACCACCCAGTGAGATTGCCGTTCATTTCATCTCGACCTCAAATCCACTTTTCTGCTCAGTCCCAATAGCCCTTGATCCCACTGAAGCCAGTGTCAACTTGAATATACTTTATTCTACACAGTTTTGTGTGGAGAATTTTGAAATTTGCAGTCCTTTGACAGAAGAGATTTCTCCTCATTGATTCTGAGGTGTCTAATACATTATCCTGAGCTGTGTCTTCCAGCTCTAGATTTCCCACCAGAAGGTAAATGTCTTGGTATCTACCATGTCAAATCTTGCAATCAATCTGCTCTTCGTGACACTCAGCTTGGAGAGCGGAAACCCTTCTCTCCTCAGTAGCTAGAGCCCTGGGAGGACAGCGGGCATTTGTGGAAAAAAAACAGAGAACATTACAATACAGGCCCCACAGCCCAAAATGTGGTGCCAACTTTATAACCTAGTCTAAGATCAATCTAAACCAACCTTCCCACAATACCTTCCACTTTTCTTTCATCCAGGTGCCTATCTAAAAGTCTCTCATATGTTCCTAATGTATTTACCTCCACCACCATCCCTGGCAGCTGGTTCCATGCACCCACAACCCTCTCTGTTTAAAAAAAAAACAAACAACAACAAACAAACAAACTGCCACTGACATTCCCCCATACTTTCCATCAATGCTTCCTCATACTAGACATTTCTACCCTTGGAAAAAGTCTGGCTGTTGATGCAATCTCTTATCAAGTCACCTGTGATTTTCTTTCACTTCAAAGAGAAAAGACCCAGCTTTCTCAATGTATCCTCATAAGAGATGCTCTCTCATCTAGGCAGCATCCTGGTAAGTCTCCTCTGCATCCTCTCCAAAGCTTCCACATCCTTCCTATAATGAGGCAACCAGAACTGAACACATTCTAAGTGTGCTCCAACCGGGGTTTTATAGAGCTGCAAATTACCTCATGACTCTTGAATACAATCATCCGTCTAACGAAGGCTAACATACCATAGCACCTTCTTAACAACCCTTATCAACTTGCATGACAACTTTGAGGGATCTATGGATGTGGGCCCCTAAGGTCCCTTGCGTGTTCCTCTTCATTGCTAAGAATCCTGCCGTTATCTTTCCAGATTGAATCACTTCACACTTTTCCGGGTTGAACTCCCATCTGCCACTTCTCAGTCCAGCTCAATGGCCCATTGTAACTCCCAACAACCTTCCACACACTGCACAAAACTACCAACATTCGTCACCAGCACCATCACTGATTTGCTGCTGGAAAGAGCGCATTGTTATGCCATTCAGAGTCTGCAGTGTTGGTACTCGCTGGAGTTTAGGATCTCATTCAAACCTATCAAATACTGAAAGGCCTAAATAGAGTGGATGTGGAGAGGATGTTTCCTAAAGTGGGGAATCTAGGACCAGATGGCACAGCCTCAGAATAGAGTGACATCTATTGAGAACAGAGATGAGGAAGAATTTCTTTTAGCCAGAGGATGGTAAATCTGTGGAATTCATTGCCACAGGAGGCATGGAGACCAAGACATTAG
Organism: Mobula hypostoma; assembly: GCF_963921235.1. NCBI lineage: Eukaryota > Metazoa > Chordata > Chondrichthyes > Myliobatiformes > Myliobatidae > Mobula > Mobula hypostoma. The sequence goes on along the minus strand of NC_086104.1, from coordinate 17,209,851 downwards.
GTATATTTAAAGCAGAGGTTGATAGTTTCTTGATTAGCCAGGACATCAAAGCTTCAGGGAGAAGACAGGAGAATGTGGTTGAGAGGGATAATAAATCAACCATGATGGAATGGTGGAGCAGACTCCATAGGTTGAATGGCCTAATTCTGCTTCAGTGCCTTATGGTCTTATTATGTGCTGGAGCTTTTGCTCCTGTGCTATACGGCTCGATGTACCTTTCAGTAGCATTCACTGTCAATCCCAGACATTCGGAGCCCTGCCCACATTTGCTTCTGGAAGCTGGAGAGGCAAATACAGCAGTCAGAATGAACATTGTGGGCCGAAGGGCCTGTTTCTGTTCCATAGGATCCAATGGAATGGGTTCTAAAGAAGAAGAAAAACTTGAGATTCAGTGGTGCTGTTCAAATCTGTGAAGGGCTCTGTCAGGTTAAATGAGGAGAAACAGTTTTTTAGAGAAGATGCAGTAACCAGCAGACACAGGCTTGCAATAACTGGCGAAAGAGCCAGAGGGGAGTGGAGAAGTCATTTACACAATGTGTTGTGGCCTGGGATATGCTGCCTGTAAGGGTGGAGGAAGCAGATAAAATATTTCTTTGCAAAGGGAGTTGGATAAACACACAGAGGAAAAAGGTTTGGAGGCTGTAAGGGGTATAAAACAGCAGTGGGGCCCTTTCAAAGAACCAGCATAGACGCAATAAGCCAGGTGGCCTCTTTGTGTTCTGTGTTATTCACTGAGTGTGTCCTGGCCATTAGCCTTTTTCCACAGCTGTGTGACATTAAGGCCAATTGTAATGCTTCAACTACTGTCCCTGTTAAGATCAGCAATCTCAGCACAGACTGATGCTTACACCTCCAGATGTTTCTAGGCTTATTGTTCATTGCCACCCTGGCCATTTATATACACAATTATGGAGCAGTCGTTTCAAATCATTTGATATCTAGAGGCATTTACAAAATGTCTTTCACGTCCATTTTAGGAAGCTCTGGAGGACTTCACAACCAAGAAAATATTTAAGCATAATCGCTGTTGTAAAGTTGGAAAACTCGGCAGCCAGTTTCAGCACAGCAATCTCCCGCTAACAATAGAATGATTAAACTTTGGCTTGTATTTAGCAGAGGGAAATTATTGGCCAGGTCACTAGGACTGCTGCGCTTATTTGAGAGAGTTGTTTAAAACTACAGCACCAACTGGGAGCAAGGGTCTATGTCAGGGGTTTTCAATGCCATGGATCTGAGGGGTCTGTGGACCCCAGGTTGGAAAGGCGGCACCTTCAGCAGTTCACTACTTCCGTAGTCGTGGTAGGCTGAGACGAGAGTGATGCATCACTGATACAGGCTGCAGCTCAGCTCGTCTATGCTGATCAAAATGCTCATCTAAGCTAATTTCATTTGCCCACATTGACCAATATCCCTCCAACCCTTTCCATCCATTTTCCTGTCCAAATACCATGTCATTTTTTTTCTTTGCACTATTTATTTATTTTCTAATTCATGATCAATCTTTGCACTGTAGTGCTGCCCCAAAACAATAAATTTCACATCATGTAATTCAGGGATAATAAGTAAGTCTGCTTCTGTCCCTGCCACAGCCACTTTCTCTGGCAGCTTGTCCCGCTTAGACACCACCCTCAGTGAAGAAATAGACCCTCAGGTCTCTTCTAAACCTTTGCCCTCTCGCCTTCAACCTGTGCCATTTTCCTTTTCCCTGGGGTAAAAAGACTATCTCTATGGGTGGCATGGTCACATGGTGGTTAGTGTAACGCTTCACGGCGCCAGTGATTGGAGTTGAATTCCCGCAGCTGCCTGTAAGGAGTTTGTAATAGCCCCCCTCCCTCTGAGACTGCGTGGGATTCCTCGGGATGCTCCGTTTTCCTCCCACATTTCAAAGAGCTGCGGTTAGGATTAGTGAGTCGTGGGCATGCTGTGGTGGCGCTGAAAGCATGCGGGTTGCCCTGAGCACAATCCTCAGGCTCTGTTGGTTGTTGAACAAATAATACATTTCACTGTATATTTTGATGTATGTGTGACAAGTAAAGCTTCTTTAATCTTTTATCTATACTCCTCATGATTTTGTATATATTTCTGTAAATTGTTTTGCAGTCCCAAATCCTGGCCTGCCCAACCTCTCCCTATAACTTGGGCTCTCAAGTTCTGGCAACATTCTCATAAATCTTCTTTGTACTCTTTCCATCTTAATAATGTCTTCCCTATAACAAGGTAACCCAAACTCTACACAATACTCATCAACGTCTTGTAAAACTGCAACAACCCAACGAATATACTCATGAAGGCCAGGATGCCACCTCCCCATTTACCTGTGATACCACATACAGGGAAACCAAATGTACGTCAAACTCCCTCTGTTCTGCAACAGCCCCCAGGGCCTGACTGTTCACTGCGAAAGTCCTGCTCTGGTGTGACTTCCTAACAGGTTGAAGCATCTGGAGTGGGAGTCGAACCCTTAGCTCGGGTGAGAACGTTGCTCAGTGATGCAGGCTAAGGAGCAATGTTCCCTCTGATTTTTAGTAATGTGCGCAAAAATCTTATGTTGTGCAAAGTTTCTTCCTGTGACAAAAGTATGTGCGCACTGAATGCACACATGGCACAGTTTATGTAGGTTTACAAAATATTTGACATAAAACTGCACAGAATAACAACAAAATAACACATATTTAAGTCACTCAGTTATTTTTTCTCTCTTCTGTCTTTAGCATTTACTCATTCTTTGTAAACTCTATCTAGACTTATAGAACTTCCATCCAATTGACAGCTTTTGATTCTCATTAACATATCCAAATGACATTCACCTAAACGGTTTCTCAGCTTGTTTTTGAGTTGATTCATTAGGCTAAAACCTCGCTCACAGTCCGCACTAGACACAAGAAAGGTTCCCCCAATGTCCATCAACTGTGTAAGGTCTCAAAACTGTTCATTTTGAAGTACAAATGCCACCATTTGAGCGAAGTTTGAAATCAGTTTGGATTTAATTTTTTCTCGCATGGAAAATTTGAAATCATTAAACTGTCTAACATTACAGTATTTTCAGCTAGAAAATCATGATATTTTAGACATAAGGCATTAACTTGTTCATCGCCAAATGTGAAGTCACAATCTGCAATTGTGGAGAAATCAAAAGCTGACCATTCTTGTACCTCATCTTCAGGAAACCTTTCTTCTAAATGAACACAAAGACTATTTATAAAAGTCAACAGCGAACTTTTATCTACTGTGATGTTTTCTTCACGTTGGTGGCTTAGCAAAACTTTAACTTTGTCGCTCCACAAAACGCTGTCTCCCAGATACTGCTTTCTTATCTTGTTAATTTTGCCTCGCGCAAAATGAAGTGAATCAATCGGTGTCAGGCCACTCTTTTGCAGAATCTTTCACAGTGCAGCCAGTTCATCAAAGACATCACTTAAAACCTGTAAAGCTATTTTGTATGTGATGTTTATCAATTTCTTGTGACAGTATTTAGCCACAGGGTCATTTGACTGATCTTTCTCAATAAAAACTTAGTAAGCTATCTACAGGATTTGAAACAGATTCTTTGTAAACTTTACGATATGAACACTGTCCGCCAAAGATGGCTGTCACCGTGATGCAGCTGTACAAACTGGAACAGGGAAGGTGAGGTGACGTAAATTAGTGACGTGCATTGTGGTATTTGAAAAACTGACTAACTAGTTAACAGAAACGTTTAGCTAAAAGATTATTTTCGATAAGTATAATTATTAATTACTACATTATTTTAGGTAACTAGCCTTTTGTGTGCACATTAATTTCCTTTGTGCGCTGGTTGAATAACGTGTGTGTGCACACAGCTTAGAGGGATCATAGCTTAGGAGTGTTATCACTGACATTCTGTTTAGATGGGAAGACAGTATAAAAAGTCTTAATTCTGGTTTCCATAATGTTATGAAGTCTTGGTAACAGTATTTTTGATTAGGTCAGTTCTATTAGTGGGAATGCATATTGTTTCAATTCATCCAATCACTTTTGATCATATTCTGTGCTGACTGGAGGTAAAATTTTGTGATTAAATCAGTGTTCACAGTTTTGTTGCCAGTACTTTTTATTCCCATTCTCTTTCCTGGAATTGTTGACATTGTGTTGTGCATTGTTGCTACGGAAGCTGATTACCTCCCACTATCTTGTGGCTCCACACTTACCTTGACAACTTCGTGTCAGCCAACGGTTCAAACATGCAGTTGTGGTCCTGTATTGGTCGAGCAACCTCACAAATGGCTTTAGCTTGTCGAGGCTTTGCAGTGAGAACCCAAGGCACCGATCCCACCTCCCTGAGAAAGGCAGGCCACTTCAGTGACCTTCCTGGCATATGTCAGGAAACCATAGAAACCACAGAAAAACTACAGCACAGAAACAGGCCTTTTGGCCCTTCTTGGCTGTGCTGAACCATTTTCTGGCTAGTCCCACTGACCTGCACACGGACCATATCCCTCCATACACCTCCCATCCATGTATCTGTCCAATTTATTCTTAAATGTTAAAAAAGAACCTGCATTTACCACCTCGTCTGGCAGCTCATTCCATACTCCCACCACTCTCTGTGTGAAGAAGCCCCCCCCCCCAATGTTCCCTTTAAACTTTTCCCACCTCGCCCTTAACCCATGTCCTCTTTTTTTTTTCCTCCCCTTGCTTCAGTGGAAAAAGCCTGCTTGCATTCACTCTGTCTATACCCATCATAATTTTATATACCTCTATCAAATCTCCCCTCATACTTCTACGCTCCAGGGAATAAAGTCCTAACCTATTCAACCTTTCTCTGTAACTGAGTTTCTCAAGTCCTGGCAACATCCTTGTAAACCTTCTCTGCACTCTTTCAACCTTATTAATATCCTTCCTGTAATTTGGTGGCCAAAACTGAACACAATACTCGAGATTCAGCCTCACCAATGCCTTATACTACGTCATCATAACATTCCAGCTCTTATACTCAAAACTTTGATTAATAAAGGCCAATGTACCAAAAGCTCTCTTTACGACCCTATCTACCTGTGACGCCACTTTTAGGGAATTTTGTATCTGTATTCCCAGATCCCTCTGTCCTACTGCATTCCTCAGTGCCTTACCATTTACCCTGTATGTTCTACCTTGGTTTGTCCTTCCAAAGTGCAATACCTCACACTTGTCTGTATTAAACTCCATTAAACTGTATTGTCTGTCATTTTTCAGCCCATTTTTCCAGCTGGTCCAAATCCCTCTGCAAGCTTTGAAAACCTTCCCCACTGTCCACTACACCTCCAATCTTTGTATCATCAGCAAATTTGCTGATCCAATTTACCATATTATCATCCAGATCATTGATATAGATGACAAATAACAATGGACCCAGCACTGATCCCTGTGGCACACCACTAGTCACAGGCCTCCGCTCGGAGAAGCAATTCTCCACTACCACTCTTTGGCTTCTTCCATTGAGCCAATGTCTAATCCAATTTACTAGCTTTCCATGTATACCTAGCGACTGAATTTTCCTAACTAACCTCCCTTGCGGGACCTTGTCAAAGGCCTTGCTGAAGTCCATGTAGACAACATCCACTGCCTTCCCTTCATCCACTTTCCTGGTAACCTCCTTGAAAAACTACAATAGATTGGTCAAACATGACCTACCACACACAAAGCCATGTGGACTCTCCCTGGTAAGTCCCTGTCTATCCAAATGCTTGTAGATTCTGTCTCTTTGTACTCCCTTCAATAACTTACCCACTACTGACGTCAAACTTACCGGCCTATAATTTCCAGGATTACTTTTTGGTCCTTTTTTAAACAACGGAACAACATGAGCCATTCTCCAATCCTCCAGCACCTCACCCATAGACACCAACATTTTAAATATATCTGCCAGGGCCCCTGCAATTTCAACACTAGTCTCCTTCAAAGTCAGAGGGAATACCCTGTCAGGTCCTGGGGATTTATCCACTTTAACTTGCCTCAAGATAGCAAGCACTTCCTCCTTTTCAATCTGTACAGTTTCCATGATCTCACTGCTTGTTTCCCTCAATTCCATAGACTTCATGCCAGTTTCCTTAGTAAATACAGGCGCAAAAAACTCATTGAAGATCTCTCCCATTTCTTTTGGTTCCGCACATAGCCAACCACTCTGATCTTTAAGAGGACCAATTTTACCCCTTACAATCCTTTTACTCTTAATATACCTGTAAAAGCTCTTTGGATTATCCTTCACTTTGACTGCCAAGGCAACCTCATGTCTTTTAGCCCTCCTGATTTCCTTCTTAGGTATTTTCTTGCACTTTTTATACTCCTCAAGCACCTTATTTATTCCCTGTTTCCTATACATGTCATACAACTCTCTCTTCTTCTTTATCAGAGTAGCAATATCCCTTGAGAACCAAGGTTCCTTATTCCTATTCACTTTGCCTTTAATCCTGACAGGAACATACAAGCTCTGCACTCTCAATATTTCTCCTTTGAAGGCTTCCCACTTACCGATCACATCCCTGCCAGAGAACAACCTGTCCCAATTCACGCTTTTTAGATCCTTTCTCATTTCTTCAAATTTGGCCTTCTTCCATTTCAGAACTTCAACCCTAGGACCAGATCTATCCTTGTCCATGATCAAGTTGAAACTAATGGT